>NC_086453.1:273703100-274940477 GCF_028390025.1 Pseudophryne corroboree
TTGAAAAGGATTTTTATTTGCAGCTGACCTACAAAAGCACAGTTTGACCGGCTGTAAGGAAAAACTGTACATAAATATGGAGAATGCACCAGGATAGATCACGCATGAGGCAATGTACTGCATACCTGGCACTGCCTCATTAAAAAGGGAAGGCCTATATTTAGGAGCCTTTTCAAGGAAGGAAAGTTTACAAGTTTCAAAACGGAATACTTCAGAGGGCCTTTAAAGGAAATGAAACTTTTAGGGGTTTACTAAAGAGCAGGATTTTAGAAGTAGGGACGTTGCTCATAGCAATCAATCAGATTCTACTATCTTCTAGAAGGTGCTAGATAAATAAGTAGGATCTTATTGGTTGCTACTGTATGTGCAACATCTCAAATTCTTAACACCTGTACTATAGTAAATATACCTAGCGATGGGAAACAAAAGATGATTTGGCATCAGAGTAACAGGTGCCTCAGCAGAATACATACGATTTACTGGCGGGTGGGATGCTGGATGTCCATATCCAAAAATCGGCATCCCGTCCGCCAGAATGTCGGCAGCAGGGCGAGCACAAAGAGTCCCCTTGGGGGCTCGGTGGTTCGCTGCGCTCCCCATAGGATCTATTCCCATTCTTTGGGTGTCGTGGACACCCACGAGTGGGAATAGTCCTGTTTTGCAGGGATTCTGGCTGGCGGCATTGCAGGCTGGCGGTATTCCGGCATCTGTTTCCTGACCGCCGACAAATTGAACGGATCCTGCCTCAGCATTCCAGCTATTTACTTACAATTTATATAGTACTTACAGTACATATTACGCAGCACTTTAAAGAGAGTACTTGGGCATTCACATCAGTCCCTGCCCCAGTGGAGATTACAATGTATATTCTTTACCCCGGAAAAACACATACACAATAGGGTTAATTTTTTTCAGAAGCCAATTAACCTACTAGTGTGTCTACGGATTATGGGAGAAAGCCAAAGTACACGTAGGGTGGGGGGGTGGGGGGAAAGCAAAAAAAACACACAAGGGAGAACATGCAAACTTCACACATAACAGGAGACGGCATAAGGAAGTGACAAACCAGTGATAAGTGCAAGGTGATAAACGCACCAGCCAATCAGCTCCTAACTGTTAATTTACATATTGGAACTGATTGGCTGGTGCGTTTATCACTTTGCACTTATCACTGGTTTATCACTTCCTTATGCCTTCTCCAGGTTAATACATCTGCCCCAATATTGTGCTTTCATTCAGTCTAAAGCTCACCCATAAAAGTTTGAGGCCCAAATGTATTAAGCCTTAACAATAGAGAAAGCAGAGATAGATAAGAGTGATAAATGACCAGCCAATCAGCTTCCTAACTGCCATGTCACAGGCTGAGGACTGGCCGGTCATTTATCACTCTTTGGGCAGATGTATTAAGCCTGGAGAAGTGATAAAGCAGTGATAAGTGCAAGGTGATAACGCACCAGTCAATTAGCTCCAATATGTAAATTGGCAGTTAAGAGCTGATTGGCTGGTGCGTTATCACCTTCCATTTATCACTGCTTTATCACTTCTCCAGGCTTAATACATCTGCCCAGAATCTCTTGTTAAGGCTAATTTGGGCATAAGGGCGAGATCTACTAAGCAGTGATAAAAGTGATAAGTGAGCAAGTGGAGAAGTTGCCCATGTCAACCAATAAGCATTTACATAACCTTTATCATTTGCATATTATAAAAGTATACAGAGCAGCTGATTGGTTGCCGTGAGTAACTTCTCCACTGGTTCACTTCTCCACTTTTATCACTGCTTAGTACATGTCCCCCTGAGTGCTTTACTGCATGAAGCCCTCAGAGCCTCTATCACTTTCCTTGCAAACAGTGTGGTGGATTTTTATAGCATCCCCCAGTCTCCCTCCACAGATAGCCACAGTACAATGCTGCTTGTAGCGGCTATATTACTAATAGACGTCTGGAGACTTTTTGGTTCTCACATTTGCAGCAGACTGTGGGCGGGATGTACTAACGGCAAAATGTGGTTAAATCTCCGAAAACTGCAGTTTTCAGAGGTTTCACTACACTTTCCATATTATGTATCAAGCTCTAAAAAGATAAAGAAAATTTCTGAAACTTGTACCAGACAGGCAACGCCATCTATAGATGCAAATGCCTACAGAAGCCTATGGGCGTCTTTCCGCATAATTCCCTGGTAATTGCCGGGATGCGTCACATTCAAAATGCAATACGTTTTACATCCCGCCCTGTGTGTGCTGGTGTACATCTCAGAAAATCACCATGTCACTTTTATTAAACTTACTCATCCATATAATTCAACATCTGGGGCGGTGTTTCAAAACCGCAGTCCTCAAGGCACACTAACTAATGCTGGTTTTAAGGATAGCCATACTTGAGCACAGGTGACTTACGTAGTACCTCTGTTATTTTGATTTTACCATCTGTGTTCAAGCATGAGCATCACTAAAACGTGGAGTATTAATGTGCTTTGAGGACTGAAGGTGGGAAACACTGATCTAGGGGACAACTCAGTTACGAACGCTGGCCACAATGTGGTATCAGAACGGCAGCACACTTACAGCAACGTCACTCATTTTACCTCACAGCCACCAATGGGGATGGGTAATGAAATGGGAAATGTTGCGCTACTGTAATTCCGAGTGACGCCTACACATATGAGTTGCCCCTTAAAGTGCTATGGACACAAGTACTATGTAACTTACTTCTGGACATTTTGTTGTAACTGTATAACTTTACAGCTCTAAGACCTAACATAAAATTGCAAAAAAGTGTAGATACAGTAAGCCAGACCTAGGGTTTCTTAATATAACTTCTTGGGGCGATTCAATTGTTGCCCCCTGTGGCTTTGGCTACTGGGCACCTGACACAGCAATTCAATCGTTGGTCCATTCAGGTGAGCGTTCCACAGAGGAACACAATTTTTCTTGCAGCCTCCTGAGGTGGTGAGAAGAAATCTGTGAAAAAAGTCAGTGGGTTGGGCATTGTATTGCTCCGACGGGCATCCATTAATTACAGCGGCCCACTAAACAACTGAATTCACCCTTGTGCGTCTTATGAAATCATTGGTATTCACAAGTATACTGCACTGAGGTAGTAACTGCCCCTTTTTTCTACAAAGGATTTTATATTATATGAATTAAAAAATTTGTTAGACTTTCCTGATACCGTTAAGGGGGGAATTCAATAGGGCATGAGGTTTAGTGAGGTAAAGAAACTTGCCTACCTGATGCCGAATTTTGGATTACTGCAGGCATATTTATACAGAAATATAGTCTAGAAATATTTCCATATATAAAAAATACAATAACGGTTTGCTAAGTGGTAGTGCAGCTTTAAAGAGAGAGAGAGAGAGAGAGAGAGAGAGAGAGAGAGAGAGAGAGAGAGAGAGAGAAGGAGAGAACTCATCTAAAGAAATTAACAGAAATCGTTAGTCACTGCAGCCATCTGGCTCTTGAGGATTTGTCTAGCACTACACTAAGCTAGGATTTATTTATTATGGCAAAGATCATGAATTAAACCCTTTCGGATGACAAAGGGTGTCATTTTGAAGAAATGTAATTGCAAGGGTACCCATCTAGTCCTAACAAACCTAGCATCTGATATACAGCACTGAGAACAAATCCAGTCTAAAAAGAATCATGTTTAGCTTAACAAAATAATTAGACTTGACTCAGATTGACTGGGAATGTTGCCTCTTTTTAGTCCAGTCTAATCTAGAACCGTGTAATTAAATCGAGGAATAAATGTGGTTTCCTTGTGTCTATCAGTAGCCGCTAATGTTTACTATTCAACTGTAAAGAATATATAAAAAAGAAAAAACACAATAAAAAAAGAAATAAATTACCATACCTAAATCTATTAAGAATATGGCAAATAAGATATGACGCATAAGAAAAGCACTGAAATGTCTAGATGCAACTTTGTGATATCAACACAGCCAAGGATTTAATAACTCAGGTTACATTTGACAAGTCCCAATCTTGACCGGTCCTAAAGGTGGGTACACACTAATAGATATATCTGCAGATCAATTGATCTGCAGATATATCTATGGACGGATCGGGCAGTGGTGGTCATTCCGAGTTGTTCGCTCGCAAGCTGCTTTTAGCAGCTTTGCACACGCTAAGCCGCCGCCTACTGGGAGTGAATCTTAGCTTATCAAAATTGCGAACGAAAGATTAGCAAAATAGCGAATAGACACTTCTTAGCAGTTTCTGAGTAGCTTCAAACTTACTCGGCATCTGCGATCAGTTCAGTGCTGGTCGTTCCTGGTTTGACGTCATAAACACACCCAGCGTTCGCCCAGACACTCCTCCGTTTCTCCAGCCACTCCCGCGTTTTTCCCAGAAACGGTAGCGTTTTTTCACACACTCCCATAAAACGGACAGTTTCCACCCAGAAACCCCCACTTCCTGTCAATCACATTACGATCACCAGAACGATGAAAAAACCTTGTAATGCCGTGAGTAAAATACCTAACTGCATAGCAAATTTACTTGGCGCAGTCGCAGTGCGAACATTGCGCATGCGCAGTTAGCGGAAAATCGCTGCGATGCGAAGAAAATTACCGAGCGAACAACTCGGAATGACCCCCAGTGTGCTGTGCATACACACTGCCCGATCCGTCGGGGACTGACGTCATGAACTGGGCGGGCGTGTACACACGCCCGCCCAGTTCAGCTGTCAATCACCGCCGGCCGCCGCAGCATGTGTACGGGCGGTCGTACACACACAGCGACGAGCCAATATATCGGTAGATATATTGGCCGTCAGCTGTGCTGCGCGGCCGACGCGATACGTCTGTGAACGACGGAGTTCACAGACGTATCGGCCGTACACACTGGCCGACGGTCCCGCGATATATCGGCCGTTCAAGAGAACGGCCGATATATCGACCAGTGTGTACGGGCCTTAATTCTTTCTCCACTACAGAGGAATTGCCAACATTCACACAGGACAGTCATACACTTGACCGCAGCCTACGCATTCACGAGAAAGCAGATTCATCAATTGGGAAGGGGGGGGGGGGAATAAGGGGGTCCTTGGTACATGACAAGCCCCAATCTCATTGCACAGCACGGGTGCAGCCAATCCATTCTGCTTTAGAGCTGTTGCCAAGTATTCATAGTAATAACTTAGAAAATGCTTGTTTCTATCTTGTTACATTTCAGCTGCTGTTCTAGGCTAGCCATACGTGGGGGAAAGTGGGCGGAGCAGAATCATCAGTCATGGATAAGATACGTGTTAATTACAAAAGCATTTTCATCTACTATATTAATAATAGAGAAAAAGAAGTTCCTGCTGCCTGTGTGAAGAACAGCTGGAGGGCATTCTAGAATATCAACAAAGGAACTGCTCTGCTGATTTCTACAATATGTAAGGACGGGTTTATTCTAGGTAATCATTTATAACAGGTTACATTTGATATATAGAAATGTGGTGCCCCATGTTCCCAGATAGGACACAGACTGCCGTAATTAACACTGTAGTAAGGCATTGGCGACATGATTGCAAAGTAGAGAACACTGCTGGTCTAGGATAGAGAAGGACAACTTTAAATTAGCACCACCATGTCAAAAGGGGATTACATACGTTTTACCGGCGGACGGGATGCCTGTTGTCAATGCCGACTGTAACAATACAATCTATCAATACAAATTAGTGATTCAACCGAGAGATGAGGGTACACCTGAGAATAAGGTTACAAAATGGAATGGCAGGGCTTCAATTAGGTGGTCATTCCAAGTTGATCGCTAGCTGCCGTTGTTCGCAGCGCATCGATCAGGCAAAAAAATGGCATTTCTGCACATGCGTACTGGCCGCAGTACGCACAAAGTACTTTCACGCAAAACTATGCTATTTTACAGAAGGTCTAGCGCCACTTTTCTGTTGCACGAGTGATCGGGGAGTGATTGACAGGAAAGGGGTGTTTCTGGGAGGTAACGGACCGTTTTTCGGGAGTGTTCTAAAAAACGCAGGCGTGCCTGTGGAAACGGGGGAGTAGCTGGCCAAACGCAGGGCGTGTTTGTGACGTCAAACCAGGAACTAAACTGACTGAAGTGATCGCAAGGTAGCAGTAGGTCTGGAGCTACTCAGAACCAGCATGAAAATATTTATGAGCAGTTCTGCTAACCTTTCGTTCGCATTCTGCTAAGCTAAGATACACTCCCAGAGGGCAGCGGCTTAGCGTTTGCACTGCTGCTAAAAGCAGCTAGCGAGCGACCAACTTGGAATGAGGGCCTTTGTGAGAGAGAAGCTTCATGGTGAATTACCCACGGTGTGAGTCACCCCTAGTGTGTTGGTTTTACAATGTATTGTTCGATATACTGTATAGGACGAATACACACTACAGCTATGGTCAACCAGCGGAAATTGCCCATACCCATATGAAGGATGGAATGACATATCTTGCAGTCCGTCATTTGTCCTGCATCAGGTCACTAGTGAGATCTTCAATCGGCCCTGCAGTAGGGCCGACATATGATATTACTAGTGATCCACAGGTGCACAAGTCACAGGTACACACACAGTAATGTGGACGATCTGTCGTGACAACATTTCTGTATTGTGTACGCAGCCTTACCCTGCAGCGATATCTTCCATGACCTCTCAGCAGGGCCGCGCTGAAGTCGTCGCTAGCAGCCGAGAGAGTGAACAAACCTGGCGTACACACTACAAAATTTGTCATTCTGAAACGGCACAACGTCCCAGCATCGCTGCAGTGTATACCAGGCCTTACGTCTATTTCTCAGCTACTGATTTGTTTCCCGTACTCCACTGCCTTATTCAAAAATTCAACCAACAGCTATCCACTGCGGTATATGGCGCAGCTTTTGAGAGCGTCAGCCTACAAGTTAAGAATAAAGGGCCTAATTCAGATCTGACTTGCGGGAGGACGCCCAGCACAGGGCTAGTCCACCCCACGTCAGGCCCATCCCCCGCCGCACAGGTACAAAAGCATCGCACAGCGCCCCAAAAATGGCGGCCAAACATCACGCAGCAGCCTCCGACCCGCCCTCTCCCGCTCAGCGACCGCCTCGCGCCCCTAAAATGGCGGCCAAACGTCACGCAGCAGCCTCCGGCCCGCCCCCTCCCGCTCAGCGACCGCCTCTGCCTGTCAATCAGGCAGAGGCGATCGCAGGGCTGAGACGGACATCGGCTGTCTGGCATGTGCAGTTCAGACCTGATCGGCTGCTGTGCGAAAACGCACAGCAGCAATCAGGTCTGACTTAGGCCCAAAATGCGGCTGTTTTTCAGTGGTCAATTACTTGTGGGTCGTTGTCAGTGTTATTTTGTCCATTGCAAGAGAAATTACATCCATTCATCATTATAAGCAAATCCCTCACTTTAATGCTTCTGTTCACACATCTCAGGCAGTGAGCAGTGTATTAATGGAACTGTTATTGTACCTGATAAAATCTTTGTGCAGTAACATGGAATGAATTCACAAACATTGTGAGCATATACATGGAACCATGAACACTACAGACAGCTGGTATTTAAAGGATAGCTGAAGCCAGAGAACCTAAGCCCCCATGTAGGGAGAGAAAATTGCTAAGCAGCAGTAAAGCCGACACCTCATTGGTCAGGAGGTACAGCCATCCCCGTCAGGTGCCACCTTCAGTAACCATGCTGCGGGGCAGCTGAGTCCAGTGGGTACTTTCAGCAGATATTCAAATATCCATATGAACGTACAGGAGTGTCCCCACTCACCCATACTTATTGCACCATATGGCATGAGATGCATGCTGCAACTTACGTGCTCCACCACGAGCAGCTGTTTTCAGACTTCCATATCTAGATCTTAATTTAGCATCTGTGTCATACTGCAGCTATATCCAAAGTCACTTATAGTCAAGTCTCAGTCCGAGCACAGCAAGTCTTACCATTGTGACGGTCCCAATGAATTGTATAGGTGGGACCGGTGTAAGAGACCCTCCCCCAATTTCTGGAGTACGCCAGATCAGACAGTAGGCAAGTACTGTATGCTTATAGTGTGTGCTTAGTATTATTATAACATTAGAGTTGGCATAAAGTCGCAGATTTGGAACGATGACACATGGTGGGCATGCATGGAGCAGCTCACTCGTAACAATCCTCAGTATTTTTTCCACAGGTTAGCATCCCGGGCACACATCTCTGCTGCATGGAATGCCAGTGGCAGTGTCCAGGGTAACTCATACATTGCACTTTGATCGCATTAGTGAGGGCCTAAAATGCATAATCTCAATACACCTGGTGAGCCGCTCAGTCAGGTACAGAGGTGTCCTCACACACTGAGGCTTCAGTCATGTCACACAGCCCCTCGCAGCGTGCCGGGTCCTTAGCCGATCAAAATGTACATCTTATTCGCACAGATAAAACAACTGCAAGCACTGGTCACTTTGATGTGTGACATTTGTATATCTGAGTGCGGATAAGCCTAAATCTGTATAAGTGGTGCAACAATGCAGTGGCTGCAGACTTTTTCTTGCGTCAAATTGTGTTGTGCATCTGCGACTTCGTACATGGAGAAAGTACACTATGAATGGTATTTTGCTGCATCTCCTATGTGGAAAAGACCCAAAATGTAAAGGGGAAAAAACGCTACACCTCTCAGAGTGTCTCAGTCGTGCAGGTGTGTTGCAGGTAGGTGTATAAAGAAACATCTGGACTCTACATCATCTTAACCTAAATTATAACACCATCAACATTCACCATCCAGTTTCTACCCTTTTACAAGGGATAGTGGTGGTGAAAAAAAGAACTCTGAAAATCTATACATTGTAATAATATAATGACATAAAAGCCCATATATTTGTGTATGAAAGCTGCCTATTAAAAAAATTAAAAAAGCTGAAATATATTAAATTATAGTTATCTGCACCAAAACCACACAAACCATAAGCTAATTGGCTCTTACTTGTCTAGTGCAAGTTGGACAGTGGTAGCAAAAGCCTTATTAGATACTATGTCTAGTGTTAATATTTAACAACGTTATAGGCAATCCTATAACCTATGGCACAGGTTATCCAGTGGCATAATAACTGTGGGCCGTGGATTGGCTTGAGCTTCTATCCTTTTAACTAGCAAGCAAAGGCCCACAAAACAGTTATGGCATCAAACAAAACAAAACAAAAAAACACAAAGTCATGAAAGAGTGTAAAATCGTACTTAGTCTATTGTTACCAGGTGTAGCATGTCTGAAACAAATCGACACTTTCTTCTATTCCAATAGTGATCAGGATGCGACAAACGAACAGTGCATTTTGTCTGTAAGTTCAGTGACCAAACACTGCTTCATACAGTTTTCAGTGTTGCCATTGTCTTTACTCTGACCAGGATGGGTAAGTGACAGAACATGGAGTCCTAGTTGCAAAACACTCTGATTTATGGCTGTGATAGCCAATCAGCTAGCGCAGTGCATTGGGGGCAGTGCTGGAGCCATCTTTAGCCTCACTTTGTTACTCATGGCTGATAGTAATTGCACGTTTTTTTCTATATACACGTGGGTCCTATTCACATGGCTCTTATCTAATGGGGAGAAAGTCATGCCAGATGGGATATAAAATAAGGCAGTGTTTACATTACATCAAGCCAAATCCAATTACTGTGATAACATTCAAACTCTCAGTAGGAAGATTTACAGTAACATGAAGAGGTGGAAGAGTACAGGGACCCCAACTACCCACCTCCACTTATCCAAATCACATCAAGTGATTTACTGTAGCTTCTGCCGAGGGGTTGTTAAGAATTAAAGAGTTGATTTTTTTCTCCCAGAGAAATATATATTATCCCTTTGCTGACCACAGTTAGAGGCGTGAATGTACAATCCTTCTACTTCCATTTTTGTGAAGAAAACATTTTTTTCAATATCACCTTAAACAATGCATTCTTATTAACAAATACTACCAGTATAGATGCTGAGAACAGGCCCTTACAAGTGGAGGTGAGGAATCAATCCAAAGACCATCTATATCTGATCTCTATACCTTGCGATGACTATGTTAAGACCCCAATGAGGTCCTAGGAAAAATGTATATGTAACTATGAGCTAAAATAATGCAAGTCCTAAAGTGACTACTTGGCCCTAGGCAGCAGTCTAGGTTGTCTAATGGATTGTGATGAAGGTCTAAATAATCACTTGGTATCACAGAAAAACTAAATTTCCTTTAAATGTTTTCTATTGTTATCCTTCATTTAAAGCATCACTATATTATACTGTGCAGTACCATGACATCTTACACCAATCTTCCATCCGTCTCGGTCTCTTACACAGGGATTACTTAAATATGTACAAGCCAGATATGGTGCACTTGTTTAGAAATACATTTAGATGTGGGCTTAAAGCAACTAAAACCTGTATTTCCCATGCTAATGCAATAAGCATGACTGCTTCATTCAAATGGTGCAACAGATGGGAAGATTCTGGGTCAATGTATACATGAACTTACATTGTACAAGTAATAGCATTATAAAAACTGCCTTTCTATTTGTGGACAGATCCAAGAACTGTTGCTGTAATTGTAAGACATGCCAACAAGAGATAAAGGGAATTTGTGTTTTGTACAGATGAGAAACAGCGTCACCTTGGCCACAATAGTCCACATTTAGTATAACAAAAGTAATAACTGAAACACTAGAAGAATATACCATATAATAAAGTAGGAGGACATCTCTGAGAACCACCATGGTCCATTAGTTATGACCTGCTAGGGGCATGAGGTGTCCTAGTCTTTGAACAGGGACTCTGGATTTCATTTTCACCAAGCTCAAAATCAGCGGTTCCCAAACTGGGTGCCGTGGCACCATGAGGTTTGGTGGTCCAGGACCAATTCAAATTATTTACAGGCAAATTAATAGGCAAAACCAGTACTTGACTGACTTCCAATCATAAAATATGTGGACTCAGAAGCGAATCCTGTCACTCACCCCATAGCTGTACCCAAGGATGACATATAAACACAGTTTACTTTATTACATTTCTTCCAAAATGACTCAATAAGAAACGTTTGTTCTAGGGGTGCCATGAAAAAAATGCTGATACTCTAGGTGCCGTGTTTCAAAAAAGTTTGGGAACTGCTGCTTTATATAATCAATAATTCAATCAATCATGTATTCATAATGTATAGCTCTTGAACAGGATTAACTTCCAAATAATGGACACTATAACATCAATGTTAATGATTCATAGATTCTTCATAAATGTATCCTTCAACCAAAACCGGATATATAATCAGGGTGAGAAAAACTCTACTATTCCATATATTGCCCTATCATAGCAAGTATTCGCAACACTTGAAGCAGCCCAAGGTCAGTGTGTGACATAATGTAGGCCTGGCTTTGGACATATGCGGCGGGTGTAATGCCGCCCCAATCCAGCGACCGTGCGGGATGCCAACCTAACCCAGGTTTTTTTTTAAAGGGGCAATCACTTACAAGGCAAAACCATGCCTAGTAAGTGATTGCCCCTTTAAAAAAAACCTCCAAGTTCAGCCATCATCCGGCACGGCATTACATCCCGCCGATGACATAGTCTCTGGAAGTAATAAAGAAGAGGGTAAATGAGCAAGACATTGCTTTCTATAATGCACCGCAACAGGCCCCAATTTATCAAGCCTTGGAGAGTGATACATTGATAAAGTACCAACCAACCAGCTCCTAACTGCCATGTTACAGGTTGGGTTTGAAAAAACAAGTTTTATGGTAAGAACTTACCTTTGTTAAAACGCTTTCTGCGAGGTACACTGGGCTCCACAAGTCTGGACAATGGGGTGTAGAGTAGGATCTTGATCCGAGGCACCAACAGACTCAAAGCTTTGACTGTTCCCAGAATGCACAGCGCCGCCTCCTATATCACCCTGCCTCCCAGCACAGTAGCTCAGTTTTAGTTAACCAGCCCAATGCAGTAGCAGGAAAAGAGACGACAACGGTTAGTAGCCACATACACCACACTCTCACGACAAGAGAAGTGTCAGCGGCTAACGCCATATCAACCCAAAGAAGCTAAGTGCATCAGGGTGGGCGCCTTGTGGAGCCCAGTGTACCTCGCAGAAAGAGTTTTAACAAAGGTAAGTTCTTACCATAAAACTCATTTTCTGCTGCGGGGTACACTGGGCTCCACAAGTCTGGACAAAGGGGGATGTCCTAAAGCAGTTCCTTATGGGAAGGGTCGCATTGTAGCGGGCACAAGAACCCGGCGTCCAAAGGAGGCATCCTGGGAAGCGGCAGTATCGAAGGCATAGAACCTTATGAACGTGTTCCCGGAGGACCACGTAGCTGCCTTGCACAATTGATCAAGGGTCGCACCGCGGTGGGCCGCCCAAGAAGGTCCAACAGCACGAGTAGAATGGGCCGTAATGTGAGCAGGAGCTGACAGACCAGCCTTCACATAAGCATGTGCAATCACCATTCTAATCCATCTGGCCAGGGTCTGCTTGTGAGCAGGACAACCACGTTTGTGAAATCCAAACAAAACAAAGAGAATCAGATGTTCGAATAGAAGCAGTTCTCTTCACATAGATACGGAGAGCCCGTACCACATCCAAAGACCGCTCTTTGGGAGACAAATCAGGAGAGACAAAGGCTGGAACCACAATCTCCTGATTAAGGTGGAACGAAGAAACCACCTTAGGTAAATATCCGGGACGAGTCCTAAGAACCGCCCGGTCACGGTGAAAAATCAGATATAGGGAACTACAAGACAAGGCACCCAGATCCGACACTCTTCTAGCAGAGGCAATAGCCAGCAAGAACACCACCTTAAGGGAAAGCCACTTAAGGTCAGCTGAACCAAGAGGTTCGAATGGAGGCCCCTGCAACGCCTCCAAAACCACCGACAAGTCCCAAGGAGCCACAGGCGGGACATAGGGAGGTTGGATACGCAACACACCCTGAGTGAAAGCATGAACATCAGGTAAAGTCGCAATTTTTCTCTGAAACCACACCGACAAGGCAGAAATATGAACCTTGAGGGAGGCCAGACGCAGGCCTAAATCTAGGCCCTGCTGCAGAAAAGCCAAAAGTTTGCCTGTACTAAACTTGGAAGCATCATAATTGTTAGATGCGCACCAAACAAAGTATGAATGCCAGACCAAATGGTAAATCCGAGCAGAAGCCGGTTTCCGGGCCCGCAACATAGTTTTAAATGACCTCTTCAGAAAAACCCTTAGCCCTCAAGACGGAAGCTTCAAAAGCCACTCCGTCAACGATAGCCGGGCTAGTTCCTGGTAGACACAAGGGCCCTGAACGAGGAGGTCTGGGCATTGTGGAAGTAGAAGTGGACGCTCTGACGATAGGCATTGCAGGTCTGAGAACCAGTGCCGTCTGGGTCACGCTGGAGCTATGAGAAGCAGATTTCCCTTTTCTTGCTTGAACTTACGAACTACCCTGGGCAGGAGTGACACCGGAGGGAACACGTACTGCAGCCGAAACCTCCACGGCAGAACCAGCGCATCCACGAATGCTGCTTGAGGATCCCTTGTCCTTGCTCCGAAGACCGGAACCTTGTGATTGTGTCGAGACGCCATCAGATCCACATCTGGAAGACCCCCACCTTTCCACGAGGAGTTGAAACACAACTGGATGGAGGCCCCACTCGCCGGCATACACGTTCTGACGACTGAGAAAGTCCGCTTACCAATTCAGGACTCCCGGAATGAATATTGCCGATATTGCCGGTAGATGGAGTTCTGCCCACTGTAGAATCCGTGAGGCTTCCTTCATTGCCAAACTGCATCAAGTGCCGCCTTGATGATTTATGTAAGCCACTGTGGTGGCGTTGTCCGACTGTACTTGAACAGGACGGTTCTGAATTAAATGCTGGGCCAGGTTCAACGCATTGAAGACCGCCCGCAACTCCAGAATGTTGATCGAGAGGAGAGATTCCTCCTTGGTCCACCGACCCTGTAAGGAGTGCTGCTCCATCACCGCGCCCCAACCTCTTAAGCTGGCATCTGTCGTCAACAGGACCCAGTTGGATATCCAGAAGGGACGGCCCCTGCACTATTGTTGGTCCTGGAGCCACCAGAGCAGCGACAGATGGACCTCCGGAGTCAATGAGATCATTTGAGACCTGATCCGGTGAGGCAGGCCGTCCCACTTGGCTAGAATCAGCTTCTGGAGGGGGCGAGAATGGAATCGAGCATACTCAACCATGTCGAATGCTGACACCATGAGGCCCAGCACCTGCATTGCCGAATGTATCGACACTTGCGGACGAGAAAGGAAGCAACGAATCCTGTCCTGAAGCTTCAGGACTTTCTCCTGATACAAGAACAACCTCTGGTTGTGAGTGTCCAACAGCGCTCCCAGGTGTACCATGCTCTGAGCAGGGACCAGGGAGGATTTCTTCCAGTTGATGAGCCACCCTTGGGCTTGTAGAAACCGGACCGTCATATCCAGATGACACAGGAGAAGATCTGGGGAATTTACCAGGATTAACAAGTCGTCCAGATACAGCAGTATCCTGACCCCTAGACGGCGGAGTACCACCGTCATCACCGCCATAACTTTGGTAAAGACTCGCGGAGCCGTTGTTAAACCAAAAGGTAACGCCCGAAACTGGTAATGGAGGTTGCCAATAGCGAACCTCAGGTATTGTTGATGTGACACTGCTATAGGAATATGCAGGTAAGCATCCTGTATGTCCAGGGAGACCATGTAGTCCCCAGGTTCCAAGGCCAGAACTATAGAGCAAAGGGTTTCTATACGGAACTTGGAAATCTTCACAAACCTGTTCAATGCCTTGAGGTTGAGAATGGACCGGGAGGACCCATTCGGTTTCGGGACTAGAAACAGCGTAGAATAGTAACCCCGGCCCCTCTGAGCAAGAGGCACCTGTACTACGACTCCTGTATCCAGGAGGGTCTGTACCACCGAGTGTAGAGTTTTTGCCTTTGTCCGGTCCAAAGGGACGTCTGTCTGGCAAAATCGATGAGGGGGTTGGTTTTTTAAGGCAATGGCGTAACCTCCAGTGATGACTTCCCGTACCCAAGCATCTAAAGTGGTCTTCAACCATTCCTGAGTATACCCTAGAAGCCGGCCTCTCACCCTGGGATCCCCCAGGGGGAGGCCCGCCCCGTCATCCGGCAGGCTTATCGGACTTGGCAGCTGGCAGACGGGCAGCCCAGGCTATTTTGGGCTTCTGCTTACCAGGTTTGGAAGTGCGGGCCTGCTTAAGGTACGCCTGACCTTTTGCTTTACCTGAAGGACGAAAGGGGCAAAAGGACGTACCTTTAGCCTTCGACACAGAAGGAGCGGTATTAGGTAGACAGGCAGTTTTGGCAGTAGCCAAGTCAGCCACTGTCTTATTTAAGTCCTCCCCAAACAGAATATCTCCCTTGAAAGGGAGTACCTCCAGGGTTTTTCTAGAGTCCAGATCCACAGACCAGGATCTCAGCCACAATATCCGGCGAGCCAGGACTGACGTAGCAGAGGCATTGGCTGCCAGGATACCGGCATCAGAAGCCGCCTCTTTAATATATCGAGAAGCTGTGACAATATATGACAAGCATTGTCTAGCATGGTCAGAGGAGATTTCAGCTTCTAACTCCAAGGCCCATGCTTCAATAGCCTCAGCAGCCCATGAAGCTGCAATAGTAGGCCTTTGTGCAGCACCCGTGAGGGTGTAAATCGCTTTTAGACAACCCTCCACACATTTATCCGTAGGCTCTTTCAGAGACGTGACGGTAGTGACAGGTAGAGCTGAGGAAACCACCATCCTAGCCACATGTGAGTCCACTGAAGGAGGTGTTTCCCAGTTCTTAGACAGCTCTGGCGCGAGTGGATAGCGAGCCAGCATCTTCTTTTGAAACTTTGTACCCAGGTTTTCCCAGGGTTCCTGACGTATATCCACTAGGTGATCAGAGTGAGGTAAAACCTGTTTAACCACCTTCTGATGCTTGAACCTATCTGGTTTCTTAGGAGGAACGGATAGCTCGGGATCATCCGTAATCTGCAGAATTAATTAACTAGCCTCCACAAGGTCAGGAACATCCACATGTGGACTACCCTCCCCATCAGCCGTATCTGAGTCAGAACCTGTGGGGTCAGTGTAAGTGCCGTCCTCATCAAACGAGGTGTCAGTGACAGCAGTGGATTGTGAGGAGACGAGCACTCGCTTAGAGGACCTCTTGGACTTAGGCGAGCGTTGGTCAGACTTTTTAGTAGTCAAGGACTGGTTCAACTTCTTTAATTGAGCAGATAAATTATCCGCCCACGGCGGGTTAGCTGCAGAGACCACATACGGTTGTACCGGCATTGGGAGTCCCATAGGGGGTGTTAGTATATGAACTAGCGTATGCAGAAGCGTGGAAAAAGCGGCCCATGGTGGGTCAGTATGTGCCCCCGTTGCCACAGTCCCACTGGGGGGCAAGGAGCCCCCAGAACCAGAGCCAACAGCTGCTATAATCTCCTCATATGTGCCTGTGGCTTCAGCAACACCAGCAGTGTGTTCTGCCCCAGAACCGTTACCCTCAGAAGCAGACATGATATAACTTGCAGTATGAGGTAACACAGTACAATTAACAGCAGCACAATATCCCAAACCCCTGTGCAGTGTAGTCAGCACTACCAGACATAAAGGAGAGATATGGTGACCAAATCACAGGGAAAAATACGTAATACAGTATATCTTTGTGAAAATCCTATATTAGATAACACCTGACGCACCAAGCCCCCTCAGGTTATAGAATATAGGGATAGCAAGTTGAGTGAAAGACACGAGATGGACAACACTCAGCTATCAAATGCACACACGGAAGGTCACAGTTTGTACAATGCAGAGGATATTTTACCGACAATAATACTGCACTGGACTAGCTTACACAGCTATATAACAATAGATATAACAGTACACAGTAAGAACTGGATGTATATCACAGGGTAATTGTACTATAAACCCCTGACTAAGTGCACTCTTTCTTAACTATCACGGACTAAAAAGGCAGGTAGAATACTTAAGTGTCATGTAAAGGCACAGCGCTGACAACCAGGCGGCTTTACATAGGAGGATTTGCCCAAGCAGTCCCAGAAACAGTGAGCTGAGGAGTAATGGCGCCGCAGACACTGACTGGGAGTGAGGAAAAGACAGATATGCAGCTCCAGAGCGGGAACATTTGCGGGAAATGGCGCCCTGGGGCTGGGGGAGGGGCTTCAGGTCTAAGCCTTATCCCCCTTGCTGGCAAAACCACCGGGTACTGTGGGCGATATTAAAATCGGTTTTGAGAGAAAACCTGACCTGCGCCCATGCCCTGGTGATCTAGTGGGATCGCCTGTATCCAGAGTGTCCAGCGCGCGCGGCCCGCCTCCCACTGACCGCGCCGGATCACGATAAAAACAAGGGTCCCGCAAGCGGGACCCACTTACCACCTCCCGAAGCGCGGCCACGCGATCCTGGAGAGCCCCAGCCGTGTGTGCCTAACGTGAAGTAAACTGGAGCCTCCGCTGTAGGTACCCGGCAACCAGGGCTCGGGAGTGTACAGCACCGCTGGGGAGAGCTGGAGCCGCAGCAGAGAATGTCACAAGACATTTACCACCGCTGCTGCCCTGAAGTCTTCACTTTTTCTTCAGAAAAAAATCCTCTCTTAGTGCTGCATGGAGCAGCCCCTCTGTTAAGTGCCTGCTTACTGCAGCACCAAATAACAAAACGGAGCTCCTGTGCTGGGAGGCGGGGTGATATAGGAGGCAGCGCTGTGCATTCTGGGAACAGTCAGAGCTTTGAGTCTGTTGGTGCCTCGGATCAAGATCCTACTCTACACCCCATTGTCCAGACTTGTGGAGCCCAGTGTACCCCGCAGCAGAAATGACAGTTGGGAGCTGATTGGTTGGTACTTTATCACTGTGCTATTCATCACTCTCCAAGGCTTGATAAATCTGGTCATAAATCTGTAACAATACAACTACTTACAGTAATAGACAAGTGCTATCATTTGTATCCACAAAATGCATCAACACGCTGCATTCAATGAAACAATCCTCAGACTATATAGCACAGTTATGGGCACCAGGCAGCACCTGTCCTCCAGCTCCTTCTTTGCAATCATACGTGTTTGTTACAGCTTGTAATACTTATTTAACATGTATGGTGTTATGTTATTACAGATAGGAGTCTATTTGATTAACTGTACTGATTCCATATTAAAAAGGTGAGAAAATATACTTATGGTCTGTGCTGTACTACAGCAATCAGTTCAAATAAGTAGCTAGTAGAATTGAATACGTTTAACAGACCATTGGCTTGAAAGTAATTAAAATCAAATATTTATTAAATAGCATAAAATGTAAATACACTGTTCCACACTGAATACAGAGAGTAATATACATTCTGGTAGCGTAGTTCATGTTACTTTGTATCACAGAATGCAATGTAGATTAACAAACAGGCATATACTTCAATTATGCTGCGGTATTTGTGTTACATTTAGAATCCAATACAAATATCTTTTGGATAAGGAGATTAAAAAGGTAACGTGTGGCCCTTTGGATGCTAGTGGGCCGCCCAATGCAGCCTAAAAAGTGCATCAGGTTTCCTATCAACCTATCGACCACAGTAGCGTAAACAGGAACACTAAAAGGTTGCAGAGAAAAGCGTTAGTACCAAGGAGCAAAATGGGCACAGGAGGGAAGGATGAGGAACATGGACAGAATGAGAAAGGATACAAGTGTCAAGACAGTGTGTGGGCACCCAGACAGGAGGGCACCAAGAGAGTGAGCAGGCAGCCAGGCAGGAGGGCACCAAGAGAGTGAGCAGGCAGCCAGGCAGGAGGCCACCAAGAGGGGCAGCCAGGCAGGAGGGCACCATGAGATTGAGCAGGCAGCCAGGCAGGAGGGCATCATGAGATTGAGCAGGCAGCCAGGCAGGAGGGCACCATGAGATTGAGCAGGCAGCCAGGCAGGAGGGCACCATGAGATTGAGCAGGTAGCCAGGCAGGAGGGCACCATGAGATTGAGCAGGTAGCCAGGCAGGAGGGCACCATGAGATTGAGCAGGTAGCCAGGCAGGAGGGCACCATGAGATTGAGCAGGCAGCCAGGCAGGAGGGCATCATGAGATTGAGCAGGCAGCCAGGCAGGAGGGCACCATGAGATTGAGCAGGTAGCCAGGCAGGAGGGCACCATGAGATTGAGCAGGTAGCCAGGCAGGAGGGCACCATGAGATTGAGCAAGCAGCCAGACAGGAGGGTATAAAGAGAGTGAGCAGGCAGGAGGGCACCAAGAGCCTGTGCAGGCAGCAAGGCAGGAGTTTGCCATGAACCTGTGCAGGCAGCCGTGCTGGAGTAAACCTACATCATGCACTGGCCGGGGAAGTGCACATATATAGAGAACAATGACAATCATGTAGAGAGAAATAAATGCCAGGCTGACATTTTCACAAAGAACAGAAGATATAAACATGCAAAACGGAAAAAAAGAAGCAAGTGGATGCACATGAAAGGAGAAAACAAGCAGCCTGTACACGTTGGGAAGGCAGAGCTGAATTATTGATCACTCTCCAGAAACATTTTTACATTGAGAATCGCAGTAATCAGGAAAAGTGATTCCTAATGGCAGCAGAGGAAATGTCTTGATTACAGAAGGGAGGGTGGGAAGAACATGAGAGCTGATGCAAGGAAAAAAGAACGAATGATGCTGGGTTTGATCAAGCAAATTGGGTGCAAGTGTAAGTAGAAAGTGGTACTGAGCGTGGAGAATACGCAGTATGTATGCATGAAGAAAACATGTAATGGAGAAGAAGAAAAAATATATCAGGCATATGAGAAATACAGGTAGAAACAAGGTGAGGAGACAGGACATCACAATGGTAGAGGAAGCTGCCAGCTGACAAAGAATGAAGGGGGACATGTACTAAGCAGTGATAAAAGTGGAGAAGTGAGCCAGTGGAGAGGTTGCCCATGGCAACCAATCAGCATTGACGTAACATTTATAATTTGCATGCTATAAACATATACAGAGCAGCTGATTGGGTGCCATGGGTAACTTCTCCACTTTCATCACTGCTTAGTACATGTCCCCCTAAGGTAGAAAGCAAGCAGGTGTGCAAGCAGAGAGGCTGCAGGCAGGATTCACAATAGTGTGGAGCAAGCAGTGACACGTGCAATAAGAGAACAAGCAAGCAGGGAACTGTAGAGCAGCATACAGGCAAGATTATACAGCAAGGTAGCAGCAGATACAGACAAGAAACACAGACAGGAGGCAATTGTGTAGAGCACGCAAAAAGGAGAATAAGGAAGATGACAATAAAAGGATATTAGATACAAAGAGGGAAATACACAAATACAGAAAGCAACAGCAGCAGTGTTAGATAAAGGAGCAAACATAATGCACAACATTAAAGGAGGAAGACATGGGCAGGAAGGACAAAGCAGATGAGCAAAAGAAAACAAACAGGACAAATGTAGCACCAGAGATGAGTGTATAATGTCAGAAAATAATGAGGGATCACGCTGTGTGTGGGAGAAGATACGGCAGAGGGTGGGCTTGCCTGAAATGCCGGTGTCAGAGGGTAAAGGGATGGCCTGAGGACAGGTGAAAAGCAATATATATTATATATATATATATATCCCCCTTGCAGAATATTTGTCATTGATTCTCAACAACCCTTGGCGCTGATAATGACCCCGGGATCTGGCATACACACCCTATTGTCTGTACTCCTATAAAGCAAAATCAATGAACTGCTCTGTCTGGGAACCTCAGCACCAGACTGTAATAATTGGGAGCAATTAGAGAATCCATCAACATGAATGGACACTCACAAAGAAATGGCTTTCCGTTTCCGAGAAAAAGAGCACACTGCTCGGGGTGATATAGGGAGGGGGTCAACAGCTACCCTATAACAGATATTGGAGCATAACTCAATTTCAGAGCATCAATAAGATGCAAAGCTGGACGCTGACAGAAGGCCAGATGTAACAGCATAATCAGGATAAGACTACTGTAGTTTTTAGGGTCAAAGCTTCGTATATAATTATATAGATGGGGGCTTTAAATTGCAGATATGTTTACTCAACATGAAATCCCAACCGTTTGCAGAAGGGAACAAGAGAAAGAGAGACAGGCTGTTACAGCCACCGTTTACAGAACACGCGTCTCTTAATCTATTTCTGAGTCCAACCCCGAGGGGACAATCCGATAAATAAAAAAACAGGAGCAGAGAACAGGAAAACTGGATGCCGCAGGTCAGCTGTGTGCGACAGAGATCTCAGCGCTCTGATTAGACATCTATGTATTAGGCCATGGCCCAAGCAATCCAGAGATAATCATCACTTGAGGTATAATCAATCTCATTTATTAGGAAAATGAAAAGTAAAAACTCCGCCCTAGATGAAGCACACGGACAGCAAAGTATCAGATTTCCAAGGCAAAACCTCACTTATCAGCACTTGTGCTGCTAGATCTAGCAAACAATCTGACTCATTTGAACTGTTGATTATCTTTTGGTTCCCAAGGGAAAACAAGAATAGAAAAATATCACAGAACGAAGACAGGGAAACGGCAGACGAAGCTGGGGAGACAGACGCGATGCACAGTGATGCAGTGGCTATTATTGTGGCACAGCATTCGTGCCGAGTCTTCGATTGTGACCAAGGGTATTATCTGGGTGTAGTTTCAACACTTCTTATTCAAATGGGTTTTCTGCATTTGCTTCTGACTAAAGCAGCCTGGATTGTGTATGTGTGCTTGAAGAGGAGTGTAACGTCTCCATGCGTGTGAGGGGGAGTTGCTTATTGAGTGCTCTTTGTTTTTGTCAGGTGCAGATTATCCATCTGAATATCGCCTCCCACATATATGATCCTGCGTCTCTGTTCACATCTACAATCAGCGACACTCCCTGAATAAGCTCATTAGATGAACCATCTCCATTTGTCTGCTTAGCCACATCCCAGTCAAGCGCAAGGAACACCCAATCATTTCATAAACATTTCTGAGACCATGCGACTCCCATGCAGCTCAATTGCAACTGACTATGCACATGGGGGTAAATTTACTAAGGTGGGAGATTTTTAAGAACTGGTGATGTTGCTCATAGCAACCAATCAGATTATATCTATTATCTTCTAGAAGCAGCTAGATAAATGGTAAGTAGAATCTGATTGGTTGCCATGGGCAACATCACCAGTTCTAAAAATCTCCCACCTTAGTAAATTTACCCCATGGACTCTGGATGCATGTGCAGTGCGACATATGCAGGGAGGGGGGAGGGGGGGGGATTGCTCCACTGCATTAGACACTGCCAGTGAGTCAGACTCCGAATCAGTCGTTCATCGTTCATGTTGTACGACTTCCTTATGAAAGTCAGATAACCAATCAATGTGAATCTATAGATATATCTATATCTATGTACCTTAAATATAGCACTGAAGATTGATAATTATGGCATCATGTTTCAAGTTTGCCACAGTATGAGCTCTGACCCCTCCCACAAGTGTCAGAGATTACTGTATAACAACGCCCAATAACAACAACACATTATCAGTAACCAAAAGTGTATCACCGTATAGAACAGTGCTTTCTCAACCTCAATCCTCAAGTTTTCAAAACGGCCATGTTTTGTGGATTTCTAGTGGAAATAGTTGGGATAATTACTGACCCAGATTAACCCACCCGTGCATGAGTAAAGAAATCCACAAAACATGACCTGTTGGTGGTACTTGAGGAGTTTAGCTGAGAACCCCTGGTATAGAAGAAAACTGAAAAAAGGCACTGTAGAGGAGAAAAGGTGAAGGCATCTATAAAACGTATGATCGGAGAGATGAAGATAAAAAGGTGATGCTAAGAATAAACTATAAACATAAGATTTTACTTACCGATAAATCTATTTCTCGTAGTCCGTAGTGGATGCTGGGGACTCCGTCAGGACCATGGGGATTAGCGGCTCCGCAGGAGACAGGGCACAAAAATAAAGCTTTAGGATCAGGTGGTGTGCACTGGCTCCTCCCCCTATGACCCTCCTCCAAGCCTCAGTTAGGATACTGTGCCCGGACGAGCGTACACAATAAGGAAGGATTTTGAATCCCGGGTAAGACTCATACCAGCCACACCAATCACACCGTACAACTTGTGATCTGAACCCAGTTAACAGTATGACAACGTAGGAGCCTCTGAACAGACGGCTCACAACAATAACAACCCGATTTCTTTGTAACAATAACTATGTACAAGTATTGCAGACAATCCGCACTTGGGATGGGCGCCAAGCATCCACTACGGACTACGAGAAATAGATTTATCGGTAAGTAAAATCTTATTTTCTCTAACGTCCTAGTGGATGCTGGGGACTCCGTCAGGACCATGGGGATTATACCAAAGCTCCCAAACGGGCGGGAGAGTGCGGATGACTCTGCAGCACCGAATGAGAGAACTCCAGGTCCTCTTTAGCCAGGGTATCAAATTTGTAGAATTTTACAAACGTGTTCTCTCCCGACCACGTAGCTGCTCGGCAGAGTTGTAATGCCGAGACCCCTCGGGCAGCCGCCCAGGATGAGCCCACCTTCCTTGTGGAATGGGCCTTGACAGATTTAGGCTGTGACAGGCCTGCCACAGAATGTGCAAGTTGAATTGTGCTACAAATCCAACGAGCAATCGTCTGCTTAGAAGCAGGAGCACCCAGCTTGTTGGGTGCATACAGTATAAACAGCGAGTCAGATTTTCTGACTCCAGCCGTCCTTGAAATATATATTTTCAATGCCCTGACAACGTCCAGCAACTTGGAATCCTCCAAATCGCTAGTAGCCGCAGGCACCACAATAGGCTGGTTCAGGTGAAACGCTGACACCACCTTAGGCAGAAAATGAGGACGCGTCCGCAGTTCTGCCCTGTCCGAATGGAAAATCAGATATGGGCTTTTATACGATAAAGCCGCCAATTCTGACACTCTCCTGGCTGAAGCCAGGGCCAGTAGCATGGTTACTTTCCATGTAAGATATTTCAAATCCGCCGATTTGAGTGGCTCAAACCAATGGGATTTGAGAAAATCCAAAACTACATTAAGGTCCCACGGAGCCACTGGGGGCACAACCGGGGGCTGTATATGTAGTACTCCTTTTACAAAAGTCTGGACTTCAGGAACTGAAGCCAATTCTTTCTGGAAGAAAATCGACAGGGCCGAAATTTGAACCTTAATGGACCCCAACTTGAGGCCCATAGACAATCCTGTTTGCAGGAAATGTAGGAATCGACCCAATTGAAATTCCTCCGTGGGGGCCTTCCTGGCCTCACACCACGCAACATATTTTCTCCAAATGCGGTGATAATGTTGTGCAGTCACCTCCTTCCTGGCTTTTACCAGTGTAGGAATGACCTCTTCCGGAATGCCTTTTTCCCTTAGAATTCGGCGTTCAACCGCCATGCCGTCAAACGCAGCCGCGGTAAGTCTTGGAATAGACACGGTCCCTGCTGAAGCAGGTCCCGTCTTAGAGGTAGAGGCCATGGATCTTCCGTGAGCATCTCCTGAAGTTCCGGGTACCAAGTTCTTCTTGGCCAATCCGGAGCCACGAGTATCGTTCTTACTCCCCTTTGCCGTATAATTCTCAGTACTTTTGGTATGAGAGGCAGAGGAGGAAACACATACACTGACTGGAACACCCACGGCGTTACCAGAGCATCCACAGCTATTGCCTGAGGGTCTCTTGACCTGGCGCAATACCTGTCCAGTTTTTTGTTGAGGCGAGACGCCATCATGTCCACCTTTGGTTTTTCCCAACGGTTCACAATCATGTGGAAGACTTCTGGATGAAGTCCCCACTCTCCCGAGTGTAGATCGTGTCTGCTGAGGAAGTCTGCTTCCCAGTTGTCCACTCCCGGAATGAACACTGCTGACAGTGCTATCACATGATCTTCCGCCCAGCGAAGAATCCTTGCAGCTTCTGCCATTGCTCTCCTGCTTCTTGTGCCGCCCTGTCTGTTTACGTGGGCGACTGCCGTGATGTTGTCCGACTGGATCAACACCGGCTGACCCTGAAGCAGGGGTTTTGCCAGGCTTAGAGCATTGTAAATCGCTCTTAGCTCCAGTATATTTATGTGAAGAGACATCTCCAGGTTTGACCATACTCCCTGGAAGTTTCTTCCCTGTGTGACCGCTCCCCAGCCTCTCAGACTGGCATCCGTGGTCACCAGGACCCAGTCCTGTATGCCGAATCTGCGGCCCTCTAACAGATGAGCACTCTGCAACCACCACAGAAGAGACACCCTTGTCCGTGGCGACAAGGTTATCCGCTGATGCATCTGCAGATGCGATCCGGACCATTTGTCCAGCAGATCCCACTGAAAAGATTCGTGCGTGGAATCTGCCGAATGGAATCGCTTCGTAAGAAGCCACCATCTTTCCCAGGACTCTTGTGCATTGATGCACAGACACTTTCCCTGGTTTTAGGAGGTTCCTGATAAGTTCGGATAACTCCTTGGCTTTCTCCTCCGGAAGAAACACCTTTTTCTGAACCGTGTCCAGAATCATTCCCAGGAACAGCAGACGTGTCGTCGGGGTCAATTGAGATTTTGGAAAATTCAGAATCCACCCGTGCTGTTGCAGCACTATTTGGGTTAGTGCTACTACGTCCACCAGCTGTTCCCTGGACCTTGCCCTTATCAGGAGATCGTCCAAGTAAGGGATAATTAATACGCCTTTTCTTCGTAGAAGAAACATCATTTCGGCCATTACCTTGGTAAAGACCCGAGGTGCCGTGGACAATCCAAACGGCAGCGTCTGAAACTGATAATGACAGTTTTGCACCACGAACCTGAGGTACCCTTGATGTGAAGGGCAAATTGGGACATGCAGGTAAGCTTCCTTGATGTCCAGGGACACCATAAAGTCCCCTTCTTCCAGATTCGCTATCACTGCTCTGAGTGACTCCATCTTGAACTTGAATTTTTGTATGTACAGGTTCAAAGATTTCAGATTTAGAATAGGTCTTACCGAGCCGTCCGGCTTCGCTACCACAAATAGTGTGGAATAATACCCCTTTCCCTGTTGTAGGAGGGGTACCTTGACTATCACCTGCTGAGAATACAGCTTGTGAATGGCTTCCAATACCGTCGCCCTGTCTGAGGGAGACGTTGGCAGAGCAGACTTTAGGAAACGGCGAGGGGGAGACTTCTCGAATTCCAACCTGTAACCCTGAGATATTATCTGCAGGATCCAGGGGTCCACCTGTGAGTGAGCCCACTGTGCGCTGAAATTCTTGAGTCGACCCCCCACCGCCCCTGAGTCCGCTTGTAAAGCCCCAACGTCATGCTGAGGGCTTTGCAGAAGCCGGGGGGGGGGCTTCTGCTCCTGGGAAGAAGCTGCTTGGTGCACTCTCTTACCCTTTCCTTTGCCTCGGGGCAAATATGACTGTCCTTTCGCCCGCTTGTTCCTATAGGAACGAAAGGACTGCGGCTGAAAAGACGGTGTCTTTTTCTGTTGGGAGGGGACCTGAGGTAAAAAGGTGGATTTCCCGGCTGTTGCCGTGGCCACCAAATCCGATAGACCGACTCCAAATAATTCCTCCCCCTTATACGGCAATACTTCCATATGCCGTTTGGAATCCGCATCACCTGACCATTGTCGCGTCCATAAACTTCTTCTGGCAGATATGGACATCGCACTTACTCTCGATGCCAGAGTGCAAATATCCCTCTGTGCATCTCGCATATATAGAAATGCATCCTTTAAATGCTCTATAGTCAGTAAAATACTGTCCCTATCCAGGGTATCAATATTTTCAGTCAGGGAATCCGACCAAACCACCCCAGCACTGCACATCCATGCAGAGGCGATGGCTGGTCGCAGTATAACACCAGTATGAGTGTATATACTTTTCAGGGTAGTTTCCAGCCTCCTATCTGCTGGATCCTTGAGGGCGGCCGTTTCAGGAGACGGTAACGCCACTTGTTTTGATAAGCGTGTGAGCGCCTTATCCACCCTAGGGGGTGTTTCCCAGCGCGCCCTAACCTCTGGCGGGAAAGGATATAATGCCAATAACTTCTTTGAAATTAGCAGTTTTCTATCGGGGTTAACCCACGCTTCATCACACACTTCATTCAATTCGTCTGATTCAGGAAAAACTACAGGTAGTTTTTTCAGACCCCACATAATACCCCTTTTTGTGGTACATGCAGTATCAGAGATATGTAAAGCCTCCTTCATTGCCGTGATCATATAACGTGTGGCCCTACTGGAAAATACGTTTGTTTCTTCACCGTCGACACTAGATTCGGTGTCCGTGTCTGGGTCTGTGTCGACCGACTGAGGTAAAGGGCGTTTTACAGCCCCTGACGGTGTCTGAGACGCCTGTACAGGTACTAACTGGTTTTCCGGCCGTCTCATGTCCTCAACTGATTTTTGTAATGTGCTGACATTATCACGTAATTCCATAAATAAAGCCATCCATTCCGGTGTCGACTCCCTAGGGGGTGACATCACCATTACCGGCAATTGCTCCGCCTCCACACCAACATCGTCCTCATACATGTCGACACACACGTACCGACACACAGCAGACACACAGGGAATGCTCTCATCGAAGACAGGACCCCACTAGCCCTTTGGGGAGACAGAGGGGGAGTTTGCCAGCACACACCCAAGCGCTATAAATATATAGGAACAACCCTATAGAAGTGTTGTCTCCCTTATAGCAGCTTAATATATATCAAAAACGCCAAAAAAAGTGCCCCCCCCTCTCTTTTTTACCCTGTTTCTGTAGTGCAGTGCAGGGGAGAGTCCTGGGAGCCTTCCTCGCAGCGGAGCTGAGCAGGAAAATGGCGCTGTGTGCTGAGGAGATAGGCCCCGCCCCCTATTTCGGCAGGCTCTTCTCCGGAGTTTGTGAGACCTGGCAGGGGTTAAATACATCCATATAGCCCCAAGGGCTATATGTGATGTATTTTTTAGCCAGAACAAGGTATTCTCATTGCTGCCCAGGGCGCCCCCTGCAGCGCCCTGCACCCTCCGTGACCGCTGGTGTGAAGTGTGTGACAACAATGGCGCACAGCTGCAGTGCTGTGCGCTACCTCATGAAGACTGAAAAGTCTTCTGCCGCCGGTTTCTGGACCTCTTCGCTTTTCGGCATCTGTAAGGGGGTCGGCGGCGCGGCTCCGGGACCGGACTCCATGGCTGGGCCTGTATTCGATCCCTCTGGAGCTAATGGTGTCCAGTAGCCTAAGAAGCCAATCCATCCTGCACGCAGGTGAGTTCACTTCTTCTCCCCTAAGTCCCTCGTTGCAGTGAGCCTGTTGCCAGCAGGACTCACTGAAAATAAAAAACCTAAAAACTTTTTCTAAGCAGCTCTTTAGGAGAGCCACCTAGATTGCACCCTGCTCGGACGGGCACAAAAACCTAACTGAGGCTTGGAGGAGGGTCATAGGGGGAGGAGCCAGTGCACACCACCTGATCCTAAAGCTTTATTTTTGTGCCCTGTCTCCTGCGGAGCCGCTAATCCCCATGGTCCTGACGGAGTCCCCAGCATCCACTAGGACGTTAGAGAAATAATCTATAATAATAAAATCAATTGGTGATAAGAGAAGTAAACAGATCAGGGATGGGGTGGGGGAGAAAAAAAAAGTGGGGAGTGGAGGGAGCTATAGAGAGGGGGGGGGGGGAGAAGGATAGGAAGAGAGAGTGGGGAGGGGGTGGGAGAGGGAATAAAAAACCCCAGCACCGAAGACAGCATCTAGTTAATGCTAAAAGAGAAAGAAGAAGATAAAACTTGCCTGCCAAACAAATCCTATAGGTATCATCTGCCAGCAAACGGCAACATCAATGCTTTTCTCCTTTGCTGGCGGTGTCAGCCAATCAGCGTAGCGGAGAGCAACATTGGTAAGCATTTTTGTTGCATTTTGGTATATGAAAACACAGGAGAGCAAAGCCTGTCGCGCGGCAGAAAATAAACTCACGGAGCTCAGCTCCATTGCCCAGAACAGAATCCTTATACACAGATAGTCTTCACCAAATTACTGCTAGAATGATTGCAACGACTGGTCCAGCTTAGTTTCAAAATAAAATTCCTTCCTTAGATTATTGGGGGTATTACCGCTTCATTCAGCAAGCCTGCCTGGTCTCCATGGACCCAGCAGTGTATTCCATTAACACTTTAATCCCCAGTAGAGGAGTCTGTTTATTGAGTACACAGATGCGAGCTGCAGCAGATGCTTTTTGTTATTTGTTATTGTTTAGTAGAACTGCATATGTGCTATGATTTGTGCCAATTTGTAGCTACAAGAGACCACACACTTTGGTTTAATATGTAACCCCCCACAAACAGACCAGGAAATACATAAGCACAGAGCAGACCAATGACGAGTATCCACAACTAACACAACAGGACAGACTAGAGCGGGGGAAAAGCCTCTGCAATCACATGCACATATTGCACACAGCACCTACTGTGGAAGTCTTCACTACTTTCTGTGCTAAGACTTCCATTCTGAAAACATTATACATCCATGCTGTACTCTGACCATATAAACTATATTCTTGCTACACCCCTTAATATATATTAGAGAACGCTATGATCCGGCTAGCCTGACCAAGCACAGCCAATGGAGGGCCTGATTCTGCATCACACGCAATTCCAAATGTGGCGGCGTCTAGCCAAATTAAGCATACGCATCTTTGAGCAGCACGGAGTCCTATGCATCTCAGTCGTTTCTCTGCCACTGTTGCATGGGAGTTTCTGGGTGTTATGTGTATCAGGGGCGTGTAGCCAGAGTTATGCACTATTTTGAGTCGCATGTATGCAAAGAGGACGCCGAAGTAGGACAGATCTGCTGCACCCAGCATGGTGTAGTGGAAAGTGCCAGTGATAGTGACAGCAAGGTAGTGTAATCACATAGACGAGTTCGACTCAGAACACAGGCGGAGAGACGCATTAGTATTCCATTCACATTCCGTATCACAGCCATCCGGAATTGCGTTTGCATTACATACGACTGAGAAATCAGGCCCTTAAATGATCGACAGAAGCCACATAACCAATCAGAAGACTATCAATTTGTTTCTCTGAAAGGCACGTATTTCTTACCGGCCCAGATATGACCGATAGCATGCTGGATATAGCTCCTAAGACGAATACTTTTCACCACTAATATTATATTTATGGGGTTGACGGAAAGTATTCTAGTGTGTCATGCATACTTAAATTCTGCATCTTCCAACTTATTTCAGAAGTGATGGAAAATAGAGAAGCTCTGCAACCCCCTATATCCAAACAGATTTTTACAAATGTTCAATACCTACAATGGGACTAGTCTTATGCACATTCAGGAAGAAGGTAGTGCTCTAAGTATATCCAATTTGCTAGATCTTAATCACAGAGGGGAGAATTCAATTAGGTGAGAGTTGGTCCCACAAGGCGAGTTCACTGCCAATTTGCACTGCGGATTACATTTGCAATTCAATTCCAAACCTGCATTCCTTTTTCAGAATAAATTTGACAGTTTTTGGCCGCACCCCCCTGAGCAGGTGGAAGGGAAGGGTAGGGAAGAACTTTATTTTAAAGGTTAAAATGTCAAGATTTGCTTCAGAAGCCCTTGGACACCCCCTATTGACTAATTAGGCCTTTGGAAGTTTTCAATTAGCTTAATTGGGCCAATATATTCATGCCATTTATTTTGAAGCTAACCAAATTCTTAAAACTTTTCACTTTAAAAAAAATAAATAAAAAAAATGCACAAATCAGCCATTTGACACTTTAAAAAGTACAGTACTTTCCTTATGCCCACTAACAGTCTTCTACATGATTTTGCTAACAAAGTTGTCACTTTTTGGGGTCTAGGAAGGTCTCCCCACTTTTTTCATGCTATTTCCTCAGATCACTGTTTTTGACAAAACTCATAAGAGTAGTGCGAATTATCATTTCTAATTGAATTGTATGACTCCCGGTTGCACACATGAAGGCGAAATGTGTGAATTTATAGGCAAAGTGCGCGAGTTTAACTCCATTTGCAAAATTGCACCTAATTGAATTCTTCCCAGAATGCTTATTTTCCCCAAAATTCAGATACGATCAGATGACAACATATGTATACTACATAGATTGCCTTAGTGACATATTTACCTATCTGATTCAAAAGTGAGTCCTGTTGACAATCATATTATGCATATTAATCTGTGTTGATTCAGAATAATGTTGTATCATTATGTCTATACCAACATCCAAGCACAAGCCTAAATCTGTGTAATATGCCATTGTGGATCTGTTGGGTAGCAGGGAATGTGGAGATCTGACCTTATCTACGTCATGCAAAAGAATTCTTCTGTGTTTGGGCCCAATTAACTTCAAATGAAACACACTTCAGTCACTTTCCAAACCACAATTATACTATACACAGCAGTGGCGTGCGGTGAGGTCAGTGGCTGGTGAGGCACTGCAGCCATAATGTACGCTGAGGCCCACCGATGACCCCTACCACCGCTGAGCTGATGTCTGCTACCGCCCCACAAGCCAATACCCACTGCTGCTGCTGCCAATGCCAATCTACTACAAAATCGCCGCCATCAACGGTTCTGGCCCCCCTGCCGCTAATTTGCATCTCAGTCCGATGCAGCCACTGCCAAACTTGTGATGAGCAGGCGGCTAATATATTGTACATTTTGTAAAATAAAAAATAAATATTAAGGGGGGAGGGTGATGCCAGGGAGAGGATGATGGCAGTGGGTGACAGAGAGAAGGTGACACTGACAGCATTGGGAGACAGGGAGAGGGTGACACCAGGGAGAGGGTGACAGCAGTGAGTGATAGAGTGAAGGTGACACTGACAGGATTGGGAGACAGGGAGAGGGTGACACCAGGGAGAGGGTGACAGCAGTGGGTGACAGAGAGAAGGTGACACTGACAGCATTGGGAGACAGGGAGAGGGTGACACCAGGGAGAGGGTGACAGCAGTGAGTGACAGAGTGAAGGTGACACGGACAGCATTGGGAGACAGGGAGAGGGTGACACCAGGGAGAGGGTGACAGCAGTGAGTGACAGAGTGAAGGTGACACTGACAGCATTGGGTGACAGGGAGAGGGTGACACCAGGGAGAGGGTGACACCAGGGAGAGGGTGACAGAAGTGGGTGCCAGGGAGAGGGTGATGCTGTGGAGAGGATAACAGCAGTGGGTTACACGGAGAGGGTGACACTAGGTATAGCACAATATCAAATTCAACATAAACAGTACAGCCCGGGGTCCGTGTAACAGCACGGGTGAGCTTACACAATGTCACACTTAAAATACACTTAGAAATAAGAAGGCTCTTTTTGGGGGGCACGCTTGAAAATGTCCGCAGGGATGTAAATGCACACATTTTTTTCTGGTCCCGCTCTTATCAGCGATCGTGGAGGGCACACGGCAATGCTTTTTAATATCAGGGTGACCCGTTCCCCCTAACGCAGACAGCAGAAGGGACCCTCTATCACTATATACTACACTCTCTGTAATGTACCTCACACATTAGCTCAGTATTTTTTCCTATTTTTCAGCACTCTCTCATTGGCGAATTTGTTGTAGTCTCCCTGCACTGTCCTTTGGCATCAGGGTTACGATCAGCATCTAACACCAACAGCAGAAGTGTTCTTTCTGTCTTATTTTTTTTATTTACAGTACATTATACAGTGCAGGTACACAATTATGTATTCCTGTTTTAACTGGAAATACCTGTGCAAATAACTATGTTACTGCACAATCTGCTGAATCAAATTGTATCAATCGCTTTCTTTAACAAAAAATTCTAACAATGTGGCAATCATAAAATAACAGTGTTGCTACCACTTACATTAGTTGGTGAATATAAACTTGTTTTATAGCAACAAAATATTCAGTTGCCGCTTTTGAACTTGTTCTAAAGCAGCAAACGTTTTAGCAATTAGAACACATCAGTGTTCCTGTTATCTTTATCACAAGCTTACAGTATATTGTTGCTCCTGGGACCCTCATTCTTGATCAATTGAGGTGAATACTGTTCTCTCTAATACAAGCCTATATTGTTATTCTTAAGGACCTCGATACTTTAGTAATTGAGGTGACAATTGTGTCTTTTCCATATTGGGTTACTCTAACTTTACATTATTTTATATTTATGTGATCTTTTTCAAATATCACAATAATTGGCGGTTAGGGAGCAATATGATTAAGGATCATTAATGCCAATTAACTTGTTTTTTGTATTTATGCTTTAGACCGAGTGTTATGCGGATAATGAATGAGGTCCGCCGTTGGAATTGCTCGTATATTACATGTGCAATTTCAGTCATTTGTAAACATTTCAGATCTTTTTGGTGTATAACATTAATTGGTATTGTCATTTATGACTAGAGTAGTGATTATAGGATTATGTGATCAACAAATTGTGTATACATTAAAGGTCACTTTTACGTTTGAATGAATTAAATGTTTGGTATGTCTAAGTATTTTGGGGAACTGAACTCTTTTTAAGATGGAATAATAAAAGTTATGTTTTAATTTTTTCTAAGTGTGCATTTACAACCCTGTGGACATTTTCAAGCGTGCCCCCCAAAAAAGAGCCTTCTTTTTTCTAAGTGTATTTTCTCTGTTTATTTGGCTCTGGGGAGCACCACCAACCCGTATTATACATTCGCTCTGTAGGGCTTATAAATGAGGTAGTTGGCTTTGTATCAGTACTTCATGATATTTCCCATCCATTTGCATCTGTTTGAGACATTATCAGATGCTCAGGGTGGGGATCCTGTTGCAGACATCCAATTTGTGTTTTTCTGTCCACAATGTCACACTGACAAGCACTCACACTGTACTGAGGCACACACACTCATACTGAGACACACACTCATACTGAGACACGCACACTGACACTCACACTGAGGCGCACACACTCATACTGAGACACGCACACTGTCACTCACACTGAGGCACAGACACTCATACTTAGACACACACTCATACTGAGACACGCACACTGACACACACTGAGGCACAGACACTCATACTGAGACACGCACACTGACACTCACACTGAGGCGCACACACTCATACTGAGACATGCACACTGTCACTCACACTGAGGCGCACACACTCATACTGAGACACACACACTGTCACACTGAGGCACGCACACTCATACTGAGACACGCACACTGTCACTCACACTTAGGCACACACACTCATACTGAGACACACACTCATACTGAGACACGCACACTGAGGCGCACACACTCATACTGAGACATGCACTCATACTGAGACATGCACACTGACACTCACACTGAGGCACACACACTCATACTGAGACACACACACTGTCACTCACACTGAGGCACAGACACTCATACTGAGACACGCACACTGACACTCACACTGAGGCGCACACACTCATACTGAGACACGCACACTGACACTCACACTGAGGCGCACACACTCATACTGAGACACGGACACTGACACTTACACTGAGGCACACACACTCATACTGAGACACACACACTGTCACTCACACTGAGGCATTTACACTTTTACTGAGACACACAGACACACTGAGGCACACATTAATACCGAGGCACACACACATTACCCACAGTAGCTACCTTCAGGCTGGAGACTCCAGCTCACACTGCAGGAGCCAGTGTCAGCAAAGTAGGCAAAGCAGCAGTCAGATCAGGAAACTTGGCATAATCGGGGGCGTGGCTTAGCCACAGATATGTGACCACGCCCCTTTTTATAAAAAATAACCCCTCACCATCAAGCAGCAGGCTCCGGAGCCAGCCCAACACTAGCTGGTGTACAGTGCTCCCCCCCTCCCCCACCCCCCTCCCCCCTTAACGCACCACTGCTCCCTGCAGCCCTGTCACCTGGGGGAGTCTCTGGTGATCTGTGGGTGTGAGCTGCCCCCCTTCCCACGTTACTTTCATTCACTCACCCCCCCTCACCTGGGTCCTCGGCATATGTGTCTTCCGCAGAGGTGTCAGTGCTGCTCCCTGGGAGAGAGCAGTGGAGGAAGGGCGTTAGCGCTGCACGCTGCATAAAGCACTGCCAGCTCTCTGCACTTGGCTCTCGTGGTGCTGTCTTCCGCTCTCCCCCCTCCTCCATGTACCGCTGCTGCTGCATTGTGTCTTCCGGCTCTGCCTGTGTGTGACAGGCGCCGGACTTGCAGCGGCAGCAACAGCAAGGACAGTGCTGTGAGTAAGGAGGCAGGGAGGGGGGAGCTGCTCTTAATGAAGTCAGCGCCGCATGCACTCTGCCTCCTGGGCATCCCGGCGCCGCTGCAGCTGTAGCAGTGCCTGACGTGTCCCACCGCCGCTTCTCCCAGCCGCGTCTATGTGATTGGACCAGCGGATCCAGCACTGGATCCGCTGTCCAATCACAGGTGCCTCGCTAGCAGGGCTGTGCTTTCCCTGTTAGCGAGGCACTTGTATAAGTGCCGCTTTCCACTCTTTTTGTGATGGGCTTTTACAGCCCAGCGCATGGCCTCGCCCCCCGCTTTGTCCCGTTCCCACTGGTTACGGGAGGCACTAGCTGTCAGTGCCTCCCAAACGTATTATAATGGACTACAATGATTATAATAATACAAAGAGGGTACATATGACACAGAATATGTGTCTTATGTATCTTCTTTGTATTATTTTAATCATTAGGGACAGGGGAGGCACTGCCTCCCCTGCCTCCCCTGACTGCACGTCCCTGATACACAGCCAAGGGAAACGGGCTCAAAATCTGTCTAGTTACATCAAAAGGATGTTAAATGTTGTAGCGCAATAAAAACATGGGATTCATCTGCTCTGTAAATACTGTAAGACCCTGTTAAACAAGTATTAAAAACAGTCAACATTCCACGTCACTATAAGCCTGAATAAAGCATCATGCTTGCACAGTATATGCATCGTGGGCCACATTTAGAGTCCCCGGCATAAATGGACCGGAAGCGGTTGCCCGAGTAGCCAGTCCGACAAGATGTGTCCAACTCAAAAAGTGTAGTATATGTGTAGGTCTGGCATTTAATTGTACTGTATATACAATACATAGCCTAAACAAAGCTTAGAGCTGTAGCTGTAGAGTCTGATTAGTAATTACTAATCATTATATTTTGTAAAATTAGGGTAATGTGAGTAGTGGTACATTATACTCAAGAGACAATAGTGCATTGACTAAATAGATGAGTCCGATTTCCCATATAAAATGTAACGATCTATAAATTCCCCAACACCCATTGCTTTTGCCTTTAAAAATCCAGTGGAAATTTTTGGTCCTGCGGTAGTCCAAATAAAAAAAAATGACAAAATAAGTAATGAGACTAGATGGCCACAACATGACATAATATAACCACAAAGCTAATGAATTAAGTATGAATAGCTGGTAAAGTCTATATACCATGTTGCAGTCAGTCATTATAAAATAATTTTGCACCAGCCCCGTCCGGTAATCGCACAAGATGTGCCTCCAAAGAGGAGTGCAGTATGTGGAAATGTGCCCACATCTAATTACAGTATGTTACACTTACAAGAACACAGCCTACTCAGGTTATGACTGCCCCAGCTCCCCAGGAGTAAGGAGACGCAAGCCTACGGTATGAAATACTTTAGGTGCAGATGCATTTTTGTACACATGCCAGTATGTCCATCTGTAAATGAGACCCTATGTGTCTACACCAAAATACTTGTGCTGCTACAAAACCTCTTGAAAAAAACAGGAAGAGTTTGGAAAATGTTACTTGCTAGCACTAGTTGAATTACAAGTACCTGCATGCAATGCCCTAGCAGAAGGAAATAGCCGCGGAACCTCTTTTCAAAATAGTTCAAGACTTTTTAAAAATTCTTAATAAACATTTAAATAACAACACTGTGTTCTATTATTAGAGGCTGAGAACACAACCAGCAATGGTTTCAGAAATATTCTTACAGATGACATCACTGTATTATACTCCTGGTTATTAGGCATTACCCACAGGAAGTCTTCAATCTCCATGTATGGCACAAAAGCTTCAAATGAGAAAGGACACTTACCTAGAAGAAAAGAGAAGAAGAAAAAAAATTAGGAACTGGTCTTCCCATCTACTAGAAGACACATACCTGCACTCATAACTAATACAGGTTGAGTATCCCATATCCAAATATTCCGAAATACGTAATATTCCGAAATACGGACTTTTTTGAGTGAGAGTGAAATAGTGAAACCTTTGTTTTTTGATGGCTCAATGTACACAAACTTTGTTTAATACACAAAGTTATTAAAAATATTGTATTAAATGACCTTTAGGCTGTGTGTATAAGGTGTATATGAAACACGCCCGCCCAGTTCAGCTGTCAATCACCGCCGGCCGCCGCAGCATGTGTACGGGCGGTCGGCCGACCGCCCCGTACACACACAGCGACGCGCCAATATATCGGTAGATATATTGGCCGTCGGCTGTGCTGCGCGGCCGACGCTATACGTCTGTGAACGACGGAGTTCACAGACGTATCGGCCGTACACACTGGCCGACGGTCCGGCGATATATCGGCCGTTCAAGAGAACGGCCGATATATCGACCAGTGTGTACGGGCCTTTAATCAAGGAGCAGAGAATAGCAGAGAATTACAGAAGCTGTAATGTTTGCCAGGCTTTTCATGGGTTTTCATTGATTACAGAAACCAATGAGTTGAGAACAAAAGCCAGCACAACACATGGGAGAAACTAATTGCTCGACGTGGGTAAAAGCTACAGTTCTAGATGCAGGTGAAGCCCCCACACTCCATTGTCATTCCTTAAGAAACGAAGAAGGGGATTGATCAGAACTTCTAAAAATGAGTGGGTGTGTAGCCCATAGCAACCACATTTTAGCTATCATTTATATGGGGTTGGGTTTGGGTGACCGGCGCTCACCATACCACTGCTGGGGTCCCGGTAGTTAAGTGGCTGGCGCAGGAAGGGGGGCAAGGGCAACAAAGCCCCTTGAGGGCTCGCTGAGCTCGCCACAGGTTTTATTCCCACTCTATGGGTGTCGTGGACACCCACGAGTGGGAATAGTTCCTGCTGACCGGCGGGATGTTAACTGTGCGGGATCCAGGCATCGGTATCCCATAACCACATCCTATTTATAGGTTACATTCTATAACCCCATAGCTACAATCTGATAGGCTGCTATGGTAAACACCTCCACTTGTCCGATTTAGGCTGTTTGCTAAATCTCCCCCTAAATCTGCTGCACGTGTATATATTTGTTATGTAGAATAAGAAGTGTTTGATAGTCGACGTTAGCGGCTTTTTTTTTTTTGTGAAAGAGGTTGTGTTTTTACTTCCGTAAGCGGTGTGTGTTAATAGGGCACAGGTAACGCTAAGCCTGAAATATTGGGAGATAGGGGGCCAGCATCAAATAACAACACAACACAACACACAGAGCAGGACATCTTAATAACAAAATAATTTGCTTATCCCACAAAACTCTGGAAGGTTATCGCATTTCCTTATTTAGAAGCCTAATGGCACTCCAATCAGACTAGTTCTACTTATCCAGACAGTCTAGCACAGATAGCATAGAAATGGCATTAGGCCATCACTTTCCAAGGCTAATCTTATAAAGGGACACATTTATGCTGATTACGGATACCCCAGTGGATAGCGTTATTCCTTAGGTCTATTACTTAGCACTGATTGTGTGCACAGCTTGCAGCACAGTAAATGCTTATGTTATGGTTGTCTGGTTAAACTAGATTACCACTGAGATTGCCGACGTCACTGCTCAAAGACAGGGCTTGCATCAGAACGATTACAGGTAGCTCATCCTAAAAACAATGGCTTCCATGCATATGAGAGAACCTGGATATTCACTTGTATTTAACCTATGGGCCAGGTCCTACAATTGTCAGTGATTAGAAGCAGCCTGTACTTTTGCTTATGGCTGCTGCTAGCACTTCTTAAAATTGCTGCAAGCAGCAGGCAGCTTACACAGCAACATGGCGCAGCCAGACATTTGTTTTCATTAGTGCGGCTCAATAAGACTCATGTGCCAGTCATACTGGTGACCAGAAACTGCAGCTCGGGGTCAGGTTCTCAATAGCTCTCTCTCCATAAATTATTTTACTGCATTCAAACTGAATATGCAAAGGGACTGATGAAAAGTGCCGACAGGCAATATGGGTGACAATTTGTTTGGGTTGCATGTGAATTGGGTCTCCAGACTGCAGCATCCGGCATTTCCCCCTCCAGATTACATTTACTGTATAAAGCCTGGAGATACAGTATTTCTACCACAGCATAAGCCAGAGATTCCCAAACGCCGCCATTACAGTCCAGGTTTTATGGATGTCCATGCTTAAGTCCAGATGGATGAATCAAATTGACTGAGGTGCTAAATATGGGCGAATGTATTAAGCCTGGAGAAGTGATGAAGCAGTGATAAGTGCAAGGTGATACCGCACCAGCCAATTAGCTCCTAACTGTCAATTTAAATATTGGAGCTGATTGGTTATTCACCTTGCACTTATCACTGCTTTATCACTTCTCCAGGCTTAATACATATGCCCCTAAAGGCCAGTACTCACTGGCCGATGCGGGAGAGATGTGTGCTGAGTGAACCACTCAGCACACATCTCTCCCACCGCTCGGCACATCGCGATGTGTGCTGAGCGTGCGGGGGGAGACCGGGGGGGGCGCTCATTTCACCCAGCCGGTGAAGTGAGCGACCCGCTAGATTGTCTAGCACCAGCGATAGCGATGCGCGGGGCTGCGCATCGCTATCGCTTTAGGGGGTACACACGGAGCGATCAGGCTTAAAATCGAAGCAATCTAGTCAGATTGCTTAGATTTTAAGCAGCGATCGCTCCGTGAGTACCCCCCTTTAGTCACCTGTGCTGAAGAATGTAACATAGTAACAGTTGGTGAGGTTGAAAAAAAAGACCAGTAGTCTATCGAGTTCAACCTGAATTATCTTATATTCCCTATTCTATTCTGGTTAAAGGCTATATCCTCGTATATCTTTTTCCGTTAGAAATTTATCTAACCCATTTTTAAACGCATTGACTGAGTACGCCATTACAACCTTCTCTGTCAGTGAATTCCATGTTCGTATTGCTCTCAAAACATTTTGGGAAACTGGCATTGGCACTAGACCAGTGGTTCTCAGACTCAGTCCTCAGGACCCCACAGAAGTCACATTTTCCAGGCCAGCCGTGCGCTGGGCATCATCAACTGTTACATTTTAAAAATCCACAGGTGATCTGGAAAACATGAACTGTGTGGGGTCCTGAGGTCAGAGTGTGAGCACCTGTGCACTAGACTAACCTGAAAAACAATACACCGGGGGTATTTCACATGCAGCCCACCACACATCCCAGAATGCCTTCCAGAGATTTAGCATACCTTAATAGCTAAACTGTGACAGGTCATGCTGGGATGTGTAGTTCCGCAGCAGCTGTAGGGATCGCATGTTGAATACCCCTGCAATACACCATATGCACACTGGAAACTACACTTTGCTCCCTAACATGACTCCAAGCCTTTGAGAGAAGTTGCCGAAAGCAACAATCCACTTTCAGCTGACATTTATCTAGCTCGGTCTTTGGAATGACAGATGCTGATTGATTGGGGCAAGTTTCCCACTGCACCGTACAATGGGGGTAATTCTGAGTTTATCGCAGCAGCAAGTTTGTTAGCAATTGGGCAAATCCATGTGCACTGCAGGGGGGGCAGATATAACATTTGCAGAGAGAGATTTGGGTGGGTTATTTCGTTTCTGTGCAGGGTAAATACTGGCTGCTTTATTTTTACACTGCAATTTAGATTTCAGTTTGAATACACCCCACCCAAATCTAACACTCTCTGCACATGTTATATCTGCCCCCCCTGCAGTGCACATGGTTTTGCCCAACTGCTAACAAATTTGCTGCTGCGACCAACTCAGAATTAGGCCCAATAACTTTAGTCCTTCTATAAGCACCATCACTGGTTGGAAAAAGCAACAGCTGGATTGGGAGCAATTGTCCTAGAAGCCCTATTGCAAAACGCAATTGGCTGGGATCGGTCATCACACGACTCCTCATAGTAAGACACACAACTAAACAGCCAACGGTCAGTACAGTGGGCTTACATTACAAGCAGCTTTACCTGTGGTAGCGCAGCACACCACAGTGCTGTTAGGTCAGAGCTTGCAGTAACACTGTAGAGCAGGCAATTATTCCTGTAGCGGATGCACGTGAGGGTCAGGAGTGGCATCCAGGACACATGCTGCTCCCCTAGGTTCTACCAGGCCAAAACTTTACATCTACAGAAGACCTCAGAACAAACGGTCCATCTACCATATATGGACCTGACAATACAACCTATTCACACCACAAAATAATCAACTTTTGCTGGCCAGAAAGGGGCTGATGCAGAGAGGAACACAAGTCATGTCTGCCGAGTATCATATGTGCTCTCGCTCTGCACGTGCACAGGAACCAAGCATATGCTACTACAAGTGACGAGCGTCATGCATAAACCAAATGCATCTACAAGGATGTAACTGTCAGCATTGCGGCCAAGGGCGTAGCTACCATAGGTGCAGGCAGTGCAGCTGCTATGAGGCCCAGAGCTGAGAGGGGCCACCTTCCCTGTCAAAGTTACATGTGTTATATCAATTTTTCACCATTGGGTGGTACGTACGGGTCCTTTCAAACTTTTATTCTTGGGGACTGCAATATATCTAGGTATGCCCCTGGACCTGCTCATTGTAGTGTGGTATAAAATTAACTGGAGGGCATGTTAAAGTTATATAATATGAACTGGGGCACTGTAATGAGGCAATATGAACGGGGAGCACTATATATCATGATGTGAATTGGGGGTACTGTGCGGCATAATGTGTACTGGCAGCTCTGAAATGTGACATAGGGGGAACTTAAGCACTAATGCGATTCATAAAAGAAACTAGAGCACTACTATGGGACATAACATTAAATAAGCCTCTACTATGGTTCAGAAAATGAACTAGGGCACTATTATAGGGCATAAAATTAACAACTGCTGCAGAGAGGTGTCTCTCTAGAAGCATTGGGACGGGACCCCTTCAAAATGTTGCTATAGGGCCCACAAAGTTCTGGCTATGCCCCTGATTGCGGCATTCTATACGCTAATGGTGTGTAGACAGGAAACGGGTGCAATCACGCTGACACAACTCTGCACAGCCTATAGATTGTAAGCTTGCGAGCAGGGCCTTCCTACCTCTATGTCTGTCTGTTTTTACCCAGTTTTGTTCTATTACTGTTGTTCTAATTGTAAAGTGCAACGGAAGATGCTGCGCTATATAAGAAATGGTTAATAAATAAATAATAAATAAATAGCTCAGTATTCGGAGGTCTCTTTTGCACCAGGGCTGGTAACAGCATGCACTGATGATGATGTATATGAAACTAAGCATTCATATAGTGCTACTACATATGTACTGTGTTCTGTACACGCAATGCAGGAGCAATTACATCCAACTCTTCATCAGCCCTTAGTGTGGGCAACATGTCATGTCCTACTCATACATGACGCTGCTGCATACACTGTGAATGCAAAATGCTGAACCAGAAAGATGGGTATTCAACATGTGACCCTCCAGCTGCTGTGGAACTACACTTTCCAGCATGCCCTGCCATAGTTTTGCTAATATGGCATGCAAAAATGGTGGCAGGGCATGCCATGTGTAATTCCACAGCAGCTGAAGGCCTGAATGTTGAATAAACCTGGCCTCAGAGGCCCCATGTGAACCCACCAATGATACAGATTTTTATTAACACTGCCAGGGCCGGCAACAGAAATCTTGGGGCCCGGTACAGTGATATCTCTGGGGCCCCTCAGATATATAAAATAATATTTTAAACCTACCGGTAAATCTTTTTCTCGAAGTCCGTAGAGGATGCTGGGGACTCCGCAAGGACCATGGGGATAGACGGGCTCCGCAGCAGACATGGGCACTTTAAGAAAGACTTTAGGTCAGTTAGAGAAACTGTGCCCAGAGGAGATGGACAGTACGAGGAAAGGATTTTTGTTAATCCAAGGGCAAGATTCATACCAGCCACACCGATCACACCGTATAACTTGTGTATCAATTAAACAGTTAACAGTATGAAAAAATAACGTAGCATCAGTCCAACCTGATGGAACTATAACATAACCCTTATGTAAGCAAAACTATATACAAGTCTCGCAGAAGTAGTCTGCACTTGGGACGGGCGCCCAGCATCCTCTACGGACTACGAGAAAAAGATTTACCGGTAGGTTTAAAATCTTATATTCTCTAACATCCTAGAGGATGCTGGGGACTCCGTAAGGACCATGGGGATTATACCAAAGCTCCCAAACGGGCGGGAGAGTGTGGATGACTCTGCAGCACCGAATGAGCAAACCTTAGGTCCTCCTCAGCCAGGGTATCAAACTTATAGAACTTTGCAAAGGTGTTTGAACCCGACCAAGTAGCAGCTCGGCACAGTTGTAGTGCAGAGACCCCTCGGGCAGCTGCCCAAGACAAGCACACCTTCCTAGTGGAATGGGCCTTGACCGATTTTGGTAACGGCAATCCAGCCGTAGAATGCGCCTGCTGGATCGTATTACAGATCCAGCGAGCAATAGTCTGCTTCGAAGCAGGGGCGCCAACCTTGTTGGCTGCATATAGGACAAACAGACAAACAGTGCTTCCGTTTTCCCGACTCTAGCCATTCTGGCCACATAAATTTTCAAAGCCCTGACTACATCAAGGGACTCAGAATCCTCCAAATCTCGTGTAGTCACAGGCACCACAATAGGTTGGATCATATGAAAAGATGACACCACCTTAGGCAAGAATTGAGGGAGAGTCCGCAATTCCGCCCTATCCATATGGAAAACCAGATAGGGGCTTTTATGAGACAACGCCGCCAATTCAGACACTCGCCTAGCCGAAGCCAAGGCTAATAACATGACCACCTTCCACGTGAGATATTTTAACTCCACCGTTTGAAGTGGTTCAAACCAGTGCGACTTAAGGAAACTCAACACCATGTTAAGGTCCCAAGGCGCCACCGGAGGTATAAAAGGAGGCCGAATATGCAGCACTCCCTTTACAAAAGTCTGTACTTCTGGGAGAGAAGCCAATTCTTTTTGGAAGAAAATGGATAAGGCCGAAATCTGAACCTTAATGGATCCTAACTTTAGGCCCAAATTCACTCCAGTCTGTAGGAAGTGAAGGAAACGGCCCAGATGGAACTCTTCCGTAGGAGCATTCCTGGCCTCACACCAAGAAACATATTTTCGCCATATACGGTGATAATGTTTAGCTGTCACGTCCTTCCAAGCCTTTATCAGAGTAGGAATGACCTCATCCGGAATTCCCTTTTCCGCTAGGATCCGGCGTTCAACCGCCATGCCGTCAAACGCAGCCGCGGTAAGTCTTGGAACAGACATGGCCCATGTTGTAACAGATCCTGTCGTAGAGGAAGAGGCCACGGATCTTCTGTGAGCATTTCCAGCAGATCCAGATACCAGGTCCTTTGTGGCCAATAAGGAACAATGAGAACTAATCTCACTCCTCTTTTTCTTATTATTGTCAATACCTTGGGTATGAGAGGAAGAGGAGGAAACACATAGACCAACTGGAACACCCACGGTGTCACTAGGGCGTCTACTGCTACCGCCTGAGGATCTTTTGATCTGGCGCAATACCGCTGTAGCTTTTTGTTGAGGCGGGATGCCATCATGTCTATCTGGGGCAGTCCCCACTGACTTGCAATCTGTGCAAAGACTTCCAGATGAAGTCCCCACTCCCCTGGATGCAGGTCGTGTCTGCTGAGGAAGTCTGCTTCCCAGTTGTCCACTCCCGGAATGAACACTGCTGACAGTGCGCTTACATGATTTTCTGCCCAGCGGAGAATCTTGGTGGCTTCCGCCATTGCCACCCTGCTCCTTGTGCCGCCTTGGCGGTTTACATGAGCCACTGCGGTGATGTTGTCTGACTGGATCAGAACTGGTTGGTCGCGAAGTAAGTTCTCCGCTTGACGTAGGGCGTTGTATATGGCCCTCAGTTCCAGGATGTTGATGTGAAGACAAGTCTCTTGACTTGTCCAAAGTCCTTGGAAGTTTCTTCCCAGTGTGACTGCTCCCCACCCTCTGAGGCTCGCGTCCGTGGTCACCAGGATCCACTTCTGAATGCCGAACCTGCGTCCTTCTAAAAGGTGAGCACTCTGCAGCTACCACAGGAGAGATACCCCGGCCCTGGGGGACAGGGTGATCCGCTGATGAATTTGTAGATGTGACCCGGACCACTTGTCCAATAGGTCCCATTGGGAAGTCCTTGCATGGAACCTGCCAAAGAGAATGGCCTTGTATGTTGCCACCATTTTTCCCAGGACTTGAGTGCAATGATGCACAGACACTTGTTTTGGCTTCAATAGGTTCATGACTAGAGTCATGAGTTCCTGAGCTTTTTCTATCGGGAGAAAAACCTTTTTCTGGTCTGCGTCCAGAATCATGCCCAGGAAGGTCAGACGAGTCGTAGGAACCAGCTGTGACTTCGGGATATTGAGAATCCAGCCGTGTTGCTGTAACACCTTCACTGAAAGTGACACGCTGTTCAGTAACTTCTCTCGTGATTTCGCTTTTATGAGGAGATCGTCCAAGTACGGGATAATTGTGACACCCTGCTTGCGCAGGAGCACCATCATTTCCGCCATTACCTTGGTGAAAATCCTCGGGCCATGGAAAGCCCAAACGGCAACGTCTGAAATTGGTAATGACAATCCTGTACCGCAAATCTCAGGTACGCCTGATGAGGTGGATATATGGGAACATGAAGGTATGCATCCTTTATGTCCAGGGATACCATAAAATCCCCCCCCCCTTCCAGGCTGGGGATGACCGCTCTGAGCGATTCCATCTTGAACTTGAACCGTTTTAAGTATAGGTTCAGGGATTTTAAATTCAATATGGGTCTGACCGAACCATCCGGTTTCGGAACTACAAACAGGGTGGAGTAGTATCCCTTCCCTCTCTGAAGTAGGGGACCTTCGACCACCACTTGTTGAAGACACAATTTGTGAATAGCATTTAACATTATCTCCCTTTCTAGAGGAGAAGTCGTTAGAGCAGATTTGAAAAATCGGCGAGGAGGCATCTCTTCGAATTCCAGCTTGTATCCCTGAGAAACAATTTCTATTGCCCAGGGATCCACCTGTGAGTGAACCCAGATGTGGCCGAAAAGTCGAAGACGTGCCCCCACTGGGGCAGACTCCCTCAGCGGAGCCCCAGCGTCATGCGGTGGATTTTGCAGAGGCCGGGGAGGATTTCTGTTCCTGGGAACTAGCTGTGCTGTGCAGCTTTTTACCTCTGCCCTTACTTCTGTCAAGAAAGGACGATCCACGTACTCTTTTGCTTTTGTTTGAACGAAAGGACTGCTAATGTGGCGCTTTCTTAGGTTGTGAGGGAACATAAGGCAAAAAAATCGATTTACCTGCCGTAGCTGTGGAGACCAGGTCCGAGAGACCTTCCCCAAACAATTCCTCACCCTTGTAAGGTAAAACCTCCATATGTCTTTTTGAGTAGGTATCACCTGTCCACTGCCGTCCAGAGGACTCGTCTAGCAGAGATTGACATAGCGTTTATTCTGGAACCCAGTAAACCAATGTCTCTTTGAGCATCCCTCATATATAAGACAGCATCCTTTATATGGCCTAGGGTCAATAAAATGGTATCCTTATCTAGGGTCTCAATCTCCGCCGATAAGGAATCTGTCCATGCTGCTACCGCGCTACAAACCCAGGCCGACGCAATTGCCGGTCTGAGTAATGTACCAGAATGTGTGTAAATGGATTTCAAGGTAATCTGCTGCTTGCGGTCAGCAGGATCCTTGAGGGTAGCCGTATCTTGTGATGGCAGCGCTATCTTTATTGACAAGCGTGTCAACGCTTTGTCCACCTTAGGGGAGGATTCCCACCGTATCCTGTCCATTGGCGGGAAAGGATACGCCATAAGAATCCTTTTGGGAATCTGCAGTTTTTTGTCTGGAGATTCACACGCTTTTTTACATAATTCGTTCAACTCATGTGAGGAGGGAAAAGTTACCTCGGGCTTCTTACCCTTATACATGTGTACCCTCGTGTCAGGGACAGGGGGGTTCCTCTGTGATATGCAACACTTCTTTTATTGCAATAATCATATATCGAATACATTTAGCCACTTTTGGCTGTAACTTTGCATCATCGTAGTCGACACTGGAGTCCGAATCCGTGTCGGTATCAGTGTCTGCTATTTGGGATAGTGGGCGCTTCTGAGACCCTGAATGTCCCGGTGACATAGGGACAGACATGGGTTCACTCCCTGACTGTTCCTTAGCTTCAGCTTTGTCTAATCTCTTGTGCAATCAGTTCACACTAGCACTTAAAAAATTCCACATATCCATCCAGTCAGGTGTCGGCACCGCCGACGGAGACCTCACATTCATACGCTCCCCCTCCTCCCTAGGTGAGCCTTCTACCTCAGACATGTCGACACACGCGTACCGACACACCACACACACAGGGAACCTCTTATCTGAAGACAGTTTCCCCACCAGGCCCTTTGGAGAGAGAGAGAGAGTATGCCAGCACACACCCCAGCGCTATATGACCCAGGAAAAAAACACAATAATTTTATGTTTACCCAGATAGCGCTGTTTACATATACAATATGCGCCTAATTTTGTGCCCCCTCTTCTTTTAAACCCTCTGTCTACCGTGGTATAAGCAGGGGAGAGTCCGGGGAGCTTCCTCTCAGCGGTGCTGTGGAGCAAAATGGCGCGGTGAGTGCTGAGGGAGAAGCCCCGCCCCCTCGGCGACGGGCTTCTGTCCCGCTTAAAATATCAAAATTTTGGCGGGGGCTCATATTATATATATATATATATATACACACACACACACATATATATATATATACACATACAGGTTGAGTATCCCTTATCCAAAATGCTTGGGACCAGAGGTATTTTGGATATGGGATTTTTCCGTATTTTGGAATAATTGCATACCATAATGAGATATCATGGTGATGGGACCTAAATCTAAGCACAGAATGCATTTATGTTACATATACACCTTATACACACAGCCTGAAGGTAATTTTAGCCACTATTTTTGGTAACTTTGTGCACTGAACAAAGTGTATCTACATTCACACAATTCATTTATTTTTCATATACACCTTATACACACAGCCTGAAGGTCATTTAATACAATATTCTTAATAACTTTGTGTATTAAACAAAGTTTGTGTACATTGACCATCAAAAAACAAAGGTTTCACTATCTCACTCTCACGCAAAAAAGTCCGTATTTCGGAATATTCCGTATTTCGGAATATTTGGATACTCAACATATTATATATATATATATATACATATATATATATATATATATATATATATACATACATACATACACACATATACACATACATACAGTGCCCAGCTGTATATATACTTGTTTGGCTAGTGGAGCCGCTGCCATGTCCCATAACTGCTGCGACAGATCTGGACCCGGAAGAGCGGGTGCACATTCGCTTCGCACAGTCACCGTGTGTGAGAGGCTCCTGTCACTCTGAGGCTGCGCCCACACTGCCTACAGCTCACATCCGTGCCGGGCACTAAGTGGCATATACTGTATCCTTGGGGCCCGGTACAGGTGTCCCCTTTGACTTCCCCCTGTCGCCGGCCCTGAACACTGCTGCCCAAGTGTGCATGCCCCCTCACTCCTGCTGGCACATGCCAGCTGTAGAACCATGATTAAACATATACTGTACAGACCCAGTAAAGTATCAAAAGATCAGATTATTCTAGGCAAGTCTGTATCAAAATGTCACCTGCGTCTACAGAGGAAGCTATTCTAGTGACATATAGAACATTTTTGGCCCATATAGAGCATTATTATTTTCCATCTGGATAAGCTACCTACTGTATTATGTATTAGACACAGGCTATTTATTGACTTATTCAAGCACAGCACAACAATTAAATATAGAGTGCAAACCTGGCTTATCACATGAAAAACGGGCGCACGCTCTCCCCCTCTCCTCTGCATATGCTGATCTCAGCACAGCATCAATTATAACATTGTTTTTCCTCTGAGAAGTGAGAGATCATATACTTTATATATTGGTGTGAGGCTGCGTCTCCAACACTGCCCCAAGCCGTCCAACAGGCCGAGCAGTAAATACAATGCCGATACAGCACGCAGACACTGTCCTAATAAATTCAGTTAATTTGTTAAACAGGAACAAACTCATAAATCCAATAGTTTATCTGATGATGAAAATAGAAAAAAAAAGGCCACCTTAAAGTGTGCAGGGGAAAAACATTTATAAATCACAAGGACACAAGGCCCAGCGCCTAAGGAGTGTCATGGAGAGAATGAGCAAGAGGAGCTGGTGGCTGACTGAGGAGAAAATGCACAAGCCATGAAGAGAGGCTGCAGAATGGACAAGGAACGGATAAACAGGCCATGGCATGGTGATAAATATGTATCTGACCTAGAAAAGAAGGGAGAAAGTAAATCTACAAAAAGGAGGAAGGGGTGCCAATCAAACTATAAAGGGGAAGAGAAAAAAAAAAAAAAAAGGAGACAACTACAAAATAATGATCACATGGAGATTAAACAGGCAATGCAGCAACGGGAAAAACATTGCTAATCCAGCATGTAAAAGCATACTGCAGCGGACAACAGACGTGGCCAATCATTTTTTTCCCCAATGTGTTTATATATTTATATACCATATGAAACAGGATTTTTTTTTTTCATACAACTAGCCTATATTCAAACTGCAGGCCCATCTACCAGTATTCAATGCAAAGCCTATAGAAGGGAACAATACACATTTCAGAGAACATTCTAGAGAGCGATATTATATACAGAGGGCATCAAGTAAAGCAAGCATTATAATAACTGATCCGCAGTACAAACAGCATTCTATTAACGGTCTAGTGGACAGGACTGTCCCTGACACCCACAGAGATGGCAGGCTGCAGAAATTCTACCTAGTCTCTCCGGGGTAAATTTACTCTAGGTGGGAGTTTTCTTAAAACCCAGCGATGAAATGAGCGACCTCACTAGATTTGGCATGCATGCATGCCGAATCTGGAGCCAGCGATAGCGATGTGCGATCCAGCCACCGGCACCCCACACACACAGAGATCCGTGCTTAATTTCTAAGCAATCTAATCACTACTACGATGAGGTATAGAGGGGGCACAAAGGAGCCGGTGCACTTTACATTTCTTCACTGGGTGTGCTGGCTCCTCCCCTCAAGGCCCCCTCCCACAGGCAGTTATAGGTAAAACAGTGCCCAAAGGAGAAAGGACATATATGAGAGAAGGAACATAACAAGGAGGATTGGTGAGAGTTATATACAAGCACACCACTAACATACAACAACCAGCAACGGCTGGTAACAACAACAGCAGCAGCTGAACAGTAACCAAAGAAGAGACAACCTGCAGAAAAGTCAACGCACTGAGGCGGGCGCTCAATATCCCTTATGGACTATGAGAAAAGGATTTGCCGGTAGGTAATTAAAATCTTAATTTTCTCTAGCATCCATAAGGGAAATTGGGGACAGCTAAGTACAATGGGGACGTCCCAAAGCATCCAGAACGGGCGGGAACGTGCGGAAGTTGGTGCAGCATCGCCTGCCCAAATCTGGGTATCCTCTTTGGCCAGGGTATCAAACTTGTAGAACCTAACAAAAGTCTTCTTCCCCGACCAGGTAGCAGCTCGGCATAGTAGCAAGGCAGAGAATCCATGGGCAGCCGCCCAGGAAGAGCCCAACGATCTTGTAGAGTGGGCCTTTAGAGACTTAGGAACAGGTAAGGCTGCCGACACATAGGCCTGTTGGATAGTACGCCCAAGTCAACGAGCAATGGACTGCTTCGAAGCAGGGCAACCCTTCTTCTGCGCATCATAGAGCACAAACAAGGAATCCATCTTTCTGATCTGAGCTGTCCGCGTGACATAGATCTCCAAGGCTCACACAGCATCCAATGCCTCCGGAGGCACAGAAGTGTCAGAACTGGACAGAACCACAATAGGTTGATTCAGGTGAAATGCCGAGACAACCTTCGGCAGGAATTGTTGCCTAGTCTTGAGCTCTGCTATGTCCTCGTAAAAGACCAGGTACGGAATTTTACACCATAAGGCCCCCAATTCTGAGACACGTCTAGCAGAAGCCAGGGCCAGTAACATCAGAGTCTTCCACGTGAGGCACTTGTCTTCTACCGTCATCAGAGGTTCAAACCAGGAGGACTGTAGAAATTCCAACACCACATTCAAATCCCAGGGTGCCGTAGGGGGCACAAAAGGAGTTTGAATGTGGAGTACCCCTTGCAAGAAGGTATGAACTTCTGGCAACACTGCCAATTCCTTCTGGAAGAAAATGGAGAGAGCTGAAATCTGTAAACCAGACGTAAGCCCTTATCCAAACCAACCTGTAGGAAACGTTAGAAACGTCCCAATTGGAACTCTGCAGGTGGGGACTTGCGTTCCTCGCACCAAGAAACATATCTCCTCCAGATGATAATGTTTTGACATCACACGTTTCCTGGCCTGAACCATGGTAGCAATAACCTTGTTGGAAAGGCCCTTGTGAGCTAGGATGTTCCGCTCAACCTCCATGCCATCAAACGAAGTCGCCATAAGTCCGGGTAGACAAACGGCCTCTACCACTAAGAACCGATCTTCTTCAACAAGGACCAAGTGTCTTCGACGAACATGTCCAGAAGATTCGCGTACCACGCCCTCCGAGGTCAATCAGAACTGCCTGGACTCCTTGATTTCTGTTTCGCTTGAGCACCCATGGGAGCAACGGAATCTGTGGAAACATGTAGAACAGCCGGTAAGGCCAAGGCAACGTCAGTGCATCCACTGGCCTTGCCTGAGGGTCCGTGGTTCGTGAGCAATACCAGTGAAGCTTCTTGTTGAGTCGAGAAGCCATCATGTCTATCTGTGGGCAGCCCCACCGGTGTATGATTTGCTGGATCAACTGATGGTGGAGTCCCCACTCTCCCGGGTGGAGCTCGTGACGACTTAAAGTCTGCTTCCCAGTTGTCCACACCCGGAATGAAGATTGCCAACATTGCTCTTGCATTTCTTTCCGCCCAGAGGAGTATCTTTGACACCTCTCGCATGCAGGCTCCGCTTTTTGGCCCTCCTTGCTGATTGATGTACACCACTGCTGTGGCATTGTCCGACGGAACCTGGATCGCGTGATCCTTGAGCAGAGGAGAGGCCTGAAGATTGACGCGTTTCGTCCTTTTTCGATATGTTAGGACTTCAGGATGAAGTACTAACAAATCGAAAAAAGACGAAACGCGTTGGACAGACATTACACTCCCCTGATAGAGGATCTCAGATAAGCCTTTTATTATCTACTCATTGTACGGTCCATTTTTTATTGTATTGTTTGTTTGTATTAAAAATTTATTTTTTAAAAACTACTACACTATGGGCTATATTTCCCGTATCGGGGAGATTTTACCTTTTTAACAGGAGCCCTTAACTCCATACCACGGGAGAGGAACACCATAAAGGAATATACTATATGCAAGATTTACAAGTCCTGATGATACTAATTTTTAAACTACCTTAGTTTGTGGATACACTACCTTGTTTATGAAACTGACACTGGGTGAACTACTCTTTTACTATTCATCACATCTGAAAAATGTTCTCTATATAAAGCACACCTGTTTTTATTGTCTTACAATATCACAATATTGTGGCTTTCTAAATCTCCTTACGGTCCACCCACGGAGTAACCGGGGAAGTAAGAAGATCGCGACCAGGAGAAGTTCCATTCATTATACAGGCCTGAACACACATGAGATGCGGTACGCATAATATTATTTAAGTTTCACTTGGAAACCATATAACACAGGAGGTGCTGGGCTCTACCACTTTTTCACACACATTATATTATATATATATTTATTTATTTTTATTTTTTTCTGGCGCTATTGTTGTTGAGAAAGTACCAGCAGCTTAATCCACAAGGCTGGTTTGATAGCCTTAAAAACAAGAATAAAAAACACACAAGGACAGCGCTGGTACTTTCACTTTTTTGAAAAATTATTAAATTTTTATTATCCCATATAAAATCCATTCACAATGAAAATATAAATATATAAAAAACAATCAAAGATATATAATCTCATATCATTCCTCTTGGTACCAACCAGAGAAACTATATGATCATCTGCCCTCATATATATGCAGCTGGCCACTTAGGACGGATACTATTGTCCAAATTGTAACTCTAGTTAGTTAATTGTTGCAGTTCTTAAATTATATTGTAACTTGTCCAGCTGCTCATCAAGCAACCTTTTACTTCTCCGACCAAAATAATAATTTTTTTAAAAAGTGAAAGTACCAGCGCTGTCCTTGTGCGTTTTTCAACTTTTGAATGGCCTGTCGTAACGTAACTTGCGTAACCTCCAAAGCTGGTAGGCTTGATTTGAAAAATTGTTGGGGAGGAGCACCGTTGAACTCCAGCTTGTAGCCCTGAGAAATCAGATCCATGACCCAGATATCCTCGTAGGAAAACTCTGAGACGCAGCTGAAGTGACGCAGTCGAGCTCCCACCTCGAGATCCCTTTGGGGTGGGTGGGCACCGTCATGCTGAGGCATTAGTGGAAGCAGAACTGGTGGACTGTTCCTGAAAACCGGTGCTTGCAGGTTTTCTTGTCTTACTTCTGGTGCCTCTAACTGCATTGGAGGCACCTCTGGCCCTAGATCGAAATCGGTTAGACCAAAAGGACTGAACAAACGGCCCCGGGTAGAAGCGTGTCGCAGGCGGGGCCCCAGAAGGGAGAAAATAAGAATTTACTTACCGATAATTCTATTTCTCATAGTCCGTAGTGGATGCTGGGGACTCCGAAAGGACCATGGGGAATAGCGGCTCCGCAGGAGACTGGGCACAAAAGTAAAAGCTTTAGGACTACCTGGTGTGCACTGGCTCCTCCCCCTATGACCCTCCTCCAAGCCTCAGTTAGGATACGGTGCCCGGACGAGCGTACACAATAAGGAAGGATATTGAATCCCGGGTAAGACTCATACCAGCCACACCAATCACACCGTACAACTTGTGATCTGAACCCAGTTAACAGCATGATAACAGAGGAGCCTCTGAAAAGATGGCTCACAACAATAATAACCCGATTTTTGTAACAATAACTATGTACAAGTATTGCAGACAATCCGCACTTGGGATGGGCGCCCAGCATCCACTACGGACTATGAGAAATAGAATTATCGGTAAGTAAATTCTTATTTTCTCTGACGTCCTAGTGGATGCTGGGGACTCCGAAAGGACCATGGGGATTATACCAAAGCTCCCAAACGGGCGGGAGAGTGCGGATGACTCTGCAGCACCGAATGAGAGAACTCCAGGTCCTCCTCAGCCAGGGTATCAAATTTGTAGAATTTAGCAAACGTGTTTGCCCCTGACCAAGTAGCTGCTCGGCAAAGTTGTAAAGCCGAGACCCCTCGGGCAGCCGCCCAAGATGAGCCCACTTTCCGTGTGGAATGGGCTTTTACAGATTTTGGCTGTGGCAGGCCTGCCACAGAATGTGCAAGCTGAATTGTACTACAAATCCAACGAGCAATAGTCTGCTTAGAAGCAGGAGCACCCAGCTTGTTGGGTGCATACAGGATAAACAGCGAGTCAGATTTTCTGACTCCAGCCGTCCTGGAAACATATTTTCAGGGCCCTGACTACGTCCAGCAACTTGGAATCCTCCAAGTTCCTAGTAGCCGCAGGTACCACAATAGGCTGGTTTAAGTGAAACGCTGAAACCACCTTAGGGAGAAATTGAGGACGAGTCCTCAATTCTGCCCTGTCCGTATGAAAAATTAGGTAAGGACTTTTATAGGATAAAGCCGCCAATTCTGAGACACGCCTGGCTGAAGCCAGGGCTAACAGCATTACCACTTTCCATGTGAGATATTTTAAGTCCACAGTGGTGAGTGGTTCAAACCAATGTGATTTTAGGAACCCCAAAACTACATTGAGATCCCAAGGTGCCACTGGAGGCACAAAAGGAGGCTGTATATGCAGTACCCCCTTGACAAACGTCTGAACTTCAGGAACTGAAGCTAGTTCTTTTTGGAAGAATATCGACAGGGCCGAAATTTGAACCTTAATGGACCCTAATTTTAGGCCCATAGACAGTCCTGTTTGCAGGAAATGCAGGAAACGACCCAGTTGAAATTCCTCTGTAGGGGCCTTCCTGGCCTCACACCACGCAACATATTTACGCCAAATACGGTGATAATGTTGCACAGTTACATCCTTCCTGGCTTTGATCAGGGTAGGGATGACTTCATCCGGAATGCCTTTTTCCTTCAGGATCCGGCGTTCAACCGCCATGCCGTCAAACGCAGCCGCGGTAAGTCTTGGAACAGACAGGGTCCCTGCTGGAGCAGGTCCATTCTTAGAGGTAGAGGCCACGGGTCTTCCGTGAGCATCTCTTGAAGTTCCGGGTACCAAGTCCTTCTTGGCCAATCCGGAGCCACGAGTATAGTCCTTACTCCTCTCCTTCTTATGATTCTCAGTACCTTGGGTATGAGAGGCAGAGGAGGGAACACATACACTAACTGGTACACCCACGGTGTTACCAGAGCGTCCACAGCTATTGCCTGAGGGTCCCTTGACCTGGCGCAATATCTGACCAGTTTTTTGTTGAGGCGGGACGCCATCATGTCCACCTTTGGTTTTTCCCAACGGTTCACAATCATGTGGAAGACTTCTGGGTGAAGTCCCCACTCCCCCGGGTGGAGGTCGTGTCTGCTGAGGAAGTCTGCTTCCCAGTTGTCCACTCCCGGAATGAACACTGCTGACAGTGCTATCACATGATTTTCCGCCCAGCGAAGAATCCTTGCAACTTCAGTCATTGCCCTCCTGCTTCTTGTGCCGCCCTGTCTGTTTACGTGGGCGACTGCCGTGATGTTGTCCGACTGGATCAACACCGGCTGACCCTGAAGCAGAGGCCTTGCCTGACTTAGGGCATTGTAAATGGCCCTTAGTTCCAGGATATTTATGTGAAGTGACGTTTCCATGCTTGACCACAAGCCCTGGAAATTTCTTCCCTGTGTGACTGCTCCCCAGCCTCTCAGGCTGGCATCCGTGGTCACCAGGACCCAGTCCTGAATGCCGAATCTGCGGCCCTCTAGAAGATGAGCACTCTGTAACCACCACAGGAGAGACACCCTTGTCTTTGGAGACAGGGTTATCCGCTGATGCATTTGAAGATGCGATCCGGACCATTTGTCCAGCAGATCCCACTGAAAAGTTCTTGCGTGGAATCTGCCGAATGGAATCGCTTCGTAAGAAGCCACCATTTTTCCCAGGACCCTTGTGCATTGATGCACTGACACTTGGCCTGGTTTTAGGAGGTTCCTGACTAGGTCGGATAACTCCCTGGCTTTCTCCTCCGGGAGAAACACCTTTTTCTGGACTGTGTCCAGAATCATCCCTAGGAACAGCAGACGTGTCGTCGGAATCAGCTGCAATTTTGGAATATTTAGAATCCACCCGTGCTGTCGTAGTATTACTTGAGATAGTGCTACTCCGACCTCTAACTGTTCTCTGGACCTTGCCCTTATCAGGAGATCGTCCAAGTAAGGGATAATTAAGATGCCTTTTCTTCGAAGAAGAATCATCATTTCGGCCATTACCTTGGTAAAGACCCGGGGTGCCGTGGACAATCCAAACGGCAGCGTCTGAAACTGATAGTGACAGTTCTGTACCACAAACCTGAGGTACCCTTGGTGAGAAGGGCAAATTGGGACATGGAGGTAAGCATCCTTGATGTGCAGAGACACCATATAGTCCCCTTCTTCCAGGTTCGCTATCACTGCTCTGAGTGACTCCATCTTGAATTTGAACCTTTGTATGTAAGTGTTCAAGGATTTCAGATTTAAAATAGGTCTCACCGAGCCGTCCGGCTTCGGTACCACAAACAGCGTGGAATAATACCCCTTTCCCTGTTGTAGGAGGGGTACCTTGATTATCACCTGCTGGGAATACAGCTTGTGAATGGCTTCCAATACCGCCTCCCTGTCGGAGGGAGACGTTGGTAAAGCAGACTTCAGGAACCGGCGAGGGGGAGACGTCTCGAATTCCAATTTGTACCCCTGAGATACTACCTGCAGGATCCAGGGGTCCACTTGCGAGTGAGCCCACTGCGCGCTGAAATTCTTGAGACGGGCCCCCACCGTGCCTGAGTCCGCTTGTAAGGCCCCAGCGTCATGCTGAGGACTTGGCAGAAGCGGGGGAGGACTTCTGTTCCTGGGAAGAGGCTGCCTGCTGCAGTCTTTTTCCCCTTCCTCTGCCCCGGGGCAGATATGAGTGGCCTTTTGCCCGCTTGCCCTTATGGGGACGAAAGGACTGAGCCTGAAAAGACGGTGTCTTTTTCTGCTGAGAGGTGACCTGGGGTAAAAAGGTGGATTTCCCAGCCGTTGCCACCAGGTCCGATAGACCGACCCCAAATAACTCCTCCCCTTTATACGGCAATACTTCCATATGCCGTTTGGAATCCGCATCACCTGACCACTGTCGCGTCCATAACCCTCTTCTGGCAGAAATGGACAGCGCAAATATCCCTCTGTGCATCTCGCATATATAGAAATGCATCCTTTAAATGCTCTATAGTCAATAATATACTGTCCCTGTCCAGGGTATCAATATTTTCAGTCAGGGAATCCGACCAAGCCACCCCAGCACTGCACATCCAGGCTGAGGCGATTGCTGGTCGCAGTATAATACCAGTATGTGTGTATATACTTTTTAGGATATTTTCCAGCTTCCTATCAGCTGGTTCCTTGAGGGCGGCCGTATCAGGAGACGGTAACGCCACTTGTTTTGATAAGCGTGTGAGCGCCTTATCTACCCTAGGGGGTGTTTCCCAACGCGCCCTAACCTCTGGCGGGAAAGGGTATAATGCCAATAATTTTTTAGAAATTAGCAGTTTATCGGGGGAAACCCACGCTTCATCACACACCTCATTTAATTCATCTGATTCAGGAAAAACTACGGGTAGTTTTTTCACACCCCACATAATACCCTTTTTTGTGGTACTTGTAGTATCAGAAATGTTCAAAACCTCCTTCATTGCCGTGATCATGTAACGTGTGGCCCTACTGGAAAATACGTTTGTTTCCTCACCGTCGACACTGGAGTCAGTGTCCGTGTCTGGGTCTGTGTCGACCATCTGAGGTAACGGGCGCTTTAGAGCCCCTGACGGTGTTTGAGACGCCTGTACAGGTAATAACTGATTTGCCGGCTGTCTCATGTCGTCAACAGTCTTTTGTAAAGTGCTGACACTATCACGTAATTCCTTCCATTAGACCATCCAGTCAGGTGTTGACTCCCTAGGGGGTGACATCACTATTACCGGCAATTGCTCCGCCTCCATACCATTTTCCTCCTCATACATGTCGACACAACGTACCGACACACAGCACACACACAGGGAATGCTCTGATAGAGGACAGGACCCCACTAGCCCTTTGGGGAGACAGAGGGAGAGTTTGCCAGCACACACCAGAGCGCTATATATATACAGGGATAACCTTATATAAGTGTTTTTCCCTTATATAGCTGCTGTATAGATTTATCTGCCAAATTAGTGCCCCCCCTCTCTTGTTTTACCCTGTTTCTGTAGTGCAGGACTGCAGGGGAGAGTCAGGGAGCTTCCCTCCAACCTAGCTGTGAGGAAAAATGGCGCCAGTGTGCTGAGGAGATAGGCTCCGCCCCCTTCTCGGCGGCCTTTCTCCCGCTTTTTTAAGGAAAAATTGGCAGGGGTTAAATGCATCCATATAGCCCAGGAGCTATATGTGATGTATTTTTTGCCAAAAAAAGGTTTTTTATTGCGTCTCAGGGCGCCCCCCCCCCCCCCCCCCCAGCGCCCTGCACCCTCAGTGACCGGAGTGTGAAGTGTGCTGAGAGCAATGGCGCACAGCTGCGGTGCTGTGCGCTACCTTATTGAAGACAGGACGTCTTCTGCCGCCGATTTTCCGGACCTCTTCAGTCTTCTGGCTCTGTAAGGGGGCCGGCGGCGCGGCTCTGGGACCCATCCATGGCTGGGCCTGTGATCGTCCCTCTGGAGCTAATGTCCAGTAGCCTAAGAAGCCCAATCCACTCTGCACGCAGGTGAGTTCGCTTCTTCTCCCCTTAGTCCCTCGGTGCAGTGAACCTGTTGCCAGCAGGATTCACTGAAAATAAAAAACCTATACTTAAACTTTTTTACTAAGCAGCTCAGGAGAGCCACCTAGTGAGCACCCTTCTCGTTCGGGCACAAAAATCTAACTGAGGCTTGGAGGAGGGTCATAGGGGGAGGAGCCAGTGCACACCAGGTAGTCCTAAAGCTTTTACTTTTGTGCCCAGTCTCCTGCGGAGCCGCTATTCCCCATGGTCCTTTCGGAGTCCCCAGCATCCACTAGGACGTCAGAAATGTGGATTTCTCAGCAGTGACTTTGGAAATCCACGTATCCAATTCAACCCCAAAGAGCCATTCCCCAGAAAAGGGGAGGGATTCCACACTGCGCTTTGACTCTGTGTCCGCTATCCACTGACGCAATCACAAAGTCCTGCGTGCCGACACTGCCATGGTAGAAGTCTTAGCATTAATATTGCTCATCTCCTTGAGCGAGTCACACAGGACGCGTCCAGTGTCAAGAATGTGCTTCAGGAGAGTCGCCATAGTGACCAGAGGCATAGCCCCCGAGAGGCCCTCCTGAATTTGAGTAGCCCACGAATGAATGTCATGGGTCATCCAGCAACCCACAATGACCGGCCTTTGCAATATACCTGCTGCCATGTAAATAGATTTGAGTGTAGCCTCTATTTTATGTCCCCGGAATCCTTTATGGTAAAGGAGCCCGGAGCAGGCAGCACCGCCTTTTTGGACAGTCGAGAGACTAACACATCAACCCCCGCGGTTCCTCTCAAAATTTTCTACCTTCAGGAGCAAATGGGAAAGTGCGCAAAAACTTTTTTGACACTTGGTATTTTTTGTCTGGATTTTTACAGGCCAACTTGAATAGGTCATCTAACTCTGTAGACTCAGGGAAAGTAACATTAGGCTTGTTTTGTGTAAAGAAAAACGACTGCTGTGACGCAGCGTCCTCTAGAGGGAGCTTTAACACGTCCCGTATAGCCAGAATTAGGGGTTCAATACCCTGAGCAGAATCAGAATCCCCACTAATGGGGTCCAAGTCCTCCCCATCCTCCTGTATATCCTCATCTGAACCAGAGAGTAGAGAAGGTAAACCACGCTTCTGTGGACCTGCATGAGAGGGAAGGGGGGGTGGACTGTGTAACATCTGCCCTGGCAGCAAAGTCTGCAACAGCCTGTTATAGTAGCTGAGTTTTCTGAACATTAGCAGTGAGTTGTGAGGACATATCAGACATCATAGTTTTAAGAGGCCCTAGTCAGGAGGGCTCTGGACCCTCTCTAACTATATCACAAATAATTTCTGTCCTGTAGAGGACACAGATCGTGTACAATAGTGGCTCTCCCCCTTTGCTACACCCTGTACCAGTTTCCCAGCATGTCTTGTGAGGCAGGAAGTGCTATGTGTGCTGGCTGCTGCATTAAACAGAGGAAGGCACCAAAAATGCCTCTGGTCCAGCTCTGAGGTAGCTCCGCCCCCTCTAATGGCGCTGGAGCTACAGTGATTATTTATACTGGCAATGTCTCCGGTTAGCCTTAAAACATCACACAAGTGCTAGTTTTACCCCATCGTACTAAGTGTCCCCAATATCCCTTATGGATGCTAGAGAAACATCAAAAAGTATAGTTTATATATATATCTCTCAAATATAATAAAAGGCAAAGCAACTCCTCTCCTCTCTGCTGGTAATTAAAGTGTTTTGCATGCCGGCAGCCACTAGATGACGCCTGACAGAGCAATTCAAGTCTTGCGCTGTTCGGGCGTGAACAGCACCCAGCGCCAACATTACTTTATATTGTTCGGTCATTTTGACAGGCTGGTAACTAGTATTAAATTATATTTATATATAAAATGTACTTTTACCTCTTTGACAAATATACACTACCACCACCAAGTGGGTAAATTAGAATGTAATAAATGCATGTTTGCAGTGCACTCCTAAACGGGGACAATTAGCCCAACAGAGTGAGATAAATCGGCTTGTCATTTCAGTCTGCGTGAGGAGAGCTGGAAAACAATTATTCAAAAATAAGATATCATTTAAAAATAACTTCCCTGTATGTTCTGCCAACATGCAGAAACGTGTATTTGTGTTAGTCTGCAGATTCCTGTTAACTACTAGTTATACTTTTTACCATCTAAATCGAATCGCTCAGAGCATAGGAGGGTTTGCACAAAAACACTGCCAACTCAAAGCAAGCTGGATGAGAAAAGTGAATTAAAAAGTATATAAACCCAATTATAAAAGAGTTACGATGTAGCCAGTCAGTGGCAGAACTCCACAAGTAACATATCATTAAATAAAGGGAACCCATCAGATTAATGAAAATACAAACAATTTTACATAACGGCTTCAGCACCGTATTAGTGGAATTGGTTTTGTAAATCTCTTCCTTTACTTTAAACGATGGAACTATGTATGTGCAGATTCAGTATGATGCAAAGGTGGAACTACCATCATTGCAGCAGGTACAGCTCCTATGGAGCACACAGCCATGGCGGACCCATCTTCCTAGTCTGCCCCATGCTCCACCATTGCAGCTGCTATGGGCACACAACCGAGGGGGAACAGTCTTCCTAGTCTGTCCCATGCCCACCACTACAGCCGTTACAGCTGCTATGGGCATAAAGCCGAGGGGGGCCTGTCTTACTCATTTGTCCTATGCTTCTATGGGGTCTTTTTACTAAGCTTTGAAGAGAGAAAGTGGACGGAGATAAAAATAAGATTTTAAACCTACTGGTAAACCTTTTTCTCCTAGTACGTAGAGGATGCTGGGGACTCCGTAAGGACCATGGGGTATAGACGGGCTCCGCAGGAGACATGGGCACGCTAAAGACTTTAGAATGGGTGTGCACTGGCTCCTCCCTCTATGCCCCTCCTCCAGACCTCAGTTAGAGAACTGTGCCCAGAGGAGACGGACAGTACGAGGAAAGGATTTTTGTTAATCTAAGGGCAAGATACATACCAGCCCACACCATCCACACCGTACAACTTGGAACATATGAACCAGTTAACAGTATGAACCAAAACAGCATCAGCCCGAGACTGATCAAAACTGTAATATAACCCTTGTGTAAGCAATAACTATATACAAGTCTTGCAGAATTTAGTCCGCACTGGGACGGGCGCCCAGCATCCTCTACGGCAGGCTTTCCCAACCACGGTCCTCAAGGCACACCAACAGTACAGGTTTTAGTGATATCCAGGCTGCAGCACAGGTGACTTAATTAGTAGCTCAGTTATTTTGATTTAACCATCTGTGCTGCAGCCTGGATATCACTAAAACCTGCACTGTTGGTGTGCCTTGAGGACCGTGGTTGGGAATGCCTGCTCTACGGACTAGGAGAAAAAGATTTACCGGTAGGTTTAAAATCCTATTTTCTCTTACGTCCTAGAGGATGCTGGGGACTCCGTAAGGACCATGGGGATTATACCAAAGCTCCAGACCGGGCGGGAGAGTGCGGGTGACTCTGCAGCACCGATTGAGCAAACATGAGGTCCTCCTCAGCCAAGGTATCAAACTTGTAGAATTTAGCAAAAGTGTTTGAACCCGACCAAGTCACCGCTCGGCAAAGCAGTAATGCCGAGACGCCCCGGGCAGCCGCCCAAGAAGAGCCCACCTTCCTAGTGGAATGGGCCTTTACCGAATTTGGTAACGGCAATCCAGCCGTAGAATGAGCCTGCTGAATCGTGTTACAGATCCAGCGAGCAATAGTCTGTTTAGAAGCAGGAAGCGAGCAATAGTCTGTTTAGAAGCAGGAGCGCCAAGCTTGTTGGCTGCATACAGGACAAACAGTGCCTCTGTTTTCCTAACCCGAGCCGTCCTGGCTACATAAATTTTTAAGGTCCTGACTACATCAAGGGACTTGGAATCCTCCAAGTCACCCGTAGCCACAGGCACCACAATAGGTTGGTTCATATGAAAAGATGAAACCACCTTAGGCAAAAATTGAGGACGAGTCCTTAATTCTGCTCTATCCACATGGAAAATCAGATAGGGGCTCTTGTGAGACAAAGCCGCCAATTCGGACACCCGCCGTGCAGATGCCAAGGCCAACAACATAACCACCTTCCAAGTGAGAAATTTTAAATCCACCGTTTGAAAGGCTCAAACCAGGGAGATTTTAGGAACTGTAACACCACGTTAAGGTCCCATGGTGCCACTGGGGTCACAAAAGGAGGCTGGATGTGCAGCACTCCCTTTACAAAAGTCTGGACTTCTGGGAGAGAAGCCAATTCCTTCGGAAAGAAAATTGATAGGGCCGAAATCTGTACCTTAATGGAGCCTAACTTTAGGCCCATATCCACTCCTGTCTGTGAAAGTGGAGAAAACGGCCCAGATGGAACTCTTCAGTAGGAGCCTTCTTGGCTTCACACCAAGATACATACTTCCTCCAGATGCGGTGATAATGTTTTGCCGTCACCTCCTTCCTAGCCTTAATCAGAGTAGGGATGACTTCCTCCGGAATACCTTTTCCCGCTAGGATTTGGTGTTCAACCACCATGCCGTCAAACGTAACCGCGGTAAGTCTTGGAACACGCAGGGCCCCTGCTGCAATAGGTCTTCCCTGAGACGAAGAGGCCACGGATCTTCTGTGAGCATTTCCTGAAGATCTGAATACCAGGCCCTTCGAGCCCAATCCGAAACAATGTGTTAGGCGCCGGGGTCCGCATGTCCGCGCGGCCCGGCGCCTAGCAACTAGGGACGCCGTGCACGTTCAGCCGCCGGCTCCCTAGCAACGCTAGACGCCGCGCGCGCTGAGCCGCACGGACCCTAGCAACGGGGACGCCACGGGCGGACCGCGTTCCCCGTTGCAGGGCCTAATTTACAAGCACACACACTTGTCCTCTGGCCATGCAGCAAGGCAGCTGCACGGCATTTATTCCCAATCAGGCTCCCTGTTAAATACCTTCCCAGTACTTCTCACAGACGCCGGTAATAGCTTCCTGCATGCTGCTTTGGTTTGCTGAGAGTCTGTTCCAGTCCTGCTGTATCCGGTCATTCCTGTCCTCAGAAGTCCTGTATTCGGGAGTTGTCATCTCATCCCAGGAAGTCGTTTGGTCCCCAGTTGTCCTGACTAACCACCTTTGTATATCGAGTGGTGTTCCGTGAGTTGCGGCTCTGCGTGTGTTGCGGCTCAGCCGCTTTATCTTTGTATATTCTGTTTTTGGAGCATTTGCAGAGGGTTCCGCTTCCACAAGTCCTCTCTGGAACTCGGCGGTGCTGGGTAGGAGAAGTGGACAAGTGGATATTTTGGTTGTCCTTTTCCCTGGCGGTGTTTCCGCACATATTCTAGTTTTAAGTTAGCTTGTAGCCCCTGGCCTGGTTGTTTAGTCAGAGGGCCCCTTGTTATCACCCTGTCTCGGATTTCCCTTTGTCTCTCATTAAGACCTGGGGGGGCATCGGAGTTGGGCAGACATAATCCGCCCTTCAAACGCGGCTGCCATGGGCTCAAGCAACCATAGTCTCGCAGGGGATTTCTGACAGCACGGGTGAGACAACGGAGTTAGGGCGCAAGGGGCTATTTTCCATTCCCGCTCCCTTCCCCAGCATATCGTTCCAGTGCTCCGGTCCTCGCAAAAAGATCTCCTCAGACCAGAGTGCTGGAATCATAACATTATTACCGGCCATACCAAAAAATTTAAATTAAACAGGGCTTTAATTTTTTCCTCTCATTCAGTTTTTGTTAAAAATGTTTGGCCTCATGAATCCGACAGGTTTAGGGCCAAACCCTGGCCAGCTCTTAGTCAATCAGATTCAAGAACTTACTCAGATGGTTCAGGACCTTTCTCTTCGGGTGAGGTCGCAGGAAGATCTTTTGCGAGCCTCCCCAAAGGTAGTCCCTGAACCAAAGATGCATTTGCGTGACCGTTTTTCTGGCGATAGAAAATAATTTTTTAGTTTTAAAGAATCCTGTAAACTTTATTTCCGTTTAAGACCTACTTCCTCAGGTTCTGAATCTCAGCGGGTTGGGATTATTATTTCTTTACTCCAGGGGGATCCTCAGACCTGGGCGTTCGGTTTAAGGGCAGAGGATCCTGCGTTGTTGTCAGTGGACGCTTTCTTTAAGTCTTTAGGGCTTTTGTATGATGACCCCGATAGAGAGGCGTCCGCTGAAAGTCAGCTGCGCGCTCTCAAACAAGGAAGAAATCCTGCAGAGGTTTATTGTACTGAGTTTCGCCGTTGGTCGAACGACTGTGGCTGGAATGACCCAGCCCTGCGCAGTCAGTTTCGCCTCGGCTTATCAGAGTCCATTAAAGACAGTCTCCTCCAGTACCCCGCTCCTGAGACTCTCGATAAACTCATGGAGCTTTCTATTAAGATTGATCGTCGTCTCAGAGAGCGGAGGGCTGAAAGAGGAATACCTGTAAGGTCAAGTCCTTGTGTTTATTCCATTCCAGAAGACGTAGAGGAGCCCATGCAGATGGGTCTCTCCCGGCTGTCTCCTGAGGAAAGGGCCAGAAGGCAAAATTCCGGTCTTTGTTTGTACTGTGGTGGTAAGGGACATTTTGCTCGTAACTGTCCGAACAAGTCGGGAAACGCTTTGACCAGGTGAACTGTGAGGGGGTTCACCTAGGTCTGCAGCTTATCTCCTTGAATAACTCTCTTTTAGTCCCAGTTAAGGTTTCCTTTGGCAGCCTCAGTTCTTTGGTGTCGGCTTTTGTTGACAGTGGAGCTGCAGGAAACTTTATGGATTTAACTTGGGCTAAGGCCTTAGGCGTTCCTCAGTTACCATTGGGTAGGTGTGTCACCATGCATGGCTTAGATGGGAGTCCGCTTTCCAACGGGGTTATTACTCACCGTACACCTCCCGTAGTACTTACAGTAGGAGCTTTACATTCCGAAAAGATCGAGTTCTATCTAACACATTGCCCAGCAGTTCCAGTTGTTCTGGGTCACCCTTGGCTGGCCTTTCATAATCCCACCATTGATTGGCGGTCCGGGGAGATTTCACAATGGGGTACTTTTTGTGCTAAGGAATGTATTTCGTTTCCAGTTAGAGTAGCAGCTATCATTCCAGTACTCATTCCTGTGGAATACCAGGAGTTTGCCGATGTATTCTCCAAAGGCAATGCGGACATTTTGCCTCCCCATCGGCCTTATGATTGTGCTATTGAGCTAGTTCCTGGTGCCGCATTGCCAAAGGGGAGATTATATGCATTGTCCGGGCCAGAAACTTCGGCTATGAATGACTATGTTCAGGAGAGCTTACAGAAAGGATTTATTAGACCATCAAAATCTCCTTTAAGTGCTGGTTTTTTCTTTGTGGAGAAAAAGGATGGCTCGCTTAGACCATGCATAGATTTTAGAGTAGGGCTGGGCAACATGCGGCCCGCGGGCCGGATGCGGCCCGCGAACCGATCCTGCCTGGCCCGCTGTCCCCCACCAGTGCCCAATGACAAGCGGCCCGACTGGCTGAGCCGCTTGTCATTGCACTACAGCAGCTCCAAGACGCGGCGCCGCTGAGGAAATCCCGGTCACGTCACAGGGGCTGCTGACCAGGATTTCCTTTCCGACGTCAGGCGCTGGGCGGTGCGGGGGGCGGAGCCAAAGCAGGGGCAGCAGCGGATGCGGGCAGCAGCGGATGGGGCCAGCGGATCATCTGGGCAGCTGGACGCCGACTGTCTCCTGCTCCCTGGCTAACCACCTCGGGCAGCTCCACCCCCTGCTCCCTACTGCAGCACCATGGAGGAACAGCGGCAGCATCTCCCGCACCCTCCCTCCTCCAGGGAGGAGGAAGCAGACCTTGGCCTCCCGGTCACAGTTCCGGCCTCACACACGAAATGACTGGCGGCACGGCTCCATGGGCTGCAGAACACTTGTTGAGTGACCAGCCTGGATCCCCCTGGCCTGTATATGGGTCCCGCAAATCACACCCTGCAGCTCAGTGGATTGGTGCAGAGAGGTGAGCACCCTGGGATCCCTGTACCCACCTACCCCCCCACCTGTGAATCACTGTACCTCATACCTCTGTGTGTGACCCCCCACTACCCCCCTCACCCCTGGTGTGTATCCCACTACCCTCCTACCCCTGTGTGTGTGTTACACACCTTGTACTCCCCCCCCCCCCCCACTGTGTTTGATACCCAGTACCACCTATCTCTGTGTATATGGCACCCTGGACCCCTACCTCTGTGTATATGGCACCCTGTACCCCTACCTCTGTGTATATGGCACCCTGTACCCCTACCTCTGTGTATATGGCACCCTGTACCCCTACCTTCCTGACATTTTTGACAGTGTACACCCCCTGACGCTTTGTGTGACACCCTGTACCCACCTATTTGTGTGCGGCCCTCGAATATTCGCTGAAATGTGTTATGTGGCCCCCAAGCTGAAATAATTGCCCACCCCTGTTTTAGAGCCTTGAATAAAATCTCAGTCAAAAACACCTATCCTTTGCCGTTGATTTCTGTACTCTTTGATCAGTTACGTTCGGCTGTGATTTTTTCTAAAATTGACCTGAGAGGAGCTTACAACCTCATCCGAATTAAATCTGGAGATGAGTGGAAGACTGCTTTCAGTACTCAGTCGGGTCACTACGAATACCTGGTGATGCCGTTCGGCCTGTCTAATGCTCCAGCAGTTTTTGAAGACCTCATAAATGATGTGCTCCGTGACTTCCTAGGGAAATTCGTGGTCGTTTGTTTAGACGACATCTTGATTTTTTCTGAATCGATGGAACAACGTATCACCCAGGTGCGTCTGGTTCTTCAAAAGTTACGTGAGAATCATTTATATGCCAAGCTGGAGAAGTGTGAATTTCACGTCACGGAAGTATCTTTTTTAGAGTACATAATTTCCCCTCAGGGATTTTCCATGGAACCTAAGAAGCTTCAGGCCATCCTTAATTGGGCGCAACCCACCAATTTAAAAGCAATTCAGCGCTTTTTAGGGTTTGCGAATTATTATAGGAGGTTCATTCATTCTTTTTCTGACCTGGTTGCTCCCATTGTGGCTCTGACAAAGAAAGGAGCGGATCCTACCAACTGGTGGCATGAAGCCGAGTTGTCCTTCCGGGCCCTGAAACAAGCCTTTGTCTCAGCTCCAGTCCTCAGACATCCTAATCCGGAATTGCCCTTTGTTGTGGAGGTTGATGCCTCAGAGGTTGGAGTGGGGGCTGTCCTTTCTCAAAAGGATCCGGTGTCTTTGGACTTACATCCTTGTGCCTTTATGTCCAGGAAGTTCTCCTCCGCTGAATCCAATTATGACGTTGGTAATCGGGAGTTACTGGCGGTAAAGTGGGCTTTTGAGGAGTGGAGGCATTGGCTGGAAGGAGCAAAGCATACTATTTCGGTATTGACTGACCATAAGAACCTGCAATACATTGAATCAGCTAAACGGCTTAATGCCCGGCAGGCACGTTGGGCATTATTTTTTACTCGTTTCAAATTTATAATCACTTTCAGGCCTGGTTCAGAGAATACTAAAGCTGATGCCCTGTCACGTAGTTTTCTTCCGGTTCACAATAACAATCCTGTTGTTACCCCAATACTTCCATCCTCGGTCATCCGGGCAGGCCTCACACAGGATTTATTTACCCAGTTAAACCAGCTTCAACACCAAGCTCCTAGATTTACTCCTGCTGGTCGTCTTTACGTTCCTGAATTTTTGAGAGCTACTGTTTTAACTGAATTCCATGACAACAAGGTTTCAGGGCATCCGGGAATCACTAAGACATTGGAGTTAGTCTCTCGCTCAGTATGGTGGCCGAGTATGTCTAAAGACGTTAGGGAATTTGTTTTTTCATGTCAGGTTTGTGCACAGCATAAGGTTCCCCGTTCCTTGCCTATCGGGCAACTTATGCCCCTCTCAGGCCATGGTCTCATATTTCCATGGATTTTGTGGTTGACCTTCCCCTTTCAGCCGGATTCCGAGTCATATGGGTGGTAGTGGACCGTTTTAGTAAAATGGCTCATTTTATTGCTCTTCTGCTCAAGGGTTGGCAGTTTTGTTCCTCCGCCATGTGTTTAGGCTTCATGGGTTACCCACTGATATTGTTTCTGATCGGGGTCCACAATTCATCGCACAATTCTGGAGATGTTTTTGTGCTTCATTAAAGCTGAAACTGTCATTAACATCCGGTTATCACCCACAATCCAACGGGCAAACCGAACGAGTTAACCAGTCATTAAAACAATATCTGCGCTTGTATTCAGCCAAACTCCAGAATGATTGGTCCGAGTTTCTTCCTTTGGCTGAATTTGCTTACAATAATTCCTGTCATTCCTCCACTAAAGAGTCTCCATTCTTTTCAGTTTTTGGTTTTCACCCCAGAGCTAATTCTTTTTTTCATATTCTCCAGTCTCCTCGCTGGCATTGACCTCCCATCTCAGAGCAATTTGGAAAAAAGTGCACCTTGCTCTCAGAAAAGCGGCCTTTCGAGAAAAGAAATTTTCTGACAGGCTCCGACGTCCTTGCACTTTTAAGGTGGGAGACAAGGTGTGGTTGTCAACTCGCAACATCAGGCTTTGACAATCCTCGGCTAGACTGGGACCCAAATTTATTGGACCATTTCTTATTATTAAAAGAGTCAACCCAGTTGCCTTTCGGCTACGTTTACCAAGATCTCTCAAGATTGGAAATACGTTTCATTGTTCCCTGTTGAAACAATACGTTTCTTCCAGTAGATTTCCTCGGAGGATCTCTCAGGGTAGATCTCCAGTGGATGTACAGGGACAACAGGAGTTCTTGGTAGAGAAAGTTCTTGATTCCAAATTGTCCCGGGGTCGGCTTTATTTTTTAGTTCACTGGAAAGGCTATGGTCCGGAGGAAAGGTCTTGGGTCCTAGATAAGGATCTTCATGCCCCTAGGCTCAAGAGGGCATTTTTTCGGGAATTTCCTCAGAAGCCTGGCTTTAGGGGTTCCTTGACCCCTACTCAAGGGGGGGGGGGTACTGTTAGGCGCCGGGGTCCGCATGTCCGCGCAGCCCGGCGCCTAGCAACTAGGGACGCCGTGCACGTTCAGCCGCCGGCTCCCTAGCAACGCTAGACGCCGGGCGCGCTGAGCCGCACGGACCCTAGCAACGGGGACGCCACGGGCGGACCGCGTTCCCTGTTGCAGGGCCTAATTTACAAGCACACACACTTGTCCTCTGGCCATGCAGCAAGGCAGCTGCACGGCATTTATTCCCAATTAGGCTCTAAGCAGCTGATTGGAGGACTCCCTGTTAAATACCTTCCCAGTACTTCTCACAGACGCCGGTAATAGCTTCCTGCATGCTGCTTTGGTTTGCTGAGAGTCTGTTCCAGTCCTGCTGTATCCGGTCATTCCTGTCCTCAGAAGTCCTGTATTCGGGAGTTGTCATCTCATCCCAGGAAGTCGTTTGGTCCCCAGTTGTCCTGACTAACCACCTTTGTATATCGAGTGGTGTTCCGTGAGTTGCGGCTCTGCCGTGTGTTGCGGCTCAGCCGCTTTATCTTTGTATATTCTGTTTTTGGAGCATTTGCGGAGGGTTCCGCTTCCACAAGTCCTCTCTGGAACTCGGCGGTGCTGGGTAGGAGAAGTGGACAAGTGGATATTTTGGTTGTCCTTTTCCCTGGCGGTGTTTCCGCACATATTCTAGTTTTAAGTTAGCTTGTAGCCCCTGGCCTGGTTGTTTAGTCAGAGGGCCCCTTGTTATCACCCTGTCTCGGATTTCCCTTTGTCTCTCATTAAGACCTGGGGGGGCATCGGAGTTGGGCAGACATAATCCGCCCTTCAAACGCGGCTGCCATGGGCTCAAGCAACCATAGTCTCGCAGGGGATTTCTGACAGCACGGGTGAGACAACGGAGTTAGGGCGCCAGGGGCTATTTTCCATTCCCGCTCCCTTCCCCAGCATATCGTTCCAGTGCTCCGGTCCTCGCAAAAAGATCTCCTCAGACCAGAGTGCTGGAATCATAACACAATGAGTATTGTCTGCACTCTTTCGTCTTATGATTCTCAGTATTTTTGAGATGGGCGGAAGAGGAGGAAACACATAGACCGACTGAAACACCCATGGTGTCACCAGAGCGTCCACCGCTACTGCCTGAGGGTCCCTTGACCTGGCACAATACCTCCGAAGCTTCTTGGTGAGGCGTGAAGCCATCATGTCTATTTGTGGAAGTCCCCACAGACTTGTTATCTCTGCAAAAACTTCTTGATGAAGTCCCCACTCTCCTGGATGGAGATCGTGTCAGCTGAGGAAGTCTGCTTCCCAGTTGTCCACTCCCGGAATGAAGACTGCTGACAGAGCGCTTGCGTGATTTTCCGCCCAGCGAAGAATTCTGGTGGCTACTGCCATTGCCACTCTGCTCCTTGTCCCGCCTTGGCGGTTTACATGAGCCACAGCTGTGACGTCGTCTGATTGAATCAGAACCAGTAGGTCGCGAAGAAGATTCTCCGCTTGTCGTAGGCCGTTGTATATGGCCCTCGATTCCAGTACGTTGATGTGTAGACAAGCCTCCTGGCTTGACCACAGTCCCTGAAAATTTCTTCCTTGTGTGACTGCTCCCCATCATCTGAGGCTCGCGTCCGTGGTTACCAGAACCCAGTCTTGAATGCCGAACCTGCGACCCTCTGGAAGGTGAGCACACTGCAGCCACCACAGGAGAGACACCCTGGCCCTGGGGGGGACAGGCTTATTTTCTGATATATTTGTAGATGGGACCCCGACTACTTGTCCAGAAGGTCCCACTGAAACGTTCTCGCATGGAACCTGCCGAAGGGGATGGCCTCGTAGGTCGCCACCATTTTTCCCAGTACTCGAGTGCATTGATGGACTGACACTTTTTTCGGTTTTAACAGGTCTCTGACCATGTTCTGGAGTTCCTGGGCTTTCCATCGGGAGAAAAATCCTCTTTTGCTCCGTGACCAGAATCATGCCTAAGAAAGATAGCCGAGACGTTGGAATCAACTGTGACTTTGGTAGATTTAGAATCCAGCCATGCTGCTGCAGCACTGTCAGGGAGAGAGACACGCTTTTCTGCAATTAATCTCTCGATCTCGCTTTTATCAGGAGATCGTCCAAGTACGGGATAATCGTGACTCCCTGCCTGCGCAGGAGCATCATCATTTCCGCCATTACCTTGGTGAAAATCCTTGGGGCCGTGGAAAGCCCAAACGGCAACGTCTGAAACTGGTAATGACAGTCCTGTACAGCGAATCTCAGGTATGCCTGATGAGGGGGATATATGGGGACATGAAGGTATGCATCTTTTATGTCTAGTGACACCATAAAATCCCCCCCTTCCAGGCTGGAGATAACTGCCCAGAGCGATTCCATCTTGAATTTGAACTTTTTCAAGTACAGGTTTAGGGATTTTAGATTTAGAATGGGTCTGACCGAGCCATCCGGTTTCGGGACCACAAACAGGGTTGAATAGTACCACTTCCCCTGTTGAACTAGGGGAACCTTGACAATCACTTGTTGTTGACACAGTTTTTGAATTGCAACTAAAACGGTCTCCCTTTCTGGGGGAGAAGCTGGTAAAGCCGATTCAAAAATATCGGCGAAGAGGCACGTCTTCGAATTCCAGCTTGTAGCCTTGGGATACAATTTCCATCGCCCAAGGATCCACGTCTGACTGAACCCAGACGTGGCTGAAGAGTCGAAGACGTGCCCCCAGCGGCGCGGACTCCCTCAGTGGAGCCCCAGCGTCATTCGGTGGATTTAGTAGAAGCCGGGGAGGACTTCTGCTCCTGGGAACTAGTCGTAGCAGGCATTCTTTTCCCTCTACCCTTACCTCTGGCGAGGAAGGAAGAGCCCCGACCTCTTCTGGACTTATGCGACCGAAAGGACTGCATCTGATATTGTGGTGTTTTCTTTTGCTGTGGGGGAACACAAGGTAAAACAGTAGATTTACCCGTGGTAGCTGTGGAAACCAGGTCCGCGAGACCTTCCCCAAACAAAACCTCACCCTTGTAAGGCAAAACTTTCATATGTCTCTTTTAGTCGGCATCACCCGTCCATTGGCGGGTCCACAGGGCTCGCCTAGCAGAAATCGCCATGGAGTTGGCTCTCGAACCTAACAGCCCAACGTCTCTCATATATAAGACTGCATCTTTAATGTGATCTAAGGTCAATAAAATGCTATCCCTATCTAGGGTATCAATGTCAGATGACAAGGTATCTGCCCAAGCTGCTACAGCGCCACAAACCCAAGCCGACGCTATTGCCGGTCTGAGTAAGGCACCCGTATGTGCATAAATTGATTTTAAGGTAGTTTCCTGTCTGTGATCAGCAGGATCCTTGAGGGCTGCCGTGTCTGGAGACCGTAGCGCCACCTTTTTGGACAAGCGCGTTAAAACCTTGTCCACCCTGGGAGAGGATTCCCACCGTAACCTGTCCTGTGCAGGGAAAGGATACGCCATAAGAATTCTCTAGGGAATCTGCAGTTTCTTGTCTGGAGTTTCCCAAGCCTTTTCAAATAACGGGTTCAGCTCATGATATGGGGGAAAGGTTACCTCGGGTTTCTTTTCCTTATACATGCGCACCCTCGTGTCAGGAACAGAGGGGTCATCTGTGATATGCAAAACATCTTTTATTGCAATAATCATATACTGAATACTTTTGGCCACCCTTGGATGTAACCTCGCATCATCGTAGTCGACACTGGAGTCAGAATCCGTGTCGGTATCAGTGTCTGTTACTTGGGACAGGGGACGTTTCTGAGACCCTGGAGGGCCCTGTGATACAGCCAAAGACATGGATTGACTCCCTGTCTGTTCTCTGGACTCTGCTTTGTCCATTCTCTTATGTAATAAAGACACATTTGCATTTAAAACATTCCACATATCCAGCCAATCAGGTGTCGCCATCGCCGACGGAGACACCACAATCATCTGCTCCACCTCCTGCTTAGATGAGCCTTCCGCTTCAGACATGCCGAAACACACGAACTGACACCTCCACACATTCAGGGATAGATTGATTATATATATATATATATATATATATATATATATATATATATATATATATATATATATATATATAATCTCAAAAAAATAAAGGGAACACAAACAACACATCCTAGATCTGAATGAATGAAATATTCTTATTAAATACTTGGTTCTTTACATAGTTGAATGTGCCGACAACAAAATCACACAAAAATTATCAATGGAAAATAAGAATTTACTTACCGATAATTCTATTTCTCATAGTCCGTAGTGGATGCTGGGGACTCCGAAAGGACCATGGGGAATAGCGGCTCCGCAGGTGACTGGGCACAAAAGTAAAAAGCTTTAGGACTACCTGGTGTGCACTGGCTCCTCCCCCTATGACCCTCCTCCAAGCCTCAGTTAAGATACTGTGCCCGGACGAGCGTACACAATAAGGAAGGATCTTGAATCCCGGGTAAGACTCATACCAGCCACACCAATCACACCGTACAACTTGTGATCTGAACCCAGTTAACAGTATGATAACAGAAGGAGCCTCTGAAAAGATGGCTCACAACAACAAAAACCCGATTTTTGTAACAATAACTATGTACAAGTAATGCAGACAATCCGCACTTGGGATGGGCGCCCAGCATCCACTACGGACTATGAGAAATAGAATTATCGGTAAGTAAATTCTTATTTTCTCTAACGTCCTAGTGGATGCTGGGGACTCCGAAAGGACCATGGGGATTATACCAAAGCTCCCAAACGGGCGGGAGAGTGCGGATGACTCTGCAGCACCGAATGAGAGAACTCCAGGTCCTCCTCAGCTAGGGTATCAAATTTGTAGAATTTAGCAAACGTGTTTGCCCCTGACCAAGTAGCTGCTCGGCAAAGTTGTAAAGCCGAGACCCCTCGGGCAGCCGCCCAAGATGAGCCCACTTTCCGTGTGGAATGGGCTTTTACAGATTTTGGCTGTGGCAGGCCTGCCACCGAATGTGCAAGCTGAATTGTACTACAAATCCAACGAGCAATCGTCTGCTTAGAAGCAGGAGCACCCAGCTTGTTGGGTGCATACAGGATAAACAGCGAGTCAGATTTTCTGACTCCAGCCGTCCTGGAAACATATATTTTCAGGGCCCTGACTACGTCCAGCAACTTGGAATCCTCCAAGTCCCTAGTAGCCGCAGGCACCACAATAGGTTGGTTTAAGTGAAATGCTGAAACCACCTTAGGGAGAAATTGAGGACGAGTCCTCAATTCTGCCCTGTCCGTATGAAAAATTAGGTATGGGCTTTTATAGGATAAAGCCGCCAATTCTGATACACGCCTGGCTGAAGCCAGGGCTAACAGCATCACCACTTTCCATGTGAGATATTTCAAGTCCACAGTGGTGAGTGGTTCAAACCAATGTGATTTCAGGAATCCCAAAACTACATTGAGATCCCAAGGTGCCACTGGAGGCACAAAAGGAGGCTGTATATGCAGTACTCCCTTGACAAACGTCTGAACTTCAGGAACAGAAGCTAGTTCTTTTTGGAAGAATATCGACAGGGCCGAAATTTGAACCTTAATGGACCCTAATTTGAGGCCTATAGACAATCCTGTTTGCAGGAAATGTAGGAATCGACCCAGTTGAAATTCCTCTGTAGGGGCCTTCCTGGCCTCGCACCACGCAACATATTTACGCCAAATACGGTGATAATGTTGTACGGTTACATCCTTCCTGGCTTTGATCAGGGTAGGGATGACTTCATCCGGAATGCCTTTTTCCTTCAGGATCCGGCGTTCAACCGCCATGCCGTCAAACGCAGCCGCGGTAAGTCTTGGAACAGACATGGTCCCTGCTGGAGCAGGTCCTGTCTTAGAGGTAGAGGCCACGGGTCTTCCGTGAGCATCTCTTGAATTTCCGGGTACCAAGTCCTTCTTGGCCAATCCGGAGCCACGAGTATAGTCTTTACTCCTCTCCTTCTTATGATTCTCAGTACTTTTGGTATGAGAGGAAGAGGAGGGAACACATACACTGACCGGTACACCCACGGTGTTACCAGAGCGTCCACAGCTATTGCCTGAGGGTCCCTTGACCTGGAGCAATATCTGTCCAGTTTTTTGTTGAGGCGAGACGCCATCATGTCCACCTTTGGTTTTCCCCAACGGTTTACAATCATGTGGAAGACTTCTGGGTGAAGTCCCCACTCCCCCGGGTGGAGATCGTGTCTGCTGAGGAAGTCTGCTTCCCAGTTGTCCACTCCCGGAATGAACACTGCTGACAGTGCCATCACATGATTTTCCGCCCAGCGAAGAATCCTTGCCACTTCCGTCATTGCCCTCCTGCTTCTTGTGCCGCCCTGTCTGTTTACGTGGGCGACTGCCGTGATGTTGTCCGACTGGATCAATACTGGCTGACCCTGAAGCAGAGGCCTTGCCTGACTTAGGGCATTGTAAATGGCCCTTAGTTCCAGGATATTTATGTGAAGTGACGTTTCCATGCTTGACCACAAGCCCTGGAAATTTTTTTCCCTGTGTGACTGCTCCCCAGCCTCTCAGGCTGGCATCCGTGGTCACCAGGACCCAATCCTGAATGCCGAATCTGCGGCCCTCTAGGAGATGAGTACTCTGTAACCACCACAGGAGAGACACCCTTGTCCTTGGGGACAGGGTTATCCGCTGATGCATTTGAAGATGCGATCCGGACCATTTGTCCAGCAGATCCAACTGAAAAGTTCTTGCGTGGAATCTGCCGAATGGAATCGCTTCGTAAGAAGCCACCATCTTTCCCAGGACCCTTGTGCACTGATGCACTGACACCTGGCCTGGTCTCAGGAGCTTCCTGACTAGGTCGGATAACTCCCTGGCTTTCTCTTCCGGGAGAAACACCTTTTTCTGTACTGTGTCCAGAATCATCCCTAGGAACAGCAGACGTGTCGTCGGAATCAGCTGCGATTTTGGAATATTTAGAATCCATCCGTGCTGTCGTAGTATTACTTGAGACAGTGCTACTCCGACCTCTAACTGTTCTCTGGACCTTGCCCTTATCAGGAGATCGTCCAAGTAAGGGATAATTAAGACGCCTTTTCTTCGAAGAAGAATCAACATTTCGGCCATTACCTTGGTAAAGACCCGAGGTGCCGTGGACAATCCAAACGGCAGCGTCTGAAACTGATAGTGACAGTTCTGTACCACAAACCTGAGGTACCCTTGGTGAAAAGGGCAAATTGGGACATGGAGGTAAGCATCCTTGATGTCCAGAGACACCATATAGTCCCCTTCTTCCAGGTTCGCTATCACTGCTCTGAGTGACTCCATCTTGAACTTGAACCTTTTTATGTAAGTGTTCAAGGCTTTCAGATTTAAAATGGGTCTCACCGAGCCGTCCGGCTTCGGTACCACAAACAGCGTGGAATAATACCCCTTTCCCTGTTGTAGGAGGGGTACCTTGATTATCACTTGCTGGGAATACAGCTTGTGAATGGCTTCCAATACCGCCTCCCTGTCGGGGGGAGACGTTGGTAAAGCAGACTTCAGGAACCGGCGAGGGGGAGACGTCTCGAATTCCAATTTGTACCCCTGAGATACTACCTGCAGGATCCAGGGGTCCACTTGCGAGTGAGCCCACTGCGCGCTGAAATTCTTGAGACGGGCCCCCACCATGCCTGAGTCCGCTTGTAAGGCCCCAGCGTCATGCTGAGGACTTAGCAGAAGCGGGGGAGGGCTTCTGTTCGTGGGAAGAGGCTGTCTGTTGCAGTCTTTTTCCCCTTCCTCTGCCCCGGGGCAGATATGAGTGGCCTTTTGCCCGCTTGCCCTTATGGGGACGAAAGGACTGAGCCTGAAAAGATGGTATCTTTTTCTGCTGCGAGGTGACTTGGGGTAAAAAGGTGGATTTCCCAGCCGATGCCGTGGCCACCAGGTCCGATAGACCGCCCCCAGATAACTCCTCCCCTTTATACGGCAATACCTCCATATGCCGTTTGGAATCCGCATCCCCTGACCACTGTCGCGACCATAATCCTCTTCTGGCAGAAATGGACATCGCACTTACTCTTGATGCCAGAGTGCAAATGTCTCTCTGTGCATCTCGCATATATAGGAATGCATCCTTTAAATGCTCTATAGTCAATAATATATTGTCCCTGTCCAGGGTATCAATATTTTCAGTCAGGGAATCCGACCAAGCCACCCCAGCACTGCACATCCAGGCTGAGGCGATTGCTGGTCGCAGTATAACACCAGTATGTGTGTATATACTCTTTAGGATATTTTCCAGCTTTCTATCAGCTGGTTCCTTTAGGGCGGCCGTATCAGGAGACGGTAACGCCACTTGTTTTGATAAGCGTGTGAGCGCCTTATCCACTCTAGGGGGTGTTTCCCAACGCGCCCTAACCTCTGGCGGGAAAGGGTATAATGCCAATAATTTTTTAGAAATTAGCAGTTTTTTATCGGGGGAAACCCACGCTTCATCACACACCTCATTCAATTCATCTGATTCGGGAAAAACTACGGGTAGTTTTTTCACACCCCACATAATACCCTTTTTTGTGGTACTTGTAGTATCAGAAATATTCAAAACCTCCTTCATTGCCGTGATCATGTAACGTGTGGCCCTACTGGAAAATACGTTTGTTTCCTCACCGTCGACACTGGAGTCAGTGTCCGTGTCTGTGTCTGTATCGACCTGAGGTAACGGGCGCTTTATAGCCCCTGACGGTGTTTGAGACGCCTGTACAGGTATTAACTGATTTGCCGGCTGTCTCATGTCGTCAACAGTCTTTTGTAAAGTGCTGACACTATCACGTAAATCTTTCCATAAGACCATCCAGTCAGGTGTCGACTCCCTAGGGGGTGACATCACTAACACAGGCAATTGCTCCGCCTCCACACCATTTTCCTCCTCATACATGTCGACACAACGTACCGACACACAGCACACACACAGGGAATGCTCTGATAGAGGACAGGACCCCACTAGCCCTTTGGGGAGACAGAGGGAGAGTTTGCCAGCACACACCAGAGCGCTATATATATATATATATATATATATATATATATATATATATATATATATATATATATATATATATAGATAACCTTATATAAGTGTTTTTCCCTAATATAGCTGCTGTATATATTTCTATGCTAATTTAGTGCCCCCCTCTCTTTGTTTTACCCTGTTTGTGTAGTGCAGGACTGCAGGGGAGAGTCAGGGAGCCTTCCTCCAACGGAGCTGTGAGGAAAAATGGCGCCAGTGTGCTGAGGAGATAGGCCGCCGAGAAGGGGGCGGAGCCTTTCTCCCGCTTTTTTATGGAAATTTGGCAGGGCTTAAATGCATCCATATAGCCCAGGAGCTATATGTGATGTATTTTTTGCCAACAAAAGGTGTTTTATTGCGTCTCAGGGCGCCCCCCCCAGCGCCCTGCACCCTCAGTGACCGGAGTGTGAAGTGTGCATGAGAGCAATGGCGCACAGCTGCGGTGCTGTGCGCTACCTTATTGAAGACAGGACGTCTTCTGCCGCCGATTTTCCGGACCTCTTCAGTCTTCTGGCTCTGTAAGGGGGCCGGCGGCGCGGCTCCGGGACCCATCCATGGCTGGGCCTGTGATCGTCCCTCTGGAGCTAATGTCCAGTAGCCTAAGAAGCCCAATCCACTCTGCACGCAGGTGAGTTCGCTTCTCTCCCCTTAGTCCCTCGATGTAGTGAGCCTGTTGCCAGCAGGTCTCACTGAAAATAAAAAACCTACTTTAAACTTTTCCACTAAGCAGCTCAGGAGAGCCCCTTAGCCTGCACCGGTCTCGTTCGGGCACAAAAATCTAACTGAGGCTTGGAGGAGGGTCATAGGGGGAGGAGCCAGTGCACACCAGGTAGTCCTAAAGCTTTTTACTTTTGTGCCCAGTCTCCTGCGGAGCCGCTATTCCCCATGGTCCTTTCGGAGTCCCCAGCATCCACTAGGACGTTAGAGAAATCAAATTTATTAACCCATGGAGGTCTGGATTTGGAGTCACACTCAAAATGAAAGTAGAAAAACACACTACAGGCTGATCCAACTTTGATGTAATGTCCTTAAAACAAGTCAAAATGAGGCTCAGTAGTGTCTGTGGCCTCCTCGTGCCTGTATGACCTCCCTACAATGCCTGGGCATGCTCCTGATGAGGTGGCGGATGGTCTCCTGAGGGATCTCCTCCCAGACCTGGACTAAAGCATCCGCCAACTCCTGGACAGTCTGTGGTGCAACGTGGCATTGGTGGATGGAGCGAGACATGATGTCCCAGATGTGCTCAATTGGATTCAGGTCTGGGGAACGGGCGGGCCAGTCCATAGCATCAATGCCTTCGTCTTGTAGGAACTGCTGACACACTCCAGCCACATGAGGTCTAGCATTGTCTTGCATTAGGAGGAACCCAGGGCCAACCGCACCAGCATATGGTCTCACAAGGGGTCTGAGGATCTCATCTCGGCACCTAATGGCAGTCAGGCTACCTCTGGCGAGCACATGGAGGGCTGTGCGGCGCCCCAAAGAATTGCAACCCCACACCATTACTGACCCACTGCCAAACCGGTCATGCTGGAGGATGTTGCAGGCAGCAGAATGTTCTCCTTGGCATCTCCAGACTCTGTCACGTCTGTCACGTGCTCAGTGAGAACCTGCTTTCATCTGTGAAGAGCACAGGGCGCCAGTGGCAAATTTGCCAATCTTGGTGTTCTCTGGCAGATGCCAAACGTCATGCACGGTGTTGGGCTGTAAGCACAACCCCCACCTGTGGGCGTCGGGCCCTCATACCACCCTCATGGAGTCTGTTTCTGATCGTTTGAGTAGACACATGCACATTTGTAGCTTACTGGAGGTCATTTTGCAGGGCTCTGGCAGTGCTCCTCCTGTTCCTCCTTGCACAAAGGCGGAGGTAGCGGTCCTGCTGCTGGGTTGTTGCCCTCCTACGGCCTCCTCCACGTCTCCTGATGTACTGGCCTGTCTCCTGGTAGCGCCTCCATGCTCTGGACACTACGCTGACAGAAACAGCAAACCTTCTTGCCACAGCTCGCATTGATGTGCCATCCTGGATGAGCTGCACTACTTGAGCCACTTGTGTGGGTTGTAGGGAGGTCATACAGGCACGTGGAGGCCACACACACTACTGAGCCTCATTCTGACTTGTTTTAAAGGACATTACATCAAAGTTGGATCACCCTGTAGTGTGTTTTTCCACTTTCATTTTGAGGGTGACTCCAAATCCAGACCTCCATGGGTTAATAAATTTGATTTCCATTGATAATTTGTGTGCGATTTTGTTGTCAGCACATTCAACTATGTAAAGAACAAAGTATTTAATAAGAATATTTCATTCATTCAGATCTAGGATGTGTTATTTTAGTGTTATATATATATATATATATATATACATACACACATACACATACATATATACAGTCCCCTAACAAGGCCCTTTGGAGAGACAGAGAGACAGAGAGAGAGTATGCCAGCACACACCCAGCGCCACCGGACACTGGAATAAAATCCCAGTCAGTACAGCGCTTTTATAAATATACTCACTGCGCCAATTAAATTTTTGCCCTCTGTACATGTGTTCAGCAGGGGAGAGTCCGGGGAGCCAGCTTCTCTGCAGCGTGCTGTTGAGAAAATGGCGCTGGTTAGTGCTGAGGAATCAAGCTCCGCCCCCTTACCGGCAGGCTTCGATCCCGCTCAAATCTTTATACTGGTGGGGAATTTTGCAATATACTGCCTCCGCAGTAAATATCCATGCCAGTGTCCCTAGAGGGTTAATAATTGCTGCCCAGGGCACCCCCCCCCTGCGCCCTGCACCCATACAGTGCCGCCAGTGTGTGTGTGTATTGGGAGCAATGACGCAATTACCTCATAGAAGATCAGAAGTCTTCTGCTGCCTTTGAAGTCTTCTATCTTCTCATACTCACCCGGCTTCCATCTTCCAGTCCTGTGAGGAGGATGGCGACGCGGCTCCGGGACGAACGGCGAGGGTGAGACCTGCGTTCCGACCCTCTGGAGCTAATGGTGTCCAGTAGCCTAAGAAGCAGAGCCTATCATTTAAGTAGGTCTGCTTCTCTCTCCTCAGTCCCACGATGCAGGGAGCCTATTGCCAGCAGTGCTCCCTGAAAATAAAAAAACCTAACAAAAAATAAGAATTTACTCACCGGTAATTCTATTTCTCGTAGTCCGTAGTGGATGCTGGGAACTCCGTAAGGACCATGGGGAATAGCGGGCTCCGAAGGAGGCTGGGCACTCTAGAAAGATCTTAGACTACCTGGTGTGCACTGGCTCCTCCCACTATGACCCTCCTCCAAGCCTCAGTTAGGTACTGTGCCCGGACGAGCGTACACAATAAGGAAGGATTTTGAATCCCGGGTAAGACTCATACCAGCCACACCAATCACACCGTACAACTCGTGATATGAAACACAGTTAACAGTATGAAACAATAGAGCCTCTCAACAGATGGCTCAACAATAACCCGATTTAGTTAACCATAACTATGTACAAGTATTGCAGATAAACCGCACTTGGGATGGGCGCCCAGCACCCACTACGGACTACGAGACATAGAATTACCGGTGAGTAAAATCTTATTTTCTCTGACGTCCTAGTGGATGCTGGGAACTCCGTAAGGACCATGGGGATTATACCAAAGCTCCCAAACGGGCGGGAGAGTGCGGATGACTCTGCAGCACTAAATGAGAGAACTCCAGGTCCTCCTCAGCCAGGGTATCAAATTTGTAGAATTTTTGCAAACGTGTTTGCCCCTGACCAAGTAGCTGCTCGGCAAAATTGTAAAGCTGAGACCTCTCGGGCAGCCGCCCAAGATGAGCCCACCTTCCTTGTGGAATGGGCATTGACAGATTTTGGCTGTGGCAGGCCTGCCACAGTATGTGCAAGCTGAATTGTACTACAAATCCAACGAGCAATAGTCTGCTTAGAAGCAGGAGCACCCAGCTTGTTAGGTGCATATAGGATAAACAGCGAGTCAGATTTTCTGACTCTAGCCGTTCTGGAAACATATATTTTCAGTGCCCTGACAACGTCTAGCAACTTGGAGTCCTCCAAGTCCCTAGTAGCCTAGGCACCACAATAGGCTGGTTCAGGTGAAACGCTTACACCACCTTTGGGAGAAACTGGGGACGAGTCCTCAATTCTGCCCTATCCATATGGAAAATCAAATAAGGGCTTTTACAAGACAAAGCCGCCAACTTTGATACTCGCCTGGCAGAAGCCAAGGCCAATAACATAACCACCTTCCACGTGAGATATTTCAGATCCACGGTTTTTAGTGGTTCAAACCAATGTGATTTTAAGAAACTCAACACCACGTTGAGATCCCAAGGTGCCACAGGAGGCACAAACGGGGGCTGACTCTGCAGCACTCCTTTTATAAATGTCTGAACTTCAGGTACTGAAGCTAGTTCTTTTTGAAAGAAAATCGACAGAGCCGAGATCTGTACCTTAATGGAACCCAATTTAAGGCCCATAGTCACTCCTGCTTGCAGGAAATGCAGAAATCGACCTAGTTGAAATTCCTCTGTTGGGGCCCTTTCGGCCTCACACCATGCAACATATTTTCGCCATATGCGGTGATAATGAGTTGCTGTAACCTCTTTCCTGGCTTTAGTAAGCGTAGGAATGACTTCCTCCGGAATGCCCTTTTCCTTCAGGATCCGGCGTTCAACCGCCATGCCGACAAACGCAGCCGCGGTAAGTCTTGGAACAGACAGGGCCCCTGCTGCCGCAGGTCCTGTCTGAGTGGCAGAGGCCATGGGTCCTCTGATATAAATTCTTGAAGTTCTGGGTACCAAGCTCTTCTTGGCCATCCACGAGTATCGTTCTTACTCCTCGCCTTCTTATTATTCTCAGTACCTTTGGTATGAGAGGCAGAGGGGAGAACACATAAACCGACTGGTACACCCACGGTGTTACCAGAGCGTCCATAGCTATCGCCTGAGGGTCCCTTGACCCGGTGCAATATCTTTTATAGCTTTTTGTTGAGGCGGGACGCCATCATGTACACCTGTGGCCTTTCCCAATGGTGTACAATCCTATTGGAAGACTTCTGGAGGAAGTCCCCATTCTCCCGGGTGGAGGTCGTGTCTGTTGAGAAGATCTGCTTCCCAGTTGTCCACTCCGGGAATGAACACTGCTGACAGTGCTAACACATGATTTTCCGCCTATCGGAGAATCCTTGTGGCTTCTGCCATCGCCATCCTGCTTCTTGTGCCGCCCTGTTGGTTTACATGGGCGACTGCCGTGATGTTGTCTGATTGGATCAGTACCGGCTGGTTTTGAAGCAGAGGCCTTGCCGGCCTCAGGGCATTGTAAATGGCCCTCAGGTCCAGAATATTTATGTGTAGGGAAATAACCTGACTTGACCAAAGTCCCTGGAAAATTCTTCCCTGTGTGACTGCCTCCCAGCCTCAAAGGCTGGAATCCATGGTCACTAGGACCTAGTCCTGTATGCCGAACCTGCGGCCCTCTTGAAGATGGGCACTCTGCAGCCACCACAGTAGAGATACCCTGGTCCTTGGAGACAGGGTTATCAGCCTATGCATCGGAAGATGCGATCCGGACCACTTGTCCAACAGGTCCCTCTGAAAAGTTCTTGTATGGAACCTGCCTAATGGGATTGCTTCGTAGGAAGCTACCATTTTTCCCAGGACTCGCGTGCAATGATGCACCGCTACCTATTTTGGCTTCAGGAGGTCTCTGACTAGAGATGACAACTCCTTGGCTTTCTCCTCCGGGAGAAACACTATTTCTGGTTTATGTCCAGAACCATCCCCAGGAACAGTAGACGTGTCATAGGAACCAGCTGTGACTTTGGACTGTTTAGAATCCAACCATGCTGTTGTAGCACTTTCCAAAATAGTGCTACCCCGACTACCAACTGCTCCTTGGACCTCGCCCTTATAACGAGATTGTCCAAGTACGGGATAATTACAACTCCCTTTTTTTGAAGGAGTATCAACATTTCGGCCATTACCTTGATAAAACACCCTCGGTGCCATGTACAGTCCAAACGGCAGTGTCTGGACTTGGTAATGGTAATCCTGTACCACAAATCTGAGGTACTCCTGGCGAGGATGGTAAATGGGGACATGCAGGTAAGCATCCTTGATGTCCCAGGATACCATGTAATCCCCCTCGTCCAGGCTTGGAATAACCGCCCTGAGCGATTCCATCTTGAACTTGAATTTTTGTGTTCAAGGATTTTAAATATAAAATGGGTCACACCGAACCATGCGGTTTCGGTACCCCAACCCGTGTGGAATAGTAACCCCGTCCTTGTTGAAGTAGGGGCACCTTGAGTATTACCTGCTGGGAATACCGCTTATTAATTGCCTCTAGCACAGCCTCCCTGCCTGAGGGAGTTGTCAGCAAGGCATATTTTAGGAAACGGCTGGGGGGAGACATCTCCAATTCCAGCTTGTACCCCTGAAATACTACTTGAAAGAAACAGGGATCCACCTGTGAGCGAGCCCACTAATTGCTGAAATTTTTTTGAGACGGCCCCCCACCGTACCTGGCTACACCTGTGGAGCACCCGCGTCATGGTGTGGCCTCACAGGAGGCGGGGGAAGAATCTTGATTCTGGGAACAGGCTGACTGGTGCAGCTTTTTTCCCTCTACCCTTGTCTCTGTACAGAAAGGAAGCGCCATTTGACCCGCTTGCTTTTCTGAAGCCGAAAGGATTGTACCTTTGTCTGTGAGGAAACCTGAGGTAAAATTATTTCTTCCCAGCAGTTGCTGTGGATACGAGGTCCCAGAGACCATCCCCAAATAATTCCTCACCCTTATAAGGCTCTCTATGCGCATTTTAAGTCAGCATCACCTGTCCAGTGACAGGTCTCTAATACCCTCCTGACAGAATGGACATTACATTTATTTTGGATGCCAGCCGGCAAAATATCCCTCTGTGCATCCCCCATATATAAGACGACATCTTTAATATGTTTTTATGTTTTCCAACTAGTATCCCTGTTTGACAGGGTCACCGACCACGCTGCAGCAGCACTATCTGCAGGTCTCAGTCTAGTACCTGAGTGTGTAAATACAGACTTCAGGATAGCCTCCTGTTTTTTATCAACAGGTACCTATTAAAGTGGCCGTATCCTAAGACGGCAGTGCCACCTTTTTTGACAAACGTGTGAGCGCCTTATCCACCCTAGGGGATATCTCCCAGCGTAACTTATCCACCTGGCGGGAAAGGGTATGCCATCAGTAACTTTTTATAAATTACCAGTTTCTTAACGGGGGAACCCACGCTTTCACACACTTCATTTATTCATCTGATGGGGGAACAAAACACTGCCTGTTTTTTCTCCCCAAACCTAAAACCCATTTTTAGAGGTGCTTGGGTTAAAGTCAGAAATGTATAACACATTTTTTATTGCCGGGATCACGTCACGGATGTTCCTAGTGGATTGTGTATATGTCTCCACCTTGTCGACACTGGAGTCAGACTCCGTGTCGACATCTGTGTCTGCCATCTGAGAGAGCGGGCATTTTTGAGCCCCTGATGGCCTTTGAGACGCCTGGGTAAGCGTGGGCTGCGAAGCCGGCTGTCCCACAGCTGTTACGTTATCCACCCTTTTATGTAAGGAGTTGACACTGTCGGTTAATACCTTTCACCTATCCATCCACTCTGGTGTCGGCCCCACAGGGGGCGACATCACATATAATCGGCCTCTGTTCTGTCACCATATAAGCCTCCTCATTCAACATGTCGACACAGCCGTACCGACACACCGCAGACACACAGGGAATGCTCTAAACGAGGACAGGACCCACAAAAGCCCTTTGGGGGGACAGAGTAAGAGTATGCCAGCACACACCAGAGCGCTATATATATACAGGGACTAACTGAGTTATGTCCCTAATAGCTTTTATATAATATACTGTATACAGTGCCAATTTTAATGCCCCCCCTCTCTTTTCCCTCTTACTGTACTGTAGAATTGCAGGGAAGAGCCAGGGAGCTTCCCTCCAGCCGAGCTGTGAGGGAAAAATGGCGCCAGTGTGCTGAGGAGATAGGCTCCGCCCCTTTTTCGCGGCCTATTCTCCCGCTTTTTATGGAATTCTGGCAGGGGTATTTACCTCATATATAGCCCCTGGGGCCATATATTGAGGTATTTTAGCCAGCCAAGGTGTTTTTATTGCTGCCTCAGGGCGCCCCCCCCAGCGCCCTGCACCCTCAGTGACCGGAGTGTGAAGTGTGTGAGAGGAGCAATGGCGCACAGCTGCAGTGCTGTGCGCTACCTTGGTGAAGACAGAGTCTTCATGCCGCCGATTTTCCGGACCATCTTCTTGCTTCTGGCTCTGTAAGGGGGACGGCGGCGCGGCTCCGGGACCGAACATCAAGGCTGGGCCTGCGGTCGATCCCTCTGGAGCTAATGGTGTCCAGTAGCCTAAGAAGCCCAATCCGGCTGCAAGCAGGCGAGTTCGCTTCTTCTCCCCTTAGTCCCTCGCTGCAGTGAGCCTGTTGCCAGCAGGTCTCACTGAAAATAACAAATTCTAAGACTATAACTTTCTAAGAGCTCAGGAGAGCCCCTAGTGTGCATCCAACCTCGGCCGGGCACGAAATCTAACTGAGGCTTGGAGGAGGGTCATAGTGGGAGGAGCCAGTGCACACCAGGTAGTCTAAGATCTTTCTAGAGTGCCCAGCCTCCTTCGGAGCCCGCTATTCCCCATGGTCCTTACGGAGTTCCCAGCATCCACTAGGACGTTAGAGAAAGTCTTTTTTCAGAGAAACTCAGTAGAGCTCCCCTGCAGTGCACCCAGTCTCCTCTGGGCACAGGATCTAACTGAGGTCTGGAGGAGGGGCATAGAGGGAGGAGCCAGTGCACACCCATCTAAAGTCTTTAGAGTGCCCATGTCTCCTGCGGAGCCCGTCTATACCCCATGGTCCTTACGGAGTCCCCAGCATCCTCTAGGACGTAAGAGAAAGGGGTCTATTACTGAGCCTTGGAGAGAGATAAAGTACCAGACAAATCAGCTCGTAACTGCCATGTTACAGGCTGTATTTGAAAGATAGCAGGCGCTGATTGGCTGGTACTTTCTCTTTCTCCTTTATCCCTCTTCAAGGCTTAGTAAAATAGACATGAGAGAGATAAAAAGGAGAAGTTGCCCACAGCCACCAAACAGCTGCCAGCTACCCTTTATCTAGCAAAGTCTACAAAATGACAGTTAGGAGTTGTTTAGTTGTTATGGGCAACATCACTTATGCTGCATTCACACCGCAAATGCCGGGTCCTACCCGGTAAGACAAACGTGTACTTACCGGGTGGGATCCGGCATTTGCGCTCCGTTGCAGGCTTCCCGACCCGGCAATATACCGGGTCGGTTGCCATGACAACGGAGGCCGCAGCAGCAGCAGGGGCGGGGGTGGAGGCGGCGTCGGGAGATGAGCTCATCTCCAGCGCCGCCTCTCCCTATCTTGTGAATGGGAACCGTGTCGCATCGACACGGCTCCCATTCACACCGCACCTGACCCGGTAATCAACCCGGGTAAAACCCTTCTTTTTTACCGGGTTGATTTACCGGGTCAGGCGACCCGCTAAATCACCCAGTGTGCTTTCACATCGCACACTGACCCGGTTCGACACGGCAATATGCCGTGTCGGTACCGGGTTATTTGTGCGATGTGAAAGGGGTCTTAATCTCTAAGATTTAATACATCTCTCCCTAGGAGTTTTTTCTGCCATAAGTTGGTGCATGTGGTCTTTACATATGTTGCCACTATATGGGGCACGCAAATTAATAAATACAGATGTGTCCACATATTTCTTTGCTATATCCCACCATGTATGGCACGGTTTTGCATGCCATAGACTCAGATTTAGCCATGCCTTGTGATTTTTCTTCATTTGCTTCTTCAATAATTTACTTTACACATTTTCTATTATGGCAAGAATCCATCCACTCGCTACTCGTGAAAAACAGCTAAGCCGTGTTTTGCATGATATGCCAAATTGAGCAAAATAGCAAAGATGTAAGTGGACACATCTGTAGTTACACCCCCGGTATGATAGAATGATACAGACGTCTAACCTCCTATATTCTGGGGCAGTCTACTGGCTGAAAGTGTGAATGTCCGCGGCAAACAGCATAGCAAGCTCGGCAAAGACCGTTTCGTATTGGTCCATTCAATCACACACCCTCTGCCCAACCCCTCTATGTAGGATCTGTTAGACAACGGCCGTATGGAGCAGCCTCAAATGCAAGCAATGGGAGGGAACCAATGGGGCAATTTTATTTTTTTACCACACAGCCCAACTTTAATGCTTCCATGTACACCAGTTTTAGAGATAGGTAAGACCTAACTTTAAATGTGTATTATCATGTTACAATAAGCATGTTATTATACCCCCACTATGAGAATTATTTCTATCTGTATATTGATTTACTATATTTGGCATCCATAAGTATGCTCGTCAAACTTCACGTCAATAAGTGGATTGGAGCCCTTTGTATATACAGCAGAGGATCTCACATGGAAGTGCGAGTCAGCAAATACTGACATTTTCAGGATGTATATCAATACATTACATTACATATAATCATTCTCAAATCTATGAAGAGGTTTCAAATGGGGTTCTAGTATTTTATGCGCTTTAAAAGACTGACATTTCTTAATAAATAAGGCTACTGGTGAATACATTATCGTTTGAAGAAAAATCTGCACAGCTGGAACACCAAGCAATTAAGTGGATAGTGAAGATGAAACAAACTTTAAAAAAAGAAAAAGAAAAAAAAGAAACAAAATGAGCTACACAGTTCTTAACACTTTATTTTGTGCATCTGGTTTACCATTGTATAGCATTTAATTGCAAAATCAAGAAAATAGGTCACATTACCATTAAAGCAAAATGGACAAAGTTACATTGGGGATACAAATTGCCACCAGGGGGCGTCAGACTTATCTAGAAAACGTGACACTTTTCTCACACAATTCACTAACAAGTTGAGAAATCACTTACCTAGGTACAACGTTTAAATGCATAATTTAAAGTACACCTGTAACTATGTATTTTATATATTGAACAGTACACACAATACCAGTTGTATAAGCTTGCAGAGTTGTCATTTCTCAAGTGAGATTATCACCGTACCAGTTACACAGCTGTGCTATATAGTACTGTATACAGTTCCTATACATTTGTTTCTGCAGCACAGTAAGTACTACAGCAACAGCACAATCTACCGCTCTTTTCAAAGTTAACCACCTATCGATAAGAAAAATAACGCAATTCAACATGCTGCATTTGTTTGCACTCCATGTTATAAGAAAATCATTAATGGAAACAATTTTAATTTATTGCTGTTGAGCGATTATTCTTCAAAATAATCTCTCAGAGGTGGGCCCAATAACAAAATTGGCCTTATGAGTAGTCCTATCATTGCAAAGGACAGCTCTTCTCGAGATAGCTGTCCTTTTATGATGTTATTCAAGCATATGGTTTTACTAAATGCCGTAATGCTTGATATAAGTGGCGGGATGCATTGCATGCAAAACATGATGCTTGATGCATCCTGCCCCATATCAATAGATAAAGGGATACCTATCGATAAGAAAAATAACGCAATTCAACATGCTGCATTTGTTTGCACTCCATGTTATAAGAAAATCATTAATGGAAACAATTTTAATTTATTGCTGTTGAGCGATTATTCTTCAAAATAATCTCTCAGAGGTGGGCCCAATAACAAAATTGGCCTTATGAGTAGTCCTATCATTGCAAAGGACAGCTCTTCTCGAGATAGCTGTCCTTTTATGATGTTATTCAAGCATATGGTTTTACTAAATGCCGTAATGCTTGATATAAGTGGCGGGATGCATTGCATGCAAAACATGATGCTTGATGCATCCTGCCCCATATCAATAGATAAAGGGATACCGCAGCGAGGGTAAGTAAAATAGAAAAGGAGGATGTGTTTTCAATTGGGATCAAGTACTTTCCTCATTGTGTGTTTTGCAGTGGGGTTTTCTCTTTTTCTTTATTTATCTGGTGAACTGCAGGTTCCAGTGACCCCTGGATGCCAGAGACTGCTGGTTTTAGAAGTGCCAGCACAGCAAACTCTTTAGGCATGATAGGGCTTGCTGTGGCCTGCAGTTCACCCGCAAGCAAAAATTTATTCTGCCCTGGGCTGAATAGGACATGGCTAGTGGACACTACGGCATGGGGTCCACAAGTTGCCTTACATGCTATTGAGTCTCTAGTCCAGCATGTTATATCCTAGCTGCCAATTCGGAAGGATCTCACGTTGTTTGGCTCCCCCAAATAGTTTTGCTGCTACCAGTTTATGCAATTCTGCTTGCAACACATTCTTTTTCTTTAAACTACATTAAGCATTTTACTGTCTGCTCATTCTACTCGGTATCCATTCAGATGGTCGACAGTCATTAGGTCGACCACTAGTGGTCGACATTGACATGGTCGACATGGACACATGGTCGACACATTAAAATGGTCGACACATGAAAAGGTCGACATGAGGTTTTTTTACTTTTTTTTTTCTTTTGGGGAACTTTTCCATACTTTACGATCCACGTGGACTACGATTGGAACGGTAATCTGTGCCGAGCGAAGCGGTAGCGGAGCAAAGGCACCATGCCCGAAGCATGGCGAGCGAAGCGAGCCATGCGAGGGGACATGGTACACTAATCGGGGTTCCCAGTCACATTACGCAAAAAACGACACCAAAAAAAGTTAAAAAACTTATGTCGACCTTTTCATGTGTCGACCATTTTCATGTGTCGACCATGTGTCCGTGTCGACCATGTCAATGTCGACCAATAGTGGTCGACCATAACATGGTCGACCATTCATACCGGAACCATTCTACTCTAGAGCAGGAATTCCCAACTTCGGTCCTCAAGGCACACTAAAGGTGTGTACACACTGAGATTCGGGCTAAACCCAGATTCTCGCTATGCGATAGAGGACTGTGCTTGCGATACTGAATATGTATGATTTTGGCTAAGTGTCAATTTTGACTATACTTTTATAGTAGATAGTCAAAATTGACTTGCCTGCACAGTCTATCTAGGCTTGCGATACCGGGAGCGCGCATCGGTATCGTACCTTTCACCTTGTGATCTGTACTAATTTTTCTTGCGATTTTGAATATATAGTCATAATCGGAAGAAAAAAATCTTACCGTGTGTACACACCTTAAGTGATACCCAGGCTTCAGCACAGATGGTTAAATCAAAATAACCCAGGTACTAAGTAAGCCAAATGTGCTCAAGCGTGGATATCACAAAAACCTGGACTGTTAATGTGCCTTGAGGAGTGAGGTTGGGAATGCCTGCTCTAGAGCATAGGTTCTCAAACTCGGTCCACAGGACCCCACACAGTGCATGTTTTGCAGGTCTCCTCACAGAATCGCAAGTGAAATAATTAGCTGCACCTGTGGGCCATTTAAAATGTGTCAGTGAGTAATTAATACACCTGTGCACCTGCTGGGTTACCTGCAAAACATGCACTGTGTGGGGTCCTGAGGACCGAGTTTGAGAACCACTGCTCTAGAGGATCTATCTAGCTCTCCAAATAGTTAAGAATAAGTACACTATTTTGGTATACCAATTGTTGGCCATACATGACGCTTATATTGCATACAACCCAGGGCCTAATTCAGACCTGATCGCTCGCTAGCTATATTTTGCAGCGCTGCGATCAGATAGTCACCACCTATAGGGGAGTGTATGTTTAGCTTTGCAAGTGTGCGATCGTATGTGCAGCTGAGCGGTACAAAAAAAGTTTTGTGCAGTTTCTGAGTTGCCCAGAACTTACTCAGCCGCTGCGATCACTTCAGCCTGTCCGGGCCCGGAATTGACATCAGACACCCGCCCTGCAAACGCTTAGACACGCCTGCATTTTTCTAACCACTTCCAGAAAACGGTCAGTTGCCACCCACAAACGCCTTCTTCCTGTGAATCTCCTTGTGATCGGCTGTGCGAATGGATTCTTCGTTAAATCCATTGCTCAGCAATGAACCGCTTTGTACCCGTACAATGCGCCTACGCATTGCGGCTGCATACGCATGCGCAGTTCTGACCTGATCGCAGCACAGCAAATAAACCTAGCGTGCGATCAGGTCTGAATGACCCTTTCAGGCTCTAAGAGTACAGGCGTCATTGCTGCTGCAGTGGTCAGTACATAGTGGAGGATTAATGATTTCTCTAAAGAGTACAGTCTCCGCTCTTGGGAACTAACACCAAGTACATTACTGTGGGATTTCATTGCAGCTTATAAGCTTGCGCAGGAGGTTTTAATAAAAAGTGGATTGTACCAAGAGATGAACTGATGCTGATTATAACCAGTGTGATATATTTTTTCTATGAAAAAAAATAAAAAATAAAAAAAAGAATCGGTACTCAAAACCAAAGTTCTGATTCCTAACGTTACAAATTGTAACACGATTTATAGTAGTGTCTACGTCTTGCACAAGTTATCAGATGCTTAATTCGTGCATTGCTGAAATTTCACCAAATTTCTTCCCGTATAGAGAACTCGTTCTTGCAACTGAAAATGTTGCCAAACAAAAGGTGACAGTACCGCGTATTATTTTCCTCCCACAAAAATATACTGGTAGGTTAACTGGCTCCCAACAATAAATAACCCTAGTGTGTAAGTGTGTATATGTACATACATGGGCAGTCTAGGTGGGCCAAGTGGTTCTTATATGCCGTAAAATTCTATGTTTCTATCATAAAAAGCAGCTTTTTCATGTTGAACTCTACACTGCAGTATAAATATAGAGCAGTCCAGCATTTGTTGGCTACATGCGAAGGCAGCCAGTATTTCCTATGCATGGAAAAAAATAAAAAATTCCCCCCCTTTGTAATGTAACATGGTTTGTCCAGGTACAAAGTTAAATCAACCCAAGTGTCTGAGCTACCAAATGGTACCCGGGGGAGGAGGTGGGTAGGTGCCCTGAGGCAAATGTTATATAGCTACACTGCAGCCCTGCCACCACACATGCGGGAAAGGGGCTGAACTTTTATAGATAATCATGAGGTGACAGATTTGGCAGCATTTCAGCAATATAAATACAAAGATGCCCCCCTAAGATAATCTTTAGGATTCTTCTTAATTTAGCTAGCGACAAGGTACAGAGTGAGGCAAACAAACCTCCCAAATTTTAAAGGGTTCTCAGAAAAAGGCATGGTAATTGCAATTCAAAATTTTAGTACATAATCTAAAAGTGCATGGAATACAGTTTATTTTATATTGGTTTTGAATAATTTGAGATACACATTTGTAGTTGATGACTGAAGGTTCTCATCACTCGCAGGTTATTTCCTGCGTTATTGCTGTAATTTCTTGGCGCATAGCAGCCTTCAGTTCATTAATAGTTCTTGGTCAATGTTTGTAGACTTCAGATTTCAGATGGCTCCAAAGAAAAAAAGTCACATGGGGCAAGATCAGTTGAACGTGCAGGCCACCCAACATCACCGCATAACGAGATCAAGTGCCCTGGAAACGGTTCTTGCAAACTTCCATTGTGCTCACCGTGTGAGCAGTGGCCCCATCCGGTTTAAACCACAACAGTATTTCCAAGCTCGGTGAGATTTGGTTCCATGAACTTTCGTAGCATCTCCACATACAGACATATCTCCCAAGTGTCGTGTGGAACAGTCCCGCTAATCGGACACTGCCCCGCTGTCCCACCCATGTGCCGCAGTGTTGAGTAGGCAGTATGGGGAGGTTGGAAAAGCCTGTTATCACCCGCTGCTCTGCAAAGCAACGGGTGATCCTTGAATAGATGCCGTGCGCATGCACCCAGTTTCTATTCAGAGTTGGGAGGTGAGCCGGGGGCTGCCCAGCTGCTCGGGGACCGCTAAGCATGCCCCCAAAACACTGACTACAGGCTCGTGCCGAGACACCTCCGCCGAGACACTTCCCCCGCCCTGAGGCCACGCCCCCTTTGCAGGTCCTGATCCAGGGAAACCAAAAGTTAGGAGGTATGTACAGATGAGAAGTTACTGTAACCGTTTGGCCTTTTTCCTAAAACAAACTAAGGGCACGTGACACATTGGCTGTGTAGAGGCCTTTCATGAAGCCGATGAGGATTGTTTTCCACGCAGTAACGAAAATTCTGTTTGTTAACACAGCCAAACAAATGGAAGTGAGCTTCCCGCCAAGTGATATGAAACTTCAGAAATCTACTACAAATGTGTATTATGAATATTGCACCCACAGTAATCAGGTTAAGCTGTGTAAAAAGGTTGGGCGCCTCACTACCCACGGGACAGCATCTCAGTCAGCAGAAACAGAAAGGGTGTGGAGGGGGACGGAAAGAATTGAATACCGCCATTTGGGCCTAATTCAAGGTTGATTGCAAAAGCAACATCTTCCTCTAATGGGCAAAACCATGTGCAGTGGAGGTGGGGCAGGTATAATATGCGCAGAGAGAGTTAGATTTGGGTGGGGTGTGCAAACTTAAATCTAAATAGCAGTGTAAAAATAAAGCAGTCCGTATTTACCCTGCACAGAAACAATATAACCCACCCAAATCTAACTCTCTCTGCACATGTTATATCTGTCCCCCTGCACTGTACGGGGGGGTACTCACGGGAGAGATGTGTGCTGAGCGATCTTAACACAGACCGCTCAGCACACATCTCTCTCCCCGCTCAGCACAGCGCGATGTGCTGAGCGAGGGGGAAAGCCGACGGGGAGCCGCTCACTTCACACAACGGTGAAGTGAGCGACCCGCTAGATTGAGCCTGCATGCAGGCTCAATCTAGCACCGGCGATAGCGATGTGCGGGGCCGCGCATCGCTATCGCTGGGGGGCATACACACGGCAGATCCGTGCTTAAAATCTAAGCAATCTAGCAAGATTGCTTAGATTTTAAGCACGGATCTCTCCGTGTGTACCCCCCTTACCTGGTTTTGCCCATTAGAGAAAGATATTGCTCTTGCAATCAACCTTGAATTAGGCCTTTTGTGTCAGTAGCTCCAGTAATCACAGCGCCCTCTCAGTAATACATATACGCTAGATAGATTTTTTTTTTGTTAACATGCCCAGTATAGTTTATATGCACAAGTTATAATGGGTAAGCATTGGAAGGCGATTATCTGTGATGTTCCGTGGTTGCACACATCAGGTAAATATAGCACAAAAATATAGTTGAGAGAAAAGAATAAGCCAACATATTGTACAGTACATTCAGTAATTCTTAAGGGAGAAATGAAATGTTTGCCCAGATGTACCCTTATGTATAGTACATATCCCTCAACATGGAATTGCAGAGAAAACAGTTTTAGTTATCAAGCAACACATGTAATTATGGTAGCTGTATGTTACCACATGTCTCCCTACCTTGTAACTTTCAGTGTGTGTAAAACAGATCAGGTTACATTACACAGGCCCAGACCTGACTATAGCCTCATTCCTTTTACCTCCTCTCAAGAGAATCTCAGTGCTTGTCGTATTTTCTGTATTTGCAGATTCCACCAAGCTCAGAACAGTAGTATTTAAAAAAAAAAAAAAAAAAAAAATCTAATATACACACATACTTACAGTAAATATGTGTGTGTTTAGGCCTCATTCTGAGTCGCAAGCAAAGCCTATCTTCATGCACAAGGTTGATGTTTTCTAACTGTGCATGCATCCCAGTCACTAAAGCAGTCACACTGCATGCTTCCCAAACTTCCAGGACCATTTGAGATGAATGGTCTCAGAAATGTACTGTGCATTCCTGGATGACGGCGTGTTGTCGAAGTGTTGCTGGAGAAGTTGCAAACTAAGATTATTATTATTATTATTATTATTATCATCATCCTTCATTTATAATGGCACCGCAAGGGTTTCGCAGCTCCCAATTACAGAGTACATAGACAAATAATCTGCTCAAATCGCTTACATTGGAGGCCATACTCTGATGGATTATCTGCTCTAGCATGGGGCTGCTGCAAGTTTCGATGGTGCGACCAACTGTTGAGTCTAAAGAGGCACTAAGCAGCATTCAGTGTCTACTAAAGACGCACAAAGTGGGTGTCTCGCTCAGTCCCTGCACATTCAGATGCACGGCTGTAACCCAGGGAAGGGATTGTAGCGGTATCAGCGTAGTTGCAGAAATCCACATAAAGTAGAGCTTTGGGCTGGGCGAGCCTTAACTGCAGCACCTAAAAAGCAGGTTCATGCTGCTAATCCCATGCATGCTCACGCCCGAATGCGGCCATCTCAAGCGGCCACTTTAGGCAGGAGCTGGAGCTCCCGCATAGACGGATAAAGTTTGATTTCAACATGTGTGGGTCTCTATAAATAATACCCCTTTTACACTGCGGGCGGGATGTACTATGGTCCGCCACACTTCGCCTGCATACTGATTGCATATGTACTAACATATGCGATCAGTATAGTAAAGGACAGCTCTCACCGATAATAGCTGTCCTTTGCGATGCCGGCTGCTGCTAGAGGAAAGGAGGCGGGTGCAGACTCCGGGGGAAGGAGGGACAGAGATGCCAGCTCCTCCCCCGCTGCTGTTACCACAGGCTGCACCAACCAGCGCAGCATGGGGCCAGGAAAGGAGGTGCCTGTATGGCATGAAGATTTGCTGCCAGGCGGGGCCGGAGGAGGAGGGCGGCTGGAGCAGGAGGACATCCCATCGGCGGTGCCCGGAGCTGGGCGCAACTACGAACGGAGGCCTGCTCCGCCCGACGCTCAGAGGTACAAGGGGGGGAGCAGGGGGATAAGATTAGAGCCCTCAGGATAAGTGCAGAAAGAAGCCCATAGGCTTCTATAGGGTAAACCCGGCAGCCAGGCAGTAGTACATCTGAAAATGCTGTAAAACCCCTGAAAATGGGTGTTTTACCGCATTTTCACTTTAGTACATCCCGCCCTGCCTGAGGCGGACCACACCTGGGAGCCTCCGGCCCCTCGCCATCGCTGTCACCAACTCATCATATTGCAGAGTTGGTGACGTCGGGAGTGAAGCAGTGGGGGCAGCGCTTAGATCACATGGTCTCCAAGCGCCGCCCATCCACACAGAGTGAACACATGTTCAACCCTGCTCACTACCAGAGTTGGAATACTGGGTCGCTCAACACGGATTATTCCAACTAGGCCCTTTCAGACCGCACAGCAACACAGGTTATACGCGCTTATGTGCAATAACCCGCGTTAAAAGCCCAAGGTACAGAGACTCTGTGTGCTCACTAAAAAAGCTCTGCCACTTACTGTAGGTGGTACTGCAACTTTAAGTGCAACAACAAATACTACATGTATTAAATGAATACATTATTTAACATATTTGTTCATTTAATAATTAGTTAAAATGTCTTACTACTCATGATTTAGTTTTCAATATTGATAGGCAGATAATTCGGTTAGGATTGCTTCTCTTGGTAGAGCAGCAGCAGCACACTGCCATCTGTTGGCCAAATTATCATGATAAATATGCAGGACATGTACGCTTGGCACTACAACAAAATTTACATGAAGTATTTCTTAGGGCGTGCCTACATTTACTAAATAAAATAAAAACATAAAAAGATAATGTATTGCCTTCATCCTTCTGTTCAAGGTTATGGGCAGACCAGACACTACTGGATAGAGCTGCGGTAATACAAGGAAACAAATTACATTTTCTCCTAATAAAGCTTCATGCAGTCAGTGACCTACTCTGTATACAGCCCACCTTCCATTCCTCTAGAACATTATCTTGTATAATAGACCTCTACCGTCCGTGGCGCACATTTTCCACAACCCTGAAACCCACACCCACTGAGCATAAAGTAATTTAACTGGCTAGAACTATAATTAAATGATTGTCATGTCAGCTGGCCGAAAATAAACAAAAATAAAGTTTCCTTAGTAGTACTGGAACAATTATATTTCAGTTGACTACTAGAAACAGGGGGAGATGTGTCAAGCCTGTGAGAAAGAAAAAGTGGAGAGAGATAAAGTATCAACCAATCAGCTGTCATTTTTCAAACTCAGCCTGTAAAATGACAGTTAGGAGCTGATTGGTTGGTATTCTCCATCTCTCCCAGGTATAATGCATCTCTCCCACTATGTTTGACATCAAAGGGTTAGTTTTACACACACTAATTCCACTCTCAAATGTCAACCATAAGCCTTCTTAAAAAACAGTAAACCATCATTTCCACTAGCACATCTGACAACATTTATTGATAAATCATTACATGCATTTTCAGTCAATCCCTTCTACAAGGCTGTATACAGGCTATAAAAATGATTCACCCCTCTGGCTATTTCAGATTTTATCATGGAATCAAAATGGATTTGTTCAGGAATTCTTACCATTGATGCAACCCTAAAGAATGTTTTTTAATTATAGAAAAAAAAAAAATCAATCAATAATTAATAGCACAAGTATTCACCCACTTTGCCAAGATTCGCTTAAAAATAAGCTCTGTAGCATTCAGTAGTTTGGAATCCATCTGTGTATAATTAAAAGGTAAAGGGCCCTACACATATCACGATGCGCCGCCGAGGTGCCCGTCGAGCGACCCGGCGGCGGGGGGGCAGTGACGGGGGGAGAGAAGTTTCTTCACTCCCCCCGTCACGCGGCTGCATTGAAGTGCAGGCAAATATGGACGAGATCGTCCTTATTGGCCTGCATGCACAGCCGACGGGAGACCAGCGATGAACGAGCGCGGGGACGCACATCGTTCATCGCTGGAGTCTCCACACTGAAAGATATGAACGAGTTCTCGTTCATTTATGAACGAGATCGTTCATATCTTTCAGAAAATCGGCCAGTGTGTAGGGCCTATAACTCAATGGATTGTTAAATAAATACAACTCTCTGTAAATAACTAAACAGTTGATTAGTGCATTTCCAAAGCAGAGTTTCATCATGAAGATCAAAGAACATTCAGAGAGAATCTGAGAAACGGTTACTAAAAAGTACCAATCAGGTGAAAGATTAAGATTTCATAGACATTTATTTCTACTGTAACCACTACTAGTAAGTCCATCACAAATCGGTCTAGAACAGACATTACTCCAAAACAAGGCACCATCAGGGGGAGGGTTAGGTTTGCACTGTGAGGAAAGAGGGGAGGGGGGTGGGGGGTGTTAGGCCTAGGCACCACCAGGGGGAGGTTAGGGTCAGGCACTAAGGAGGAAGGTCAGGGATAGGAAGCAGAAAGGGAGGGTCAGGCGGTAAGGGAGGGTGGGGGGGAGGAGGGGGCAGTCTTACCTCCCCCTATCAGGATTTACACTATCTAGGATATCCAGGTTGGACGCCGGCATCCCGTCAACCAGGATATCATACTGAATCAGTTGCAAACAATACCACCTCCCAATTGTCTCCCTGATCTAGGCAGAGCAGTAATGATATTAGGGCTGCATGGATATAAATGGTGTGACCACGTCCCTTCAACATGTCTTGATTTGATCCACTACAAAGGTGCGATGTATTCACAAACTACTTGATAAAAGCTTTAAAGGTACCTACATGGAACTAATGGGGCAATGTATTAAACCTTGGAGAGAGAAATAAAGTACCAGCCATTCAGCTTCTAAATGCCATTTTATAGGCTGTGTGTAAGAAATGGCAGCTAGGAGCTGATTGGTTAGTACTTTAGCTCTCTCCAAGCTTTGATAAATCTCCCCTTAATATACTAGTTAGCTTGTGCAGAGGGTATGGAGTGTAACTTCGATCCCGTGACTTAATATTCCGGCGCCGGTATGCTGGTCACCGGGACACGACCACCGGCATACCATACTACACCCTGGATAGGGGGGTCTTCACTTTGCCAGCGGTCGGGCTCCCGGGGACCAGCATACCGCATATGGATATGGGAAAAAAATGCAACTGAGCTGGAACCTTCAGCAATTGGGTACAGATGTTGATGATTATGAAATAGCTGAAGGCTTTATAGTGCTAGTGAAATAATAGTGACAAACCATTTTAAGAGCTGATCCTTATATTATAAGAAAGAAATTATTAAAATGGCTAATGCTATTAGCCAGGAATGGACAGACTTATGCACTCAGTGATCTATCTACCAGGATATTTTGCAGCATAGCAATTTTTCACTGTACGGCTCCATAGGCACTTTGTTGTGCCACACAATAGACATGCATACATACTAATTATATATATATATATATATATATAGATAGATAGATAGATAGATAGATAGATAGATAGATAGATAGAAAGAGAGAGAGTGTAAGACCACACTCACAGCTTCAATGTCCCATCAGGCGGTGCTCCATAATGGCTTACAGACAAAACAATAATTTTCACAAGGTTTAGGCACTCGCCACTTAATCCAAATGAATAGTGTTTTATTCGATCATAGCAGCATCAAACTAGCCAATAGGCTAGTACATAGTCGACGTTTCGGTCCCTTAGTGGGCCTTTGTCAAGATATACAGCAGTGCAACAGAATCATCCCGAGAGATAGATAGATAGATAGATAGATAGATAGATAGATAGATAGATAGATAGATAGATAGATAGATAGATAGATAGATAGATAGATACACACACTAATGTATATACACATACTAATATAATATATATATATATATATATATATATATATACACACACACACACACACACACACAGTTGTGCTCAGAAGTTTACATACCCTAGCAGAATATGATTTTCGTGCCATTTGTCAGAGAATATGAATGATAACTCACAAACTTTTCTTTCACTCATGGTAGGTGGTTGGGTGAAGCCATTTATTGTCAAACAACTGTGTTTACTCTTTTAAAATCATAATGACAACAGAAACTACCCAAATGACCCTGATCAAAAGTTTACATACCCCAGTTCTTAATACCGTGTATTGCCCTCTTTAACATCAATGACAGCTTGAAGTCTTTTGTGGTAGTTGTGGATAAGGCTCTTTATTTTCTCAGATGGTAAAGCTGCCCATTCTTCTTGGCAAAAAGCCTCCAGTTCCTGTAAATTCTTGGGCTGTCTTGCATGAACTGCACGTTTGAGATCTCCCCAGAGTGGCTCAATGATATTGAGGTCAGGAGACTGAGATGGCCACTCCAGAACCTTCACTTTATTCTGCTGTAGCCAATGACAGGTCGACTTGGCCTTGTGTTTTGGATCATTGTCGTCATGTTGGAACGTCCAAGTACGTCCCATGCGCAGCTTCCGGGCTGATGAGTGCAAATTCCTCCAGTATTTTCTGATAACATGCAGAAAATCACAAATTCTGCTAGGGTATGTAAACTTATGAGCACAACTATATAATATATTATATACATATTTATTATATATATATATACATATACATATACACATACATACATACATACATAATTTATAAATATGAGGTTGCCCCTATATTTTCCATAGTGCAGAACTACGGGTTGGATAAGATATCGCCCCGTCTGATGGGATGCCGGCTGAAGCGGCTTCCTGACCAGCCATAATACTGGCAGCGAGCAGAGCCTCGTGAGCTCACTGCGCTTGCCACGCTTCAGGCCCGGCTCTATACTCCCTCAGGTGGTGGCGTGAACCCACCACCCGAGTGGGAATATCAGGAGGCGGTCGGTATTCTGTCCACAGGCATTTTACCGGCTGTCGGTATGCCAGAATCGGGATCCCGACAGCCAGTATATTAAACTACATCCTAAAACTACTACTTCTTATCTTTCATTTTCTTCTCTGGAACCAGTGTAATCTGCTGAATTACAAAAAAAACAAAAAAAAAAAAAAAACACCACAATCTCATTGGACTGCACGTTAACAGTTCCTGGTAAATGTCCGTTCACCAGCAAGCCCCACTGGGCAGCCAATCAGAAGCGGTCTCTCATTCTGAATAACATAGGTTTGAGCTGTAGTACCGGTCACACATCCACCTTTTTGGCAGTTTTGCAGTGGGTATTCCTGCAGTTTGTGTAACCACAGATTAATATATCTGGCTATATTATAAAGATATAAAAAAAAAATTGTAGAATATCGGTACGGCAATTTGCTGCATGTCAAACTTGAAAAATCCAAATTTTGCTGTGGTTTTCTGGCGGTTTTGCGACTTAACCAAACGGTCGCTTAAGCAAGTGGTTCCCAAACATCGCCATCAAGGCAGGTTGTAATATTGAAACTGATTGAGGCACTAATTACGGTTTGTCACCTGTGCCTAAGCATGGATATCCTTAATACCTGGACTGCATAAGCCAAAATCGTAAGCACACATAGTCCATATCTCAAGAAAAGTTAGTCAAAATCTGTGCTATCTGGGCTCCGGGGAGTTCAAGGGAAATCGCAAGTGAAAATCAGGCATAGCAAGGATCTCACCGTGTGTACACACCCTTAGGATAACTTGAGGACCATTTTTGGGAACCACTGCATTAAGCCTTTAAAATTTCTCTGCAACATTATCAAATTGAAGTCAGAACTGTTGTGTCAGAAGCAGGACAATTGGGAGTTTTTAATGTCTGCTTAAATACAATTGGACTCAGTCATTATCGCTGACTTTGTAATTAAAACATCTGTGCAGAACAAATGTTTGGAGCCATAAAATGAAACTTCTGCAAACCATACAGAAACTATTAGGGGTGAAGCTATGCACATGGACATGTAACAGCCTAATGCTGAATAATGATCAGCAAACATTTGCTTGTAGAAAAGAAAGGTAATTCAAAGAACAAAGACTGCAACCAACACATTACACAAGGCACCTCACCAGCCTGTACCCAAAACAAAACAAAACTCTACCACATGGTGTCCCCGACACCCACAAAAATAAAATATTACTACTCTGAATTATACCCCTTTTACACTCGCACTCCCGGGATGCATTTCCGGGACTGACCCCTTTCACACTGCACTAAGACCTGGGATCGACCCGGGACAGCCCCATTCACACTGATCCCAGGATATCCCTGCAAATGCATATGTATGTCATTAGAAATGGCCTTTTCTGGCTCACATAGATGAGGTCACACTAGTCAACAAAAGGGAGGGGTGAAGAAGAATCAACACAACATGTTTGGCGATTTATTTATTTTTTATTTTTATAGGGTTTGCGGTGTATCTCTGGGTGTTTTGCGCTGTGTGTACTTTGTACCCCCAGCGCGGCGTTTGTGCACAAAGTCCGTACACGGTACGGGACTCTGTACGCAAACGGTGTACAAAGTACGTAGGTTGCGTACAGAGTATAGCGGCCGCAGCGGCTTTCTCTTACGCTTCCTGGACGATCCCCAGGGCTCTGAAAGGTGACATCTTTTCAGAGCCCAAGAAAGCTCCAATCCGAGGCCTTTTAACAGTCCCGGGATAGTGAATCTCGGGACGGGCCCTTTCACACTACACAGATTCCCGGGACGGTACCGGGACCAACCCTGGACGAGACCTGGGTTGAAATCCCGGGATGCTCGTCCCGGGAAATTGACCCTGTACTCTTTCACACTGAGAAAAATCCCGGGATGATGCGCGTTCACGTGCAAAATCCCGGGATTTTCATGCGAGTGTAAAAGGGGTATTACTAGTGCCTCTTCAAATCTACTACTTGTTGCACTGACCCAGGTGGTTTCAGATTATTGGGGGGGGGGGGGGGGGGGGGGATTTATCCAACTTTCTAGAGAGCAGGGAAGTGGATTAGTAGCCCACAACAACCAATAAGTGCACTGATTTATTTGTTATGAGACACTTTTATATCTGTGTGTGACAGAGTCTGAATCTGTATATGTATATGTAGTGCTACAATGCAGCAGCCGCTGATTTATTTTTTTTAAAGATCTGTCGCGCTTAGTATAGAGATTCAAACAGTCCCACAAATATAGACATGTATTCATTAATCGGTGCAGTTTTGTAAAGCAGCTTTATCCTTTCACATTGTGATTAAGATGCACAGTCGAGGAAATTGACACTGCACAGCTCTGTGCGGCTCACTCGTGCTAAGTGTAGCTCCTGGGTTAGTGCCCAGAGCTAATTGATTGACAAGTCAGGAGATGCCGTTTACTGCGACTAATGGTCAACACTTAGCCGAGGTAAACAGCAAGGGTGAGAGCAGAAATCACTAGTCACGGGTTTACAGCGCAACCAACTGAATAGCTCGGGGCACTTCTCCCTGAAGCTACATTGCCGCACTGGGAATTGAAGCACAAGTTCTCAAACTCGGTCCTCAGGACCCCACACAGCTCATGTTTTCCAGGTCTCCTCACAGAATCACTAGTGAAATAATTAGCTCCACCTGTGGATCTTTTAAAATGTGGCGTCAGTAAGTAATGACTACACCTGTGCACCTGCTAGGTGACCTGGAAAACGTGAACTGTTTGGAGTCCTGAGGACAAAGTTTGAGAACCACCATTCTAAAGGATTATTCATACTTGACCCTCTCCATGAGGGAGAAAATGCTCTGTTCCTGGACCTTCCTGGTAATGTATGATTGCCATCACCTGTGGTGAAACCTTTCTTATCAATTAACTAGCTCACCACAGGTGATGTCAATCATACATTACCAGGAAAGCCCAGGTACAGAGCATTTTCTCCCTCATGGAGAGGGTCAGGTAGGCAAGTATGGGATTATTACAACCGACAGCACCTTATAAGTAGAGTGACCATTTTATCCCTTTTACCTGGGACGCTCATGGATTATGCAGGTTCTGTGGCTGGCTGACTTCAAGCCTACATTTCAGATGGTTTTAATCATCCACAGAACCTGTGTAATCCATGAGCGTCCCAGGTAAAAGGGATAAAATGGTCATTCTACTTATAAGGTGCTGTCGGTTGTAATAATCCCATACTTGCCTACCTGATCCTCTCCATGAGGGAGAAAATGCTCTGTTCCTGGACTTTCCTGGTAATGTATGATTGCCATCACCTGTGGTGAGCTAGTTAATTGATAAGAAAGGTGTTTTACCACAGGTGATGGCAATCATACATTACCAGGAAGGTCCAGGAACAGAGCATTTTCTCCCTCATGGAGAGGATCAGGTAGGCAAGTATGGGATTATTACAACCGACAGCACCTTATAAGTAGAGTGACCATTTTATCCCTTTTACCTGGGACGCTCATGGATTACACAGGTTCTGTGGATGATTAAAACCAGCTGAAATGTAGGCTTGAATTCAGCCAGCCACAGAACCTGCATAATCCAGGAGCGTCCCAGGTAAAAGGGATAATATGGTCACTCTATTATAAGACATTCAAAAGGATACATAAATGACTACAGATACAGAGAACGCTTATGAGACTTCACAGAACTCATAACCAAGCAAATAGGAACACCCCACTTATAAAGTTTCTATCATATTAAAAAGTTGCAGTGATTCAAATGAATTGCATCACAAACAGGGGTAGGAGCAGAGCCCATTCAAAAAATGCATGCCTGCAGACCATGGGAAAACTGTAATTGGTTGTTAGCAATGGACACCCAACAGCACTAAATTGTTCTGTTGTTCAGGAGTGACTGCATTATCTTGCTTGTTGCACCAAATGCGCTGGGTTTTAGACATGTAAAACAAAGTACCGGTTAGAGTGCCCAAACAGCCAGATTTTCACTGATTTCTGTTTGCTACATCAGGAAGCTGCAAGCAGAGATCGTGCAGTCAGGCCCGAACAGATGAACAATTGAGTAGCTCCGTTGGGTGCCCATTGATAACAAAACAATTGCATTCCCCTCAATGTGTTATGTAGCATTACACCAACACAAATCAGTTATGCACAGAAGTACTGTGGCCTATGCCAGTGTGACCACATTAATAGTCACAATACAACCACAAGCCGCTGGAGTACATGCCTGAGAAATGTGGATCCCCAGCCACATGGCACCTGTAGGGCATGATGTGGAGATTACAGAAATACCAGGTGTTATGTGTAATACAATGCAGAACCTTAGGCTGACTTGTTGAGCTCAATATAAGCAGTGCGAGAGCTCCCACAGAAATTAACATATTTCATTTTTGTAAATGTTTTAGTAAAAACTGTGCAGTTGCTTACTGGCGTTATGAATACAGGGGCTGATTCAGCCTACCGTGGAGAGCACTTCAGTTTCTAGTTGTGTGCCCATGGGGTAGGGCACGGCTCTTCTTAAACATAGAAACATAGAATTTGACAGCAGATATGAACCACTTGGCCCATCCAGTCTGCCCCTTTTTTTTTTATCCTTTAGGTAATCTCAACCCTTTTTGAACCTTAATTCTTTGTAAGGATATTCAAATGCCTATCCCAAGCATGTTTAAATTGCTCTACAGTCTTAGCCTCTACCACCTCTGATGGGAGGCTATTCCACTTCTCCACTACCCTTTCTGTGAAGTAATTTTTCCTTAAGTTTCCCCTGAACCTCCCCCCCTCCAGTCTTCTCTATTGACCGATGTTTTCAAGACTGCAGATGCCCCTGGTCCACAGTATGCATGTACAGCAATGTCACAGCAACCCCCTGTGCCCTGGATGCCGCAGCCTGATTCACAGGCTGTGGCCATCTAGGGGAGAAAATGGGTCCATTTCACATAAAAGGAGACATGTCGCCTCTATTTTGTGGGAGCGTCGAGGCCAGTGATTGCAGATTTACTGGCCTCAGCAGCGGAGATGAGGAGGCCATTCCGAGTGACCTTAGGGTTAACTCAGTTTGCCGATGTGACGACCGATGGTCGAGATGGTGGTTCAATGTTGCATCTTCAAACGTAGGCATAGGATCTGAGATGCGGTAGGTTGGCTCCTGCTAAATTAGCATATTTTTGCACAGCTGTTGTGTACAAAGACACCTGCTATGCCTTTGCATCCCCCTTGATTCAAGCCCACAGTAAGAATTTTAAATACAACTGACCAGGTATCATTTTTTTTTCCTTTGTTTGTATTTATAATTAAATATCTTACTCAATTACAGCCAACCAAGATCACAGGGAACACAGTGAAACATAAAGAACACTTTAAAAGTGGTCCCAAGGATTTTCCATAAAGTAGCACAAATTGGGAACGTAGGGGCCAATTTATCAATGACTTTTAGCTATTTAAAACTTGTTGTGTATGATAATTGGTGTACTTTCCAATCAGCTCCTGTCATGTGTTTGAAACATGACAGTTGGGAGTTGACTGGACGGAGCACCATCTATCATATGTAATGAGTTTTAAAAAGCTAAAAACTCCTTGCTAAAGAGGCCCCCAAATGTGCAACTACCATAGTAACAGGAGGGAGACACAATTTGCAGAGAAACTGCCTCATTGCTGCCTGGCTCCGGGCGTTAAAGTCCAAGACTATAAGGGGGAGATTTATCACAACTTGGAGAGCGATAAAATGGAAACATTGCCCATAACATCCAATCATCTTCTGTCATTTTTCTAGCACAGCCTGTATAATGACAGTTACAAGCAGATTACTTACTATTAAACTTCTCCACTTTATTTCCCTCCAAGATTTGATACATTTCCCCCTAAAACTATTACCACAGTCCCAGCCATGCTTGCGCGTTTATAGTGGCCTGGTCATGGTGTCTGTGTAGTTTCCACTGCGAGCATCATCAACCAAGATGGCAGTTACAGATGTGTACAAAGAAGACTTATGCCTGAGGGAAAAATGGCAGGAATTGATCGTAATATCCCCCAGCAGGCACATGGGAGATAAGGCGGTAATCCACAAGCCAGCTATGATGCAAAAGGACTTTCTCCGTTTGATTGTCATTACTGTGACCAGACGTGTGGGATTTGTCCAGCTATAGATTAAGGGGTCTATTTACTAAACCTTGGATGGAGATAAAGTGGACGGAAAGATAGTACCAACCAACCAGCTCCTAACTGTCATTTTTCAAACACAGCCTGTGACATGGCAGATAGGAGCTGATTGGTTGGTACTTTATCTCCATCCAAGGCTTAGTAAATAGACCCCTTAGTATAGGTATCCCTAATGACTGTTCTGCGCGCAACCAAGAAGGACCGATCTTGAGAACCTGTTGGTGTACGCTACAGCAAAAAGGGATTTAGTGGCTGAATTTGGTCAAACTGTAATTAAAAGAAAAAAAAGAAAAATAATAATAATAATAATAATAATAAAAATAATAATAATAATAATAATGAGTCATGGCCAAAGGAAGACTACAGAGCTTATGAACAACCTTCATCAAAACCTGTGATAAAACACTGTAGCATCCAGGGACTGCAGAACACGAGTGGTTCATCAGCACTGCAGCTTGAGAACTGCAAGCTCCAAGCCTGTGCAGGGTTAAAGAAGACTGCGGCAGTCGATGACAACCATGTAATTGAAATAGCCCGGTGACTCGTAAGAACAAAAAAAGCCTTTTCCAATAGTACTAATACGAGAGGAAAAGTAGGTTTATGATCAGATACAATGGGTTTTACTTCCCCTCTTGGCATTTGGCGAGAAATAAACCCCACTAAATCTCTCCGAGGGAAAAGGCGAATAAATTAATGGGAGGCAGAGGGAGCAGCCTGTGTGTTCCTGTTATCTGAAACGGGCCGAATCGTACTGACGTTAATGCTCTGATCAAATGCAGAAGTCTTTAACTAGGAAAAAATAGCAATGGAAGCGAGGAAGTTTAGTGGAAAACAGACATAAACAACCAGTAATAAGATAATGCGTAACACAGGAAGGAGGAGAGAGGGGATAGGCTGCCGTCAGCGCACAACTGCCAGCTGCCTGCAGTGGCCTTTAACGATCTCTGGAAAGAACATGGCATAGAGAATACTCATCACCCAGCAAGCCATGACACGAGACGATCTGCAATCCTTGGAACAGCAAAGACAAGGAAAGCCTGTGTTAAGCAGAGCATGCTGGGAGTTGTAGTTAACCAACGCCTGCGCTATATCTATAAATTCACTCACGTATAGGGATACATTTTTAGGATACCGAGGTGGGCCATAATATTGGGATAGCTAGTTAAGACATACAGTACAGTGACACTAAGGGAGGAATTCAATTGTTCTGGGTGCCTATTATTACTCTTGAAACAGATAAATAGGCAGAGTCTAGCCGCATATAGCAGCTAAACCCATCTGAAGTCCTGGTTAGGGCACCCAAACCATGGACTTCACACATTTCTACTCAACACCTCATGAGACAGAGAAGAAATGTGTCCACGGCGGCACTCACGCCCAAACAGAGCAACAATTGAATTGCTCCGTTGGGCGCCCACTAGTGACAGCCACTGGGGAAACCCATTGAATCGCTTGCTAAATAATAAATAAAATGTGGATTTATGACCAGAATCCTATAATCATCTTCTACTGCTCAAAATACGAACAGTGGGTATAAATCAGGGCATGAAAGGCACATATTTGATTGTTGTGGAATAAGGATCCGAACAATGACAAGGATCTTCCCCTGTAGCAGAACATCATTTATCACACTGGTTTTGCACTTGGATCTTATCAAAGAAAAAGGATGCTGTTTTCAACTAATAGCATGCTGTGAGCCAGAAAGAAACATGTTCTCATATGCCAGTGGTTCCCAAACGCAGTCCTCAAGGCACTCCAACAGTCCAGGTTTAAAGGATATCCATGCTTAAGCATAGGTGACTTAATTTAGTATCTCAGACAGTTTGATTATAATCTGTGCACAAGCAGGGATAGCCCTAAAACCTGGACTGTCGCAGTGCCTTAAGGACCATGTTTGAGAACCAATCGCTTAAGGGAAGCTTTCTCAAGTGATAGTTTGGTTAAGTCATAAATCACAGTTTGGGAACCACCGTCATACGCAACAGTGTCTTCATTGACAATCTGCCAACTGTAGCCCATGTATGCGACATCACTGTATGTACAGAAATAAACAGGCGGCAATATGAATGAGCACATGGTAGCCAGAGTCCCTAGGAGTATGACAAGGCACAGAAGCAGCTCACTCAGAGGTCTATTCATGAAGAAGTGAAAAGTGTGGAGAAGTGAGCCACTGGAGAAGTTGCACATGGCAACCAATCAGCTGCTACGTATAATTTTACAGAATGCACTTTTTGAATGTTACCTTAACACTGACTGGTTGCCATGGGCTACTTCTCCACTCTTTTCTTTGCTTCATGAATAGACTCCATAATATCTCAATTGGCTTGATAATAAACAATGGTGCTGTGGACAAGGGAGAGCATAACTATTCTGATAACATTCCCTACTGCGACCCGCATCAGGATCTGAAGTACTTCCGATGTTTCCCAACTACTCTATGGCAAACTACAGTTGTGTCAGAGCCTTTTCCACAATCCATTCTCACTGTAGAAAGTAGAATTGCCGCACTAATGATAGCTGCAAAATGTAACTCAATCCTCCCAAACTAACGACACTCTCTTCTGCATATTACTAAACTCAAAGAACATCATAAATTTAGTCAAAAATGTTATGGTTCCAGTCATAAAATGCCTGCACACCATCTACATAAACAAACATTTTAGTCATGCATTTAGCTCTTAAATGTGATAAAGTGCCACATGAACTTCTCATCTGGCGCCGCTTCACGCTATGCCTACAAAATCTAGACTTGTTCAGCGCTTAAAACTTGTTTGGTTAACAGAATTCTTTCGACATCAGTAGTTTGTGACAGCTCATGGATACTCACAATAGGGCCAGTCACATCTCACTTCATAAAGCAATCTGAAAAATGTAACCGTTATAAAGAGCAAATCTAATAGTACATGATGCACACAGTGCTGAAAAACCAAGAACAACCAAAATGAAATCCACTGCAGTACAGTAATTGGGGACAGTTTTCTTTAAACACTATGGGGCTGGTGCAGATTTGAGCCTACGCTCATCTGCGTAGACTATCTTGCGTGAATTTACCTGTGCGCACACTGAGAAAAGTAGCACCTGCAAAGACGAGTGTGCAGAGTGGAACACATTCTGAAAGTAATATTACTAATTATTCTTTCATTTATATGGCGCCATCAAGGGGTAAATTTACTAAGATGGGAGTTCTATTTAAGATGGGATGTTGCCTATAGCAACCAATCAGATTCTACTTCTCATTTATCTAGCACCTTCTAGAAGATAATACCTGGTATCTGATTGGTTGCTATGGGCAACATCTCATCTTGAATAGAACTCCCATCTTAGTAAATTTACCCCCAAGTGTCCATTGAGCTGTATAGGGAAAAGTTAGACAGTACAAGGCGAAAAAACAGATCAAAAAAAGTTATACTATATAAAGTTAGTACAGACTTAGACTTAATTGTCGTGAGCCCCAGTGGGGTAAACTTGTCACTGGGATTGGTTTAGGGCGGCTTGCTTGGCATCATCCATATGGAATATGGTTGAAGGTCTTGGCCAATCTGCTTAGCCATGTATTCTTTGATGCATCACGTGCAGTTTTCTCTCCATTAGGGCAGGGCCATCTTTTCGCATGGACTTAATGGGCAGTTGCCCAAGGGCCCCAGGAGCATAAGGGCCCTAGGCTGATAGCCGAGAGTCCTCTATTACAGGTGTACCAGATTTTTTTAAAATAGGCCCTGAGGAACTGTAGATATCCAACTTCAAAGCAGTAGTCCCCATCTGAGCCTGTTAACTGCTCTTCCTAGCCAGATATCTAGGGTTCTGCCCGACTTAAGAGTTTTTCTGAAAAAGCCACGACTCTGCCCTTTCGGTGGACAGTAGAAGCTGGTCTCTACTATGCCCAGAACCAGAGATATCAGCCTTCCAGCAGCCGGTCCCTGCTCCAGCTCCACACGCCTCGTATGCAGTTTTATATTTTCATTGGTGGATTGATCTAGCTCCTGAAATCGGATCCCTAGGTGGGACTCTAATTTTTTTTTATCCCATTGAAAACTGAACACAAAGACCCTACATGGATGTCGGATTCCTGCCCTGACTATAGAACAACTCTAGTACCGGGCAACATGCAGTTCTGTTGCATTAAATCAGCCTCAATAAGTTTTACAGACCACATTTCTATACATGCCAAGAAATGCATCCATAAACCAAAAATACAGGACCTTGTACTTGGCATTTCATCAATAATAAAAACGTGAGATATCAGGGATAAATGTTCCCTAAAGGCAGAGAAATTAGAGACAGGTGGCATGTATGGAATATATGTCACCAATACAGTTACCCAACATACTGTAGCTCAAATTACTGCATACCCCTACTGAGGTGCGAGGTGAAACGAGAAATGTTGCGGTTGCCACATGAAATATAATTATGAGTTCCGGCAACACATTACTCTAAACCAAACTGCCGCAGGTTCACCATGGTAAAAAAAAAAAAAAAAAAAAAAAAGACAAAAATGGCATAACAAAAATGGGTTATTTAGCTGGGGAAAGACCTGCGATTATAGAGTGGATTGCAGTGATTTGCAAATCTAGGGGGAAACTGCCAATATGGGTAGGCTTAGGGCTGTAACACACTGGCCGGTTTCTCCCGGATGGCAAAAAGCCGGACAAACTTTGTCCAGCTTTTTGCCATCCGGGAGAAACCGGCAGAGTCTGTCACACAGGACGGCTTTGAGCCGTGTGTGTTGCTGTGCGCATGCGCAGCATCAGACACGGCTTGGAAAAAAACAGTTGTGTGTGAAAGCTCCCCTTCACACACACGGTTAACTGGCTGCAAAGACGGCCCGGCGCCCGCCCGGCAGCCGGACCTTCCAGTGGTGAGACCCGGCTGCAACCCGGCAGCTGGGCCGGGGCCGTGCAGTGTGAAGGGACCCTAGTCCTCACACTCTTAACTACAATGCCGGCGCGGGAAAAAGCCGTCCGGCTTTTTCCCGGCCGGCAAAAGCCGGGTAGTGTGTTTTAGCTCTTACTTTAATGAGTAAAAATTGCTGCTGTAAATTACAATCCTTTTTGTTCTATATCTATCCTATTTACTCTTATCTATTTGCACTTTACTACTTATTTCCGTAATTACTTAGCAAGTCCGTAAATCTAAATGGAAGGTGTCACATTTCTGTTGTAATCAAGGAAAAGTAAAAATTAATCCACGTATAAACCAGTACACCGACATCCTGGGGGCAATGCAACTATTTGAGAGAATTAGCTGCCGTCTAAAAGGGCCAGAAGCAAATTCAACCATTTTGGGTGACCAGCCACAAAATGGCACTTATCATGGATTTCTGCTTGCAACTCCCAAGGTGCGAGCAGAAATCCACGATAAATAGGGCTTTGAGGCTGGTCGCGAGTACCGGGCGAGCAGTATCTGCAGCACGCCCTGTGCTAAGTAAGGGAAAAAAACTGATTAACACTGCTAATCCCACGCATTAGGGCACTAGAATGCACTAGTCGCGACTAGCGCAGGTGTGGGCGCAAATACAATTGAATTACCTCCTTGCCACTTTGCACAGGAGCTAATTCTCTCACACAATTGAATTACCCTCCCCATGGCCAAATTACAATTACATATAGAGGAATGCTTGCATACAGTATATATTATGGAAATGTTAAAATAACACTTCACATAGACACAGTAATGGAAGGAGGCTGGTATACAGGTGTTGGGCGGGATGTAATGCCGCCCAAGTTCGGCAGCTGGGCGGTAAAAAAAAAAAAAAGTCAGAGTCTGGCCGGCCTCCCTCACAGCCACCGTACTCAGGCGACATTACATCCCGCCCGTTTTGTCATACTGCCACTATTTTGACTTAACTCCATTCACTAGCATTTTCCATACTGCTACCCAGAAGTATACACCTCAACCCGACAAGCGCCTACTGTGCGCACCATGCACATATGTGGAGTGTACTAAGCCTTGGAGAGTGATAAAGTGTAGAGAGATTAAGTACCAGCCAACCAGCTCCTAGCTGCCATGTGTTTTAAAAAAAGAGCCGATTGATAAAGTGTAGAGAGAAAACTACGAACCAATCACCAAGGCATAGTAAAACTACCCCTAGGTATGACAGCGCTGAGATACAGACCAGACTGTGCTAGAAGCACCAAAACAGAGAGCTACACCGCAGGAAGAATAGAGGAACTGCACGGGTTTTGAAAGGTGCTAAAATGAACACTAGCCAAATGATGCCGCTAACAACACCCACCGATGGTTTAAACCATCAATGGATTTAGATTAGCGGTGGTGTTGGTAGTTAACCATTCGATGGACAACACTATTACTTGCCTTCTTACAGCTTCATAGCTGTAACTTAATGGTCTGGTGCAGACAGAGAGGCAGTGAGTGAGAGAGAGTGAGAATGCGAGAGTTGCATCGGTGTCGGGAAAGATGGAATAGAGCCAGGGCCGGTGCTAGGGTGTTCGGCGCCCTCCTGCAAACTATAAATTTGCGCCTTCCCATATTTAATTAATGGATAGCACGCGCCGAAGGCATGCACTGCAAAAATGGGTGTAATATCACAAGGAAGGAGAGTATCCACACAATAGTAACCCCAATTCAAATATGTCACACAGTAGTACCTTTTATTCACATTACGTTACACAGTAGTACCCCTATACATGTTACGCTACACAGTAGTACCCCTTATACACATTATGCTACACAATAGTACCCCTTATACACGTTATGACACACAGTAGTGTCCCTTATACCCAATGCCTACAGTAGTGCTCCTTATACACCATGCCCACAGTAGTGCTCCTTATACACAATGCCCACAGTAGTAGTGCCCCTTATACACATAATGCCCACAGTAGTGATACCGCTTGTACACATAATGCCCACAGTAGAAGTGCCCCTTACACATAATGCCCACAGTAGTAATGGCGCATATACATATAATGCCCACAGTAGTAATGCCGCTTATACACAGAATGCTCACAGAAGTAGCGCCGCTTATACACACAATGTCCACAGGAGGGGAGGGAAGAGAAGGGGGGGGTGCAGTGCTGAAGTACCTGCTGCTGACTGTCTGTTATACAGGTGCAGTGGGGAGGAGGAGAAGGAGGAAGAGACCTGACTTTGGAGACCAGCACCGGGTAGACTGAAGAGCCGTGATTTACGCTGCCAACTCTACAGTCAGGCGCAGTGGCAGCTGGCAAAAACTGCGGGCAGCAGCAGCAGAGCCAGATTATCAATTTGTGCCACTGTGTTAATTTCTATCCCTGTGTTCTCTCCCAGTCACTGTGTCACCCCCTACCCCATGTTCTCTCCCAGCCATTGTGTCACCTACCCATATTATCTCCCAGACACTGTGTCACTCCCTACCCCCGTGTTCTCTCCCAGCCACTGTGTCACCCCCTACCCCTGTGTTCTCTCCCAGCCATTGTGTCACCCCTTACCCCTGTGTTCTATCCCAGCCATTGTGTCACCCCTTACCCCCGTATTCTCTCCCAGCCACTGTGTCACCCCCTGACCCCGTGTTCTCTCCCAGCCATTGCGTCACCCCTTACCCCTGTGTTCTCTCCCAGCCATTGTGTCACCCCTTACCCCTGTGTTCTATCCCAGCCATTGTGCCACCCCTTACCCCTGTGTTCTATCCCAGCCATTGTGTCACCCCCTACCCCGTGTTCTCTCCCAGCCATTGTGTCACCCCCTACCCATATTATCTCCCAACCATTGTTTCCTCTCCACTCCAGTGTTCTCTTCCAGCCAGTGTCACCTCCTCACCCCAGTGTTCTTTCCCAGCCAGTGTCACCTCCCCACCGCAGTGTTCTCTCCCAGCCAGTGTCACCTCCCCCCTCAGTGTTCTCTCCCAGCCAGTGTCACCTCCCCCCTCAGTGTTCTCTCCCAGCCAGTGTCACCTCCCCCCTCAGTGTTCTCTGACAGCCAGTGCCACCCCCCCCCCTTCAGTGTTCTCTCCCAGCCAGTGTCACCTCCCCCTCAGTGTTCTCTGCCAGTGTCACCTCCTCCCCTCAGTGTTCTTTACCAGCCAGTGTCACCTCCCCTGTGTTCTCTGCCAGCCGTTGTCACCTCCCCCCCCCCCAGTGTTCTCTCCCAGCCAGTGTCACCTCCCCACCTCTCTCCCAGCCAGTGTCACCTCCCCCCTCAGTGTTCTGACAGCCAGTGCCACCTCCCCCCCCTTCAGTGTTCTCTCCCAGCCAGTGTCACCTCCCCCTCAGTGTTCTCTGCCAGCCAGTGTCACCTCCTCCCCTCAGTGTTCTTTCCCAGCCAGTGTCACCTCCCCTGTGTTCTCTGCCAGCCGTTGTCACCTCCCCCCCCCCCTAGTGTTCTCTCCCAGCCAGTGTCACCTCCCCACCTCTCTCCCAGCCAGTGTCACCTCCCCCCTCAGTGTTCTCTGACAGCTAGTGTCACCTTTCCCCACAGTATTCTCTCCCAGCCAGTGTCACCTCCCCCTCAGTGTTCTCTCCCAGCCAGTGTCACCTCTCGCCCTCAGTGTTCTCTCCCAGCCAGTGTCACCTCCCCACCTCAGTGTTCTCTCTCTCTCTCTCCCCCTCTCCCCCTCCCCACTCTCCCCCCCTCCCCATCGATTCAGTGCTGCCTGTTGAACTGACCAGGTATAGCTGTGCTGTTTAGTGTCGGTGGTGGGCTGCCCATTGTAGTGCCTTCCACATCTCCCACACTCACTGGGCAGCGCAGGTACTGTACAGGCACTAGCCTCCAATTCTTCCCCGGTCAGCCTGCCTCTGAAAGTACATCTCTGTACTTCAAATGGCAGCGGCTTCCCTCCCATTCCCACCTCTGCCCTGACGTTATTGGTTCCCGATCTTCCGCCCCGCCCACTCACTGCCCCTCCTCCCAGCAGCAACACAGAGCTCACTGTGTGATTGCGGCTGCCGCTGCCTTGCTACGTCCGGCACGGCACCGCTCCATCAGAAGTCAGAGTACAGCGCTACTGCTCAACAGAGATGCAGAGCAGGAAGAGCACCTCTCCAGGTCGGCGCCTACCTGCACTGCATCCCTTTGCTGAGCGGCTTGCGCCGGCTCTGAATAGAGCAGTAACTAACATAAGAGAGAAACGGAGCTCTCAGGACGGGTGAAATGAGAAACACTGGGCACACCTTCCAGCGGGTGATTATACACACACACACACACACAGGGTGGTAGTCATGTGACCGCCGGTCGGCTGACCGACAGTCACATGACCTCCTCCGTGAGCCCGACGGCTCACTATCCCGATGGTCGGCATGCCGACCAACAGGGACTATTTCCACTCGTGGGTGTCCACGACACCCATAGAGTGGGAATAGAACCCGTGGCGACCGTCGCCACCGAGCCCGCAAGGGGTTTGCTGCACTCGCCCTTCCCCGCCGGGATCCCGGCGTCGGTATGCTGCCGGGATCCCGGCGTCGGTAAGGTGACCGGCGGTCAGGAGACCGCCGGTCACCTGTACTACACCCCACACATAAATAGTCGGCTTGGAGTAGCTGTACAGCACCTGTGTGGATATAAAATGCAGACACAGTGACACTGGTTTGTTTTTTCAGTCTTTATGGAACAAGCTGTGTGTTGTAAGCTCTAAGACCTGGTTTATTGCTGTCATATTACTAGCCTGCAAATAAAAGCCTGTGTTTGCATGGTTATGTCACCATCTCCTATTTTCGTTATCATGCATTTCTGCAGAACGCATCCTCCATAAAGGACTGCTAATAACAGATGAGTAATACGGCATGATATAACACAGAAGGATAGTACCAGCAGTGACTACATCACACAAACACCGCGAGTACGGGACCGATGTTCACAGATGCCCCTTTTAAGTGTGCATGATTCCGTTTAAGCTCTTTAATGCCTCCTAAAGGTTACCAAGGAAGGTGGACTGGCATGCTCCATTAGAACAAATGCTGCATTATTTACCAGCTTCAAATAAACCTCAAACCTGAGGCATGAAAAGTTACTTAGTAAAATCCTAACATCTCACACACCTCAAAGAGGCAGATATCTCTCCCGAGCATTAGAAGAAGGACTTCACACGGATCCCTGGCATTCCTCCCGATCATCTTCTAGAATCTAGAACGTGAAGGAAACATCTTACCATCTGTATACGCAGTGTCCTGCGGAGCCCTTATCCTTCTACCAGTAAAGAGAACACGGCCAGGAACAGCCCCCAGTATGATTTTATCTGCTCCACTGCTAACGAGGCAACAGGAGGCTAGAATGAGACACTGTGCAACCTCTCACCTTCCCAAAAGGAATATACATTCAACGTATACTACAAATAAGCATGCACCAGTGCATACTGTATGCATAGTATATATTTCTATGCTTCAGCTATGCGACACCGAAACAATCTGCCACCCAAATAACAATACATTGATTAGATCAGATATTACAGGTCTAGTTGTGCTTAGGAGAGAATGTTAGGTGTTAAAAATGTCATCAAATAAATGTATGTATACACACAACACCCCAGTAATGAGTCATTGTGCTGCTGTCACGTTCAATTACTGGACCCAGATTGCTCAGGCTTCACATCAAGGTGAGCACTTGTTAACAAGCGAGCAAAATCAATGTTCAACAAATGGCAACCACATGTTGCTTCCTTTGTGCGAGCAGTGGCAGAATGGCATAGGCAGTGGTCCACACAGGTAATTAATTTCACACCCTGTGGGAGAGGGCTAAAGGGACTTGTTAAAATGACCAGAGGCAGACCTACAGAGGGAAATCTAGGGGCTGGAGCGGACAATGTACTGTATGTGACTCACATGCATTCAGCCAAAGCCTGCAGTGTAAGGAAAGTAAAATCATAGCTCATTATATTGTAATGCGCGGGCGAGAGACACACAGACAGCTACTGCAATGTTCTATGGCACAGCCACCAGCTACAGTATATGCACCTTTCTCCATAGGAACCAGTATGTATTTATCTGTAGATGCCTGAAGATAACCTTGGGATTAAATAAGGTGCACTATCCAGGATGAATGCTATTTGCACCAATAATACGAATAGTATAGCCTCCAGGGATGTAAGGGGCCATGCATATGTCAGAGGATCTTCTAGTACGTCACATGGTATAGGTTTTTATTAAACATTATATGCACACACATTATACTTGATTATATTATATATGTACACACGTATATATGCTATACACACACACACACGGGATAAATAATAAATATAGTATCTATTTTTATATGTTATGGGTATACAATTATCATTAACAAAAGAATACTGTAGTAAACGGACTTGGTAGGGTGCTTGATTTGTAGTCAATCCCCAGCCTCTTTTTACCCTGGCCGTCTCATTTAGGAAAGATTTGGGTCACCGCCACTCCTAGGAGCTGCATAGATTATAATGTATCAAGGCAGCAGGAACAATCTACAGAGTCATCTGAGTGCGCATCTAACAAGTCCTGGGGGATATGTATCAAACCTTGGAGATAGATAAAGTATCAATAAATCAGCTTATTTTTTCATTTTTCAAACGTAGCATGGAATATGACAGTTTGAGACTGATTGGCTGGGTAGTTCTCTCTCTCTACTTTATCTCTCTCCAAAGTTTGATACACCTGGTGCTATGAAACAGCTGACAAATAGGGCCGTCAGGTAACAGCAAGGGGTCCAAGTGATTCTCTGGGAAAAGGCAGAACAGAAAGAAGAGGAGCTGTTCAAAACTAGACGACTACTAAAAATAGAGGGTATCAACACAAGGGCCACAGTCTTGCTGCAACCTGTCCGGGTGAAAAAAAAAATTTTATTAGTGTTTCCTTCCCCTTGATGCATTATCTTCCCAAGCACAGCTGCTCCATGAATTCAACGTAAGATTTGCTCCACCCAGGTATAGGCTCCTGCATCTATCTTTTCTCTAGATTAAATAAAAAAAAAAAAAAAATAAGGAGGGAAATTTGAGGTATTAGATTTTTAAAAAAGGTACAAGACTAGGGTACCCCACTTTATTGTAGACAATCTCTTCATCTGCTGGTCCAGGTGAAGTCTTAAATTAGTCAAATGAAAGAACAACCATTAGCCAAATCAGGGACTGTGCAGAAAAGCAGTAGAAGTGTGTGCTGGTCCTCTGGGTGGCAGTGACCATCCACTTGTGTCATTATGTTATTGAGGTCAAGGGTAGTATGAAGAAGTCAGGAGGACGTCAGACAGACCAGGTTAGTCAGCGTAAGGAGAACAGAGCAGTTCTGGATGGTAAATACTAGAGATGAGCGGGTTCGGTTCCTCTGAATCCGAACCCGCCCGAACTTCATGTTTTTTTTACACGGGTCCGAGCGACTCGGATCTTCCCGCCTTGCTCGGTTAACCCGAGCGCGCCCGAACGTCATCACGCTGTCGGATTCTCGCGAGGCTCGGATTCTATCGCGAGACTCGGATTCTATATAAGGAGCCGCGCGTCGCCGCCATTTTCACACGTGCATTGAGATTGATAGGGAGAGGACGTGGCTGGCGTCCTCTCCGTTTAGAAATAGATAGGAGAGTGAGAGTGAGACACTTCATTTACTGAAGCTTAGGAGGAGTACTCAGAGAGTGCAGAATTTTGCTGATAGTAGTTAGTTATACTAGTGACTGACCAGTGAGACCACCAGTGCAGTTTTATTATTATTTAATATAATCCGTTCTCTGCCTGAAAAAAACGATACACAGTGACTCAGTCACATACCATATCTGTGCTCAGCCCAGTGTGCTGCATCATCTATGTATAATATCTGACTGTGCTCACACAGCTTAATTGTGGGGGAGACTGGGGAGCAGTTATAGGTTATAGCAGGAGCCAGGAGTACATATTAAACAGTGCACACTTTTGCTGCCAGAGTGCCACTGCCAGTGTGACTGACCAGTGACCTGACCACACTGACCACCAGTATATTGTGATTGTCTGCCTGAAAAAGTTAAACACTCGTCGTGTGACTTGTGTGGTGTTTTTTTATTCTATAAAAAACTCATTCTGCTGACAGACAGTGTCCAGCAGGTCCGTCATTATATAATATATACCTGTCCGGCTGCAGTAGTGATATATATATATTTTTTATATCATTATTTATCATCCAGTCTATACTAGCAGCAGACACAGTACGGTAGTTCACGGCTGTAGCTACCTCTGTGTCGGCATTCGGCAGTCCATCCATAATTGTATACCACCACCTACCCGTGGTTTTTTTTTTTCTTTCTTCTTTATACATACTACATCTCATTATCATCCAGTCTATATTAGCAGCAGACACAGTACGGTAGTCCACGGCTGTAGCTACCTCTGTGTCGGCACTCGGCAGTCCATCCATAATTGTATACCACCTACCCGTGGTTTTTTTTTTCTTTCTTCTTTATACATACTACATCTCATTATCAACCAGTCTATATTAGCAGCAGACACAGTACGGTAGTCCACGGCTGTAGCTACCTCTGTGTCGGCACTCGGCAGTCCGTCCATAATTGTATACCACCTACCCGAGGTTTTTTTTTCTTTCTTCTTTATACATACATACTACTACATCTCTTTATCAACCAGTCTATATTAGCAGCAGACACAGTACAGTACGGTAGTTCACGGCTGTAGCTACCTCTGTGTCGGCACTCGGCAGTCCGTCCATAATTGTATACCACCTACCCGTGGTATTTTTTTCTTTCTTCTTTATACATACATACTACTACATCTCTTTAGCAGCAGACACAGTACGGTAGTTCACGGCTGTAGCTACCTCTGTGTCGGCACTCGGCAGTCCGTCCATAATTGTATACCACCTACCCGTGGTTTTTTCTTTCTTTCTTCTTTATACATACTACATCTCATTATCAACCAGTCTATATTAGCAGCAGACACAGTACGGTAGTCCACGGCTGTAGCTACCTCTGTGTCGGCACTCGGCAGTCCATCCATAATTGTATACCACCTACCCGTGGTTTTTTTTTTTTCTTTCTTCTTTATACATACTACATCTCATTATCAACCAGTCTATATTAGCAGCAGACACAGTACGGTAGTCCACGGCTGTAGCTACCTCTGTGTCGGCACTCCATCCATAATTGTATACCACCTACCCGTGGTTTTTTTTTCTTTCTTCTTTATACATACTACATCTCATTATCAACCAGTCTATATTAGCAGCAGACACAGTACGGTAGTCCACGGCTGTAGCTACCTCTGTGTCGGCACTCCATCCATAATTGTATACCACCTACCCGTGGTTTTTTTTTCTTTCTTCTTTATACATACTACATCTCATTATCAACCAGTCTATATTAGCAGCAGACACAGTACGGTAGTCCACGGCTGTAGCTACCTCTGTGTCGGCACTCGGCAGTCCATCCATAATTGTATACTAGTATCCATCCATCTCCATTGTTTACCTGAGGTGCCTTTTAGTTGTGCCTATTAAAATATGGAGAACAAAAATGTTGAGGTTCCAAAATTAGGGAAAGATCAAGATCCACTTCCACCTCGTGCTGAAGCTGCTGCCACTAGTCATGGCCGAGACGATGAAATGCCAGCAACGTCGTCTGCCAAGGCCGATGCCCAATGTCATAGTACAGAGCATGTCAAATCCAAACCACCAAATATCAGTAAAAAAAGGACTCCAAAACCTAAAATAAAATTGTCGGAGGAGAAGCGTAAACTTGCCAATATGCCATTTACCACACGGAGTGGCAAGGAACGGCTGAGGCCCTGGCCTATGTTCATGGCTAGTGGTTCAGCTTCACATGAGGATGGAAGCACTCAGCCTCTCGCTAGAAAACTGAAAAGACTCAAGCTGGCAAAAGCACCGCAAAGAACTGTGCGTTCTTCGAAATCCCAAATCCACAAGGAGAGTCCAATTGTGTCGGTTGCGATGCCTGACCTTCCCAACACTGGACGTGAAGAGCATGCGCCTTCCACCATTTGCACGCCCCCTGCAAGTGCTGGAAGGAGCACCCGCAGTCCAGTTCCTGATAGTCAGATTGAAGATGTCAGTGTTGAAGTACACCAGGATGAGGAGGATATGGGTGTTGCTGGCGCTGGGGAGGAAATTGACCAGGAGGATTCTGATGGTGAGGTGGTTTGTTTAAGTCAGGCACCCGGGGAGACACCTGTTGTCCGTGGGAGGAATAGGGCCATTGACATGCCTGGTGAAAATACCCAAAAAATCAGCTCTTCGGTGTGGAAGTATTTCAACAGAAATGCGGACAACATTTGTCAAGCCGTGTGTTGCCTTTGTCAAGCTGTAATAAGTAGGGGTAAGGACGTTAACCACCTCGGAACATCCTCCCTTATACGTCACCTGCAGCGCATTCATAATAAGTCAGTGACAAGTTCAAAAACTTTGGGTGACAGCGGAAGCAGTCCACTGACCAGTAAATCCCTTCCTCTTGTAACCAAGCTCACGCAAACCACCCCACCAACTCCCTCAGTGTCAATTTCCTCCTTCCCCAGGAATGCCAATAGTCCTGCAGGCCATGTCACTGGCAATTCTGACGATTCCTCTCCTGCCTGGGATTCCTCCGATGCATCCTTGCGTGTAACGCCTACTGCTGCTGGCGCTGCTGTTGTTGCTGCTGGGAGTCGATGGTCATCCCAGAGGGGAAGTCGTAAGCCCACTTGTACTACTTCCAGTAAGCAATTGACTGTCCAACAGTCCTTTGCGAGGAAGATGAAATATCACAGCAGTCATCCTGCTGCAAAGCGGATAACTGAGGCCTTGACAACTATGTTGGTGTTAGACGTGCGTCCGGTATCCGCCGTTAGTTCACAGAGAACTAGACAATTTCTTGAGGTAGTGTGCCCCTGTTACCAAATACCATCTAGGTTCCACTTCTCTAGGCAGGCGATACCGAGAATGTACACGGACGTCAGAAAAAGACTCACCAGTGTCCTAAAAAATGCAGTTGTACCCAATGTCCACTTAACCACGGACATGTGGACAAGTGGAGCAGGGCAGGGTCAGGACTATATGACTGTGACAGCCCACTGGGTAGATGTATGGACTCCCGCCGCAAGAACAGCAGCGGCGGCACCAGTAGCAGCATCTCGCAAACGCCAACTCTTTCCTAGGCAGGCTACGCTTTGTATCACCGCTTTCCAGAATACGCACACAGCTTAAAACCTCTTACGGCAACTGAGGAAGATCATCGCGGAATGGCTTACCCCAATTGGACTCTCCTGTGGATTTGTGGCATCTGACAACGCCAGCAATATTGTGTGTGCATTAAATATGGGCAAATTCCAGCACGTCCCATGTTTTGCACATACCTTGAATTTGGTGGTGCAGAATTTTTTAAAAAACGACAGGGGCGTGCAAGAGATGCTGTCGGTGGCCAGAAGAATTGCGGGACACTTTCGGCGTACAGGCACCACGTACAGAAGACTGGAGCACCACCAAAAACTACTGAACCTGCCCTGCCATCATCTGAAGCAAGAAGTGGTAACGAGGTGGAATTCAACCCTCTATATGCTTCAGAGGTTGGAGGAGCAGCAAAAGGCCATTCAAGCCTATACAATTGAGCACGATATAGGAGGTGGAATGCACCTGTCTCAAGCGCAGTGGAGAATGATTTCAACGTTGTGCAAGGTTCTGATGCCCTTTGAACTTGCCACACGTGAAGTCAGTTCAGACACTGCCAGCCTGAGTCAGGTCATTCCCCTCATCAGGCTTTTGCAGAAGAAGCTGGAGACATTGAAGGAGGAGCTAACACGGAGCGATTCCGCTAGGCATGTGGGACTTGTGGATGGAGCCCTTAATTCGCTTAACAAGGATTCACGGGTGGTCAATCTGTTGAAATCAGAGCACTACATTTTGGCCACCGTGCTCGATCCAAGATTTAAAGCCTACCTTGGATCTCTCTTTCCGGCAGACACAAGTCTGCTGGGGTTGAAAGACCTGCTGGTGAGAAAATTGTCAAGTCAAGCGGAACGCGACCTGTCAACATCTCCTCCTTCACATTCTCCCGCAACTGGGGGTGCGAGGAAAAGGCTCAGAATTCCGAGCCCACCCGCTGGCGGTGATGCAGGGCAGTCTGGAGCGACTGCTGATGCTGACATCTGGTCCGGACTGAAGGACCTGACAACGATTACGGACATGTCGTCTACTGTCACTGCATATGATTCTCTCAACATTGAAAGAATGGTGGAGGATTATATGAGTGACCGCATCCAAGTAGGCACGTCACACAGTCCGTACTTATACTGGCAGGAAAAAGAGGCAATTTGGAGGCCCTTGCACAAACTGGCTTTATTCTACCTAAGTTGCCCTCCCACAAGTGTGTACTCCGAAAGAGTGTTTAGTGCCGCCGCTCACCTTGTCAGCAATCGGCGTACGAGGTTACATCCAGAAAATGTGGAGAAGATGATGTTCATTAAAATGAATTATAATCAATTCCTCCGCGGAGACACTGACCAGCAGCAATTGCCTCCACAAAGTACACAGGGAGCTGAGATGGTGGATTCCAGTGGGGACGAATTGATAATCTGTGAGGAGGGGGATGTACACGGTGATATATCGGAGGATGATGATGAGGTGGACATCTTGCCTCTGTAGAGCCAGTTTGTGCAAGGAGAGATTAATTGCTTTTTTTGGTGGGGGTCCAAACCAACCCGTCATATCAGTCACAGTCGTGTGGCAGACCCTGTCACTGAAATGATGGGTTGGTTAAAGTGTGCATGTTCTGTTTATACAACATAAGGGTGGGTGGGAGGGCCCAAGGACAATTCCATCTTGCACCTCTTTTTTCTTTAATTTTTCTTTGCGTCATGTGCTGTTTGGGGAGTGTTTTTTGGAAGGGCCATCCTGCGTGACACTGCAGTGCCACTCCTAGATGGGCCCGGTGTTTGTGTCGGCCACTAGGGTCGCTTATCTTACTCACACAGCTACCTCATTGCGCCTCTTTTTTTCTTTGCGTCATGTGCTGTTTGGGGAGGGTTTTTTGGAAGGGACATCCTGCGTGACACTGCAGTGCCACTCCTAGATGGGCCCGGTGTTTGTGTCGGCCACTAGGGTCGCTTAGCTTAGTCATCCAGCGACCTCGGTCAAATTTTAGGACTAAAAATAATATTGTGAGGTGTGAGGTATTCAGAATAGACTGAAAATGAGTGGAAATTATGGTTTTTGAGGTTAATAATACTTTAGGATCAAAATGACCCCCAAATTCTATGATTTAAGCTGTTTTTTAGGTTTTTTGGAAAAAAACACCCGAATCCAAAACACACCCGAATCCGACAAAAAAAATTCGGTTAGGTTTTGCCAAAACGCGGTCGAACCCAAAACACGGCCGCGGAACTGAACCCAAAACCAAAACACAAAACCCGAAAAATTTCCGGCGCTCATCTCTAGTAAATACATCTATGTAAAACTCATGCATCAGACTAACATCTTACAGACCAACTAAAACCGCAGAGACAGCCGCCACGGAGTACACTATAAGCAGTCATCAAACTCCCGATGTAGCAGACTCTCAAAACAGCTGCGCATATGTTTTTTATGTAGTCGTGCTGCAATGCACGCTTCCAAAGGATGCACAGACACAAAGCCATCTTCCTGCAGTCCCATGTAATCTTCCATCACGCGTGTGTGTGGCCACAGCAGGGATGCAATCCTCTTCAGATCTATCCCTCTGCTTGGCAAGCCTTTGGGTGCATGCAGAGTTATTTTTATTTGTGAGCTGCCTGATTTAGCATGTTACAAAAGGAATGGCGTTCGTTTTATTGGCAATTCGAAGTGACAAATGAGGCGTGAAATATCATCAGGACAGCATTGAAAAAAAATGAAATACTCAATTTAAAGCAACGTTGCATATACTCCCTCCCTCTCTATCCCCATCTTCTTCCCATCCGTTTCAATCCTTTCCATTTAAATTACTATATATGAACAAGTGCGAAAAGAAGTAGGAAAAGAGTAGAACTCTCCCCATATTATGCAGTTTATGATTTCCAAGCTGGTACATAACCTCTACTATCCCAACGGGTGTGGTATGGAAGGTAGATAGTAACTAGGTCGACAGTGTCTAGGTCGACCACTATCGGTCGACATTAACTAGGTCGACAGGGTCTTTAGGTCGACATGAGTTTTTTATGGTTTTTTGGTGTCGTTTTCTTCGTAGAGTGACCGGGAACCCCAATTAGTGCACCGTGTTCGCTCACCATGCTTCGGGCAAGGTACCTCGCTTCGCTCGGCACAGATTACCGTTCCAATCGTAGTCCACATGGATCGTTAAGTATAATGAGGTTAAAAAAAAAAAAACACCACATGAAAAACTCAAGTCGACCTTTTGACCTGTCGACCCAGAACATGTCGACCTAGAGACCCTGTCGACCAATAGTGGTCGACCTAGACACTGTCGACCTAGAGACCGGATCCCATCCCAACTGTCTAAGCTGATATCAAGGCAGAGATTATGGTACAGGTAAATCTATTTTACAGTATGTAGTCCTAGTATAGACGAGAGACTACCAAGCCACCAATCAGTGGGTCAGATTCAGAGATGCTCGCAAATGCCCGCAGCTGCGATTTAGGAAAATAGTAAAATGTCGCAGCAGTAGAGATTTTTATTGAGACGTCCACTGGAGGCACCGGAGATCATCTGCTTGTGTACAAAGTCAACAGACGATAACAGAAATTCAGAGAAACACTATAGTCGTGAGGCAAGGGCATAGCTACCACAGGGAGTGCAGCTGCTATGGGGCCCAGAGCTGAGAGGGGCCCATCTTCCCTGTCACAGTTACATGTGTTGTATACATTTTCCACCATTGGGGCCCTTAAAACTTGTGCGTTTCGGCCTACAATATATCTAGTTACACCCCTGGTTCTGCTCATTGTACTGTGGTATAACATGAACTGGAGTGCATTATAATGTTACATACAGTAATATGAATTGGGGCACTGTACTGTGGCACAATATGAGGTGGAGGCACTATAGCGTGGCGTAACGTGAATTGGGGACACTGTACAGTATATGGTAAGGTGAATTAGGAGTACTGCATTGCATAACGTGTACTGGCATCCCTATGGTTTATAAAATAAACATCGGGCAGTACTATCCGGCAAAACATTAACTAAGGAAGTACTATAGTTCAGTAAATGAACTAGGGCAACATTATGGGGCATATAATGAACAACTGCTACAGAGAGGTGTCTCTCTAGAAGCATTGGGACAGGGGCCCCTTCAAAGTGTCGCTGTGGGGCCCACAAAGTTCTGGCTACGCTTCTTTCGTGATTTGAGACTAACTATATTAATTGCATGCAAGATCGCAGTTGCAACCTGCGACACGCCTCTGTAACGGTCAGGACACAGCTGTGTTTGAATTGCTATTCCCCTGTTATCTACCACAAACGCTCCCTGGCTGTCAATCACTATGCAAACAAATCCTCTCTGCGACCATCCCAACAAGACCATTGTAGCACATACATAACATAGCCACATGCACAGTGGCAGAAAACAAAAAGTAGCTCCACTTCGTCCATCACTGAGTCAGGCTGGGGGCAGATTCACTAGGTCTTGGAGAGAGATAAAGGGCCTAATTCAGATCTGATCGCAGCAGTAAATTTGTTAGCAGTTGGGCAAAACCATGTGCACTGCAGGGGGAGCAGATATAACATGTGCAGAGAGAGTTGAGCCCCGTACACACGGGGAGAGATGTGTGCTGAGCGATCTATCTGTGACCGCTCACCGCACATCTCTCCCCCTGCTCAGCACATCGCGATGTGTGCTAAGTGAGGGGGCGGACAAGGGTGAAATGAACGACATGCAGGCCAATCTAGAGTCAGCGAGAGTGGCGCGCGGGAACGCGCATCGCTATCGCTGTGGGGCATACACACAGAGATCCGTGCTAAAATTCTAAGCAATCCAGTCAGACTGCTAAGAATTTAAGCACTGATCTCTCCGTGTGTACCCCCCTTTAGATTTGGGTGGGGTGTGTTCAATCTGAAATCTAAATTGCAGTGTAAAAATAAAGCAGCCAGTATTTACCCTGCAAAGAAACAAAATAACCCACCCAAATCTAACGCTCCCTGAAAATGTTATATCTGCCCCCTGCACCCCCTGCAGTGCACATGGTTTTGCCCAACTGCTAACAAATTTGCTGCTGCGATCAACTCTGAATTACCCCCAAAGTGGGGAGAGATTAGCTACCAACCAATCAGCTTCTGTCATTTTTCAAACACAGCCTGTAACATGGCAGTTAGGAGCTGATTGGCTGGTACTTTGTCTCCACTTTATCATTCTCCAAGCCTTAGTACATCTGCTCCCCAGGGCCTGTAAGCTTAACCCACTCCTGTAACAGTCCTGTCCTGCAATGACGGTAACCACAAACATTTCCATCACAAGTCCAAGATCAGGGAGTAAGGGGTTAACAAAACACACAAAACCCCACAACTCAGTAAATGTCACTTGTTACATGCAGGATGGATCATTCATTAGCAAAGGGGGGACAATTCCCCCACCCGCAGGCAAAGACCTCATTCACTTAGTGCATGTACAACACAGTCATGAATGGGCACATTGTTTTGTACAGAAAAGGCCGCTACAGCCCTCCTGCTCCAGGCCCCCTCGTCCTCCAACAACCCCCTCATTTGTCAACAAAAAGTCCCTCAAAGACTCTCTTGTTCCCTCCCATAAATAGCCCCAAAATAGCACCAATTCAATTTGCTGCAGTAACATCAGGGGTGGGGGGAGGACCTGATCCAGCACGCCTAGGGGCACCAAGGCCATTACTGAAATCACTCCCATGCCAATCAAAGAGGACTTGTCTGCACGCAGAAGCAGAGGTTGCCGGCAGCACAGGAATAGCAGGCGTATGACAATCCTAGGTGCCAGGGTTCACAGCACTTTGTGACCTATATGTCACATCTGCCTGCCCTGTGATGAGCAAAGCTGTGCTTCATCCAGATACAAGCGGGAGCCATGCCTTTCATTGAATCTGCAAACAGGACAATGGGTTATACAGAGATTCTCATTTCCCAGCATATGCACATTAATGAGTAGGAGTCTCCATAGTAAGATAACCGTCACATACTAGATAAAAAAAAATATTTAAAAAAAAGCATTCTATTAAATATACCGAGCTACACCACATAAATAACAGCACAGACAGACCTACAGACAACACGTTACACTGTTTCAGTATAATAAACCCACCGCAGAGTTTGTCCATACATTGCACCAAAGGCAAGGAGATTCTAGTTTCTGTTGGATACAGGACATTTAAAAGTAATAAATAAAGTAACCAATTAGTTCAGAAAACACACACTATATATATATATATATATATATATATATATATATATATATATATATATATATATATATATATATATATATATATATATATATATATATATATATATATATATATATTCCATCCAACAGATGAAGTTGTGAAAGTTCATTTGTCTGTAATGAGACGCCAGTGCCAGCTCGCTGGTGCAAAACAGTCATTATCCAGCAGACATCAATCCTCCCCCTACTCATTTATCACTTCGCACAGAAGCATCTTCAGGATAGCGGGAAAGAGAGCAGGGAACCAGTCCAAATGCGAGAGGCCAGTCTTCTCTCTCTCGGGTTGCTGTACACATTACTCCTGACCAAAAAGGTCACGATTAAACTTACAGATGTGTCCTCATATATTTAGTCTCAATACAGCACGCAGTGTGAGACGCCTGGCACGAGCGAGTTGTCAAGTCACGTGAGGCACTGCTAGTGTCAGACTTCTGTTTTGCCGAAAATATACCCTAGTTGCTCGATGCAACTAGGATGCACCAGGGGACTGTGCAGATTGATTTGATATGAGGCACTTGTATGCCTGTGTGTTGTCCGAGTCTGTATATGAAGCACACCTGAACTTGGCATGGAAAAAAGCCACTGTATCAAAGCACTTCGTATACTAATTGAGTCACACACAGATATACAAGGGTCACATATCATTGTCCTGTGCATCCTAGTCACAAAAACCCTATGCCGATGCTAGCAGAATCTCACGTGACCTGATGTGTCACGACTGCAGCAATGATGTATGAGGACACATCTGTATTACAGTTTACTCTTGATCTACTGTACGAAGACCTAGCCGAAGGGGTCCAGCCCAGGCCCAAGAAAGTCTTATTCTCTGGGGACTATTCAGATGTTTCGAGCGCCCAGCCCGAGGCTTCACTTATGAGATACTTCTACACGCACCCTCCTGAGGGTGCACCTGGTAAAAGAGAAGCCGCAAATTCCATGCATATTGGGTGCAAAAACGTGAGCAGCATGTACTGGCCACTCAAACAATTGAATAGCTAAAGGCCCTTAGTTATAAGTGCCCGAAACAATTGAATTGCCCTCTCTGCAATGTACCTCTACCGTAAGCTTTGGCAACAGACACTTTTGCACTCGACCAAGGATTGCCCTGTTAGGGTGTTCATATATAAGCAGGCAGTGCACAGATTTATACCAAGATACCAGCATTAAAACTGTTTAAATACTGGTAAATAATATGGGTGTGGTTCATCAAATCGACAGTATCTAGGTCGACAATGTTTAGGTCGACCACTATAGGTCGACAGTCACTAGGTCGACATGGATGGAAGGTCGACAGGGTTTCTAGGTCGACAGGTCTAAAGGTCGGCATGAGGTTTTTTGTTTTTTTTTGTGTCGTATTCTTCGTAGAGTGACCGGGATCCCAAATTAGTGCACCGCGTCCCCTCGCATGGCGAGCGAACTTCGGGCATGGTGCCTTCGCTCCGCTACCGCTTCGCTCGGCACACTTTACCGTTCCAATCGTAGTCCATGTGGATCGTTAAGTATGAAAAAATTCAAAAAAAGAAAAAAAAAAGTGAAAAACCCATGTCGACCTTTAGACCTGTCGACCTAGCACATGTCGATCTAGAAACTCTGTCGACCTAGTGACTGTCGACCTAAACATTGTCGACCTAGATACTGTCGATCTTCAGACCGGATCCCAAATAATACAGAGAGCGCTACAAGAAATCTGGAAGGTGGTTGCATTGTTGTAAAACAGTTTTTACTCTTTGTAATAATGTGTTCAACGTACAGTTCTAAATGTAACCGATGGCAACGACCAAAATATCATCTGTATTAGCACTGCATATGTCCAATAACTGTAACTAAACGTAAGTGTACCGCACAAAGAGCTGCGCATACAGATCAGTGATCCCTACAGCGACCATGGGTTGAAAAGGGTGGTCTGTTCCTACTGCCAAAGGGCGGCTCAGTTCACTATGCAGCTGCAAAACCAAGACTGCATAAAAATGCTGGCAAATTAACAGAAATATGTATTTAAAAAGGGCACACGACATCTGCTTCAAAAACTCTTCCATCAATACAATTTTGGGAAACATAAAAACTAAAAATAAAAAGTACAGCACACAGGACATTAAACACAAAACGAGGGCACAGAAGGATTTGGGGGTGTTCACTGGTCGTAGATTTAGCAGCAACACACAATGTCATAGTGCAGCAACAAAGGCAAATAAGGTGTTAGCATGCATTAAAAGGGGAATTGAGACAAGGGATGAGAGCGTAATCCTGTCACTGTACAAATCATTGATACGGCCGCATCTCGAGTATTGTGTACAGTTAGGGGCACCACACTATAAAAGAGACAGATTAGAACTTGAAAAGGTTCAGAGGCGAGTGACCAAATTGATTAAGGGGTTGAAGACACTGGACTATGAGGAGAGGCTTTCTAGGTTAGATATGTTTACACTAGGAATGAAACGACTAAAGGCCCGTACACACTGGTTGATATATCGGCCGTTCTCTTGAACGGCCGATACATCGCGGGCCCGTCGGCCAGTGTGTATGGCCGATACGTCTGTGAACTCAGTCGTTCACAGATGTATCGCGTCGGCCGCGCAGCACAGCCGACGGCCAATATATCTACCGATATATTGGCGCATCGCTGTGTGTGTACGGGGCGGTCGGTCGACCGTCCGTTCACATGCTGCTGCGGCGGCCGGCGGTGATTGACAGCTGAACTGGGCGGGCATGTACACACGCCCGCCCAGTTCATGACATCAGTCCCCGACGGATCGGGCAGTGTGTATGCTCAGCACACTGCCCGATCCGTCCATAGATATATCTGCAGATCAATTGATCTGCAGATATAGCTATTAGTGTGTACCCACCTTAAGAGAAGATATGATTAATATTTACAAATATATAAAGGGGCAATATGCGGAGCTATCGGGTGATTTGTTTATTAAGAGACCTCTACACAAAACACGCGGACACCCGCTAAGGCGAGGAAATTTCGTACTCGGCGCGGGAAGGGATTCTTCACTGTAAGTGGAATATGAATATGAATATGAATATGGAATTCACTGCCAGAGAAGGTTGTAATGGCGTACTCAGTCAATGCGTTTAAAAATGGGTTAGATAAAAAGTTAGGAAAAAGATATACGAGGATATAGCCTTTAATCCAGAATAGCATAGGGAATATAATATAATTCAGGTGGAAATCGATGGACTACTGGTCTTTTTTCAAACTCACCAATTATGTTACTATGTTAATCTGCAGGAGCATAAAAGTGAATACAAAAAACAAAAATGAAAGCAAAAGTCATAAAAATAAAGTACAAATGTGTAATGCTGGAATGTTTACAGTAAAACAAAAGCCGGAAAAACTAGCACAAGCAATTAAAACACATTAAACATATACTGTATAGACAATTTTATTTTGAACACAATTTTGCTAAACACATGGACATGCTACGGTAGCGTCTGGTTACCCTTCGTGGAGAGGACCTTACCCATAAGCCCCTGGGTCCATGTCACTAACTATCTGGAATAGTAACCTGTGGCGAGCGGAGCGAGACACAGAGCCCTAAGTGCGGTGAGTGAAGCGAGCCCACGAGGGTACAATGGAGCATAGATAAAAGAAAATAACCTCAAACGGACGGCGAATGGATAAAACATTAATGTGCTCTCAGGGCGGAAGTTCTCTACTGCCCTCTAATGCTGTCACTTCCAGGTCCTGATCATGATCATGATGGGAATATAGACACAACCGACACGCTAGAGTGAAGGAACTTTGGGCCGGACTTTATTGAAAATCATTCAAGGAAATGTCGATTTCAGGCGCAGTGGAATGACTTTGCTGCTGTGCATGTGCCAAAGCAGACTGCGCACACGCAGTAAATGATTAGCGATTGCAGGTGCACAGAGGGTCAATTCACAATGTGAGTGACAGGTAGTCAGCGTTTAGGGGGGTGGTAACTGTGGTTGCAAGGAAAATATAGGGACATCAGGACCATTTGCTAGGCGTTCCCTAGTCAGCCACTTCATATTCATTTCACAGCTGGAGAGCTGCTCTGCCTTAAGCTGGGCACACACCTGTACAATCCCCTGCTGATTGGGTTAACACTCCACATCAGTGTGTCCCCGGCTTGGCCTGCTGCTGACACCAACACACCCACATAGACAATACAGATATGAATTGTCTAAGTGTGTACGGGCTTCTATAGGATTGGGAGGTCGGCACGACAAATACTAAACTGCAATTAAGATGCATCCTTCCGAACGGGGCCGCAGCAGGATCGTTAAAAGCCAATTATCGGCCAGCACTCCTGCATCGGCACTGCATACACACCTATACAATAAATGGCCGCTCTACGATATCAAAACGGGCAACAATTGTATAGGTGTGTACCCAGCTTGAGACCGCATATGGTTGCTCAGTGGCCCAATGATCCAACCGATGAGTGCCCAATGTTAACGATGCTTCCACTTATGTACGTGAGCGGTGGTTGTGAGATTCCGGCAGTGGCGACCATTGTGCGCAAGATAGCAGCAAAGTCATTGGCATATTTTCACAAGTCCACTGCAAACAATATAACAGATCCGCATAGCCCATGCATCTCCGAATCAGGCCTATTGCCCTCTGTATACATGTATGAAGTCATATTACTGGATACTGGAATACATTTTGCTGTCTCCAGGTTAAAATAAATAATAACACACTGTAAACTATCTGCAATAAAACAGCACTGTTCAACGGCTGCAGAATGAAAAGGGAAAGTGAAAGAACCAAGTGCTGAAGATTTCCACCATAAAAAGAAAAAAAATATTTATACTAAACCCATTGTGCCCTAAAATTATTTTTGTGCCAAAATAAACACTCCCACCCCTCACAAGATACAGCTATCTCTTAAAGCTGTAGACCTAATGGTTCCTGGACTTTACACTGCATATAGAAAGTGACCATTGGGGGGGAAAAAAAAAACATGGCTGACCAGTGGGTAACTGCTAGATAAACTTGTAGCTGATCGTGAAGGCCTGGGATGTACTCAGGATCCCGACGTTCAGAATCCTGTCAGGGGAATCCCGACGGATGTCGATGGTATTAGGGTTAGGCTGCGGGAGGAGACAGATTGGGTTAGAACACTCACTGCAATTTGTAGGGATTGTGACAGTCTGGATTATGCTGTCGGGATCCTGACCACTAGGATATCGTACCCAACCTGAAGGCCACATTCCATAGCCACCTCTTGAATACTAAGCATTCTCAAACTCAAGAAACTAGGAGTTGAACCCAAACAGTACGTTAGCAGTATCTCGGCAAAGGAAATTAGAAAAATTCAACACAAAGATTTAAAACCTAGTATGGTATTCTAATTAGGTGTATTTGGCCAATACAGATTCAGTTAATGAGCCCATTGAGATGTACTCATGTCAACGATCACAATGTCCACACTCAACAGGTGGACACCATAATGTTGACATGGACAATACTTGATAATTCTAGGGTTGACCTTTTGACATTTTGCAAGTGAACATCGCTGGTGCCGACATTATGGTGTCAATACAATCACAAAACATGCAAAAAACAGTCCATCTCAGCCCATATAGGTAATGCCATATAACTGGGTGCAACTTGCCCAGTGAAAACAAAGACAGAAAGACCAGGCAGCAGCTTCATCTTCTAGTAAATCCAAAGCAATATACACACATTCAGGCTTTATTACCACTATCCATTAGTGCCAAAATATTCTGCAATATCATTCAAATCAGGGAGACAATGGGCCTAATTAAGACCTGACCGTAGCCCTGCAAAATTTTGATCACACTGACATGCGGGGGGATGCCCAGCACAGGGCTAGTCAGCCCTGCATGTCAGGCCCGACACCCCCTTCCCCCTTCCATCCCCCACAAAAGCATCGCACAGCGGCAATGCTTTTGCACTTCAGGAGTAGCTCCCAGCCAGCGCAGCTTTTGCGTGCTGGCCGGGAGCTACTTGTCGCTGTCCGGCTCACAGCGGCTGCGGCCCGCCCCCCGCATGGTCCGGCCACGCCTGCGTTGGACGGACCGCGACAACAAAACGGCGTCCAAATGCTGCCATGCCGCCCCCTCCCGCCCAGCGACCGCCTCTGCCTGTCAATCAGGCAGAGGCGATCGCTAGGCAACGACAGCCGTCTGCTGTCAGCCTTGCACCGGCGCACTGTGTCGCCAGCGCATGCGCAGTTCTGACCTGATCGCTGCGATGAACTGCGGCCAGCGATCATGTCAGAATGACCCCCAATGAACAAAACCCGACATCATTAAATACATTAAAACAGCAGGTATACGTGCTCATATTATACTAGAAGCCTGACATGCACACAGTCACTAGGATGAACACTGTCACAGGACTCCCAGCTAATTTATGCTCCAGCACAGGAATAACATGCAGTTACGGAGCAGATATTGGCAGAGGATGTACACGAGCAGGACGGTGTAGGAGTAGTGTTGTGTTATCGACAAAGTCAGATATTCAGCCAATTTGTGGGACAATCTGCACAGATTTCACTGGATTGCAAAGATCAAAAACATCACCCAATTGCAACTATGCAAATGTACAAGCTACTGAACCCCTCATATGATGGGAATGGGAGACTCATCCAACCAGACAGTCTGAACACAACAATTCCAGCTGGGTGTCGATGATGGGATCACACTTTGTACATTAGGTGACCAGCCAAATCTTACCAGACTGAAACAGTCATTGGGACCAGATGCTGCTTGTTTCTTCTATAAAGATTGTCGATTTCAATTGTTGCTGCTGGTTCTTCTCTTTGCCAACATTTGGACAAGTCTGTATTTATCCTGTTATGGATTGTGAATAATGTTCTATTTTTTGAAAGTATATTGTCTCTCTTAAATATACATTATCATTTATTTACTAACATTTATGTACAGATGCGTCCTTATACATCTAGATGCAATACGCCGCGCAGCGCAAGATGCCGTAAGATCCCATGACACTCTACTAGCGCCAAGCGTCTTTTTTTCTTTTTTTTTTGCTAAAAATGTGTCATTGCTGCAATGTGGCTAGGATGCACGAGGAGACTGTGCGGATTCATTTGATTTATGACACTTACATATTGTGTAACTGAGTCTGTATGCGGAGCACAACAGAACTTGTATTGGAAAATGCTGTGGCTGCTACACTGTAGCACTTCCTATACAGATTCAGTGAGTCAGCTGTACACAGATGTACAAGTGTTGCACATCAAATGAATCAGCACTATCTCGCGGTGCATCCTATACACATAGCGTTGTGGTTTAGATGCATGTTGGGCAACGGAATGCAAACAAAGTCACCCAATGCTAGCAAAGTCTCATGGGTCCCAGCGCAGAGAGGGGCTGTTTGGTGCGACCGCAGCAAAGATGCATGAGGACACGTCTGTACAGATGTAGCCACCTTTATCTTGAGTGGCCGCGGCGGTTGGCCCGTTCGACCATACGCAGCGCACTGTGGCGTAGCGAGGCGCGCATAGCCACAGAGAGGCTATCTAATCGCACGGAGACAGACATTTGACGTTTGGCGTTACCTTTACGTGTAATACCTGCGATCAGCCACCAGATGTCGCTTTTTACAATCACCACTGCGCATGCGTGTGGTCTCCCGTAAAATACAATACTGACATACATAATAAGGACTACTTTACTAAGGCGTCTCATTACGCTGCATACAGCAAATACTGTACTCATTACGCTGCATTATTTAATACAGTACTGTACAGTATATACAGTACGACACCGACGCAAATACAGTAGTACAGCATACAGTATATGATCCATCTACAATACTTTATGAATACTGTATGTGAGCGTCCGAGTCCCGCAGACAAAACACAGTACTGTAAAACCAGTAGTGTACACTGTCGCAAATGGATGTGTGTTACAAGTTCACTATTGCCTCTCAAGATTAGGAATTTTCTACAGTATGTTATCGTCTTAATCCCGTAGCCATTACAGCATAATCAAAACCAACGGATTTATACATTTGTCTGCGGCGAAGTGGTGAAGTGTTTCGCTTCCTATACTCAGAGTCCAGGGTTCGATTCCTTAAGTACTAATGCATGTTACTGTAGTTTTTTTCACACTTTATTATTTTTTTTATTCACCCCCACCTCGTGGCAGGCAGCAGTTGGGTATGGAATGAGAAATGGCATAAGCTGTGCAGGCTACGGGGCGATGCTGAAGGAGCGTCACAATCCCCTAGCCAAAATACACAGATACTGTAAGCGTATACTGTAAGATACTGTAAGCGTGAGATACTGTATTGAGCTAGGGGATTGTGACGCTCCTTCAGCATTGCCCCCTGAACTGTGAAATGTACAGTATGCCATATTGTATCTCACTACATATCCGAGCGCTGCCACGTGCTGGGAGTTCACGGTCGGCGGCCATTTTGTCAGGTTGCTAAGCGATCCAGCTCGGTATACCGTAATGTGCATAGACCTCGCTTATCCCAATGTAATTGAGCTAGGGGATTGTGACGCTCCTTCAGCATCGCCCCGTAGCCTGCACAGCTTATGCCATTTCTCATTCCATACCCAACTGCTGCCTGCCACGAGGTGGGGGTTCAGGAGGTGGGGGTTCATGGGTAGTGGTCGTTTTGACAGTGTGCTATGCGATTGAGTCCGGTGTACCGTAATACTGTATGCAATCCTACAGTAGCTTATCCCTCCCCTGTGTATTTTGGCTAGGGGATTGTGACGCTCCTTCAGCATTGCCCCCTGAACTGTGAAATGTATGCCATATTGTATCTCACTACATATCCGAGCGCTGCCACGTGCTGGGAGTTCACGGTCGGCGGCCATTTTGTCAGGTTGCTAAGCGATCCAGCTCGGTATACCGTAATGTGCATAGACCTCGCTTATCCCAATGTAATTGAGCTAGGGGATTGTGACGCTCCTTCAGCATTGCCCCCTGAACTGTGAAATGTATGCCATATTGTATCTCACTACATATCCGAGCGCTGCCACGTGCTGGGGGTTCACGGTCGGTGGCCATTTTTAGTGTGCATAGAACTCGCATTTGTAAAGCACGGTGTTTTCCTCCGCCTCCTGCTAGCCTGTTGCCCTTCCCCCATGGGAGCCTGCACAGATCATGCAGTAGACAGGGAGGGAATGCAGGTCATGTGCAATACACAAACGCCCACTGTAGTACTATTTTGCTCACTTACAGTACCGTACTGTACTGTAGGTTGCATTTAGCGTAAAGAATCGCTCCTGCAGATGTACTTTGATTTATGTGAAACCTGTGTGCATCCTTCCATTGGATGTACTGTATTGGAGATAATTTTTTTTTTTTTAAAGTGAATGTCACGGGAACACATTAAAAATAAGGTTGGCACTTCCTTCCCATTGGTGTTGGTTTACAGTATGCCGTAGTGTACTCGGACGCTCATGTAATTGCATTTCAAAGGCACAGTATTTTCCATCGTCTCCCCCCTACCCCCATCGCCCTTCCCCCCTGGGGGCCTGCACAGGGAGGAAATTCAGGTCCTGTGCAATACACAAACGCTGAAGATCTACTGTACAGTACTGTTTTGCTCAGTTGGTAGCGTCAGAATACACTCATTTCATTCCCGCTGTTTAGGTGCATTTAGCGTAAAGAATCGCTCCTGCAGATGTACTTTGATTTATGTGAAACCTGTGTGCATCCTTCCATTGACTGTCTTACAATGTAAATAAAATAATACAGTGCATTATTACAGAAAAAAAAAAAAAAAAGAAAGAAAGCACATCAGGTCTCGAACCCTGGACTCCCAGCGAGGGAGGTGGGAGCCTTCACCCCTAGCCCACGACGCCTCATGAGAGATTTCCAATTTCATGTGTGAAAGTACTGCAAACAGCGCCCGGCCCCCGCCCCATTGCTGTTGGTTTATGCCTTAGAGGACTCGGACGCTCGCATTTGTAAAGCACGGTGTTTTCCTCCGCCTCCTGCTAGCCTGTTGCCCTTCCCCCATGGGAGCCTGCACAGATCATGCAGTAGACAGGGAGGGAATGCAGGTCATGTGCAATACACAAACGCCCACTGTAGTACTATTTTGCTCACTTACAGTACCGTACTGTACTGTAGGTTGCATTTAGCGTAAAGAATCGCTCCTGCAGATGTACTTTGATTTATGTGAAACCTGTGTGCATCCTTCCATTGGATGTACTGTATTGGAGATAATTTTTTTTTTTTTAAAGTGAATGTCACGGGAACACATTAAAAATAAGGTTGGCACTTCCTTCCCATTGGTGTTGGTTTACAGTATGCCGTAGTGTACTCGGACGCTCATGTAATTGCATTTCAAAGGCACAGTATTTTCCATCGTCTCCCCCCTACCCCCATCGCCCTTCCCCCCTGGGGGCCTGCACAGGGAGGAAATTCAGGTCCTGTGCAATACACAAACGCTGAAGATCTACTGTACAGTACTGTTTTGCTCAGTTGGTAGCGTCAGAATACACTCATTTCATTCCCGCTGTTTAGGTGCATTTAGCGTAAAGAATCGCTCCTGCAGATGTACTTTGATTTATGTGAAACCTGTGTGCATCCTTCCATTGACTGTCTTACAATGTAAATAAAATAATACAGTGCATTATTACAGAAAAAAAAAAAAAAAAGAAAGAAAGCACATCAGGTCTCGAACCCTGGACTCCCAGCGAGGGAGGTGGGAGCCTTCACCCCTAGCCCACGACGCCTCATGAGAGATTTCCAATTTCATGTGTGAAAGTACTGCAAACAGCGCCCGGCCCCCGCCCCATTGCTGTTGGTTTATGCCTTAGAGGACTCGGACGCTCGCATTTGTAAAGCACGGTGTTTTCCTCCGCCTCCTGCTAGCCTGTTGCCCTTCCCCCATGGGAGCCTGCACAGATCATGCAGTAGACAGGGAGGGAATGCAGGTCATGTGCAATACACAAACGCCCACTGTAGTACTATTTTGCTCACTTACAGTACCGTACTGTACTGTAGGTTGCATTTAGCGTAAAGAATCGCTCCTGCAGATGTACTTTGATTTATGTGAAACCTGTGTGCATCCTTCCATTGGATGTACTGTATTGGAGATAATTTTTTTTTTTTTAAAGTGAATGTCACGGGAACACATTAAAAATAAGGTTGGCACTTCCTTCCCATTGGTGTTGGTTTACAGTATGCCGTAGTGTACTCGGACGCTCATGTAATTGCATTTCAAAGGCACAGTATTTTCCATCGTCTCCCCCCTACCCCCATCGCCCTTCCCCCCTGGGGGCCTGCACAGGGAGGAAATTCAGGTCCTGTGCAATACACAAACGCTGAAGATCTACTGTACAGTACTGTTTTGCTCAGTTGGTAGCGTCAGAATACACTCATTTCATTCCCGCTGTTTAGGTGCATTTAGCGTAAAGAATCGCTCCTGCAGATGTACTTTGATTTATGTGAAACCTGTGTGCATCCTTCCATTGACTGTCTTACAATGTAAATAAAATAATACAGTGCATTATTACAGAAAAAAAAAAAAAAAAGAAAGAAAGCACATCAGGTCTCGAACCCTGGACTCCCAGCGAGGGAGGTGGGAGCCTTCACCCCTAGCCCACGACGCCTCATGAGAGATTTCCAATTTCATGTGTGAAAGTACTGCAAACAGCGCCCGGCCCCCGCCCCATTGCTGTTGGTTTATGCCTTAGAGGACTCGGACGCTCGCATTTGTAAAGCACGGTGTTTTCCTCCGCCTCCTGCTAGCCTGTTGCCCTTCCCCCATGGGAGCCTGCACAGATCATGCAGTAGACAGGGAGGGAATGCAGGTCATGTGCAATACACAAACGCCCACTGTAGTACTATTTTGCTCACTTACAGTACCGTACTGTACTGTAGGTTGCATTTAGCGTAAAGAATCGCTCCTGCAGATGTACTTTGATTTATGTGAAACCTGTGTGCATCCTTCCATTGGATGTACTGTATTGGAGATAATTTTTTTTTTTTTAAAGTGAATGTCACGGGAACACATTAAAAATAAGGTTGGCACTTCCTTCCCATTGGTGTTGGTTTACAGTATGCCGTAGTGTACTCGGACGCTCATGTAATTGCATTTCAAAGGCACAGTATTTTCCATCGTCTCCCCCCTACCCCCATCGCCCTTCCCCCCTGGGGGCCTGCACAGGGAGGAAATTCAGGTCCTGTGCAATACACAAACGCTGAAGATCTACTGTACAGTACTGTTTTGCTCAGTTGGTAGCGTCAGAATACACTCATTTCATTCCCGCTGTTTAGGTGCATTTAGCGTAAAGAATCGCTCCTGCAGATGTACTTTGATTTATGTGAAACCTGTGTGCATCCTTCCATTGACTGTCTTACAATGTAAATAAAATAATACAGTGCATTATTACAGAAAAAAAAAAAAAAAAGAAAGAAAGCACATCAGGTCTCGAACCCTGGACTCCCAGCGAGGGAGGTGGGAGCCTTCACCCCTAGCCCACGACGCCTCATGAGAGATTTCCAATTTCATGTGTGAAAGTACTGCAAACAGCGCCCGGCCCCCGCCCCATTGCTGTTGGTTTATGCCTTAGAGGACTCGGACGCTCGCATTTGTAAAGCACGGTGTTTTCCTCCGCCTCCTGCTAGCCTGTTGCCCTTCCCCCATGGGAGCCTGCACAGATCATGCAGTAGACAGGGAGGGAATGCAGGTCATGTGCAATACACAAACGCCCACTGTAGTACTATTTTGCTCACTTACAGTACCGTACTGTACTGTAGGTTGCATTTAGCGTAAAGAATCGCTCCTGCAGATGTACTTTGATTTATGTGAAACCTGTGTGCATCCTTCCATTGGATGTACTGTATTGGAGATAATTTTTTTTTTTTTAAAGTGAATGTCACGGGAACACATTAAAAATAAGGTTGGCACTTCCTTCCCATTGGTGTTGGTTTACAGTATGCCGTAGTGTACTCGGACGCTCATGTAATTGCATTTCAAAGGCACAGTATTTTCCATCGTCTCCCCCCTACCCCCATCGCCCTTCCCCCCTGGGGGCCTGCACAGGGAGGAAATTCAGGTCCTGTGCAATACACAAACGCTGAAGATCTACTGTACAGTACTGTTTTGCTCAGTTGGTAGCGTCAGAATACACTCATTTCATTCCCGCTGTTTAGGTGCATTTAGCGTAAAGAATCGCTCCTGCAGATGTACTTTGATTTATGTGAAACCTGTGTGCATCCTTCCATTGACTGTCTTACAATGTAAATAAAATAATACAGTGCATTATTACAGGGAAAAAAAAAAAAAAGAAAGAAAGAAAGCACATCAGGTCTCGAACCCTGGACTCCCAGCGAGGGAGGTGGGAGCCTTCACCCCTAGCCCACGACGCCTCATGAGAGATTTCCAATTTCATGTGTGAAAGTACTGCAAACAGCGCCCGGCCCCCGCCCCATTGCTGTTGGTTTATGCCTTAGAGGACTCGGACGCTCGCATTTGCTAGTCCTCCATTCCCATTATGCATTAGCGAACTCAGACGCTCATATATTTTAAAAGCACGGTGTTTATACATTGTACTGTACATTCTTCCTTTTACACAATTACTGTAGTTGCGTCTCCATACACATACTGTACAGTACTCCATACTTTTTTCCACCGCCTCCCGTTACGCCTACAGTATTGCCAGAGCTGTAGATCAATCCGCCGCTATACTGTACGATCGAAAGTACTGGATTAGTGGAGCATTAGCGACACAGTGGTGGAGATGTGTAATGCATGATGAGTATCTAGATCGTCTCAACGCGCCTGCCTGTGATGAAACTCAGCTATCGCATTAGCGTGGCTAGACGCCCGTCTCGGCGGAGAAACAGTCAAGATAAAGGTGGCTACATCTGTATGTAGCATCAACATATTTCATTGCGCTTACAACTGGGAACAAAAAAAAAAAAAAAAAACACTAATAAAACAAGTGTAATAACAGACAAAGAGCCTACACACACTGGCCACCTTATTAGGAACACTTTCTAGTACTGGGTAGAACTCCACTCTCGCACCCAGAACGGTCCGAATTCAACAAGAGGCTGTTAAAACGAAAACGGACATTCAGACAAGTTTGTTTTAATCATTTTATCTGTATGACTTTATGTCCCATTTCCAGTGTTTGGGAGCAAATGGTCAATTGTACCCATACATTACAAGTAGTGATGATCGGATTAGGTTTTACTCGGTTCTCAAAACGGCATCTTATTGGCTCACGGATGTCACGTGTTTTGGATAGCCAATAAGATGCCATTTTGAGAACAGAGTAAAACCAAATCCGCTCATCACTAATTACAAGAGTTTCCTTGCAATCAGCAAACTAGTTGGCTGATTGGAAAAGGTAATCTTTAGGGTCCCATAAGGACCGGTTTGTTAAACTGAGAGATTCTTGTCCATACTGACATGACAGCATCATGCAGTTGCTGCAAATTTGTTGGCTGCAAATCCATGCTTGAGCACAGGTTATAATACCAAAATAACCTGTGCTGAAGTATGGATATACTTAAGCTTGGACGGTTAATGTGCTTTAGGACAGAATTTGAGCAGCACTGCTCTACTGAACTGAGATATGGTGACTGCGGAGGCCATTGGGGTACGCTGAATTCAAGCTTCAGAGGACATGCCCTTTATGAAATGTAGCCTTGTAATGCTAGAAGTAGCTACTAGCAGAGGAGTATATGAAGGCCATTAAGGGATGCACATGGACAGTGGTCCTAAATGTGTACTAAGAAAACATTACCCACACTATTACACCGCCAGCGCCCTGAACATTGGCACAAGGTAGGATGGATCCATGTCATTTATTTCAAAATCTGTCCGTACCATCTGCATGTTGCAGCAGAAATGGAGATTCGTCACACCAGGCAAAGTTCATCCAACATTTAACTGTGTCCACTGTAGTGTCCTGATCTTTATTGACAGGAGTAGAACCCGATGTGGTGTTCTGCTGCTGAAGCCCATCTCAAGGTTTAACGTGCCCTGCAGGCAGATCTCTTCTCCAGATTGCCGTTAACGCATGGTTATACGAGTTACCGTTAGCTTGAACCAGTCTGGCCATTCTCCTCATGCCTTTCTCATAAGCAAGGTGTTTTCGCCCACAGGACTGCCGTTCAATGCATGAATTTTGTTTTGTGCAGCACTCTCTGTAATCTCTAGAAATTGTAGTGCATGAAAATCCCAGATCAGCAGTTTCCAAGATACACAGACCACCCCCGTCTGACACCAACAATTATTCCAAGGACGAAGTCAAATAGACTAAATTTCTTCCCAAATCTGGTGTTTGGTCTGAACAACAACGTAAACTCTTGACCATGTCAGCATCCTTTTCTGCACTGAATGCTGCCATATAATAATGGATTAGATACTGAATTTGCATTCAAGCGCTGGTGTACATAACATAGTATACATAAATACAAATCAGTAAAAACAGTACATTTTTAGCCAATCACGCATTCTTTTGCTCAAGACAACCAACACCTCACAATATTCAGTAGTATTTTAGAAGGTCTGGGCAGAACTTCTTTTACAGGAATATGATCATACTCTAGCATTGAGCCACTGCAAAATGTACTTGTATACAATCATATTACTCATTTCACTCAGTATTGCATGATGGTCATTAAAATGTACTCTAATATTTTGTGCAGGCACTAAAACACACTTTGCATTATATGGCGGTCACTAAGATGATCTCTGATTTGTATGGCAATCATTAGAATGACCTCTACATTGTTCACTAATCAGATAGAACCGTGTTGTATTTCTTTAGAGTTCCTTGATGTACCTTAACAATGACTATGTAAATCTGCACGGTTTTCGTCACTCACACATTTCCATTGAGGTTTGCTGGTAGTAGAGCCCCACTCCGTCCAAAAGTTGCCAGCAAACCCTCTGTTATATGCAGATTTTAAAAAGTATGGCACATACTACTCATTGCTTCAACTTTTAGAAAAAAACAAAAAAAAAAAAAACCCTTCTTTACAACAGACCTGAATAGAACAGAACATAAAAGGCTTATTTTGTGCCTAGCTTTTCGGAGCTATTGATGCATCACTACAATTGTCAAAAAGTTTCTGCTGGCTTCTAATAGAATAGGCTTCTGTATGCTACATAAAGCTAGCCATACACTGCATTATGATAGTGCAAACCAGTCCAACAAATGTATGACGATCGCTCACAAACCGAAAATTGTTCTGTTCGTTTTTCAAACCAACCCAATCCAGAGGTGTCAACTGGTCTGGTGACACCCAGTGCGCACTCCATACCCCCATCACCACACGCCGGAAGTGCGCTCAACTGAGAAGGGGCTGTGGCCTTGTGGGAAATCCAGATTGCATTACTCCGGGGGCATGTCCAGCATCCCTGAAGATGCTAGACTGCCCCCCTGGAGACTAGTGCTTGCACTATCGGCTCCTCCTCTGTGACCGGTGTCGGCATTTTGGTGTCACCCCCTTCCGCGAGTGACACCCATGTGCGTCCCGCAGCCACATAGTGACGCCACTGGTCCTATCCGCAAAAGCACTGTTCAGCCAACTTCAGGTTGTGAATGGAGACTGCCTCCATATACCGTGTAGTGTATGGAAGTGCTCCAAGGGATAGATTTGCTAAGCTTCCAAAACAGACAAGTGGTGGTATTGCCCCCCCCCCCCCCCCCCATAGTATTTTCTCTCACCCCTCTCCTTGTCGGCTGGACTCCTGCTTCGTGCTGACAGTAACAATCCCTCTAACTCAGTACCCCATCCTATCGTTCACGTTTCATATTTAGGCTCAAACAGAATCCGGCCATGGTAAACCTAGGAGCGTGACCTGCTTTTCACCCATCCTCATGCATGAGACAGCTAAAGTACTTTCTCCTGCTCTTATCGTAGCCCATCAAAGTTACTGTTACAGGCTACTCGCTTCCTCTGTATAGACTGGCTATGTTCCAATCTATTATAAATGCTTCAGCAATTCTTATACAACGCTAATCCTGATCCTCAAGCCCCACTCCATTGTGTCATTCTCTATACTGTTGCCTGTCACACACAGAATATAAATCAAAAACTCATAAAGCCCTTAACAATACCATCCCTGCTAACATTACCTCTCGCACAGACTGATACACACCCAGACATAACCTGTGCCCCACAGATAACCTCTTTCCTCTGCTTCATATCAGATCACCCCTTTAGGATTTCTCCTGTGCTGCATCTATCAACATCCAGACACTCACACAGTATCACAGGGAAGCTAAATGCTTCTCCTCCAGCCAACCAAAACCTGGCTCTGTAAACACTACACCCACTTGTCTGATCCCTTAAACTATTCTCGCCTCTAGCACTACAAACAGGTTTATATACAGTACAATAACCGCTATATATATATATATATATATATATATATATATATATATATATATATATATATATATATATATATATATATATATATACACATACATACACACACATCAGTTCTAGTCTGTGAGCTACCTCAGATTCCTCCTTCCTCATGTTTCAATCCCCTCTTTCCTTAGGCTGCAAATTCATTCCAGCACAGAGTGGAATTCTATTGTTTCCTAATGCCCTGTAACTGTTAGATGGGGGTTGCCATTGTCATAATGGCCTGCACATTTTGCTTACTCTGCACCACACCGTGAGAGACATTAGCACTATACAAATCTATAATCCACTTCTACACAAGTCATGCCAGACAAGCAGCCATTTGGCCCAATTCAGGTAGCAACCTTCTGAAACTCTGTAAATATTTCACACTTATTCCCATCAACATTAAATAGGTATACCCACCTATCTCATTTGGGTCCCCATTTATCAAGACTTGGAGAGTGATAAATAGCACGGTGATAAAGTACCAGCCAACCAGCTCCTAACTTCCACGTTACAGGCTGTGTTTGCTATTTATCACTCTCCAAGGCTTGATAAATCTGGGCCTTGGTTAGCATGATATACTAAGACTCTACAGTTAAATCCCCCCAAAAAGTATACTTTGTGTCATCAGATTTAAATACATGTATACAAGACCCAGTCCTCCAGCGGCTGTGGAACTACAAATCCCAGCATGCACTGACAGTTTTTCTATTAGATCATGCTGGGAAATATAGTTCCACAGCAGCTGCAGCAACGCATATTGTATAACCCTGAGTTACACCTTACGTCGGCATCAATCACAGCTGTCATACATCAAAACAGATTTTTTTTTTCTCTCTCTCTCTCTGCTGAATAACATACTTACCTTCCCAACCAATTAAGTGCATTTAACTCATTCTCTCAATCTCAATGAGACTTTTAAAAATAATAATTATGATTATCTCTCATTACTTCAGTCATGAGTAAAGGTGGTCAGAATCGTAACTGAAATAATAGCCGCGCTCTATATAGATGTAAGTCTTGTGCGATACTCCCTGCTGCACATCTCAGACTCCCACAACTGTTGCTCATAGCTACAGTCTCAGCCTGAATTTCAACTGCAAACACAATGCGTGCAACTGATTATTTCTGCAATAGTAAAAGAAAGCAGGACCAAAATAAGCACAAATCATTTACATGGTAATACAAAGGCAGCAGCAAAGAGGCGAGTATGTGAGAGGAAACCATTTCCGCCTAGTAGAAGCAGGTATGCCTCTGTTCTACCATCAAAAGGGTGATGCAGAATTATTGTTACTAATGAGTGGTAGAGGAACACACTGAAACTGCGATGCTTTGTGAAGACAGAATAGGAAGGTACAGGGGGAAAAAAATAGCAAGTTGGCGTAAAAACACCCTTCATGTGACAAGCAGAACACAAAGACACTTTGCTTACAGAACTTGACCTACATCCTTCCAAATCTTCAATGTTTTGTAGGATCATTTAAAAGTGGTAAATCAAAAACATCAAATTCGTAAACAGAAATAAATGATGTCCAATATATTAACAGGACCCCTTTTCTTATCCTCAACACCTGAAAAGGACTGTTCAACAACTTTCAACTAATACCCCTTTCAGACTGACAATAGCCGGATCGCACCCGAGGTGCTTCCCAGGTGAGACCCTTTCAGACTTGCGGCCCGACGGGCATATTGCCAGGTTGGTGACGTTACCGCTGACGCTACCGGTACTTGGAGATAATCATCTCCAAGCACCCGCCTCCTCCTATGTAGAGAACGGGTGCCGGGTCGCCTTGATCCGGTTTACCCGTTCACACTGCACCGCATCCCGGGACGATTCCGGATTCAACCCAGGTCGAAACCTGGGATAAAATGCCGGGAAGCACGACCCAGGATATTCTTTCAGGACCCTTTAACACTGAGCAAATTCTCAGGTTGATGCGCGTTCATGTGCAATAACCAGGGAAATATTTGTCAGTGTGACAGGGGTATTACTGACTCGCAGAACTGGGGACTTTGGTTCAGTACAAACTATAGCACAGTCAGGGTCCTGGAGACTGCATTATGTGCGGAGGGTTTTAAATGGGTACCCAGTTTCCTCCCACAGTCCAAAAACATACTGGTAGGTTAACGGGCTGATCTGACCCTAGTGTACAGTAGGACTGTTTGCCTGTAGTAGAGAAGTAAGCTTGTGTGCACCATTGCTGCGGGGGCAGTTTGGATAGACATCTCTCTTATCGTACATCAGTGCATAATGATAGAGAAAAGATAACAATAAAGGGAGAGAAAACCTTTTAGCTCAGTGTTATAACAAATTAACATGTAGCATTGATGTCACAGTAATACTTGGCAGTAGGGTTAAAAAATATATAGGAGGTACCAAATGGACAAAACAGGAGAACGCTACAGTATAACGAGCGAAGAAAGATTTTATTCAGCAACGGCTAAAGGGTGGGCAAGGGCTCTGCAGGGACTGCATCTGCGTGATGGACAGGGGAGCTCGAGAAGTATTTTCTCTGTTTTTGTTCTCCAAATGCACACACTGCCCTCTTGATTCAGAGCCGTGCCAGAACAGTTGCAGCGTGAATGTAGAAGAGCGACCTGAATAAAGCTTCATAGCCGCAAAGACAAAAAAATGACTGGTGAAAACTGCCCCATTTGAGCAGTCCTTCCATATCTGTCCCTGCTTTGCTGCTGCTAAGACTGAAAAAACCACCAAGACTTCATAATCATATCTAACAAGAGTAGAGGCAAAGATATTAATATATATTTTTTAGCAGCCAGACATGAAAAGAAGCTGAAGCCAGCAGCTTTCTGCAGACACTTTGCATACACATTACACAAGCATCCGGATTGACGGAGAAGGAATGAGGCTGCAGGAACACAACAGGGATGAATGGGAAAGGACAGAGCTGAGAAAACACAGGAATATTAACAAAACACGTCCTCATACTGGAATTAAAGGATTCGAAACGAACAATACGGACATAAAATCTCACATATATCTCCCTCCCCCACTTGAAAACCATCCCCCTGCTGAATCCAGTCCTCCCCATTTACACTCTGTGCCCCCAGGGAAGGAGGGGGTAGTCCAAGCAACAGTTAGAAATCATTCACACCTAAACCTTAAAAGTAAATAGAGGTTCCGTGTTGCAAATCTGTAAATCTTGTTATGGTACAGAAACTGTCTCTTACTACGTACTGAGGAATAGAATATAGAATTATATATTTTGCCACTGAACCCAACAGGATGCATAAGGAGACGTATTGAACCCAGCAGGGATGGTAAAAAGAGATCTCGAGCAACAAAGTGGTGTACAAATACAGACGTAAAGCAAACCACCCTATGCAGTGCTTAGGCACATTCATACGTTATACATGTACTACGCAGTGATTTATCCATCTCATCAATATACTGTAGTAGACGCAGCAACAGAACAGGATTAGAATGACACACAGTGCTCGGATATCCACAACACACTGTCAATTCACAAGAGCAGGGTATCGAGACCTATTCCCCAATTAAAGTTCAGGGTTCTAGTTTCAGTAATTCACACATTGGTACAACCAAGAATAGGTTCAGACCCCATAATGCACAGTGTAGTAATCAGTTTGCCATCTTGTTATATAAACATAGTGGCTGCCTAACCAATTCCATCCCCAGTACAACAACACTGGCTATGCAACAAGTGGATGTCTGAAAGACCGGGTTAATATAGATTCCATTCCCTTCATGTTCCTCCTGTTCACTCTTACCCTCCTATCTACCCATTCCTCTCTCTCTCCTGTTCCCGATTACCCTCCCTTCTCTCTCTCCCCCTTTCTCTTTTGTTCTTCTCCTTTCATCTTCTTTCCCTCTCATCTTCCTGATCCTTCCATCTCTCTTTCATGTGAATCTCTTTCCTCTCTGGCTATCCTCCCTTTGCTCACACTCCCACCCTCATCACTCATTTTACCTCTCACCCTGTACTACTTGCTCTCTCCATTTCCCTCGTCAGCCCCATGCTTTCTTTACCCACATTTCTGCACAGGGGTCTATACACATTCTGCTTTACACAATTTCAATATTCCAAGTGGTTTCTTTCTTAACATTCTACCATTATTTTTTACTTGTTATGTCTGTTCTCATCTTCCAGCTCTCCCAGATCAGTCTTCCCATTCATTTCTGCTTCCACCAATACACTTCTGCCCCCATGTAAATGTATATGCCCTTTTTCCCCCACTCAGCCCTCTCTCCCTTCTGCATGACACCACCAATGCCTTTCTCCCTCATGTTACCCTCAATCCTATGCATTTACCCTGTACTACTTTTCTGCCCACATTTTGCTCCCTGTGCCCCCCCCCCCCCCCCATAAATCCCTTCATGGTGTCCCATGCAGACTTCTTTCGTTCTCCGCACCTGATCCACTTGCCCGTTTCCCTCTACTTTCAACATATTTAATTTTGCACCACTTTCCCAAATGCATTATAGATTTCCCAATTTGTTTTTCACTCAACCAAGTCCTCCCCCATTATCCTACCCCATGACCCACTGTTCTCCTGCCCCATCTCCCTCCTTCTCCTACCCCATCACCCACTGTTCTGCCCCACCCCCTCTGTTCTTCTGCCCCATCTCCCCCCCCCCCCGTTCACCTGCCCTATCTACCCTGCCTTCTCCTGCCCCAAACTCATCCCCCACACCACATACACACCCGCCCCCTTTCTGCACCATCTGCCCCTCTCCATCCCCTGCCCCATCCCCTCTCTCTGCTTCCTTCCCTCTCTTCCAGGATGCTGCCTCTCTCCCTCCATCCCTCTCTCTCCCCTCCAGGCTGCCGCCTCTCCCTCTCCCGCATTCCTCTCCCCTCTCTCCGGCTCCCCCTGGCTCACATTCCCGGTAATCTCTCAGTTTAGCGCCATAAATTACTCCAACACCATGGACAGCGGCGGCGGGGTCCCGGGAATCAGAGCTCTGCGCTGCCGCCCCGCAGTCCCCCCAGTTCCCGACTGCCCCGCTCTCCTCCCCCAGGTGCCTGCGCTCCTTTCCAGGGGTGCTCTCCCAAGGTGTGCTCCCCCCTGACCTCCTCCCCGCTCTCCCGGTCCCCGGTACCTGGCTGCAGTGATCCGACTCGGAGCCCGCTGACCAGGAGGAGGAAGAGGAGAGCGGCTCCGGGCTGACTCGCCATGTTCGGCACCTGCTTCACTGTGCAGCGGCTTCTGCTCTGGGATAATCACATGCTAATCATATGCTAATGTATGCAGAAGGGGGGCCGTCCACGGCAACAAGACACGCCCTCCCCGGGCCACCCACTGACGTCGCACATGGGGCGTGCCCACGTGACGTCACATCGATCTCTGAACCGCTCCGACCACGTGTGTGATACACAGTGACAAACAGGGAGAGGAGGGAGAGGAGGGAGGAGGAGGAGGGGAGGACTGCAGAGCCGTGTGTGCTGGGAGGAGGGGGCTCACACACACACACACACACAGCGCAGGGAAGGGGGAGTAGGAGAACTCTGGGAGTCTGCTGCATGTCCCCGTCACTATGTGTGACCCGGAGATCTGTGCAGCACGCCGGCAGAGCTAGGCAGGGGTCACAGGCACTGAGGATAATGGTGACAGTAGTGACGTCTGCTGCTCCCTGTGATCAAGGATTGTAATCTGCCTGTCTGTTTATGCATTATATGATTATTGTTATTATTTGATGTGTAAGGTGCCACAATTTTGGTGCCGCACAAAGATATAAAACTGACAATAGTATCAGTGCATTAACAGTTTACTTTTTATAGTCAACACTTTGGCGTATACTGGCGTATGGCAGGAAAGGCTCTGCGTCACCTCACTGCACGTGACTGACAGGCGGCAGGGTGCATGGCATCAGGGGTGTATCTACCTATTGGCCAGGATGGCACTCGCCAGGGGCGCCAGGCAAGGAGGGGGCGCCACCTTGCTGTGCCACCCGCGGCCAAAGGATAGAAAAGCAGTACTGTCAGACTGTTGTGAGAGTTTGTTACTGCTGGAGCGGCGCTGGTGTCCGGCAGCACCGCACTTGTAATCAGACTCAAAATAAACTACAACTCCCAGCAGCCCTTGTTGCTGGGAGCTCCCGGCAGCAAGGGCTGCTGGGAACTGTAGTTTATTGTGAGTCTGATTACAAGTGCGGTGCTGCCGGACACTAGTCTGATCATTAGTGCAGTGCGGTGCTGACGGACACCGGTGCCACGCTGGCAGTCTCTGACCAGGTACACAGCAATTGTTATATAGCACAGTGTTATAGATCTATTTGTTGTTGAAGATAATAAAAAAGTGTCAGTGTTTAGGAGAAGGGACTGTAGTACCTAGAAAACTACACAATTTTCATGCATGTTAGATGTAAGTAAGCATAGGTGTGCGCAGGGGGGGTGCCTGGTGCGCACAGGCACCCCCTAATGTCCAGCACCCCGATCTCACATGCCTGATGCAGCGATCGCCAAGCAGGCTGATTACTGTCCCCTCTGCGCTGCACCCTGTCAGGACTGCATTACTGACTGGACGCCTGGGTTAATCAAGGGTGCCACTGCCACTGGTTTTCAAAACTCCTGGCTCCATCTCCATGTACAAAAACTGCATGATGTGACATGATGACGTCATGCTGCTCGCACGCCCACCCGTCACACATGCCACACGCCCACCTCTCTCCTTCTATGCCAACGCCAGCCACTGATGAGGATCACCATGCAGCCAGCGTTCCTCTTAGGAAGACAAATTCAATACTGGCAGGCGGTCGGCAGCAACATTGACACGTCACTCGTTTTTCCAGCAGCAGCAGTACTAGTCTGCCACTGTCAGTGTCAGTGAGTGACTGACTTGTAAGTAAGCTGCTGCAGCTTGCAGGGGAAAGAGAGGGGGAGCCAGACCAGGCTGAGGAGGAGCAGTGTAATTGCAGTGAGTGCGATCAGGGGTGTTTGTTTGGTGCACACCACAACATCTGACAATGCATCTTCATTACTAGGATTGGTACAAGGGTGGATATTTTATATTGTGTTGACCATCAATAGATGGTGCTAGACACGCCCAAAAGGCGGTGCTAGACACACCCCTCCGACGGTGCACCCCCTAATAAAATGTGCTGCGCACGCCTATGTAAGTAAGTAGTAAGTAGTAAGTACTATGTTGAGTGTAATAAAGAAAATACATATCTTACCTATTTCAAGGCCATGTTCAAGGAAATGTATATCAGTTAATTGTATAATTGATCATTTTATCTTGGAAGTGATGGCACCCTGATGTTTTTTCTAACAGGAAGCACTTCTACCCTCCAACTAATGGTGTTTGGTTAATGGCTGGGTCCATTTGAGGCTCATCTCACAGCATCTCATTAGCATTTCATTCAGGATGCAGTCAAGATGCCGGTGTTTGGCATCCCGGCGGTCGGAAAGCTGACGCCAGCATCCCGAAACTGCTCGGAATGCTGATGCTGGCATCCCAACATAGATAGCGATGCAGAATAACAAAATCCGGATCGAGTTGGTGCCAAAGTCTCCACTGGCAAGCCACGTGGGAGTGCTAGGGTTAGACTGCGAGGGCGGGAGGGCTAGGGTTAGGCTGCAGGGAAGGAGATTAGGAAGGGTGGGTTAGGGTTAGGCACCACTGAAGAGGTTTTTTTTGGGGGGGGGGTTTAAGGTCAGGCTGTGGGAAAGGTGGGTTAGGGGGGGAGGGATGGTGTAACGTGAATACGAGACACTACTGTGCAGTGTAATGTGAATGAGGGGCACTACTGTGTGGCATAATTTGAATTGGAAGTACTATTGTGTCCATGCCTTTCCCCCACAAGACCATGCCCCATTTCCAATACTCACACCTTATTCCAAATGTGTGTAGGGGGGGAAGCCAGCCGCATACTTTGCCAGCGGCGCTCGGACCCCTAGATACACCCCTGCATGGCATGCCCAGAGTTCTGTGGGTTGCACGTCCGCAATGATGCTGGTTGCAGGATGCTGTTCCAGGGACTCTGCTAGCCAGAAGCAGAGGCCATGGGGCAGTGAAGATGCCGCGAACACCCCTAGCTATGGCCGTAACCAGGATACATGGGTACAGACAGTATATAAACTGATAGATTAATAGGAGTCTCTGATAGATTAATAGGGAATATATGAGGTCAGTTTCAAATGATTTGTAACAACGCTATTTGATATATTGCTCATACAAAGGGGATGTAGTTATGTGACTGGCGGTCTCCACTACATCCTGAACCCTGAAAATCCAGACAGCTGCCATGCAGACTAGCAGGGACTATTCTCAGTCGTGGGTGTCCACGACACCCATCGAGTGGGAATAGAACCTGTGGCGAACACAGCTCGCCACCAAACCCGCAGCGTGACGAGCGCAGCAAGCACGCAGGAGGCTTCATTGCGCTTGCCCCCACCTGCCGGCATTCTGCGGCCAGGATCCCGGCGTCGGTAACACGGATCCAACCCATACAAAGGTGTGAAAGCAGACAAAGTTAGTTAAAAGTAACTAACAACGGGCCTAATTCAGCATAGATCATAGATGTGCGAAAAATTGCCATTATTCTGACATGCGGAAGGATGCCCAGCACAGGGCAAGTCTGCCCCATATGCCGGATCCAGCCCCCCACACACATGCAAAAGCGCTTTTGCATGTTTAGGGTAGCCCTAGCTGCTAAGACAGCCGGCTACCCGCAATGTTTCAGGTCGCAGCAGCTACATGTAACATCACGCAGCCACCGCGGCCCAACCTGCAAAAGGTCTGGACATGCCTGCGTTTTACCAAACCACAACCCACCCCAACTCCACCTCGACACCCCCTCCCACCCTGCAAATGCCTCTGCCTGTCAATCAAGCAGAGGCATTCGTAGATTTGAGATGCTGTCACATCTCACAGTGTGCGCATGCGCAGTGCATCGCAGTGCGGCTTCTGCACATGCACTCACTTCACAGGGAATCAGCATGCGAACGCTGCCGCAGCAGCATTCCATGCTGAATTAGGCCCAAAGTTCCCTGTTTTATACTGATGTGTGGTGACGGAAAACATGTAGATGTTACTAAAAAAATGGTAAGTGCATTTTTGTGGTTTACATGCTATGTGTACAGTCCAGTATTCATATATCTGGTGTTATTGCTTCCTGCTTCTCAGTATGAGGCTAAGCGCGAAGAGATTTAGCGGCACAATAAAAAATACATGTTCTCCATAATACTGAGCATACAAATGTGTACTCATTCACATAGCGTTTATGCACCATATTGTGCAAGACATGTGGTGTGACATAAACGCTGTGCTACGTTTAGCATAGCGTCTGTGTCGCACACCAACAGATGTGTAGTGAACTAAGGAGGTAGAATTTGCACTTTTCTTGCAATCGGAGCAGTGTAAATTCGCACAATGGGGGTAATTCCAAGTTGATCGCAGCAGGAATTTAGTTAGCAGTTGGGCAAAACCATGTGCACTGCAGGGGAGGCAGATATAACATGTGCAGAGAGAGTTAGATTTGGGTGTGGTGTGTTCAATCTGCAATCTAAATTGCAGTGTAAAAATAAAGCAGCAAGTATATTTACCCTGCACAGAAATAAAATAACCCACCCAAATCTAACTCTCTCTGCACATGTTATATCTGCCCCCCCTGCAGTGCACATGGTTTTGCCCAACTGCTAAAAAATGTCCTGCTGCGATCAACTTGGAATTACCCCCAATGATGCCTGGTGGTATGTATTGTGCTGCTCAGTCATTTCAGACCCTTTTTCTCTTATTTGTGCTTTTTTCGCACTTTTATATCATGCAGCTCTGTTATTGGTGTACAGGATATGTGTACCTTGTGCTTTTTTCACAGCACTGCAAAAAGGTACAAATGGAATCTTTTCAGCAAAAAATGATGCATGGGGCAGCTTAGACTCTTATTCATGGCACGCCAAACAATGCTATTTGACGTGATTTAAAGGTACTATGGGGCTGATTCAGAGATTTACAGAACTTTGATATTCTTGCAAATCTGCAATATTTTTTCTCAAGAGCTGCACTATGCTTGTGCAGATCTGTTACTTCAGCGTGACTGATATAATGATGGCATTTGGGGCGAAAATGCGGGCATCAGCCCTAATTTCTGGGCACGCTGAAGCCAGTGGCTGCGTCCTATGATGTAGCTGCACTGGCCCTGGCAGTGTGGTTTTGCCAAACATCCTGAGTAACCTGGGGGTTACTCAGATGTCTATTGGCTGATCAAGGTTCATGCAGAGGATCCAATGCTGCATCTTCAGTGTAGATGACTTAGGTTGGGGCTAAAATGCCGTTGGTCAGAATACAGATCGCGACATCCCACTGTTTAAAATCACAGGGGTCGGGAAGCAAGCTACCCCTGACCCTCCCTTACTGCAGCCTAAACACCCCCGCCCCCCTGCAGCCTAACCCTCCCTGGGGGTGCCTGACCCCCTCCCTGCAACCTAGCCCCTCTTCCCACAACCTAATCCTTCCCCTGCAGCATAAACCTAACCACCCCTCCCCCGCGTCTTACCTCTCCGAAGTCCCGGCAGTCACTCGATTGGGATCCTGGCTGTTGGGATGCCAACGCCAGCACTATGATCCTATTCGGGATGCTGGTGCCAGCATTCTTAACAGTGTTGGGATTCCCGACTGCCGGGCTCCTGATTGGATCCCGATGAAATATGTTGGAATTCAGTGTGCTGGCACCACTGACAGGGATTGCGTACTGGGTTTTGTCACACCGTATATGGATTAATAGTAGTGATGAGCGGGTTCGGTTCCTCGGAAACCGAACCCCCCCGAACTTCACCCATTATACACGGGTCCGAGGCATACTCGAATTCTCCCGTATGGCTCGGTTAATCAGAGCGCGCCCAAACGTCATCATCCCGCTGTCGAGATTCAGATTCTATATAGGCAGCCGCGCGTCGCCGCCATTTTCACTCGTGCATTGGAAATGTTAGGGAGAGGACGTGGCTGGCGTCCTCTCCGTTTATTGTTGATGCAAATATTTGTGCTTGCTTATATCTTAATTGTGGGGACTGGGGAGCAGCTGTATAATATAGGAGGAGTACAGTGCAGAGTTTTGCTGATCAGTGACCACCAGTTTTATCCGTTCTCTGCCTGAAAAAACGCTCCTTATCTGTGCTCAGTGTGCTGCATATATCTGTGCTCACACTGCTTTATTGTGGGGACTGGGGACCACCAGTATATTATATAGGAGGAGTACAGTGCATAATTTTGCTGACCACCAGTATATAATATATAGGAGTACGGTACAGAAGGCCACTGCTGTACCTACCTCTGTGTCGTCAAGTATACTATCCATCCATACCTGTGGTGCATTTAAGTTTTGCACAGTTTGCTGACCACCAGTATATAATATAAAGCATTACAGTACAGTAGGCCACTGCTGTACCTACCTCTGTGTCGTCAAGTATACTATCCATCCATACCTGTGGTGCATTTAAGTTTTGCACAGTTTGCTGACCACCAGTATATAATATATAGCATTACGGTACAGTAGGCCACTGCTGTACCTACCTCTGTGTCGTCAAGTATACTATCCATCCATACCTGTGGTGCATTTAAGTTTTGCACAGTTTGCTGACCACCAGTATATAATATATAGCATTACGGTACAGTAGGCCACTGCTGTACCTACCTCTGTGTCGTCAAGTATACTATCCTTCCATGCCTGTGGTGCATTTAAGTTTTGCACAGTTTGCTGACCACCAGTATATAATATATAGCATTACAGTACAGTAGGCCACTGCTGTACCTACCTCTGTGTCGTCAAGTATACTATCCATCCATACCTGTGGTGCATTTCAGTTGTGCGCAGAATATATGTAGTAGTAGGCCATTGCTATTGATACTGGCATATAATTTCACACATTAAAAAATGGAGAACAAGAATGTGGAGGTTAAAATAGGGAAAGATCAAGATCCACTTCCACCTCTTGCTGAAGCTGCTGCCACTAGTCATGGCCGAGACGATGAAATGCCATCAACGTCGTCTGCCAAGGCCGATGCCTAATGTCATAGTAGAGAGCATGTAAAATCCAAAAAACAAAAGTTCAGTAAAATGACCCAAAAATCAAAATTGAAAGCGTCTGATGAGAAGCGTAAACTTGCCAATATGCCATTTACGACACGGAGTGGCAAGGAACGGCTGAGGCCCTGGCCTATGTTCATGGCTAGTGGTTCAGATTCACATGAGGATGGAAGCACTCATCCTCTTGCTAGAAAAATGAAAAGACTTAAGCTGGCAAAAGCACAGCAAAGAACTGTGCGTTCTTCTAAATCACAAATCCCCACGGAGAGTCCAATTGTGTCGGTTGCGATGCCTGACCTTCCCAACACTGGACGGGAAGAGCTTGCGCCTTCCACCATTTGTACGCCCCCTGCAAGTGCTGGAAGGAGCACCCGCAGTCCAGTTCCTGATAGTCAAATTGAAGATGTCACTGTTGAAGTACACCAGGATGAGGATATGGGTGTTGCTGGTGCTGGGGAGGAAATTGACAAGGAGGATTCTGATGGTGGGGTGGTTTGTTTAAGTCAGGCACCCGGGGAGACACCTGTTGTCCGTGGGACGAATATGGCCATTGACATGCCTGGTCAAAATACATAAAAAATCAGCTCTTCGGTGTGGAATTATTTCAACAGAAATGCGGACAACAGGTGTCAAGCCGTGTGTTGCCTTTGTCAAGCTGTAATAAGTAGGGGTAAGGACGTTAACCACCTCGGAACATCCTCCCTTATACGTCACCTGCAGCGCATTCATCATAAGTCAGTGACAAGTTCAAAAAATTTGGATGACAGCGGAAGCAGTCCACTGACCACTAAATCCCTTCCTCTTGTAACCAAGCTCCTGCAAACCACACCAACTCCCTCAGTGTCAATTTCCACCTTACACAGGAAAGCCAATAGTCCTGCAGGCCATGTCACTGGCAAGTCTGACGAGTCCTCTCCTGCCTGGGATTCCTCCAATGCATCCTTGAGTGTAACACCTACTGCTGCTGGCGCTGCTGTTGTTGCTGCTGGGAGTCGATCGTCAACCCAGAAGGGAAGTCGGAAGACCACTTGTACTACTTCCAGTAAGCAATTGACTGTCCAACAGTCATCCTGCTGCAAAGCGGATAACTCAGGTCTTGTCAGCCTGGGTGGTGAGAAACGTGGTTCCGGTATCCACCGTTAATTCAGAGGCAACTAGAGACTTGATTGAGGTACTGTGTCCCCGGTACCAAATACCATCTAGGTTCCATTTCTCTAGGCAGGCGATACCGAAAATGTACACAGACGTCAGAAAAAGAGTCACCAGTGTCCTAAAAAATGCAGTTGTACCCAATGTCCATTTAACCACGGACATGTGGACAAGTGGAGCAGGACAGACTCAGGACTATATGACTGTGACAGCCCACTGGGTAGATGTATTGTCTCCCGCAGCAAGTACAGCAGCGGCGGCACCAGTAGCAGCATCTCGCAAACGCCAACTCGTTCCTAGGCAGGCTACGCTTTGTATCACCGCTTTCCATAAGAGGCACACAGCTGACAACCTCTTACGGAAACTGAGGAACATCATCGCAGAATGGCTTACCCCAATTCGACTCTCCTGGGGTTTGTGACATCGGACAACGCCAGCAATATTGTGCGTGCATTACATCTGGGCAAATTCCAGCACGTCCCATGTTTTGCACATACATTGAATTTGGTGGTGCAGAATTATTTAAAAAAACGACAGGGGCGTGCAAGAGATGCTGTCTGTGGCCCGAAGAATTGTGGGCCACTTTCGGCATTCAGCCACCGCGTGCCGAAGACTGGAGCACCACCAAGCAGTCCTGAACCTGCCCTGCCATCATCTGAAGCAAGAGGTGGTAACGAGGTGGAATTCAACCCTCTATATGCTTCAGAGGATGGAGGAGCAGCAAAAGGCCATTCAAGCCTATACATCTGCCCACGATATAGGCAAAGGAGGGGGAATGCACCTGACTCAAGCGCAGTGGAGAATGATTTCAACGTTGTGCAAGGTTCTGCAACCCTTTGAACTTGCCACACGTGAAGTCAGTTCAGACACTGCCAGCCTGAGTCAGGTCATTCCCCTCATCAGGCTTTTGCAGAAGAAGCTGGAGACATTGAAGGAGGAGCTAAAACACAGCGATTCCGCTAGGCATGTGGGACTTGTGGATGGAGCCCTTAATTCGCTTAACCAGGATTCACGGGTGGTCAATCTGTTGAAATCAGAGCACTACATTTTGGCCACCGTGCTCGATCCTAGATTTAAAACCTACGTTGTATCTCTCTTTCCGGCAGACACAAGTCTGCAGAGGTTCAAAGACCTGCTGGTGAGAAAATTGTCAAGTCAAGCGGAACGTGACCCGTCAACAGCTCCTCCACATTCTCCCGCAACTGAAGGTGCGAGGAAAAGGCTAACAATTCCGAGCCCACCCGCTGGCGGTGATGCAGGGCAGTCTGGAGCGAGTGCTGACATCTGGTCCGGACTGAAGGACCTGCCAACGATTACTGACATGTCGTCTACTGTCACTGCATATGATTATATGAGGATTATATGAGTGACCGCATCCAAGTAGGCACGTCAGACAGTCCGTACGTATACTGGCAGGAAAAAGAGCCAATTTGGAGGCCCTTGCACAAACTGGCTGTATTTTACCTAAGTTGCCCACCCTCCAGTGTGTACTCCGAAAGAGTGTTTAGTGCAGCCGCTCACCTTGTCAGCAATTGGCGTACGAGCTTACTTCCAGAAAATGTGGAGAAGATGATGTTCATCAAAATGATTATAATCAATTCCTCCGTGGAGACATTCACCAGAAATTGCCTCCAGAAAGTACACAGGGACCTGAGATGGTGGATTCCAGTGGGGATGAATTAATAATCTGTGAGGATGGGGATGTACACAGTGAAAGGGGTGAGGAATCGGAGGATGATGATGAGGTGGACATCTTGCCTCTGTAGAGCCAGTTTGTGCAAGTAGAGATTGATTGCTTCTTTTTTGGTGGGGGCCCAAACCAACCAGTCATTTCAGTCACAGTCGTGTGGCAGACCCTGTCGCTGAAATGATGGGTTCGTTAAAGTGTGCATGTCCTGTTTATACAACATTAGGGTGGGTGGGAGGGCCCAAGGACAATTCCATCTTGCACCTCTTTTTTCTTTCATTTTCTTTGCATCATGTACTGTTTGGGGACAATTTTTTTGAAGTGCCATCCTGCCTGACACTGCAGTGCCACTCCTAGATGGGCCAGGTGTTTGTGTCGGCCACATGTGTCGCTTAGCTTAATCACACAGCGACCTTGGTGCGCCTCTTTTTTTCTTTGCATCATGTGCTGTTTGGGTACAATTTTTTTGAAGTGCCATCCTGCCTGACACTGCAGTGCCACTCCTAGATGGGCCAGGTGTTTGTGTCGGCCACTTGTGTCGCTTAGCCTAGCCATCCAGCGACCTTGGTGCACCTCTTTTTCTCTTTGCATCATGTGCTGTTTGGGGACTATTTTTTTGAAGTGCCATCCTGTCTGACACTGCAGTGCCACTCCTAGATGGGCCAGGTGTTTGTGTCGGCCACTTGTGTCACTTAGCTTAGCCATCCAGCAACCTCGGTGCAAATTTTAGGACTAAAAATAATATTGTGAGGTGTGAGGTGTTCAGAATAGACTGAAAATGAGTGTAAATTATGGTTATTGAGGTTAATAATTCTATGGGATCAAAATGACCCCCAAATTCTATGATTTAAGCTGTTTTTGAGTTTTTTTGTAAAAAAAAACACCCGAATCCAAAACACACCCGAATCCGACAAAAAATTTTCAGGGAGGTTTTGCCAAAACGTGTCCGAATCCAAAACACGGCCGCGGACCCGAATCCAAAACACAAAACCCGAAAAATTTCCGGTGCACATCACTAATTAATAGTAACGTCTATTTATACTGTACATATGCACCTGGAGGTGTTGTGCAGCACTAAGTAACAGAATTGAAAGGCTTGAGATATCTCCTACTCATGCAGATGTGGCAGGTTAATCAGAACGCTGGGATTGACTTGACCAGTAAAGCAGGTTTTCAGGATGTCGGGATTGGCTTTCCGACCAGGCAGGTTTTCAGGATGTCGGGATTGACTTTCCAACTAGGCAGGAGCTCAGGATGTCGGGATTGGCTTTCCAACTAGGCAGGAGTTCAGGATGCTGGACGGAACCAGCAAAGCAAGTTTTCTGAATGCTGGGCGGAACCAGCACAGCAGGAGTTCAGTATGTTGGACAGAACCAGCAAGGCAGGTTTGTAGAATGCTGGGCGGAACCAGCGGAGTAGATTTGCAGAAGGCTGGGCGGAATCAGCACAGCAGGTTTTCCAGATGCTGGACGGACCCAGCGCAGTAGGTTTGCAGAAGACTGGACAGATCCAGCACAGCTGGTTTCCCAGATGCTGGATGGAAACAGCGGAGTAGGTTTGCAGAAGGCTAGGCGGAACCAGCACAGCAGGTTTTTCAGATGCTGGACGGAACCAGCGGAGTAGGTTTGCAGAAGGCTGGGGGAAACCAGCACAGCAGGTTTTCCAGATGCTGGACGGAACCAGCGGAGTAGATTGTAGAAGGCTGGGCGGAACCAGCATAGCAGGTTTTCCAGATGCTGGATGGAACCAGTGGAGTAGATTGCAGAAGACTGGGCAGAACCAGCAGAGCAGGATTTCTAGATGCTGGACGGAACCAGCGGAGTAGGTTTGCAGAAGGCTGGGCGGAACCAGCACAGCATGTTTTCCAGATGCTGGACGGGAACCAGCGGAGTACATTACAGACAGCTTGGCGGAACCAGCACAGTCACTATGACCGCAATGATATGCAGGACAGCCTCTCTGGATCACTGGAATGGCACACCAGTGAATCTAGAAATGATGCGATGTTATTGCAGTAGTGGCCCTTTAAATCATCCTGGGAGTCAGGTTGTGCTAGAGATGGATATTGGGGGTAATTCTGAGTTGATCGTAGCAACAAATTTGTTAGCAGTTGGGCAAAACATTGTGCACTGCAGGGGGGGCAGATATAACATGTGCAGAGAGAGTTAGATTTGGGTGGGGTGTGTTCAAATTGAAATCTAAATTGCAGTGTAAAAATAAAGCAGCCAGTATTTACTCTGCACAGAAACAATATAACCTACCCAAATATAACTCTCTCCACATGTTATATCTGCCCCCCCTGCAGTGCACATGGTTTTGCCCATCTGCTAACAAAGTTGCTGCTACGATCAGGTCTGAATTAGGCCCATTGCACTAAGGGGCTAATTCAGACCTGGCGATCAGTGTGCCGGCGCATGCCAGAGATGCGATCAGCATCTCTGCCCAGAGATCACCTCTGCCTGATTGACAGGCAGAGGCGTTCACTGGGCGGGCCAATGGCGTTGGGCGGGCCAGCGGCGTTGGGCCACCGTTTTGTGGGCGTGGTTCAGGCAACGTAGGCATGCCTGGACTGCGGCGGCCCGGCGAGCGACGAGTAGCTCCCTGCAAGCGCGCTGGAGCTGCGCTGGTAGGGAGCTACTTTTCAGGTACAAAAGCATCACCGCCGCACGATGCTTTTGTACCTGTGCGGCGGGGGGGATGGCCAGACATGCGGGGCGGACTAGCCCTGTGTTGGGCGTCCCCCCGCATGTCAGGGTGGCTGATCGTAGCCGTGCAAATGATCAGGTCTGAATTAGGCCCCTAGTCTTTACCAGCAGGAGATACTGGAGCGCACTCCAGGCTGAGAGACAACAAAGCACTGACCCCTTGCCAGTGCTGGGACTTAAACTTATACCTCTTGCTCACTGCTGAGTGGATGAGGGATTCACATGATGAGGAAGTGATTGCGGATTGGGTCCAGGAAGGTCAGCTGACCAGGACCTGTCATGTCGATGTCCATAGCTGGTTGTAAAGGGAACTCCAGCATGGTGTGTGCATAAATAGACAGTAATGGCTGCAGGCCCTAAGAGCACAGGGAGTTGTATCTGATGACCACTGGACTTGTAGATGCTGACACGGAAGCATAGGACAGCATGAAGAGACTTGCTGAATTCAGCATTCACACAGAAGGTTAATCAGCACAGGTGTAGCTTGTTAGCAAGTCTCACCTTCCAGACGGAGAACTCAGCACTCAGGGAACTCATGGTACTGGTGAGCTGTTTATCCCAGTGAGCAGTAAGTCACCAAATTATATTAATTTAGACAGGATTGTGACATCCACTTGATACTGAATGAAAAGCTTGGCCTGAGCAAGGTTTCTGCATGCTGGATGCTCCATCAGCTGACTGGAGAGCAGAAGGAAGCTCGGGTGACTTGGTGTCACAATATGATGGACATATTTGATATTATTCACTCAAACTTTGGGAGATCATCATTGGTGATGAATCCTGGATCTACAGTTTCGACACTGAGAACAACAGTCCCTGCACTGCCACAGAGATTTCAACATGAGTGCATCGTGGCCAAGCAGATCGTGGCTGATTTTGTGGCCAAGACTGGTCATGTAGCTACTGTACCACTTGTGTAGTAGCACACTGTCAATGGGGACTGCTATGCCAACAAATACCTGCCGCAAGTGCTGGAAGCCATTTCCAGCTACCATCCAAGAACTCGCACTCATGGTGCCCTTCTCCAGCACAACAACGTACCTGCCCTCAAGTGCATGTAGAAGACGTACCTATTTCGTACGGGTCAAACTGCTTCATCCAGTGGTTTTAGTGGATGCAACTTTGCATAGACTCGTCTGGTGAATACTTTGAAAAAATGTAGTGTTCACTTTGTAAGTAACAGCTATGCATGATTAGTAGATGAAATAACAGCTTAGCCTGTTTTTAGTAGTGATGTGCACCGGCAATTTTTCGGGTTTTGTGTTTTGGGTTCGGTTCCGCGGCCGTGTTTTGGGTTCGAACGCGTTTTGGCAAAACCTCACCGAAATTTTTTTGTCGGATTCGGGTGTGTTTTGGATTCGGGTGTTTTTTTCAAAAAACCCTAAAAAACAGCTTAAATCATAGAATTTGGGGGTCATTTTGATCCCATAGTATTATTAACCTCAATAACCATAATTTCCACTCATTTTCAGTCTATTCTGAACACCTCACACCTCACAATATTATTTTTAGTCCTAAAATATGCACCGAGGTCGCTGGATGACTAAGCTAAGTGACCTAAGTGGCCGACACAAACACCTGGCCCATCTAGGAGTGGCACTGCAGTGTCACGCAGGATGGCCCTTCAAAAAAATACACCCCAAACAGCACATGACGCAAAGAAAAAAAGAGGCGCAATGAGGTAGCTGTGTGACTAAGCTAAGCGACCCTAGTGGCCAACACAAACACCTGGCCCATCTAGGAGTGGCACTGCAGTGTCACGCAGGATGGCCCTTCAAAAAAATACTCCCCAAACAGCACATGACGCAAAGAAAAAAAGAGGTGCAATGAGGTAGCTGTGTGACTAAGCTAAGCGACCCTAGTGGCCGACACAAACACCTGGCCCATCTAGGAGTGGCACTGCAGTGTCACGCAGGATGGCCCTTCAAAAAAATGCTCCCCAAACAGCACATGACGCAAAGAAAAAAAGAGGCGCAATGAGGTAGCTGTGTGACTAAGCTAAGCGACCCTAGTGGCCGACACAAACACCTGGCCCATCTAGGAGTGGCACTGCAGTGTCACGCAGGATGGCCCTTCAAAAAAATACTCCCCAAACAGCACATGACGCAAAGAAAAAAAGAGGCGCAATGAGGTAGCTGTGTGACTAAGCTAAGCGACCCTAGTGGCCGACACAAACACCTGGCCCATCTAGGAGTGGCACTGCAGTGTCACGCAGGATGGCCCTTCAAAAAAATACTCCCCAAACAGCACATGACGCAAAGAAAAATGAAAGAAAAAAGAGGTGCAAGATGGAATTGTCCTTGGGCCCTCCCACCCACCCTTATGTTGTATAAACAGGACATGCACACTTTAACGAACCCATAATTTCAGCGACAGGGTCTGCCACACGACTGTGACTGAAATGACTGGTTGGTTTGGGCCCCCACCAAAAAAGAAGCAATCAATCTCTCCTTGCACAAACTGACTCTACGGAGGCAAGATGTCCACTTCATCATCATCGTCCGATTCATCACCCCTTTCACTGTGTACATCCCCCTCCTCACAGATTATTAATTCGTCCCCACTGGAATCCACCATCTCATGTCCCCGTGTACTTTCTGGAGGCAATTGCTGCTGGTGAATGTCTCCACGGAGGAATTGATTATAATTCATTTTAATGAACATCATCTTCTCCACATTTTCTAGAAGTAACCTCGTACGACGATTGCTGACAAGGTGAGCGGCGGCACTAAACACTCTTTCGGAGTACACACTGGAGGGAGGGCAACTTAGGTAGAATAAAGCCAGTTTGTGCAAGGGCCTCCAAATTGCCTCTTTTTCCTGCCAGTATACGTACGGACTGTCTGACGTGCCTACTTGGATGCGGTCACTCATAATCCTCCACCATTCTTTCAATGGTGAGAGAATCATATGAAGTGACAGTAGACGACATGTCAGTAATCGTTGGCAGGTCCTTCAGTCCGGACCAGATGTCAGCACTCGCTCCAGACTGCCCTGCATCACCGCCAGCGGGTGGGCTCGGAATTCTTAGCCTTTTCCTCGCACCCCCAGTTGCGGGAGAATGTGAAGGAGGAGATGGTGACGGGTCACGTTCCGCTTGACTTGACAATTTTCTCACCAGCAGGTCTTTGAACCTCTGCAGACTTGTGTCTGCCGGAAAGAGAGATACAACGTAGGTTTTAAATCTAGGATCGAGCACGGTGGCCAAAATGTAGTGCTCTGATTTCAACAGATTGACCACCCGTGAATCCTGGTTAAGCGAATGAAGGGCTCCAAGTTCAGAAAGGTTGCAGAACCTTGCACAACGTTGAAATCATTCTCCACTTCGCTTGAGACAGGTGCATTCCACCTCCTTTGCCTATATCGTGGGCAGATGTACAGGCTTGAATGGCCTTTTGCTGCTCCTCCATCCTCTGAAGCATATAGAGGGTTGAATTCCACCTCGTTACCACCTCTTGCTTCAGATGATGGCAGGGCAGGTTCAGGTGTTTTTGGTGGTGCTCCAGTCTTCTGTACGCGGTGCCTGTACGCCGAAAGTGGCCCACAATTCTTCTGGCCACCGACAGCATCTCTTGCACGCCCCTGTCGTTTTTTAAATAATTCTGCACCACCAAATTCAAGGTATGTGCAAAACATGGGACGTGCTGGAATTTGCCCAGATGTAATGCACGCACAATATTGCTGGCGTTGTCCAATGCCACAATCCCCAGGAGAGTCCAATTGGGGTAAGCCATTCTGCGATGATCTTCCTCAGTTGCCGTAAGAGGTTTTCAGCTGTGTGCGTATTCAGGAAAGCGGTGATACAAAGCGTAGCCTGCCTAGGAACGAGTTGGCGTTTGCGAGATGCTGCTACTGGTGCCGCCGCTGCTGTTCTTGCTGCGGGAGGCAATACATCTACCCAGTGGGCTGTCACAGTCATGTAGTCCTGAGTCTGCCCTGCTCCACTTGTCCACATGTCCGTGGTTAAGTGGACATTGGGTACAACTGCATTTTTTAGGACACTGGTGACTCTTTTTCTGACGTCTGTGTACATTCTCGGTATCGCCTGCCTAGAGAAATGGAACCTAGATGGTATTTGGTACCGGGGACACAGTACCTCAATCAAGTCTATAGTTGGCTCTGAAGTAACGATGGATACCGGAACCACGTTTCTCACCGCCCTGGCTGCCAAGGCCTCAGTTATCCGCTTTGCCGCAGGATGACTGCTGTGATATTTCATCTTCCTCGCAAAGGACTGTTGGACAGTCAATTGCTTACTGGAAGTAGTACAAGTGGTCTTCCGACTTCCCCTCTGGGATGACCATCGACTCCCAGCAGCAACAACAGCAGCGCCAGCAGCAGTAGGCGTTACACTCAAGGATGCATCGGAGGAATCCAAGGCAGGAGAGGACTCGTCAGACTTGCCAGTGACATGGCCTGCAGGACTATTGGCTTTCCTGGGTAAGGAGGAAATTGACACTGAGGGAGTTGGTGGTGTGGTTTGCGTGAGCTTGGTTACAAGAGGAAGGGATTTAGTGGTCAGTGGACTGCTTCCGCTGTCGCCCAAAGTTTTTGAACTTGTCACTGACTTATGATGAATGCGCTGCAGGTGACGTATAAGGGAGGATGTTCCGAGGTGGTTAACGTCCTTACCCCTACTTATTACAGCTTGACAAAGGCAACACACGGCTTGACACCTGTTGTCCGCATTTGTGTTGAAATAATTCCACACCGAAGAGCTGATTTTTATTTTATTTTGACCAGGCATGTCAATGGCCATATTCCTCCCACGGACAACAGGTGTCTCCCCGGGTGCCTGACTTAAACAAACCACCTCACCATCAGAATCCTCCTTGTCAATTTCCTCCCCAGCGCCAGCAACACCCATATCCTCATCCTGGTGTACTTCAACACTGACATCTTCAATTTGACTATCAGGAACTGGACTGCGGGTGCTCCTTCCAGCACTTGCAGGGGGCGTGCAAATGGTGGAAGGCGCAAGCTCTTCCCGTCCAGTGTTGGGAAGGTCAGGCATCGCAACCGACACAATTGGACTCTCCTTGGGGATTTGTGATTTCGAAGAACGCACAGTTCTTTGCTGTGCTTTTGCCAGCTTAAGTCTTTTCATTTTTCTAGCGAGAGGCTGAGTGCTTCCATCCTCATGTGAACCTGAACCACTAGCCATGAACATAGGCCAGGGCCTCAGCCGTTCCTTGCCACTCCGTGTCGTAAATGGCATATTGGCAAGTTTATGCTTCTCCTCGGACGCTTTTAATTTTGATTTTTGGGTCATTTTTTTACTGATCTTTTGTGTTTTGGATTTTACATGCTCTGTACTATGACATTGGGCATCGGCCTTGGCAGACGACGTTGATGGCATTTCATCGTCTCGCCCATGACTAGTGGCAGCAGCTTCAGCACGAGGTGGAAGTGGATCTTGATCTTTCCCTATTTTTTTAACCTCCACATTTTTGTTCTCCATATTTTAATGCGCACAACTAAAAGACACCACAGGTATACAATGTAGATGGATGGATATACTACTAGTATACTTTATGTATGACGACAAGTGACGACACAGAGGTAGGTACAGCAGTGGCCTACCGTACTGCTATATACAGTATTATGGACCTGGTGGACACTGTCTGCAGACTGCGTTTATAGTATAAAAAAAAAAAAGACACCACAGGTATACAATGTAGATGGATGGATATACTACTAGTATACTTTATGTATGACGACGAGTGACGACACAGAGGTAGGTACAGCAGTGGCCTACCGTACTGCTATATACAGTATAATGGACCTGGTGGACACTGTCAGCAGACTGCGTTTATAGTATAAAGAAAAAAAGACACCACAGGTATACAATGTAGATGGATGGATATACTACTAGTATACTTTATGTATGACGACGAGTGACGACACAGAGGTAGGTATAGCAGGCCTACCGTACTGCTATATACAGTATAATGGACCTGGTGGACACTGTCTGCAGACTGCGTTTATAGTATAAAAAAAAAAAAGACACCACAGGTATACAATGTAGATGGATGGATATACTACTAGTATACTTTATGTATGACGACGAGTGACGACACAGAGGTAGGTACAGCAGTGGCCTACCGTACTGCTATATACAGTATAATGGACCTGGTGGACACTGTCAGCAGACTGCGTTTATAGTATAAAGAAAAAAAGACACCACAGGTATACAATGTAGATGGATGGATATACTACTAGTATACTTTATGTATGACGACGAGTGACGACACAGAGGTAGGTACAGCAGGCCTACCGTACTGCTATATACAGTATAATGGACCTGGTGGACACTGTCAGCAGACTGCGTTTATAGTATAAAGAAAAAAAAGACACCACAGGAGTGTTTTTCAGGCAGACAAACGTATACTGGTGGTCACTGTCAGCAAAACTCTGCACTGTACTCCTGCTATAGCTGCTCCCCAGTCTCCCCCACAATTAAGCAGTGTGAGCACTCAGCACAGTCAGATATATCATGCAGCACACTAAGGCTGAGCACAGATATGGTATGGAGCGTTTTTTTCAGGCAGAGAACGGATAAAAAAAAAAAAACTAGCAAAACTCTGCACTGTACTCCTCCTGTCCTAACAGCTGCTCCCCAATCCTCCCCACAATAAGCTAAGCAGTAGCAATCAATCAGATCAACTAACTCTAAGGCTCTATAACTAAACGGAGAGGACGCCAGCCACGTCCTCTCCCTATCAATCTCAATGCACGTGTGAAAATGGCGGCGACGCGCGGCTGCTTATATAGAATCCGAATCTCGCGAGAATCCGACAGCGGGATGATGACGTTCGGGCGCGCCCGGGTTAGCCGAGCAAGGCGGGAGGATCCAAGTCTGCTCGGACCCGTGTAAAAAGAGTGAAGTTCGGGGGGTTCGGTTTCTGAGAAACCGAACCCGCTCATCACTAGTTTTTAGGAAAGACAAATATAGATGCTAAGGGTGGAATTCAAATGTTTGAAAAGTCGGTTGGATGTCTGTTTTTTCCTGTCTATTAGATAGGAAAAAACAGATTCCCAACTGACTTTTCAAACATTTGAATCTCCCCCTAATATTTACTTAGACTCATGTTGCAGACTACGGATTGTGCATGATATTCTGAAGATTGCTGCTTCAACTAATGTTGAACAATACTGCACAGAGGATAAGTCACAATAAGTGATATGATTCAGCCATAATTTGGCCTTTTGCAAATAAATGTGCATCTTGCAACGCAGTGATAGAGGGCTGTGACTTGCCAATGAGGTCATCAGGCAGTGCTGTGGAGGAAGGGTGCAGAACATAGTGGGAGCAAGAAGGTACAGAAGTAAGCCACAGCTCAGTGTTGAATAAAAGGCTTCTGTAGTAGTTACTGACATGTGAATGCTGCACATAGGCGGCCCACGTAGATACAGTACAAAAAGCAAAACCAGTCAGTCCATGTATGCTGATCCTTGTAGTGCCATATTGGATGATCTTGCGGTGCCTCCAGGTAAGTTGGCTCTCAATTCAGAAACACAAAAATGTATGATTCAATGTGGTGTATTATCATGTAGTGCTGGACCAGCAGAGGCAGAGAAGCCTTTCCATGGCTGGTGGCTTACCATATGCTTGTCCAAATGCCCAAGTTTGGGGTAAGCATGTGGTAAAACCAAGTGATATGCATCAGATCACATGAGATCAGAGCATGTTGTGTTCTATTGATCCAGTCTGTGTTTGAGTCAACCTTATATTCTCCAAGCATTCCAGTGCAATCCCTCTCTTTAGACCCCAAGATGATGGTTCACTTCCTAGAGAAGAGCAGTGAAGTACCTCCGGAATGGTTGTGAAGTCATTCCATGTATCTGCTCATTCTTCCTTACATCCCATAGAGATGCACCAGAGCAGAGATTTCAACTGGCAATGTGCACAGCCAGACATTGAGGTGATGTACAGTGGCATATCACAGAGCATAGCATTCCCCCCTAAGAATTATCCTGTCAGAAACACCCATTGACTGATTAGTACAATAAAGAGGTACACTCTGCTCCCAACAATATTTAATTATGTTGCAGCATACAAATCTTGTTCTACCAATTTTATTTTTGCCATGAAGACTATCAGCATGAATCCACAGCAAATTTTCTTAGAATTGTTTTCCTAAAACATATCTCACTATGCAAAACTATAAGTAGCACAATACAATAAACGTCATATACAAGATGATTGTTATTATACATGTTGGTACCCAACAAAGGTTTCTGAGCCAGTAAACAAGTGTACCTGTACATTAGCTCCATAAGCTGGACAATGAAAAGGAAATAAAAACAGTAAGGAGGTATTACCGCTGACTGAGTCATTTCTTATTAGAGAATATGTTTTTATTCCGTATAAATTGGGCTTAATTAGAGTAGATTAATTAGTACTATTGTTAATCAGACCCCAGTTGTAAATATTTTAAGTAGAAGTTAGAGCTGACAACTCATCCAAAGCAGTCGTACAGTTCCACACACTGATTTTACATGCAATGTGCGCAGTACAAACGTGATACATTGCATGCATGTACTTATTCACTGTGATACAAAGCACGCAGGCTGGCTCACTAAAGAAATACACAAATACAGGTTGAGTCTCCCTTATCCAAAATGCTTGGGACCAGAGGTATTTTGGATATGGGATTTTTCCGTATTTTGGAATAATTGCATACCATAATGAGATATCATGGTGATGGGACCTAAATCTAAGCACAGAATGCATTTATGTTACATATACACCTTACACACACAGCCTGAAGGTCATTTAATACAATATTTTAATAACTTTGTGTATTAAACAAAGTTAGTGTACATTGAGCCATCAAAAAACAAAGGTTTCACTATCTCACTCTCACTCAAAAAAGTCCGTATTTCGGAATATTCCGTATTTCTGAATATTTGGATATAGGATACTCAACCTGTATACACTTTGGCCAGCTCGCTATGGCTGTCCGAGCGTATTGATTGATTTTATTCTCATTTAGTAACTTTTTTTTTGCCCTTTTTGAAATGTGTGCTGTAGTTTTGTTATTTTGAAAGAACTCTTTTAACTTTGTTGTTGCCACCAAATACAATGTGTACTATTAATGTTCTCTTACTTCTCTCTTTGTTCTTTCAAGATTTTCAGAACTTGAAGATCCAAAGAGGCCAAAATATATTCTGTATTTCTCAAGAGGAACAACATGATCTACAGTCTTTGGGGTCTATTTAATTGAAGTTGGAACTGGCGTCTAGTCTGAAAGACGGCAGTTTCCGAGGTTTTTTTGGTCAAATCAGGATTCGACCTATTCAATGCAGCTGCCGTTTTTCTGACTTGTCGGCAATTTCGACTTGTCGGAAAACACGTGGATCAGCAGATTAGCCGCGGATCCACATGTTTTATCGAATTAGCGGCCAATTCCGACAGGATTTTGGCCCATTTTCCGACAATGCTGATCCGACTTTAAAAAAAGTAGGTTCAGCATTGTCGGAAACGGGCAAAACCTACCGGAATTGCCTGCTAATAGAATACTGCACTGTCGGATCCTTTCCGTCGGAGAGTATCCCACATGCATTGAATAACCCGTTTATGTTCAAGAATTCATTCTTTTTTGTTACTTAGGTGCTAGTTTATCATTAAATATTTGTGGCTTATTCCCCCGACAACACACGTCTTGAGGGGTAACCGCATATATTATCACCCATGTGTATGAAGGAGGGACCGCAGAAGATATAAGGGATCGCAGTTGCAAACAGTGACACCGCCCAAAATGGTCGAAACATGTTTGAGTGCCCCCACCCAAGTTACCACCCAGAAACACAAGCTGTCAATCACTTTGCAAATAAAGTCTCACTGTGACCGTCATCGCAAGAACCTGTGCAGTGAGACTTAGGCATATGCGCAGTGGTACATTGCTTCCCTGCATCAGACATAGATATTGCGTCCATCTCTGAATCGTATGTCTGCGATATCTGTGTGATTTCTACTATATAAGGAAATCAGCTCTATGTCTACTATGAAATTACGCTGAGTTTGTTTTGATTGTAAGACTGATGAATTATAATATTTTCCTTCTGCAACACTCCTACTTTTGTTCTCCAGGACACACTGGCATAGTAACAAGGAAAGACTGTTATTTGCTCTTTGCAGTGTCATCCATTTGTTACCTACACCCACAAGTGTTATATTGTTTTACAGTAAGTCGTCTGCAGACTACCCTACACTATGTTTATATTGTCTGAAACACAAACACTTTACATTGCTAATGAACTAAAAATTTGTTTCAAGTATGACTGAATAGTGAAAGGGGGTTTAGTATAAAAATAACTACAATCAAAATCCCGGCGGTTAAAATACCGACAACAATTGACAAACGGTCAAAATACTGACAAGGTCAAAATACAGAAATTTAAAATGTTGACAGGTCAAAAAGTCGACACAAGTTTTTTGTTTTTTTAAAAGCCCGATGACAGTATCCTTTTTAACCGATGCCGGCACTTATCAGGGAGTATGCGTCAGGTGCCTCAGGCATCCAAAGCAAATCCGCGATAAGGGGCCGCTGAAGCCGCGATAACACATGGGATCGGGAACTTAGCCTCAATCTCATATGTTTTCGATCGATCATGGGTCCAATTATTAACCTCTAATTGGATACAGCGATAATGACCATCAGTTATTAATCGCAATATCCAGCTGTTAGATCAGCCGAAACGGCATTGGGGCTAAAAGGATACCACCCAATATATGAAAAGTCACCAAGGAGTCCTGTGATTACAGATAAGGCATATGGCACAGGCATGAGATTTAGCATCTCATGTGATTAGAATATAGGAGCTCATTCAGAGATGGATGCAGATCGCTGCATACGCAGCCAGATCTGCATCCATCTCCTCTCATGTTGGGGGCCGCCCAGCACAGGGCAAGGCCCCCCAGCATGTGTGAGACCGCCTCCTGATGTATTTGCAATTAGATTGTGGATGCATTGGAACTAAGGTTGACCCCTGGCTGCGCTGTCAGGCGCCATTTTTTTAATCGGAAAGGCTGCATGTGACGCCACAAAGCTGTCCCGAAAACGGGCCTAGTCCTCCCCCATTCGGCCCGCCCTGCCCCCCAATGCCACGTTGCTTCCCCGAAAATGGTCCCGGTCCTCCCCCATTCGGCCCACCCTGCCCCCCTATACCATATTTCTGCCCCAAAAACGGTCCAGGTCCGGCCCGCCCTGCACCCCCACCACCCCGCGAACGACAGCCGATGTCATCAGGTGCCTGTGCATCTCAAGCTCTGCATATGGTAAATGACATTGCATCAACCCTATGCGAGCAGACATTTCATTAGGTACCGTACCGCCAGCTAATTGACAGTTGCTTTTCATCTGCCAATTGCCATACAAAAAGCCTATTTATGTGGGGTACCTAATTTTCAGCACAGGGATACTGACCTATTTCAGTCTCAGTGTGTCCCATAATGGGTTCGGTATGATATTCCGCCACACGGGATGCCAAATGTCATTACACCGACATCGGCATCCCTATCGGTGGAATGCCGGCAGGGGGGTGAGTGCAACTAAGCACAGGCACTTACACCCCATTTGTGCCCATGAGGTAAACCCTCACAAATAAGAGTTGCTTACATATACACTCAAGAAAAAAAGGCATTTGTTTCCCCCAGCACCCTGAATGATAACCGTAACCAGATATAAATTCCACATGATAATAGAATTCAGAGCTCTTCGTTACACATATTTGCGCAAATATGTGAATAAGCCCCAAAGCTGCATCAAGGCGTCTCTGTATATTTGGGGTCCCTAGCGCTATATCTAGGTGCAGGGTGTGGCACCCCAAAACACCAGCATAAGCCAGAAAGCCCAGCGTAGCATACCAGTGAAAAAACTATAGTGTTAATAAATTAGTATTTAGGAAGCCGAAGCTATAGAGAAAGTGATACAAAAATGAAATGCAATTAAAATAGAGAAATAGTGTTAAAAAATTAATAAGTGAAAAGTGTTAATAGAATGTAAAGGTATGCCACACTAAGGCCATCCAGCTCAGCCAGTCCAGAGGCACCACACCTCACACCTCCATTACCCCAATCTGGGTCTAAGATTAACCAGCAAGGAGCCACATGATAATGGCTCCTTACTACAATATGTCTAAGGTAAGAGCTACCTACCTTGGAGCAACCCCATAATGCTCCATGTGGCATGTCAGGGCCTGCACCTCCTCCTAATGCAGGAACCTCTCTGCCTCTCACAACAGACATATATATTGGTAGATGCTCAATTAGCTTAGTGATATCATTCAGGTGCTCGAAAGGGAGGGGTATTTCTAAGCAAGCTTTCTTGCTTAGAAATACCCCTCCCTTTCAAGCACCTGAATAATATCACTAAGCTAATTGAGCATCTACCAATATATATGTTACATATACACTCAAAAGCTGTAGGTCTTCTCCAAGGTTCTGTTCTTGCTGCATAATTCAGACCTGATCGCTAGGGTGCGTTCTTTGCATCCCTGCGATCAGGTAGTCGCCGCCTACAGGGGAAATCGCTGTACAGGTGTGCGATCGCATGTGCAGGAGAGCTGCACAAACAGAAGTTTGAGCAGTCTCTTCACAGCCCAGGATTTACTCTTCCAGTGCGATGATCGGGGCCAGAGCTGATGTCAGAAACCCTCCCTCCAAACGGCTGGTCCCTCCTGCGTTTTTCCGGACACTCCCTGAAAACGGTCAGTTGCCACCCACAAACAGTGGCGGTTCTTGCCACGGGCAAGCGGTACTTTTGCCCGGGGCGCCGCCTTCCGGAGGGCGCCGGCGCCATCCGGAGGGCGCCGCACCAGGGCAAGATCCGCCACTGTGCCCCCCGCTGTGCCCTGCTGTGCCCCCCCGCTTTGAAGGGAACCAGACGCGTAGCGTCTAGTTTCCCTTCATTGAGAGGACCTTAGTTGTGCGGTGCGCGATGACGTCATCACGCACCGCACAGCAAAGGTCCTCTCCATGAAGGGAAACTAGACGCTATGGTCTAGTTTCCCTTCATGGAGAGGACCTTTGCTGTGCGATGCGCGATGACGTCATCGCGCACCGCACATCATACTGGCACAGACACTAGGGGTCATAATTGACCTCTAGTGTCTATGCTGTTCTATGGGAGAGACGTAATAACGTCTCTCTCATAGATCGAAGAGAGGAGAAGAGCGGCGGCGCCGGCGGAGGCGGTCTGGATCAGGAACGGGGATGGTAAGTATACTTTTTTATTTTATTTTTTCTTTCAGCGCCGTGGCCACGCCCCCATTTGAAGCCACGCCCCTATATTTTGCCCGGGGCGCCACAAGGCAAAGAACCGGCCCTGCCCACAAATGGCCACTTCCTGTCAGTCACCTTGCAATCGCCCGTGCGACCGCTTTTCTCGCACCATCCCATCGCTGACCGTCGCTCCCCGTCGCTGCGGACAGACGCGCCTGGGCATTGCGGTGCATACACATGCACAGTTCAGACCTGTTCGCAGGCTGTATTAGGTCTGAATTAGACCCTTGGTCCTCTCCTTTTCTCTCTCTATACGACCTCTTTAGGTGAACTGATTAGTTCTTTTGACTTCCAGTATCATCTCTATGCTGATGATACTCAAATCTACCTTTCCTCTCCTGACCTCTCCCCCGCTCTCCTCACTCGTGTATTCAACTGTCCCTCCCTGCTATCCTTTCTTGGATATCCCAGCACTTTATTAAACTTAACATGTCTAAGACTGAGCTGATCATCTTCCCTCCCTCCCGCACAACCTCACCTCTCACAATTTCATTTTCTATTGATGGCACTACTATCTCCTCTAGCCCCCAAGGAGGTCATTCCGTCCCGATCGCTCGCTGCAGTTTTTCGCAGCGCAGCGATTGGGTCAGAACTGCGCATGCCGGATGGCCGAAGGCCGTCGTTTCCTATCGATCGCCTCTGCCTGATTGACAGGCAGAGGCGGTCGCTGGGCGGGATGGGGCGGCATGGTGGTGTTTGGCCGCTGTTATGGGGGCGCGGTCCGGTCAATGCAGGTGTGGCCGGATCGTGCAGGGGGCGGGCCGCAGCGGCTGCGTAACGTCACACAGGGGCAGCGACGATCAACTCCCAGCCAGCCGCAGGAGCTGCGCTGGCCGGGAGTTACTCCAGAAGTACAAAAGCATCACCGCTGTACGATGCTTTTGTACTTGTGCGGGGGGGGGGGGGGGGGGCGCGGACTGACATGCGGAGCAGACTAGCCCTGTGCCGCCGTCCCCCCGCATGTCAGGGAAGATGATCGTAGCTGTGCTAAATTTAGCACAGCTATGATCAACTCGGAATGACCCCCCAAGTGCGCTGTCTTGGAGTAATCCTTGACTCCTCCCTCTTCTTCAAGCCAGACCTTCAGCAACTCTCACAAACCGGTCGTTTTCATCTAAAAAATATTTCCAGGATCAGACTCTTTCTGACCCAGGATGCTACTAAGGTCCTTATCCACTCACTGGTCATCTCCAGACTGGACTTCTGTAATCTCCTTACTGGCACTGGAGCCCGGCTCATCTTCCTCACCAAACGCACTACATCCACCTCCCCTCTCTTACAAGACTCTTTCCTTTCAGAATCCATTTCAAGCTTCTCATACTCACAAAGCCCTCACCCACTCCTCTCCCATTTACATCTCTGGCCTTATCTCCCTTAACACTCCCACCTGTCCTCTTCGCTCTGCAAATGCACGCCGACTCTCCTGCCTACTGATTACTTCCTCCCACTCCTACCTCCAAGATTTTTCACGTGCTACTCCCTTTCTCTGGAATTCCCTACCTCTTCCCTCATGTGCTTATCCTTTTCTTACTTTAATAATCTTCAACTGCACCAAATCCCGCAGTCTTCTGCCACCTGATACTTATTTCAGTGTCATCTGCTGATGTAGCTGTTTATTTACCCTGTACTTGTCCTATATTGTCTTCAACTGTAAGTTGCTGTTTTCCTGTTTTGATTATTGGTTTATGTACTCTGTAGCAAGGCGCTGCGGAAACCTTGTGGCGACAAATAAATAAAAGATAATAATAAATAATAATAAAAAGCAAAATCTGCCTAAGCGACAAAGAAATCACTAAACAGCATCCGCAGAACATTTCCAAAAGGCCCGTAACAATTGGATGGCTAGTGCTGGCAACAGTCCTCATCAACATCATCTACTATCTGCACCTGTCCCCAAACACCCGCAACTAATATGGCTTTACACATCACACTGTACATGCCTGTTTCCCCCCGGTCTGCATGTGTTCCCTCTCTATATCAGACCTATAGACATTAAGGGTGCGATTCTGAAGGGCCCCATACACTTATCCGACCGCATGTCAGAGGCGATCGCAGGCGATCACCCCGGCAGCCTCCCAGGGGGCAGGATTGCCCAAGATACATCGGATGCTGTCCTTGTGCATCCGATGAATTCTGGGCGATCCCAGCCATGCCCCCAGGTCGGACCTGATTGAATGTGCAGCACATTCAATCTGGAGGATCTGATCCGATGCTCACGGGATCGTGCATCGGAACCGACCGGAGACACCTCAAAAATGCCCGATTTCACCCAATATATCGGGCCGTATGCCCGAATTGGGCTGAAATTGGGCATAATCGCTCTAGTGTATGGGACCCTTGAGTCTCACGCAGTCAGCACACAATGCCGATGTTCACGTAGTTGAGTGATTATTTGCAACTGCGTGTGTGACAATTTCTGAGAACCCCTACAGCGCATGCATCGCACAGAGTGTACCCACACACACACACACACACACACAGAGCGGCAGCTGCAATAGATTACACCATATCAAAAAGGTGATGGGCGTTCTTGGGCCATGACTGCTACTGCACGCAGGAAAGGTCCATTCAGAGAGTGCATTACAGGTGTGTCAATGCAAGACAAAGAATCTGCACCTGCCATAGGGCTGAAACTGTTTTTTCGATGGTGCAACCAATGGTGGCGTATAAGGATGCACAAATCATTAATAAAGCCTGCATGGCCACTAAAAGTGGTGACCTCAGTCCTGGCACATTCAGCCGCAAGGATGTACATAAGGGAAAGAGTTTCTAGGCTGTTTGCATTAAGGGGTCTATTCATGAAGCAGTGAAAAGTGTGGAGAAGTGAACCTGTGGAGAAGTTGCCCATGGCAACCAATCAGCTGCTCAGTACAATTGTATACTATGCAAATTATAAATGTTACTTCAATGCTGATTGGTTGCCATGGGCAACTTCTACACTGGCTCACTTCTCCACACTTTTCACTGCTTCATGAATAGACCCCTAAGTCCCAGACAGATGACCGCCAATACACAGCAACTTATTCAGGTCCTATTGCTCTACTGGTAATGTTGCATTGTACCAATGTTTGGTCCATTGCGCATGCCCCGTATTGCACATGTGCATCATTACACAGCAGCTACAGGTGAGTGACAGTCTGCAGCTGTTTTGGGGAGGGGAGAGGGCAGCAGTGGTCTCTGTGTGTGGGAGTGCAGAGGCCAGGGCCTCTGTCTTCAGATGGAGATTTCCTGGGCTCAGGGACGGAGCTGCAGCAGCCAGTCTGTGTAACATTAGGGTTACTCAGCCGGCCAGTAGTGTTGCAGGAGATCTATGCTGCATACTCGGTCGCAGCACTGGGTCACACATGCATGCAGAAGGCGTCTACTTTGACCAGACGCCTCCTGACGCATCAGTGCTGTAACTTGTTGTGGGCGAGCGGGGCTTTGCACACAGCGCAATGCGCTGTGAGGCGGAAAAATCTCAGCACGCATCCGCCGGGCCTCACCACACTACCGCCAGCCAGCCATCACCGCCAGTTATCTGCAGCGCTGCGGCTGCCCGAGGAGGAGAGCACCCAACCCCCGGCTCCTTCTCTTACTGATAACATGTAGCTGGGCAGCGGCGCTCTGCAGCTGAATGCCTGCACGATCCGCCCCCTCTGTCCGGACTCCCGAGACTTGGTGCCAGGCATAACGAGGAAGCTGTGTTTCGCTGGGCACTTCTCCCTGTCCCCCACCTCAGCGCACTCTATGGAGCCCAGCAATGCTATTGCCCAGCCTCCCGCCGGCACCAGACATGAGTCTGTGGGGGACATACAAAGCACAGCAACAACCCGCAGCCCCCATCCCCCGCCGTCCATATCGACACAGGGACTGGCTGTGGTGAGTCCCTCCTTCATCATAACATATGTCTGGCCCACAGTTTATACATGAGACTCTGCTGCCGTAATGTGTAAAAAGGGGGACGCTGTCTGCCGTAATGTGTAAAAAGGGGGACGCTGTCTGCCGTAATGTGTAAAAAGGGGGTCTCTGCTGCCGTAATGTGTAAAAAGGGGACGCTGTCTGCCGTAATGTGTAAAAAGGGGACTCTGCTGTCGTAATGTGTAAAAAGGGGGACGCTGTCTGCCGTAATGTGTAAAAGGTAGAATCTGCTGCCGTAATGTGTAAAAAGGGGGACGCTGTCTGCCATAATGTGTAAAAAGGGGACTCTGCTGCGGTAATGTGTAAAAAGGGGACGCTGTCTGCCGTAATGTGTAAAAAGGGGACGCTGTCTGCCGTAATGTGTAACAAGGGGACTCTGCTGCAGTAATGTGTAAAAAGGGGAACGCTGTCTGCCGTAATGTGTAAAAAGGGGACTCTGCTGCTGTAATGTGTAAAAAGGGGATGCTGTCTGTCGTAATGTGTAAAAAGGGGGGCTCTGCTTCCGTAATATGTAAAAAGGAGGACGCTGTCTGCCGTAATGTGTAACAAGGAGACTCTGCTGCAGTAATGTGTAAAAAGTGGAACGCTGTCTGCCGTAATGTGTAAAAAGGGGACTCTGCTGCCGAAATGTGTAAAAAGGGGGATGCTGTCTGCCGTAATGTGTAAAAGGTGGACTCTGATGCCGTAATGTGTAAAAAGGGGGATGCTGTCTGCTGTAATGTGTAAAATGGGGACTCTTCTGCCGTAATGTGTAAAAAGGGGGACGCTGTCTGCCGTAATGTGTAAAAAGGGGACTCTGCTGCCGTAATGTGTAAAAAGGGGGACGCTGTCTGCCGTAATGTGTAAAAAGGGGACTCTGCTGCCGAAATGTGTAAAAAGGGGATGCTGTCTGCCGTAATGTGTAAAAAGGGGACGCTGTCTGCCGTAATGTGTAACAAGGGGACTCTGCTGCAGTAATGTGTAAAAAGGGGAACGCTGTCTGCCGTAATGTGTAAAAAGGGGACTCTGCTGCTGTAATGTGTAAAAAGAGGGATGCTGTCTACCGTAATGTGTAAAAAGGGGGCTCTGCTGCTGTAATGTGTAAAAAGGAGGATGTTGTCTGCCGTAATATGTAACAAGGGGACTCTGCTGCATTAATGTGTAAAAAGGGGATGCTGTTTGCCGTAATGTGTAAAAAGGGGGACGCTGTCTGCTGTAATGTGTAAAAAGGGGACGCTGTCTGCCGTACTGTGTAAAAAGGGGGGCGCTGTTTGCCGTAATGTGTAAAAAGGTGGACAGTCTGCCGTAATGTGTAAAAAGGGTGACTGTCTGCCGTAATGTGTAAAAAGGTGACTCTGCTGCCGTAAAAAGGGGACTCTGCTGCCGTAATGTGTAAAAAAGGGGGCTCTGCTGCCGTAATGTGTAAAATGGGGGGGGTTGCTGCTGTAATGTATAAAAAGGGGGGTTCTGCTACTGTAATGTGTAAAAAGTGGACTCTACCTGCTGTACTGTGTCTAAGGGAACTCTACCTGCCGTAATGTGTAAAAGGGGGGCTCTGCTGCCGTAATGTGTAGAAGGGGGGCTCTGCTGCCATAATGTGTTAAAGGGAGCTCTGTGGCTATGCCCCTTCCCCATGAAGCCACACCCCTACATTTTTTGTGGACGCCTACAGCGCACACTGGCCCTGTCTTGTATATGGGGGGGGGGGGGGGGGTGGCGCCGATGCTGTTTCTTGCACACAGTGCTAAAATGTCTAGTTACGGCAGTGTGACACATTACCATATGTATGAATAGTGGCAGCTTCCAATGCTCACTACAAGCAAACCTGAATCAATCCCAAAGTGTCAGTTTGCTAGTTCCATACAGTTTACAGTATATTTTACCATTCCTTTCTCACTGATTGATATTAGGGTGCCAGTCAATATTTCACAGTCAGTTTTCTCCCCTTGAGACCACATTACAGCACTTACTGTAAAAATCCCTTGTGCCAGATTCAGCAATTATGACACAATCAAATATAAAAATATACATAATGGATCTGAGAGCAGGCCAGCATAAAATTTACAATAATTCACTTTCTGTGAGAAAATCCAGAGCTTACCCACTTCCGGTAACGCTGTATTCTTATAAATAGAATAGACCTTTCCATTGAGCGGAGTCGCCCTTAAGGGCGTACAGTATATAACCTTTTGATGGAAGATCTGTGGGCAGCAACAATTATCTGCCTTATACTTTTCAGTTATCATTCAAACATAAATGTTTAAACAGGTTAAGTATGATTTATCGACGGACACAATACCGACAGTCATAATTCCAACAGCCACAGTCAAAATACTGACACGGTCAAAATACAGACAATCATTATGCCGACGTGTTCAAAATGCCGACACAGTCAGAATACCAACACTTGAAATGCCGACATGTCAAAACACTGACATCAGTTTTTCATTTTTTTTGTGTCAATGTCGACATAGGTTGGCATGGACACCATCTAAGTGTACCGCGTCCCCTCGCATGGCTCGCTGCACTCGCCATGCTTCGGGCGCGGTGCCGAGTGGCCATTTTGAATATGTCGGCATAATGAGTGTCAGTATTTTGACTGTTGGTCAATGACTGTTGGGATTATGACAGTCGGTATTGTGTCCATCGGTAAAGCAACTGCTACCCGTTTAAACAACTAAATGTTTTCTATATCTTCTGTTCCCAATGAAAGGCACACACTTCCTTTGTGTAGAATTACTCACTGGGTCACTATGCTTGATGAATATACCAGCAATCTTTTCAAAGATATTGGCAAATCACGACAAGGTCACCCATAATCAGAATGCACTGCAGCTCTCAATCAAAGAAACTCATTGTTTTGGTGCATAACAGTCATTGATTATTTAAAGCAGCATTAGCACTTACAATTTTCATTGACCGAGTGCTTGCCCTTTGTGAGACCCCAGGAACTGCATGCTGGAGAAATTTATCAGGGGGCTCCTTTGTTTCAGGCGTATAGCATCAACACATATGTTACCTTTGCTATTGAAAAATGTCCATGTGGTGCGGTATGAGCGGGACGACCTATAAGAATTGTGACAAGAACACTGGGATAGTGTTTGAGGGCAGGTATGTTTGTCCCAGGTTCTTGTCTTACATGTTTTAGAAAATGAAAACTTCTAGGAAAATGCTTTTGTTTTGTTAGAATCTTTTCAGTTTGCTGGAAAAGCTGGATAAGGGCCCTGAGAGAGAGATAGGGCGAGTTCCAGACATTGGGCCCAGTTCGGATCTTTGGCCTCACAGAGGGCTAATCAGGGCTTTCAGCTGTGCAAGAGTCTTATAGGGCTTCTAGCCTGATTAATGTGTGCAGACTGCCTGGGAAGAGTGCAGGATCTCTGTGAGAGAAACCCGCTTCCTGATACAAGTGAGCTATACAGTGTTTACTGGAGAACTCTGTGTTTTTGTTTAGTGATAGTTAGGAACATCTTGTGCTCAGTTAGTGCCGGACAGGCAAGGTATTTTCTATTGGTGTTTGTTTTATTTTCTGTATAATAAAACTGGCTGGGGCCAGTTGTACCAGAAACTGGACTTGTGTGGTTCCTCAGTGGCTGCGTGCTGCCATTTACCCCAGGAAACGGCACCTTGGACCCTTACAGTGTTACAACTTGGTGGAGAATGCGAGCATGCCGTTCTGCGCATAAGTGAAAGCAGCTACAAAGCCGCCTGAAAAATCTTTTGACGTGGAGGAACTGCTTAAAGCCTTGCTGCAACCTACAGCAGCTCAGCAGGAGGCCAACAGACAGCAGCAGGTGGCAATGGAGGAAAATAGGAGACAGCAGCAGGTGGCTATTGATGAACTTTACAGGCAACAGCGTCAGGATAGAGAGGCCTTAACAGAAGTGGTGCAGAGCCTTGCAGCCCGGATTGGAGATGTGGCAGACAGTGCTCCAACCAGCTCTAGTACTATACGGGCCAGTCACTTCCTGCAGAAAATGACAGAGGCTGATGATGTGGAGGCCTACCTGACCACGTTTGAAAGGACTGCCGAGCGTGAGAACTGGCCGAAAGCACAGTGGGCCATTCTGCTGGCACCTTTTCTGTCAGGTGAGCCCCAAAAAGCGTACTTTTATTTAAGCCCTGCTGAGGCTAGGGACTATGATAAACTAAAGACTGAGATTCTGACCCGCCTGGGAGTCATGCTGTCAGTACGAGCACAACGGGTGCACCGTTGGGTGTACGCCATGGAGAAGCCTCCTCGCTCCCAGATGAACGACCTTATTCAGCTAACAAAAAAATGGTTACAGCCAGAGACATTAACTGGTACCCAGATGGTTGAAAGAGTCGTCATGGACCGCTACTTGAGATCTTTGCCCATAGTCCTGCGCAAGTGGGTGAGCCATGGAAACCCAGGTACTGCTGACCAATTAGTGGACATGGTAGAGAGGTATTTGGCAGCAGAGGAACTACTGATGACCACCCAGCAACCCATAGATCCTCGACAGCGCCCTTCAGTAAAGACTGGTAAGACTGTTCCGTGGGAAAACGTTGCTGGGCGGTTAAGAGAACGCAAGGCTGGAGAGACTGTAAACACTGGCCCTGGAGACAGGCCAATGGGGCTAGAACGGTCTATGCTGCCCAAACGGGTTGATAATCGTGTGGTTAAATGTTTTAGGTGTGGTATGCCAGGTCATGTTATTGCCAATTGCCCAGTCACGCAAGAACCCATGCAATGTGATGCTGCCTTTGAATGTCGCAGAATGTCTTTCTTTGCTAGGTAAGCCTGTACTGTGGTACCTTCACCTGAGCTGGAAAAACAAATGTGTGATGTGTTCTTAGAGGGTAACCGGGTAGAGGCCATGCTAGATTCAGGAAGTTTAGTTACCCTCGTTAAAGCTGGGTTAGTGAACCCCTTAAAGGTCCAGCAAATACCTATTGAGGTAACTTGCATACATGGGGATACCCAACATTATGTCACTGCTGAAGTGAATATAGAAACTTGTTGTGGGTCAGCAATTGTTAAAGTAGGACTGGTCCCCACCTTGGTGCATGAGGCCATAATAGGGAGGGATTTTCCTCATTTTTGGAAACTGTGGGAATCACGGTTATCAACAGATATGAGAAGTAAAGAGCCAGTTGATAATACCGGTTATTTTATGGATGTACGTGTGTCTTCTGAACTTTCTGACCCTTTGCCTTTTGCTAGTTTGGCTGGGGAAGTGACAGATGGGGAGTCCAGTGAGGACCCTCTTGCTGGGAACAGAGACATAGTAGTTAGAACTGAAAGCGTGCCTGACCTGGAGGTAAAGAAGGATCTGTTTGCGTCTGAACAGTTAAAGGATCCTACCTTAATAAAGGCTAGAGAGAATGTTAAGGTTGTTAATGGGGAACCTGTGGTACCAGGTGACAGGGTTACGTATCCCCACATGGCCATCTGTAATGAGCTCTTGTACCACATTGTCAAAAGGGGTGAGGATGTGGTGGAACAGCTGGTAGTTCCCCAGCCTTATCGGAGAACGGTACAAGATTTAGCTCATAGTCACGTTACCGCAGGACATTTAGGGGCAGAAAAAAACCACTGAATGAGTTTTACAAAGGTTCTTTTGGCCAGAGGTTTATAAAGAAGTGTCTGAATATTGTTCTTCCTGTCCTGAATGCCAGTATCATGCCCCTAGACCCCATTTCAGGAGCCCACTAGTTCCCATGCCTATTATAGAGGTCCCGTTTGACAGAATAGCCATGGATCTTGTGGGGCCCTTGTTAAAGTCTGCTTGGGGCCATCAGTATATCCTGGTAATTATGGACTATGCCACTAGATATCCTGAGGCTGTCCCTTTACGCACTATCACAACCAAGGTGATAGCTAGGGAGCTGGTGCAGGTTTTTAGTAGAGTGGGAATACCAAAAGAAATTTTGACTGACCAAGGTACTCCATTTATGTCAAGGATCATGAAAGAATTGGGCAAATTATTTAAGGTCACTCACCTCAGGAAGTCCATCTACCATCCCCAAACTGACGGGTTGGTGGAAAGGTTTACTAAAACATTAAAAAGTATGTTAAAAAAGGTTGTTGAGAGAGATGGGAAAAACTGGGATTGTTTGTTGCCCTACTTGTTAATGGCCATCAGAGAAGTTCCTCAGTCCTCTACGGGGTTTTCTCCATTTGATTTGTTGTATGGTAGACACCCCAGAGGGCTGTTGGACATTGCCAAAGAGACGTGAGAAGGACAGCCCACTCCTTATAGAAGCGTTATTGAACATGTAACACAAATGCAGGATAGGATTGCAGCCGTGGTACCTATTGTTAGAGAGCACATGGAACAGGCCCAAAGTGCTCAACAGAGGGTCTATAACGGGAGTGCCAAGATACGGGAATTTGCTCCTGGAGATAGAGTTCTTGTTTTGGTACCCACCGTGGAAAGCAAATTCCTAGCTAAATGGCAGGGTCCATTTGAGATTAGGGAAAAAGTGAATGAGGTTAATTACAAAGTATACCAGCCGGGAGAGAGAAAACCCGAACAAATCTACCATGTTAACTTAATCAAACCCTGGAAAGATAGGTTGTCTCTGTCAGCGGAGCCTTGCCCTTCGGTGTCTTCACCTCGGTTGCTTCCCGCAGTAAAGGTGTCAGAGACATTATCAGCTGATCAGAACAATCAGGTTAAAGAATTTCTCATCCAAAATAGGGAGATATTTTCAGAGCTGCCTGGCCGAACGACCATAATAAAACATGACATTGTCACAGAACCAGGGGGCCAGGGTTCATTTAAAGCCATATAGGATTCCTGAAGCTCAGCGAGAAGCTGTAACTAAAGAAGTTAAAACCATGTTAGAACTTGGAGTCATAGAGGAATCTAACAGTGAGTGGTCCAGTCCCATAGTTCTCATCCCGAAGCCCGACGGTAGCATACGCTTCTGTAATGACTTTCGTAAGTTAAATGAGGTGTCCAAGTTTGATGCATACCCCATGCCCCGTGTGGATGAGCTTATAGAAAGGCTGGGAACAGCCAGGTTTCTCACCACGTTGGACCTGACCAAAGGTTACTGGCAAATACCTTTTATCTGGTAGCGCAAAAGAAAAAACAGCCTTTTCGGTTCCGGAGGGGCTGTACCAGTATAAGATGTTACCCTTTGGGTTGAATGGGGCTCCAGCAACCTTTCAACGGGCGATGGATAGAATTTTGAGGCCCCATAGAAAATATGCAGCTGCCTATTTGGATGATGTGGTAATTCACAGTACAGACTGGGGGTCCCATTTGGTTAAAGTACAAGCAGTACTGGACTCAATCAGAGAGGCAGGGTTAACTGCTAACCCAAAGAAGTGCTGCCTCACAATGGAGGAGGTCAAATACTTGGGCTTCACCATAGGCAGAGGTCTGATTAGGCCCCAATTGAATAAAATTGATGCTATTCAAAACTGGCCTCGTCCAGTGAATAAAAAACAGGTAAGGGCTTTTTTGGGAATAACTGGGTACTATAGACGGTTTATTTCCAATTTTGCGGCCACAGCGGTGCCGTTGTCAGACCTTACCAAAGGGAAGCAGTCATATATGGTGAAATGGAACCCTGATGCAGAAAAACCGTTCCAAGCGTTAAAAGTGGCTTTGTGTTCACAACCGGTATTGATAACACCAGATTTTTCAAAAGAATTTGTGGTACAGACAGATGCCTCAGAGGTAGGGATAGGGGCTGTGTTGTCCCAAACCAGAGATGGGGACGAACACCCTATAATTTATTTGAGTAGGAAACTCAATGAGCATGAAAAAAGGTATGCCATTGTGGAAAAGAAGGCTTTGGCCATTAAGTGGGCACTAGATACCTTGAGATATTACCTCTTGGGTAGACAATTCAGACTAGTGACAGATCATGCCCCTTTAAAATGGATGTATGTAAATAGAGGCAAGAATGCTCGTGTTACTAGATGGTTTCTAGCGTTGCAGGATTTTAAGTTTACTGTCGAACATAGAACGGGTACACAATTGGCCAACGCAGATGCATTGTCCCGCATCTTCTGTTTGGGGGCTACAAGTGTTCCGGCCCGTAGGTCGAAACAGGGGAGGAGGATATGTGACAAGAACACTGGGATAGTGTTTGAGGGCAGGTATGTTTGTCCCAGGTTCTTGTCTTACAAGTTTTAGAAAATTAAAACTTCTAGGAAAATGCTTTTGTTTTGTTAGAACCTTTTCAGTTTGCTGGAAAAGCTGGATAAGGGCCCTGAGAGAGAGATAGGGCGAGTTCCAGACATTTGGCCCAGTTCGGATATTTGGCCTCACAGAGGGCTAATCAGGGCTTTCAGCTGTGCAAGAGTCTTATAGGGCTTCTAGCCTGATTAATGTGTGCAGACTGCCTGGGAAGACTGCAGGATCTCTGTGAGAGAAACACGCTTCCTGATACAAGTGAGCTATACAGTGTTTACTGGAGAACTCTGTGTTTTTGTTTAGTGATAGTTAGGAACATCTTGTGCTTAGTTAGTGACGGACGGGCAAGGTATTTTCTTTTGGTGTTTGTTTTATTTTCTGTATAATAAAACTGGCTGGGGCCAGTTGTACCAGAAACTGGACTTGTGTGGTTCCTCAGCGGCTGCGTGCTGCCATTTACCCCAGGAAACGGCACCTTGTACCCTTACAGTGTTACAGAATTTACAGTCTAAATGACTGCAGCTTCCCATTAGTCTGTGAAGGCACACCCACTTCACAGTGTCCCAGTGCTCCGCAGGCTGTGATGGAAATGCTGGGCAGGTAGTTTTTTGTTTTTCATTATGACTTGAAGCCCAGCTTTAAGGCTTTGCCATACCACTTCAAGGGGTGTAGTATGCTATGCCGGCTGTCGGGCTCCCGACGGCCAGCATACCGGCGCCGGAATCCCGACCACGGGCATGCGCGCCACGCTATCTATTCTCCCTCCAGGGGGGGTCGTGGACCCCCAAGAGGGAGAAAAGCTGTTGGTATGCCGGCGGACTGGATTCCAGCGCCGGTATGCTGGTCGTCGGGAGCCTGGCTGCTGGCAAACTGAAGACCACCCCACTTAAAGCATGCAGACATAGGTAGGTACACATCAGTTATACAACAATTCCCTTATTTATAACTAACAGCTCAGTCAAACTTCTGTAACAATGTTTAAACTATTACAGTGTACAGACATATTTGTACAGGGCATAACTAGAACTTTGTGGGTCCCATATCATAATTTTGAAGGGACCCCTAATGCTTCTAGAGAGCCACCTCTTTCCGTAGTCGTTGTTCATTTTACGCCCCATAGCAGTGCCCTAATTAATTTCAAGTCCCATAGTTGTTCCCTAGTTCATTTTATGCACATATTGTTGACCTAGTTCATATTTTGTCACATTGCAGTACCTTAGCTCACATTATGCCATGTTCTAGTGTCCCCAGTTCATATTATGCCACGCAGTGCCCACAGTTGAAATTATAGTATGCCACACTGTATACCCAAATGATATTATGCCACAGTGCCCCCAGATCACATTATGCCATACAATGCCCCAGATCACATTATGCCACAGAGTGCCCCAGTTTACATTATGCCACAGAGTGCCCCAGTTCACATTATGCAACACACTGCCCCCAGTTCACAAAGACGGTCTCCTGATTACCATGTTCATCAATCTTTGCAACTTTTCACTACACAAGGAATCTGCTCCATGCAATACACGTTGAGGGCTTTAAGAAAAGGACAGTCTACAAGAAGTTATATTCCACAATCTATAGTATTCAGTACGGTATTGAAGACACTAGCATCATGACAAGGAGTAGTTTACTGTATAGACTCTCCCTTTCTGTATTCCTATACAGTGTCACTTGTTCTTACCACATGATTGTGAGCTGCGTGCAAGGAAGGCGTGCCCCAGATGCATTCCCACGATGCCTCCGTACCCAATAGCAATGGCACCCTCTGCATCAACTGTAGTTATACCCCTGACTTTAAGATGTGTTTAGGTGCTGGATCTGTTAGGTTTGTAGTAAGATTGGACAACTTGTTGCTTAAAAAAGATGAAAGTTTTCCCCAGCATACCAAGAAGTATCAGCAATGCTACATGATAGAAAATTCTGAGATCTTACTTGCGTTGCATACAGATATAGCCACGCACTCAAACAAACAGAGCGAACGCCAGCTGCGAACAGTCACAGCCATGTGCGTTCGCACAATGCCGCGATACATATGCCCGTGCTTTTGCATCACAGGAATGAAGAACGTGGCTACAGCTGTATACTGTATTTCCAAAGACATGGTTAAGCTACCAGGCCCCATCAAGGCTTCTCTGATACTGGTGGTTCTCAAAGCTGCATGATAATAGCACCCGCTCTGGGTCATATAATTGCTTGGGCGTCTTTTTTTTTTTTTGTGCCTAAAATTCATCTTTTTTGCATTGCTATGTAAATAGGATTCACATAGTGTTGCAAATAAGACACATTTTAATGGGAAAAAGATGCTCAGCACTATGGAGTCACACCATGGCATGGCGTGATTAGAGGGGCTGTGTAACATGCAGGGAGGCTAGATGTAAGTATACACATCTGTATAGGACCAAGGTGTCACAAGAAAACACCTTGGCCCTCATTCCGAGTTGTTCGCTTGCAAGGCGATTTTAGCAGAGTTACACACGCTAAGCCGCCGCCTACTGGGAGTGAATCTTAGCTTCTTAAAATTGCGAACGATGTATTCGCAATATTGCGATTACAAACTACTTAGCAGTTTCTGAGTAGCTTCAACCTTACTCGGCATCTGCGATCAGTTCAGTGCTTGTCGTTCCTGGTTTGACGTCACAAACACACCCAGCGTTCGCCCAGACACTCCTCCGTTTCTCCAGCCACTCCCGCGTTTTTTCCGGAAACGGTAGCGTTTTTATCCACACGCCCATAAAACGCCGTGTTTCCACCCAGTAACACCCATTTCCTGTCAATCACACTAGGATCGCCGGAGCGAAGAAAAAGCCGTGAGTAAAAATACTATCCTCATAGCAAAATTACTTGGCGCAGTCGCAGTGCGAACATTGCGCATGCGTACTAAGCAGAAAAACGCTGCGATGCGAAGAAAAATACAGAGCGAACGACTCGGAATGAGGGCCCTTGTTCCTATGCATTTTCCCCCTCTGTCCATTACATAAATAAACTTTAATATTTAGTTTTGGCTGAAGTACTCTGTGTTACACACAGTCAGTTCTACCTTTGTATCTGCTGCTCCTCATGAGCGATCTGGTGGTCCAGTGCAGCATTAGCCTCTTCTGCTACTGTGTGTGGGAGTCAAACAGTAAGCAGTGTTGGGGGAGGGGCATCGACAACTTGACATCCCTACTGCATGTTTAAAACAGACTTGCTGCGGTAGGTAAGAACAATGGCCCTCATTCCGAGTTGTTCGCTCGTTGCCGAGTTTCGCTATATTGCGATTAGTCGCTTACTGCGCATGCGCAAGGTTCGCAGAGCGCATGCGGTTAGTTATTTTACTCAAAAGTTAGGTATTTTACTCACGGCATAATGAGGATTTTTCATCGTTCTGGTGATCGGAGTGTGATTGACAGGAAGTGGGTGTTTCTGGGCGGAAACTGGCCATTTTATGGGTGTGTGCGGAAAAACGCTGGCGTTTCTGGGAAAACGCGGGAGTGGCTGGAGAAACGGGGGAGTGTCTGGGCGAACGCTAGGTGTGTTTGTGACGTCAAACCAGGAACGAAACTGACTGAACTGATCGCAGTGGCAGAGTAAGGGGCCCTACACACTGGCCGACCCGCCGCCGAGCTGCCCAACGGCGGATACGGCCGACGAGCGACGCGGCGGGGGGGCAGTGACGGGGGGAGTGAAGTTTCTTCACTCCCCCCGTCACGCGGCTCCATTGAAGTGCAGGCAAATATGGACGAGATCGTCCATATTGGCCTGCATGCACAGCCGACGTGGGACCAGCGATGAACGAGCGCGGGGCCGCGCATCGTTCAACGCTGGAGCCTCCACACTGAAAGATATGAACGGCATGTGTGTAGGGCCTATAAGTCCCGAGCTACTCAGAAACTGCAAAGAAATTTCTATTCGCAATTATGCAAATCTTTCGTTCGCAATTCTGCAAAGCTAAGATTCACTCCCAGTAGGCAGCGGCTTAGCGTGTGCAATGCTGCTAAAAGCAGCTAGCGAGCGAACAACTCGGAATGAGGGCCAATGTCACACTTGAACATTGGAGCTCTCACATTGAAGAACACACTTACTGACGATAGACCAATACAGATTTTCTTTTACAGTTAGACATACAGTAAATACAGTACTAGTACAAACATTCTAAGTGCCTGCAAAACATCTCAGAGCAGTTCAGTGATCAGGGCTAAAGCACATTTATTTGATTAGCAAATTGATGGTACTCAATGCTTTAGCATTTTGATGCGCTTAATTTCACTGTTCCCAATTTGATCCAGTCTAGCGGATACTGTTATTTAGAGAGCTGTGATGAGGTATAATGTAAATTGTGGCCCAGCGGTTTTACAGTCTTATCTATGTAAATGAGAACACATGATTTAGCTAGATACAGATCCTCACGTTACTCTCTTTCCATTTTTTCTATATTGATAATAATGCTTAGCATACGTGTGGAATGCAGTATCACAATATACAGGAGGCGGCTGTCAGGGGGTACCGATGTAGTGGTGGCTCCTCTCAGCAGTATAGAGGTAAAAGCTCTTGTCGAGGTTGTTATACAATGCTGAATTTGGCTGCATGTGGAAGAAATGCCAAGCATGAGATATATTTTGCACAGTTCTAACAAAGGATTGTGCTAAACTCAGGAATAACACATACAACATAACCAAATTGCATCAATCAAATGTTCTCATTGCTGTGGGGTGGGTCTTGATAGCTACTGCTAAGTGATAGCTTTGATACTCTCATTTTTGGGTAAATTTGTTTGTTTAAACTTCACTTATACTCCATGTAAATTGTAAGAGTTTATCAAAATTATTTTGACTATCAGTATTCTTAGTGCTTAGAGTGTGCACCTGCAGTTTTCTTTTTCCTGTGTGGTACTAGAAGCCTCAACATGGTTGCACCTCTTATTTTGTTTAAACTAAGGTGTGCAGGCCAAGTCCTCCCCTTTTGTTCTTTATACTCTGATAAAACTTAGTGGCGTTGCCTACTTTTGATGTGAGGGGGGAGTGAAGTTGGAAAAATAGGTGCCCTAGGCTCAGGTGTTTCAAAATTCAGTGATTACCCCTATATTAGGCAGCTTCCGGGTGGCCCTGTACTGACTAGTGCATCTCCCAGATAGGCTACCCTTGCACCCCAATGCCCAATTTTGGTATTGGATCCTTTTGGGGCCAGCTCGAAGGCAGGTCGAGCACAGCAGATGTACGGGGTTGCCTTTCTATGGAGGCGCAGCCTGCAAACCCATGTGTCTCAGCCACAGTCTTTCATTCCACTACCTGTGGACCTGTTGGCAGCTGCCGATGTATCATCATCTTGCGAGTGATCTGCAGAAGTGCCCCAGCAGAGGAGTTCCAGCATCCAGTCCACATTACACTTACCCTTTTTACGTAAAATGACCCAAACCCAATAAATGGTCTGGATGTAATGTCCTCTGAGTTAGCAGACTTTTTGTAAAAAGCGGCAATCATTTACAAGGCAAGACCAGGCCTTGCAATTATTGCAGCTTTAACGTCCAAGTTCGGCGGGGAACCCACACCTCCGACCAAATCGGACGTCATAGATCTGGCCCAATATCTCACAGATTCCATGTTAAAAAAAAGCATACCATTATGTTTATGGGAAAATATATTGTGATTGTGGTGTATAGGTTTGGTATGTTGGGGGCATGTGCTAAATTATCCACATTTTCCGATCAGAAATATTTGGAGTTACTGTATGTTTTATATCATTCATTAAGGGGTATATTCAATTCCTGTCGGATCCTTTCCAACGGAAAGGATCCGAGAGGTCAGTATTCAATGCCTTAGCCAAACTCGACAGGTTTTGGCCGTTCCGACAATGGCAATGACTTTTTTAAAAGTCGGATTTTTACATTGTCGGAAACGGGGCTAAAACCTGTTGAGTTTGGCCACGCTTCTGACTTGTCGGGAAAAAAACCTGGCATTGAATAGTTTGAAAACCCCTTCCGACCTAAAACAGTCGGAAACTGCTGTCTTTCCGACAAAATGGCAATTTCCGACAGAAATTGAATATACCTCTAAGTATCAATAAAGTGTTTTTTAACAAAACTGACATCACAGTTGACCCTATAACAAAGTCATGCAATTACCGGCGAATCGCGGCAATTTTTCGGCCGTTTTTTAATTCGACACAATCCGACCATCGAATTCCGGCATGTGGGTGCCGGAATTCAACATATTCAATAAAAAACGGATTCGACAGTCCCGCTGTCGAAAAACGGCCGATTTGACGGATTTTGATCCGATTTTTAAAAAACTGTAAAAAACCTTAAAAAAATTTGCGTGGGGTCCCCCCTCCAAAGCATAACCAGCCTCGGGCTCTTCGAGCCGGTCCTGGTTCTAAAAATCCAGGGAAAAAACTGTCAGGGGATCCCCCGTATTTTTAAAACCAGCACCGGGCTCTGCGCCTGGTGCTGGTGCAAAAAATAAGGGGGACAAAAAGAGTAGGGGTCCCCCGTATTTTTTACACCAGCATCAGGCTCCACTAGCTGGACAGATAATGCCACAGCCGGGGGTCACTTTTATACAGCTCCCTGTGGCCGTGGCATTAAATATCCAACTAGTCACCCCTGGCCGGGGTACCCTGGGGGAGTGGGGACCCCTTCAATCAAGGGGTCCCCCCCCCAGCCACCCAAGGGCCAGGGGTGAAGCCCGAGGCTGTCCCCCCATCCAAGGGCTGCGGATGGGGGGCTGATAGCCTTGAGAAAATGGAAAGAATATTGTTTTTTCCAGTAGTACTACAAGTCCCAGCAAGCCTCCCCCGCAAGCTGGTACTTAGAGAACCACAAGTACCAGCATGCGGGAGAAAAACGGGCCCGCTGGTACCTGTAGTTCTACTGGGAAAAAAATACCCAAATAAAAACAGGACACGCACACCGTGAGAGTAAAACTTTATTTCACACATGTCGACACACACATACTTACCTATGTTCACACGCCGACCTCTGTCCACTTGTCCAAGTAGAATCCACGGTGTACCTGTGAATAAAATTATACTCACCTCAATCCAGTGTCCGGATCTTTTAAAATAATACTCTTACTTGGCAAAACAACAAAACGAACACCCGGACCAAACGGACTGAAAGGGGTCCCATGTTTACACATGGGACCCCTTTCCACGAATGCAGAGACCTCCCCCCCCCCCGTGACTGCTGTCACAGAAAGGTCTCTTAAGCCAATCAGCAAGCGCTACTTCGTGGCACTCTCCTGATTGGCTGTATGCGCGTCTGCTGGCAGACAGCGCATCGCACAGCTCCCTCCATTAGTTTCAATGGTGGGAACTTTGCGGTCAGCGGTGGGTCAGACGCGCATAGCCAATCAGCAGAGTGCCACAACGTTGCGCTCGCTGATTGGCTGAAGGGACCTTTCTGTGACAGCAGTCACGGGGGGGTCTCTGCATTCGTGGAAAGGGGTCCCATGTGTAAACATGGGACCCCTTTCAGTCCGTTTGGTCCGGGTGTTCGTTTTGTTGTTTTGCCAAGTACGAGTATTATTTTAAAAGATCCGGACACTGGATTGAGGTGAGTATAATTTTATTCACAGGTACACCATGGATTCTACTTGGACAAGTGGACAGAGGTCGGCGTGTGAACATAGGTAAGTATGTGTGTGTCGACATGTGTGAAATAAAGTTTTACTCTCACGGTGTGCGTGTACTGTTTTTATTTGGGTATTTTTTTCCAGTAGAACTACAGGTACCAGCAGGCCCGTTTTTCTCCCGCATGCTGGTACTTATGGTTCTCCAAGTACCAGCTTGCGGGGGAGGCTTGCTGAGACTTGTAGTACTACTGGAAAAAACAATATTCTTTCAATTTTCTCAAGGCTATCAGCCCCCCATCCGCAGCCCTTGGATGGGGGGGGGAGACAGCCTCGGGCTTCACCCCTGGCCCTTGGGTGGCTGGGGGACCCCTTGATTGAAGGGGTCCCCACTCCCCCAGGGTACCCCGGCCAGGGGTGACTAGTTGGGTATTTAATGCCACGGCCGCAGGGCGCTGTATAAAAGTGACCCCTGGCTGTGGCATTATCTGTCCAGCTAGTGGAGCCCGATGCTGGTGTAAAAAATACGGGGGACTCCTACACTTTTTGTCCCCCGTATTTCTTGCACCAGCACCAGGCGCAGAGCCCGGTGCTGGTTTTAAAAATACGGGGGATCCCCTGTCCGTTTTTCCCCCTGGATTTTTAGAACCAGGACTGGCTCGAAGAGCCCGAGGCTGGTTATGCTTAGGAGGGGGGACCCCACGCAATTTTTTTTCTGATTTTTAACATTCCATTTAAAAAATTTTTTTTTTTTTTTAAATATATAAATAATACTTGTGCCTCCAAAATAGACAAACCAAGTACCTAATCCCTTCTAATATAAATAGATATGCTATTACCAATAAAAAAAAATACAAAAAAAACATGTTTTAAATTTTTTTTATTAGATTCCGCCAGCAAAGTGTGGCGGATTGAAAATGACGAATTTACTGTCTAAAAGCACTGTTGTCGAATTTACAAACTTCAATTGAATATACTTTTGTCGAATTGCCTCATTTGTACCATTGCAGAAATGTCGAATTTGACAAATGTCGAATTTCAAAAAGTCGAATTTGGAAAGTCCGTTTTTTTGACGAAAAGTACTGAATTGCATTGTCGATTTTTTTTTGGGCGAAAATGTCCCGTTTTTCGACATTTTCGGGAATTCGATCGCAATTGCATATACCCCAAAATGTCTTAATTCAGCTCACATAATAGGAAAATAGTTAACGTCAAATAAAGTTGTAAGAGAACCCCTTAATATGTCTATACAGTCTTATATAACATACAATATTATTAGAATCCTTTCAGGATATAACTCTAAGAAATTCTGGGATACAATTGTAAAATAAATAATATTCTCCTTAGTATCTGAGCTAAAATGCATTATATGCAATAACTATTAAAGTTAATATCTGAAAAAAGAATAACTTATGAACGTGTTTCCCCAAAGGCAAGATAGTAGTGATTGGCTATATGACCAGAAGAAAAACATATAATAAACGTGTTTAAAACATAAGCAATTAAGATAATTACGTTTCACATGAAAGCATCACAATTATTAAAAAGTACTACCCTGAAATATTATTTGAATAAGTTTCTTAACATCAAATTACAAAATTGCTGAAATAGTCCTGCAGTAACCTAAATGATTAAGATATAAAATGTTGTTATCTGGTAAATTAATTATATTGCTAGCAGTGTACACATTTAATATAATAAGCCATTTGGCTAAATTATAAATTCAATGAATATTGATGAATTTGGTGAACCACTGATAAATTAGTTATTGTCCGCTGTAACAATACTTCTGACATAAAGTACATACAGGTCTTTTTATTCATGCACCTGAATGATGTTGGTTGGATCTCAGACCTTGCAAAATTCTAAAGTGAAAAATTGGGACACAACTTTAATCCACCAACTCGCACCATCTGCTCAGCTGAGCGCTAACTGCAGAAGCAGCAGAAATCAGGGCTTCACAGCCAGAAATGGGATAGTTTCACCATAGCATCTATTTGTTCTTATCTCTGGGTTATTTACTACTTATAAAGTGCACCCTACCCATTCACTTGTAATTGTTAAAAATATATGTGTTCAGGTTGGATTATGTGGCAGTTTCACTATGCACCAAATATGAACAGCCAATTATGTAACCAGTGGAGTGGTTTTATTGAAGGTAAAACAGGTATAGCAGTACTCACTATTGTACACACTGTCATACAGCTCACCAGCTAGTGAGTGTATGTAGGTAGCAGGTAGCAGAGCAGGAACACTGGAAAAAGTTGTGGATCACTAGTAAATGCATGTCTCTCTGCATCTACTGTTTTCCACGGGTGTCGTATGGTATGCCGGCGGTCGGGCTCCCGGCGACCAGCATACCGGCGCCGGGAGCCCGACTGCTGGCTTACCGACAGTGTGGCGGGCGCAAATGAGCCCCCTGCGGGCTCGCTGTGCTCACCACGCTGCGGGCACGGTGGCGCGCTACATGCGCCACGCTATTTTATTCTCCCTCCGAGGGGTCGTGGACCTCCACGAGGGAGAATAAGTGTCGGTATGCTGGCCGTCAGGATTCCAGCGCCGGTATACTGTGCTCCGGGATCCCGACAACCGGCATACTGAAGACCACCCGTTTTCCACTGTGGCACTCTCACACACAGTGACAAGATGTCCCAGCACAAGCATAGTAGTAGTCTCAGCGGCCATCTTGGTACAGGGAATGGAGCATCCCTGGAGGAATAGTACCATGGAGTCTGCCCAGTAGTGTATTCCTCTTTCAACAATAATCATATAGGTACTAATGGACTGACTAGTTCATTGAGAATTGGGGGGTTGATTTTTTATGACTATTTCTTTATTGCACAAAACGTCTGACTCAGAATGAGAGCTGTTATGTATCTCCTTGGATGGCACTACCTATCACTATTTATAGGGGATCGACTAACCTGGTATGGCTTTGCCCCATTATAAGCAAAACTAGGTCTAGTCTGTGACTGTGTTAGAGCATCCTAGGACAGTATGAAGCCACCATTTTCTTGGGGAGGGAATAGTGCAGTAATCTATCTGCGTAATTTGCTTACAAATGGATGGACGCTTTGCTAGACTGGATGTGTCACAGAAATGAGTAGTAAACAAAGTTTCAAAATAAAAACAACACTGAAAATATAAATATACAAATGTGGAATATGAGCACAAGTGTAAATGGAAACAAATATTTAATAGTTTAACAAAGGTCTGTTATAACCTGAAAAAAGTTATAGTGGGTGTAGTATAGTGTAGCTATAATGGGTGCAGGAGGTGCCATTAAGCAATTGGGTCTGACCTGTTCCTTAGCTTAAAAAGGGGACTTGTCCATGCTCATATAGGTGACGTAAAATGACCCAAACCCAATGAATGGGCTGGATGTAATGACCTCCGAGTTAGCTGGAGGTGCGGGTTCCTGGAAGAAATCGGACATTTTTTATAAAGCGTTTTTTTAAAGCTCTCAGTAAAGATCTACATTGGTACAATCCACCTCCCCACACCCTCACAGACACAGCTGGGCTAATCAGTGAGTGCGACCTGTGGGGGAGTAGAATCTTATGTGAGCATGGCCTTTGTGATTTGATGGTGGTCCTAGTCTCTCTCTCTCTCTCTCTATGTATTGTGAAAAGAGGGTCACATACGCTGGGTTAAAAGTAGTGATGAGCGAATTCGGTTCCTCGGAAACCGAACCCCCCCGAACTTCACCCATTTTACACGGGTCCGAGGCATACTCGGATTCTCCCGTATGGCTCGGTTAACCCGAGCGCGCCCGAACGTCATCATCCCGCTGTCGGATTCTCGCGAGATTCGGATTCTATATAAGCAGCCGCGCGTCGCCGCCATTTTCACTCGTGCATTGGAAATGTTAGGGAGAGGACGTGGCTGGCGTCCTCTCCGTTTATTCATTGTTGATGCAAATATTTGTGCTTGCTTATATCTTAGTTATGGGGACTGGGGAGCAGCTGTATTATTAATATAGGAGGAGTACAGTGCAGAGTTTTGCTGATCAGTGACCACCAGTTTTATCCGTTCTCTGCCTGAAAAAAACGCTCCTTATCTGTGCTCAGTGTGCTGCATATATCTGTGCTCACACTGCTTTATTGTGGGGACTGGGGACCAGCAGTATTATATAGGAGGAGTACAGTGCAGAGTTTTGCTGACCAGTGACCACCAGTATACGTTGTCTGCCTGAAAAACACTCCATATCTGTGCTGCATTGTAGTATATAGTAGGAGTATAGTGCATAATTTTGCTGACCACCAGTATATTATATATAGGAGTACGGTACAGAAGGCCACTGCTGTACCTACCTCTGTGTCGTCAAGTATACTATCCATCCATACCTGTGGTGCATTTCAGTTTTGCACAGTTTGCTGACCACCAGTATATAATATATAGCATTACGGTACAGTAGGCCACTGCTGTACCTACCTCTGTGTCGTCAAGTATACTATCCATCCATACTTGTGGTGCATTTCAGTTTTGCACAGTTTGCTGACCACCAGTATATAATATATAGCATTATGGTACAGTAGGCCACTGCTGTACCTACCTCTGTGTCGTCAAGTATACTATCCATCCATACCTGTGGTGCATTTCAGTTTTGCACAGTTTGCTGACCACCAGTATATAATATATAGCATTACGGTACAGTAGGCCACTGCTGTACCTACCTCTGTGTTGTCAAGTATACTATCCATCCATACCTGTGGTGCATTTCAGTTTTGCACAGTTTGCTGACCACCAGTATATAATATATAGCATTACGGTACAGTAGGCCACTGCTGTACCTACCTCTGTGTCGTCAAGTATACTATCCATCCATACCTGTGGTGCATTTCAGTTTTGCACAGTTTGCTGACCACCAGTATATAATATATAGCATTACGGTACAGTAGGCCACTGCTGTACCTACCTCTGTGTCATCAAGTATACTATTCATCCATACCTGTGGTGCATTTCAGTTTTGCACAGTTTGCTGACCACCAGTATATAATATATAGCATTACGGTACAGTAGGCCACTGCTGTACCTACCTCTGTGTCGTCAAGTATACTATCCATCCATACCTGTGGTGCATTTCAGTTTTGCACAGTTTGCTGACCACCAGTATATAATATATAGCATTACGGTACAGTAGGCCACTGCTGTACCTACCTTTGTGTCGTCAAGTATACTATCCATCCATACCTGTGGTGCATTTCAGTTTTGCACAGTTTGCTGACCACCAGTATATAACATATAGCATTACGGTACAGTAGGCCACTGCTGTACCTACCTCTGTGTCGTCAAGTATACTATCCATCAATACCTGTGGTGCATTTCAGTTTTGCACAGTTTGCTGACCGCCAGTATATAATATATAGCATTACGGTACAGTAGGCCACTGCTGTACCTACCTCTGTGTCGTCAAGTATACTATCCATCCATACCTGTGGTGCATTTCAGTTTTGCACAGTTTGCTGACCAGCAGTATATAATATATAGCATTACGGTACAGTAGGCCACTGCTGTACCTACCTCTGTGTCGTCAAGTATACTATCCATCCATACCTGTGGTACATTTCAGTTTTGCACAGTTTGCTGACCACCAGTATATAATATATAGCATTACGGTACAGTAGGCCACTGCTGTACCTACCTCTGTGTCGTCAAGTATACTATCCATCCATACCTGTGGTGCATTTCAGTTTTGCATAGTTTGCTGACCACCAGTATATAATATATAGCATTACGGTACAGTAGGCCACTGCTGTACCTACCTCTGTGTCGTCAAGTATACTATCCATCCATACCTGTGGTGCATTTCAGTTTTGCACAGTTTGCTGACCACCAGTATATAATATATAGCAATACGGTACAGTAGGCCACTGCTCTGCCTACCTCTGTGTCGTCAAGTATACTATCCATCCATACCTGTGGTGCATTTCAGTATTGCACAGTTTGCTGACCACCAGTATATAATATATAGCAATACGGTACAGTAGGCCACTGCTCTACCTACCTCTGTGTCATCAAGTATACTATCCATCCATACCTGTGGTGCATTTCAGTTTTGCACAGTTTGCTGACCACCAGTATATAATATATAGCATTACGGTACAGTAGGCCACTGCTGTACCTACCTCTGTGTCGTCAAGTATACTATCCATTAGAGATGAGCGGGTTCGGTTCCTCGGAAACCGAACCCGCCCGAACTTCAGGTTTTTTTACACGGGTCCGAGCGACTCGGATCTTCCCGCCTTGCTCGGTTAACCCGAGCGCGCCCGAACGTCATCATCCCGCTGTCGGATTCTCGCGAGGCTCGGATTCTATCGCGAGACTCGGATTCTATATAAGGAGCCGCGCGTCGCCGCCATTTTCACACGTGCATTGAGATTGATAGGGAGAGGACGTGGCTGGCGTCCTCTCCGTTTATAGAGAGTGAGACTAGAGTAGAGAGAGACACAGTATTATTTACTTTAGTAATTTTGGGGAGCATTAGGAGGAGTACTACTACTTGCTGAAGTGATAGTGTGACTGTATATCTGACTTGTGGGGGAGACAGTGGGGAGCAGTTAGAGTCTGAGAGCAGGAGTACATATTTTAACGTACAGTGCACACTTTTGCTGGCACTCTGCTGCCAGAGTGCCACACTGCCATTGTGACCACACTGACCACCAGTATATATTGTGATTGTCTGCTTAGGAGTACTACTTGCAAGTTGCTGATAGTGTGACCAGTGACTGACCACCAGTTTAATTAATCACCACCAGTTTAATATATATATATATATATAATTGTATATAATATATATATAATTGTATATGTATACCACCTACCCGTGTTTTTTTTTTCTCTTTCTTCTTGATACATACTACTATAGTAGCTTACTGTAGCAGTCTGCGGTGCTGCTGAGCTGACAGTGTCCAGCAGGTCCATCATCAGTCATTACATAATAAATATATATACCTGTCCGGCTGCAGTACTAGTGATATTATATATATATATATATATTAATTTCATCTCATTATCATCCAGTCTATATTAGCAGCAGACATAGTACGGTAGTCCACGGCTGTAGCTACCTCTGTGTCGGCAGTCGCTGGTCCATCCATAATTGTATACCACCTACCCGTGTTTTTTTTTTCTCTTTCTTCTTGATACATACTACTATAGTAGCTTACTGTAGCAGTCTGCGGTGCTGCTGAGCTGACAGTGTCCAGCAGGTCCGTCATCAGTCATTACATAATAAATATATATACCTGTCTGGCTGCAGTACTAGTGATATTATATATATATATATATTAATTTCATCTCATTATCATCCAGTCTATATTAGCAGCAGACACAGTACGGTAGTCCACGGCTGTAGCTACCTCTGTGTCGGCAGTCGCTGGTCCATCCATAATTGTATACCACCTACCCGTGGTTTTTTTTTTTCTCTTTCTTCTTGATACATACTACTATAGTAGCTTACTGTAGCAGTCTGCGGTGCTGCTGAGCTGACAGTGTCCAGCAGGTCCGTCATCAGTCATTACATAATAAATATATATACCTGTCCGGCTGCAGTACTAGTGATATTATATATATATATATATATATTAATTTCATCTCATTATCATCCAGTCTATATTAGCAGTAGACACAGTACGGTAGTCCATGGCTGTAGCTACCTCTGTGTCGGCAGTCGCTGGTCCATCCATAATTGTATACCACCTACCCGTGTGTTTTTTTCTTCTCTTTCTTCTTGATACATACTACTATAGTAGCTTACTGTAGCAGTCTGCGGTGCTGCTGAGCTGACAGTGTCCAGCAGGTCCGTCATCAGTCATTACATAATAAATATATATACCTGTCCGGCTGCAATACTAGTGATATTATATATATATATATATATATATATATATTAATTTCATCTCATTATCATCCAGTCTATATTAGCAGCAGACACAGTACGGTAGTCCACGGCTGTAGCTACCTCTGTGTCGGCAGTCGCTGGTCCATCCATAATTGTATACCACCTACCCGTGTTTTTTTTTCTTTCTCTTTCTTCTTGATACATACTACTATAGTAGCTTACTGTAGCAGTCTGCGGTGCTGCTGAGCTGACAGTGTCCAGCAGGTCCGTCATCAGTCATTACATAATAAATATATATACCTGTCCGGCTGCAGTACTAGTGATATTATATATATATATATTAATTTCATCTCATTATCATCCAGTCTATATTAGCAGCAGACACAGTACGGTAGTCCATGGCTGTAGCTACCTCTGTGTCGGCAGTCGCTAGTCCATCCATAATTGTATACCACCTACCCGTGTTTTTTTTTTCTCTTTCTTCTTGATACATACTACTATAGTAGCTTACTGTAGCAGTCTGTAGTGCTGCTGAGCTGACAGTGTCCAGCAGGTCCGTCATCAGTCATTACATAATAAATATATATACCTGTCCGGCTGCAGTACTAGTGATATTATATATATATATATATATATATATTAATTTCATCTCATTATCATCCAGTCTATATTAGCAGCAGACACAGTACGGTAGTCCACGGCTGTAGCTACCTCTGTGTCGGCAGTCGCTGGTCCATCCATAATTGTATACCACCTACCCGTGTTTTTTTTTTTTCTCTTTCTTCTTGATACATACTACTATAGTAGCTTACTGTAGCAGTCTGCGGTGCTGCTGAGCTGACAGTGTCCAGCAGGTCCGTCATCAGTCATTACATAATAAATATATATACCTGTCCGGCTGCAGTACTAGTGATATTATATATATATATATATTAATTTCATCTCATTATCATCCAGTCTATATTAGCAGCAGACACAGTACGGTAGTCCACGGCTGTAGCTACCTCTGTGTCGGCAGTCGCTGGTCCATCCATAATTGTATACAACCTACCCGTGGTTTTTTTCTTTTCTTTCTTCTTGATACATACTACTATAGTAGCTTACTGTAGCAGTCTGCGGTGCTGCTGAGCTGACAGTGTCCAGCAGGTCCGTCATCAGTCATTACATAATAAATATATATACCTGTCCGGCTGCAGTACTAGTGATATTATATATATATATATATTAATTTCATCTCATTATCATCCAGTCTATATTAGCAGCAGACACAGTACGGTAGTCCACGGCTGTAGCTACCTCTGTGTCGGCAGTCGCTGGTCCATCCATAATTGTATACCACCTACCCGTGGTTTTTTTTTTCTTTCTTCTTGATACATACTACTATAGTAGCTTACTGTAGCAGTCTGCGGTGCTGCTGAGCTGACAGTGTCCAGCAGGTCCGTCATCAGTCATTACATAATAAATATATATACCTGTCCGGCTGCAGTACTAGTGATATTATATATATATATTAATTTCATCTCATTATCATCCAGTCTATATTAGCAGCAGACACAGTACGGTAGTCCATGGCTGTAGCTACCTCTGTGTCGGCAGTCGCTGGTCCATCCATAATTGTATACCACCTACCCGTGTTTTTTTTTTTTTTCTTTCTTCTTGATACATACTACTATAGTAGCTTACTGTAGCAGTCTGCGGTGCTGCTGAGCTGACAGTGTCCAGCAGGTCCGTCATCAGTCATTACATAATAAATATATATACCTGTCCGGCTGCAGTACTAGTGATATTATATATATATATATATATATATATATATTAATTTCATCTCATTATCATCCAGTCTATATTAGCAGCAGACACAGTACGGTAGTCCACGGCTGTAGCTACCTCTGTGTCGGCAGTCGCTCGTCCATCCATAAGTATACTAGTATCCATCCATCTCCATTGTTTACCTGAGGTGCCTTTTAGTTGTGCCTATTAAAATATGGAGAACAAAAATGTTGAGGTTCCAAAATTAGGGAAAGATCAAGATCCACTTCCACCTCGTGCTGAAGCTGCTGCCACTAGTCATGGCCGAGACGATGAAATGCCAGCAACGTCGTCTGCCAAGGCCGATGCCCAATGTCATAGTACAGAGCATGTAAAATCCAAAACACCAAATATCAGTAAAAAAAGGACTCCAAAATCTAAAATAAAATTGTCGGAGGAGAAGCGTAAACTTGCCAATATGCCATTTACCACACGGAGTGGCAAGGAACGGCTGAGGCCCTGGCCTATGTTCATGGCTAGTGGTTCAGCTTCACATGAGGATGGAAGCACTCAGCCTCTCGCTAGAAAAATGAAAAGACTCAAGCTGGCAAAAGCACCGCAAAGAACTGTGCGTTCTTCGAAATCCCAAATCCACAAGGAGAGTCCAATTGTGTCGGTTGCGATGCCTGACCTTCCCAACACTGGACGTGAAGAGCATGCGCCTTCCACCATTTGCACGCCCCCTGCAAGTGCTGGAAGGAGCACCCGCAGTCCAGTTCCTGATAGTCAGATTGAAGATGTCAGTGTTGAAGTACACCAAGATGAGGAGGATATGGGTGTTGCTGGCGCTGGGGAGGAAATTGACAAGGAGGATTCTGATGGTGAGGTGGTTTGTTTAAGTCAGGCACCCGGGGAGACACCTGTTGTCCGTGGGAGGAATAGGGCCGTTGACATGCCTGGTGAAAATACAAAAAAAATCAGCTCTTCGGTGTGGAAGTATTTCAACAGAAATGCGGACAACATTTGTCAAGCCGTGTGTTGCCTTTGTCAAGCTGTAATAAGCAGGGGTAAGGACGTTAACCACCTCGGAACATCCTCCCTTATACGTCACCTGCAGCGCATTCATAATAAGTCAGTGACAAGTTCAAAAACTTTGGGCGACAGCGGAAGCAGTCCACTGACCAGTAAATCCCTTGCTCTTGTATCCAAGCTCACGCAAACCACCCCACCAACTCCCTCAGTGTCAATTTCCTCCTTCCCCAGGAATGCCAATAGTCCTGCAGGCCATGTCACTGGCAATTCTGACGAGTCCTCTCCTGCCTGGGATTCCTCCGATGCATCCTTGCGTGTAACGCCTACTGCTGCTGGCGCTGCTGTTGTTGCTGCTGGGAGTCGATGGTCATCCCAGAGGGGAAGTCGTAAGCCCACTTTTACTACTTCCACCAAGCAATTGACTGTCCAACAGTCCTTTGCGAGGAAGATGAAATATCAAAGCAGTCATCCTGTTGCAAAGCGGATAACTCAGGCCTTGACAACTATGTTGGTGTTAGACGTGCGTCCGGTATCCGCCGTTAGTTCACAGGGAACTAGACAATTTCTTGAGGTAGTGTTCCCCCGTTACCAAATACCATCTAGGTTCCACTTCTCTAGGCAGGCGATACCGAGAATGTACACGGACGTCAGAAAAAGACTCACCAGTGTCCTAAAAAATGCAGTTGTACCCAATGTCCACTTAACCACGGACATGTGGACAAGTGGAGCAGGGCAGGGTCAGGACTATATGACTGTGACAGCCCACTCGGTAGATGTATGGACTCCCGCCGCAAGAACAGCAGCGGCGGCACCAGTAGCAGCATCTCGCAAATGCCAACTCTTTCCTAGGCAGGCTACGCTTTGTATCACCGGTTTCCAGAATACGCACACAGCTGAAAACCTCTTACGGCAACTGAGGAAGATCATCGCGGAATGGCTTACCCCAATTGGACTCTCCTGTGGATTTGTGGCATCGGACAACGCCAGCAATATTGTGTGTGCATTAAATATGGGCAAATTCCAGCACGTCCCATGTTTTGCACATACCTTGAATTTGGTGGTGCAGAATTTTTTAAAAAACGACAGGGGCGTGCAAGAGATGCTGTCGGTGGCCAGAAGAATTGCGGGACACTTTCGGCGTACAGGCACCACGTACAGAAGACAGGAGCACCACCAAAAACGCCTGAACCTGCCCTGCCATCATCTGAAGCAAGAAGTGGTAACGAGGTGGAATTCAACCCTCTATATGCTTCAGAGGTTGGAGGAGCAGCAAAAGGCCATTCAAGCCTATACAATTGAGCACGATATAGGAGGTGGAATGTACCTGTCTCAAGCGCAGTGGAGAATGATTTCAATGTTGTGCAAGGTTCTGCAACCTTTTGAACTTGCCACACGTGAAGTCAGTTCAGACACTGCCAGCCTGAGTCAGGTCATTCCCCTCATCAGGCTTTTGCAGAAGAAGCTGGAGGCATTGAAGGAGGAGCTAAAAGGGAGCGATTCCGCTAGGCATGTGGGACTTGTGGATGGAGCCCTTAATTCGCTTAACAAGGATTCACGGGTGGTCAATCTGTTGAAATCAGAGCACTACATTTTGGCCACCGTGCTCGATCCTAGATTTAAAACCTACCTTGGATCTCTCTTTCCGGCAGACACAAGTCTGCTGGGGTTCAAAGACCTGCTGGTGACAAAATTGTCAAGTCAAGCGGAACGCGACCTGTCAACATCTCCTCCTTCACATTCTCCCGCAACTGGGGGTGCGAGGAAAAGGCTCAGAATTCCGAGCCCACCCACTGGCGGTGATGCAGGGCAGTCTGGAGCGACTGCTGAGGCTGACATCTGGTCCGGACTGAAGGAACTGACAACGATTACGGACATGTCGTCTACTGTCACTGCATATGATTCTCTCACCATTGAAAGAATGGTGGAGGATTATATGAGTGACCGCATCCAAGTAGGCACGTCAGACAGTCCGTACTTATACTGGCAGGAAAAAGAGGCAATTTGGAGGCCCTTGCACAAACTGGCTTTATTCTACCTAAGTTGCCCTCCCACAAGTGTGTACTCCGAAAGAGTGTTTAGTGCCGCCGCTCACCTTGTCAGCAATCGGCGTACGAGGTTACTTCCAGAAAATGTGGAGAAGATGATGTTCATTAAAATGAATTATAATCAATTCCTCCGTGGAGACATTGACCAGCAGCAATTGCCTCCACAAAGTACACAGGGAGCTGAGATGGTGGATTCCAGTGGGGACGAATTGATAATCTGTGAGGAGCGGGATGTACACGGTGATATATCGGAGGATGATGATGAGGTGGACATCTTGCCTCTGTAGAGCCAGTTTGTGCAAGGAGAGATTAATTGCTTCTTTTTCGGTGGGGGTCCAAACCAACCCGTCATTTCAGTCACAGTCGTGTGGCAGACCCTGTCACTGAAATGATGGGTTGGTTAAAGTGTGCATGTCCTGTTTATACAACATAAGGGTGGGTGGGAGGGCCCAAGGACAATTCCATCTTGCACCTCTTTTTTCTTTCATTTTTATTTGCGTCATGTGCTGTTTGGGGAGTGTTTTTTGGAAGGGCCATCCTGCGTGACACTGCAGTGCCACTCCTAGATGGGCCAAGTGTTTGTGTCGGCCACTAGGGTCGCTTATCTTACTTACACAGCTACCTCATTGCGCCTCTTTTTTTCTTCTTTGCGTCATGTGCTGTTTGGGGAGTGTTTTTTGGAAGGGCCATCCTGCGTGACACTGCAGTGCCACTCCTAGATGGGCCAGGTGTTTGTGTCGGCCACTAGGGTCGCTTAGCTTACTCACACAGCTACCTCATTGCGCCTCTTTTTTTCTTCTTTGCGTCATGTGCTGTTTGGGGAGTGTTTTTTGGAAGGGCCATCCTGCGTGACACTGCAGTGCCACTCCTAGATGGGCCAGGTGTTTGTGTCGGCCACTAGGGTCGCTTATCTTACTCACACAGCTACCTCATTGCGCCTCTTTTTTTCTTCTTTGCGTCATGTGCTGTTTGGGGAGTGTTTTTTGGAAGGGCCATCCTGCGTGACACTGCAGTGCCACTCCTAGATGGGCCAGGTGTTTGTGTCGGCCACTAGGGTCGCTTATCTTACTCACACAGCTACCTCATTGCGCCTCTTTTTTTCTTCTTTGCGTCATGTGCTGTTTGGGGAGTGTTTTTTGGAAGGGCCATCCTGCGTGACACTGCAGTGCCACTCCTAGATGGGCCAGGTGTTTGTGTCGGACACTAGGGTCGCTTATCTTACTCACATAGCTACCTCATTGCGCCTCTTTTTTTCTTCTTTGCGTCATGTGCTGTTTGGGGAGTGTTTTTTGGAAGGGCCATCCTGCTTGACACTGCAGTGCCACTCCTAGATGGGCCAGGTGTTTGTGTCGGCCACTAGGGTCGCTTATCTTACTCACACAGCTACCTCATTGCGCCTCTTTTTTTCTTCTTTGCGTCATGTGCTGTTTGGGGAGTGTTTTTTGGAAGGGCCATCCTGCGTGACACTGCAGTGCCACTCCTAGATGGGCCAGGTGTTTGTGTCGGCCACTAGGGTCGCTTAGCTTAGTCATCCAGCGACCTCGGTGCAAATTTTAGGACTAAAAATAATATTGTGAGGTGTGAGGTGTTCAGAATAGACTGAAAATGAGTGGAAATTATGGTTTTTGAGGTTAATAATACTTTGGGATCAAAATGACCCCCAAATTCTATGATTTAAGCTGTTTTTTAGTGTTTTTTGAAAAAAAACACCCGAATCCAAAACACACCCGAATCCGACAAAAAAAAAAACGGTGAGGTTTTGCCAAAACGCGGTCGAACCCAAAACACGGCCACGGAACCGAACCCAAAACCAAAACACAAAACCCGAAAAATTTCAAGTGCACATCTCTACTATCCATCCATACCTGTGGTGCATTTCAGTTTTGCACAGTTTGCTGACCACCAGTATATAATATATAGCATTACGGTACAGTAGGCCACTGCTGTACCTACCTCTGTGTCGTCAAGTATACTATCCATCCATACCTGTGGTGCATTTCAGTTTTGCACAGTTTGCTGACCACCAGTATATAATATATAGCATTACGGTACAGTAGGCCACTGCTGTACCTACCTCTGTGTCATCAAGTATACTATCCATCCATACCTGTGGTGCATTTCAGTTTTGCACAGTTTGCTGACCACCAGTATATAATATATAGCATTACGGTACAGTAGGCCACTGCTGTACCTACCTCTGTGTCGTCAAGTATACTATCCATCCATACCTGTGGTGCATTTCAGTTTTGCACAGTTTCCTGACCACCAGTATATAATATATAGCATTACGGTACAGTAGGCCACTGCTGTACCTACCTCTGTGTCATCAAGTATACTATCCATCCATACCTGTGGTGCATTTCAGTTTTGCACAGTTTGCTGACCACCAGTATATAATATATAGCATTACGGTACAGTAGGCCACTGCTGTACCTACCTCTGTGTCGTCAAGTATACTATCCATCCATACCTGTGGTGCATTTCAGTTTTGCACAGTTTGCTGACCACCAGTATATAACATATAGCATTACGGTACAGTAGGCCACTGCTGTACCTACCTCTGTGTCGTCAAGTATACTATCCATCCATACCTGTGGTGCATTTCAGTTTTGCACAGTTTGCTGACCACCAGTATATAATATATAGCATTACGGTACAGTAGGCCACTGCTGTACCTACCTCTGTGTCGTCAAGTATACTATCCATCCATACCTGTGGTGCATTTCAGTTTTGCACAGTTTGCTGACCAGCAGTATATAATATATAGCATTACGGTACAGTAGGCCACTGCTGTACCTACCTCTGTGTTGTCAAGTATACTATCCATCCATACCTGTGGTGCATTTCAGTTTTGCACAGTTTGCTGACCACCAGTATATAATATATAGCATTACGGTACAGTAGGCCACTGCTGTACCTACCTCTGTGTCGTCAAGTATACTATCCATCCATACCTGTGGTGCATTTCAGTTTTGCATAGTTTGCTGACCACCAGTATATAATATATAGCATTACGGTACAGTAGGCCACTGCTGTACCTACCTCTGTGTCGTCAAGTATACTATCCATCCATACCTGTGGTGCATTTCAGTTTTGCACAGTTTGCTGACCACCAGTATATAATATATAGCAGTACGGTACAGTAGGCCACTGCTCTACCTACCTCTGTGTCGTCAAGTATACTATCCATCCATACCTGTGGTGCATTTCAGTTTTGCACAGTTTGCTGACCACCAGTATATAATATATAGCATTACGGTACAGTAGGCCACTGCTGTACCAACCTCTGTGTCATCAAGTATACTATCCATCCATACCTGTGGTGCATTTCAGTTTTGCACAGTTTGCTGACCACCAGTATATAATATATAGCAATACGGTACAGTAGGCCACTGCTCTACCTACCTCTATGTCGTCAAGTATACTATCCATCCATACCTGGGGTGCATTTCAGTTTTGCACAGTTTGCTGACCACCAGTATATAATATATAGCAGTACGGTACAGTAGGCCACTGCTCTACCTACCTATGTGTCGTCAAGTATACTATCCATCCATACCTGTGGTGCTTTTCAGTTTTGCACAGTTTGCTGACCACCAGTATATAATATATAGCATTACGGTACAGTAGGCCACTGCTGTATCTACCTCTGTGTCGTCAGGTATACTATCCATCCATACCTGTGGTGCATTTCAGTTTTGCACAGTTTGCTGACCACCAGTATATAATATATAGCAATACGGTACAGTAGGCCACTGCTCTACCTACCTCTGTGTCGTCAAGTATACTATCCATCCATACCTGTGGTGCATTTCAGTTTTGCAGTTTGCTGACCACCAGTATATAATATATAGCATTACGGTACAGTAGGCCACTGCTGTACCTACCTCTGTGTCGTCAAGTATACTATCCATCCATACCTGTGGTGCATTTCAGTTTTGCACAGTTTGCTGACCACCAGTATATAATATATAGCAATACGGTACAGTAGGACACTGCTGTACCTACCTCTGTGTCGTCAAATATACTATCCATCCATACCTGTGTTGCATTTCAGTTTTGCACAGTTTTCTGACCACCAGTATATAATATATAGCAGTACGGTACAGTAGGCCACTGCTCTACCGACCTCTGTGTCGTCAAGTATACTATCCATCCATACCTGTGGTGCATTTCAGTTGTGCGCAGTATATATAGTAGTAGGCCATTGCTATTGATACTGGCATATAATTCCACACATTAAAAAATGGAGAACAAAAATGTGGAGGTTAAAATAGGGAAAGATCAAGATCCACTTCCACCTCGTGCTGAAGCTGCTGCCACTAGTCATGGCCGAGACGATGAAATGCCATCAACGTCGTCTGCCAAGGCCGATGCCCAATGTCATAGTAGAGAGCATGTAAAATCCAAAAAACAAAGTTCAGTAAAATGACCCAAAAATCAAAATTGAAAGCGTCTGATGAGAAGCGTAAACTTGCCAATATGCCATTTACGACACGGAGTGGCAAGGAACGGCTGAGGCCCTGGCCTATATTCATGGCTAGTGGTTCAGATTCACATGAGGATGGAAGCACTCATCCTCTCGCTAGAAAAATGAAAAGACTTAAGCTGGCAAAAGCACAGCAAAGAACTGTGCGTTCTTCTAAATCACAAATCCCCAAGGAGAGTCCAATTGTGTCGGTTGCGATGCCTGACCTTCCCAACACTGGACGGGAAGAGCTTGCGCCTTCCACCATTTGCACGCCCCCTGCAAGTGCTGGAAGGAGCACCCGCAGTCCAGTTCCTGATAGTCAAATTGAAGATGTCACTGTTGAAGTACACCAGGATGAGGATATGGGTGTTGCTGGCGCTGGGGAGGAAATTGACAAGGAGGATTCTGATGGTGAGGTGGTTTGTTTAAGTCAGGCACCCGGGGAGACACCTGTTGTCCATGGAACGAATATGGCCATTGACATGCCTGGTCAAAATACAAAAAAAATCAGCTCTTCGGTGTGGAATTATTTCAACACAAATGCGGACAACAGGTGTCAAGCCGTGTGTTGCCTTTGTCAAGCTGTAATAAGTAGGGGTAAGGACGTTAACCACCTCGGAACATCCTCCCTTATACGTCACCTGCAGCGCATTCATCATAAATCAGTGACAAGTACAAAAACTTTGGATGACAGCGGAAGCAGTCCACTGACCACTAAATCCCTTCCTCTTGTAACCAAGCTCCTGCAAACCACACCACCAACTCCCTCAGTGTCAATTTCCACCTTACACATAGTCCTGCAGGCCATGTCACTGGCAAGTCTGACGAGTCCTCTCCTGCCTGGGATTCCTCCGATGCATCCTTGAGTGTAACGCCTACTGCTGCTGGCGCTGCTGTTGTTGCTGCTGGGTGTCGATTGTCATCCCAGAGGGGAAGTCAGAAGACCACTTGTACTACTTCCAGTAAGCAATAGACTGTCCAACAGTCCTTTGCGAGGAAGATGAAATATCACAGCAGTCATCCTGCTGCAAAGCGGATAACTCAGGCCTTGGCAGCCTGGGCGGTGAGAAACGTGGTTCCGGTATCCACTGTTAATTCAGAGGCAACTAGAGACTTGATTGAGGTACTGTGTCCCCGGTACCAAATACCATCTAGGTTCCATTTCTCTAGGCAGGCGATACCGAAAATGTACACAGACGTCAGAAAAAGAGTCACAAGTGTCCTAAAAAATGCAGTTGTACCCAATGTCCACTTAACAACGGACATGTGGACAAGTGAAGCAGGGCAGACTCAGGACTATATGTCTGTGACAGCCCGCTGGGTAGATGTATTGCCTCCCGCAGCAAGAACAGCAGCGGCGGCACCAGTAGCAGCATCTCGCAAACGCCAACTCATTCCTAGGCAGGCTACGCTTTGTATCACCGCTTTCCATAAGAGGCACACAGTTGACAACCTCTTACGGAAACTGAGGAACATCATCGCAGAATGGCTTACCCCAATTGGACTCTCCTGGGGATTTGTGACATCGGACAACGCCACCAATATTGTGCGTGCATTACATCTGGGCAAATTCCAGCACGTCCCATGTTTTGCACATACATTGAATTTGGTGGTGCAGAATTATTTAAAAAACGACAGGGGCGTGCAAGAGATGCTATCGGTGGTCCGAAGAATTGCGGGCCACTTTCGGCATTCAGCCACCGCGTGCCGAAGACTGGAGCACCACCAAACATTCCTGAACCTGCCCTGCCATCATCTGAAGCAAGAGGTGGTAACGAGGTGGAATTCAACCCTCTATATGCTTCAGAGGATGGAGGAGCAGCAAAAGGCCATTCAAGCCTATACATCTGCCCATGATATAGGCAAAGGAGGGGGAATGCACCTGACTCAAGCGCAGTGGAGAATGATTTCAACGTTGTGCAAGGTTCTGCAACCTTTTGAACTTGCCACACGTGAAGTCAGTTCAGACACTGCCAGCCTGAGTCAGGTCATTCCCCTCATCAGGCTTTTGCAGAAGAAGCTGGAGACATTGAAGGAGGAGCTAAAACAGAGCGATTCCGCTAGGCATGTGGGACTTGTGGATGGAGCCCTTAATTCGCTTAACCAGGATTCACGGGTGGTCAATCTGTTGAAATCAGAGCACTACATTTTGGCCACCGTGCTCGATCCTAGATTTAAAACCTACGTTGTATCTCTCTTTCCGGCAGACACAAGTCTGCAGAGGTTCAAAGACCTGCTGGTGAGAAAATTGTCAAGTCAAGCGGAACGGGTCGTCAACATCTCCTCCTTCACATTCTCCCGCAACTGGGGGTGCGAGGAAAAGGCTAAGAATTCCGAGCCCACCCGCTGGCGGTGATGCAGGGCAGTCTGTAGCGAGTGCTGACATCTGGTCCGGACTGAAGGACCTGCCAACGATTACTGACATGTCGTCTACTGTCACTGCATATGATTCTCTCACCATTGAAAGAATGGTGGAGGATTAAATGAGTGACCGCATTCAAGTAGGCACGTCAGACAGTCCGTACGTATACTGGCAGGAAAAATAGGCAATTTGGAGGCCCTTGCAGAAACTGGCTTTATTCTACCTAAGTTGCCCTCCCTCCAGTGTGTACTCCGAAAGAGTGTTTAGTGCAGCCGCTCACCTTGTCAGCAATCGGCGTACGAGGTTACTTCCAGAAAATGTGGAGAAGATGATGTTCATCAAAATGAATTATAATCAATTCCTCCGTGGAGACATTCACCAGCAGCAATTGCCTCCAGAAAGTACACAGGGATCTGAGATGGTGGATTCCAGTGGGGACAAATTAATAATCTGTGAGGATGGGGATGTACACAGTGAAAGGGGTGAGGAAGTGGAGGATGATGATGAGGTGGACATCTTGCCTCTGTAGAGCCAGTTTGTGCAAGGAGAGATTGATTGTTTCTTTTTTGGTGGGGACCCAAACCAACCAGTCATTTCAGTCACAGTCGTGTGGCAGACCCTGTCGCTGAAATGATGGGTTCGTTAAAGTGTGCATGTCCTGTTTATACAACATAAGGGTAGGTGGGAGGGCCCAAGGACAATTCCATCTTGCACCTCTTTTTTCTTTCATTTTTCTTTGCATCATGTGCTGTTTGGGGACAATTTTTTTGAAGTGCCATCCTGCCTGACACTGCAGTGCCACTCCTAGATGGGCCAGGAGTTTGTGTCGGCCACTTGTGTCGCTTAGCTTAGTCACACAGCGACCTTGGTGCGCCTCTTTCTTTCTTTGCATCATGTGCTGTTTGGGGACTATTTTTTTGAGTGCCATCCTGCCTGACACTGCAGTGCCACTCCTAGATGGGCCAGGTGTTTGTGTCGGCCACTTGGGTCGCTTAGCTTAGCCATCCAGCGACCTCGGTGCAAATTTTAGGACTAAAAATAATATTGTGAGGTGTGAGGTGTTCAGAATAGACTGAAAATGAGTGTAAATTATGGTTATTGAGGTTAATAATACTATGGAATCAAAATGACCCCCAAATTCTATGATTTAAGCTGTTTTTGAGGGTTTTTTGTAAAAAAAACACCCGAATCCAAAACACACCCGAATCCGACAAAAAATTTTCAGGGAGGTTTTGCCAAAACGCGTCCGAATCCAAAACACGGCCGCGGAACCGAATCCAAAACCAAAACACAAAACCCGAAAAATGTCCGGTGCACGTCACTAGTTAAAAGTTCAAACAGTTTACCTTTATTCTCAAGAAGGTAACAGCATCAGGTTAGCTTCATATAGCCGGCTTGCAGTTTTGACACAGCATATCAGCATAGCAGTAGGTTCACATCAGCATATCACATGATGAGTGGCCCTGACATCCCCACACCCCCTCTCTGGGTGCTAATCACGTCATAGCTCAATCTCTGTGTTCTGAACACATACTAAAAGGCAGATCTCAGTTGTAGTCTAATTAATTAAGCTAGCCTCTAGCTGACAACTGATTGAGGCAACAACTGAACCTTTTAGTCCTGCTGTGTTTCATGCTCTGCTAAACCAGGGGCATCCAGACATTCTACATTACCTTCATGTGGAATTCTGCTGTCCCTGCCACAGTATATATACAGAAAGTAGGTAGTTTGGCACTCTCATGCTGTTCCTGTGCCTTCCTCAAATTTATCTATCATCGCCGGGCAACGACGAATTGAACGAAGAAAGCGTTCGCAGCAGTGAACGCTAGAAGATTGACAGGAAGAGGCCGGCACAAGTGAGCGCAGCCCTGCACAGCGAATCCCCCCTCCCCTGTAGGTGGCGACTACCTGATTGCAGCAGTGCTAAAAATAGCCTGCTAGCGATCAGGTCGGAATGAGGGCCATTGTTCCTTTATTATCCTCCCTATTCATCCTATTAAATCATTGAGGAGGAAGTGAGGTCATCTCCTAGGAGGTATAAGTAGTAGCCCCAGAGTTCACCCTTAGTTATCCACTGAACTCTGTGAGGAACACACCTACCCTTTGTAAGTATCACCTAAGCATCTGTTCCACTGTTCCCATATATGAATGTAAATACTGCTGTATCATACCTCCCAACTTTGTGAATATGTGAAAAGGGACATGCCAAGGGGTGGGGCATCACGCTATGATCTCCGTTTTTTGCAGTTTTGGGGGCGTGCCCAGTGCTCCTCGAGCAGCTAGGCAGCCCCTTCCTCTCCTCCCCGCATCTAGTCAGTGATCACCGGCTGCTTTGCAAAGCAGAGCAGCGGTGATCACTGGTTCCCCCAACTGCCCCCCCACCCACGGGACACTGCGACCCGCAGGAGGAACAGTGGGACAGTGTCCGAATAGCGGGACTGTCCAGCTGAAATTGGGACAGCTGGGAGGTATGCTGTATCTTGAGCCCTCATTATGAGGTTTGTTCCATGTCTGTGTCATCTTTTATTATGGTATGGACTTTTTCCCTCTGATATTTTATATAAACTGTTATTATTCATTAATGATGGTGCTATCTACTGATGCCGGTTATGCCTGCTGTCTCTTAAATGTCTATACATTATGATACATATATCCAGGGCTGCAACTAGGGGGGACGCGCATGCCCCGGGCGCCGGACTCTAGGGGGGCGACTTAAAGCTTAATTAAAACTTCTGCTCCACTTTCTGTCCGCCTGCTGGTAATCACGGACGAGAGGAGCTGCGCACATACAAGCTACAGTTGCACACTGACAGACTACGGAGTTGTCAGCATGCCACGCCTCCCTCCCTCCACCCGCCGACCGGGACCCTACACTTCCGGCCAGAGATCACGCTGACTACGGAGACTCCAATCCCTCCCCCCACACACACACGCTGGCTGGGAATCTGCACTTCAGGTTGGCTCTGCACGTCCATCAGATAGGTGCAGTCAGTCAGCCCACACACTGCAGCCAGATAAGGGACTTTATTATCACCTCACTGTCCCTGAGGTCAGTCAAGGATCAAGCTGCTGCCATTAACTGTTGCATTACATTTTATGGGGACACTGTGTATGGTATAAGTTGGGGACACTATGGCATAATATTGGGATGCTGTGTGGCATATGTGGGGACACTGTGTTCCATAATATGGGGATGCTGTGTGGCATTATATGTGGGGACACTGTGCGGCATTATATGTGGGGACACTGTGTGACATTATATGTGGGGACACTGTGCGGCATTATATGTGGAGACACTGTGTGACATTATATGGGAACGCTGTGTGACATAATGTGGGGACACTGTGGCATTATGTAGGGACACCTGTGTGCCATAATATGGGAATGCTGTGTGGCCTTATATGTGGGGACACTGTGCGGCCTTATATGTGGGGACACTGTGCGGCATTATATGTGGGGACACTGTGCGGTATTATATGTGGGGACACTGTGTGACATTATATGGGAACGCTGTGTGACATAATGTGGGGACACTGTGTGGCATTATATGGGGATGCTGTGTGGCATTATATGTGGTGACACTGTGTGGCATTATATGGGGACGCTGTGTGACATAATTTGGGGACACTGTGGCATTATGTGGGGACGCTGTGTGCCATAAGTTGGGGATGCTGTGTGGCATAATGTAGGGACACTGTGTGGCATTGTATGGGAACGTTCTGTGCCATAATGTGGGGACACTGTGCCATAATGTAGGGACGCTGTGTGGCATAATGTGGGGATGTTGTGTGCTATAATGTGGGGACACTGTGTGGCATTATATGGGTACGCTATGTGCAATAATATGGGGATGCTGTGTGCCATTATATGGGGACGTTGTGTGCCATAATGTGGGGACACTGTCTGCATAATGTGGGGGGACCTTGTGTGGGATATTATGTGGGAACACTGGCATAATATTGGGACACTATGTCATAATATAGGGACACTGTGATCTATGGGGTACCCTATGTGGCATAATGTAATATTTCATGTAAAGTCACAGTCTGTAGTTATGCCGCGGGAGGGGGGGGGTGGGGTTGGCAAGTTACTGCCTTGCCCCGGGTAACAAAAATCCTAGTTTCGGCCCTGATATATCTGCACATTATGTTTGCATATTATGTCATATTTGTTTATATTTGTTTGCACATCATACCAATGTCTGTACATCATCTGCTACTCACTGGCGCTGGTCATGCCTGCTTCCGCTTAATATCTATACATAATGATATATCTGTACACTGTGGGGTAATTCACACCTGATCGTAGCAGCAAATTTGTTAGCAGTTGGGCAAAACCATGGTGGTCATTCCGAGTTGATCGCAGCCAGCAACTTTTTGCTGCTGCTGCGATCAACTAGTCCACGCCTATGGGGGAGTGTATTTTAGCGTAGCAGGGCTGCGATCGCTTGTGCAGCCCTGCTAAGCTAAAATTTTTTCAAGCAGAACAAGACTAGTCCTGGACATACTTACCCTGTGCGACGATCTCTGCGATGCTGGGGCCGACTTTGACGTCAGACATCCTCCCTCTGTTCTCCTGGACACGCCTGGGTTTTCTTCACCACTCCCCGAAAACGGCAGCCAACGGTCCGCTGACGCCCTGGAATGCCTTCTTTCTGTCAATCTTCTTGCGGTCGTCTCTGCGACCGCTTTCTTCATTGGCCGCGACGTAACCCATGCGCATTCCAGACCCGTTCGCACCGCAACGACAAACCGCTGCATGCGAACGGGTCGGAATGACCAACCATGTGCACTGCAAGTGTGGCTGATATAACATTTGCAGAGAGAGTTAGATTTGGGTGCGTTATTTTGTTTCTGTGCAGGATAAATACTGGCTGCTTTATTTCTACACTGCAATTTAGATTTCAGTTTGAACACACTCCACCCAAATATAATGCTCTCTGCACATGTTATATCTGCCCCACCAGAAGTGCACATGGTTTTGCCCAACTGCTTACAAATTTGCTGCTACAATCAGGTCTGAATTACCCCCTATGTTTGCAACGTTTATGTATTATGATTATTTGCACACTATTCCATATCTATACATTATGTCTGTAGATTATGCTATACCTGACTGAGGTAGCTCTTCGTTTAAGTACCAATTTTAGATGATTCCACCCATTTGAAAGTTTGTTAATTTCCCTATATGACCTTTTTAGGCACATCATCTCTACTAAACTATATGCAGAAGGTTGTGCACCATCTACTAAAAGTTCAGTGCTATATATTTTTTCACACCTTACCGGCAGGGGTGGCTCCAGGCATGTTCCAAAAGAGCGGCCGAACAGGGCGCCACACTTTATGGGCGCCGCTAGCTCTGCTCGCCATATTGGAGCCTGGAGCCGTCCCTACAGCAGCAGCAGTGTCCGCCTCCTAGCAGAGCCGTACACTGCATCACATCCCACAGACATTACCCCCTCCAGCGCCGGCCAGTGAGCCAATCAGAGCTCGCGGTCTGGCAGCTGAGTCTCCTGATTGGCTCGCGGACCGGCGCATAGTTGGAGTTAGACACCTCCATGGCCATCTGAGGCTGAGGGGCAGGAGAGGCGCACACTGCACTGTCCTCCCCGACCTCAACTTAAGAGCAGTAGCAGCCTCCTCCCCGCCCTTCAGAACAAGAGATGCGCAGTGAGCAGCACGGGGGGGCAACACATATCCGGCACTGTGTAGGGACATGTGTACCTAGCATTGGGGGCATATCTGGCACTGTGGGGGCATATCTGGCACTGTGTGGGGACAGGTGTATCTGGCACTGTGGGGCATATATGTATCTTGGGGGCATATCATGTGTGTCTGGCACTGCTGGGGGGCATATCATGTGTGTCTGGCACTGCTGCGGGGCATATCATGTGTGTCTGGCACTGCTGCGGGGCATATCATGTGTGTCTGGCACTACTGCGGGGGCATGGTCTCATTAAAATGGGCGTTGTCTCATTAAAATGGGCGTGGCCTCATCTGATATTATCACGGACACCACAGTGGAAAAAAAAATATCAAAAGTCCCCATTTTACACAGTACGGCAGGCAAGAGTCCCCATTTTACACATTAGGCAGGCAAGACTCCCCATTTTACACATTACAGCAGGCATGTGTCCCCATTTTACACAGTACGGCAGGCAGGTGTCCCCATTTTACACAGTACGGCAGGCAGGTGTCCCCATTTTACACATTACGCAGGCACGTGTCCCCATTTTACACATTATGCAGGCAAGACTCCCCATTTTACACATTACGACAGGCAAGAGTCCCCATTTTACGCATTATGCAGGCAAGAGTCTCCATTTTACACATTACGGCAGGCAACTGTCCCCATTTTACACAGTACAGCAGGCAGGTGTCCCCATTTTACACAGTACGGCAGGCAGGTGTCCCCATTTTACACAGTACGGCAGACAGGTGTCCCCATTTTACACAGTACGGCAGGCAGGTGTCCCCATTGTACACAGTACGGCAGGCAGGTGTCCCCATTGTACACAGTACGGCAGGCAGGTGTCCCCATTTTACACAGTACGGCAGGCAGGTGTCCCCATTTTGCACAGTACGGCAGGCACGTGTCCCCATTTTACACATTACGCAGGCAAGACTCCCCATTTTACACATTACGACAGGCAAGAGTCCCCATTTTACGCATTATGCAGGCAAGAGTCTCCATTTTACACATTACGGCAGGCAACTGTCCCCATTTTACACAGTACAGCAGGCAAGAGTCTCCATTTTACACAGTGCGGCAGGCAACTGTCCCCATTTTACACAGTACAGCAGGCAGGTGTCCCCATTTTACACAGTACGGCAGGCAGGTGTCCCCATTTTACACAGTACGGCAGACAGGTGTCCCCATTTTACACAGTACGGCAGGCAGGTGTCCCCATTGTACACAGTACGGCAGGCAGGTGTCCCCATTGTACACAGTACGGCAGGCAGGTGTCCCCATTTTACACAGTACGGCAGGCAGGTGTCCCCATTTTGCACAGTACGGCAGGCAAGTGTCAAGTGGGGGGGGGGAGGAAGGGAGGGGGGGAGAGAGACTACTTACACATGAAGATGATCTTCCCGCTCTTCGGGTCAGGCCACCTCTCCTTCCTCGCACCGGCCGCCTCCTCCTTCCAGCTTGTCTGCTCCTCCTCCCTCTTCCCGAGTACTCCTGCTCAGGGGGTGGGGTTTCGCGGAATGATGCGATTGCGTCGTGACGTCACGATGCAACCGCATCCATCATTCCGTGAAACTCCGCCCCCCGAGCAGGAGTGCTCAGGAAGAGGGAGGAAGGGGAGACAAGGAGCCGCAAAGTGCCGTGGTGGGCGCCCCATGCGGTTGCACGTCTCGCCCGCCGCAAGAAATGGCACTGGTCATTATGTGTAAGTAACACTACTGTGGCTGATATGTGTAAGGGTGTGTATACACGGTGAGATCCTTGCTATGCCCAATTTTCACTTGCGATTTCCCTTGAATTCCCCGGAGCCCAGATAGCACGGATTTTGACTAACTTTTCTTGAGATATGGACTATGGGTGTAATTCCAAGTTGATCGCAACAGAAATTTTTTTAGCAGTTGGGCAAAACCATGGCCCTCATTCCGAGTTGATCGGTCGCAAGGCGAATTTAGCAGAGTTACACACGCTTAGTCTACGCCTACTGGGAGTGTATCTTAGCATCTTAAAAGTGCGAACGAAGTTTACGCAATATTGCGAACAAAAAAAACTTAGCAGTTTTAGAGTAGCTCCAGACTTACTCTGCCTGTGCGATCAGTTCAGTGCTTGTCGTTCCTGGTTTGACGTCACAAACACTCCCAGCGTTCGCCCAGACACTCCCCCGTTTCTCCGGCCACTCCTGCGTTTTTTCCGGAAACGGTAGTGTTTTCAGCCACACGCCCATAAAACGCTGTGTTTCCGCCCAGTAACACCCATTTCCTGTCAATCACACTACGTTCGCCGGTGCGAACAAAAAGCCGTGAGTAAAAATCCTTTCTTCATAGCAGAATTACTTAGCGCAGTCGCAGTGCGAACATTGCGCATGCGCTCTAAGCTGATTTTCACTGCGATGCGAAAAAAAAGAACGAGCGAACGACTCGGAATGAGGGCCCATGTGCACTGCAGGGGAGGCAGATATAACATGTGCAGAGAAAGATAGATTTGGGTGTGGTGAGTTCAATCTGCAATCTAAATTGCAGTGTAAAAATAAAGCAGCCAGTATTTACCCTGCACAGAAACAAAATAACCCACCCAAATCTAACTCTCTCTGCAAATGTTATATCTGCCCCCCCCCCCCCTGCAGTGCACATGGTTTTGCCCAACTGCTAAAAAAAATTCCTGCTGCGATCAACTTGGAAATACCCCCTATGTGTGCTTACGATTTTGGCTTATGTGAGATGTCATTGACATGTGAGATGAACTAGATAGTACACCGATCTAGCAAGGATTGACTTGCCTGCACAATCTATCTTTTCATGCGATGCCGACCTGGCGGGACCGCGCATCGGGATCGAATCGGGATTGCAAGGTGACTTTCACCTTGCGATCTGCACTAACTTTTCTTCCGATTCTCTGACTATATAGTCAGAATCAGAAGAAAAATCTCACCTTGTGTACACACCCTAAGGCTGCTAATTGTGTATGTAGAGGGGGTGTGAAAAGATTTCGAGTTTGATAATATGAAGTTGCGAGGCCACGCCCACTTTTCCAGGAGCGTGCGCTGCACGGAGGAGAGCTTTGAAATTTTCTCGTTTTAGGTGCTAGTAGGCAGTGCAGTGCCTCCCCTGTCATAATGATTAAAATAATACAAAGAAGATATTTATAACACAAATTCTGTGATAAATATCTTCTTTTATTATTTTAATAATTTGCCTCCTGGGAATATGGCTGCACATTGGTCTGGGAGGCATCGGGAGAGGTGCCTCCAGCTGCTAACACTAAGTTCGGGTAGTGGGGGGTGGGCAGGGGGCGGGCAGGGCCAAGCCATGGGCTGTAAAAGCCCATTGAAATATCAATGCAAAGTGGCACCTATACTGGTGCCTCAATGACAGGGGCGTGCATTCAACCCACCTGAATGCATGCCCCTGTCAGCCCCCCAGATGTGATTGGCCCAGTGGATCCGCTGGCCAATGGGCACATGCGGTGGTGCGATGCAGCAGGCTTCGTGGTGGCGGGACCCAGCGGAGAAAGGGAGGCTGGTGGTGGACCTGGATCCAAGAGGATCCAGTCCCTGCCAGCCATTCTGTAGAGTTCAGCAGCGGAGAGCGGCTTTCCATTTAAAAAATGGCGCTTCAGCGTCATTTTTTATTTTCAAGATGGCCGCAGCAAGCCAATCACGGCTCGTTGCGTCATCTCCCCGTCCCCTCAACTGGCTTATATAAGCCAGCAGCGAGGTAGCGACGGTCAGTCCGGCGGCGGGGAGGGAGCAGGCAAGAGCTCCCGAAGACAGAAGACGCCAGAAGCCCTGGGGAGGCGGCAGCCATGAAAAAAGAGCTTAAAGGCCGCAATCCCCCAGGTGAAGACACCGGAAGCCCTGGAGCGGCGGCGGCCATGAAAAAGAGCTGAAAGGCTGACGCCCCCAGGTGAAGGTCCAGCACAATAAATTATTTAAATATCAGGTTTTGTGTTTTTATTTTAATATTTTCTTTACAGGCAGACTACAGGTGCCAGCGGGCCCATAATGTCCGGGCATGCTGGCACTTGTGGTTCTCCAAGTGCCAGTATGCTGGGGCAGGCTTGCTGGGACCTGTAGGCCGACTATAAAGAAAAATATTATTATGCCATGAACCCCGCACCCACTGCCACCAGGGGCGCTGGGCATAGCCCAGTGCTGGTTATTGCTCAGGAGGGGGGGACCCCATTTTAATTTTTGGGGTCCCCACTTCCTGAGGAATTCCAACCCTGGGCTGACTGGTTTGGGGGGTGTTTAATGCTATGGCAGAGCCCACACTGAGTGTCTCCTCTGCTATGGAATTATTCTCCCTGGCTGGTTCAGCCTAGTGCTGGTTTTGCTTAAGTAAGGTGAACCCTATGCTTTTTTTTTGGGGGGGGGGGGAGGTGCTGCCAGTGCCTCACCAGTCACTGCCCTCACCGCACGTCATTGGTATAACCAGAGCCGGCACTAACCAATATGATGCCCTAGGCAAGATTTTGGCTGGTGCCCCCTAGCACCACCGCTGGTTCTGCCTCTGACCTTGCACCTCTTTCCCAGCACCATCACCCCTCACCCATAGCAGTCCTTGTACCCCCTATATTTTAAATAGGAACAGTTCGCACATTTGACGTACAGTCCAAAAAGGGGCATCTTCTTGCTGGGAAGGGGCATGACCACACAATAGTAACCCCAATTCCAATTACGCCACACAGTACTGCAACTTTATTCACATTTTATCTTGCGATAGTGTTCATAATTCATATTACATCCCACAGTAGTATCACTTTACCTTATAAACGTTACTCCTCACAGTAGAGCCCCTTATTCACATTACATCACACTGAATTGCTCCTTATTCACATTACACCACACCTTATTGCTCTTTATTCACATTAGATGACACAGTAGTGCCCTTACTATTTGCAACGCCACATAGTAGAGCACCTTGCACACATAATGCCATACATTAGTAATGCATTTATACACAATTCCACACAGTAATGCCCCTTACACAAATGAGACACATTAATGTCCTTATAAACATAATGCACCTTACACATTATGACAACTTTTATTAATGCCCTTTTACACATAATGTCCCTTACACATATGCCGCACATTATTAATGCCCTTATACACATAATGACACACATAGTGCCCCCTACACATTTGCTGCACATTATTAGTACCCCTATACACATAATGACACACATACAGTAGTACCCTGTTACACATATGCCGCACATTATTAATGCCCTTATACACATAATGACACACATAGTGGCCCTTTACACATATGTTGCACATTATTAATGCATTTTTACATGACACACATAAAGCTCCTTACACATATTCTGAACACTACTGCACAACCAACCCACTCACATGCACTGTTAGGGTCTCCTGCCCTGTGCTGCCACGTCGTCATGGCAACCGGGAGACAAGTGCTAGCGGAGTAACCTGAGCGCAGCTGATACTCCGGTTCGGGTCTTTTGCTGTGCAGTGGTTACAGGCTCTGTGCACGGCAGGGGATCCGGTGCTGGTTTTTGTGCTCACAGTCTGTGAGGTCTGAGTGGGGCGTGGACAGCACCTGCTTTATAAGGCCTCTTCTCAGGTTAAGCAGATGCTGCTGAATCTTTGTTGGTTAGTCAGTTCCTGAAAGTTAGCCAGTACTGTGTAGCTTTGTATTTGTTGTTGCTTACTGCAAATAGGCCTGGGGATTTGGTACTACACTCTGCCAATCCAGACCTAGCAGTAAGACTGGAGTCAGTCGTTTCGCTTGCTGGGGTTCTTTTACTACTCTGTGAACTTAGCAAGTTTGCGGCTGTATTCTAAGACTTGCCTGCCTAAATCCTGTCTCACTGTGCAAGGTGTCAGGTGTCAGTTTAGTGGCAGTAAGCTGAACCTGTGCACTGCAAGTGAGAATTAGGATTGTGGAGACTCTCCTTGTGTCTATCATTCCATCTCTGACCAAGGAGTTTACTGCCACACCTGTTGGTAACCCTTTAGGGTTTTGCTGTTGCCCTTAGCAACAGCATTTCGGGTTCTCTACGTATTAAAACACAACATCTTGCTTTTCCCATCTGAGCATTACTAATACTAGGGAGACACCCAGTTCCTTAGCCTCTGGGCTTCTCTGTTCACTTTGTGTGTATTTTGTTACCCTATCACCTTCTGTGTACGTAATGTCATATTCCCCAGTCTGTCTGTGAGTTCATTTGTTTTGCATACCTATCCGTTCAGACACCAGTACATTCCTGCAGGCACTGGTGTGCATAACAGTTCAAACACCAGTACATTCCTGCAGGCACTGGAGTGCATAACAGTTCTGACACCAGTACATTCCTGCAGGCACTGGTGTGCATAACATATTCAGCAGCCTAATACTCCTGTTGAAATTTTGTGGGAATATGGAGCATACCCCTCAAAATAAGTTGCAACAGGTGGTCGATCAGGTGCAGGTCCTGACTCGACAATTTAATGATTTGTCCATTAAAATGCACACCTCCCAGGCCGCTGGCGGAGCTCCCGCAGCAGCAGCACCTTCAGGGGTTAAGGAGCCGAAAGTAAATCTCCCGGATCGTTTTTCTGGAGATCGCACGCAGTTCTTTTGTTTCAAGGAGAGCTGCAAGCTATACTTCCGGCTTAGGCCTCAGTCTCCTGGGTCGGAGATTCAGCGGGTGGGCATAGTGATTTCCTTGCTACAAGGAGACCCACAGGTCTGGGCATATGGGTTGCAGCCTGACTGTCCGTCGCTTAAAAGTGTTGATGCTTTTTTTACGGCACTGGGCATGTTGTATGATGACCCTGACAAGACGGCCTCAGCCGAGGCTCAGATTTCGATCCTTAAGCAAGGGCGAAGGCCAGTTGAGGTTTACTGTACGGAGTTTCGGAGGTTGGCCCATGATACCCAGTGGAATGACCCAGCCCTGAGACACCAGTACCGAAGAGGTCTTTCTAACCAGATAAAGGACCAACTGGTACAATATCCCTTGCCTGATAGCTTGGATCAGCTCATGCAGTTATCCATCCGGGTGGATAGACGGCTGAGAGAGCGTAGGCTTGAAAGGGAGACTGAGGTTTCCTTCTTTCCCAAGGGAACCTCAGACTCTGAGGAATTTTCCGAGGAGCCTATGTAGATTGGGGCTACCCGCCTCTCTTCGCGTGAGAAGACGCGGAGGAGACAGCAGGGGTTGTGTTTGTACTGTGGGAATAAAGGTCATGTGGTAGTATCATGCCCAGAAAAGCCGGAAAACTTCAGGGCCTGAGGGTGATGGGAAATATCCTGTCAGGCCAGAAGTCAGAATTTCCCAAGAAGACTTTTTTCATTCCGGTGACCTTGAAGATCCTCGGTCAAACTGTCAAGACTGAGGCCTTTGTGGACAGTGGGGCCGACGGGGTTTTTATGGACCGCCAATTCGCCCTGAAACACTCTGTTCCCTTAGTACCCTTGGCATCGGAAATTGAGATTTGTGGGTTAAACGGGGAACCATTATCCCAAGGTAAAATTACCTCTTGCACTAGCCAGATTTCTTTGTTTATTGGAGCCACACACTCTGAAAAATTGTCCTTTTATGTGACTGTCTGTACTTTTGCCCCATTGGTGTTGCGGTTACCCTGGTTAAGGGCCCACAATCCTCAATTTGACTTGGTCTCTGGGGAGATTCTTAGTTGGGGTACTGATTGTTTCAGGAGTTGCTTGAGCCTTCCAGTCAGGCTCTCGCAGCTAAGTTTGCCAGGATTGCCAGGGTGTTATGCAGATTTTGCGGACGTGTTCTCCAAAAAAGTTGCAGAGGTACTACCTCCCCATCGCCCCTATGACTGTGCCATTGATTTGTTGCCAAATGCTAAGCTTCCCAAGAGCAGGTTGTACTCCCTGTCACGTCCTGAGACTCAGGCTATGGCAGAGTACATTCAGGAGAACTTGGCTAAGGGATTTATCAGACCTTCACAGTCTCCAGTTGGGTCGGGGTTCTTCTTCGTGGGTAAAAAGGACGGTTCGTTGCGACCCTGCATCGACTTCAGGGAATTGAACCGTATCACGATTAAAAACTCATACCCACTGCCTCTCATTTCGGTCTTGTTTGACCAGCTTCGTACTGCCACCATTTTTTCTAAGATTGACCTACGCGGTGCGTACAATCTAATCCGAATAAGAGAGGGGGATGAATGGAAGACTGCCTTTAATACCCACTCAGGGCATTATGAATATTTGGTGATGCCTTTTGGGCTCTGTAATGCCCCGGCAGTCTTCCAGGATTTCATGAATGATGTGCTCAGGGAATATTTGGATAGATTCTTAGTTGTATACTTAGATGACATCCTAATCTTCTCCCATTCCCTGGAGGAACATCGGAAGCATGTACGCTTAGTCCTCCAGAAACTCAGAGACCACCGGCTTGGGGCGAAGCTGGAGAAGTGCGAATTTGAAGTTCAGCAAATCGCATTTCTAGGATATATTATCTCCCCAGAAGGTTTCCAAATGGAGGGTTCCAAGGTACAGGCAGTCCTGGATTGGGTGCAGCCCACTAGTTTGAAGGCGCTTCAGCGTTTCCTGGGCTTTGCGAATTTTTATAGACGATTTATCGCTGGATTTTCGTCTATAGTGGCGCCCTTGGTGGCACTCACTAAGAAAGGGGCAGATGTTGCTCACTGGTCTTGTAAGGCTAAAGCGGCTTTTGCCCGTCTCAAAAGGGCATTTGTATCGGCCAAGGTGCGCGACACCCAGATCCAGAGCGTCCTTTTGTGGTGGAGGTGGATGCCTCTGAGATGGGTATTGGGGCAGTGCTTTCTCAGATGGGAGTGTCTGATAATCGCCTTCATCCCTGTGCTTACTTTTCCCATAAATTTTCGCCTGCCGAGATGAATTATGACGTGGGTAACCGGGAATTGTTGGCTATTAAGGATGCACTCGAGGAGTGGAGACACTGGCTTGAGGGGGCTAAGTTTGTGGTCTCAATTCTCACCGACCATAAGAATCTGGCATATTTAGAGTCAGCGAAGCGTCTCAATGCCAGGCAGGCACGATGGGCTTTGTTTTTTTCTCGCTTTAATTTTTTGATAACATATCGCCCTGGGTCAAAAAACATCAAGGCTGATGCGCTCTCGCGGAGTTTTGCTCCAATCCAGGAGACCACCGAGGAGCCGTTGCCCATTGTGTCCCCATCATGTATTAAAGTGGGCATTACCCAGGACCTCTTATCATTAGTCCTTAGAGCACAGGAGCAGGCTCCTCCAGACCTTCCGGTAGGTCTTTTGTTTGTGCCTCCTAGGTTAAGACAGCGAGTGTTCCTGGAATTCCATGCCAAGAAGTCGGCAGGTCACCCGGGTATTGCCAGAACTCGGGAGTTGCTATCTAGGGCGGTGTGGTGGCCCTCGGTGGCTAAGGATGTGGATCAGTGGGTTCGGGCATGTGACATCTGTGCCCGAAATAAGACTCCTAGAGGGGTTCCTGTTGGCCCATTACATCCACTCTCTATCCCATCTAAGCCATGGACCCACATTTCAATGGATTTTGTGGTGGACTTGCCCAAATCCTCGGGGATGACAGCCATCTGGGTTGTCGTTGACAGGTTTTCGAAGATGGCGCACTTCGTTCCACTGGTTGGGCTGCCATCGGCCAGACGCCTGTCTGAATTATTTATGCTGCATGTTGTGCGTCTCCACGGGTTGCCACTTGATGTGGTCTCTGACCGCGGATCCCAGTTTGTGGCCAAATTCTGGAGGGCATTTTGTTCCGATCTCCAGATTTCTGTCAGCTTGTCGTCAGGCTACCATCCGCAGTCTAATGGGCAGACTGAAAGGGTGAACCAGTCCTTGGAGCAGTTCCTCAGGTGTTATGTCTCCAAGTGTCAGACTGACTGGGTTGCTCATCTGTCCATGGCGGAGTTTGCCTATAACAACGCGGCTCACTCTGCTACAGGGATCTCTCCCTTCCTTTGTGTGTATGGGCATCATCCTAAGGCCAATTCTTTTGACCCCCTGGACTCCACGCCTGGTGGTTCCTCTGTGGTTTCGGTCCTTAGAGGTATTTGGAGGAAAGTGAAGAAAGCCCTTGTGTCTGTGTCATTAGTGACCAAAAGGGTTTTTGATAAGCGGAAAAGACCCTGCAGCTTCAAATTAGGAGACTTCGTCTGGTTGTCTACCAAGAATTTGAAGTTGAGACAGCCATCTCATAAGTTTGGCCCCCGGTTCATCGGCCCTTATAAGATCACCAGGGTTATCAATCCGGTGGCATTTCAGTTAGATCTGCCCCGTTCTTTGGGTATCAATAAAACATTTCATTGTTCCCTTTTAAAACGGGCGATTAGTAATCCTTCTTCCAGTGGAAGACCTTCCCCTCTTCTGATACGTGGCCAGAGGGAGCTTGTTGTTGAAAGGATTCTTGACTCCAAGATGGTTCGGGGTCGGCTGTCATTTTTGGTGCACTGGAAGGGGTATGGCCCGGAGGAGCGGTCGTGGGTGCGCACTTGTGATCTTCATGCCCCCAGACTGATACGCTCTTTCTTCTCGCAGTTCCCCGATAAACCCGGTGGTAGGGGTTCTTTGACCCCTCGTCAGAGGGGGGGTACTGTTAGGGTCTCCTGCCCTGTGCTGCCACGTTGTCATGGCAACCGGGAGACAAGTGCTAGCGGAGTAACCTGAGCGCAGCTGATACTCCGGTTCGGGTCTTTTGCTGTGCAGTGGTTACAGGCTCTGTGCACGGCAGGGGATCCGGTGCTGGTTTTTGTGCTCACAGTCTGTGAGGTCTGAGTGGGGCGTGGACAGCACCTGCTTTATAAGGCCTCTTCTCAGGTTAAGCAGATGCTGCTGAATCTTTGTTGGTTAGTCAGTTCCTGAAAGTTAGCCAGTACTGTGTAGCTTTGTATTTGTTGTTGCTTACTGCAAATAGGCCTGGGGATTTGGTACTACACTCTGCCAATCCAGACCTAGCAGTAAGACTGGAGTCAGTCGTTTCGCTTGCTGGGGTTCTTTTACTACTCTGTGAACTTAGCAAGTTTGCGGCTGTATTCTAAGACTTGCCTGCCTAAATCCTGTCTCACTGTGCAAGGTGTCAGGTGTCAGTTTAGTGGCAGTAAGCTGAACCTGTGCACTGCAAGTGAGAATTAGGATTGTGGAGACTCTCCTTGTGTCTATCATTCCATCTCTGACCAAGGAGTTTACTGCCACACCTGTTGGTAACCCTTTAGGGTTTTGCTGTTGCCCTTAGCAACAGCATTTCGGGTTCTCTACGTATTAAAACACAACATCTTGCTTTTCCCATCTGAGCATTACTAATACTAGGGAGACACCCAGTTCCTTAGCCTCTGGGCTTCTCTGTTCACTTTGTGTGTATTTTGTTACCCTATCACCTTCTGTGTACGTAATGTCATATTCCCCAGTCTGTCTGTGAGTTCATTTGTTTTGCATACCTATCCGTTCAGACACCAGTACATTCCTACAGGCACTGGTGTGCATAACAGTTCAAACACCAGTACATTCCTGCAGGCACTGGAGTGCATAACAGTTCTGACACCAGTACATTCCTGCAGGCACTGGTGTGCATAACATGCACACAGCACTCACACTTCCACTAACACTGTGACCTCTGCCTCTGCTTGGATACAGATGTGTCCTCACAAATCTTGCATCAATGCTAACGTCGGGCACTTTTTTTTAATGAAAATGCATCTTATTTGCATTGCTATGTGGCTAGGATGCACAAGCAGCTTCTGCTGATTAAACTGATATGCAGCATTCCAATATACTGTGTGAGACTGTGGCTGTATCTGCATATGAAATGCTACATACAGAATATAGGCATGCCGTATATCATTTTAATCAGCAGAAGCTGATGATGTCCCTAGGCATATCAAATGCCCTAGGCAATTGTCTAGTTTGCCTATGCCTATGGCTGGCTCTGGGTATAACCACCCATTAATAGATCATCAGAGCTAGATTGAGAGGTATTTACCCTAATTCCATTCAATTTTACTTATCCCCACTCAGGTCTAACACAGATTGTTGGCCTTGATGCTACTTACCGTCGAAGGACCTTCCTTTCCAACAGAGGTTTTTCACTCTGTGACTTACTACATTAGATACAGTTTGGTATGTATCTTCACTTCCTCCTGCCACCTATCATTTCATGTTTACTCTAATGCCCAATTAATATATTACTTTATCTATTAGGTTTTAGACTCATTTAAATTGGCACATTCAGTGACGTATGCATTTTATCAAGCTACCTTTATCATGTTTACTTTGGGCATCTGGTATGCACTGCTATGACCTATTGTACTCACTACTCTGAAATTGTCATTGTTCAAATACTTAGTTGTTCCATTCTGCCAACCAGATTCTGTACACCTGAGGAAGTCCCTTGGGACGAAATGCGTTGGGTCCATCAGTTGTTTTACTTCTATGTCATACACTGAGTTTACAATGGCAAAGAAACACGCTAAAACTGATTGTAAACTTGATAAATCCTAAAGCAGTAGTTCTCAAGCTCGGTCCTCAGGACCCCACACGGTTCACGTTTTTCATGTCACCCAGCAGCTGCACTGTGTATCACCAACTGTAACATTTAAAAAATATACAGGTGACCTACAAAACATGAACCATGTGGGGTCCTGAGGACAGAGTTTGAGAACCTGTGTCCTAAAGCATTCCTCTGTGAAACTGTACAGATTTTTTTTATGTTTTATCGTACATTTTGATAATGCTATTGTGAATAAATTTCATATACACAACAGTAAGATTTTATTTATACATGTGTTCTAAAGTAATCAGTAAGTTACGGATGGTTTAAACCGGGAACAACCAAAATGACTAGCGCCCTCAGATCAGGTTGTTATATAGTTACTGGTACTGTGCTCTTTAATTTTATTTTTAATACAGTGCAATATTTTATATAGGCTAGGCCGCTAAACACCCTAAAGATGGTCTTCTGCCAGAACCCGACCTTTTCAAAGATAGAAATAGAACAAATGTATTTACAGGGGCGCCTGGTTTAAATACAACTTTTGCTGATGACAGATAGGTCTTGATATAAAAACAATATTTCCTCGTACAACCAAATACCCAAAGTCTTTGTTGACCTCCGATCTAACAGAAAGGGTGACACGCATTCTGTTTGATCGGTGGTCAACAAAGACTTTTTGCCCACTAAGAGGCACACATTGATAACAAAATAAAGCAATGTATATGTTGTATGGATAAACTTTTTAAAGTTTTAATGCTTTTAAGAAGTATGTTTGAATAAACTGAACATATGGTTATTTGGTTGTATGAGGAAATATTGTTTTTATATCAATAACTATCGGTCACCACAAAAGTTATATTTAAACCAGGCGCCCCCGTAGATAAATACATCTGTTCTCTCTCTCTCTCTCATTCCAACACGATCGCATGCTGCACTTCATCGCAGCGGTGTGATCGGGTCTGGAATGCGCATGCGCTGACAGCAGAGAAAGCAGTCGCAGCAGCGACCGCAAGAAGATTGACTGCAGGAAGGCGTTCTGGGGCGTCAGCTGACTGTTGGAGGCCGTTTTCGGGGAGTGGCATGAAAAACGCTGGGCATGTCCAGGCGAACAGAGGGCGGATGTCTGACGTCAAAGCCGAGCCCATCATTGTTGGATCCGTCACACAGGGTAAGTATGTCCAGGGCTGGTCTTGATTTGTGAGAAACTTTTTTTTTTTTTTTAGCATAGCATGGCTGCACAAGTGATCGCAGCCCTGTTATGCTAAAATACATTCCCTCATAGGCGGAGATTAGTTGATTGCACCAGCAGCAAAAAGTTGCTTAGTGCGATCAACTCGGAATGAGGCCGATATGCGAAAGGCCGTGGACGATAACGCCCAAATGGCCAATCAGATAAAAAATTGGATTGCACCTCCAGTGGGTAGAATTTAATAAAGTACAAAAGTGGTCATGTCACTTTTTACCGTATCTGCTGCGGTGCTCCTCGGGTAACGCCAAGAACCATGGATTAATATTTACTTACATTAAGGCGACTCAAATTGACATTTCTATAGATTTACCAAATTTCTAACACTCATTTACAACCGTGAAAATCAGAATCTCCCGTGCAAAGAGCAAGTAGAACAGCTGGTAGGTAGATATATGCAGAAAGAATAGGCGGTACTCTGAGACTTAAACATATGCCGCATGTACTGTGCTGTCATGACAAATTCATACACACTGTACTGCAAATGATTAAGTCTCCAATGCGGACTGTGGTGTTTTATGGGGGTGTAGTACGGCTGACCGGCGGTCAGGAGACCGCCGGCCAGCTTACCGACGCCGGGATCCCGGCAGCATACCGACGCCGGGATCCCGGCGGGGAGGGGCGAGTGCAGCAAGCCCCTTGCGGGTTCGCTGCACTCGCCGCGCTGTGGGCTCGGTGGCGACCTGCGGTCGACACGGGTTCTATTCCCACTCTATGGGTGTCGTGGACACCCACGAGTGGAAATAGTCCCTGTTGGTCGGCATGCCGACCATCGGGATAGTGAGTGGTCGGGATGGTGGAGGAGGTCATGTGACTGTCGGTCTCCCAGCCGCCGGTCACATGAAGACCACCCATTTTATGGATTTGATATATTATTTGTTTTCTTTTAATAAAGTGTTATACCACAAGGATGTTCAAGGTACTGTTTATTTAAAATTAAAATGGGTTGTTATCATGTACAAAAACATATACAGAAATGGTAATTCTGAATATGACCAATAAATAATGCTCATCAGAGGTTGTGTCTGAATGGGCCCCTCACTTACCAACCTACCTGTTTATCGACCGATCTGACTTCCGACCAGCTCTCTGACCAGTGTCACCTCAGCGTCACCTCAGCATTACGATGTAAGTACAATATGCATTATGGCATCATGTACGGCAGCGCGGAGTAAGTACAGTATGCGACACGGCATCACAGCAGCATGGAGTAAGTGCAGGTAAGTGGCTCCTCACTTACCAACCTACCTATTTATTGACCACTCTGACTTCTGACCAGCTTTATGAGCAGCTGGAAATGGCAGAGCGTCACCTCAGCGTCATCTCACCATCGTCTCAGTGTAACGAAGTAAGTACAGTATGCGACACGGCATCATGGGGGTCATTCCAACCTGTTTGCACGAACGGGTCGGTTCTGTGCCTGCGTGGCGGCCACAATGCGCACGCGCATCGTTGCCCAGCGACGGCCATCGCTGGGCAATGACCAGAAGAGCAAAGAAAGTGATTGCTTGCTCGATCGCCAGAAGATTGACAGCAGGAAGGCGTTCCGGGGCGTCAACTCACCGTTTTCTGGGAGTGGTGAGTCCAACGCAGACGTGTCCAGGTGTTTGGAGGGCGGATGTCTGACGTCAATTCCAGGACCTGTATCGCAGGATCGATCGCACAGGGTAAGTAACTGTTACCCTGGTCTAGTTCCACACAAAACTTTTTGTGCATAGCAGGGCTGCACAAGTGTTTGCAGCCTTCCTATGCAAAAAAGCCCTCCCCCATAGGCGGCGTCGAGTTGATCACACGGGCAGCAAAAAGTTGCTATGTGTGATCAACTCGGAATGTACGGCAGTGCAGTGTAAGTACAGTATGCGTCACGGCATCATGTACAGCAGTGCAGTGTAAGTACAGTATGCGGCACGGCATCATGTACAGCAGTGCAGTGTAAGTACAGTATGCGGCACGGCATCATGTACAGCAGTGCAGTGTAAGTACAGTATGCGGCACAGCATCATGTACAGCAGTGCAGTGTAAGTACAGTATGCGGCACGGCATCATGTACAGCAGTGCAGTGTAAGTACAGTATGCGGCACAGCATCATGTACAGCAGTGCAGTGTAAGTACAGTATGCGGCACAGCATCATGTACAGCAGTGCAGTGTAAGTACAGTATGCGGCACGGCATCATGTACAGCAGTGCAGTGTAAGTACAGTATGCGGCACGGCATCATGTACAGCAGTGCAGTGTAAGTACAGTATGCGGCACAGCATCATGTACAGCAGTGCAGTGTAAGTACAGTATGCGGCATGGCATCACAGTAGCGCGGCGTAAGTACAGATATGCGGCTCCTCACTTATTGTCTGATTCATTTAATGACCTAGTTGTAAGAACGTTAATTGAGAAGCATGTATATACATAAAAAGGAAACTCAGATTGCTGGTCTACCGGCTGCTTTATTCCTAACAACAATGTTGCTGAATGTTACACTGCTTACACTATACAGGATGTTTGTAACATTCGTCAAGGGGAACTGTTTGTAATAAACTGAAGTGTATTTCTCTGTAAATGCAGGGAGACAAAACACACATACAGTAGGGGGTGTGGGGAGGCGTAAGGCAAGGTCCAGTACACTGATGTAAAAGGTATCTCTTAAAGTGTACACAGAAGTCCACGTGGTGGGTATCCCTGCTACTTACTGGGGGCCTAATCCAGAGTTGATCGCAGCAGCAAATTTGTTAACAGTTGGGCAAAACCATGTGCACTGCAGGTGGGGCAGATATAACATGTGCAGAGAGAGTTAGATTTAGGTGGGATGTGTTCAAACTGAAATCTAAATTGCAGTGTAAAACTAAAGCAGCCAGTATTTACCCTGCACAGAAACAAAATAACCCACCAAATCTAACTCTCTCTGCAAATGTTATATCTGCCCCACCGGCAGCGCACATGGTTTTGTCCAACTGCTAACAAATTTGCTGCTGCGATCAACTCTGTATTACCCCCTGTGTGCAAATTATTCCTCTTAGAGAACACAGTGGAGTTTACACCCAAGATCATCACTCACCCTAGAGCAGGGGTGTCAAACTCCCGGCCCATGGGACGCATGAGGCCCCCTACACTTCCTTTTACGGCCTGCGGTCGAGCAGGGGTCCATTTGCGGCCCGACCACCTTCTCCGATGGCAGGGCCGGTATCTTAAATCAGGCACCGGTTCGGGAGCCAATCAGAGCTGGCTGCCGGTCCGCAAGCTCTGATTGGCTGATGAACTGGGGCCTGACTTAAGATACCCGTGCCACCACTGGAGACTGGACAGAGGAGCAGGAGAGGCGCACGCTGCAAACTCCTGCCCTCACACACTTCCAGGCAGGACATCCCCGGCAGCAGGCAGCAGCAGCGGTGTGCACAATGGGGGCATGTGTGTATCTGGCACTGTGGGGGCATGTGTGTATCTGGCACTTTTAGGGGCATGTGTGTATCTGGCACTGCTGGTGGCATGTGTGTATCTGGCACTGCTGGTGGCATATGTGTATCTAGCACTGCACTACTGAGGGCATATTTGTATCTGGCTCCCATGTGTGTATCACACACCCTTTGGCCACGTGCCTTCGTTGCGAGCACACAGTACCACTAACATTTTTCCTACTTGCACCACTGCATTAAAGTAAATGTTTTCTTCATGATACTTGACATCTCTTTGATTATACTTTATTGTTGGTTTTTCTAAAAAAAAAACGTTTGAAAATTGCATATAAGACTGTTTCTTTTTCTTGCGGCCCACACAAGACTTAGATCTTGATTATTCGGCCCAGTTGGGATTTTGAGGTTGACATGCCTGTCCTAGAGGCTCTGCAGTGGCCCAGGGGACTTTTTGCACTTGCTGCACTCCTGGCTGTTAAACAGAGTAAGAAACTTGGGGCCTAATTCAGAGCGATCACATGCTGAAGCCCTTTACACAGTGCGCACACGTGGCAGGCGCACTGCGCATGTACAGCCAGTGAGATGCAGCTGCGGTCACGGGACAGGAGGGGGTGTGCCAATGGCACTAGAACGCCCTTAGTGGGGCGAGGTCTGGTCAACACAAGCGTGTCCGAACCATTGTGGGGGCAGGCCACAGAGTCTGTGTGATGTCACATGCAGCCACTGAGGCCCAGAATGCAATCTGTAGCTGCCTGCCAGTGCAGGTAGGGAGCTACTTGGCGGTTGCACCCATGCGGGGAGGGGGGTGGTGGTGGTGGCAGGGCCTAACATGCGGGGCGGACTAGCCCTGTGCTACTTAACTTGAGAGCTCATTGTTATTCAGTTACAATGCCCTTTATTAAATGACACATTTCAATATACTGCCATTACCAGGATTCAAACGTATAACCTGTTGAATTCTAATCAAACACCCTACTCATTGTGCTATTTGATCTTGTAAAAAAGCTATGAACACTACACGCTGATAATGTCAATTATTATCTTCAAACATAAAGCTATACACTATTTCCGTGGAGCCGCTATGGCCGCTAGACCACGTGCACGTGCTACGCACTTTGTACGCTATTTGCGTACAGAGTCCCGCACGTGGTACGCACTTGGCGTACACACGCTGCGCTGAGTGTACAGAATACACACAGCGGGCGCACACACAGTTGATAACGTTTAAACCTTGTTAATAAAATACAGTAAGAATATACTTATACTCTAAACCTTAGTAGTCAAATACTGTAATGATGTATGCTTAAAAACCTTGGCAATGTGTATGCTGTTTGAGCGATTAAGACGCTAAGAGAGCCCTTTGCAGGAAAGTGAAAACACAACACCGGGTTTGGTTAAAACCACAGCAGCTCTAACACTGTCGTGGATTATTCAGAGAAAAATGGGAAAACAGATACAAGTTATACACTACAAGCTAACACAGAAATCTAACAGAATAACAGAGAATAAGACGAACAATGGCTACAGAGAATATACATACGTGGGAGATCTTTCGCAAGCGCGACCTGGAATCCAATCCTCAGCTATTCAGGTAGAAAGCCTTCAGAGTCATGAGGCTGGCCAGGCAACAGTGGTCTTTATATACACAACATACATTCACAATACAATGGTACCTGTTATCTCATTGTTCATTGGACACAGGGATGTGTCTCTACATTACAGCAAAGGTCATAGGTGGATTTGAACAGGTGGGCTGTGTCTTTCCCCAACTGCTCCGGTGGGAGGTATCCTCAGGATTCCCGCCGCATGTGTAATTTACAGCAAATACAGTTAATGTTCATAATCTACTTCTGTACATAACTACACGCAGGAGCTAGCGATCCTTTCCTAACTAACATCGGAATGTTACCCTTAAAATACCCTACAGCTGGATACTAGACACCACCTTTCAACCTTTATCTGACCCTTCCTATCATGCAAAGAGGAATCTCTCTGTCCAGGAACAGTTTAAACTAATCATACTCGCTGACATGGTCTAGGGGAACATTAACTACAAAATGCACTATTTGGGTTAAATATGCTACGATCGAGTTGCACGCTACACGCTCACAAACTCCGCCGTAAATACACATCTTATGCGCACGTGACACTGGAGCGTCCCCTACGCAACTTGCGGGTATGTGTACGCACGGGGGAACAGGTGCACGAGCAGCGTGCATGTGCATGAGGGGTTAGTACAAGGGGTATGCATCATGATATTTTTCGACTTTGACAGTCAACAATAACTGCCACTATCCAAACACTTAAGCAGAAAAATATACAATACAATGAAATACCTATAAATGATTGGGTGGAGGGAGGAGAAGAGAAGGTGGGAAATGTATGACCTAGTGGGATAGTAAAAGCATGTATGTATGAAATTCATGTCTGAGGGGTCATGTATCATCGTGCCGTACATGTTCTAGATAAGCTTCGAGGTATTGCGAAGTATACATTAAATCCTTCTTATCCCGTATCAAGGGTCTGTAAGTGGGCTAACAAACACTACCGAGCTCTTTTCGGCATCTTGTTCCAACAAATGGGGTGCACATTAGTTGATGATACATAGAGGGGGGGAAATATGTGAGTGCTAATATATGTACCTATATCACCTGTCGACTATGTGTGTCACTACCTGAGAGTCGTAGATGAAGATAAGAAACATATGTTACAAATACGTTCATATGATAATGTGTGTAATTGTCCTTGGATGTCTTGTTGAAGTCTTGTCCGGATAGGTGTATCCTTGCTGTGGGTGATAAGCAAATTTTTTTTCAAGTGTCCATACGAAGTCTTTTAAAGTCTCTAAAGTGTCTCGCAAAGTCTGTGGAAAAGTTCATCAAATGTCTGTTGAAATGTTCATCATCGGTCTGTAGAAATGTGCATCAAAATCTTCTTCCGAGTGGATGTCTTTTTACCTTGGAGAAAAACAAAGGAGAAACGGGTGAAAGAAACTGACCGTGGAATCACGTCTTATCACAACATTGTCTCGATTGATGGGTCATAAATTAAACCAGTTGTTTTAACAATGCCCTCGCTCCTTAAACTCATCAATTTGGTACTGCGCTTGCAATGCATTAAAATCCGAACACATCTAAATATCAAACCAATCATTATGACAACTCCCAGGATACAAAGGAGAAACTTCCCTACATTCACGATAACATTTTGAGCCTATTCTCCTAAACCTGAGAACCAACTGCGTGGGTTCAACCATGAAACCCAGCCGGTCAGTCATTACTCACAGCAGTAAGGGTAAGGTTGTGTCTCCTTCGGAACTCCCACTTCAATTGCAAGATATCGTCCATCTTTTGATCTATGACCTCGGTTGGGTCATCAGTGCTGTTTGTGATATACGTACAGCACTTCACACCATACTGAGTTGCTAGGGTGACACAATACCCGCCTGTCACCGCTGTGATGTAATTGAGAACCATCCTGTGCTGGATCAGTTCCATTTTGTAAGCTTGCAACTCCCTCCCAGTATACCTGAAGGTGTCATCATACATCTCGGTGATATTTTCTATCAGGTTCGCTAGCGCATTAATATACCTAAAACTTATAACTCCTCTGGCGGTATGGGTGATATCTAACGCGAGTAGGAATTGAATCCCCGTGGATTCGTGGATCAAATCAGAGGCTGCGTGCTCTGTCCTATATATAAGGTGTCTCTTAACAATGTGTTCGTAGTGAGTGTGAGTGTAAGGAGCTTGAGCATTGCGGTGAACGTCTTTCATCTTATCATGGGTAATGGTCATTACTTCTGGCAACACTCTTCCAATGTAACACAATCCCTCTGAGTTTGGGGCAAGCCACTTATACGACTTCCTCCCACATATGAAATATGCATCATCGGGGAGGACATATGGGACAGAATATGATATCACCATATTGCAAACCGTCCAGGTGAAAAATCCTATCCCTAACTCTCTCATCTGTTCAGTACACGTATCAGGCTGTATGATATGCGCACAGTATCCTGGAGTTACTTCTCCAACCCGCATGGTCCTACTTCCTAGAGTGTACCTATACTGAAAATATCTCCCACCATTGGCTATTTGGCGTATAAGTTCTGAGTCTACGGGCATTCTATCGGCTCGGTGTGAAAATGCCATGGTTTGGTTGTTCCATGTCACTTCCCAATTTCCCGGCTTTCGGGGATTGGAAATGTTAAAACATACTAAGGACCTATCCACATGATATTGGTGGAGCTTCAAACTAGGAGGCCTAGAAATATTAAATTTCTTGTCCACCGGTCCCCCACCCCTTAATTCAAGTACCTCATCTACTGTTAAAGAGTATGGCACTAGTCCTAACTTTCTATGACCTTGAGTTACTTGTGAGCACACCCAGCATTCCGTTTGGTTTAAAACTTTACCCACTAATGAGTGATAGTCACTCAATGGATGACGGTCCATGTTGATATTAAGGCTGGACTGACATCTCTGGATGCACCCGTCCTAAACTATGTTTTCACAATTCCTACAGATACAATTCTCTTCAGCTAACAATCCTTCACAATGTCTCCTAGTGTCATGACTACCAGATCGTTTTCTGATACTCGCCTTTGCTCGGTGGTTGTGTTGCTCTTGGAATTAAACGAATCCGTCCTTGTCATCAGAACCCATTCCAGATCCTTTCTCGACCTCTCTGGTACTCTCACCGAAACAGACTGTTCTGGTCAACAACAGGGTCAACAGGAAAACCCGGAACGCAGTCTCTTGAGGTAAGTCCATCTTGCAGGAGGAGAAAGAAAGAGTGGTAATGGGAGGTAAAGAAAATAATTAGAAGGGAAAGAAAACTGGCGCGACAACCGCCTCTGATCCTGTAGTTCTTTGTGCTCAGGTGCCGTGACAACAGTCCTGCCTCTCAACCTTCCCGGAACAGGCACTCCAGTGATATGGTTTCCTCTACACTCTGCTCTTTGTCACGGGCTTTCTCTGGGTCAGCGACCTTCTTACAGTGGGACGAGTGGACCCAAGTCTCTCTTTCGGCAACCTTCAATGCTGTCGTGCTGGTCAGTAAGACTTGGTACGGTCCTTCCCACCGGTCAATTAGGCAACCTGAGCGTAGAAAATTTCTAATCATTACATAATCCCCAGGTTCAATGTCATGACAATTACTGTCTGGCAGATCAGGAATCACTAGCTTTAGATTGCTATTTTGATTCCTCAACTGCTTGCTCATCTTAACCAAATACTTTACAGTTACTTCATTGTTGCATTTCAAATCATCCTGGGGGTCAATCATTACATGGGGTTGTCGACCAAAAAGAATCTCAAAGGGTGACAGGTTAAGAGGGGACCTTGGAGTGGTTCTGATGCTGTACAATACAAGTGGCAAAGCTTCTGGCCACAACAATCCAGTTTCAGCCATCACTTTGCTTAACTTGTTCTTAATAGTGCTGTTTACTCTTTCCACTTTCGCACTCGCCTGTGGGCGGTACGGAGTATGCAGCTTACTATTAATTCCCATTAATTTGCACATTACCTGAAAGACTTCACCTGAAAAATGGGTACCCCTATCACTTTCAATTATCCTAGGGATACCATACCTGCACACAAATTCCTGCACAATTTTCTTTGCAGTGAACGTAGCAGTATTTGTGGCAGCGGGGAACGCTTCTACCCAATTTGAAAACACATCAATACAAACCAATACATACTTTAAGTTTCTACAAGGTGGCAATTGTATGAAATCAATTTGTATCACCTGAAAAGGGCCGTCCGTTGGCGGGATATGGGATGGTTCTGTTGGTATTGCCTTTCCAATATTCTTCCTCAAGCAGGTGAGGCATGTCATTGCTCTCTTACCCGCATGAGAAGAGAATCCTGGCGCACACCAGTAGGCTCTTACCAACTTGCACATACCTTCTTTGCCTAGATGGGTCAGACCATGTGCCGCCTCAGCTAAACTTGGAAGGTATGCTCTGGGTGCCACTGGCTTACCCTGTCCAGAGTCCTGAGGACTCCTGGCCATATCCTTTTGACCTCCAGACTGCCTTTTCCTGTGGGGAACACAAATTTTGCATTTCACTCAATTTCTGTGTGTTGACGGTACTGAATACCATCAGTTGTGTGATGTCTGTCTGTATGGGGGTGCTGGCTGCTGATTTAGCAGCTTCGTCTGCCTGGCTGTTACCAAGTGACACTGGGTCTTGGCTGTACGTTTGGGCTTTACACTTGATAACAGCCACTCTGTCAGGTTCCTGTATCGCTGCTAGAAGTCTTTTGATGTGGGTCGCATGCGCCACGGGTGTGCCAGCTGCCGTCATGAAATTTCTGAGGCGCCATAGGGCCCCGAAATCATGCACTACTCCAAAGGCATACCTAGAATCCGTGTAGATATTGGCTGACTTACCCTTAGCCAATTCACACGCTCTGGTTAGGGCGACCAGCTCAGTAACTTGTGCTCAGTGTGGTGGACCCAGGGGTTCCGCTTCTATGGTACCTTTGTCATCTACGACTGCGTATCTAGTACACAAGTCTCCCGAGTCCGTCTGTGTGTGGCAACTACCGTCAGTGTAAAAAGTAAAATCTACACCTTCCAGTTGGTTGTCACTGATGTCGGGCCTTGCAGTGAAATTTTGGGTCAAATATTCCATACAATCATGTGTGTCAGTGTCTGTACTAAATCCTCCTTCACCATTACTCTCATCCCCCACCCTTTGTGCCTGTCCAGGAACACCTGGGAGATACGTTGCAGGATTTAGTGCGCTGCATCTCCTTATGGTGATGTTTACAGGGGCCATTAGTGCTAATTCCCACCTTGTAAACCGTGCTGATGAGACGTGTCTAGTTTGGGCAGAATTCAGTAAGGTTGACACTGCATGAGGTGTACAGATGGTCAGGTTGTGTCCCAACACTACATCTTCGCTTTTACTTACTAGCAATGCTATCGCTGCAACACTTCGCAAGCATGTGGGGAGGGATCGTGCTACGGTGTCTAGCTGAGCGCTGTAGTAGGCTACCGGCCTGCTGGCAACACCATGTCTCTGAGTTAAAACACCTGCCGCACACCCAGCACTCTCCGTACCGTACAATTCAAAGGGTTTCCCATAATCTGGCATACCTAATGCTGGTGCCTGCGATAGGCACTGTTTGAGTCTCTCAAATGCCAGTTCGGACTCATCTGTGTGCGAAATCCGATCTGGTTTGTTTGATGAGACCATCTCTTGCAAAGGTAAGGCTAGCATGGAAAACCCTGGGATCTAGTTGCGGCAATACCCACACATTCCTAGGAAAGTGCGGATCTGTTGCTGGGTTTGTGGCAGAGTCATGTTGCGAATCGCCTGTATTCTATCAGCGGTGAGGTGTCTCAGTCCTTGTGTCAAGCAATGTCCCAAATATTTTACCTTGGTCTGGCATAACTGCAACTTATCCTTTGAAACCTTGTGTCCCGTATCAGAAAGATGAAACAGAAGCTGTTTCGTGTCTCTCAAGGACGATTCGAGTGAATCAGAACACAGCAGTAAGTCATCTACATACTGTATTAATACTGATCCGTTCTCAGGTTGAAAGGATTGTAAACAATCATGCAAAGCCTGTGAGAAAATACTTGGGCTGTCAATGAAACCTTGTGGTAAGCGAGTCCAGGTGTACTGTACTCCTCTGTCTGTGAATGCAAACAAGTATTGGCTGTCAGGGTGCAGAGGTACTGAGAAGAAGGCGGAGCAGAGGTCAATAACAGTGAAAAATTTTGCAGTGGGAGGGATTTGCATAAGGATGACAGCTGGATTTGGCACTACGGGGAATTGGCTCTCAACTATTTTGTTGATCCCCCTTAGATCCTGCACTAGCCTGTAGCCCCTCCCCCCACTCTTTTTCACAGGGAAGATGGGACTATTGGCAGTGCTGGACATCCTGACTAGGATGCCCTGTTGCAGCAAGCGCTCTGACTGGGTACACTCCTAACTCCACCTCTGGCTTCAGAGGATACTGTGGGATATTTGGAGCTATACTACCATCTTTTACTTGAACTACTACAGGAGCTACATTTGCCATCAATCCAGTGTCTTGTCCATCTTTGGTCCAAAGTGACTCCGGTATCTGGGAGATCTTTTCCTCAACCTTGGATGGACACCTGTCTGTAACAGCAGTGTGTGACATTAACCTTTGTGGGGAGTCTAGCATATCCTGCACTTCCTGAGCGTGATTCTCGGGTATATCTAAGAAAACACCTTCAGGAGTACAATATATGACACACCCCATCTTACACAGTAAATCTCTCCCAAGTAGATTAGTCGGAGCCAATGCAGCTAGCAAAAAGGAGTGCTTGGTCTGCAAAGGCCCTATCGTAATCTCTGCTGGTCTACTTAAAGGGTAGTGTTGTACTACTCCTGTTACTCCTATTGCTGGAATTGTTTTACCCGTGGTTTTCATACCCACCGTTGAATTTAACACTGACTTGGCCGCCCCCGTATCTACAAGGAAAGGTAGTGATCTACCAGCTACATCAATTGTGACCTCAGGTTCACTTCCAAGGCTCGCAATTAATTTCACTAGCTGCAGACTACAGGTGTGGCCTGACCCCTATTGTAAGTTGTGACCATCCCGCAGCGCGTTGGCAGCTACAATATGTGAGGGGGGTAACAGAGAATATTCAGAGACCTACCAGTCTCTCTTTGGTGGGTACCTCTTTGTTTCCCCTGCATGTGGCTCATAACTCCTCCTCTGCGGTCCCTGATCCCATTTGCGTGCGCCATACCGTGTGTCATGTTCTGGTCTAGGGGGTCGATATACCTTATGTGGGTCTCTAGAGTTGCAGTTCTGTGCTTAATGTCCTTCCCTCTGACAGTTATAACATTTTACCACATACGACTTACCATCAGGGGTCTGGGGCTTAGGCTGAGGTGGCCTTGTTGTAAGGGCCTGTATACTTACTGCCATCAGCTTATCCCCCTGTGACTCCCTGTGTCTAACGATGTTCCGATCATGCCCAACAGCGGACTCTCTTAATGCAGCCACCGAGATACCTCTCCAGTTAGGTTGAGTGGTATGTACCCTTGTTCTCAACACTTCCTTTAAACCGTCCATTAATACGGACACCGCCACCTCCCTATGATGCATATTTTCCTCAATGTCCACGACCCCAGTGTATCTAGTCATTTCCTCTAGTGCTCGATGGAAATAGTCAGAAGCAGTTTCACCTTCTTTTTGTCTAATGGAGAAAATTTTGTTCCATTTGACAACAGTTGGGAAATATACTCCTAACTGCAGATTGATCTGTTTAACATTCTCCTGATTGTATTCATCAGTGAGAGGTACCTCTTCATCTAATTTACAATCAGTAATGAATTTCACAGGGTCAATACTAGAGGGCAAACATGCCCTTAGCACTGTCCGCCAATCTTTGTTATTGGGTTCGGCGGCGTTACCTAGTTCTTTAATAAACCTTTGACATGCGGCTAGATCTTTCCTAGGATCGGGAAATTCAGACATAATTGTCCTTAATTCTGTCCGGGACCAGGAGCAATGCATTGCAATGTTCCTGACGGTAGTGACTCCCTGTGCGTCAGTCTTTCCATTGGGGACTGCGATCACCCTGACAGGATTAAGTTCAATTACATCACTCTGGGTTGATTCTACAATGTGAGGTGTAATTGTTTCTGAATAATGTACAGTACCGTACTTACCTGTGGACACGACCTCACCTGTCCCTCCACTAGGGGCCTTCGCTACTGCTCTTACTGGTTGGGCCGTGCCCACTGTAGTATCTTGTATGGTGGCTGCTAGAGAGAGTGCCGATATCGTGGTGGGCTCATCTTCCTGGTCGCAGTCCTTAGGGAAGTTTAAGATGGGATACAACTTGCACGAGTTAGCATTAGCATCAATACATTTATCTACTTTACTCTTATCACCATTAATACATTTATTAAGTGCACTTTTATCGTATACCAGTATGCCATTCTCTGTAGCCATTTTCTCTCCTGTTATGTATGGTGGTGGTGGTGCTGTTGCTATCAGTTTCCTGCTAGGGTTGGAACCAGCTGCTTGAGCTAATCCCCGTTGTATCTCACCCTCCTGTTGCCATAACTGTAAATAATCATAATGTCTAATCCTTTGCTTTCCGGATTTTATCAGACATATCCTTCTCCTTAAATTTTGCAACACCTCAGGATTAAAACTGCCTACCCTAGGGAACGGTTCCCTATCGTCCACAGTCATTCGTTCCCACTCATTGCATAAGACCTCTGCGTGTGATCCATATTTCTCACACATTATGTACCTCGCCGACCCTTTGGGCTGACAAATATCAACGTGAACCCTTGTTGATCGTCCCTTATTTGAGCAACTGGCCCCCATTCTTTGCAGGTATTGCCTTCTCAGCTAATCCTTACAAAAACCAAATTACTCAGTGATAAGGCGACGGTGAAAGTTCTCCGAGCGCTCTCACCCACTCACGCCCCTGTTGGCCAATACACCGAACACTGTGCCCAATGCTGGTCGTACCCAACCTCGGGCTCCTGTGTAACCTCTATTTACTGAGAGCGTGTGGGAGTATGCTACCCCTCCCAGTAAATATCAGTTGTTGGAGATTTCCTGAGTGACCAGCGAAACTCCCTTAAAATAAAAAAACTGTTACACAAATCACGTTACGTGTACAATTAGCGTCTATGACCCCGCAAATTGAGTGGGTATCAAGGTGAACTAACTAATGCACACAGTAACGTGCGGTACAGTCGCACTGCGTATAAGTAACTATTACTTATCCGCCGAACGACCTACGGAATCGGTTGTTTAGGCTGCAAAACCTCAGCCGGAGCGTATTCTCAAAACGGGCCTATATGGGTACTACGCAAACCCCCGGGGCTGCGCTCTCTACCTCTGACCTTTCTCAGGCCAGGGTTTTCAGAGCTTCGCTTGACCTGGTCAGCGGATTTCTGACTTCGCCAACCTTTTGGTCTGCTGTAATAGTAATTGCTCCTTTATACCTTATACAATGTTAACGTGAGAAAGCCACTCCCACACCACCAAGTGTCCACTCACCTGATGTGGTCTCCTACGGGATCCCGAATTCTGGGTTCACAAAACCTTTATTGTTTGCACACTCACTCTTGCTCACTCATATACACTTCGATTTTTTTTTTTTTCTGAACAAAAAATTACTTTCATTCAGGTGAAACAGGCTAATCCCAGAGGTGATGCAAGAAGAGAAGGATCTTTTAAACTAAAATTTTGGAAACTGAACAAATTTGTGCTATTATCGCGTGGCTACCGTATCGCCTAAACTAAAACAATGCTATCGTGTGATTTGTATTTAGTGGGCGTATCTGTACGCACGTTGCGTAAACACGCCACGTGTGTAGGCCTTTGCGTTGCATACGCAGTCCCGCACGCTGTCCGAGACATGTGTACAAAGGCCGGATACGCCCACAGTAACACAAATAACACGCTTCTATGAATGTAAACGATATTCAACTATAATCGCTTACTAACACCACACAGTATCTCCTGTATAAACCTTTATAACTGGGTCAGGCTGCGTGTGTGTTTTACAATTACTCCCTTAAATAATACTTTATATTTTTAACTAAAATAGCAACAAATTTTCTCACACGTGATCAATGCTAATGGCAAACAAGAGGGTAGATATGCAAAAATACACAAATGAAATACAGGTGTGTGCGTGTGTTATGTGTGTTGCGTGCGCAGTTGGCACCAAACAGAAATTTAACAGATTTAAAAAAACAAACAAACAATAGCTTTACGTTCTTACCTTCCGGATCCCACCAGCATCCCTTCAAACCAAGCGGAGCAGACGCTTATCTAATCAGCACTAATGTATCCCTGACCACAAAACGGCTAACAGGGGACACTACCTTCCCGCCCTTTGCTGATATATAAAAGTCTGCCTTGTCCTGCTAGGCTGCGGATATGAGGAGAACCGGACGAGCTCCCAATTGATAATGTCAATTATTATCTTCAAACATAAAGCTATACACTATTTCCGTGGAGCCGCTATGGTCGCTAGACCACGTGCTACGCACTTTGTACGTTATTTGCGTACAGAGTCCCGCACGTGGTACGCACTTGGCGTACACACACTGCGCTGAGTGTACGGAATACACACAGCGTGCGCACACACAGTTGATAACGTTTAAACCTTGTTAATAAAATACAGTAAGAATATACTTATACTCTAAACCTTAGTAGTCAAATACTGTAATGATGTACGCTTAAAAACCTTGGCAATGTGTATGCTGTTTGAGCGATTGAGACGCTAAGATAGCCCTTTGCAGGAAAGTGAAAACACAACACCGGGTTTGGTTAAAACCACAGCAGCTCTAACACTGTTGTGGATTATTCAGAGAAAAAGGGGAAAACAGATACAAGTTATATACTACAAGCTAACACAGAAATCTAACAGAATAACAGAGAATAAGACGAACAATGGCTACAGAGAATATACATACGTGGGAGATCTTTCGCAAGCGCGACCTGGAATCCAGTCCTCAGCTATTCAGGTAGAAAGCCTTCAGAGTCATGAGGCTGGCCAGGCAACAGTGGTCTTTATATACACAACATGCATTCACAATAAAATGGTACCTGTAATCTCATTGTTCATTGGACACAGGGATGTGTCTCTACATTACAGCAAAGGTCATAGCTGGATTTGAACAGGTGGGCTGTGTCTTTCCCCAACTGCTCCGGTGGGAGGTATTCTCAGGATTCCCGCCGCATGTGTAATTTACAGCAAATACAGTTAATGTTCATAATCTACTTCAGTACATAACTATACGCAGGAGCGAGCGATCCTTTCCTAACTAACATCGGAATGTTACCCTTAAAATACCCTACAGCTGGATACTAGACACCACCTTTCAACCTTTATCTGACCCTTCCTATCATGCAAAGAGGAATCTCTCTGTCCAGGAACAGTTTAAACTAATCATACTCGCTGACATGGTCTAGGGGAACATTAACTACAAAATGCACTATTTGGGTTAAATATGCTACGATCGAGTCGCACGCTACATGCTCACAAACTCCGCCGTAAATACACATCTTATGTGCACGAGACGCTGGAGTGTCCCCTATGCAACTTGCGGGTATGTGTACGCACGGGGGAACAGGTGCACGAGCAGCGTGCATGTGCATGAGGGGTTAGTACAAGGGGTATGCATCATGATATTTTTCGACTTTGACAACGCACTACTGGTACTTTGTAAACACATAATCAGCATTGCAATAGAACAGATCTATGTAGGGGGCAGCCACACATCCAATCTCTTGCAGCCACACACTACATTGATCTGCTCAGCCACAATGTTGATCATTTTTTCATAAAGGACAAGGTAAGCTTCAAATTGTTAGAATTCTCTAGCTTAGAATTATCTACCTATCTATGCAAGGGCAGATAGCTCAATGAATAGATTGACTGCAATGCCACAGGCAATGGGTTCAAATCCCAGGTATATCAGCATCTTAAAATACAGAATAAAATTTGTTGAGGATCCTTAATTCCCTGGAGCAATAGAAGCTGCCTAGGTAAAAACCCTTTCCCTAAGTGTCACCACACTTTAAAACAGAGCAAACAACAAAAATTTGGAAAGGATAAAACCTGGGCGCTAGATGGTAAACCATACATAGAACATCAGAGTGGCCACATATATTAATATACAATACGTCCAATTCAATGGGGTCAAGTTGTATTCATGTTTTCCAACTATTCTGATGTCACTTGATGTTTCAATTCAGACTTGATCCAACGATGAACATGAAAAATAAAAATACAAACAAATGTGTAGAAAAGTTTTAAATGTCAAGACCATGTTCATTTGATTTATGTGTTTCTATCCAATACACATAAGTGCCAAAAAATATATAATGGTGATAAGTGTATATAGAAAAAAATTCTTATAGAAAAGTGTCTTTGTAATCTTTAAAAGAAAAACATGCATACCCCACTCACTATATAGTGGGGAAAGTGAAGTTTATAAAGGTATCTTTGACATCTGGAATAGCAGATAAGCAAGCGTACCCCACTCACAGTGATATAAACTGTATCAGACACATCAAGATTTCTTTATCTCCAGAAGTCCTCAAGTGTGTTTAACCACGTTCTTGTCTATCAGCTCTATCCGAAGGGTGTCTGGAGTTCAACTCAGGGATGTGAAAAGAAAATAAACAACCAAATGTGTAGAACTGCAATAGCCACATTTAAATTAATTATGATGTTATGATAATCAATGTGAGCGTACCCCAACTTATATATTAAAAAAGTTAAAAAAAAACCTTGATGTGTATAGATTATCATCAATGCATACATCTCCCCACGATCCCCTCTATGATATGAGTAGGGGTGGCAGGAATCAATGATTTTCCAGAACTTAAGAAGTGTGTACCCCACTTACGAATATATGGAGGCTAATAAAGCATATCAAGGTATCTTTTCTTCTTAATTGTTATATTCAATCCCTTTAAATATCCCAATGGGTAGATGGAAGGATATAAGCGTACCCCACTCACAATCAAGCAAGATGATATCAGACGCATAAAGGTATCTTTTCGCTGTTACTGTCCACACACAGATTCCAGGGCAGGTTCTTCAGCCCACTCCCATATAAAAAAGGTTTTTAAATGTCCACCAAGGTCATAAAATCCAGAAAAACTTTATTCCAAAACCCTAAACAGAAGGGGTATATAAAAACAGGTATAACAGATTCACAATCTCAGCGGTATACAACAACATAAAAATTACGTCTTTAAAACAAGAAAAAAAAGTCCATATAAATACTGATTCCTTCAGAGGAGTTATTACAAAAATCAAATTGGTTACCTTAAGAAGGATAGGTTAAAGATGAAGAAAAAGTCTGTCCACACTCTCCTGTCAACGTGTTTCGGTCAATACTTGGACCTTTATCCATACATAAAGTGAGTGTGGCAAGCCAGATATTTAAAAAAATAAACAGCCAATGAGTTTTGAGGGAAAGTGACCTCATTCAATTAACAACCACAGCTTTATTGTGAATTTGAATATAAATAAAATACATTTATTATAGTCTATATTCTACTGGACTTTAAGTTAATATATATTGTTAAAAAAATAAAATTTTAGAATACAATTACTCTTGCTGAAAATTAATGCATATATATCAAAATACAACTGAAGCCGTTGCCATGGTGACCATTTCCCCGCATGAACGATAATCAAAACATCAAACTAGATCTCCCATCGGAAGATCCAGTTATAAAAGTGTCAAGGGGATACTATGTACAGTCTCATCGTGCTGCAGTATTTCAACTGATGCATTCGACATCAGAGTTATAGAGTTTTAAAATTTGTCCGCCGCCGGAACCCAGAAGTATAACCGTGTTGGATTGCATCTGAACCACAAGAGAACAGGAAGGCGCATCCCAAAGGCTGCTCCCCTCGCCAGAAGGGAAACAGAACATCGACTTCTATGTTCCACTTTTAGGTATCCAAATTTCCAGATGTTACGTTGTTCCCGGAAGTGACGTCCCGGCCGAGGTGGAATGCATATTGGAGTGCATCTTCTCCTGACTCTTCCTGATTCTCATGCAGGGGTGGTCTCCATGGCAAATGCTCGTAAATGCTGGCAGAGGGTGCAATTAAATTAGACATCCTCTGTCTGGCATAGTATGAATGGTTTTTCTTTCTTTCTCCAAGGATACACACTATATCCCTGCACAGTACTGAAAAATATATAAATTCAATTAGAAGAATAAGCAGTTACATGAAGAATAAAAAAACAAGCAGTTACATAAAGAAAATGGGATAAAGGAGACACAAAATATAGGCACATTTCAAAGGAACCACTTAAGCCCAAAATCATTATTGAGTCCATTAGGGATAAGGGTTTTACAGTTAAAGATCATCTACATTTCAGCTTTTGTCAATTGTACAGCACTGTCCTGACACCTTTTATTGCCCTTACTAGCCTTAATCCCACAAAAACCAGTAATTTTGGACACTGAACATCCATGTTCTCTTTTGAAATGTGCCGAAAAGGCATGCGTCTCTAAACCATTTCTTATATTCCATATATGTTCTTCCAACCGGCTTTTTAATGGTCGCAAAGTTCTGCCAATGTAGTATTTGTTGCAACATTTTATTGCATATACTACATTTTTGGTGTTACATATAATGAGCTCTCTGACCTTAATTTCCCTATCATTGATGGTCAATTGTTCTAACTTTTTCAGAATACCACCGGGAATGTTTTTACATCCCATGCATGTTCCACACCGGTAGAAACCAACGGATTTGATATTCGATGTAGATGACACAGGGCCATATATACTGGAAACCAGTTTTGATTTTAAATTGGGTGCCCTTCTATATACATGTTTTGGTTTCTATGGTAATATTGGGCCCAAAACTGGATCTCTTTTTAAAATGTGCCAATGCCTCTTAAAAATCCTTTCGATAGCCCTATGTTCCTCTGAAAATTGTGTAATAAATGCAAATTGATGATCAGTTTCTAACCTTAAGGGCTTTTTATCTTTTTCAGACTCGCTAATTATTGCTGATTCCATTGCCCTTTCAACTTTCTCTTTATTATAACCACTAGCTAAAAATTTGTCACACATCTCCTTAGCTTGTTCTACATAGACACTCTCTTTTGAGCAGTTTCTTCATAGTCTTTTAAATTGACCATTGGGGATTGAGTTTAACCAGTTGTCATGATGACAACTGGAAGCTGAGATATAGGCATTTGAATCCGTAGGTTTAGAGTAGTTTTTAAATGGTACCTGTTGATTTTCAACATAGACCGTGATATCCAGAAAATTTATGGATTGTTCCTGTATGTCGAAGCTCAAAACAATATTTTTATCATTGTTATTATTCAAAAGGTTGCAAAACAGATCTAACCTTTCTTTCCCTCCCCTCCATACAAAAAATATATCATCTATATATCTCATGTAGGACACCAGGTCCGCTCCGAATGGGTTATTTGACCAAATGGTGTCAAGCTTCCACAAACTTAAAAATAGGTTTGCATAGCTCAGAGCGAACCTGGTGCCCATCGCAGTTTCCCTCTTCTGCAGAAAGAAATCATCCTTAAATAAAAAGAAATTGTTCTGCAAAATAAATAAAATCCCCTCTATTATAAATTCTTGAAGTTTAGGAGTAAGGTTTGGTAAGCTCAAAAAATGTTTTGTTGCCTCCACACCATCTTTATGCTCTATAATGGTGTAGAGGGAAGCCACATCTGCAGTGACCAAGAGGAAATCACGTTCCCACTCAATCTCTCTCAAGACTTTAAGAAAATCACCTGTATCTTTCAAATGAGATCTATTTAATGAGACCAAAGGCTGTAGATGAAAATCTATGAATTGAGATAGGTTGGCGGAGATTGAGTTGACCCCAGAGATGATGGGCCTCCCAGGTGGCTTAGTGAGACATTTATGAACCTTAGGGAGCATATATATAGCCGGCGTTGCTGGATTCCTATTCATAATAAATTTTGCTTCCTTGTCTGTAATAGCTTTCACTTCTACCGCTTTTTTTTTTAGGATGGAGGTTAATTTTATCTGTGTTTGTTCTGTGGGGTCCTTTCGTAGCATTTTGTACGTACTAGAATCCAATAATTGTCACATGACCTCCATCTCGTAATCCTTACAGTCTAACAATACTATTCCTCCCCCCTTATCTGTTGGTTTTATAATGATATCCTTATTTTGTTTCAAATTCTTCAAAGCTATTCTTTCCTTCCCAGTTAAATTAGTTTTTTTTTAAACTTTTGGATCTGATTTTACCTAGATCTTCCATCACTAATGTATTAAAGGTATCTATTAATGGGCCTTTACAGTATTGGGGAAAAAAGATGGATTTGGGGCGAAATGGGGTAATTGAACTCATTTCTGTCTCTTCTATACCTGAGGAACTCTGAGTATAAAAAAACTTCTTTAGTGTAAGTTTATGGATGAATTTTTAAACATCTATGAATATATCAAATGGTTCTATGTGGTTTGTGGTGGCATATTTTAAGCCTTTCTGCAATAAAGACGTCTCGTCTTTAGACAAACAGTGGGAACTTAAATGAAAGATTTTAACAATGGGGATTTTTCTGTTGGTTTCATCCTCCACAGGGGATATTGTATTTTTTCTTTAGATCATTTTTCAAGTCTACATTCAAATTGCTTTCCTTTCTCTTTTTTTCTCTCCATTTTCTTCTTCTTTTTCTTTCTGTGCCCCCCCCCCCTTTTTCCTCTATAGCGAGCAGGCTGGTCTATCTGTAGGGAATGGGGTGTCCTGATCTCCCTAAAAAAGAAGAAGATTGTATTTCTTTCCCTCTTCGCGGTGGGGATATATCCACTGGTTCATCCTCCCATAGGGTGTTATATCGATTATAGAGATTCGGGGTATTGTCTAAAACAAAACTTTCCTTCTTCCTACTTATATTTCTACGGAGTGGTATTCTCCATTCTGGTGTTCTCTCTCTATAATTAGTTCTCCTAGAATGTCTCTGTATTTGATGTGCCCCTGGGTATTCATCATTGGTATAGTATTTACCTCCACTTCTTTTCATAAAAGTTCTACCATTTGGTTTTATGGTTCTAGGAACCTGATATTCTCGCCGTTTTTTATTTGATCTAAACTTTTTAGGGGACACTCTTGTCCTACTAGGTATCCTCCCTCTATCTCTATTTTCTGTCTCAGTGGTTACATTTTCTCCTCTATCTCTATTAAACTTCTTCATCTTTTTTTGAATCAAAAGATTTTCAGCCTTTTTCAACCTAATTTCTATCATGCTTTCCATGTCTTTATAATCCTCTAAATTCGCTTAAGTTTGTACCAAGGATTTGTACTCCTTAATTTCTTCATCAAGTTTATTGAGTTCTTTTTTTCTTTCCTGGATAATTAATTCCATCAAAGAAAAAGAGCAGGTGTTGATTATATCTTCCCATTGTTTTTTTTAATTTTCTCCTGCTGAGACAAAGGAGGACGTTTTATTAATTTTTAAACCACAAGGTATTACTTTATGACAGGGATGGGGAACCTTCTGCCCTCCAGCTGTTGTTGAACTACACATCCCAGCATGCCCTGCAACAGCTTTAGCATGGCCAAATAGCAAAACTGTAGCAAGGCATGCTGGGATGTGTAGTTTAACAGCAGCTGGAGGGCCAAAGGTTCCCCATCCCTGGTTTATGAGCTAGATATGTTTCTATTGTGACTACCTCCCACCAAATTTTACTTTCCTTAAGAAGGATGGTTTCTAATTTTGACATCATGCCTTCCAAATTCTCATCAATTAACTCTATTGATTCTGGGTGTTCTTTAAACACTCTTTCTAGATTAGATATACTTAGATCCCTTAAGGAAACATTTTGTAAGTTTTTGCTGCCTACGTATGGAACCCCCTAATGGTGAGAAAGGTAAATACAGAATAAAATTTGTTGAGGATCCTTAATTCCCTGGCGCAATAGAAGCTGCCTAGGTAAAAACCCTTTCCCTAAGTGTCACCACACTTTAAAACAGAGCAAACAACAAAAATTTGGAAAGGATAAAACCTGGGCGCTAGATGGTAAACCATACATAGAACATCAAAGTGGCCACATATATTAATATACAATACGTCCAATTCAATGGGGTCAAGTTGTATTCATGTTTTCCGACTATAGTGATGACACTTGAGTGTATGTGTATATATACACATTTCTAATTGTCCCTTGAGTACAGTACTACAGAATATGTTGTCACTGTACAAATTGTGCTCAAGGGACTATACAAATAGACAGAAATGTACATACATATAGCAACAAAGAAGTGACCACAAGAGCTTCCAATCAAATTATTAATTTTTTTTTGTCCTCCCACTGTTTTCATCCATGTACTAATGATTTTTTTTTAAATCAAAATATAAAACATGGTGATGACCTATAACATACGCTGCAAGAACTCACGTACTGATGTTGCTACAAATAACAGCATACGTGTCATACATGCTTTTGCTGAAATTGTACAAGGCAGATTCGTTTATATAAAACCTCTAGAACTGTTTAACAAGAGAATCTAAATGTGTCACATCTGTGGTCAATTTATAGTCTCTTACACTTTCCCGGTGATTTGTGCATGCTCAATAGAGATGTTCCCGGACCTAGGCGCTGGTGCAAATCATTGGGAAAATGTCTGTGTGGCCAGTGCTGCAGACATAAATCACTGTGAAAATGGCCACTGTGGACATTTTTTTGGTGATTTTCACCCACTCCTTGTTCCCAGGGATATCTCTATTGCACATGCACAAATCACCAGGAAAATGTATAGTCATTTTGCTGGACTACGGAGGGGTAAATATAATTATATGAGTGCAGGGTGTTCGCTGTGGGCCCGTGTGCACCCCACACTTTGCACCCATTACAGATACGCCTATAGCAGTATGGGTCCTGTGTCATCAGATGCAGTACAGCTGCAGACATCAGTTGATTGACAGTCTGCAGCTGTTTGTGGGCAGAGGGGGTGCAGCAAAAGTCTCCATTTCTCAAACAGAGGCATCCCAAATCTGTTTTGTGGGTGGCAGGGCCAGGTTCTCCATTTGCTGATAGAGATTTCCTAGCCTCAGTTACTCAGTTGGTCGATGGTGTCACAGCTGATACGTTGCTGCGTCAGAGGCAGCACTGGATCACACATGTATGATGGAGGAGTCTACTTATAGCAGATGCCTCCTGCTGCATTACCATATCTGTGCACAGCTGCTGCTTACATGTACTTAATTTTGTACACCATAATGTAGATCTAAATCTTCTGCATGCAATTTCGAATAAGGACAGATCTGGTCATTTATAACAATCTGCACAAGCAATACAGCATGTATACTTAACTAAGAGCAATTCTTAACAATTTGGCTGCTTCTCACATACGGTGGATGGGCATTACTGGGAGGCCATGGGATAATCACTGGTAGGTGTGTGTGGGTGTGTAAAGAGAACTGCGGCCTATTCAGGGGTGAGGATATGCAGTGATATGTCCAATCTCAGTTGTATCTCCTGCACCAAGGGCAGGGCTGGTGAAAATGCTACTGATAATAATGACCAGAGCCGACCTTAGGCATAGGCAAACAAGGAAAATGCCTAGGGGCACAAGTAGCTACTGCTGATTAAAATGATATGCAGCATGCCTATATTCTGTGTGTGACTGCAGCTGTATCTGCATATGAAATGCTAACCTAGTCCTTAGGCTGCTCCTCCATCCCCCTGCCCCATGCCTTGGACATCTCTGCTTTACTCGCATACCACCATCAGGCTTCTACCTGCTTGCTTGCACCTCATGTCATCTGTCTGTTGCCCCTCCCCACTAGATTGTTAGCTCTTCAGAGCAGGGCCCTCTTTCCTCTTGTCTAAGCCCTCTTCTTGACACATTTCACTCAGCGACCATCTTTACCTGCTTTTTCTCGTGCTGGTAAATGGCTCCTCTCTATCTATGGCTGCCAGCCCCAAGTAGTACAATGATTACTCCTTCGCTACTTACATCTAAGCTGTATTATGTTTTGAGAATTGTGGTGCTCTTTGTTACCTGCACTCCATTTTTGTTATTTATTTACTGTTATGCTAAGTTTTGTCTCCCTGTACTGTCCTTTGTACGGCGCTGCGAAACACTTGTGGCGCCCTATAAATAAAATGTAATAATAATAATACATTAGTGTATCCCCGTAAATCACTGTAATGTAGCATTCCATATGCAGATACAGCCACAGTCACACACAGAATATAGACATGCTGCATATCATTTTAATCAGCAGAAGCTGCTTGTGTGTTCTAGTCATAGCAATGCAAATAAGATGCATTTTTCAGCAAAAAAGGTGCCCAATGTTAGCAGAGATGGACGGGAGCTGCCAGCTGACTCTCATGCCAGGTATCTCCTGCTGCATGGTGTATTAAGGTAAGATGTATGAGGACACATCTGTATGCAAGCAGAGGTCACAGTATTAGCGGCCGTGTGAGTGCTGTGTGCGGTCGGGTTGGTTGTGCAATAGTGTTTGCATATGTGTAAGGGTCATTATACACTGTGAATAAAGAGCAATATTGGGGGTCATTCTGGTTTGATCGCTTGCTAGCTAGTTTTAGCAGCCGTGCAAATGCTATGCGGCCGCCCACTTGGGAGTGTATTTTAGCTTAGCAGAAGTGCAACTGTTTTGTGCAGCCGAGCTCTGCAAAAACAGTTTGTGCAGTTCTTGAGTAGCTCAGAACCTACTCAGCGCTTGCGATCACTTCAGCCTATTTGTGTCCGGATTTGACGTCCTACACCCACGCAGCGAACGCCCAGCCACGCCTTCCTTTTTTTCAGACAAGCCTGCATTTTTGCAAACACTCCCTGAAAACGGTCAATTGACACCCAGTAACGCCACCTTTCTATCAATCTTCTAGCGGCCGCCAGTGCAAAGAAAATCTTCGCTAGTACCTGAGCACAACCACAAAGGGATTTGTACTCGTACGTCGTGCATGCGCATTGTGGGGCATACGCAAGCACATAAATGCCGCTTTTTCACCTGATCGCTGCGCAGTGAAAATCGGCAGCGAGCGATCAACTCAGAATGACCCCCATTTTGTGGTATAATGTGAATAAATATCAATATTGTGTGGTGTAATGTGAATAAGGAGCAATTCAGTGTGATGTAATGTGAATAAGTGGCACTACTGTGAGGAGTAACGTATATAAGGTAAAGTGGTACTACTGTGTGATGTAACATGAATAAGGGACACCCGCATGATATACTGTGAATAAAGTAATTTGAATTGGTAGTACTTTTTTTGTGGCCAAGACCCTTCTCAGCAAGAACACGCCCCTTTTTGGGCTGCACACCGAATGTGCGCACTCTTCCTATTTAAAATATGAGTACCAAAATGAGAACTGCTATGGGTGAGGGGTGCAGAGTTACAGACAGAACTAGCGGCTGTGCTAGGGGGCACCAGCCAAAATTTTGCCTAGGGCATCATATTGGTTAGGGCCGGCTCTGATGATGACAGCTGCACTCACAAGTGGAGGGCTTGGGTCTGTGCAGTCTCTTAGATGTATCCAATACAGGTGGATGATGTTTGGATGAGATCACTGGAAGTGGACAGAATTGAGACCGCATTACGCAGGACTCACAATCAGGCCCATTATGTAGAACAATAGAACAGAAAGTAGAATGTGCTTAATATAGTGAAAGAAGATAATAATGGCCTCAAATAACACCTAGTATGGGATGCAGTATAACTGGAGGAGCCTGTGGGGAGACAGGCTTCTGATATGAAGTTTGCGCTCAGAGGTGAAAAGAATTAAAGCTATTTTTGACAAGTTGAACTTTAAATACTGCAAAGACACTCAGGACGAACAATGCGAAGCTGGCTGGTGACACAATCCATGAGGATAGTGATCAGGGGCGTAGAGGTATAGTGGATTCATCAGTCTGCAGATGAATAGCAGATTCCAACTGAATGCATTGTTACTCTGCAAATGTGTGGGCTTTTAGACTGTGTATTGTGAATTTGCAAATGTGTGAGGTTTAGACTATGATCAGCAGGGATCATTGGACAACACTTGTGGCAAGCACAATGTCAGAACATAGCATTGTAAGGATCTGTAGTTATTTGTCAGAAGGAAATCAAAGGATTATGCATAAAAATCCTGGGGTTACCCAGAAAGAGGGCACACAGAGACTAAAATCCCTACACTGAGCTCAAAGGCTTTAACTGATTCAGACAAATAATCCAGGAGAAGAAGAAAACGTCGGGAGAAAATGAAACATTCAAAATGCAAACATGGTTCCAATAACATATATACCTATATAGCAAATCTTTTCCACAAATGTTCTACTTACACCTTTATCTTTATTTCCTGTACATATAGATTCCAGTAAATCCCTTTTACTCATCACAAAGCTATAGTACACTGCTCAAAAAAATAAAGGGAACACTTAAACAACACAATGTAACTCCAAGTCAATCACACTTCTGTGAAATCAAACTGTCCACTTAGGAAGCAACACTGATTGAAAATCAATTTCACATGCTGTTGTGCAAATGGAATAGGCAACAGGTGGAAATTATAGGCAATTGGCAAGACACCCCCAATAAAAGAGTTGTTCTGCAGGTGGTGACCACAGACCACTTCTCAGCTCCTATGCTTTCTGGCTGATGTTTTGGTCACTTTTGAAAGCTGGCGGTGCTTTCACTCTAGTGGTAGCATGAGACGGAGTCTACAACCCACACAAGTGGCTCAGGTAGTGCAGCTCATCCAGGATGGCACATCTATGCGAGCTGTGGCAAGAAGGTTTGCTGTGCTAAAACCAAGCTTTGGTGGAGACAGAGTGCGCAATCAAACCAAGTGAGTCAGCCCAGTGAAAAATACAGAAGGAAGTTTCACCTGCTTCCAAGACAATTTCAATACAAACAGATAGTATTCCACTCTGGCGCTTCACTAGGCTTACATGTATAGGAATATCTTCATATTCTTAGAACCTATGTGTACCTTACATCCAATTTATTAAAAGGGATGTGGTTCACAGAAAGAAAAAGAAAAAGGACAATATAGTGCAGAGACCTTTTTGAATTCAATATGTCTTAAAAGACAAATATACACTCACAAAGCAACTTGTAAGAATGAGCTCGTCACAATTTCTTTCTCTTATACTGGCTTCCAAAAAGATTAATCTTCTTTCTCCATGATTCCAACCTAAATGTGGTGTGTATGTGTCTACCGCAAAGGTAAAACACAATAGCTCACACACATAAAGCAAAAAGAGGCTTATAGTGCAGACGTCCTTAAAAGGTATACAGATTTTTATTTTGACAAATTTGCACTTACATCACATAAAAAGATAAAAGCATATAGAATCTCTATATCACTTCCCACAGATGCCAAAGTGATCCCACCGGAATGCAGAGATCACAATAAACTGCTGGTAGGCTACAGTCCCGGGAACCATGTAGCTCACCTATTCCAGGGGACAGCGATGGTATTCAGGCAAACAGCGGGATAGTGGTGCAGACCCACTGTTTGCCTGAATACCATCGTGATCTCTGCATTCCGGTGGGATCACTTTGGCATCTGTGGGAAGTGATATAGAGATTCTATATGCTTTTATCTTTTTATGTGATGTAAGTGCAAATTTATCAAAATAAAAATCTGTATACCTTTTAAGGACATCTGCACTATAAGCCTCTTTTTGCTTTATGTGTGTGAGCTATTGTGTTTTACCTTTGCGGTAGACACATACACACCACATTTAGGTTGGAATCATGGAGAAAGAAGATTAATCTTTTTGGAAGCCAGTATAAGAGAATGAAATTGTGACGAGCTCATTCTTACAAGTTGCTTTGTGAGTGTATATTTGTCTTTTAAGACACATTGAATTCAAAAAGGTCTCTGCACTATATTGTCCTTTTTCTTTTTCTTTCTGTGAACCACATCCCTTTTAATAAATTGGATGTAAGGTACACATAGGTTCTAAGAATATGAAGATATTCCTATACATGTAAGCCTAGTGAAGCGCCAGAGTGGAATACTATCTGTTTGTAAAGAAGGTTTGCTGTGTCTGTCAGCGTAGTGTCCAGAGCATGGAGGCGCTACCAGGAGAGAGGCCAGTACATCAGGAGACGTGGAGGAGGCCAACAACCCAGCAGCAGGACCGCTACCTCCGCCTTTGTGCAAGGAGGAACAGGAGGAGCACTGCCAGAGGCCTACAAAATGACCTCCAGCAAGCCACAAATGTGCATGTGTCTACTCAAACAATCAGAAACAGACTCCATGAGGGTGGTATGAGGGCCCGACGTCCACAGGTGGGGGTTGTGCTTACAGCCAAACACCATGCAGGACGTTTGGCATTTGCCAGAGAACACCAAGATTGGCAAATTCGCCACTGGCACCCTGTGCTCTTCACAGATGAAAGCAGGTTCTCACTGAGCACATGTGACAGATGTGACAGAGTCTGGAGACGCCAAGGAGAACGTTCTGCTGCCTGCAACATCCTCCAGCATGACCGGTTTGGCAGTGGGTCAGTAATGGTGTGGGGTGGCATTTCTTTGGGGGGCCGCACAGCCCTCCATGTGCTCGCCAGAGGTAGCCTGACTGCCATTAGGTACTGAGATGAGATCCTCAGACCCCTTGTGAGACCATATGCTGGTGCGGTTGGCCTTGGGTTCCTCCTAATGCAAGACAATGCTAGACCTCATGTGGCTGGAGTGTGTCAGCAGTTCCTGCAAGATGAAGGCATTGATGCTATGGACTGGCCCGCCCGTTCCCTAGACCTAAATCCAATTGAGGACATCTGGGACATCATGTCTCGCTCCATCCACCAACGCCACGTTGCACCACAGACTGTCCAGGAGTTGGCGGATGCTTTAGTCCACGTCTGGGGGGAGATCCCTCAGGAGACCATCCGCCACCTCATCAGGAGCATGCCCAGGCATTGTAGGGAGGTCATAGAGGCATGTGGAGGCCACACACACTACTGAGCCTCATTTTGACTTGTTTTAAGGACATTACATCAAAGTTGGGTCAGCCTGTAGTGTGTTTTTCCACTTTCATTTTGAGTGTGACTCCAAATCCAGACCTCCATGGGTTAATAAATTTGATTTCCATTGATAATTTTTGTGTGATTTTGTTGTTAGCACATTCAACTATGTAAAGAACAAAGTATTTAATAAGAATATTTCATTCATTCAGATCTAGGATGTGTTATTTTAGTGTTCCCTTTATTTTTTTGAGCAGTGTATATATGTATATATACACACACACACACACACACACACACACACACACACACACACACACACACACACACACACATACAGTTGTGCTCATAAGTTTACATACCATAGCAGAATTTGTGATTTTCTAGCCATTTGTCAGAGACTATGAATGATAACTCACAAACTTTTCTTTCACTCATGGTTAGTGGTTGGGCGAAGCCATTTATTGTCAAACAACTGTGTTTACTCTTTTTAAATCATAATGACAACAGAAACTACCCAAATGACCCTGATCAAAAGTTTACATACCTTGGAGATTTTGGCCTGATAACATGCACACAAGTTGAAACAAACGGGTTTGAATGGCTACTGAAGGTAACCATCCTCCCCTGTGATCTGTTTGCTTGTAATCAGTGTGTGCGTGTATAAAAGGTCAGTGAGTTTCTGGACTCCTGAAAGACCCTTGCATCTTTCATCCAGTGCTGCACTGACGTGTCTGGATTCTGAGTCATGGGGAAAGCAAAAGAATTGTCAAAGGATCTGCGGGAAAAGGTAATTGAACTGTATAAAACAGGAAAGGGATATAAAAAGATATCCAAGCAATTGAGAATGCCAATCAGCAGTGTTCAAACTCTAATTAAGAAGTGGAAAATTAGGGATTCTGTGGAAACCAAATCACGGTCAGGTAGACCAACAAAAATTTCAGCCACAACTGCCAGGAAAATTGTTCGGGGATGCAAAGAAAAATCCACAAATAACTTCAGCTGAAATACAGGACTCTCTGAAAAAAAGTGCTGTGGTTATTTCAAGATGCACAATAAGGAGGCATTTGATGAAAAATGGGCTGCATGGTCGAGTCACCAGAAGAAAGCCATTACTGCGCAAATACCACAAAGCATACAGCTTACAATACTCCAAACAGCACAGAGACAAGCCTCAAAACTTCTGGAACAAAGTCATTTGGAGTGATGAGACCAAAATTTTACTTTTTGGCCACAACCATAAACGTTACATTTGGAGAGGAGTCAACAAGTCCTATAATGAAAGGTACACTATTCCTACTGTGAAACACGGAGGTGGATCGCTGATGTTTTGGGGATGTGTGAGCTACAAAGGCACTGGAAACCTGGTCAAAATTGATGGCAAGATGAATGCAGCATGTTATCAGAAAATACTGGAGGAAAATTTGCACTCATCAGCCCGGAAGCTGCGCCTGGGACGTACTTGGACGTTCCAACATGACAATGATCCAAAACACAAAGCCAAGTCGACCTGTCGTTGGCTACAGCAGAATAAACTAGTGAAGGTTCTGGAGTGGCCATCTCAGTCTCCTGACCTCAGTATCATTGAGCCACTCTGGGGAGATCTCAAACGTGCAGTTCATGCAAGACAGCCCAAGAATTTACAGGAACTGGAGGCTTCTTGCCAAGAAGAATGGGCAGCTTTACCATCTGAGAAAATAAAGAGCCTCATCCACAACTACCACAAAATACTTCAAGCGGTCATTGATGTTAAAGGGGGCAATACACGGTATTAAGAAGTGGGGTATGTAAACTGTTGATCAGGGTCATTTGGGTAGTTTCTGTTGTCATTATGATTTTAAAAGAGTAAACACAGTTGTTTGACAATAAATGGCTTCCCCCAACCACTAACCATGAGTGAAAGAAAAGTTTGTGAGTTATCATTCATATTCTCTGACAAATGGCCAGAAAATCACAAATTCTGCTAGGGTATGTAAACTTATGAGCACAACTGTATATATATATATATATATATATATATGTGTGTGTGTGTGCGTATATATATGTATGTATGTGTATATATACATGTATGTATGTATATATATATATATATGTAAAAAACAAGAAAAAAAAATAGCGCCACTTGTGGTAGGTTAGCCCTCACTGCAAATGTAAAATATATGTCCGAATTTACACTCCCTTGGTACAAAGGGTGTCAGCTGGCCCCAAAAATAAAAACAGCAGTGGTAAATTGCTGTAAGAAATGTTATAGGAAACCAAGGAATTGGGTGCTAGCGACCAATGGTGTCTATATTAAAGGAACGTAAAAAGATAGTATATATATATAAAAAAAGGGGGGACTTATATATATAAACAAACGTATTTATTTTTGCACAATATAAAAGGGAGGGTAATACACTGTGGTTTATAAAAATTCACAAAACACAATAGTTAAAAAAAAAATGGAGTAAGAAGTAAAAAGTAAAAAGGTACAAGGTGCAAATCAATTGGTAGTACATATATAAAAAAATGCTTATCTTAGGTACAGGAGGTAGGTCTGAGAAAGATCATGGAGTGCCCAACGCGTTTCGTCCTTCAGGACTTCACCCTTGATGAAGTCCTGAAGGACGAAACGCGTTGGGCACTCCATGATCTTTCTCAGACCTACCTCCTGTACCTAAGATAAGCATTTTTTTATATATGTACTACCAATTGATTTGCACCTTGTACCTTTTTACTTTTTACTTCTTACTCCATTTTTTTTTTAACTATTGTGTTTTGTGAATTTTTATAAACCACAGTGTATTACCCTCCCTTTTATATTGTGCAAAAATAAATACGTTTGTTTATATATATAAGTCCCCCCTTTTTTTATATATATATACTATCTTTTTACGTTCCTTTAATATAGACACCATTGGTCGCTAGCACCCAATTCCTTGGTTTCCTATATATATATATATATATATATGAAAAAATAAAGTTGCGCATTAAAACAATATAGTCTTTGAAATATATTAGTCCAAATGTATTATTGCTGCAGTCCTCCTTCAGGAGTAAACCCGTACTCCTCAGCACATGTGAAAAAGAAAACAATGGAGGGCGCAATGGTGAGTGTGATAATCAAAAGTAATTTACTGGCAAAGTATTCACTCACATACATTAAAAGTAAAAGGTAACCAGTGCAGTGTAGACAGCTCGTGTAGCCTCCGGTGTCACAACTGAGGGCTGGTGCTGACCAGGGGGAAGCCTCAGTTGTAGGGGCTGAGGTATATGTGTACCTGGGAGGCAGTACAGGGTTCTTGGACATACAGGGTACCTTTAGAACAAATGCCCAAAGGCTTGACCACGACAACAAGGGAAAGTTCAAAGGTTTTATTAAACACAGTTCAGAGAAATACTTGGGATCGATGACGGAACACCGATGGTGACTTGGAATCTATGACGGAACACTGATGGTTACTTTGGGATCGATGGCGGAACACCGATGGTGACTAGGGATCGATGGCGGAACACCGATGGTTACTGGGCATCGATGGCGGAACACCGATTGTTACTGGGGATCGATGGCGGAACACCGATGGTTACTGGGGATCGATGGCGGAACACCGATGGAGACTTGGGATCGATGGCGGAACACCGATGGAGACTTGGGATCGATGGCGGAACACCGATGGAGACTTGGGATCGATGGCGGAACACCGATGGAGACTTGGGATCGATGGCGGAACACCGATGGAGACTTGGGATCGATGGCGGAACACCGATGGAGACTTGGGATCGATGGCGGAACACCGATGGTGACTTGGGATCGATGGCGGAACACCGATGGTCACTGGAGATCGATGGTGAAACACCGATGGTTACTGGCAGGGCAGAGCACTGCTGGAAGCTGGTGTCGGTAACTGCCAGTCACAGGATGCAATGATGAGACACTGCAGAGTCAGGCTGTACTGCAGAGAAAGTCCATGGGAGGACTGCACACTGGAATCACTGAAGACAATTGAAGCACTGACATCTTTCCACCCCAGGAACAAGATATTTATACCAGCTGGGAAACAGGGATTGGCTGGCTGATTAACCAGAGACCAGAGTGCAGCTGCTGGGTAATCAGGCTGAGAGCAGAGTGCAGCTGATAGGCTGAAAGGTATCACGTGATTAGGAAAACATGGCTGCGCCCATGTTAGCTTTTGGAGGGAAAGATTGTTTGTAACTTGTATGTGAAACTTAACCCTGATGCTGCCAGAATCACAGTAAGGAGATTAGAGACAATGAGATGCAGCGTCCTGCACACAGACAGTGCAGATGGAATCCAGGCTTGGAGCACTGGGACAGTCTCAGGAGACATTTGGAAGGTAAATACTGATAAGGAATTACCTGGATCGTGACAGCACCCCCTCCTTTAGGAGTGGCCCCAGGACACTTCTTATAAATTCTTTACCTGAACAAACGAAAGGATCTAGATTGAATCCTGATGAACTTGAACTGGCTGGAACCAGATGAGACTGTACTGGACCTATGGACGAGACCAGATTGAGTCCAGACAAACTTGAACCGGCTGAGACCGGCGGAGACTTTGGGCCGACGGATAGGACAGGATTGAGTTTGGAGACCGTTGAATCAGCTGGAACTGAAGGAGTCTTTGGACCTACGGATGGAACCGGATTGGGTCCAGAAAAGCTTGAACCGGCTGGGACCGGAGGAGTCTTTGGATTGACATTCGAATCAGCTGGAACTGAAGGAGTCTGAATCCGGTTGGAACCGGAATGAGTGGTATCTGAGTATTCAGTTAGACCATCCTGGACATGGTCCATGCTGGATGCCAACAGGGTGGTGCTCTCTGAAGACGGCAAACAGGAGTTCATAACTGCATCTGTAGCACAAAAATTTCCATCTGGGAACTTGGCTCTGGATACTTCCCTTGGGGCTGAAACTTTGGTGACCCCTCCTGGGGTTGACGAATCAGACACCTCTCTCAGGGTTGTTTTCTCCAGCACCCCTCCTGGGGTTGACAGATCAGAAACTCCTTTTTGAGAAGACTCATATGCCCCTACTAGAGCTTGAACATTGGATACCCCTCCTGGGGTTGTAGACACAGACGCCCCTTCTTGGGCTGTAGACACAGACGCCCCTTCTTGGGCTGTAGACACAGATGCCCCATCTTGGGCTGTAGACACAGACGCCCCATCTTGGGCTGAGTAAAGAGCGTCATCATTCCAGGAAAGTTCGGACGCTAGGATCTGGTACTGTACCAGATATTTACCGACTGTTCGTGTCCCCTGACGTAGCCTGAGGATATCAGAGGAGGCAGAGGTCACACGACCTGGTTCGTCAAAGATGCACCTGAAGGTTGCCACGAAGTCTGCATATGAAGAGAGCAGGGCATCAGACTTCACCCATAGAGGTGATACCCAATCGAGGGCGGAGCCACTGAGGAGGGAGATGATGTAAGCAACCTTGGTGCGGTCAGTTGGGAAACTGCCAGGTTGTAACTCGAAATATATCTCACACTGCTTTAGGAAACCCCGACAGGCTTTTGGGGAACCATCAAACTTGGCAGGTGTCGGTAAATGGAGACAAGGAGCAGAAACAGGAATGGTGGGTGGGGATACCACCAAAGGTACTGCAGTCGGCACACTGGACGCCCCTGAACCACGGAGGGTTACTTGTATTCCATCCAGCCGAGAGGAGAGGTCCCGGAGACAGCGGATCACATGGCCCTGTGCAGTCTCCTGACGTTCAAGGCAGGCTGCAAGTTCTTGCATCGGCCTGGTCGCTTGGACCTGGTCTCCGGCCGGATCCATTAGGTCAGTGCTTACTGTCACAACTGAGGGCTGGTGCTGACCAGGGGGAAGCCTCAGTTGTAGGGGCTGAGGTATATGTGTACCTGGGAGGCAGTACAGGGTTCTTGGACATACAGGGTACCTTTAGAACAAATGCCCAAAGGCGTGACCACGACAACAAGGGAAAGTTCAAAGGTTTTATTAAACACAGTTCAGAGAAATACTTGGGATCGATGACGGAACACCGATGGTGACTTGGAATCTATGACGGAACACTGATGGTTACTTTGGGATCGATGGCGGAACACCGATGGTGACTAGGGATCGATGGCGGAACACCGATGGTTACTGGGCATCGATGGCGGAACACCGATTGTTACTGGGGATCGATGGCGGAACACCGATGGTTACTGGGGATCGATGGCGGAACACCGATGGAGACTTGGGATCGATGGCGGAACACCGATGGAGACTTGGGATCGATGGCGGAACACCGATGGAGACTTGGGATAGATGGCGGAACACCGATGGAGACTTGGGATCGATGGCGGAACACCGATGGAGACTTGGGATCGATGGCGGAACACCGATGGAGACTTGGGATCGATGGCGGAACACCGATGGTGACTTGGGATCGATGGCGGAACACCGATGGTCACTGGAGATCGATGGTGAAACACCGATGGTTACTGGCAGGGCAGAGCACTGCTGGAAGCTGGTGTCGGTAACTGCCAGTCACAGGATGCAATGATGAGACACTGCAGAGTCAGGCTGTACTGCAGAGAAAGTCCATGGGAGGACTGCACACTGGAATCACTGAAGACAATTGAAGCACTGACATCTTTCCACCCCAGGAACAAGATATTTATACCAGCTGGGAAACAGGGATTGGCTGGCTGATTAACCAGAGACCAGAGTGCAGCTGCTGGGTAATCAGGCTGAGAGCAGAGTGCAGCTGATAGGCTGAAAGGTATCACGTGATTAGGAAAACATGGCTGCGCCCATGTTAGCTTTTGGAGGGAAAGATTGTTTGTAACTTGCATGTGAAACTTAACCCTGATGCTGCCAGAATCACAGTAAGGAGATTAGAGACAATGAGATGCAGCGTCCTGCACACAGACAGTGCAGATGGAATCCAGGCTTGGAGCACTGGGACAGTCTCAGGAGACATTTGGAAGGTAAATACTGATAAGGAATTACCTGGATCGTGACATCCGGATAGCATACACCGATGTACAATGTTGCTCTATGGATACCAACAGCCGCTGTGGACATCCAGCCGCACGGACTACACTGGACTGACGCCCAATGCGTTTCGTCACACCCCCTGACGAAGTCCCGTGACGTGACGTGGATCCAGTTCCCGGATGATCGGCGTGTGAGGTCCGTTTGTAGTCCGTGCGGCTGGATGTCCACAGCGGCTGTTGGTATCCATAGAGCAACGTTGTACATCGGTGTATGCTATCCGGAGGCTACACGAGCTGTCTACACTGCGCTGGTTACCTTTTACTTTTAATGTATGTGAGTGAATACTTTGCCAGTAAATTACTTTTGATTATCACACTCACCATTGCGCCCTCCATTGTTTTCTTTTTCACATATATATATATATATTATTTTTTTTTTGATGCCCTGGGTCAGAAGAGACATTGCCATCCCCCTCCACACCTTCCTTGCTCATCTCATACTTCTCAAACAGGGACATAAGGTGAGCCCTGGTGCCTGGTGAAAACACTTGCTATCATTTATGTACTTAATTTGAGAGCTTTTTATCATTTAGTAACATACTCCTTTATTTAAAGCATGTTTCAAAATACTGTCATACCTAGGATTTGAACCCATGACCTTCCATATTGCAGTCAGACCACTTACTCATGTAGCTTCTCTATGCTTCTGTATGGGAAGTATAGGAGTATTTTGAAATGTGTACCTTAAATAAAGGAGTGTGTGACTGAAGGTGTTTGGGGACGCGAGGGGGCGATGGGGTGGCCAGGTGTCAGGTGATGATGGGGAATAAGAGGAGGAAGTTGCAAATGAGAGTGATTAAAAAAGAAAATTGACAGGTGCTGCAGAACAGCGACCTTGCAGTGGTCCTGTGCAGTGGCACATGTTGCACCACCCTAGTTACAGTCCTGATGATTGGGCTACACCTCCTCATATACATCAGCCAGTGCCCTAAAGGACATCACCCCAAATCCATATACTTTTCTATGCAGCAAACAATTAAACATGATAGGCTCTCTTCCATCGCTCGTTTTTCCTACAGCAGTCCTACTCCTGGACTGATTGCTGCAGGAGACAGGAGAGTGAGGGCTCTGGATTAGCTACTGACCACAGATTTAATGGCAAAATCTGCATTTTGATAGTGCCCCAGATCAGGGACGTGCGGTGAGCTAAATGGCTCAGGAGGCACTAGCTGGCCCCAGAGCCAGATTTACACACAATATATGAGTCAAAGGGTACATCTGGGCATTATACACAGGTGCAGCAGTATAAACTCCTGAAAATTTGGTGCGCTTTGATCAGAGATGAGCGGAAAAGATAGGTAAGTGAGGCACTGCCTCCCCTGCCATAGACTTTTTACTCCAGAGATTTGGCTATAAAAATTATTAGAATAATGCAAAGAAGATATTTCAAACATATTCTTTGTATTTATCATATACTTTACACAGTCAAAACTCTGGCACAAACGTTAGTATGACAGGAAAGGCTCTGTCTCACCCCACCGCACGCCACTGCCCCAGATAGTTATATCTCAGACTGGATCATATTTAGTGACTGTGATTTGGGAAAGGCAATATGATCAATACATACACAGCAACGCATAAATAAATACAATGAAATATTCGAAAGGTGTTTGCAATCCATTCATGTAAAGTGTACACTGCATCTCAGTATTCAGCAAAGTTCAGAAATACAATTAAATATTTAACTAAATACTTTAACTTAAATAAAGTTCGGCTCACTATCAGGGCTGATGCAGAAGTTAGAACAAGTGGCTATAAGTCCTTGTGCAATGACAACTATGGATGAGTCGCGTAGGACTCTGCATTGACCGTGACTACGGAGATCCTGTAGGACCGGTCCCGATTAAAGCCCCCACTAGTTAGAGTGATGGAAAATTTGAAAATCTTGAGCAGCCCCCCCCCCCCCCCCCGCACATAGACACTTGTGATCACTTTGTTTCTATGTCTGTCCAAAATCTAAAAACAAGCTTGTTAATACTATAGTACCAGAATTTCTCACATATGGAACCTACTCGTTATTAAATAAGGCTATTGTGTACCTGACAGTGTGGCTATTGGGGGTCTTTCCGAGTTGATCGCTAGCTAGCTAGTTTTAGCAGCCGTGCAAACGCTATGCCGCCACCCACTGGGGAGTGTATCAGGGCTTAGCTGAAGTGCAAACGCTTGTGCAGCCGAGCCCCGCAAAAACAGTTTGTGCAGTATCTGAGTAGCTCTGAACCTACTAAGCGCTTGCGATCACTTCAGCCTATTTGACGTCATACACCCGCCCAGCAAACGCCCAGCCACGCCTGCGTTTTTGCAAACACTCCCTGAAAACGGTCAGTTGACACCCAGAAATGCCCACTTCCTGTCGGTGCAAAGAAAAACTTTGCTAGAACCTGTGCACAACCACAACGGGCTTTGTACCCGTACGACGTGCGTGCGCATTGCGGCCCAAATGCATGCGCATAAATGCAGTTTTTTCACCTGATCACTGCGCTGCGAAAATCGTCAGCGAGCTATCAAGTTGGAATGACCCCCATTGTGCATATATATGCATGTTCCTTCATTAGTGCAGTTAGATCACCTCTTCTAAAGAGTGCTGCTTGTTGTGTGCAATATAGATAACTAGGATGCCATTTGTTTTCTCTAGATTTCAAGCAGCATTCGCAGTGACTCAGTTACTCGTTACACTTTTACTGAACTTCTGCTTCCCCTTAGATGAGCTCTGGGATGATCAGAAAAGACGCTAAGAACACCAACCGGAGGATCGCCGAGCGCTAAGTGACGTCACCCGCTCACACCATTCTCACCACCCAGCTCCACGTCTCTCACCGCTGGACGCAGCGACGGGGAGACACTGACTCAACAACTCGCCACGGACAGCCGGGCTCCACCTGGCTGAGGAATCCCGTGGCCGGGAGCAAGGTAGGGAAAGTTAGGTTGTTTCTTCACGGACTGGTCATCACAAAAAAAGCTCCAAAAGGAGCTGTAAACATTACCACTAACCAATCTTTTTTTTCAGGTGCCACACACAAAAACAGCGCTTGTTTATACATTTTTATAATTCCCCCTTTTTTCCAACAAGCAGCTCAATCACAGCGCAGAAAACATTTTTTCTCTATCTGAGATGAAAACGTTTTCCTGGTGCTTCTTTATTTCTGTAGTATAGCATTCACTTTCCCAGTACAGAGTATAGACATGGCATGGGCCAATTATCAATAGGGGTAAATCATACTGAATGCACATTTTAGAATTGTGAACAACAATCATGTTTATGCAGCTTTACTTCAAAATTTAAGTTGATACCTTGTTCCACAAGAGTTTAAAAAGTCGTCTTCTATACTTGTACCACAAGGGTTTCCCATTAAGGTTACATTATGTCCTTTATGACACATTAAGCTCTTAACTTTCATATAGACAAAGCATACCTCCCAACTCTTGGGTATTGACAGGAGGGACATCTGCGCAGGTGTAGCCTATGGAAAAGGGGGCGTGGATTCGTGGGAGGGCCCGTGATCATGAGCCACACCCCCATTTTCATCACTGAGGGGCCATGCAAAGCACTGAGCTGCTGGCGTGCCCCCTCTCCTCCTGTCTCCAGTGAATAGACACTGTGTGCTCTATTCACTGCTGAGCGGCGAGTGCAGGAGCCTCCCAACTGCCCCCCCCCCACCGCAGGACACTGCGCCCCGCAGGTAGGACAGCGGGACAGTCCCAGAAAAATGGGACTGTCCCGAGACAATCGGGACAGTTGGGAGGTATGGACAAAGTACTATACTTGAGCAAAGAAGGCCATCCTGTATTTCCAAAGCCTATCTATTACATATTGAGCTAGTATGTTTCGTTACATCAGAAATTACACTTGTCTGCCCCAGGTTAAGGACAAGGTAGATTGTTTTTCTGATGTCAAATTCTTTATATCTTGCGCCATTAGTACACAGTGCTTATTTACCAATTTTGCTGGATAAATTAATTCAGCTACATTATCTCTTTTGCATGCCCAGACTAGCAAGCTGTCCCTCCTGGCAGATGCCTAAGAGACTGCTGTCAATAAAATGGGCAATACGGATGGTGTAATGGTTAGCATTACTGCCTCACAGCACTTAGGTCATGGGTTTGATTCCCACCATGGCCCTTACTGTGTGGAGTTTGTATATTCTCCCCATAGTTGCGTGGGTTTCCTCCGGGTACTCCGGTTTCCTCCTACAATCCAAAAATATACTGGTAGGTTAATTGAATCCCAACAAAATTAACCGCATGAATGTGTGTTGTGTACATGTGAAAGGGAATTCAGATTGTAAGCTCTACTGAGACAGGGACTGATGTGAATGGCCAAATATTCACTGTAAAGCGCTGCGGAATATGTCTGCGCTATATAAATAACTGGTAATAAATAACATTAAACCTGGGCTAGTCTGGACTCCCAAGCTTAGTAATTATTGACCGTGTGGTGTATTATCAATATGCTAAATGACTGCTTATATGTCACACTTTGTGTCCATGGCCAATGCATATCATTGGCATTAGAAATGTTAGACAGTGAATAAATGCTAGTCTTGCTGGGAGCAGTGGTCCAACCCCACACGATGGCACAGACTTCCCCACTCTTGGTCAGTACAAGTGAATATCAGATTCTGCAGGATTCCACAGATTCCATAGATTATTTGTGCCAGTATTTTTTCAATATCATTTTGTTTTTCCAATTATTTATTGGAGCAATTAAAAAATAAAGGATATAAACAACTGTTATTATGTAACCATTTCCAGATTCTATATAGTGATACAAATAGGAATATGGGCAATATAGGCTAAATAAAAGAAAAGTATTGTGCAATATATTTTTTTCCCCTTTAAATCATGCGGTTTTTATTGAGTTTTTATTTTAACAGCACAGAAATAAAGAACTAACAAAGCGCAAATTGCTGCCAGAGAACAGAGTGCAAAAGGTATGGCCTTTAGACAGAGGCCGTGATACAGGGCTGAATTACAACACCACTTTCACAGTGAGCTGAGAGCCCTGGTTATTGCTGGGACAAGCTGGTGTGACCTAGGTACTGGTTCGGTATGAAAGGGTTGAGCTAGGTATTGCATCTCGGGTCATGACCCGGGTTATCTGCAGTTTGAAAAGCATGCTAATTGGCGGGCTCAGGAGCGCTTGGAAATGACATCATCTTCAAGCATCTTGTGTTAACGGCGATGACCGAACCATCCAGTGATGTGTATGGGGTAAGCGTATCTGAAGCCCTGGCTCTGACCAGTGATGAGAATCCCAGGTTGGACATGGGTCGAAGCTAGGGCTTCAGCTTAAAAGGGGTATAATACTAACAGGACTATATTCCATGGTATTGGTGAACAGCCTACTTGCGGCTCGTACATAAATTGCTCATGGGTCACAGTAGCATTAACAAGGGCGATCTTGGACTACAGAGAAGATGCTGCAAATGCCTTGCAGCCCTGGGCAATAATAGCACCTCCAGGGGACTTTCCTCCAAGCTGAACCTGAAAGGGCAAACCATAGAACAGAGAAGGAAGTAGCAACACCTGTCAATCTAAAAACGTTCCATGCATTCACCTAGATGTTATGCAATATGCACCACTGGCCACTCCCACAGTATGTGCTGGATGTAAGCTACATTTAGGAAAGTTAGGTGCATTACAGCTACCAAGCTCATCCCTGGGAGTACTCTGCATAGAGCTCCAATACCCATAACAAATCACTCCTGGGTCAACCTACCACTTGGTTGTAAGGGAGATTAAACCTGCCAGGGACACATGTGGCAAAAGATATATCATAGATTTCTATTTATGAGAGCACATCCTAACCAAGATGGTCTTGAGAGGGAACATTAGGAGGCATGGCCTCTAAATTGGGCCCCAAGTGCATGATTCAGTTGCCCCAAGTGCATGATTCAGCTGCAGGTAAAGGATTTGATATAATTATCAGACCTGACTAAAGGAAAAGACCCCTACCCGGAACCAAATATTTTCTTTAAAAGTTTACCTATTTCCAGAAAAATATTTTTGTTAAACCAGAGAGAGGTTTCGAAGTCTAACCCCACACAATACTCCTTGGGTAATATTCCAAATCACAAAAGGCTGTCTGATGAGAAGCACACACATCATGATCATTAGGACAGGTGAGCAGAATCTGTATTTGATCTAGAGAGAAGTTCATCTGCACACCCAGAAAATATCTAGGAGCCAAGGAGTGGCGGGACATGTGAGTGGTGGACCCAGGTGCAAAAATATAATTTGGGCCCCCTCCTCCATCCCAACCCCAGTTCACAATATGCCACACAGCAGTGGGTGAGAGGGAGTGGATGAAAGTGTAAGACAGGGGGAGGCAGAGGGTGACCAGGGAGGATGTGGGTGACATGGAGATGGTGACAGGGAGAGACAGTGGGTGACAGGTACAAACACAATGTCCTGAACAGTGCAGAGAAAAATGGGGAATGTACCTTGGTGGGGGCAAGTATACAGCATCCTCTGCTCTGTTCCTGACAGGGGCCTCCACCACTTATACTTTTCTCAGTTTGGCACTCAGTCAGGAAGACGCTGATAGGTGGCAGGACTCCTCTTTCAGTCTAGCACACACAAGGTCAGCCCGGGTGTGGATCATAGGGCCAACAGTAACTAGGTCGACAATCATTAGGTCGACCACTATTGGTTGACAGTGACTAGGTTGACACCTGAAATATGTTGAAGCGGTCATTAGGTCGACATGGAAAAGGACGACATGAGGGTTTTTAAAATATATTTTTGTTGTAGTTTTTCTTCGTAAAGTGACCGGGAACCCCAATTACTACACCGTATCCCCTCGCATGGTAAGGTTACTATTCCCAGTCGTAGTCCATGTGGATCGTAAAGTATGAAAAAGTTCAACATTTTTAAAAAAAATTGTAAAAAACCCATGTCGACCTTTTCATGTGTCGACATTTGCCATGTCGACCTAGTGACCATGTCTACCTAGTGACCATGTCGACCTAATGAGTGTCGAGCTAAGTGCTATCGACCTAAAACCAGATACTGGTCAGCCCTGCCTCCCTAAGGTAAGGGGCAGGTCCCTCAAACAATGGGGTCCACCTTGCTCTGTGGATTGGGCCATTCATCTGACATTGATCAAAATGGTCTGCTGGGGGTGTTGCAGGGGATAGGTCATTGCTGGTCTGGGCAGAAGTGGGCCGATTAGTCCTCAGGGGCCCTTGTGCAATGCACCTGCTGCACCAATGGTAGTTCTGCCTCTGGAGCCAAGGCTGATTCCTTCAGGTAGATGAGTCAACTGTGCCTCCAAATAATACATTCTGCAGTCAGGAAGGGCGCTTCTTTTTAACAAAGTTGCATCTCCTTATACATTATTCTTAATAACTTTTCTAATATTCTTTGAATAGATACTTAATAGCTTGATATAGGACACAATAAACTTTGATAAGCACAAAAATATCTAATGATGCTCCTTAGATTGTTTCAAATACCTAATTGTAATGTGCTGCCATATCAATGGGAAATTGTATTAAATGTAAAATAGATTTTATATTTTCTTAAGTTTTATTAATTTCACCAATTTTGTGCAGTTTATTTTTTCATGGTAATTTGTGTTGGTCTTTATATAAGGGGCTTTTTAATGGGTGGTATTCATGTGACCGGTGGTCGGGAGACCGACGGTCACATGCAGAGCCGGCCCTAACCAATATGATGCCCTAGGCAAGATTTTGGCTGGTGCCCCCTAGCACTGCCACTAGTTTCACCTCTGACTCTGCACCCCTTCCCCAGCACCAGCACCCCTCACCCAAGCAGTCCTCAGTTTGATGCTCTTACCCCCTATATTTTAAATAGGAATAGTGCGCACATTCGGCGCACAGCCCAAAAAGGGGTGTGTTCTTGCTGGGAAGGGCCACGGCCACACAATAGTACCCTAATTCAAATTACGCCACACAGTATTGCAACTTTATTCACATTATATTATGCGATAGTGTCCCTTATTCACGTTACATCACACAGTACTACCATTCTACCTTATAAACTTTACTCCTCACAGTAATGCACCTTATTCACATTACATCACACTGAATTGCACCTTATTCTCATTACACCACACCATATTGCTCTTTATTCACATTAGACCACAGAGTAGTGCCCTTTCTATACGTTACGCCACACAATAGAGCACTAGTTTATACACATAATGTCACACATTAGTAACACATTTATACACCACACAATAATGCCCCTTACACATATAACACACATTATTAATGCCCTTATACACATAATGACACAAATAATGTCCCTTTCACATATGCCGCACATTATTAATGCATTTATACACATAACACACATAATGCTACTTACACTACTGCACAACCAACCCACCTGCACACAGCACTCACATGGCTGCTAAAACTGACCTCTGCTTCTTCTTGGATACAGATGTGTCCTCATATATCTTGCCCCAATACGCCATGCAGTAAGAGATGCCTGCCATGAGTCAGCTGGCAGCTCTGCTAACGTCGGTCGCCTTTTTTTGATGAAAATGCATCTTATTTGCATTAGTATGTGGCTATGATGCACATGTAGCTTCTGCTTATTAAAATGATATGCTGCATGCCTATATTCTGTGTGTGACTGCGGCTGTATCTGCATACAAAATGCTATGTTACAGTGTATTCCTGGAAATCACTGTAATGTAGCATTTCATATACAGATACAGTCACAGTCGCACACAGAATATAGGCATGCCGCATATAATTTTAATCAGCAGAAGATACTTGTGCCCCTAGGCATACTAAATGCCCTAGGCATTTGCCTAGTTTGACTATGCCTAGGGCCGGCTTTGGTCACATGACCTCCATCAACATCCCACCCCCTCATTATCCCGACAGTCGGCATGTCGACCAACAGGGACTATTTCCACTTGTGGGTGTCCACAACACCCATAGAGTGGGAACAGGACCTGTGGTGACCACAGGTCACCACCGAGCATGCAGCGTGGCGAGCGCAGTGTGGTGAGTGCAGCGAGCCCGCAAGGTGTTCGCTGCACTCACTCCTCCCTGCCAGGATCCCAGCGTCGGTATGCTGCCGGGATCCTGGCGTCGGTATGCTGACCAGTCAGCCATACCACACCCTTTATAACAGTTCATATGTACAAAATATATTCCTAATATGAAATAATCTAGCAAAAATAATTGTAATAATAATAATAATTTCATATCTTCACTAGTTGGATGGTTGGATGAAAATTGGTCTAGTGTATGGCCAGCTTTAGACTACAGTATATAACAATTGGGGGAGAGAAGGACCATATACATAAGGGGGTATGATTACTAAAGCAACCAATCAGATTTTAGTTATCATTTTTCTGTTGCATCTAATAACTTGATAGGCAGAATCTGATTGGTTGCCATGGGCAACACCTCAATTTGTCTGTGTTACAATCTTTAGTAAATCTACCCCTAAGTATGACATACAGTACATGATCCATGTTCCTGTTTCCTTCATACACAGTGGGCATGCAAGGGATCTACCAAAGCAGTAAAACAGCCATGAGTAGATGCTGCATAAAACTTATATACAGTACATGGCTACCAGCTGCCTCTAAGACCTCATCTCCCAATGTACCCCAAATAGCTGAGTAGACATGCAACATGGAATGTATGCAGCAGGTGTAGACTGAGTGCTAGAAGTTGCCATAATGGTATCTTCTGGTGAAGACCTAACAGAGAAAGTCAGAAAGCTGAAATACTCTGGTAAATTGTGTTTAACCTCTTCCAGAAGTTGCTCATCATCCACCTTTCAGTAATGGCTTTGGCTTGATTAAGGCACCTTAAGAATGTCTGTCTTTTTCATATGTAAAGTCTTCTGAAGATCTACTCACATACATCTAGCCACATCCACAGGTTCTGGGTTGTTGACTGAAGGTGAAGGAGCCATCCAGAATTAGGTCTTTCTTGTCAATGTGAAAGACAACAAAAGATGTTACTGCTCATATCTCTGTCACTCATCAGTCCAACATTATAGCTAAAAGGAACATCCTTTTCCAAATGAGTTGCCTGAAGGTGGAGGCTTTTATCAGTTCAAATAGAGCCATTACTAAAGCCTGGAAAACCTGATCCCACGAGAGAACCATTGCATTTAATTGAGATTTTATGTTAATTACAGACTGAATAAATCTAACAGATGTAGGACCCATCTCTGTTAAAGCAGACAAATGCCGACTTGATGGCATTTTGTGCTCCATGAATTCTCAAATCTATTTCATATCTTCTGATTTGGGCCACAACTAGTCTGCCAGACTTTGCAATATATTCTGCAAGTTGTTTCCTTCTCACTAGTATTAGTCTTGTTTGACAGTTTATTAGCCAACCGTCAGCTACTGCCTACATGCATTTGTGAAACCTCCTAAGACTCCTCCTTCATTAACTGCTCCTATAGTATAATACATAAGCATAAAATGCTTCCATAGTTCTGATTTTTATTTATTTTTGTTTTGTTTTATATTTATAATCAAGGAACTGGTAACACTCAAAGTTATGCTGAAGACTCATCTGTCGGGTGTAGCGTGAGTGTGAGATAATCTGCCTCATATACATTGGTGGGCTCACACAACTTCATATGGGCTTGCCCTTAGGTGTCTCATCAACTCACACTTGATGGAACAATGGGGGTAATTCTGAGTTGATCGCAGCAGGCACTTTGTTAGCAGTTGGGCAAAACCATGTGCACTGCAGGGGAAAAAGGGTGGTGAGGCTGCGCTAAATTTGATGAATACAACAATGTTGGTATGATAAATTTAAAACACAGTTTTATTCCTAAAATTAATGCAATAGGTATATAGTAAAAGCTAAATACATAAAATTGAGTGCATATCAGAAACAAATGGTATATTTTCTATGTTTCAAAAAAACAATTCTAAGGGGTTACCCAATTCGCCAGGTAGAGAATGTGGAATTGTGGAGTTTTTATGGTGACCGTTCCAAGATGTTTTCCCCTGTAGTATTATAGTCCAGCATAGACAACAGTCTCAGAGTTAGGCAATATCCAATGGATGGACTAATTACCGTTAGAGGGTAGTGTGCTCCGGAATCTTTGGTGGGGAGCTCCTCATGCGTTACGGTTGATACAGTCCTTTATGCGGTTATTGCTGTATGTAGTCTGAGAGTTTAGAAGAGCCGTCTGGACAAAGTTTGGGGAATGGTTCTGTCCTCCTTCAGATCAATTCCTGGTGGGGGTCCCTGGTACACCTGACGCGTTTCGCTGCAGTCAGCTTGCAGCTTTATATGATAAAGCTGCAAGCTGACTGCAGCGAAACACGTCAGGTGTCAGGTGTCAGGTGTACCTGTATCAACCGTAACGCATGAGGAGCTCCCCACCAAAGATTCCGGAGCACACTACCCTCTAACGGTAATTAGTCCATCCATTGGATATTGCCTAACTCTGAGACTGTTGTCTATGCTGGACTATAATACTACAGGGGAAAACATCTTGGAACGGTCACCATAAAAACTCCACAATTCCACATTCTCTACCTGGCGAATTGGGTAAACCCTTAGAATTGTTTTTTTGAAACATAGAAAATATACCATTTGTTTCTGATATGCACTCAATTTTATGTATTTAGCTTTTACTATATACCTATTGCATAAATTTTAGGAATAAAACTGTGTTTTAAATTTATCATACCAACATTGGTGTATTCATCAAATTTAGCGCAGCCTCACCACCCTTTTTCTCTGTACTGCATACGGGAGTGACTTCCCCTTTCTTGAGACTGCAGCTCGGTGAAACATCTCCTACCTAAAGCGCCCGAGTACCCTTGGGTAACCAATTTTTCTACACGTGCACTGCAGGGGAGGCAGATATAACATGTGCAGAGAGAGTCAGATTCGAGTGGATTATTTTGTTTCTGTGCAGGGTAAATACTGGCTGCTTTATTTTTACAATACAATTTAGATTGCAGATTGAACACACCCCACTCAAATCTAACTCTCTCTGCACATGTTATATCTGTCCCCCCTGCAGTGCACATGGTTTTGCCCAACTGCTAACAAAGTTCCTGCTGCGATCAACTCAGAATTACCCCCAAAAAGAGAAGAATATTAATCAGTTGTTCAGACTCTTTAGCTATAGGGAAATACCTCCTTAATGGGACGAGTTATCAAAACTTGAAGAGATATAAAGTGGAGAGAGATAAATTATCAACCAATCAGCTTCTAACTGCCACGTAGTGTTTGAAAAATGACAGCTATAAGCTGATTGGTTGGTACTTTATCTCTCTCCACGGCTTAGTGCATCTGCTGCGGGTTCTGATTTGTTGGTACTTTATCTCTCTCCACGTTAACACTCTCCAAGGCTTAGTATATCTGTCCCGAGTACTGATTTGTTGTACTTTGAGGCAGATTTATCAAAGCAGTTACCGATCAGCTACTAACTGGCATTATACAGGCTGTGCTTGAAAATTGACAGAAGCTGGTTGGTTGGCACATGGGGGCAGATGTACTATGCCTTGGAGATTGAAAATTTAGAGAAATGAAATACCCACCAATCAGCCACTGTCATTTTTCAGGCACAGCCTGTAACATGGCAGTTAGGGGCTGATTGTCTGTTACTTTATCTCTCTCTCTCCACTTATCACTCTCCAAGTCTTGATATATATGACCCTTAATCTTTCTCCACTTTATCTCTCTTCAAGCTTTAATAAATCTCTCCCCTTGAGTAAAGACTGAACCCTGTCTACATTTACACAGCAAGAAAGTACCACAGCCTCATTTGCACTGCAGGAAAATACTCTTTCATTTGGTGTATTATTTATAATTTGCCCTTATTATTAAAGTACAGTATGTATTTGGCAATACTTCAAAAGATGGAAGCTGGTATCTGGAATGGACACTCTGTGGTGTAAATTTACTAAAGCTTCTAAAAGTAAAAAGAGGTGGTATTGCCCATAGCAACCAATCGGCTTATGTCTATCATTTCTTTATTGCATTCTAGGAAATAAAAGAGAGAATCTGATTGGTTGCTTTGGACAACAGCACCACTTTCCACTTTTACAAGCTTCAGCATACCTTAAGGGGGGTACACACGGAGAGATCCGTGTTTAAAAGCTAAGCAATCTGACTAGATTTTAAGCACGGATCTGTGGTGTGTATCCCCCCCAGGTTATCGCCGGTGCTAGATTGAGCCTCAATCTAGCGGGTCGCTCACTTCACCACTGTGTAAAGTGAGCACCCCCCCCCCCCCCGTCTGTCCCCCCCTTCCCCTCGCTCAGCACATTGCGCTGTGCTGAGCGGTCTGTGTTAAGATCGCTCAGCATGCATCTCTCCCGTCAGCACCCCCCTTTATACTGATTATAAACCCTTTCTCGAGTGTACTAAGGTTCAAACATCTTTCTTTAATATAAAGCAACTATAATTTTAGATTTCTGGTTTTATAACAAAGTATTGCAAATTTAATTCACTTTAATACATTTGGAACAAAATCATGTAGAACATTTGTTACTTACAATGTACCTGAAGGTACAATAGCTCCAGGATTGTCACAGTAAAGCAGCTTCATGAATAGAGGACATACTTTATAACACTTAAGCATCATGCTACTGTAGATCCAATTTCACCTCTCTCCTGTCCAGCCAATGTTGTGGGAATGAATGAAAAAAAACAAAATAACAACTTTTTTCTCCACAGATCTGAATTTCTACCTGGCTATTCAACATTCTGTCAAAAAAGTAGGTTATGCTATAGGGTGTGATACCTTTTAACATAATCTTCCAGGCAGTCGTTCTTTTCATTAAATGTATCACTTTTCAATGAACACATTGGAGGTCATTCCGAGTCGTTCGCTCTGAAAATTTCTTCGCATCGCAGCGTTTTTCCGCCTAGTGCGCATGCGCAATGTCCGCACTGCGACTGCGCCAAGTAAATTTGCTATGAAGTTTGGATTTTTACTCATCGCTTTTTCTTCGCTCAGGCGATCCTAGTGTGATTGACAGGAAATGGGTGTTACTGGGCGGAAACAGGCCATTTTATGGGCGTGTGGATAAAAACGCTACCGTTTCCGGAAAAAACGCGGGAGTGGCTGGAGAAACGGAGGAGTGTCTGGGCGAACGCTGGGTGTGTTTGTGACGTCAAACCAGGAACGATAAGCACTGAACTGATCGCAGATGCCGAGTAAGTCTGAAGCTACTCTGAAACTGCTACGAGATGTGTAATCGCAATATTGCGAATCTTTCGTTCGCAATTTTAAGAAGCTAAGATTCACTCCCAGTAGGCGGCGGCTTAGCGTGTGCAATACTGCTAAAATCGCCTTGCGAGCGAACAACTCGGAATGAGGGCCATTGTCTACTGTTCATCACCCATGATATCCACGTCTTACAAACAAGGGGGCTGATTTATGTTTGCAAGTAAAGCAAAAAATCAAGCAACTAGGCAAACCATGTTGCACTGCAGGGGGTCAGAACTAGAGATGAGCCGGTTCGGTTTTACTCGGATTTTCTCGGTTCTCAAAACGGCATCTTATTGGCTCACAGATGTCACGTGTTTTGGATAGCCAATAAGAAACATCCGGATAAAACCGAACTGGCGTTAATTCTGGCGTTACATCCGAACCCGCTCATCTCTAGTCCGAACATGTGCAGAGAAATTTAGATTTGGGTGGGTTATATTTTTTCTGTATAGGGAAAATACTGCCATGTAGCCCACAAATGCAGCTTTATTTTTACACTGCATTTTAGATTTCAGTGTGAATATCACCTCACCCAAATGGAACTCTCTCTGCATATGTTACATCTGCCCCACTTGCAGTGCAACATGGTTTTGCCCAGTTGCTTGCTTTTTTACTTTACTGACAAACATGAATCAGGACAATGGTATAGTTCACTGAAGTCTGCAACATAATCAAAGTCATTAATGTACTGCAATATACAAGACCTTACTTCGAATGCTCAAAGCAACCAAAGTGCAATATAGAAAACTGGTTGGTGATATACAGTATCTGATAGGTTTTTTTTTTTTAAAGTAGTAAGAGATTGGACTTTAGCCATACTTGCCTACCTTGCTGCCCCCTGCTCCGGGAGGAGGCAGCGTTGTAGGTGCATGGGGGCTTGGCCTGCGGCATAATGGGCCGTCCGAGGGGCATGACGATGGGGAAGTGGGCAGTCCGGGGGCATGACATCACGATCACATCATTGTTGCTCTGCCCCCCGCTATACAGTGCTGATAAACTAGGCACTGTATAGCAGGGGCGGAACTATGATGACGCGATTCAGCGCAATTCACATAATCAGATCCCCTCAGCCTCCCACGTGTTCTCTGCTGTGGGTGGCTGAGGGGGTGGGAGGGTGGAGAGCCTGTCAAGGAAAACAGGAGGCTTGCCCACCCTTTCGGGGGGCCCACCCGATTTTTGGGAGCCTTCCGGCCATTCCGGAAGGGTAGGCAAGTATGACTTTAGCGTGATGCTTCCACTTTTTACATTGGTAACTGACATGGCAATGCACTCTTACACAGCAAGATGCTAGATACGCCAATCAAATAGGACAACATACAGACTTTGGCATGATTTGGCAGCCTGGTGTAGTTAAAAATACACAATTCCTCAAACTCTTTAAAGTTTTTGAAACTTCTCAGAAGTAAAAATATGTGAGATAAAAGAAACAATTGTCCCACAAACCCCAGGCATCGTGTCTGTAAGACTATTGAAAGACTCCAGGGAGCCTTTCTCTTGATAAAAAGGCGTATAACAAAAGATATACTGTAACTTTTGTGCAGCTACAGGGAAGGTGTACATACAATTTCAGCTCTTAAACACTGGTTGAATTACTGGAATGTTTAGCTATGCATTTCTGAAACTTATAGAAAGCTCTTTACCTGCCTCACCCCACCGCACGTCACTGCTTTACAGTGGGATATATTGGAGTTTAGGATTACGCTATGCAAGTTGTATGATGACTTGCACTGTATGGTTTTTCCTTCATTTGCCATCAGTGTTGCGGGAGCACATTTGCCCAAATGTACAACGGAAAAGATTTGTGTGTGTGATAAAAGTGCTGTACATAGCAACCAAACTCAGGGGGGATATGCACTAAGCCTTGGAGAGTGCTAAAGTAGAGAGAGAGACAAAGCCTTGGAGAGTGCTAAAGTAGAGAGAGACAAAGTACCAGCCAACCAGCTCATAACTACCATGTTACAGGCTGTATTTGAAAACTGACAGTTGGGAGCGAATTGGTTGGTACTTGGGGGTCTATTCATGAAGCAGTGAGTGCAGAAGTGAGCCAGTGGAGAAGTTGTCCATGGCAACCAATCAGAATCAAAGTAACATTTCAAATTTGCATACTATACAATTATACAGAGCAGCTGATTGGTTCTTCTCCACTGGCTCACTTTTCCACTCTTTTCACTGCTTATCTCTCTCCACTTTATCACTGTTCAGGGCTTAAATGACTGCAAGTTGATCTCTCCCCACTTTATCTGTCTCCAAACTTTAGTACATCTGTCCCTTATTCTGTTTACAAGTGTTTAAACTATGAAAGCACAGATTCCTGTTTTCAGTTTTCATAAGTTTCTGACCGGGCCTAGAAAAAAACACGAATCAGAGTGCTAGCTATGGTACAAATATGAGAAGTCAGACAAGGAGGACGGTGAAACATTTTGTGTATTTTATTTATATTATGTTTTATGGATAAAAATAATGGAATTATTGTTGGTATCTTCAGCAGTTAGACACCCAAGGTTTCCTGCAGAATTCAAAATATGCTAAAATACTGTGGTGATAAGACAGAACACTTTGTTACATCTGATTTATCCTCCAAAGTGGATACAATTCAGATTTCTGTGTGGAATGTCTGTGAGCACTGACCTCCAGCACGTGTATATGCATCATAACATTTCCCTAAAGCTGACAAGATGAGTGAGGTGCAGCAAATGCATTGTGCACAGATGCCGCATAACCCGCATGATGTTCCTGTGATCTCTTGGGTGAGGGGCTGAGAGAATGTCACAGCTGTTCAGGTCATTTAGCAGTACAAAGGGTAAGACAAAAGGTCCCAGAATTTGGTAACATTATCTGTTACTTTTAAAGAAACAGGATAGTGTGGACAGCTTGCAAGGAATTCCTTCTTCTGGAAGCACCTAATGGCCTTTTGTAATAGTAGTTCAAACTCAGCAGCCCAAGTGGTCTGTTAATCAATGTCTCTATAGACAAAGCAGAAGAAGACCGGATTAGGTGGGAAATGTCCTAGTGAGACTCTTTGTCACTCTCAGACCCATTGTTGTTCATTACAGATACATTTTAGGGCAATATACAGCATTGTGTATATGTATGTATGTATGTATGTATGTATGTATGTATGTGTATATATATATATATATATATATATATATATACACATACAGGTTGAGTATCCCATATCCAAATATTCCGAAATACTGACTTTTTTGAGTGAGAGTGAGAGAGTGAAACCTTTGTTTTTTGATGGCTCAATGTACACAAACTTTGTTTAATACACAAAATTATTAAAAATATTGTATTAAATGACCTTCAGGCTGTGTGTATAAGGTGCATATGAAACATAAATGAATTGTGTGAATATAGACACACTTTGTTTAATGCACAAAGTTATAATAAATATTGGCTAAAATTACCTTCAGGCTGTGTGTATAAGGTGTATATGTAACATAAATGCATTCTGTGCTTAGATTTAGGTCCCATTACCATGATATCTCATTATGGTATGCAATTATTCCAAAATACGGAAAAATACCTCTGGTCCCAAGCATTTTGGATAAGGGATACTTAACCTGTATATATATATATATATATATATATGTAAAGACTCAGGTTGGTCGGCACTCCATGTTAACAGAGTCAACTGCCCCGGTGCCATCCTATGTAAATTGTACAGTCACTATGGTCCCTAGAGAGAGTTGGCACACTCCCAAACAATGAAAGAACCAGGCGGCACTCTGGGGACTTGATGCAAAAGATATCAAAGTTTAGTGAAAAAAATCACATATCAAAGTGGCATAGCTTTTCCAACGTTTCAGCGCCTGCGCGGCGCTGAAACGTTGGCAAAGCTATGCCACTTTGATATGTGATTTTTTCCACTAAACTTTGATATCTTTTGCATCAAGTCCCCAGAGTGCCGCCTAGTTCTTTCATTGTTTGGGAGTGTGCCAACTCTCACTAGGGACCAGTGACTATATATATATATATATATATATATATATACTCAGTTGTGCTCATAAGTTTACATACCCTAGCAGAGTTTGTGATTTTCTGGCCATTTGTCAGAGAATATGAATGATAACTCACAAACTTTTCTTTCACTCATGGTTAGTGGTTGGGTGAAGCCATTTATTGTCAAACAACTGTGTTTACTCTTTTTAAATCATAATGACAACAGAAACTACCCAAATGACCCTGATCAAAAGTTTACATACCCCAGTTCTTAATATCGTGTATTGCCCCCTTTAACATCAATGACAGCTTGAAGTCTTTTGTGGTAGTTGAGGATGAGGCTCTTTATTTTCTCAGATGGTAAAGCTGACCATTCTTCTTGGCAAAAAGCCTCCAGTTCCTGTAAATTATTGGGCTGTCTTGCATTAACTGCACGTTTGAGATCTCCCCAGAGTGGCTTAATGATATTGAGGTCAGGAGACTGAGATGGCCACTCCAGAACCTTCACTTTATTCTGCTGTAGCCAACCACAGGTCGACTTGGCCTTGTGTTTTGGATCATTGTCATGTTGGAACATCCAAGTACGTCCCATGCGCAGCTTCTGGGCTGATGAGTGCAAATTTTCCTCCAGTATTTTCTGATAACATGCTGCATTCATCTTGCCATCAATTTTGACCAAGTTTTCAGTGCCTTTGTAGCTCACACTTCCCCAAAACATCAGCAATCCACCTCTGTGTTTCACAGTAGGAATGGTGTACCTTTCATCATAGGCCTTGTTGACTCCTCTTCAAATGTAACATTTATGGTTGTGGCCATAAATTCAATTTTGGTCTCATCACTCCAAATGACTTTGTTCCAGAAGTTATGAGGCTTGTCTCTGCACTGTTTGGAGTATTGTAAGCAGGATGCTTTGTGGCATTTGCGTAGTTATGGCTTTCTTCTGGCGACTCGACCTTGCAGCCCATTTTTCTTCAAATGCCTCCTTATTGTGCATCTTGAAACAACCACACCACTTTTTTTCAGAGAGTCCTGTATTTCAGCTGAAGTTATTTGTGGATTTTTCTTTGCACCCCGAACAATTTTCCTGGCAGTTGTGGCTGAAATTTTTGTTGGTCTAACTGAGAGTGATTTGGTTTCCACAGAATCCCTCATTTTCCACTTCTTAATTAGCGTTTGAACACTGCTGATTGGCATTCTCAATTGCTTGGATATCTTTTTATATCCCTTTCCTGTTTTATACAGTTCAATTACCTTTTCCCGCAGATCCTTTGACAATTCTTTTGCTTTCCCCATGACTCAGAATCCAGACACGTCAGTGCAGCACTGGATGAAAGATGCAAGGGTCTTTCAGGAGTCCAGAAACTCACTGACCTTTTATGCACACACACACTGATTACAAGCAAGCAGATAATAAGTGAGGATGGTTACCTTTAGTAGCCATTCAAAACCGTTTGTGTCAACTTGTGTGCATGTTATCAGGCCAAAATCCCCAGGGTATGTAAACTTTTGATCAGGGTCATTTGGGCAGTTTCTGTTGTCATTATGATTTCAAAAGAGTAAACACAGTTGTTTGACAATAAATGGCTTCAACCAACCACTAACCATGAGTGAAAGAAAAGTTTGTGAGTTATTATTCATATTCTCTGACAAATGGCCAGAAAATCACAAATTCTGCTAGGGTATGTAAACTTATGAGCACAACTGTATATATATATATATATATATATATATATATATATATATAAAACACAATAGTATGCTTATCTTGCGCCAAAATAGGAGCAGCACTATGGGAGAGATCCCTGTTGAAAGATCTCAATAACATACAAGATGAAAACACAATTCCCAAGCGCGCTAAATAAAGCGTATATACGATGGTTCTTCCAATGGCAATCACGTAGATATTGATTGTATACTGGTGAATACTTGTATCTGGGGACCTGTAACAGATAGCCGTCACCAAATAGTCACCGAAACAAGAGGCCCCAAGGCCAATTAGTAAAAAATTAGTTTAATATCACACATTCGAACAAGTAGATGTCACACATAGTTCATCTTGTAGTGTTTACCTAAAATTATCTAAAATAATGCCAGTAAGATATATCCAGTATGTCTGCTATACAATGATAACTCTAGATACTCCCTTACCTTTTGCAAGGTATGAGCTCAAGAGGGAATATCTTCACAGACTGGGTTAATAGCTTTTGACTGACAGACCCAGACCAAGATGAACTATGTGTGACATCTACTTGTTCGAATGTGTGATATTAAACTACATTTTTACTAATTGGCCTTGGGCCTCTTGTTTGGGTGACTATTTGGTGAGGGGTGTCTGTTACAGGTCCCCAGATATAAGTATTCTCCAGTATCAATCAATATCTACGTGATTGCCATTGAAAGAACTATCGTATATACGCTTTATTTAGCGCGCTTGGGAATTGCGTTATATATATATATATATATATATATATATATATATATATATCCAAAGTTTTGCCCCGGCACTCCTCCTATTACCTTGCTGAGGTGCACTTCCTTGTGGACATGCTGGTCCACCCACATGCAATAGGAAAAAAGAGGTGGCACTCACAGTCTTGTAAATGGTGAAAAACGATCTCCACGCCGTGGAGACTTTATTGAAACAAACAGGTGACGTTTCGGGGACGTATCCCCTTCCTCTGTCTGAGGAAGGGGATACGTCCCCGAAACGTCACCTGTTTGTTTCAATAAAGTCTCCACGGCGTGGAGATCGTTTTTCACCATTTACAAGACTGTGAGTGCCACCTCTTTTTTCCTATTATATATATATATATATATATATATTACTATTTCAAATCCAGGCACTCTCCTCATTAATGCAACAAGTTTTAATAAGTCAATAGAGTGCTTACAATACCATGGTCAGCGATGTTTCGGTCCTATCAGGACCTTTTTCAAGCTTACAGCAATAATTAATGTACAAGGATACATCTTAGATCAAATTCTCCTAGGTCCTTACCTGTTCATCACCGTGATGCGTCTTAAGTATACAGAGGGAGCTCGCCTAAAACCTATGCATTCCGGAGCCGCATGCGTTCCACGGCTCCTGGAGCACTTCCGCCGGAAGTGCTATATACGTCACCCAACAGCTGCCGGTCTGCATTCCACAGCCACAAGCCGTTGCATCTGTCGAAGTCAAAAATATTACATAGAAAGAACATACAGACTCCACACATATAAGTCGCTATGCTTGCAAATACGCGCAGCGAGCACAGCAATATATGGTAATACACGCATTTACACGGACATGCCACAGAGATGGATTCAACACTTATTTCATACAGCACATAATTATAATAATATCAAGTGCCAGACATCATAATGATTTAAAATTATATAATGGAGTAATGTCATGTATGTGTATTATTGGAATGAAGCAAGATAGACCTGTCATATTTGGTATTAAAGCAACCAGATTAATGTGTAGATTCATTTGATACTTGTTATTAAGTTGTAGGACATTGCAACAAGTAGTTATGATTAAATGTATGAAAGCTAAAATCACTCTTATTAGGACAATAGACATTTCCAAACAGGTGGTGGACAGGAAACTCAGGCCAGCCCCTTTTGATGTCTTCAAGGCTGAACCTGTTTAGCATACGAACAGACCAGTGACTCATAATGAATGAGAAAGTTCCCTCCCTTAGACTGGATGTGTGCACCCCCCCAAACTAGATAACACATTACAGAGACACAGAGGAGTGAGTTGCTATTTTGTCCCAGACGATGATGGAGGTACTGCCAGACCAGTTCCTGTATTTATTTACACAGAGAGAGAGAGAGAGAGAGAGAGAGAGAGAGTGATATGGAGGGAAGACTTTTATATGAGGAAGATATGGTGATGTATTTGCTGGCCTGTAACTGTATGTATTAACTGCTTACTGTATGATTTGTAACCATGTAACTATATGTATACTGTACATTGTGATATATTGAATACATATCCTTTTAATAACAAATATATACATCAATGAGCTTTGGAACTCGGATAATGTGTGGGTGTATTGTTTTCTCTTATGGGATGCAGTGTTTTGCAATGTATAGCGCACATTCATGGCACATGTAATAAGATGTGCAGGCGTCTACAATATAACTTTAGAGCGGGCATTTTAAATATTTGTTAGAAAGCAATTTGGTATTTACAGATCAGGGCTCATCCGCGAAATCACGGTCTTAATGGTGCACTGTGCATTACAAATGTGGCTGTGATCGACCGGCTAATGATGGACGCATCGCGACGCTGACGAATAACATCCACGTGTATTGTTGTGTTATCAGTAATCCGATGATATGAAAATTCAAGGGACAATGTGTTTCTCATAATATTTAAAATGGTAAAATGTATTTTTATTGTTGCAAAACAAAGATCAAATAAGTCATATTGTGTTTGATTCAGATTGGATTGTTTATCTGTTAAGTAGATTTAAAAGTACATTTAAAAGTTGCTGCATAGCCTTGATATAGTTTTTTTTTTTTAAACTCAGGCCTAAAATAACTTCTTGTGCTTGTATAATTTGTGATTTCTTTGTGACAAAGGAAGCCACATGGTCTGTCCTCCATTTTGGACTAACCACATGGCCTGTCCACCATCTTGTGTAAACCTCATGGATGTGGAAGGGGAAGGAGCAGTGGCCATTTTAGGAAGGTCACTTTCTAAATGGTTCCGGTATGAATGGTCGACCATGTTATGGTCGACAGTCATTAGGTCGACCACTATTGGTCGACATTGACATGGTCGACATGGACACATGGTCGACGCATGAAAATGGTCGACACATGAAAGGTCGACATATGAAAAGGTCGACATGAGTTTTTTTAACTTTTTTTGGTGTCGTTTTTTGCCTAAAGTGACTGGGAACCCCAATTAGTGCACCGCGTCCCCTCGCATGGCTCACTACACTCGCCATGCTTCGGGCATGGTGCCTTCGCTCCGCTAACGCTTCACTCGGCACACTTTACCGTTCCAATCGTAGTCCATGTGGATCGTAAAGTATGGAAAAGTTAAAAAACTCATGTTGACCTTTTCATGTGTCGACCTTTCACGTGTTGACCATTTTCATGTGTCGACCATGTGTCCATGTCGACCATGTCAATGTCGACCAATAGTGGTCGACCTAATGGTCATAACATGGTCGACCATGTGAATGGATACCTTTCTAAATAGCTGATTTTCAGTCTGCTCAGAACAATCAGTTTCCTTTGTCACATTCATAGCACCATTTATGAGTTACCAATGCATTTATTGAACCCATGCCATAGTCAATTACAAATAGTTTCAATTGGGCCTAGTGAGAGTAAATGGTGAGATAAGTTTTTTTTTCCTTCTTGTCTGTGCATAATTACTTTACATCAAGTGGGGGTTGCACACAGATAGAAAAAGGAAAGAAAGAGTTTTGGTTTTTATTTTTATTTTATTTTTCTTCCAAGACTTGTAGAATCTGCTTACTAGGGAGGATAGCCATTGAGATGCAAATTAACCTGTGTAACTGCTTTTTTTTTTAGCAGTGAAAAGCACATATCTTTAAGGTGTCTCATAGAAGGCCAGTGAATGATACATATATATAATATTATTATAATTATGTGTATATTTATATCAGTGTATGTTCTGCAAGATAGCTATCCAATCTGAATCATATCATTTAAATTATAGATTATTGCAGTCATTATAGATCTGTGTGAAATCGGATACATTTGTTTTCTATACAGACACATTTTAAATAAATGTATTTAAGGGAGTAATTATAGACATGAAACGCTGTTCTGGCCTGGTTGTTAAGAAAAAAACTGGGTGTTGTGTTAAGTGAGCGATTATAGTTAGTATTGCTTACATTTATAGAGTTGTGTGATTTGTTTTATTGCGTACGCACATTGGTACACGTGGTACGGAATGTGAGGACAGCGTACAAAAATGTGCACGTGGCGCAAGGCCGCACACATGGCATAGGGGTATGCACGGTTGCGTAATTACGCAAGCTTGCGTAGGGTTGTGTGCGCATAATAAAACCACACAATATTTGTTCAATTAAGGTGGGATAGTAGACATTTAATACAATAGCACATAACCATCCAATCTCAAAAGCAGGTTACGCTAAATTTAGTTTAAAAACTGTAAGCACCTCTGGAATAAAGCTACTGACCTAAAGGGAGTAAAACAATTTTCTGTACAGAAAAACCAAGTGTATTTGAGTGAGTGAAAGCGGAGTGAGTGGAGCTGTACTCGGGAATTCGGGATCCCGTCGTGGTACACTGGGTTAGTAGAGGCCCAGTGGCGTAGGGTTTGCTACCTTACGTGATAAGAACTAGCTGTTCAAATTGAACTAAGTGTTCAAAGTGAACTATGTGTTCACAGTCCCAAGTGAACTAGGTGTTCAAAGTGGACTAGGTGTTCAAAGTGAACTAGGTGTTCAGGTGGTCTACAGCAATCCTAGGGCATATAGATAACTAGTATCTATAGGCTGTGCAATTGCATCGCATGTCCGTGTGTTCTACACAGCACAACATGATACCATTGTGTCATATGCGCTGTGGAAAAGCATACGCAGACGTGATTGTATAGACAAAGGGGTTTTTCTTTGATAATGTCGGGAAATCTCCCTGGTGGGCTTCCACTGGAAAGGGTGAACAATAGTTATCTAATTTCTCTGTTTTTCACCCTACAAAAAATTCCAGTAGAAAGATACCGAAAAGGAATTTTTCGCTGCCTCTCTCAGGAAAATATTCCAACAGAACCTCCACCGAAAGAAATTACGGTGCTGTAAGGTCTTATAGGAGCCCTAAGTTTGGTACATCGTGATCCACTATCAACAGTGTATCGTAGTGCTGGCCAGCATGGGCGAGAGTGGGTGAAAGCGCTCTAAGAACTTTCACCGTCTACTTGCATTGAGTATTTTGGTGTTTGTAGGATTTTTTTTTAGTTATTAAAAAGACCCACAAATATGGGAGCCAGTTGCTAAAGTGAGAGACGTTTGTGCAGGGTTCAGGCTGAAGAAGAAAGACCAAAAGGGTCAGCAAGGTTTATAATGTGTGATAAATATGGTCCACACGCTGAAGTTTATTGTGATAAATGGGTACATATGACTGACAAAGATAGGGTATCATTCCCTAGGGTGGGCAGCTTTGAGCCAGAGGTACTGCAGAACGTAAAGATTAGAATATGTCTGATTAAAATCCAGAAAACAAAGGGTCAGACATACAAATTGTTTAAACCTGTGGCAGCAAGAGGGGTTGGTGAGTTTGATCCTAAGGTATTGCAGGTGGTATGTCTAACCAAAGTCATATAAGAACTGTTTGAACTTGTAACAATAAACAAGTAGGAAGAAAAAAAGAGAATGCAAGTACACCGCCATATGTAGATGTGGAAGCAGTTTATTTAGGAGGAGAAGGTGACCTGATTGTTTTCAGCCATCTCTCATGCACTCAGAGGAGTATCCAACCGGTAAAAGAAGAGCAGTAGCCTGCAGGGGAAGTGGCTGAGACCAGTGGAACTGGTAAGTATGGTATCATTCGTGTACATATATAGTAAAACCCAAAAATAAAACAAAAATCAAGAAAGTAACGTCAGAAATGGAGAAAAATCTATCCGCACATTAGTATTTGCCAGTAGGAAAGCGGACAGAGACAAGGTAACCCCCGGGTATTTATTTTAGTTACCATATAAGAAGTATTCATTCCTAGTAATGCCCCTAGTCAAGATGAGCTCGGAAATGTTTGTTGGACCATGTACAGACCCTTAATACGGGATGAGAAGGATTGAATGAATACTTCGCATGACCTAGAAGCTTGTTAAATGTTTTTTTTTTGTCTTGCAGTAATAGAAAACTCTCCATCTGGATAAGATCACTGGTAAACACTAATTCGGCAAATGGGAGGTGGCTGTCTCTGTGCTAATGGACGGGCTCAATAAGGCATTGAGGGTCAGTGTGCAGACTTCTTTGCAAAATCGGAAAGGGGTCACAGTAGCTAATCTTAGAGAGTGTGCTATTGAACATCACAAGAACAGTGCTAGGCGCAGAGAACAACAGGTGGAGAGGTTGAGGGCGGTAAGTATACAGGCACATACAGGAAAGACCCATCAGTCCAAACCCCAGATCCCTAATGGTCAATAATATGTTACACTTGTAGGAAGGAAGGGCATTTTGCCAGCGATTGTAGGAGTGGTAGAACACATAGTCAACATAGACCCCCTAGACAGAAAACACAAGCCACATTATTAAACACATAGACGGGACCAAGGGACATATAGTAAGGAATCACAAGCCATATAGAAAACACAGATTCGGCTAATGGGAAGAACAAAATAAATGCAACATTACCCTTTGACAAAACTTGCTGGGGTTAAGATGGGGCCTCTAAACTTTTGCTTCTTTTTCTTAGCAGAAAGGGCCCCTGATTAACTTAACAGGAATTTTGTTAGATATGGTACACATATAATGTGCTCCCGCTCAGGAAGTACAAAGTATGTTAGACACCCACGAAGACTAATGTTACATTTCTCTGTTCTAGATGCATGTCCATCACAGGTAGAGGAAATTATCTCACAGATACCGGGTTCCCTATGAACTTAGGATGGACAGGACACTGGATTGATGGCTGGGATAGTCCCAATAGCGATACGACAAACACAGAATTTTTTTAAGGGGAGTAGACCAAGTCGAGAATGACTTCCCCGTAGTGCCCAATCCAGTTGTCAAATTTTTATAAAATATTCTCCACCTCTACAAACTCATCTATCACCAACCTCTATTCTGTTTCTCTACAGTTTCCTCTTCATCTTTTGCGTTCACACAGGGTGGTACAATACATGTACCCGATTACAGTTCAAACTCCACATGCCTAGGTCTTTCAGAGTTCTGCCCGAACCCAGTATAACCCAACAGCTTGATAACACCAGTATTACTGCAGTGTGCCTTGTCATGCACAAAGGGTGGAGGAAGGATGAGAATACTGGTGAAGGGAAATTTTGTATATACACTGATATGCCTGTTGATGAATGGCAAACCTGACATTTTCTTTTTCATTTTCTTCTTCTTTCTCTCTAGAGATGTTTCTTTCTTTTTTTTTTTGAGTTATGCTCATGGTACTCTACACTGCAAACACACAATGACTTCGTACAGTTAACACCCTTCAGGAATTATTGTTATGTATTGGTGTGCACTGATGTATTCTCAAACTGGGTAGAGGCATTTTCGGCCACCGCGGATGCTGCTGTGTTTACTACCGCAAAGAAAAATTGCGCAGAAATTTGTGTGTAGATAATGGTACCCCTAGAAGTGGGAGCAAAGCTTGAAATTGTACTATTGTGATCATAGATACTGCCACTAGTATTATGTAGCATCGGAACCACTCCCAGATCTTCACTTAACGAATCACCCTCTTTGAAATTTGTTTTTGTTTTGGTATTTGTGTTTTTTTGTTTTTTTTGGAAGACAACCTCATGTCATGATTGATCCGCACAATGATCAAAAATACACCAATGAGGTGACAGTACAGTACTTTATCGAGATGAGCCAGCATTTGAGAACTTGACAAAAGAACTTGAAACTGTTGATTCCTGGTATGCCAAATACTAACTGTCTTGATTGTGAACCAAGAGACTGTGTGATTGTTCTTAGGCTCAGACTGCCTAATAGACAGGTGGGAAGGACCGTACCAAGTTTTGTTGACAGCACTATCCCAGTGAAAGTAGCCGAGAGAGAGACTTGGGTCCACGATTCCCATTGCAGGAAAGTCGGTAGTCCTGAATGAACTCATAAATTGAGTGAGATCGCAAAAGTATCACCAGAGACTCTGTTCCGTGAAGACTGAGAGGCGGCACTGTTGAACACTACCTGAGCGTACTAAAGGATTGCAGAAAGACCAGTCATTGTAATTGATTTGTTATGAACAAGAGTTGTTTTGTTCTATTTCTCTTTTCTCTCTTTCCCGCTGACAAACATTTATTTTCAGGACATTCTATTTTTGCGAGGTTTTTTTTATGTAGAGTCGAGTGTGGGACTGGAACTGGTTCTGGAGGAAGGAGTGATTTCCTTATAGGATCCCAGGATTAGCCGATCAGTTTGTTAAAGCCAGAAAAAAATCAAAGGGCTAGTAGTTATGGAGTTCGGAGGTAATCAGAAACAATCAGACAATGGCTATTCACACATTGCGGACAAAGAGCTCATTAATATATGTGGAAGAAAGGTTTATGAGTGGCTCTCCCCGAACTCTGAAGGTTTATGTCATTTAGGAAGGACACTACTTATAACCCTTGTTCAATTATTAAACAGACCTAGCATATGTTCCAGAAATGGAAACAATGTTCAGAAAAGGATAGTAATATGTAGATCATGAAAATTTTATGTCACTTTCACGATTTGTTTGTGTCTTCTTCATCTACCCAACAGAACTCAATCGAATCCAAACATCAGTGTACAAAGACGTGGGTACATGTAAGTGTGAAATGTTCGTCGCAAATCAGACATTATAGGCCAAAGCACTGTCCCAGCATACTCTATAGGTTGAATGTTGTCCCACACCCAACCAGTGGTCCAGTGACCGCCGAGTGCATATAGAGGATGTCTCGTCCTCCTCCCTGTCTTCCCCAAATATGGTCAAACATCTGATTTTGAAATGAATACACACTTGTGTCTAGGTCACCGATTATTGTCTGAAATATTTTTTTTTCTTATGTTAATAATTGATGGCAGTTATTATTTACTGACAAAGGGTGGACTGTTGAAGTCAAAAATATTACATAGAAAGAATATACAGACTCCACACATATAAGTCACTATGCTTGCAAATACGCACAGCGAGCACAGCAATATATGGTAACACACGCATTTACACGGACATGCCACAGAGATGGATTCAACACTTATTTCATACAGCACATAATTATAATAATATCAAGCGCCAGACATCATAATGATTTAAAATTATATAATGCAGTAATGCCATGTATGTGTATTATTGGAACGAAGCAAGATAGACCTGTCATATTTGATATTAAAGCAACCAGATTAATGTGTAGATTCATTTGATACTTGTTATTAAGTTGTAGGACATTACAACAAGTAGTTATGATTAAATGTATGAAAGCTATAATCACTCTTATTAGGACAATAGACATTTCCAAACAGGTGGTGGACAGGAAACTCATGCCAGCCCCTTTTGATGTCTTCAAGGCTGAACCTGTTTAGCATACGAACAGACCAGTGACTCATCATGAATGAGACAGTTCCCTGCCTTAGACTAGATGTGTACACCCCCCCAAACTAAATAACACATTACAGAGACACACAGGAGTGAGTTGCTGTTTTGTCCCAGACGATGATGGAGGTGCTGCCAGACCAGTTCCTGTATTTATATACAGAGAGAGAGAGTGATATGGAGGGAAGACTTTTATATGAGGAAGATATGGTGATGTATTTGCTGGCCTGTAACTGTATGTATTAACTGCTTACTGTATGAATTGTAACTATGTAACTATATGTATACTGTACATTTTGATATATTGAATACATATCCTCTAAATAACAAATATATACATCAATGAGCTTTGGAACTCAGATAATGTGTGGGTGTATTGTTTTCTCTTATTGGATGCAGTGTTTTGCGGTGTATAGCGCACATTCATGGCACATGGTAATAAGATGTGCAGGCGTCTACAATATATATTAGAGCGGGCATTTTAAATATTTATTAGAAAGCAATTTGGTATTTACACGTCCCAGCGTACCCAGAAGTTAAGGGCAATCTCGCCGGTTACCACAGCAACCGGCTACACACAGTACAGCCTTAACTCTATAAGTGGCATTCCCAAATATGCATCCAATATACCAACGATATTCAAATTACATTGCAACTTACGTAGTTTATACCCTCCTTTACTCAGATGAAATCGTGGTAACGACATAAGTACATATTCATTAAATACACACATATACATTTATATAACAAGACAATACAAGACAAAATGTAAAGCACACTGTAAAATATATAGTGTTATACCTATTAATTGGTGTGGTGAAGCTGATCAATTAATTTAAAAAAATCAGAAACATTTCTATATATATGTTGTATAAAAGATCCACCATATACTAGACCTACAATAGAAACACACTCAAAGCATTGTGTTCATTGAGTCCCCGTGGTGAGATAGTGTCCAATCTGTGAATTAATTTGCATTCACGTCACTTTAACGTGAGCTCACGATCTCCACCTCTAATGGATGGAGCTATCCAATTGATAAGTCTGCAATGGAGCGAGGATAATGAATGACCATATGTAGCCCAATGATTAGCCACCGGCTTATCCAAATTTCCGCACTCCAAAGCTACTTTGATGGTACTACGGTGGTTAGCCATTCTGTCACGGAAGTTTCTTGTTGTTAGATCAACATATGTCAACCCACATGGGCACTTTAGTAAGTAGATGATATGATCCATTTTGCAATGTAAATTATATTTGATAGTTATTGCTTTACCACTATGTGGATGTGGGAATGTTGCAGCGGCCAAGATACTGTAGATCTACAGGTGGTGCAATCAGAACATTTAAAGCACCCCTTCTTCTGTGACCTCAACCAGGTGCCTTTATTCACCACTTCTGGTGCCTGTAGTGGCCTCATAAGCATTTGTTTAAAGTTTGGGCCACCATGATAGGCCATAGTGGTCATTCCGAGTTGTTCGCTCGGTAATTTTCTTCGCATCGCAGCGATTTTCCGCTAATTGCGCATGCGCAATGTTCGCACTGCGACTGCGCCAAGTAAATTTGCTGTGCAGTTAGGAATTTTACTCACGGCATTACGAGGTTTTTTCTTCGTTCTGGTGATCGTAATGTGATTGACAGGAAGTGGGTGTTTCTGGGCGGAAACTGGCCGTTTTATGGGTGTGTGCGAAAAAACGCTGCCGTTTCTGGGAAAAACGCGGGAGTGTCTGAAGAAACGGGGGAGTGTCTGGGCGAACGCTGGGTGTGTTTGTGACGTCAAACCAGGAACGAAACTGACTGAACTGATCGCAGTTGCCGAGTAAGTCTGGAGCTACTCAGAAACTGCTAAGAAGTGTCTATTCGCAATTCTGCTAATCTTTCGTTCGCAATTTTACTATGCTAAGATTCACTCCCAGTAGGCGGCGGCTTAGCGTGTGCAAAGCTGCTAAAAGAAGCTAGCGAGCGAACAACTCGGAATGAGGGCCCATAAGCGGTACTTGTTGCATTTGTCTTTTCAAAATAGGGTCTGAGGCCATTATAGACCAATTACACTTCATGGCTTTATGGACCAACTTAGATCCTCCATCGTACAGACTGGTGTAAATGATCCTATTAATAGGGGTTTTCTGCACTAATTGTTGTACACCCCGTACTGTCATTCTTGCTTTGTGTAAGCACCTATCAACAGTTTTCAAGAGATAAAACATTCCTTCATTTCCACAATTTGATTTTCCACTCTATCACTTTCACTGTTAATGCAGAGTACTCTTATAATTCTGGGGATGATGACTTGTAGCAAACAATAATGTATTCCGATCTGTCTCTTTTTTTTATAGAGTGTCGTACACAATTGTGAGTCTTTTTTTATATACAGTCACATCCAAAAAATCAATTGATTCCCTATTGAGTTTTGCACTGAATCATTCCGGACTGTCCACTTGATTCAAATAAGTGACGATGTGCCAAAAACTCTCCTCTGTATCGTTCCGTAATAAAATACATAATCTATAAATCGGTTGTACATTGTAATCTGGGACCCAAATCTCCGTAAAATATGGTTAGATTCATAGTTGTGCATTTAAAGATTAGCATATGCCAGCGCGAGGTTACTGCCCATCGCTGTCCCGGACACTTGCTTGTAGAATCTACCATTATATACAAAATGGTTTTCTTTCAATACCAATTCCATAAACTCACAAAAAATTATATTGGAGGACTCTTGTGTCGGAATGCTTTCATTGATTTCTAGTGGCATCAATCCCTGCATTATGTGGGATGAGAGTGTACAACGAATTTAGTATCCTAGATATAACTTGGTAATGTTACCATAACAGGTAATATTACCAAGTTATAGCCATGATCCTAATGATTTTCTGTTGAAGGTCAACAATATACTGTAGCTATTGGTTGTGATGATTTGTTGCTGGCAACGCTTGATGTAAATTCATTGTACACTATCGTGGGTTGGCATATGTTGGTCTAACAACAAGAAACTTCCATGAATGGTTAACCACCGTAGTACCATCAAAGTGGCTTTGGAGTGCGGAAATTTGGATAAGCCGGTGGCTAATCATTGGGCTACATATGGTCATTCATTATCCTCGCTCCATTGCAGACTTATCGATTTGGATACCTCCATCCATTAGAGGTGGAGATCGTGAACTCACGTTAAAGTGACGTGAATGCAAATTAATTCACAGATTGGACACTATCTCACCACGGGGACTCAATGAACACAATGCTTTGAGTGTGTTTCTATTGTAGGTCTAGTATATGGTGGATCTATTATACAACATATAGAGACATTTTTCAGATTTTTTGTAATTAATTGATCAGCTTCACCACACCAATTAATAGGTATAACACTATATATTTTATAGTGTTTTTTAAATTATGTCTTGTATTGTCTTGTTATATAAATGTATGTCTGTGTATATAATTAATATGTGCTTATGTCATTACCACGATTTGCATCTGAGTACAGGAGGGTATAAACTACGTAAGTTGCAATGTAATTTGAATATCGTTGGTATATTGGATGCATATTTGGGAATGCCACTTATAGAGTTAAGGCTATAATGTGTGTAGCCGGTTGCTGTGGTAACTGGCAAAATTGCACTTAACTTCTGGGTACGCTGGGACGCGACGGCTTGTGGCTGTGAAACGCAGACCGGCAACTGTTGGGTGACGTATAAAGCACTTCTGGCGGAAGCGCTCCGGGAACGCACGTGGGTCCGGAACGCATAGGTGTTTAGCGAGCTCCCTCTATACTTAAGACGCACCACGGTGATAAACAGGTAAGGTCCTTGGAGAATTTGATCTAAGATGTATCTTTGTGTGCATTAATTATTGCTGTAAGCTTGAAAAAGGTCCGGATAGGACCGAAACGTCGCTGACTATGGTATTGTAAGCTTTTTATTGACTTATTAAAACTTGTTGCATTAATGAGGAGAGTGCCTGGATTTGAAATAGTGGAAATTCGATACAAGTGGATCGGTACAGAGCACCCCGCTGGTGTGATTATTCGGTGTGCGGAACCTTGGATATATATATATATATATATATATATAATATGTGTATATATATCCGACACTGTAATCCTGAATATTGCAATCACCTTGGTGCCTTCAGTACATTTAGTATACCATCCAGTTTTTCTTGAAACAGTAATATATGGAGCCATCACAGGATTTTTAGGATGAAATGCATAAGAGCGTACATAGGGCCTTATTCAGAGATGTACGCAATGTTGATTTGTACAAAGTGGATTTTTTTTGCCACTGCGCATGTGAGGACTTAGGGGGGCATGCACTAAGCAGTGATAAAAGTGGAGAAGGGAGCCAGTGGAGAAGTTGTCTATCGCAACCAATCAGCATTGACGTAACATTTACAATTTGCATACTATAAACATACACAGAGCAGCTGATTGGTTGCCATGGGCAACTTCTCAACTGGCTCACTTCTCCACTTTTATCACTGCTTAGTACATGTTCCCCTTAGTCTTAAAATGATTAACAGTGAGGCAACATTTATGGATTGTAACGTGGGTGTGATACTAAAATGTCATCCCTTCCACACGTAAAAACCGGCACAAATCAGGAAAGGGGGCATGGCCATGTGTAAAAGGGTGTAGACCCCCCCCCCCCTCCCTTTCCTTTACTTTCAATGGAAATCTGGAGAGTCAAAATCGGTGCAAAGCCCTTTTTGGCAGGTAGAGACCATGAAAAAAGGTACTGTTGGCGGCATAAAATGTAGGCGTGACATGATTGTTTTAGTGGTGTCTATCTGCTTGTGTCTGTGGTACAATATAAAGTCAAAATGGCCCCTGTATACTTGTAACAATTGATCGCTGTATGTATATGTTAAAACCAATAAAAATTGATTATACAAAAATAGTGATCCCTGCATCTTATTCCATTGGCCAGTCATAGGGTCAATCAGAAGGTTGATGTAAGTCACCCATATGTTTTATTATTATGCAAACTAGAACCATAACCTAGAAATAATGACACGTACAACTGTATAGATTGGAAAAAATGGAAGTCACAGCCAAATTTATTAAATTTGAATCAGAATTGTTAATCACCGGTGGCGAAAAAAGCAGTGCCAACTCGGCCATGGCTTAAAACTTTTGAATCTTTAAATAAATGGGGCGGAGTTTCCGCCCCTTGCGCTATCCGTCCTGGGTAGAACCATCTCCCCTTAATTAGCACAGTGCTGGTCCCTCCTTAAGATGGTGACCTGGTCCTCCCCTGAGGTAGTGACCGATTCGCCTTTCTCAAAGGGGAAATGCTAGCCAAGCTCTGCTGCGCTAAATTGAGCCGCCGAATAGCACTGCTTTCCGCCCGCTGCGCCTCGCACTTGCTGGAATAATTATAGCTTATTATTCCAACGATAAAAAACTTTCAAAGCACAATTAAAAAACACAATTTTACGAATTTAACTTGCTGGGTGGGTGGGTGGGATCACAAAATGGCAAGAGGAATTTGAAATCCTCTGCCAGCACTTAAATAAATTAATCTAACCCGCCTACCTAACTACTCCCTATTGGATAATGTTTGATTGACATACATCAACAACCTATTAGAAAATATCAACACAAAACCAGATCCAACTAGCTTAGCTACATAACAAACAGGGTGCTTATATTCACTCTATCCTATACAGTCTCTCGTTCTTTTTAAGTCACCCATATGTTTTATTATTATGCAAACTAGAACCGTAACCTAGAAATAATGACACGTACAACTGTATAGATTGGAAAAAATGTAGGTCACAGCCAAATTTATTAAATTTGAATCAGAATTGTTAATCACCGGTGGCGAAAAAAGCAGTGCCAACTCGGCCATGGCTTAAAACTTTTGAATCTTTAAATAAATGGGGCGGAGTTTCCGCCCCTTGCGCAATCCGTCCTGGGTAGAACCATCTCCCCTTAATTAGTACAGTGCTGGTCCCTCCTTAAGATGGTGACCTGGTCCTCCCCTGAGGTAGTGACCGACTCGCCTTTCTCAAAGGGGAAATGCTAGCCAAGCTCTGCTGCGCTAAATTGAGCCGCCGAATAGCACTGCTTTCCGGCACATTCGGAGACTCCAGACTACGAAATCGCCACCAACAGCCTACCTTCAAAATTAATTTAAACCATTCAATAATGCTGTGACAAACAACTCCAAACCAGCCTCAGATAAATGCACTCCATCTAATCTGTACAATTCTACCCTCTCGTAACGCAAATCTGGGTGCTTAACCACTTTCCCCTTTAAACTAATAACCAATCTGGAGGTTGCGGCATTGAGCTTCCTTCTTACTTTATCTAACGCCGCTCCCCCTTGGGTGCCCCTCCAAAATCTACGCGGTACTACTTCTGACCACACCACCTTAACCAACGGCCAATGTTCCGCAATTATTTGAAAATCTTTCTTTATGTTGTTAATTAACTCTATACCCTTACAAGTACCTAAATCATTGCCTCCTAAATGTATCAACAAGCAATCAGGGGCACCCCACTTCTTTTCGCAATCTCAGAGCACACTCAATAAATTGCTCCATCTCATTCCCCGTAGACCTATCCACCTCACTTTAAAAGGGAACGACTTAGATGCCTTGTGCCTGCTGGCCCAATAGACATAAGAATTACCCACAATCCACACCCGGCTTGATAATGTCAAAAAACCTGCAGAAAAAACAGCAAAACAAATAAGATTTTATTTAAATTATGATTCAACAACCTTTTAAAAACAGGGAGGGATAAAACTTAGTTATTTCGGCGACCCAGATGGAGGTGAACGACACCAAACCTCAAAAATTTTTGTGAGGGAAAAGGTGAAAAGAACTCCAATCCCCCTTTAACGGCGGGTGGCTTATGGCCCTGGGTTTCCTAAATAACAAACTCGCAGGATGCCTCTATTGATGCAACTTATCCCCTCTAACATAGCGCTTGTAAGCATCTGACTTCCACCTTCCCAACCTCTTAATCTCTTCCTTGGAAGAGCCTGCCGCTGCTGCGCAAGTCGCTGCTCCTATCCTGAAAGAATGCGTCCCGTAATGCTCTAATGGAAGGCCCAATGCTATGAATTGAAATTTAGATAAAGGATTCCGATCTCCATGTACCAACCACTGATCCCCCCCCTTTCGGACGAATTTGTCCGTAGGGGTTCACTACGGCTGGCCGGCGGTCGGGCTCCCGGCGACCAGCATACCGGCGCCGGGAGGCCGACCGCCGGCTTACCGACAGTGTGGCGGGCGCAAATGAGCCCCTTGCGGGCTCGCTGCGCTCGCCACGCTACGGGCACGGTGGCGCGCTAAGCGCGCCACACTATTTTATTCTCCCTCTATGGGGGTCGTGGACCCCCACGAGGGAAAATAAGTGTTGGTATGCCGGCTGTCGGGCTCCCGGCGCCGGTATACTGAGCGCCGGGAGCCCGACCGCCGGCATACAGAAGACCACCCTGTCCGTAGGCCTCAGCTAATCTTACTGGGCAGATGCTCGGCTCCAAATGCATAGGAACAGAAATCCATTTACCCCTTCCCAACTGATCCGTTTTGGACCGGTGTATCTTGATAAGAAGCTTATCACTCCTAACCACTACATTACTCAACAATATACCCGTATCAACTGAACCCTTGTTTTTTGCAACTAGTTCACCTACTCTTAGGGCACCAAAAAAGGCCACTGCAAATGCCAAACTAAAAAGGTTAATCTCGAACTCTCCTATCGCAATACCTGAAACAGCAATAATTAGATCTCTCAAAAGCTCTATGTCAATTGGCCTACGCTCATCTCTTATATTTGCCTGCTCTTTAGACCACCCCTTCATCGCCCTTGATAACATAAAAGATTTAGTTGGGTCGATCAACCCCTCTAAACGTGAAAAATACGAAATTCCTGCTAAAGCTCCCGACATAGCCGCTTTAGAACGACCCTTTTCATGTCCTAACCATACAAATGCTAACATAGCATCCTGTACACTCTTACCACTACCTTCCGAATTCATGTACGCCTGCCAATCATTCCATGCTGCAGAATACGATCTCAACGTCCTAGGTGCCAATGCCTTCAATGCTAACGCTTTCATGCTGGTTTGATGATCTGCCATACAAATTCAGGACATGACAAACCCTCCAATCTAGCCTCTGGAGCTAATGCCCTAAATCTATCCCATTGAAAATGGGACAAAGCATCCGCTATCTCGTTCCTCACCCCAGGCACATGCCTAGCACTTAACTCTATATTCTTCTGCATACACCTAAGGGTTAAATGCCTTAACAACTTCAATGCATGAGAACATGAGGACTTTTGATTGTTGATCGCTTGAACTACCCCTAGATTATCGCACCAAAACAAAACCCTTTGATTACCGAGCTTATAGCCCCAGATCTCAACCGCGACAATGATTGGAAAAAGCTCAAGTAGAAGCATGTTATTAGTAAGCCCTTTCACACGCCATTCTTCAGGCCAAGCTTCCGCACACCATTCACCTTTAAAATATGCACCGAAGCCTAGGGACCCTGATGAATCTGTGAAAAATTGTAAATCTCTGTTGTTTACTTCTTCTTGCAGCCAAATACAAACCCCATTAAAATCTCTCAAAAATTCTAACCAAACCTTACAATCTTCTTTCAACTCCGATAAAATGCGTATAAAATGGTGCGATTTCTTAACCCCTGCAGTGGCTCTTTCTAACCTACGACTAAAAACCCTTCCCATCGGAATGACCCTACAAGAAAAATTTAATAACCCCAGAAGTGATTGGACCTGGTTCAGGGTCATCTTTTTTGCAGAAATAAAACTCTCCAATAAACTCCTTAAACCATTCACTTTTTCCGCTGGCAATCTACAAAGGCCTGCTTCAGTATCAATTTCTATACCCAGATAAGACAAACGGGTCACAGTCCCCTCTGTTTTTTCCTTAGCTACGGGTACACCCATTACTGAAAAAAGAGCTTGAACCGAAAACAGCAATTCATGACATGCCGAGCTACTCGCAGGGCCTGCTAACAAGAAATCATCCAAATAATGAGCGACTCCTGTCTGACCTGTGCCGGCCTTTACACACCACTGTAAAAATGAACTAAAACATTCAAAGTAAGAACACGAAATTGAACAGCCCATCGGCAAACACCTGTCCACATAAAATTGACCTTCAAGCTTGAAACCCATGTATTTAAATGAATCAGGATGTAGCGGCAACAATCTAAAAGCCGATTCTATATCCACTTTTGCTAACATAGCTCCTACACCAAAACCTTGAACCATAGCAACGGCTTCCTCAAAAGACTGATACTTAACGCTACACAAAGAAGGGTCCAGAGCCTCGTTTATTGAGCCTCCCTCCGGATAGGAAAGGTGCTGAATTATCCGAAATTTACCCGGCTTCTTCTTTGGAACTACTCCCAATGGTGAAACACAAAAATCAGCTAAAGGCGGACTTTTAAAAGGTCCACACATACGCCCCAAACTAACTTCAGCAGCAATTTTGGCTCTTACTATTTCTGGATAATCTCTAGCTGATTTAAGATTCCTTCTGGCTAAAACTAATACTGGCCTAACTATTGGCAATTTAAAACCGAACTTAAAACCTTGCAGCAAAAATGCCACCTCCTCCCTGAGAGTATAGCGGCCCAACCATCGCTCTAAAACTACTACATCTACTGGGGACTCCGCTTTACCTATTAGCGGCCCTCTGCTCCCCTCTACCCACTGATTGAGTTGCGGGCCTACTGCAATCTTTTGCTGCGTGACCTCCGCCGCACAGCTTGCAGATATGTCTATATCTACATGTTGTTCCCCTACTGCATTGTGCGTTATTGAACGCGTAACATTTTTCTCTTCCTGCTGTGTTAAAGCCTGGTCTAAACTGAAAGAGCTGTCTACGACCCATCGACTCCGCGAAAGACCTATTACTATGAGTTACCTCCAACCATACCTCTACATCTTTAAAACCTAAACTTAGCAATTTCTGACCGTCTTGCTTCTTCCCAAATAATTCATCGTACTGACGCCAAACATTATGCCTAGCTGTCAGAAACATATTATGTATAAGATGCAGATATTTAATTACGTTGAGAAACTCTGATGGACGAGATTCTATATAACAAGCCGCAAAAATATACATCCCCGTAAGCCAATTGGGATAACTCCTCCTTGCCTCTTCTGCAACCGGCCCCCCTGCCTTTGCTGTATCCAGAGCCTTTTTAGCTTCGTGTGTAATCGCGAACATATCTACGAAGCGTCCTTTCTTTATACGCTCCCTCACCTTAGACCTTACTCCCCTCAATATTGCCGTATTTGCACAATGCACACTATCGCCTGACGCATCTGGAGCCGAACTGCCCGCCAAACTGCGCCCTCCCTTTGAACCCTTACGCTTTCCCCTAAGATGCTGAACGAATGTCCGCATAAATTTACGCGGATTCTCCAGCGAGCTAGACGTATCCGATGATTTGTCAGAATGCGAAGATTTTGCGCTAAGCTGAATTTCTGTAATTATCTTAACAGCTCCTGATGTAGAAGGACCTTCGCCTGCGTCTCCTGCGACCTCCTGTCCCACGTTGTGCGACGCGCCCGCCGCAGCTTGACTTGATGATTGTTGATCCTGCGAAATCCCAATGACTGCTGGCGAATCTAACGAAGCTGTGTGAGATGTTAACACCTGCGGACTCATTAAAACAGCGTTACTTCCTGCTTGCCCCGCCCCGTCTGACCCATCGGCTGCTACCGACGATGCCCGCGCTTGAGATTGCACGTTTGGCTGACTCTCTGACTGCCTTGGTGATGGGGTCTAGCTGGTGGAGGAACTTGGGGCAGAGGCGGCAGCCCTATCTGATGAACACCCATAAACTGATTAGGCGCAGGCTGCAACCAATGCCCGTATTGAGGGCCTGTCTGCGGGGGGCTCGAAAACTGCATAAACTGCGGAAAAGCAAACGGCTGATATAAATGACTTAACTGCTGGTTATATTGAGGGTTAAAGAAATGCTGTTGCCTTGTTGAAGGCAGATGCACGACATTTTGCTGGGCCCCTTGACTGAAATACGGGGACCATGACCCTTGCTGGGGTTGAAAATTACCACTTGCCTGCAAATTAACTTGATGGGAAAAAAGGGGGGGGGGGATTGCAATCAATCCCCTTGTCCTATCTAAACCTGTTACTGCAGGTCCTGGTGAACTCCTTATACCCCCTGCTGCCCCCCCCCCCCCCCACACATTCATTATATTATTATTTTCACCTTCTATGGGAGAGGCTAATATGCTGTCTCTCCCTTGGGGCTCTAAATGTTTGTCCGCCCGTCCCTGCAGCTGCGCTCCCCTCCCCAGCTCCTAAAGCTGTGGGAGAGGGGCTAACGGCCGCCGGGTCCGCCGCCATGAAAACGGGGGCGGGGCTTCCAGCAGCGGGTGCCGATGCACTGGACCCGCTGCTTAATACTGGGGATGGCCGGCGGGGTGTGCTCGCAGGGCTGGCTGTCGCTCCCGACAGCCAAGCCCGCAGCATTGAAGGAGACGGAGAGGGAGGCGGGTGACTCGTCACCGCTACCTCCGTCCGGGCCGCGCGAGCGCTGGGAGCCGCGTGACCGGCTCCCCTTACAGTGAAACGCCACGCTCCCCTCACCGCCGGAGAGGCAGCGGCGGCAGAAAGAGGTCTGGATACCTCAACCAAGCGGCGGGAGGGGGCGCACTGCGGCGGGGGCGAGGCATATTAATCTCCTTGGGAGACTTATTGGCAGCAGAAAATCTTACTCAAGCCTAACCCCCAAAATCACCTCACAAATTTTTCTTTTACTAAATACACTTCAAATATATAAGCCACCAGAATAATATATGATTTAACTAAGTTAATTGTAATACTATTATGAAGTATTAAACTTTTCTTAAAACAATTAAAACAGTTTATGAAACACCTGTGGAGTGATACCGAATACTTTACCAGCCCCAGGGATCACAAAATGGCAAGAGGAATTTGAAATCCTCTGCCAGCACTTAAATAAACTAATCTAACCCGCCTACCTAACTACTCCCTATTGGATAATGTTTGATTGACATACATCAACAACCTATTAGAAAATATCAACACAAAACCAGATCCAACTAGCTTAGCTACATAACAAACAGGGTGCTTATATTCACTCTATCCTATACAGTCTCTCGTTCTTTTTTCTACCAGTGTGCATGGTTATGTCTTTGTATGCAAGCAGCATTTCAGACACGCCAGCAGTGGATGTCTCAATACAAATTGCAGCTGCGGTGGCATTAGCACACAACTCCGAAAGGCCCATATCCATGTTACATCAACATCATAATAGATGTTTGTGCCTTCTCACCAGTCAGTGTTTCAGGGTGGCTGCACGCTTCTCCTCAAGACTGAAAAAGTGTAAGTATGATGTCCAAGCTTAAGTATGCCATGGCGGCACACCTGAGAAGTGACCCCACCCCCCGCCACCTCCATTGAATGTGATGTTGCTGTCTAGAGTTCCCGTCAATTTTTTCAATTGTCTCTGACAGGAAAATAGAGGCTGGGATCAGTATACCTGTGAACATGCAATAACAGAGGTACAATCTTAATTGAAACGATTGACTGAAAAATAGCACAGTGAAAATGTCATTCAGTAATGGCATTCGATAAAGAGAATCAATGATAACATTTAGCAGCAACATTCAGAAAAGTCTAATCAGTAACAACATTGATGCAGTGGCAGGTTCAGCAATGGCAGTTCTCTCAGTAGCGGAATTGAATGACAATAGCAATAAATATGACACTTTTATCAATACCATGGCCCTCATTCCGAGTTGATCGGTCGGTATTTTTCATCGCATCGCAATGAAAATCCGCTTAGTACGCATGCGCAATATTCGCACTGCGACTGCGCCAAGTAATTTAACAATGAAGATAGTATTTTTACTCACGGCTTTTTCATCGCTCCGGCGATCGTAATGTGATTGACAGGAAATGGGTGTTACTGGGCGGAAACACTGCGTTTTAGGGGCGTGTGGATGAAAACGCTACCGTTTCCGGAAAAAACGCAGGAGTGGCTGGAGAAACGGAGGAGTGTCTGGGCGAACGCTGGGTGTGTTTGTGACGTCAAACCAGGAACGACAAGCACTGAACTGATCGCACAGGCAGAGTAAGTCTGAAGCTACTCTGAAACTGCTAAGTAGTTTGTAATCGCAATATTGCGAATACATCGGTCGCAATTTTAAGAAGCTAAGATACACTCCCAGTAGGCGTAGGCTTAGCGTGTGTAACTCTGCTAAATTCGCCTTGCGACCGATCAACTCGGAATGAGGGCCCATGTTCCATGTGTCTCTCTTTTCTCATATAGCTTGGTGTGGGTGTCAGGGGTGGGCAACACTTACAATTAAAAATTGATAAAACAATCTGAAGTTGGTGCTAATCATAATTTTATCAACAGATAATTCTTCAGATAAACTGTAAACTGCAATATTGCTACAACAAGATAATGCAGCTGTAGAAATATGAGATTTACTATAGTCTCCTTACATCAAAAAGGACAAAACAATACCACCAAGACAATGAGGGGACGATGTATTAAACTTTAGAGAGAAAAATAAATTGGAGAGAGATAAAGTACCAACCAATCAGCTCCTAACTGCCATGTTGCAGGCTGTGTTTGAAAAATGACAGTTAGTAGCTGGTTGGCTGGCACTTAATCTCTTTCCACTTTATCTCTCTCCAAGGTTTGATCTCTCCCTGAGATATTTAAAAACTTCATATTTATCAAAGGAATATACGTAACTACTGCAGAACAGCAGAATAATAAATCACACAGTTGATTATATACAGTAAATTACTATATTTAAATGAATGAAAATATCAAACATTGGAAATGATGAATTTTAAATATCTGAAATAACTCACAAAAGAAAATTCATAAAATCATTGTACAGAAACCGCTAATATCAATTATCAGTTCACTGAAGTGTTTCATCTCCTGCTCTACTGAGCTGTAGACGAGATGCCTCAGTGAATTGATGCCACTGATTGAGGAAACAGAGGGTGAATATCGGAGCTGGAACAAGTGTCTGAATACAGGTCCGGGCCTAAAAATTAGAATTGTTGTATTTTGTATAATTTCTACTACGTTTGCTGTTACTATTCACACACATCTGAGTGAGATTTTTATTAACAAATGAACTTTGGGGGTCATTCCGACCTGATCGCACGCTGCCGTTTTTCGCAGTGCAGCGATCAGGTCATTACTGTGCATGCGTATGCACCGCAATGCACAGGCGCGTCGTACGGTACAAAGCGGATCGTTGCCGGGTGATGGATGTAACAAAGAATCCATTCGCACAGCCGATCGCAAGAAGATTGACAGGAAGAAGGCGTTTATGGGTGTCAACTGACTGTTTTATGAGAGTGGTTGGAAAAACGCAGGCGTGTCCAGGTGTTTGCAGGGCGGGTGTCTGACGTCAATTCCGGGACCGGACAGGCTGAAGTGATCGCAGCAGCTGAGTAAGTTCAGACTTTCTCAGAAACTGCACAAACTGTTTTTGTACTGCTCAGCTGCACAGGCGTTCGCACACTTGCAAAGCTAAAATAAACTTCCCAGTGGGCGGCGACTGCGTTTGCACGGCTGCAAAAGTAGCTAGCGAGCAAGCAACTCGGAATGACCCCCATTATACCTTACTATACTAGGCGCAGACACGGATGAGGAAGATGAGGTAGACAGTGCTGCCCAGTGCAGCTAATTAGTATACTGAATTGCTATAGTGGTTCAGAATCTCAGGATGTAGGTTACTTTTATTAGTCCTGATTTATTGATTGGTTTATTTTCTCAAAATCTATTAATCTAACGTCTTTGGACGTAGTTGCTGTGTGAAAATATGTAAAAGCAGCTGAAGGCACCAACACTGTATGCTTTTGTAACCCACCTTCATCTGAGTAGCTCTCAGGTTATTTAGGATGACAGTGTAATTCACTCTTCTGGCTCAACCTTGCCGACTCTATCGGGACGGCTGGGAGGCTCCCGATAATCGGGTGGTACTCCTGGATACCCGGAAAAGTGGGCAAGTCTGCCTGCACCCCCTCCCCCAAGCTGCCTACTCACTCCCGCAGCCGTTTGTCATCATAGCCTGGCCCCCCCCCCCGTTTTACAATGCCTGTAATGTGGGCATTGTACAGCGGGGGCTGGACTGCAATGACGCAACTGCGTCTCCACACCCCTGGACTATTCTGGAACCATGCCCTGACATCCCCCCCCCCATTTTCTGTAATGCTTCCCGCGCCCCACATGCTGCAGCATGTCAGTCATGTTGCAGCCCAGGTGGAACTGTGACACAGATCTGCACATGCATTCGTAGGTCGGCAAACATTAGACCCTCACAGGTCTATTCATGAAGCAGTGAAAAGAGCGGAGAAGTGAGCCAGTGGAGAAGTTGCCCATGGCAACCAATCAGCTGCTACATATCATTTTCTAGAATGCACTTAACAAATGTTACTTAAAAGCTGATTGGTTGCCATGGGCAACTTCTCCACTTGCTCACTTCTCCACTCTTTTTACTGCTTCATGAATAATAAATTTCAGAATAACAAACCTTCAAGTCTTCCATTTTACTCTTAGCAATGTCTTTTTTAACACTTACTATTAAAGCTTTGGTCACACACACCCTGACCTGACCAGTGTCTTATATAGGAGACATTGGATAAAAAAAAATATTCAGAACTAGGAGAATATAATGCTCAGTCAGTAAGTGGAGATTTGGCAGCATGAATTGTATGTCTCTTCGATAATGATGATGAGGACAATGCTGAAGATTGACAACACCTTTTGCAATGAAGGATATAACTCTCACTTTGTAGATGGTAATTATACTGGGGGTTGTAGTCAAAATAGCAATTATGGCGGGGATGTAGAAATTTATATATATCACTGGTTAATAAGACAATGGCGGGTTTAGTAATACCCTTAACAAAAATAAAAACAGATATTTGTAATGAATGAGGGGAAGAGCAGCCCCAGCACTGCAGGACAGGTCACCATAGCTCAGATACGCTGCAGCACTAATGGGTATACGGATGATAGATCGACAATGTATTGGTCGACACCATATATCGTCAACCAATCTATATGACATAACCAGATCTACAAAACCTATGAAACAGAACAGAACAATCTGCAACAACTGGAACAATTTCAGGCTCCTTCATCTGGGAAGCAGCTTGCAGAGGCTCTCTGACAGATAACTCCCTGGCAATGACAAATTCCTATCTGGGATAGGCAGTTCCCTCTCTAGTGATTCTGCAAACAACTCTAGTAATCTGGCAGCACTCCTGTTAGTTTGGCAGCTCTTTTAAAAAGACTGACATCTTTCTTTGTAAAGTGGCAGCTCTCCCTGTCAAATATGCAGCTTTATCTATAAGATCTTCTCCATCAATCAGCTTTGTGTGATGATGCAGTGAACCAAGAAAAGGCCATTGCCTACTCACTCTCTAGCTGCATTCCCATGCCTCTCCTCATTGTCCCATTGCTTTGATATGAACTTCCCTGCATTTCATGGGTTCTTATTTAACGTCCTACAGTACTCCATAGCTCTGAGGGTACATTGGAAAGTATAGTATCAAGTTCCCAAAGTAGCATTGAGACATGGCCGCCTCCAAATTTGGTTGACTGCCGGGTCTGGGAAGCTGCACAATATTTATTTTTTTGGGTGGTCTCAAACACCATTCACAGATATGTAACAATTAGATAGACATGTTTTTTTAAACTCAGTCTGTCCATACATAGTACGTAGCATTGTATTGTATTGATATTTTGGCTTGGTGGTCACCATACAGTTGCCGGAATCCCAGCACTGAGATGCCCGGCAGGGATGGGGGGGGGGGGCTGCTTTTTCCACACTGCGGGCTCGGTGGCGAACTGCGCTCACCACAGATTCTCTTCTGACTCTATGGGTGTCGTGGGAATAATCCATGTTGATTGGCATGCCAAATGTATGGATTGTGAGGGGGTGGGATGCAGGTGCCAGTATTGTGACTGGCTGTCTCCTGACCGCCGGTCACATAACTACATCCCGATAGTTTAATGTGCTGTAAAGTTGTGGTCTCCTAATAAGGTAATGTGTGTCTTGTTGGCGGGAGTTGTATGTAAAGCTTAAAGAACAGACGTTTACACAAAAATAGCAATAAACTATTAATACAATTGTACAATATCTGACGTCATCCTTTGTACCCCAGCGTGCAGGTCATCAGTATGAAGTCCTGTTGGGGTAATACTGTTAAAATGTTTGATGTACGCTTAGCTTACTAGGTTACAATGGCCAAATTTTAGAACATTATGGGAGGTTCACTGGGAGTGCAACTGTTATACTGCAAGACTGCAGTTAGCAAGCAGCTGTCATTATACATTGCATACTGTAACTCACAGCGGAAATTCTGTAGTGTAGTAGCCACACTGGCATTACTCTTCTCTTATACAGATGGGAAGTGGGACAGGTGCTCATACTTAATTAGCCCTGCAGGGCACTAGCATGCTCAGGTGTTCCGTCAAAATGGCTCCCTGCTGCTATAGTGGAATGTTATTGTGGTGTAAATCAGGAGTGTGCACTACTGACACATTTATTTTAATCTTGTTTTGAATTCTTATAGCTACTGTAGTTCCAAAACATGAACAATAGGTGAAATCGTTTTAGAATTGAACCAAATACATGATTACCATCACCTGTGTTGACACACCTTCCTTATCAATGAACTAGTTCAATATAGGCGATGGCAATCTTCATTTTTAAGCGGGAAGTCCAGGAGCAGAGCATTATGTACCTGAGGGAAGGGGTCATGTTGGAGGTGATGTAAATCTTAGATCAACGTATTACTGTAGGTGAGCACCAGCATTTTTTTATTCTGAGTACCGTTATTTTTTTCATAAAGAAAAAGCATTGAGTAAAAATGTTTTTCTGGTGGCGCTGCTCACTGAAGGTCCGCAGCACACAGAGACATTACTAAGACGTGATAGTTGGAGTTTAGGTAATACAGGTCTGGTTACCTGGCAATTGTGAACACAAATTGTTCCTCAAGGACAGTTCAGTTTCTGAGAACCATGGGAAAAGGGTCAAGGCTGAGAGAAGAAAGAAAATGTATACTGATAATGGTTATTATTGAGAGATGTATTCTGTCATAATCCCTGCTATGCCACTGCACGTGGAGCATTGAGGTAACCAGATGTGACTTTTCCTGTGGTCCAGTTTTAGCGTCTGCTATCCTGCCTTCAGTTGCATGAAGAGGAGGTGGAGGCCAGTGACAGGGATCACTTTAGTCACAGTTGTGATAAAACTACAGATGTTGATAGAGGTTACACATCTTAGAATTTCCAGGTCTGTTTAGCACTATGCTTCTGCATAAAGTTCCATGCTTTGTTTTCTGATGGTATCAGCGGTACACACTATAGAAGCCTTATTTTTGGTATAATTTTTCCATTTTTATATCTACTGTAGGAAAAAATCAGTAAAATCATTTCGGAAATGGATAAACGTTTGAAAGCTTGTACAGGGTATGGAAGCTACTATATACCTGGTATCAACTTGGAAACTTTAGGAGAGTCCTGGCACCTTCTATCCAACCAGCCTCTATTTTTGTAGAAAAAAAGCAATTGTCCTGTGTCTATGCCATGTACTCCAAAATCAGAGCAAAGGTGATTTCCGCCACTGCTGGGGTGGTCTAGAAAGTCAGCAATGGAGAAGGGAGAGGGCAGCACACATGCCTCATGGGTAATGAGTCATCTCATTAGCATATGCCATTACTCTGGCTTGCTTCATATGCTGAACATTCCGCCCTAAAAGGAGGCACATATGAAGAGAAATGTGCCATTTTACATCCATAGTTCCTTTGGGTTTGATTGGTCTTTACATTCCAGTGACGTGCAGTGGGGTGAGGCAGGTGAGGCAGAGCCTTTCCTGTCATACTAATGTTTGTGCCAGAGTTTTGACTGTATAAAGTATATGAAAAATACAAAAAAATTGTTTGAAATATCTTCTTTGCATTATTCTAATCATTTTTATAGCCAAAACTCTGGAGTAAAAGGTCTATGGCAGGTGAGGCAGCGCCTCACTTGTCTTTTCCGCACATCTCTGATCAAAACGATTCAAATTTCCAGGAGGTTATACTGTTGCACCTGTGTATAATGCCCAGATGTACCCTTTGGCTCATATATTGCATGAAAATCTTGCTCTGGTGCTAGCCAGTGCCTCCTGAGCCATTTAGTTCACCGCACGTCCCTGCGTTTCAGCCCCCCAGACTTATACTTGCTGTGTTGTCTTATTTAGTTGTTATAGATTGTAATGCTTGTTGAAAATGATATATTTTTACAGATAGATGTCTCTTTCATTGAGTAAATGTATTACCTTTCCACTGAGAAGAAGAGTAATGTGCATCCCTTTTAAATGTCAGAGGGCCATCCAATATGGCTCCAGAGGGTATCAGGCTGCCTATCTCTACTCTACAGTACATCATAGAAGTTCTCAGCACTTACATCACTATCCAGAGTCCAACTGTATCTATATTAACTCAGTCCCAATTTTTCCCTTTTTTCCCATCTCCATGTAAAGGATTGTAGTGTGCGGATGTCATCCCCAGTTACCGATGTGCCATTGTATCTATGCTCAATCAGACTCATCATCTATCTACTTAGTACTAACTGGTGATTAATGTCAAGAGTGTCCCAGCTCTACATTATTCTGAGCTCCAAGTGATGGAAGATATTTGCCGGGACTTCTCACTTGCATTGTTACTATACATCTCTGGAACCTGCTTCCACTGTCTCTGGTTACAGCGTTAAGCACTTGGACCTATTTTCCATCCTGTTAAGGAACTTGTGCCAATTGGAGCCGTATAATATATCTTTATTAATTAATAAATTGTCTGCCAGAGCTCCAGTATTGTAACCAGTGTGACAACGCTGTATCACCTATAGCTAGCGGATGCACCTGTTGAATTGATACACTGTATATGTGGATATATATATTTGACACTTATTACGTTAACTGATGTATTTAGATTGAGAAACGTATCCACTGAGTTATATTTGCAAATGTATTGCCACATAATTGCCATATAATGAATTGAACATTGAGCTGCTGGTCTTATCACAGCGATGGAAAACCCTCCTCTTTGCTTTAATTTATCAATAATATATTGCCGTTATACTCAGCTGCATCTGCTATATTTGCACTCAACGATAAGTGTTAACTCACAGTACCAATTAGTTGACTCTGACTATAGGATTTGCAGGTACATGACCTGGCTGGCTTCATCTCTTATATGGAGAAACCTGCTAACTCAGATATAGGCTGTCAGTTTCACTTGCCGAAAAAATATATAATAAAAATATTGGAAAAAAATTATTTATAACACTCTATTATACAACGTGCAAAAAGGCTTTACTTTAATAATAAAGAATGTTTTCATGCATTGTCTTCTGCTGTTGCCATTCTGATAGGGCAATAACAGAAGAAGAACTGTGGTACTCCTTATGGAATACTGTAGCTTAGAGCTGATGAATCTGCAGTGCCGCCCAGTGGCAGAACTAGTGAGTGGTGGGTTCAGGTGCAACAAAATGCTTTTACAATTACAGTGCGCTGCTGCCGCTACAGAGTTCCCCTCCCCTGTCCCCATAGCTGCGTCTCTGCACCCCTCACTCCGCCACTTATGTTGGCCCGCAGCACATACAGACGGCTTGCAATAAATCAGTCTGACTTATTACAATAGTGCCGACTTTGGGCCCCTTGATAGCGCTGGGCCCCAGTGCAATGAACCGTTTGCACTAGCGCTAGTTCCTACCTTGGTGCCGCCAGAGGTGACTTAATGGCAAATTGGCAGAAGTGCCTCTCTCCAGCAAAAATGTCCACTTTCAGGGCCATCTTAACAGGATTGAAGGCCCTGGGCAAAGCAATGCACTTGGGCCCCTACCCACCCATTTATGGGAATGCATTTAAAAAAACAACCTCATAACTTACCCCTCCAACAGTCCTACACTGTCTCTCTACATGCTTCCATACAGTGAATGGCTGTCAGCACAATGGGGCAGATGTATTAACCTGGAGAAGGCATAAGGAAGTGATAAACCAGTGATAAATGCAAGGTGATAAACACACCAGCCAATCAGCTCCCATATGTAAATTAACAGTTAGGAGCTGATTGGCTGGTGCATTATCACCTTGCACTTAACACTGCTTTATCACTGGTTTATCACTTCCTTTTGCCTTCTCCAGGTTGATACATATACCCCTCTGTATGCTGGATAGCTCTGACCATCCACTAATCAGTAATCTTGCAGCCATTCACTGTCTGACTTCAGGCTGGAGGCAGGTAGAGAATACTGCACTCTGATTGGTGAATAGCTTCAGCCATCCACCAATCAATAAGCAGACAGCAGGGGCTGGCTGGGCAGGGGGGCAGGGTGCCATCTGCCCCCGGGGCCAGTGCAATTTAAGTGTTCCATTGCCATTTTTGTATTGCATTTCCTGTGAAAAGCTGGGCCACTTGCTAGAGTCTGCCCCCCAGGCTGAAAGTTGCCAGCCAGCCCCTGGCAGACAGCCATTCTGTCTCTTACTGCAGCCTGGGTGTTATTCACAATCAGAGTGGTTATTCACAATCAGTCCTGCTTCCCATGAAGCTCCGGAGGCACCAGCCCGGGAGGCAGATACCCTCTGGCCCAGCCTGCCCCAGCACAAAGCTACCTAGAATTGTGGGGCCCTGGGCATCTGCCCAGTGTGCCTATATATTTAGATGGCCCTGCCAACTTTCACTAGAGGTAGGACTTTTCTCAAATTGATAAATAGGCTCATAAGTCAGATAGGGTATGGAGAACTGGTGGTCTGGGATCCCAGGTGGGGTGCCAGATTCTGCATTTGGGATCCCTGACTATCAGATACATAAGCATTATAATCTAGTATGAAGCACATTTTTATAATTGAGGTCCAAGCTAAAAGGTTTACTGATGTAATGCACTATATGCCTGTTTCGGTTAGTATTTCAGACACTCCTGTGAAAAGATGAGCAGCTCTACAGCCCTGTATACCCAGGTGACTGTAGGTTAGTTATCCAAAGAGAGAATAAAAAAGAGATCAGAAGACATTTTTATGTGTTTATAGATTTGTACTTTTTATATACTCACTGCTGTCTTGGGTGGACGCTTTGGAATACTTTGGCTCCAATGTCTCCAAGATTCCCAGGGTTGCCTCAGCCAGCAGATGAGCGCCATCTAGTGGGCAGAAAGGTGTCATCTTTAGACCCATGGGGTTACAAGGTGTCACTATCTATAACTACTATGAAGCACATTTCACTCCCTAGCTACTGTACAATGAAAAGGATTTGTTTTGCAATAATCATCTATTCTAGAAAGTATAAAATGGGTTTGTGTGTGTGAGGTTGTGTATGACACATTTATTAATGACATATGGAGTGTTGTTATCATTTGCAAAAGTCACTAGGTTGTTGTGAATTTATAATTAAGAGAATTAAAACACTAAAGCAGATAGGCTGTGAGAGTTTCTGTGCAATCCACTTGTGGGTGGATCTAAGTTTAATTGTTGCTACTATTTTAGCTCATATGGTTGAGTGTAGAGGAAAAATTAGTTTTTCAGGGAAAATCCTTGTTCAAGTAAAATGTCTGCATTTCATTTAATGACAACAGTTGTTTTCTTGGTATAACTTGCCCTAGACATAAAACAATTACTGGTTAGTTGTGGTGGTTCAGCGCTAACTTTACATATGAATGCAATATTAGTAATTAAACCTAACTAATGGAAACCCATCAAAATCATTGGTTAGTTTTTTTTTTTTTAAAGAATAATCTCATATCAAGCAACAAATGTAAACTTGCTTGCGCACGCTTCTCCCTCTAGCGGTAGAGCATAATTCTCCCATAGACTTTACATGGGAAATTTGCCGCTCCGCAATGCCCGAACCGTTGCCCATTAGAATTAATATGTAGCTATATCTACTGTATATTCCCATGAGCGGATTCCATTTGGCCTGTAAATGCTTTGTGTGTATTTTAGGACAGTGTTAAAAAGCAGTAATTGATATGTCTCCTAAATGTATTAATATATCATTACGTTTTCCAGTTTTCAGTGTTTACGTTTTAGAAATCTATTTTATTCTTTAAATATTATTATATAAAAATACCATAGAACGTGAACAACTCAAAATAATTTGTTGTTGACCTTGATTTAATTAAAAAAATGTTGTTGTTTTTTTTTTTTTTTGCAAAATCAATTCAGGAACTTTATAAACTCAGGAGAGAAGAGAGCTACAGGAAACGAGTGCCAGGGAGGGAGGGTGAAGGTGCCAGGAGGTAGAAGAGAGGGTCCCAGGGGAGAGATGAGACAGTGCCAGTGGAGAGGGTAGTGTGTTAGCAGATGGTATCCGAGATCATATACCAGTCATATAATCGACAGTTACCATGCCGACAATCATAATATGAACACCACAGTGTCGACATGGTTCAACACACTGACATCCTCAGAATGCAGGTTAGGGTCAGGCGCTGGCAGGTGGGTTAATGTTAGGCTGTTGAGGGAAGGATACAGGTAAGCTAGTGGGGGAAGGGGAAGGTTCTAGAGAGGGGTTATGGGTAGGGATTGGGTTAGTGATAGACAGGAAATACTCACCCAAACCACAGCTTCAGGAGAAAGTAACAGTCACATAACCTCTGGGGCCGTGAAGCCACGCTGCAGCCGTTTCAGCAGTCGAGATTTGGTAAGTGACCACAGGGCTACAAGGGACGTTAGGTTGACATTCTATCATAGCGACATGTCATCCGTTTAGACACGAGGAATGACGACATGCTAAGTTTCGACATGCTGCATGCAGACATTTTGACCGTGTCGACATACTCATTTTAATCTGAACATGAGAATTGTCGATCTAATATACCACAGCCAAAAGGAAGAGGTGCCAGGTGTGTGGCGAGGACCCTGGGAAAATGGGGGGTCACAGGGGACAGATTTCCAGGGGGAGATTCCCAGGTTGGCAGGAAGGAGTGAGAGGACAGGAGAGAGAGAACCAGAGGAAGAGGGTAAATGTGGTACTAATTATACTATACCTTCTCAGTGGCCCACAGCCTAGAGCTGCTGGTAAAAGGTTAATGTGAAATGCGTATGTGCGGCAGGGACGTGCGGTGAGGCCAGTGGCTGTGGAGGCACTGGCTGGTATCAGAGTCAGATTTACACATACATATAGATGTAGCCACGCTCAGCTTTGCCACCAAGCGTCCCAGTCATGGCAAAGCTGGCGCGGCTTGTGTGCCTGTGTACTATGACACACACGTGCACATGAGTGCACCACCACAGGAATTACATTGGGCTGTGTCTAGACTGCCCGGTGTATTGTCACACCAGCAGCATGGCACGCAATATGTGCCCATGCAGCAGGTGCAATGAGAGTGGCTACATCTGTGTATGAACTCGCCTGGCACTTATGATACCCAGAGTACCAGCCCAGAGAGGGAAGCTGCAAAGAGTGATACAGCTGGGTGTCAGTGCATGGAGTTAGTATCCAGGGAGAATGACTAGCTGTAACTCCCACAGGTGCCTCAGTGCTGCCTGTGCCATGGCAGGGTATGGCTGTGTCACAGAGCTGCATATACATAATAAATATCATCTTTGGTGAGTCTCTGCCTCCTTTGCCTACCCTGACTGCACGTCACCGATGTGCAACAGATGTCAAACTATACAATGCATATAGTTGTTTAACCCGGTGTGGATAAAGCTAAGCCTCTCTGACTTTGCTGGACCCCATTGTTGGGTATAAGTAAGGCATTCTCAAGTCTAGTGGTAAGTGCAAGTAAATGGGTTATGATGGAATCTCTGGTTTCATTGGTGTCAACCCTTGAATGAATGCACAGATTAAGTGAAGCCTATTTTCTGGAGGTGTCACTGGTATAATAGTATCTTTGCTGCTTCATAAATGCTTTGATATGGTCATGGAATGCTGCAATGACTCTTAATATTGTGTATTATTCTTGTGCATTATACCATGTACAATATATGTACTGTAGTCACACATGTGTGAGCATATGAAATGATACAATCACATTGAAATGCAGCCCCTTTAATTTTCATCTCCTGGAGCTCGCTGTGCTTCCATCCTCATACGGTACTTCAAAAAGTATATTACAGTGATGTGGCAATTACCTTCATGACATACAGAGCCAGCCCTAGGCATAGACAAACTAGGCAAATGCCTAGGGCATTTTGAATGCCATGGGGTACAAGCAGATTCTGCTGATTAAAATGATATGCGGCATGTCGCACTATGGGGCCAACATCTGGAATGCAGGGAACCCCCAAACATGATCCAGCAAAGGACCCCCCCCCCCCAGGGCATCAAACAAAAAAATAGTGATAGTAAAGTGATATAAAGTGTAGGTATGGGAAGGTCCCTACTATGAGTTTTTTTTCACATACTCTCTACCTTTAAACTCATAGTAGGGACCTTCCCAGATGTTGGCCCTATAGTGTTAGGAACCTGCTCGACAAGAGGTGACCTGGACGATTGCTGGGCAGACCGATATCATTGGCCAACGATATATCAACAACCTCTTATGACAGATTATATTTTATTATACTGTAATGATTGTTTAGTGCATCTGCACCCCCTTTGTCTGTGTATACTACTTTATTCTCAGCAGCATAGCACCTTTCATTACTGGAGGGTGTGCAATTTAGAACCATTTCCCCTTCCAGTACTATTGTGTGGCCATGCCCCTTCCCAGCAAGAACATGCCCCTTCCCAGCATGAACCTGCCCCTTTTTGGGCTGTGCGACGAATGTGCTCACTGTTCCTATTTACAATATAGGAGGTTGGAGAACTAAAATGAGGACTGCTATGGGTGAGGGGTAATGGTGCTGGGAAAGAGGGGCAGTGTCAGAGGTGGAACTAGCGGCGGTGCTAGGGGCCATTAGCCAAAAACTTGCCTAGGGCATCATATTGGTTAGGGCCGGCTCTCATGACACAAGTCCTATTAGAGTCCTAAAAGCACTATCTAAATAAATGTATCATTATTATTATTATTATTATTATTATTATTAGCAGCTCAGTGACATTAAATTGATTTGATTCATTTACATTATAAGCACATCCTTCTTTTCGGTGTTTAAAGGGACGCTATCAGGAAATAGTTTCATTCCCATCAGTTTCTCAAAGAAATTTCAATGTTTTTCTCTGCGTAATTAAATTGAGGAAGGTAAAAAAATTCTAAGGCGCAAAAACAAATGAACTTAAATCCTATTTCCAGACGCAATGCTCAGCACGGGTCTTCTAATAGAAATAGTCTCTGGCACATTACTCATGTTCAATCAATGTGTGAGACAGCTCACTCTTAATTGAATCGCCCCCATATAATCCTACGGATGAATCCATTGTTTCCTTTTTTTTATCATATGGACACTTTTCTTAGTTACTGCATATGTTATAGTCCAGCACATGGTGTTACAATAAATAGCATTACACGGGTGCTCCTTCCTTTAGTCACATCACATTTGCTTTTTTCCTGAACCACAGCTGTCAGGAGCATTGGCAGTTAGTGTAATTGCTATATTGGATACCTTGTATTTTGTCACGCTGTGCTGCACATTGCTTTGTTTTATAGCTCAGTCCCGTCTCTGTACCTGCTTGTATGACGTAAGCTATTGTGACACTGTATTTGGTCACTTGTGGGAAAGGAGACAAAGATACATTTTAACTGTATCTATACACATATATAGTACATGTGTCCCTGTACAGCAGGCCTGGCCAACCTGTGGCTCTACAGCTGTTGTGAAACTACAAATCCCAGCATGCCCTGTCACAGTTTTATTATTAGGGATTGCTAAAACTGTGGTAGGGCCTGCTGGGACTTGTAGTTTCACATAAGCTGGAGAGCCTTAGGTTGGGCAGGCCTGCTCTACATTACCTCTAAATATATAGAAGACACTTAACCAGGTACAAGTGGCTGTTTGCTAATATCCTGTCATGTTTTACTACCATTTGTTCTCAAATCAGGGGAGTAAGCATGTATAGCAGCACCTGTGTGGTTCACAGCGGGATACAAGGGTGACAGCCATTCTTCCAATGGCGCATCTGCTGCTGCTGCTGTGTGCTGCAGTTAACCTGCTCAGTCCCAGGATCCCTGCTAACATCTATAATAGGGGATAGGATGGCTCCTGCCTGGTACTGCTCAGCCTGTACTTTAGCAAGCGATGGTGCATCTGCCGCTGCTGCCGGACCGTGAGATGGGACACACCAGTGAACGCTGATTCGACATGCTGCAGAAAGCTAGTCTAACACTGGCCGTTGTCACACAGCGTATTTGGAACCCTACTAATTCACTGTCGGCTCCTGTAGACTGGGTGAGAACACTATATAATTCTGTAAGTCATGTATATTATATAAATATATATATCACACCCATTGACGCAGTCCTATTGGACGAAACGTGTCTGATGTGACTACTGCGGAGGGCGCTGACGTGATGTGGGAGCACTTGGAGTCCTGGAGACAGGACTGACAGCGCTGAGAGCATTGTGAACGGAGACTGAGCTGAAAGTTCCCAGCGTGAGATACCACATGCTGTCTGTCTACTGTGATTTTGTGATATTGTACATATCACACATGTTCTTTGTGAGTGGTTTTAATTAAATTGAGTAAAGCTGGAAAAAGTTTTTAAAGTACTTCACCATTGTGCGCCTCCTATTTTTCTAATTTTATATATTGATAATGCTGAAATATCCTTAGGAAAGAAAGCTATACCTTAAACACACCTTAAATACACTTTACCATGAAGCCGCTGCGGCCGCTGTACTTAACACACACTCTGCGCACTTTGTACGCTATTAGCGTACAAAGTCCCATACTGCGTACGGACTACGCGTACAAACGCCGCGCTGACGGTACAAAGTACTCACAGTGCGTACACACCCAGAGATACACCACAAACCCTGAATGCAATGCAATGAAAATACGCTTCAAACCTTAGCAGGGCAATGAAGACATGACACCAAATGTGATTTTACCGCTGGGTTCCGACACCACAGTGGATTATTGCTGAAAGGGGGTTACAATACAAACAATACAATATAATATAACAGAGTAAATGGCTACATTCAATGGTACCTACGTGAGTAGATTCGCCTGCGCTTCCCGGCCCGGTCCTCGGTCATCTGATAGATAACTTTGTGAGTCTTGTGTCAGACCAGGCCTGCAGCAGCTCTCTTTATACAATTCTTCCAAAAAGCAATACAATAGATACTGTAATCTCTTTGTCCATTGGACACAGGAATGCACATTTACAGTACAGGAGAGGTCATAGGTCGGTTTGAATAGGTAGGCGATGTCTTTCCCAACTGCTCTTGTGGGTGGTCTCCTCTGGATTCCCGCCGCATACATAATGTACAGTAAATACAGTTTATATCTATATCACCGGAATGTTACCCTTAAAATACCCTTCAGCTGGATACCAAACACCACCTTATGACCTTGTTCTGTCCCCTCCTATTCTGTAAAGGTGAATCCCTTTGTTCTGTTACCATTTAAACTGTTGTTACTTTCTGATGTGGTGCAGGGATACTATGTGTACATTGTGCACTATTTGGATTAAATATGTAATGTGTTTTGATAGCCTTCCGTGCGTTCACAAACTCTACCGTAAATACTCATACCACGCGCTAATGCGCAGCACTGTGGGAGCGACCATACGCAAATTGCGGATATGCGCACGCACGACAGAACAAGTGCACACAGGGAGGCCATCTGTGTTTAGTTTGTACGTGATGTGTGTACTGCAATATTTTTCGACTTTGGCAGTCACCAATAACTGCCACTATCTAATCACTAAACAGAAAAATATCTATACAATATCTACAGAAGCTTTGATGATCGGAGAGAGTTGTAGGTGGGAAATGACCTAGTGGGATAGTAAAAAGCATGTATGTATGAATCCATGTCTGAGGGGCATGTATCATCGTGCCGTATATGTTCTAAATAAGCTTAGAGGTATTGCGAAGTATACATTAAATCCTTCTCATCCCGTACTAAGAGTCTGTAAATATGCCAACAAACACTACCGAGCTCTTGTCGGATTGTTCCAACAAATGGGGTGCACATTTAGTTGATGATACACGGAGGGGAGACATATGTGAGTGCTAGTATATGTGGATATCACCTGTTGACTATGTGTGCTATTAATTGGAGGTTGCAGAGATGAAGATAAGACACATATCTAAAATACATTCACATAAACATTTTTGGGTAGGGCTGATGTCTTTTGCAGATGGATGTATCTGGGCAGAGGCGGAAACAAAAGAAAAATGGGTGAAAGAAACAGGCCATGAAATTCATTTGCAATCCTTATCATAACACTGTCTCTATGGATGGGTCATAAATTAAATCTGCTGCTATAACAGCGCCCTCGCTCCTTAGACTCATCAACTTTGTGCCGTGCTTGCGCCGCGTCAGAATTCGAACACACCTAAATATCGAACCAATAATTATGACGACTCCCAGGATACAAAGGAGAAACTTCCCTACACTCATAATAAAATTTTGAGCCCACTCTCCTAAACCTGAGAACCAATTTCGTGGGTTCAACCATGAGACCCAGCCGGTCAGTTCATTACTCACAGTCACCAAGGTAAGGTTGTGTTTCCTCCTGAACTCCCACTTCAACTGCAAGATATCATCCATCCTTTGATCAATAATCTCCGTTGGGTCATCAGTACTGTTCGTAATATACGTACAGCACTTCACCCCATTTTGAGTTGCCAGAGTAACACAGTACCCACCTGTGACGGCTGTGATATAATTTAGGACCATCCTGTGCTGAATCAGTTCCTTCTTGTAAGCTTGTAACTCCCTTCCCGTATACCTGAAGGTGTCATCATACATCTCAGTGATATTATCTATCAAGTTCGCTAGCGCATGGATATACCTAAAATTTATAATTCCTCTGGCAGTACGGGTGATGTCTAATGCGAGAAGGAATTGAATCCCGGTGGATTCGTGGATCAAATCAGAGGCTGCATGGTCTGTCCTATCTATGAGGTGTCTCTTGATAATGTGTTCATAGTGAGTATGAGTATAAGGAGCCTGAGCACTGCGGTGAACGTCTTTCATCTTATCATGGGTTATGGTCATGACCTCTGGCAGTACTCTCCCAATGTAACACAATCCCTCTGAGCTCGGGCCAAGCCACTTGTACGCCTTCCTCCCACATGTGAAATAGGCATCATCTGGGAGAACATAAGGGACAAAATATAACATCACCATATTACAAACTTTCCAAGTGAAGAAACCAAACCCTAGTTCTCCCATCTGCTCAGTACAAGTATCGGGCTGGATGATATGAGCACAGTACCCTGGCGATACTTTTCCAACCCACATGGTCTTGCTTCCACGAGTATACCTATACCGGAAATACCTCCCAGTGTTGGCTATTTGGCGTACAAGTTCAGAGTCTATGGGTATCCTATCAGCTCTGTGTGAAAAGGTCATTGTCTGGTTATTCCACGTCACATCCCAATTTCCCGGTTTTCGGTAATTGGAAATATTGAAACATAATAAGGATCTGTCTACATGATACTGGTGGAGCTTCAAACTAGGGGGCCTAGAAATATTGAATTTCTTGTCCACCGGTCTCCCACCCCGTAATTTGAGTACCTCATCTATTGCTAAAGGGTACGGTACTAATCCTGACTTGCTCTGACCTTGAGGTACTTGTGAGCACACCCAGCATTCTGTCTGGTTTAAGACCTTACCCACTAGTGAGTGGTAATCACTCAACGGATGACGGTCCATGTAGATATTAAGGTTGGACTGACATCTCTGGATGCACCCATCCTCAACTATATTCTCACAATTCCTACAAATGCAATATTCATCAGACAATAACCCCTCACAGTGCCTCCGAGCTCCTTGACTACCAGAGCGCTTACTGATGCCAGCCTTTACCAAAATGATGTGCTGATCCTGAGATCCTACAAATTCGTACTTGTCATCAGAACCCATTCCAGATCCCTGCTCGACCTCTCTGGGACCCTCACCAAAACAAACTTTCCTTATCAAAACCAGAATAACTAACAGAACCCGAAACGCAGTCTCTTGTGATCGATCCATTTCGTTAGGGGAAAGGAGGAAAATAAGAAGGAGAATAGAAAGGAAAAATGTAGGGGGAGGTGAAAAAAGAAAGTGGTACGACAACCGTTCTAGCTCTTGTTACTCTCTGTGCTCAGATGCCCTTCAACAGTCCTGCCTCTCAACTTTCCCAGAACAAATACTCTAGTGTCTCTTTGCTTTGCTCTTTGGACACACAGTTCACTTTGCTCTTTGAACACACAGTTACCAAACCACAAAAACTTGATGAAACTGCACGAGTTCTCTCCGGGTCAGCGACCTGCTTGCAGTGGGACGAGTGGATCCACGTCTCTCTTTCGGCGACCTTCAATGCTGTTGTGCTGGTTAACAAGACTTGATATGGTCCTTCCCACCTGTCTATGAGGCAACCTGAGCGTAAGAAATTTCGAAACATCACATAATTCCCAGGTTCAATGTCATGACAATTACTGTTCGGTAGGTCAGGAATCACCAGCTTTAAATTTCTCTGTTGATTTCTCAGCTGCTGGCTCATCCCAACCAAATATTTCACAGTCACTTCATTATTACATTTCAAATCATCCTGGGGGTCTATCATTACATGAGGTTGTCGACAAAAAAGGATTTCAAAGGGTGATAGGTTAAGGGGAGACCTGGGAGTGGTTCTGATGCTGTACAACACTAGTGGCAAAGCTTCTGGCCACGACAATCCAGTTTCAACTATTAATTTGCTCAGCTTGTTCTTAATAGTGCTATTCACTCTCTCCACCTTTGCACTCGCCTGTGGACAGTACGGAGTATGCAGCTTGCTATTAATTCCCATCAGTTTGCACATGACCTGAAAGACTTCACCTGTAAAATGGGTACCCCTATCACTTTCAATTATTCTAGGGATACCATATCTACACACAAATTCCTGCACAATTTTCTTTGCAGTGAACGTAGCAGTATTTGTGGCAGCAGGGAACGCTTTTACCCCATTTGAAAATACGTCAATACAAACTAACACATATTTTAAATTCCTACAGGGTGGTAACTGTATGAAATCGATTTGTATTACCTGAAAAGGACCGTCTGTCGGAGGGATATGGGATGGCTCTGTTGGTATTGACTTTCCAATATTCTTCCTCAAACAAGTAAAACATGTCATTGCTCTCTTACCTGCATGAGAAGAGAATCCTGGCGCACACCAGCAGGCTCTCACCAGCTTACACATACCCTCTTTACCCAGATGAGTCAGACCGTGTACCACCTCAGCTAAGCTTGGAAGATATGCTCTGGGGGCTACTGGCTTACCTTGTCCACCTGTCCACAGTCCCGAGGATTCCTGGCCATATCCCTTTGACCTCCAGACTGCCCTTTCCTGTAATGAACACAAATCTTGCATTTCGATGTGTTTAACTGTTGTGTATTATCAGTTGTGTGAAGTAAACCGTCTGTGGAAAGTGAAAAGAGAGGGGAAATAATAAAAAGAAAATTTGTCAGATTTGCGTTCACCATCAGGCTGTCACACCATCATGCATATTGGTGTCTATGCACAGTCTCCCTTCACCAGTATTCTCATTCTCCACCCTTTGTGCATGACCAGGCACACTGCGTAAATACTGGTGTCCCTATGCTGGTGAGATATACTGGATTTGGGCAGAGCTCTGAAAGACCGAGTAGGCATGTGGCGTTTGAACTATAATCCTGTCAGTGAATGTAAGAGATGAAGAGGAAACTTTGAAGACAAATCACATAGAGTTTAGTAACAGATAAGCTTGTAGAGACAAAGAATATTTTACAAAATTTAACATCTGGATTGGGCACTACGGGGGAATGATTCTCTACTCGGTCTGCTCCCCTAAAAGAAATTCTATGTGTGTTATATCTCTACTGGGACTATCCCAGCCATCAATCCAGTGTCCTGTCCATTCTAAGTTCATAGGGAACCCGGTATCTTTGAGATAATTTCCTCTACCTGTGATGGACATGCATCTAGAACAGTGAAATGCAACATTGGTCTTCGTGGGTATCCAACATATTTTGTGCTTCCTAGGTGGGAGCACTCTATATGTATACCATCTCTAACAAAACTCCTGTTAAGTTACTTAGAGGTCACTTCTGCTAGAGAGAGAAGCAAAAGTTTAGAGACCTCCTCCTAACCCCAGCAAGTTCTGTCAAAAGGGTAAAGTTGCATTTATTCTGTTCTTCCCATTAACCGAATCTGTGTTCTCTATATGGCTCATGATTCCTTACTATGTGTCCCTTGATCCCGTCTATGTGTTTAATAACGTGGCTTGTTTTCTCTGTCTTGGGGTCTATATTGGCTATGTGTTCTACTACTCCTACAATCTCTGGCAACATGCCCTTCCTTCCTACAAGTGTAACATATCCTAGGTCCTTTCTTACTATCCGTGTTTTGGGGTTTAGGTTGATGAGACTTTGGTGTAAGAGCCTGTATTCTTTCAATCCTCAGCCTCTCCTCCTGCAGTTCTCTACGCCTAGCAATATTCTTATGGTGTTCAATCGCACACTTTCTAAGGCAAGCTACTGTGGCCCCTCTCCTATCAGGCAAAAATGTTTGTACCCTGTCCCTTACTGTCTTATTGAGTCCGTCCATTAGCACAGAAACAGCCACTTCCCTATAATTCACATCGTTCCCTGTATCTGATACCCCAGTGTATCTATCCATTCTTTTCAGGGCCCGATGGGAATATTCAGATGTCATTTCATTTTCCCTCTGTTTTATGGAGAAAATTCTTCTCCACTCAATGGGGAAACACAGCTCTAGTTGCCTATTAATTCATTCTATATTTTCCTGATTGTTTCTGTCAGTCATAAGACTATCCAACTCTAATCTACAATCAGTGATACATTTTTGGGTGTCAATATTAGGGGGTAGGCACGCTTTCAAAACTATCCGCCAGTGTGTGTTTGTTGGTTAATACGCATTACCCAGATCTCTGATAAATTTCTGACATCTGGCTAAATGCTTCCGAGGGTCGGGGAATTCTGAAATGATTGATCGCAGCTCATCTCTGGGCCACGGGCAATACATTGCATTATTCCTGGTGAGGATTACTCCCTGACTATCGGTTCCACCATTGAGAGTTACTATTTCCAAGACAGGGTGTAATTCTTCCATTCCGTTCCTAATCTGTTTACTGTGAGGTGTTGTTGTCTCTGTGCAATGAACTGTCTCACACTAACCGGTAGCTGTGACCTCACTAGTTCTTTCATTGGGGAATATTGTTATTGCTCTACCTGGTTGGACAGGCCCCACCTGAGTGTCCTGCAAAGTGACTGCTTGGAGGAGAGCTGGAATTTGGCTGGATCCTTCATCTTCCTGTGACTTATAACCTTGAAAAGACTTCAAAACAGGATACATCTTGCAAAAATTAGGGTTAATACATTGTTTTTGCATACTACCATCATTTACGGATATACCATTGACTGTAGCCATCTCTTCCCCTTCGACCTGTGTCGACACTGGTGTGTTTGTGTTCTCATTTTCCGCTAGGTTTTGAGAATTTTTTCTCTTTGCATATCCCCCTCCTGTTGCCATAATTTTAAACAATCATTATGTCTAATCCTTTGTTTTCTGGATTTAAGGAGATATATTCTACTGCTTACATTCTGCAGTACCTCTGGTTCAAAGCTGCCCACCCTATGGAATGGTTTCCTATCATTGTTAGTCATACATACCCACTCATTGCATAAAACTTCTGTGTGTGAACCATATTTTTAACACATGATAAACCTCGCTGAGCCTTTTGGCCACAATTCTACCTGAACCCTGTCTAAACGTCTCTTACTTGAGCAACTGGCTCCCATATTTGTGGGTCTCTTCTAATAATTTAAAAAAATTCCCACAAACACCAAAATACTCAATATAAGTAGACGGTGGAAGTATACCCGAGCGCCTTCCACTCGCTCTCGCCCTCGCTGGCCAGTACAACGATACACTGTTGGTAGCGGATCGCAATGTACCCAACTTAGGGCTCCTATCAGACCTTACACCGTAATTTCTTTCGGTGGAAGTTCTGTTTGGAATATTTTCCTGAGAGAGGCAGTGAAAATTTCCTTTTCAGTATCTTTCAACTGGAATTGTTTGTAGGGTGAAAACCAGAGAAATTAGATAACTATCTTTCACCCTTTCCAGTGAAGCCCACCAGGGAGATTTCCCGAAGTTATCAAAGAAAAATTGTTTATACAATCACGTCTGCGTATGCTCTTCCACAGCGCATATGACACAATAATATCACGTTGCGCTGTGCAGAACAAATGGACATGTGATGCAATAGCACAGCCTATAGATACTAGTTATCTATATGCCCTACGATTGCTGTAGACCACCTAGCCTAGACCACTTCAGACCACTAAGAGTTGTATGGGATACCACTCAATCCACTAAGACCACCTAGTTAATAACGCAGGGTTGCGAACCCTACGCCACCGGGCCTCTACTAACCCAGTGTGTCCACCTAGACCACCTAGCTTAGACCACCTAGACCACTTCAGTTCTTGGGTTCAGTATCCACTCACTCCTGCATTTGCTCACTCAAATACACTTTATTTTTCTGTACAGAAAATTAGGATTCATTCAAGTTGGCAGCTTTACCCCCAGAGGCAATTTAATTTTTTTTTATTTATACTAAATTTTGTTATTATACTAAATTTCTTTAGAAACCGGGAGGTTTGGTGCTATTGTAGCGTGGCTACTGTCCCACCTTTAAACTAAACAAACCTATCGTGTGGTTTTATTATGCACGCACAACCCTACGCAAGCTTGCGTAATTACGCAACCGTGCGTACCTCTATGCCACGTGTGCGGCCTTGCGCTATGTGCACGTTTTTGTACGCTGTTCTCACGTTCCGTACCACGTATACCAATGTGCGTACGCAATAAAACAGATCACACAACTTCTATAAATGTGAGCAATAAAACTACTATTGCCCACTAAACACAACACAGTTTCTTTCTGTATAAACCTTTACAACTATGCCAGACTGTGTTTGTGCTTTACGCTTACTTCCTTAAATTTTTTGTAATTTTTTTTTAACTATATAGCAACAAATATCTCCGGTTTAACACAAGTCTAAATGAATCTAGCAATCTGAATGTTACGGCAAGAATGTGAGAGAGTATGCAAAGAGTATGGGTGCTGTGTACGGTTTTGGCGCCAAAAAGAAATTCACAGATTTTAAATAGCTTTTTTCCTGTTTACCTTACGGGTTCTACCAGCATCTCTACAAACCATACAGAGCAGACGCCATCTAATCAGCAATCAAGCAGGGTTTTCAGCATCCATCGACCAAGAAAAGGATACGTAGGATACTTTCTGTCCACCCTTTTGCTGATAGATTGAGTCTGCTGTGACCTGTTAGGTAGTAAGTATGTGGAAAACCGGAGAGCCCCCAATTGATAATGCTGAAATATCCTTAGGAAAGAAAGCTATACCTTAAACACACCTTAAATACACTTTACCATGGAGCCGCTGCGGCCGCTGTACTTAACACACACTCTGCGCACTTTGTACGCTATTAGCTTACAAAGTCCCGTACTGCGTACGGACTTCGCGTACAAACGCCGCACTGACGGTACAAAGTACTCACAGCGCGTACACACCCAGAGATACACCACAAACCCTGAACAGTTATGCAATGCAATGAAAATACGCTTTAAACCTTAGCAGGGCAATGAAGACACGACACCAATTGTGATTTTACTGCTGGGTTCCGACACCACAGTGGATTATTGCTGAAAGGGGGTTACAATACAAACAATACAATATAATATAACAGAGTAAATGGCTACATTCAATGGTACCTACGTGAGTAGATTCGCCTGCGCTTCCCGGCCCGGTCCTCGGTCATCTGATAGATAAATTTGTGAGTCTTGTGTCAGACCAGGCCTGCAGCAGCTCTCTTTATACAATTCTTCCAAAAAGCAATACAATAGATACTGTAATCTCTTTGTCCATTGGACACAGGAATGCACATTTACAGTACAGGAGAGGTCATAGGTCGGTTTGAATAGGTAGGCGATGTCTTTCCCAACTGCTCTTGTGAGTGGTCTCCTCTGGATTCCCGCCGCATACATAATGTACAGTAAATACAGTTTATATCTATATTCTGCTCCTGCACATAACTATCCGCAGGAACATGCGATCTTTCTCAAACCAACACCGGAATGTTACCCTTAAAATACCCTTCAGCTGGATATCAAACACCACCTTATGACCTTGTTCTGTCCCCTCCTATTCTGTAAAGGTGAATCCCTTTGTTCTGTTACCATTTAAACTGTTGTTACTTTCTGATGTGGTGCAGGGAGGCTATGTGTACATTGTGCACTATTTGGATTAAATATGTAATGTGTTTTGATAGCCTTCCGTGCGTTCACAAACTCTACCGTAAATACACATACCACGCGCTAATGCGCAGGACCGCGGGAGCGACCATACGCAAATTGCGGATATGCGCACACACGACAGAACAAGTGCACGCAAGGAGGCCATCTGTGTGTAGTTTGTACGTGATGTGTGTACTGCAATATTTTTCGACTTTGACTCTATATATCTATATATATATATATATACACACACACACACACACACACACACACACACACACACACACACACACACACACACACACACACACACACGAGGGGGAGTATGCTGGTGGGAGCACAAAACTCCATCTTGTCTTCAGGCAACTAGGATTGCAACACCCTCCTTCAGTGTTCAGTGGTTATGGTAGGTTGTAGAGAATTGGGTACACTGCAACAGTAGTCTGTTCTCTTCCTTCCTTGGCAGCGATCGGGTCTGAATTGCAATGTGCAGGTGTGTCGGTCCGCAGCGACGGGATGATGCGTACAAAGTGATCGCACGGGTGACCGCAAGGTGACTGACAGGAAGAGGCTATTTGTGAGTGGCAAGTGACCGTTTTAGAGGAGTGTCCAGAGAAACGCAGGAGGATCCAGGCGTTTGGAGGGAGGGTTTCTGACGTCAGCTTCGGCCCCGATCATCGCAGAGGCTGAGTGATTCCTGGGCTGTGCAGAGACTGCACAAACTTTTGTTTGTGCAGCTCTTTGCACATGTGATCGCACACCTACACACCGAATTCCTCCACCCCCTGTAGGCGGTGACTACCTGATCGCAGGGATGCAAAAAACGCACCCTAGCGATCAGGTCTGAATTAGGCCCACAGTTATCAGTACAACAATATAACATATTTGTGTAATATTAGAACTTAAAGATCAGAGCAATAGTGTAACCATATAATATACCATTAGATATATTTAGAACACAATGCCACACTTGTATCTTCACAATTAATATATCACTGCAGATACAGCATAATATATACCACAAAGTAGAGATGAGCGGGTTCGGTTTCTCTGAATCCGAACCCGCACGAACTTCATGTTTTTTTTCACGGGTCCGAGCGACTCGGATCTTCCCGCCTTGCTCGGTTAACCCGAGCGCGCCCGAACGTCATCATGACGCTGTCGGATTCTCGCGAGACTCGGATTCTATATAAGGAGCCGCGCGTCGCCGCCATTTTCACACGTGCATTGAGATTGATAGGGAGAGGACGTGGCTGGCGTCCTCTCCATTTAGATTAGGAGAGAGAGAGAGAGATTGACCTGAGGCTGATACTGTAGAAGAGAGTGCAGAGTTTAGTGACTGACCACAGTGACCACCAGCAGTGCAGTTGTTTTATTTAATATATCCGTTCTCTGCCTGAAAAAAACGGTACACACAGTGACTCAGTCACATACCATATCTGTGTGCACTGCTCAGCCCAGTGTGCTGCATGCCTGCATCATCTATGTATATATTATATATCTGACTGTGCTCAGCTCACACAGCTTATAATTGTGGGGGAGACTGGGGAGCACTGCAGTGCCAGTTATAGGTTATAGCAGGAGCCAGGAGTACAAGACAGTCACATACCATATCTGTGTGCACTGCTCAGCCCAGTGTGCTGCATCATCTATGTATATATTATATATCTGACTGTGCTCAGCTCACACAGCTTATAATTGTGGGGGAGACTGGGGAGCACTGCAGTGCCAGTTATAGGTTATAGCAGGAGCCAGGAGTACATATTATATTAAAATTAAACAGTGCACACTTTTGCTGCAGGAGTGCCACTGCCAGTGTGACTGACCAGTGACCTGACCACACTGACCACCAGTATAGTTAGTAGTATACTATATTGTGATTGCCTGAAAAAGTTAAACACTCGTCGTGTGACTTCACTTGTGTGGTGTTTTTTTTTTTATTCTATAAAAAACTCATTCTGCTGACAGACAGTGTCCAGCAGGTCCGTCATTATATAATATATATACCTGTCCGGCTGCAGTAGTGATATATATATATATTTTATATCATTATTTATCATCCAGTCGCAGCAGACACAGTACGGTAGTTCACGGCTGTAGCTACCTCTGTGTCGGCACTCGGCAGTCCATCCATAATTGTATACCACCTACCCGTGGTTTTTTTTTCTTTCTTCTTTATACATACATACTACTACATCTCTTTATCAACCAGTCTATATTAGCAGCAGACACAGTACAGTACGGTAGTTCACGGCTGTGGCTACCTCTGTGTCGGCACTCGGCAGTCCATCCATAATTGTATACCACCTAACCGTGGTTTTTTTTTCTTCTTTATACATACATACTACGACATCTCATTATCAACCAGTCTATATTAGCAGCAGACACAGTACAGTACGGTAGTTCACGGCTGTGGCTACCTCTGTGTCGGCACTCGGCAGTCCGTCCATAATTGTATACCACCTAACCGTGGTTTTTTTTTCTTTCTTCTTCATACATACATACTACGACATCTCTTTATCAACCAGTCTATATTAGCAGCAGACACAGTACAGTACGGTAGTTCACGGCTGTGGCTACCTCTGTGTTGGCACTCGGCAGTCCGTCCATAATTGTATACCACCTAACCGTGGTTTTTTTTTCTTTCTTCTTTATACATACATACTACGACATCTCTTTATCAACCAGTCTATATTAGCAGCAGACACAGTACAGTACGGTAGTTCACGGCTGTGGCTACCTCTGTGTCGGCACTCGGCAGTCCGTCCATAATTGTATACCACCTAACCGTGGTTTTTTTTTCTTTCTTCTTCATACATACATACTACGACATCTCTTTATCAACCAGTCTATATTAGCAGCAGACACAGTACAGTACGGTAGTTCACGGCTGTGGCTACCTCTGTGTCGGCACTCGGCAGTCCGTCCATAATTGTATACCACCTACCCGTGGTTTTTTTTTCTTTCTTCTTTATACATACATACTACTACATCTCTTTATCAACCAGTCTATATTAGCAGCAGACACAGTACAGTACGGTAGTTCACGGCTGTGGCTACCTCTGTGTCGGCACTCGGCAGTCCGTCCATAATTGTATACCACCTACCCGTGGTTTTTTTTTCTTTCTTCTTCATACATACATACTACGACATCTCTTTATCAACCAGTCTATATTAGCAGCAGACACAGTACAGTACGGTAGTTCACGGCTGTGGCTACCTCTGTGTCGGCACTCGGCAGTCCGTCCATAATTGTATACCACCTAACCGTGGTTTTTTTTTCTTTCTTCTTCATACATACATACTACGACATCTCTTTATCAACCAGTCTATATTAGCAGCAGACACAGTACGGTAGTTCACGGCTGTAGCTACCTCTGTGTCGGCACTCGGCAGTCCGTCCATAATTGTATACTAGTATCCATCCATCTCCATTGTTTACCTGAGGTGCCTTTTAGTTGTGCCTATTAAAATATGGAGAACAAAAATGTTGAGGTTCCAAAATTAGGGAAAGATCAAGATCCACTTCCACCTCGTGCTGAAGCTGCTGCCACTAGTCATGGCCGAGACGATGAAATGCCAGCAACGTCGTCTGCCAAGGCCGATGCCCAATGTCATAGTACAGAGCATGTCAAATCCAAAACACCAAATATCAGTAAAAAAAGGACTCCAAAACCTAAAATAAAATTGTCGGAGGAGAAGCGTAAACTTGCCAATATGCCATTTACCACACGGAGTGGCAAGGAACGGCTGAGGCCCTGGCCTATGTTCATGGCAAGTGGTTCAGCTTCACATGAGGATGGAGGCACTCAGCCTCTCGCTAGAAAAATGAAAAGACTCAAGCTGGCAAAAGCAGTAGCACCGCAAAGAACTGTGCGTTCTTCGAAATCCCAAATCCACAAGGAGAGTCCAATTGTGTCGGTTGCGATGCCTGACCTTCCCAACACTGGACGTGAAGAGCATGCACCTTCCACCATTTGCACGCCCCCTGCAAGTGCTGGAAGGAGCACCCGCAGTCCAGTTCCTGATAGTCAGATTGAAGATGTCAGTGTTGAAGTACACCAGGATGAGGAGGATATGGGTGTTGCTGGCGCTGGGGAGGAAATTGACCAGGAGGATTCTGATGGTGAGGTGGTTTGTTTAAGTCAGGCACCCGGGGAGACACCTGTTGTCCGTGGGAGGAATATGGCCGTTGACATGCCTGGTGAAAATACCAAAAAAATCAGCTCTTTGGTGTGGAACTATTTCAACAGAAATGCGGACAACAGGTGTCAAGCCGTGTGTTCCCTTTGTCAAGCTGTAATAAGTAGGGGTAAGGACGTTAACCACCTCGGAACATCCTCCCTTATACGTCACCTGCAGCGCATTCATAATAAGTCAGTGACAAGTTCAAAAACTTTGGGTGACAGCGGAAGCAGTCCACTGACCAGTAAATCCCTTCCTCTTGTAACCAAGCTCACGCAAACCACCCCACCAACTCCCTCAGTGTCAATTTCCTCCTTCCCCAGGAATGCCAATAGTCCTGCAGGCAATGTCACTGGCAATTCTGACGAGTCCTCTCCTGCCTGGGATTCCTCCGATGCATCCTTGCGTGTAACGCCTACTGCTGCTGGCGCTGCTGTTGTTGCTGCTGGGAGTCGATGGTCATCCCAGAGGGGAAGTCGTAAGCCCACTTGTACTACTTCCAGTAAGCAATTGACTGTTCAACAGTCCTTTGCGAGGAAGATGAAATATCACAGCAGTCATCCTGCTGCAAAGCGGATAACTGAGGCCTTGACAACTATGTTGGTGTTAGACGTGCGTCCGGTATCCGCCGTTAGTTCACAGGGAACTAGACAATTTATTGAAGCAGTGTGCCCCCGTTACCAAATACCATCTAGGTTCCACTTCTCTAGGCAGGCGATACCGAGAATGTACACGGACGTCAGAAAAAGACTCACCAGTGTCCTAAAAAATGCAGTTGTACCCAATGTCCACTTAACCACGGACATGTGGACAAGTGGAGCAGGGCAGGGTCAGGACTATATGACTGTGACAGCCCACTGGGTAGATGTATGGACTCCCGCCGCAAGAACAGCAGCGGCGGCACCAGTAGCAGCATCTCGCAAACGCCAACTCTTTCCTAGGCAGGCTACGCTTTGTATCACCGGTTTCCAGAATACGCACACAGCTGAAAACCTCTTACGGCAACTGAGGAAGATCATCGCGGAATGGCTTACCCCAATTGGACTCTCCTGTGGATTTGTGGCATCGGACAACGCCAGCAATATTGTGTGTGCATTAAATATGGGCAAATTCCAGCACGTCCCATGTTTTGCACATACCTTGAATTTGGTGGTGCAGAATTATTTAAAAAACGACAGGGGCGTGCAAGAGATGCTGTCGGTGGCCAGAAAAATTGCGGGACACTTTCGGCGTACAGGCACCACGTACAGAAGACTGGAGCACCACCAAAAACTACTGAACCTGCCCTGCCATCATCTGAAGCAAGAAGTGGTAACGAGGTGGAATTCAACCCTCTATATGCTTCAGAGGTTGGAGGAGCAGCAAAAGGCCATTCAAGCCTATACAATTGAGCACGATATAGGAGGTGGAATGCACCTGTCTCAAGCGCAGTGGAGAATGATTTCAACGTTGTGCAAGGTTCTGATGCCCTTTGAACTTGCCACACGTGAAGTCAGTTCAGACACTGCCAGCCTGAGTCAGGTCATTCCCCTCATCAGGCTTTTGCAGAAGAAGCTGGAGACATTGAAGGAGGAGCTAACACGGAGCGATTCCGCTAGGCATGTGGGACTTGTGGATGGAGCCCTTAATTTGCTTAACAAGGATTCACGGGTGGTCAATCTGTTGAAATCAGAGCACTACATTTTGGCCACCGTGCTCGATCCTAGATTTAAAGCCTACCTTGGATCTCTCTTTCCGGCAGACACAAGTCTGCTGGGGTTGAAAGACCTGCTGGTGAGAAAATTGTCAAGTCAAGCGGAACGCGACCTGTCAACATCTCCTCCTTCACATTCTCCCGCAACTGGGGGTGCGAGGAAAAGGCTCAGAATTCCGAGCCCACCCGCTGGCGGTGATGCAGGGCAGTCTGGAGCGACTGCTGATGCTGACATCTGGTCCGGACTGAAGGACCTGACAACGATTACGGACATGTCGTCTACTGTCACTGCATATGATTCTCTCACCATTGAAAGAATGGTGGAGGATTATATGAGTGACCGCATCCAAGTAGGCACGTCACACAGTCCATACTTATACTGGCAGGAAAAAGAGGCAATTTGGAGGCCATTGCACAAACTGGCTTTATTCTACCTAAGTTGCCCTCCCACAAGTGTGTACTCCGAAAGAGTGTTTAGTGCCGCCGCTCACCTTGTCAGCAATCGGCGTACGAGGTTACATCCAGAAAATGTGGAGAAGATGATGTTCATTAAAATGAATTATAATCAATTCCTCCGCGGAGACATTGACCAGCAGCAATTGCCTCCACAAAGTACACAGGGAGCTGAGATGGTGGATTCCAGTGGGGACGAATTGATAATCTGTGAGGAGGGGGATGTACACGGTGATATATCGGAGGGTGATGATGAGGTGGACATCTTGCCTCTGTAGAGCCAGTTTGTGCAAGGAGAGATTAATTGCTTCTTTTTTGGGGGGGGTCCAAACCAACCCGTCATATCAGTCACAGTCGTGTGGCAGACCCTGTCACTGAAATGATGGGTTGGTTAAAGTGTGCATGTCCTGTTTTGTTTATACAACATAAGGGTGGGTGGGAGGGCCCAAGGACAATTCCATCTTGCACCTCTTTTTTCTTTTATTTTTCTTTGCGTCATGTGCTGTTTGGGGAGGGTTTTTTGGAAGGGACATCCTGCGTGACACTGCAGTGCCACTCCTAAATGGGCCCGGTGTTTGTGTCGGCCACTAGGGTCGCTAATCTTACTGACACAGTCAGCTACCTCATTGCGCCTCTTTTTTTCTTTGCGTCATGTGCTGATTGGGGAGGGTTTTTTGGAAGGGACATCCTGCGTGACACTGCAGTGCCACTCCTAAATGGGCCCGGTGTTTGTGTCGGCCACTAGGGTCGCTAATCTTACTCACACAGTCAGCTACCTCATTGCGCCTCTTTTTTTCTTTGCGTCATGTGCTGATTGGGGAGGGTTTTTTGGAAGGGACATCCTGCGTGACACTGCAGTGCCACTCCTAAATGGGCCCGGTGTTTGTGTCGGCCACTAGGGTCGCTAATCTTACTCACACAGTCAGCTACCTCATTGCGCCTCTTTTTTTCTTTGCGTCATGTGCTGATTGGGGAGGGTTTTTTGGAAGGGACATCCTGCGTGACACTGCAGTGCCACTCCTAAATGGGCCCGGTGTTTGTGTCGGCCACTAGGGTCGCTAATCTTACTCACACAGTCAGCTACCTCATTGCGCCTCTTTTTTTCTTTGCGTCATGTGCTGATTGGGGAGGGTTTTTTGGAAGGGACATCCTGCGTGACACTGCAGTGCCACTCCTAAATGGGCCCGGTGTTTGTGTCGGCCACTAGGGTCGCTAATCTTACTCACACAGTCAGCTACCTCATTGCGCCTCTTTTTTTCTTTGCGTCATGTGCTGATTGGGGAGGGTTTTTTGGAAGGGACATCCTGCGTGACACTGCAGTGCCACTCCTAAATGGGCCCGGTGTTTGTGTCGGCCACTAGGGTCGCTAATCTTACTCACACAGTCAGCTACCTCATTGCGCCTCTTTTTTTCTTTGCGTCATGTGCTGATTGGGGAGGGTTTTTTGGAAGGGACATCCTGCGTGACACTGCAGTGCCACTCCTAAATGGGCCCGGTGTTTGTGTCGGCCACTAGGGTCGCTTATCTTACTCACACAGTCAGCTACCTCATTGCGCCTCTTTTTTTCTTTGCGTCATGTGCTGATTGGGGAGGGTTTTTTGGAAGGGACATCCTGCGTGACACTGCAGTGCCACTCCTAGATGGGCCAGGTGTTTGTGTCGGCCACTAGTGTCGCTTAGCTTAGTCATCCAGCGACCTTGGTGCAAATTTTAGGACTAAAAATAATATTGTGAGGTGTGAGGTATTCAGAATAGACTGAAAATGAGTGGAAATTATGGTTTTTGAGGTTAATAATAATATGGGATCAAAATGACCCCCAAATTCTATGATTTAAGCTGTTTTTTAGTGTTTTTTTTAAAAAACACCCGAATCCAAAACACACCCGAATCCGACAAAAAAAATTCGGTGAGGTTTTGCCAAAACGCGGTCGAACCCAAAACACGGCCGCGGAACCGAACCCAAAACCAAAACACAAAACCCGAAAAATTTCAGGCGCTCATCTCTACCACAAAGTCGTAATGACTTCATTTCCACCCTGCTCATTTTGTCGGCAGTGCACATTGGGCCTAATTCAGACCTGATCACTCGCTAGCTATTTTTTGCAGCGCTGCGATCAGATTGTCGCCGCCTATAGGGGAGTGAATTTTCGCTTTGCAAGTGTGTGAACACTTGTGCAGCTGAGCGGTACAAAAAAGTTTTGTGCAGTTTCTGAGTAGCCCAGAACTTACTCAGCTGCTGCGATCGCGTCAGCCTGTTTGTGGCCGGAATTGACGTCAGACATCCGCCCTGCAAACGCTTGGATATGCCTGCATTTTTCCAAACACTCCCAGAAAACGGTCAGTTGCCACCCATAAACGCCCTCTTCCTGTCAATCTCCTTGCAATCGGCTGTGCAAATGGATTCTTTGTTAAATCCATTGCTCAGCAACGATCCGCTTTGTACCCGTATGACGCGCCTGCGCATTGCGGTGCATATGCATGCGCAGTTTGGACCTGATCACAGTGCAGCAAAAAAACGTAGCGTGCAATCAGGTCAGAATGACCCCCATTAACCTCAACCGCTGACCGCAAAGTTCCCACCATTGGATACAATGGAGCGCCTATGCGCTACATTGTATCTCTGCCGTGCGCAGCCTGACTGACAGCTCAGGAGCGCACAGCCAATCAGGAGAGTGCCACGACGTGGCGCTCCCTGATTGGCTGAAGGGACCCTCTTTGACAGGAGTCACGGGGGGTCCCAGCAGTCGGGGAAGGGGGTCCCATGTGTAAACATGGGGCCCCTTTCAGTGTGTGGTTCGGGTTTTTCAGTTTGTTTTTTTGCAAAGTACGTGGATTACAAGTAGAAGAGGATCGATCTACACTGGATTGTGTGAGTATAATTTTATTCACAGGTACCCCGTGGATTCTACATGGAGAAGTGAACCGACCCTCGTGTGAACATAGGTAAGTATGTATGTATGTATGTAGGTGTGCATGTATGTAATAAAGTTTTACTATCACGGTGTGTGTGTTCTGTGTTTTGTTGGGTATTTTTTTTGTAGTAGTACTACAGGTACCAGCGGGCCCGTTTTTCCACCGCATGCTGGTACTTGTGGTTCTCCAAGTACCAGCATGCGTGGGAGGCTTGCTTGGACTTGTAGTACTGCTAAAAAATATATATATTTTTTACACTTGGCTATCAGCCCCTCATCCGCCGCCCTTGGATGGGGGGGCAGCCTCGGGCTTCACCCCTGGCCCGTGGGTGGCTGGAGGACGGACCCCTTGATTTCAGGGGTCCCCACTCCTCCAGGGTACCCCGGCCAGGAGTGACTAGTTAGTGATTTAATGCCAGGGCCGCAGGGACCTATATAAAAGTGTCCCCCGGCTGTGGCATTATCTCTCTGACTAGTGGAGCCCGATGCTGGTGTTAAAAATACGGGGGACCCCTACGCTTTTTGTCCCCCATATTTTTGGACCAGGCGCAGAGCCCGGTGCTGGTTGATAAAATATGGTGGAACCCCTATCATTTTTTCCCCCATATTTTTTCAACCAGGACCGGCTCGCAAATTTTTTCTTGATTTTTAACACTTAATTTTTTTTTAAAGGTGCACAATGAAGCCTTGCACGGATCTCACAGATCCGGCCGAGATTCATTGTGTTAATGTCGGCAGTGTTTTACTATTCACTCCCGTAAAACACTGGCCGAAATTACGAATGAAATCGACATAGGAAAAAACGAAAATGCAGAATACGACTGCATAGTAAATGTGGCGTAAAAAATTCAAAAAGTTGCAAATTCACACATTCAATGTCATTCGTGTTTTAACTTTAACCTCATTCAGAAAAATAAGAATTTTAGTAAATATACCCCATGGTCTCCAGAACTGGACACAGTATTCCAAATGGGGCCGTACCAATGACCTATAAAGTGGCATTATTACATCTCTTTTCCTGCTACTGATTCCTCTCCCAATGCAGCCAAGCATCTGACTTGCCTTTCTCATTGCTTTGTTGCATTGCTTTCCTGCCTTTAAGTCACTTGAAATAGTGACTCCTAAATCCCTTTCCTCCTCAGTAGTTTCCATTATAGTTCCATTGATACTATATTTAGCCTTTGGGTTTTTGAGACCCAAGTGCATGATTTTGCATTTTTTAGCATTAAACTGTAGTTGCCATGTTCTTGACCATTTTTCAAGTCTAGCTAGGTCATCAATCATTTGTTTTACCCCTCCTGGTGTGTCTACCCTGTTGCATATCTTTGTATCATCTGCAAAAAGGCATACTTTCCCTTCAGTACCATTTGCAATGTCACCAACAAAGATATTAAAGAGAACTGATACGAGTACAGATCCCTGGGGTACTCCACTGGTAACATTTCCCTTCATAGATTGCACTCCATTTACTACAACTGTCTGTTTCCTATCCTGCAACCAGGTTCTTATCCATTTAACTATTTTATAATCCACCCCCATACTTTCAGATATATTAATATCTTGTCTGCTGAAGCAGGAGAGTGAAAGCTGATGCGCTGTGTCTCCCTGCCCGGCCTGCTCATCTGCGCATGTGCTCTGCTTCTGCCTGCAGAGCCAGCGGAAGTGGACCCTGAAGTAAGTAAATCATTCTGTAACCTCTCTGCCAGTGCAGCCCCGGGAGGAAGTCCCGCTCTATCCCAGCTAATGCAAGCTGTATTCCAGTTCTCACATGCAGCAGCACACACAGTGTGTAACCAAGGCTACTAATGAGCAGACAAACTGATGTCCCCCTCAGACCCCAATCACTTTTGTAAAAGTAATCCTGAGAAACAATGCCACTGCAAACATCAGGTCTACCCCTCCTCCAGAGTGCACACTTTAACACCCCCATCCCGCTTCCCTTACCCCAACCTCATAATGCTAGCCAGCAAAATTCTTTGGAGAACACTGTCGTTGTCACCGACAGCCTCTCCCCAGTCACCCACTGCTTCTCCCCAGTCACCCACTGCCTCTCCCTGGTCACCCTCTGCCTTCTGCTTCTACTCTCTGCCTGCCCTACTCACCCTATGCCTCTCCCCATCACCCACTATCTTCTTGTCACTCTCTGCCTTCCCCTTGTCACCCACTGTATTCCCCTTGTCACCCACTGCCTCTTCCTTTCATCCTCTACCTCTCCCAGCCACCTCTTGCCTCTTCATCACCCACAGGCTTTCTCACTGTCATCCACACCCACTCTTGTCACCCACAGCCTCTCACAATCACCCTCAGCTTTCCTGTGTCACCTATCTGCCTCTTCCTTTCACCAATTGACTCCCCAATCACCCACTGTCTCTTCCTTCCACCTTCTCCCCATCACCATCTATCTCTCTGTCACCCATTGACTCCCCAATCACCACCTGCCACTCTCTGCCTTTCCCTGTCACCCTCTGTCTTTTCCAGTCACCATCTACCTCTCCCTGTCACCCACTGACTTTCCATCATCCATGGCCCCCATGTTGTCACGCATGGCCTCTGCCACTGTCACACACAGCCCCAGCTGCTGTCACCCACTGCTTCTCCCCAGTCACCCCACTGCGTCTTCCTGTAGGGCAGAGTAGTGGGGGCCCAGAGCTATATTTGCAACTGGGCCCACCACTCGCACGTTCCACCACTGAAACCACCCCTCCTGCAGCCTTACTCTAACCATCTCATTCAGCAGCATACAGTAGCCCTAACCATCCCCTTCAGGCAGCCTAACTGGCCCCCTCCTACAGCCTAAGCCTAACCCTGTCCCTTGTGCCTAACCTTAACTCTAACACTCACCATTGGGATTCATCTGTATTGAGGGGCTCATTCAGACCTGATTGCATGCTAGCTTTTTGTTCAGCGCTGCGATCAAGTCTGAACTGCGCATGGGTATGCACCGGGTACAAAGCGGATCGTTGCTGTGCAATGGTATTAACGAAGAATCCATTTGCATAGCCGATCGCAGGGAGATTGACAGGAAGAAGGCATTTGTGGGTGGCAACTGACCATTTTCTGGGCGTGGTTGGAAAAACGCAGGCGTGTCCAAGCGCTTGCAGGGTGGGTGTATGACGTAATTCCGGGCCCAGATAGGCTGAAGTGATCTCAGTGGCTGAGTAAGTTCTGGGCTACTAAGAAACTGCACAAATATTTTTTGTAGTGTTCGGCTGCACATGCGATCGCACACTTGCACAGCTAAAATACACTCCCCTATAAGCGGCGACTATCTGATTGCAGCACTGCAAAAAATAACTAGCGAGCGATCAGGTCTGAATTAGGCCCTTTGACCGTTGAGATTCTGCAGCAGGTATTGTGACTGTTGGGATGGTGAGCACAGGATGCGACCAGTCAGATAAACTGTGTTAGCAGCGGCAGAGAAGGGAAACTTCCCTCCGCTGCTGCTAGCAGAGGGACCGGAAGGTCCCTTTGCCTCCCTGCACCGTCCCCCTGTGTCTGCCGTGCTGCGGATCATTGCTGATCAGTCAGCATGGCAGGATCCCCCCCTCCAGCGGCTGCAGACAACAGCAGCTGCTGGTAAGGGTAAAACAAGCCCCCAAGACTCTCCCAGTGTACCTGGCAGCTCTCCGGGACCTAAAAACTAAAGTCGCGATGTTCCCAATGTTCCGATTGGTCGCGATGTTCCCGATCGATGTTTTGATGTTTGGAAAATTATTTTTTAACAAAATAAAATTTTTTTTTTTCTTTTTTATAACTAAAATCATTTTGGATAGGGTTAAATTCATGTTCTTCGCCTAATTCACTCATAAAAAAGCCCCAACAATTTCGGAGCGGTTTTTGGAGAAATAAATTGTCAGTTAAGTGGTTAAGAGTGTGTTTAATCACCTTACAATTGTTTCAGAGAGAAGCCACAGATATACATCTTATGAGGCATTTTATTTGTGGATGCCTCTCCATTGCTGCAAGACCTGGGAAAATGACGATCAGATCTAACTCTAGGGAGAGATTTACTAAGAATCATGGGGGTAATTCCAAGTTGATCGCAGCAGGAAAACTTTTAGCAGTTGGGCAAAACCATGTACACTGCAGGGGAGGCAGATATAACATGTGCAGAGTGAGTTAGATTTGGGTGTGGTGAGTTCAATCTGCAATCTAATTTGCAGTGTAAAAATACAGCAGCCAGTATTTACCCTGCACAGAAACAAAATAACCCACCCAAATCTAACTCTCTCTGCAAATGTTATATCTGCCCCCCCTGCAGTGCACATGGTTTTGCCCAACTGCTAAAAATTTTCCTGCTGCGATCAACTTGGAATTACCCTCCATGTTTACTCAATTTGTCAGTTTTCAGTGATAAGTGATGGGGCCACACGGATGGTGTAATGGTTAGCATTACTGCCTCACAGCACTGAGGTCATGGGTTAGATTCCCACCATGGCCCTAACTGTGTGGCAGTGGCGGATTTAGCGGGGGGCGATTAGGGCGAACGCCCCCCCCCACGCATACCGGCACCGGGATGGACGCTGGGTCCCGCCGCGGTGTTGGGAACGAGGTGGAGAGCGGTGCAGCGCGGCGGGGGAAGGGGAGAGAGAGAGAGCGTCCTCACGCGCATACAGCGGCTGAGCGGCCTCTGTTCTGACCACGCCCCCTCCTTCCTGTACGCGCGTCAGGACGCTCTCTCTCTCTCCCCGTCCCCCGCCGCGCTGCCCGCTCTCCACCTCGTTCCCAATGCTGCGGCGGCACCCGGCCTCCATCCGGCTCCTCATGCTGCTGGCTGCAGCAGGTGTCACTGTCTGCCAGCCATGTCTCCTACCCTCCAAACTTTAAGTAAGTGTGTGTGTGCCCCCTCTGTGTTCCATGTCTCCCCCTCCGCTCCTAGCTAAAGTGCCTGTGTTCCATATCTCCCCCCTCTTCTCCTAACTAAAGTGTATGTGTCCCTGCATTATTTTGGCTCATTCAGTGTACTGTAGTGTGAATTTCGGCTCATTCTACATGCAGTAAATAATGTGAATTTCGGCTCATACATTGTGCTATAAAGTGAATTTTGGCTCATTCTGCGTGCTATAATGTGAATTTTGGCTCAGTCAGTGTGCTATAATGTGAATTTCGGCCCAGTCAGTGTGCTATAATGTGAATTTCGGCTCATTCAGTGTGCTATAATGTGAATTTTGGCTCATTCTGCATGTTATAACGTGAATTTTGGCTCATTCTGCGTGCTATAACGTGAATTTCAGCTCATTTAGTGTGCTATAACGTGAATTTTGGCTCATTCTGCGTGCTATAACGTGAATTTTGGCTCATTCTGCGTGCTATAACGTGAACTTTGGCTCATTCTGCGTGCTATAACGTGAATTTCGGCTCATTCAGTGTGCTATAACGTGAATTTCGGCTCATTCAGTGTGCTATAACGTGAATTTCGGCTCATTCTGCGTGCTATAACGTGAATTTTGGCTCCTTCTGCATGCTATAACGTGAATTTCGGCTCATTCAGTGTGCTATAACGTGAATTTTGGCTCATTCTGCGTGCTATAACGTGAATTTTGGCTCATTCTACGTGCTATAACGTGAATTTTGGCTCATTCTGCGTGCTATAACGTGAATTTTGGCTCATTCTGTGTGCTATAACGTGAATTTTGGCTCATTCTGCGTGCTATGATGTGCATTTCGGCTCATTCTGCGTGCTATGATGTGCATTTCGGCTCATTCTGCGTGCTATGATGTGCATTTCGGCTCATTCAGTGTGCTATGATGTGCATTTCGGCTCACTCAGTGTGCTATGATGTGAATTTCGGCTCATTCTGCGTGCTATAACGTGAATTTTGGCTCATTCTGCGTGCTATAATGTGAATTTCGGTTCAAACAGTGTGCTATAATGTGAATTTCGGCTCATTCAGTGTGCTATAATGTGAATTTTGGCTCATTCTGCTTGCTATAACGTGAATTTTGGCTCATTCTGCGTGCTATGATGTGCATTTCGGCTCATTCTGCATGCTATGATGTGCATTTCGGCTCATTCAGTGTGCTATGATGTGCATTTCGGCTCATTCACTGTGCTATGATGTGAATTTCGGCTCATTCTGCGTGCTATAACGTGAATTTTGGCTCATTCTGCGTGCTATAGTGTGAATTTCGGCTCATACAGTATGCTATAATGTGAATTTCGGCTCATTCAGTGTGCTATAATGTGAATTTTGGCTCATTCTGCGTGCTATAACGTGAATTTTGGCTCATTCTGCGTGCTATGATGTGCATTTCGGCTCATTCTGCGTGCTATGATGTGCATTTCGGCTCATTCAGTGTGCTATGATGTGCATTTCGGCTCATTCAGTGTGCTATGATGTGAATTTCGGCTCATTCTGCGTGCTATAACGTGAATTTTGGCTCATTCTGCATGCTATAATGTGAATTTCGGCTCATACAGTGTGCTATAATGTGAATTTCGGCTCATTCAGTGTGCTATAATGTGAATTTTGGCTCATTCTGCATGCTATAACGTGAATTTTGGCTCATTCTGCGTGCTATTATGTGCATTTTGGCTCATTCTGCGTGCTATGATGTGCATTTCGGCTTATTCAGTGTGCTATGATGTGCATTTCGGCTCATTCAGTGTGCTATGATGTGAATTTCGGCTCATTCTGCGTGCTATAATGTGAATTTTGGCTCATTCTGCGTGCTATGATGTGCATTTCGGCTCATTCAGTGTGCTATGATGTGAATTTCGGCTCATTCTGCGTGCTATAACGTGAATTTTGGCTCATTCTGCGTGCTATAACGTGAATTTTGGCTCATTCTGTGTGCTATAACGTGAATTTTGGCTCATTCTGCGTGCTATAACGTGAATTTTGGCTCATTCTGCGTGCTATAACGTGAATTTTGGCTCATTCTGCGTGCTATAATGTGAATTTCGGCTCATACAGTGTGCTATAATGTGAATTTCGGCTCATTCAGTGTGCTATAATGTGAATTTCGGCACATTCAGTGTGCTATAATGTGAATTTCGGCTCATTCAGTGTGCTATAATGTGAATTTCGGCACATTCAGTGTGCTATAATGTGAATTTCGGCTCATTCAGTGTGCTACAATGTGAATTTTGGATCATACTGTGTGCTACAATGTGAATTTCGGCTCATTCAGTGTGCTATAATGTGAATTTCGGCTCATTCAGTGTGCTATAATGTGAATTTCGGCTCATACAGTGTGCTATAATGTGAATTTCGGCTCATTCAGTGTGCTATAATGTGAATTTCGGCACATTCAGTGTGCTATAATGTGAATTTTGGCTCATTCAGTGTGCTACAATGTGAATTTTGGATCATACTGTGTGCTACAATGTGAATTTCGGCTCATTCAGTGTGCTATAATGTGAATTTTGGATCATACTGTGTGCTACAATGTGAATTTCAGCTCATTCAGTGTGCTATAATGTGAATTTCGGCTCATTCTGTGTGCTGTGGAAACAGAATTTGTCGGCAGATAAGAACCACTTGGCCCATCTAGTCTGCCCCCCTTTTTTTTTTTTACATTATTTTTTATCTCTAACCTTATCTGATCCTTATTTCTTTGTAAGAATATCCTTATGTCTATCCCATGCATGTTTAAATTGCCCTACTGTCTTAGCCTCTACCACCCCTGATGGAAGGAATGGCGATTCGCCAGTCTGTATCACCAGTGCGCAGGGTTCTCTCCACTAACTGGCAACATTTTATTAGTAATGGCAACAATAGGAAATTTAGAAGCGAACGGGAAGGGCATTACTAAGTGGGAGGGGCTATGATTAGGGGGAGGAGTCATAATTCTTGAACCGCCCCCCCTAAAAGTTAAGTCTAGATCCGCCACTGCTGTGTGGAGTTTATATATTCTCTCCGTACTTGCGTGGTTTTACTCTGGGTACTCCGGATTCCTCCCACACTCCAAAAATATACTGGTAGGTTAATTGGCTCCTAACAAAATGAACCCTAGCGTGTGTGTACATGTGGTAGGGAATAAAGATTGTAAGCTCCACTGGAGCAGGGACTGATGTGAATGGCCAAATATTCTCTGGAAAGCGCTGCAGAATTTGTGTGCGCTATATAAATAACTAATAATAAATAAATCCACAATATTGCGAATCGGGAATTTACTAATGGCCAATTTGCATGGATATGGCATGTCAAACATGTCTTCGCAGACCAAATAGCGGCAAATCACTGCTAAACCAAACATCATCAAAATAACATTGGTACTGTACCAATGCAAATCACAAATTTACCAAGAATCGTGTGTGCCAATATCGATCAAACTTGCGCCAGAATCGCAACACAATGCACTAAATCAATGCACTTGTTATAAAAATCATGTTTGCATGTGAAAACCATTAAAAGTACCACACAAAAAAAAATTCTTAAGTAAAGACAATTTTCCTATAAAAATTCTGCATTACTTGCCTATGGGCCTTATTCAGGTTGTATGGCTTATGCGATCCAACCCACAGTCTTCTGCTGAAACTGCGCATGTGCAGAACGGGTCCTACAATCACATCTCAGGCATGCGATCACCTCTCCCTGATTGATAGAGAGAGGCTTTTGTGGGGAGGGACGGGGGCGGATGCTGCTGGCAGTGGGGAAAACAGCGGCGTGTCGCTCCCCCATTTTCCACGAGTGGCAGTGCCAAGGACTGTGATGCTGTCACAGTTTCCTTGGCATCGCTAGCCTCCCTACGACTGCAAGACTTAGACTGCAGATGAACATCATAACCATCGCTTCCCGAACTGCGATAACATTGCAGGTTTTAGCAATTGCAAATACAGGAAGGAGGTGGTATGCAGGGAGGTATGAGGTGGTATGCACCTCCTCCTGCATTTGCATTGCTAAGGATTGTAATGCAGAACTACTTAGGGCAGATTTGCAATTACGATCAAACCTGAAAAAGGACCTATGTCAGTTCAAAAGGACCAATCACATCAGCATACAATGCTTTTGCTGGGGATCAGTACTAAATGCCGGTGGTCGGAATCCCGGCGGTCGAAATACCGACACCGGAATCCCGACCACACAATCCCGACAGGGGTGGCGAGCGGAACGCAGTATAATGCCTCTGGTTGTGCTGCATATAATTTGCATAGTCATTTGTGCAAACATTAAACAGGTCACTTTAAGGTGAAGTATGTGACTGTGCCATACACGCTCTTTCACTAATATGTCTGTGTATTACAACATTTTTACAAACGAGAGGGTACCCAAAAGAAACAGGAATTAATGATTTTTAAAATTTTTTTTAACATCAATAGTTTTTATTGAAAATGTGTATTTTATGGGGGGTAAAGCAAATAGAAAAGGGAAGGAACAAGATCTAGAAACATACAAATATCACAAATCTCAGGAGGTATAAAATGGTATAAAACACAAATACCAACTGTATTATTACACAAAGTCCTTATAAACATACAGTATACCGTGTATATAAACCAAGCAAATAACTAAGGCGTAAAACCCATTCAAAACATGAACCCAAGTGAAGGATCAAACAGCAGTAGTGTGATGAGGCTCTCTCTCATTAAGGCTAAATTGAATGAGATCAGTTTGGGAAGACTTAGGGAAATTCTGGGCACCCTCTCCTTCTGTCGTATAAGTATGCCATAACAACCAACGAACAAGTGGGAAAGAAGCAGAATATGAGTAGGGCAAATACTCTGTTTCCATGACAAAATGAAAATTAACTTTCTGCATAACTTTTAAGAGAGACGGAGGTGCAGGTTGTTTCAGAATTTGAGCTAATGCTGCACGTGCAGCTATAAGAATATGGCCAAGGACATACCGTGCATGAGATTAAATATTGGGGGTAATTCCAAGTTGATCGCAGCAGGAAATTTTTTAGCAGTTGGGCAAAACCATGTGCACTGCAGGGGGGGCAGATATAACATTTGCAGAGAAAGTTAGATTTGAGTGGGTTATTTTGTTTCTGTGCAGGGTAAATACTGGCTGCTGTATTTTTATACTGCAATTTAGATTGCAGATTGAACTCACCACACCCAAATCTATCTCTCTCTGCACATGTTATATCTGCCTCCCCTGCAGTGCACATGGTTTTGCCCAACTGCTAAAAAATTTCCAACTCCCATTTTTTCTGTGCATTGATTTGGTAATAGGAATTAAGGTGGTCATTCTGAGTTGATCGCTCGCTAGCAGTTTTTAGCAGCCATGCAAACGCATTGTCGCCGCCCTCTGGGGAGTGTATTTTCGCTTTGCAGAAATGCGAGCGCCTGTGCAGCAGAGTGCCTGCAAAAACATTTTGTACAAAACAAGACCAGCCCTGTAGTTACTCTTCGTGTGCATTGATTCTAACGTTGGAGGGTTGGCTTTTGACGTCACACACACGCCCAGCGTTCGCCCAGCCACGCCTGCGTTTTCCCTGGCACGCCTGCATTTTTCTAAGCACTCCCTGAAAACGGTCAGTTGACCCAGAAACGCCCCTTTCCTGTCAATCTTCTTGCGGCCGCCAGTGCGAATGAAAACGTCGCTAGAACCTGTGCAAAACCACAAAGGCCTTTGTACCCGTACGTCGTGCGTGCGCATTGTGGTGCATACGCAAGCACAGAAATGCCAATTTTTAGCCTGATCGCTGCGCTGCAAACAATGGCAGCTAGCGATCAACTCGGAATGACCCCCCAAGTCAATAAGAGTTAGTCTGTGTGAAACGAGTGAAGACTTTTTGGGTTATGGGATGTGTCGAGCTGGCTTGCTTAGATACAGTTATCCACCAATGATGAATTTGGAAGCAGTAAAGAAGCTCAGACTTAGGGAGGGAGAATTTCCATTGTAAATCAGAAAACGGTATAAGATATAAAACCTCGAGTAGATCTCCAAATGAGTTCAAACCACATGATATCCATTTTGAGAGATTTAAATTTGGAATTCATTTAGATAACCTTTAGGTAGATGTTTTGAAACCTGGAACACAGGGAAAGAAAGTTTAGTGGCCAACTTATCCCGTACCGAAAGGGATGTTAGTGTAGAAGATGAAAGCCCAGCAGAAGGTAGTCGGAGAGATTTAGGAATTATCAGAATGTCTGCCAAGGGGTATGATAGACAAGCTGATTGTTTAAGATACACCCACCCCAAATCTGAACGTGAATCAGAATAAGTCTTAAGTTGAGCTAAAATACATGCCACATGGTATAAGGTTAAATCCAGAAGATTAAGGCCACTGCTGGATTTAGGAAGGATCATCTTAGACCTAGCCAGTTTAGGAGGACTAGAGGACCAAATATACTTGATTAAAATGGTGTTACATTCCACTAAGTTTTTCCTAGGGACGATATATGGAATTATACAAAACAAATACATAAATTTGAGTAGCAGGGTCATCTTAAACGCGGTCATACGACCCAGCCAAGTGATGTCATGTGCAAGCCAAGATTTAGTGAGTGACGAAAGGGATGCAATAAGAGGTGGTATGTTTACGTCAAAAACCTTGGAAATGTCAGCTGGAATATTTATACCAATTGTATGGATACTTGGTAGGAAAGAGAGTTAGGTTAATAGGAAAGGCGTCTGTCTTTGTCGTATTTAATTTATAATAGGAAGAAGCACTATAGTCATTCAGAATTGAGTGAAGATGTTGTAAAGTCATCATTGGTTCTGAGACAAAGACGTCATCAGCAAATAAATAAAGTTTGTGTCAAGATAAGATCAAGCTCACCGCTAAAAAATTGTTATCAGTTTGAATTCTAGCTGTGAGAGGTTCTATAGCAAAAACAAAAATTAACGGAGATAGAGGACAGCCCTGTCTAGTCCATTACAAATGGAAAATGCAGTCGATAAAAAAAACATTGCTAAACACCCAGGCTGAGGGGGTACTGTACAACGCAAGGATAGATTATAAGATTTGATCCCTGAACCAGAATTTTGTAAGAACTTCACGCATACACAACCAACTTAAATGATCAAATGCTTTCTCCGCATCCAGAGATAACAGAAGAAGGCCTTGATCTCTAGATAGGAAATCAATCAGGTTAAACAATCTACGCGTGTTATCAGACGCCTGGCTTCCGGGAACAAATCCAGCCTGGTCCGAGTGTATCAGCAAGGGTTGATATGCGCTGCAATCAGCTTTGCATAAATCTTAATATCTCCATTCAATAGAGCAATAGGGCAATAATTAGGCAGTAAGCCGGGTCTTTCCCAGGTTTGAGCAAGGTCACTATTTGTGCTTCTAACATTTCCTTGGGAAGAACACCAAGCGAGGTAATCTAATTAAAGAGTGCAGTCAAGTGAGGTGTCCATGGAATGTGATATAAAAATCATTGATATATCCATCAGGCGGGTGTAGTATGGTATGCCGGGAGCCCGACCGCCGGCATACCGACACTGTGGCGAGCGCAAAGGAGCCCCTTGCGGGCTCGCTGCGCTCACCACGCTACGGGCACGGTGGCGTGCTACACGCACTGCGCTATTTTATTCTCCCTCCAGGGGGGTCGTGGACCCCCACGAGGGAGAATATATGTCGGTATGCCGGGTGTCGGGATTCCGGCGCCGGTATACTGTGCGCCGGGATCCCGACATTCGGCATACTGAAGACCACCCCATCAGGCCACAGGGCCTTGCCTCGGAGCAGAGACTTTATAGCTGCCTCAACCTCAGAAGAAATCCAAGTGGCATTCCACTCCTTTACTTTTGACAAATGATTATTTATTTATTTATTTATTTATGTGTACATTTTGAAACTTCAGTCACCCTTAAAGTACTCTCCACTTGAATCAATACATTTGTCCAAACATTTTTCCATTGTTCAAACTCCTCTTCGTTGATGCCTTTTAGTACTTTTGACATTTTGTTTCACCTCTTCAATATCAGCAAAACATTTTCCTTTTTGAAGTCTCTTTTCATCAGAGGACATAAAAGAAAGTCACACAGGGAGAGACTGGGTGAATACGGTGGGTGAGGCAAAGGTGTCATGTCATTTTTGGTTAAAGTTGTTTAACACTCAGCACCATGTGGGCAGGTGCATTGTCATGATGGAAGGAGCAGTCTCCTGTTCGCCACAAATTGGGACTTTTTTCCTTCAAATCGTGACGCAACCTTTTAAAAACTTCCAAATAAAAACTTTGGTTCACAGTTTGACCCTGGGCTACAAATTCTGAGTGCACAATCCCTCTAACATCAAACAAACAAATGAGCATTGTTTTCACATTTGACCTCACTAAAAATAGGCAAAAGAGTGAATAACTCATTTAAAAAAACCCAAAGAACACTGCAGTCAAATGCTATCTTCCCCCGCATCATCAGCGGGGATACTGTCTCAGAAGGGTTCCGCAAACATTCATCTAGCGTCAGAGGCCCATACTACAAGTGCCCCACCAGGGGCGGATTGGGATCGAACACCAGCCTGGGAAATTTATGGAAGCAGCCCTAATGGGGACGGAGTCTGTTGAGGGGGAGGGGTCACTCCTCAGAGGTCCTGATTCTAAGATAGACACATTTGGGGCCTACTTTGCTTTATGCTATGCTAATGTTTACCTGCAACTTTATGCATATGCTGCTACAATGCCCTTCCCTGATGTACATCCATACATCTGACTATACAAGGACTGATATGCCTACTTTCACTGTCTACTGACACTGCTGTCATGCCTTTAATCTACTTCTGATTTTATTGATTTTTCATTCAACAAACCCCTTTTTTAACCTTATATGTTTCTAAGTACAAGGAGGAGAAGCACACACTACATACAGCACAGTACAGGGAGGGAGCACACACTACATACAGCACAGTACAGGGATGAAGCACACACTACATACAGCACAGTACAGGGAAAAGGAGCACACACTACATACAGCACAGTACAGGGAGGGAGCACACACTACATACAGCACAGTACAGGGAGGGAGCACACACTACATACAGCACAGTACAGGGAGGAGGAGCACACACTACATACAGCACAATACAGGGAGGGAGCACACACTACATAGAGCACAGTACAGGGAGGGGGAGCACACACTACATACAACACAGTACAGGGAGGGGGAGCACACACTACATACAGCACAGTACAGGGAGGGAGCACACACTACATACAGCACAGTACAGGGAGGGAGCACACACTACATACAGCACAGTACAGGGAGGGAGCACACACTACATACAGCACAGTACAGGGAGGGAGCACACACTACATACAGCACAGTACAGGAAGGGAGCACACACTACATACAGTACAGGTAGGGAGCACACACTACATACAGCACAGTACAGGGAGGGGGAGCACACACTACATACAGCACAGTACAGGGAGGGGGAGCACACACTACATACAGCACAGTACAGGGAGGGAGCACACACTACATACAGCACAGTACAGGAAGGGAGCACATACTACATACAGCACAGTACAGGGAGGGAGCACACACTACATACAGCACAGTACAGGGAGGGAGCACACACTACATACAGCACAGTACAGGGAGGGAGCACACACTACATACAGCACAGTACAGGGAGGGAGCACACACTACATACAGCACAGTACAGGGAGGAGGAGCACACACTACATACAGCACAGTACAGGGAGGAGGAGCACACACTACATACAGCACAGTACAGGGAGGGAGCACACACTACATACAGCACAGTACAGGGAGGGAGCACACACTACATACAGCACAGTACAGGGAGGGAGCGCACACTACATACAGCACAGTACAGGGAGGAGGAGCACACACTACATACAGCACAGTACAGGGAGGGAGCACACACTACATACAGCACAGTACAGGGAGGGAGCACACACTACATACAGCACAGTACAGGAAGGGAGCACACACTACATACAGCACAGTACAGGGAGGGTGTCACAACTGAGGGCCTGAGCTGACGGGAGGCAGCCTCAGTTGTAGGGGCTGAGATGTAACGGAACCTGGGAGGTTGTATCAGACCCCTAGACATGTAAGTAACATGTAGAATAACTGCCCGAAGGCGTGACCACGACAACCAGGATAAAAGTCAATGATGTTTATTATGACAAACTCTGTAACACAGCAGCAGTAAAAGGAAACATAAAAGTCAACAGAGGATAAATACAATTCCTGGGTACTACAGGGTGGCAAGGGCCACAGGCACTGGTAGTGTGAGACAGTTCTTATAATCTTCTAGTTGGAAAGTCCTTACCAGGCCTGACTGTAGCAATGGAGAGAACCCAGGATCGTACCAGCTGATGTTCCAGGAAAGGCTGGGCTGCTGAAGGTAAAACGGCTGCTGTGGATACTGGCTGGAACCAGACTGTTGTTGGTACGGAGTGGATACTGGCTGGAACCAGTTAAATAATAAACGAACTTGAGAGCGATGAAATAATAATGAAGTTTGGAGTTTGAGAGCGGTGAAATAATAATACCGGTGGAGAGTGGTAAACTGCAGAAAAGGACACCGGCCCTTTAAGAGAAGCTGTACACTGCTGGAAGCTAGGCTGGAAGCAGGTGATTGTTTGAGAGCGGTGAAATAATAATACCGGTGGAGAGTGGTAAACTGCAGAAAGGACACCGGCCCTTTAAGAGAAGCTGTACACTGCTGGAAGCTGGGCTGGAAGCAGGTGATTGTTGTAGCTGGAAACAGGTGAGTCCAGAATGGATCGGAGAGTCAGGCTACACCGCAGATGGAATGCTGGTGCGGGTCTCTATAGCAGAAGTCTGGAGACAGGAGCTGGAACCTGGAAGACAACCACAGGAGAGAGACAAACTGGAACTAGGTTAGACAACCAAAGCACTGACGCCTTCCTTGCTCAGGCACAGCATATTTATACCTGCAGCAAGGAAGGGGTTGGCTAGGCAATTATGCAGATTAACAATACAGACAGCAGATTGGTGGAAATGATCAGATGACAAAATCCAAGATGGCTGCGCCCATGCAGACACTTGGAGGGAAGTTTGGTTTGTAATCCATGTGAGAATTGAAACAGCAATGGCGGCGCCGGCCACAGGAGACAGGAGACGCCAGACTGATGATTGCACATCTAAACCACGCGGGCACAGCGGAGGCCGCGGCTGACGTAATCGCCACTCTGACACTCTGCATGCAGGAACTCAGGGACAGCGGTGGAGGCCGCGGGGAACGCCATTCCAGATGTTACATGGCGCCGCGGTGACCTCGTCTCAGAGTGACAGGAGAGGAGGCAGGAATGTGGACATCAGTGTAACGGATGGGATCCGGTCCTGGAACGCTGAGCCAGCCTCAGGAGGCATCTGAAGGGTAAGTAATGGCGTCCAGATACCCGGATCGTGACAGCACCCCCTCCTTTAGGAGTGGCCCCAGGACACTTCTTAGGCTTTAAAGGAAACTTTGCGTGGAAATTTCGGACCAAGGCAGGAGCATGGACGTCTGAGGCATTGGTCCAAGAGCGTTCTTCAGGACCATAGCCCTTCCAGTCAATGAGGTATTGTAACTGACCGTAACGGAAACGTGAGTCCAAAATCTTGGCCACCTCGTACTCGACTCCCCGTTGAGTCTGAACTTTGGGAGCTGGAGGAAGTGCGGAATGAAACCGATTCAGGATCAGCGGTTTCAACAAAGAAACATGAAATGTCCTGGGTATTTTCAAGAAGGATGGTAACTGTAACCTGTAGGCAACAGGATTGATGACTTGTTCAATCTTGAAGGGTCCGATGTAGCGAGGTGCAAATTTCATGCTGGGAACTCTCAACCTCAAATTCTTCGTGGACAGCCACACACGATCACCCACCTTGAGAGCAGGAACCGCTCTACGCTTCCTATCGGCAAACTTCTTATACCTGAATGAGGCTTTAAGCAGGGCTGCGCGGACGTTCCTCCAGTTATTTGAAAACTGACGCAAGGTGACATCCACTGCTGGAACAGAAGTTGCGGGAAGCGGTTGGAATTCTGGGACTTTAGGGTGGAATCCATAATTAATGAAGAATGGTGTAGAAGAAGATGAGGAATGGTATTGATTGTTGTGGCTGAACTCGGCCCAAGGAAGGAGTTGAACCCAGTCATCTTGAGAGGAAGACACATATATACGGAGGAAGGCCTCCAAGTCCTGATTCACCCTCTCGGTTTGACCATTGGTCTGAGGATGGTAAGCCGTGGAAAACTTTAACTTGACTTGGAGGGCTTGACACAAACTTCGCCAAAATTTGGCTACAAATTGTACTCCACGATCCGAGATGATCTCTTCAGGAAGACCGTGAAGTCGGAAGATCTCTTGTATAAACACTTGAGCCAACTTGGAAGCTGACGGAAGACCGGTGAGAGGGATGAAATGTGCCATCTTGGTGAACCGGTCAACTACCACCCAGATGGTATTAAACTTGTTGCAGATAGGTAGATCGGAAACAAAGTCCATCGACAAATGGGTCCAAGGTCGACGGGGAACAGATAATGGAACCAGTTGCCCCGCAGGCGACTGGCGGGAGACTTTGTGTTGGGCACACTTTGGGCAGGAGGCAATAAATTCCATAACGTCCTTCTTCAGAGTTGGCCACCAGTAGGACCTAGAAATAAATTCAAGGGTTTTCTGAATGCCTGTATGTCCAGAAAAACGGGAAGCATGGGCCCAATGCATGAGCTTCTTCCTTAGAACTAGCTTAACAAAACTTTTCCCTGGTGGAGGCGTAGAGTCCATCCCTACCGTGGAGAATGCCAACGGATTAATAATAGGATGCTTGTCTGCAGACTCGGACTCATTTTCTTGCTCCCATGAGCGGGAAAGGGCATCGGCCTTACGATTCTGAGAACCCGGACAGAACTGGAGTTTAAAGTCAAACCTAGAGAAGAAAAGTGCCCATCTGGCCTGACGAGGATTCAGACATTGTGCGCCTTTGAGATATAAAAGATTTTTGTGGTCGGTAAGTATGGTGATTGAGTGGGAAGCTCCCTCCAACAGGTATCTCCACTCCTCCAGAGCGAGCTTGATGGCTAGCAACTCCTGATCGCCAATGGCATAGTTGCGCTCAGCTGGGGAGAACTTCCGGGAGAAGAAGCTGCAAGGATGTAGATGTCCATCTTTGGCCCTCTGGGATAACACTGCTCCTACTCCAACGGAGGAGGCATCTACCTCTAAGATAAAAGGAGAGTCGGTGTCGGGCTGTTTCAGAACTGGTGCAGAGATGAACCGTTGCTTCAGAAGGTGAAAGGCCTGTGTAGCTTCCTCGGACCACTTGGACGGATTAGCACCTTTCTTGGTTAATGTAGTGATAGGCGCCACAATGGTGGAAAAGTCTCGTATAAATTTTCTATAATAATTGGCGAACCCTAAGAACCTCTGGACCCCTTTGAGGCTTAAGGGTATAGGCCAATTCTGGATTGCTTGGAGTTTCTCAGGATCCATCTCTAGTCCGGAACCGGACACAATGTAACCTAGAAACGGAATGGTTTTAACTTCAAACACACACTTCTCCAATTTACAATAGAGGTGATTGACACGGAGACGGGAAAGAACCTCTTTTACCCAGAAACGATGATCTTCGAGATTATTAGCAAAGATGAGGATGTCGTCTAGATAAACCACGACATGGCGGTACAAGATGTCCCTGAAAATCTCATTCACGAAGTGCTGGAAGACTGCTGGAGCGTTGCTCAATCCGAAGGGCATGACGAGGTACTCATAATGTCCGTCACGGGTGTTAAAGGCGGTCTTCCACTCGTCACCCTCACGGATTCGGATGAGATTGTAGGCACCCCTCAAGTCCAGCTTTGTGAAAATAGTTGCACCACTAACTCTATCAAAGAGCTCGGTAATCAGGGGTAAAGGGTATCGGTTCTTGACGGTAATGTCGTTCAGACCTCTGTAGTCGATGCACGGACGCAGACCACCGTCTTTCTTCTTAACGAAGAAGAAGCCTGCGCCGGCTGGAGAAGAAGATGGTCGGATGAAACCCTTCGCCAGGTTCTCTTTGATGTACTCTTCCATGGAGTGTGTCTCAGGCAGAGACAACGGATAAGTTCGGCCTCGCGGTGGAACCTTCCCTGGAATGAGGTCGATTGGGCAGTCCCATTCTCTATGAGGAGGAAGGATATCAGCAGAGGCTTTACTGAACACGTCCGTGAAGTCTTGATATGGAGGAGGCGGAACATCAGATGACCTGGGGAAGGAAGAACAAACAGGAAGAACTTTGGCTAAACAAGTCTCAGCACAGGAGGGACCCCATGCCAGTATTTGCGTAGTCGTCCAGTCAATTGATGGGTTGTGGAGACGAAGCCATGGAAGGCCTAAAACCACTGGATGTGTGGCTCTTGGAATCACTAAAAAAGAAATATACTCAGAATGAAGAACTCCCACTCTCAGACGAACTGGAAGAGTCCTTAAGGAAATGACTGCGTCAAAAATCTTGCTGCCATCCACGGCAGTCAAAGAGATGGACGAGGACAGTCTCTCGGTGGGTAGGGACCACCGTTTAACATAAGCTTCGGTTATGAAATTCCCAGCTGCTCCGGAATCAAGGAGGGCAATGACGTTCCTGTAACGTTGAGCAATTTGGAGCGACACTGGGAGGTTACAGTCATGAGGAGATGGAGAGGAGATCATTACTCCTAGCCGGCCCTCTCCTTGGCGAGCTAGGATCTGGAGTTTCCCGGACGTTTGGGACAGGCATTGATAGTGTGCGACGGAGCTGCACAGTAGAGACAGAGAGACTCAGAGAGACGTCTTCGGCGCTCAGCGGGAGATAGACGGGAACGACTAATTTGCATAGGCTCATCCTTGGATGGAGATGGTTGACGAGGAGGAGGAGCAGAATATTTAGGAGTAGATGATCTTCCTCGCTCGGTTGCTCTCTCTCTGAAACGTAGATCAACCTTCGTGCAAAGAGAAATTAGCTCATCCAACTTAGAGGGCAAGTCTCTGGTAGCTAACTCATCCTTGATGCGTTCTGATAAGCCATGCCAGAATGCAGCATACAGGGCCTCGTCGTTCCATGCCAGTTCGGATGCCAGGATTTTAAACTGTATAAGATACTGTCCCACAGTACGTGTTCCCTGGCGTAAACGGAGAATCTCAGATGAAGCAGATGTTATCCGGCCTGGCTCGTCGAAGATGCGCCTGAATGTAGCTACAAAGTCAGTATAGGAGGATAGCAGGGGATCAGACTTCTCCCATAAAGGTGATGCCCAGTCAAGGGCTGAGCCACTGAGAAGGGAGATAATATAGGCAATTTTGGTACGGTCACTGAAGAAATTGCCAGGTAGAAGCTCAAAGTGGATTTCACATTGATTGAGAAATCCCCTGCAGAACCTTGGAGATCCATCAAATTTTGCTGGCGTTGGAAGATGAAGATGTGGACTGGAAATGGGTAAGGTGGGTGGGGTTACAGCTGGTGTCACTGTAGTGGACGCACCGGACGTGCCAGGTCCACGGAGGGTCGTTTGAATCCCATCCAGCCGTGTAGAGAGATCCTGGAGACAGCGGATGATGTGGCCCTGTGCAGCCTCCTGATGTTCAAGTCGGGCTGCCAGTTCTTGCATCGGCCTGGCCGCTTGATCCTGGTCTCCGGCTGGATTCATTAGGTCAGTGCTTACTGTCACAACTGAGGGCCTGAGCTGACGGGAGGCAGCCTCAGTTGTAGGGGCTGAGATGTAACGGAACCTGGGAGGTTGTATCAAACCCCTAGACATGTAAGTAACATGTAGAATAACTGCCCGAAGGCGTGACCACGACAACCAGGATAAAAGTCAATGATGTTTATTATGACAAACTCTGTAACACAGCAGCAGTAAAAGGAAACATAAAAGTCAACAGAGGATAAATACAATTCCTGGGTACTACAGGGTGGCAAGGGCCACAGGCACTGGTAGTGTGAGACAGTTCTTATAATCTTCTAGTTGGAAAGTCCTTACCAGGCCTGACTGTAGCAATGGAGAGAACCCAGGATCGTACCAGCTGATGTTCCAGGAAAGGCTGGGCTGCTGAAGGTAAAACGGCTGCTGTGGATACTGGCTGGAACCAGACTGTTGTTGGTACAGAGTGGATACTGGCTGGAACCAGTTAAATAATAAACGAACTTGAGAGCGATGAAATAATAATGAAGTTTGGAGTTTGAGAGCGGTGAAATAATAATACCGGTGGAGAGTGGTAAACTGCAGAAAAGGACACCGGCCCTTTAAGAGAAGCTGTACACTGCTGGAAGCTAGGCTGGAAGCAGGTGATTGTTTGAGAGCGGTGAAATAATAATACCGGTGGAGAGTGGTAAACTGCAGAAAGGACACCGGCCCTTTAAGAGAAGCTGTACACTGCTGGAAGCTGGGCTGGAAGCAGGTGATTGTTGTAGCTGGAAACAGGTGAGTCCAGAATGGATCGGAGAGTCAGGCTACACCGCAGATGATATGCTGGTGCGGGTCTCTATAGCAGAAGTCTGGAGACAGGAGCTGGAACCTGGAAGACAACCATAGGAGAGAGACAAACTGGAACTAGGTTAGACAACCAAAGCACTGACGCCTTCCTTGCTCAGGCACAGCATATTTATACCTGCAGCAAGGAAGGGGTTGGCTAGGCAATTATGCAGATTAACAATACAGACAGCAGATTGGTGGAAATGATCAGATGACAAAATCCAAGATGGCTGCGCCCATGCAGACACTTGGAGGGAAGTTTGGTTTGTAATCCATGTGAGAATTGAAACAGCAATGGCGGCGCCGGCCACAGGAGACAGGAGACGCCAGACTGATGATTGCACATCTAAACCACGCGGGCACAGCGGAGGCCGCGGCTGACGTAATTGCCACTCTGACACTCTGCATGCAGGAACTCAGGGACAGCGGTGGAGGCCGCGGGGAACGCCATTCCAGATGTTACATGGCGCCGCGGTGACCGCGTCTCAGAGTGACAGGAGAGGAGGCAGGAATGTGGACATCAGTGTAACGGATGGGATCCGGTCCTGGAATGCTGAGCCAGCCTCAGGAGGCATCTGAAGGGTAAGTAATGGCGTCCAGATACCCGGATCGTGACAGAGGGAGCACATACTACATACAGCACAGTACAGGAAGGGAGCACACACTACATACAGCACAGTACAGGGAGGAGGAGCACACACTACATACAGCACAGTACAGGGAGGAGGAGCACACACTACATACAGCACAGTACAGGGAGGAGGAGCACACACTACATACAGCACAGTACAGAAGGGAGCACACACTGCATACAGCACAGTACAGGGAGGGAGCACACACTACATACAGCACAGTACAGGGAGGAGGAGCACACACTACATACAGCACAGTACAGGGAGGAGGAGCACACACTACATACAGCACAGTACAGGGAGGGAGCACACACTACATACAGCACAGTACAGGGAGGGAGCACACACTACATACAGCACAGTACAGGGAGGAGGAGCACACACTACATACAGCACAGTACAGAAGGGAGCACACACTACATACAGCACAGTACAGGGAGGGAGCACACACTACATACAGCACAGTACAGGGAGGGGGAACACACACTACATACAGCACAGTACAGGGAGGGAGCACACACTACATACAGCACAGTACAGAGAGGGGGAGCACACACTACATACAGCACAGTACAGTACAGGGAGAAGGAGCACACACTACATACAGCACAGTACAGGGAGGGAGCACACACTACATACAGCACAGTACAGGGAGGGAGCACACACAAGTAGTGAAACACAGACACATGGGACCAGCGCAGCGGAATCTGTCCTAGTGGCCAATCTGACCCTGATTACATACATAGCCACCACATTACATACATAGCCACCACATTATTACAGGAACACCACCACATTACACGAATAGCACCACATTACATGTATAGCACCACACTATACAAATAGCACATTACATGTATAGCATCTCATTACACAAATAGCACCGCATTACATACGTAGCCACTGCATTACATAAATAGGCTCATCATCATGGACAGACATTGGGCAGCTATATGGCTGAAGGACATTGCATTAGAGATTGTCCCAGGGCTGGCTGTGAGTGCTGCCTGGTCAGCTGGCATCCTGAGAACAAAGTATATCCTGCTCCCGTCCAGTCCCCAAACTATACACTGTGTCCGGGGAAGCCCTAACCCTTACACCATCATGATAATGCAAATAATGTAATTAAAAATAACCTCTCTTCCGGGTCCCTTCAGTGCTCAGTCACCGCTCTGGCCAGTTCAGTGAGAGTGCGGGAGCTGCGGTGGCAGCGGGTGTAGTGAACCCGGCTCCGACCATCGCTTTGCTGCTGCTCCTGGGCCGGGCGTGTTGAAGAGACCTTTGGCTGGGGCCAGGGATAGGATCCTGCTGGACTGGTTAACTTTCTCCAGGTCCCCCGTTGGTAGAACAGCATCACCACTTTTCACGGCTAGTGGCACCTGGAAGTGCCCGCTAGCCTAACTTCCGGATTACATTCCAATGAACCACAAGTGCTGGAAGCAGTGTGAGCCAGCCCAGCCTGAGTTTGAATCGGCCTGTCTGAGGGGGATATGGGACCGGCCCATCGAAATCTGTTATGGTGTCCTGGTGGGCCAATCCACCCTTGTGCCCCACCCTCAAGAACGCGATTCCTGTTTCTTTTGGGTACCCCCTCATAAAAAGTAAACAACCCAGTTTTCTCTTCTTTTAAGCTTTGTTTTGTTTTAAATAAACTAATTTCACGAGAACAGGTTTTAAAGTATAACATAAAAGCAAGGAAATAAAGAACAGGTTGTTAACATGTTTTATTCTGTCAACATCACCATATAATGTTGTTAGTGGCTTTTTGTTAAGGTAGTGTAGCAAAAAATCCCAACAACAACAAATGCTGAAATAGGCCACAAACAAAAATATCAAGCACTGTGCTTTTCTTCCCATCATTAAAATACAAAATGATATTAAATGTTTATTTAAAACATTTATAGATATAGATAGATAGATAGATAGATAGATAACCAAAAATGCTTTTTCTTTCAACATACAAATCGAAAAAATGAATATTTGCAACATAGAAATACAACTGTACAAAATAACATTAATTATTATTGGGAATGTCACATTTTAGGTGGCTGACTAGGGGAGAGTGAAGAGCGACTTGGACATGTACCACCACCACCTCTAGTATATGTCCTTCGCCTGAGTGGTATTGGTGCAGGTGAGGGGTTTAAACTAATACTGGTTCTACTTTTTGGGCCAGGGAACTGACTCACAATTTGTGCCCCCAGTGACCTGTTTTGCTTCATGTCCCTCATAACATTGGTTTGATTTTGGAACATTTTGGAACTTTCTTAAAAACTTTCTTGAAATCTAATGTTTGCAGTTGTTTGTGCCTCTAATACTTGGTGGTTGAATTCCAGTATTCTTGTCATTCCAAAATCAGCAGTTACATTTGTATTGAGCTTAGTCCCATTTTATTTTTGGAGGATAAAACTGGAATTAATGCTGTCATGCTTATGCAAGCCCCTGGTAATTTGTGACAAGTCACTCATTTGTGTGTCCATTACTGCCACATGATGGCCATGGAATGCTGCCATAGAGGAGAGGAAGGAAGAGGCAGCATCAGTAGACTTATTTGTTGGTGGCTCTTGTAAGTCTGGGCTGGGTGGGCTTGGTGTTTGCGGCCTTTGTGGTATGGCTGGGACCATTTGTAATATTCCCATGACATCTTGTGTTTCCTCAAGTGGCTGTGTTGTTAAAGAACAAGATTCTTGTGGAACTAAAGGAAAATATTAGGTCAGTATGAGTGAATTTATGAAATACAAAGGTAAACACGGTAGAATGACCAATTCTGGACTGTGGTCTGCAAAAACAAAGTAAATAACTAGGCAGCCCCCCAAACCAACATAAATCAGTTTGCCAGTCCAATATACAGATGTGTTGTTTTGTGCATCAAATGTAAAAAGAATGATGCATGATGCTTTTAAAGTAGTCCAAAAGTCAGGGGGGGGGGGGGGGGGGGGGCGGTGTTCCTCTTCCTAGCCAGTGGTTCAAATGATGAACATGATAGCAATAGTATATAATATGATTACTACAGCTGCTGCCACAACATGCAGTTTAGGAGACAAAACGCATGCCGGTATGGTGACTTCTTCTTCTAAGTTTGCGGTGTGTGGAAAGTTGAGTGCTCAGTGAGTCCACTGGACCAGACAGTAGCTACCCGGAAGAAGAGACAGGTGCCTTACCATGAAGTGGGAGAATGTGTGCTTAGAAAGTGCAGTTCTGTCACCTACTGGTTCTATTATGTTTCTTTGTTTATTATGGAAAGTTTAACATTTTCCTGACTACTTATGTTTATAATAGTTAAATATGCAGGGTTGTTTGTTCCCTTCAGGACTGAGGTTGGGAAACACTGGCTTATACCATCTATACCATCTAGTGTTAAATATTAATACTGTATTCCATACATTAGGTTCTTCCACAGCTCCTCCCAACTCCTGAACTTGCTCTAGCTTTTCGCAGAGCAGGAGATTGTTATTTACATTTGGAAGCTCCCCTCTAGAAATCTTGTGTTTGCCCTTGCACATGGAGGTGACTGTGTGTCCCCACTCCTCACAGAATACTGCTTGGCTGTCTGGTAGATTGTTATGCTGGAGATGACCCTGAAAGAAATGAAGCCTATGTAAACTGAAAGCCAACAATGTATTTTGGGGGTCATTCCGAGTTGATCGCTTGCTACGGATTTTCGCAGCGCAGCGATTATGGCAGAACGGGCCTAATCTGCACATGCGTATGCACTGCAATGCGCATCGTACAAGTACAAAGAGCTTTGTGGTTTTGCACAGGTTCTAGCAACGCTTTCAGTCGCACTGGCAGACGCAAGGAGATTGACAGGAAGTGGGAGTTTCTTGGTGTCAACTGACTGTTTTCTGGGAGTGTTTGGATAAACGCAGGCGTGGCCGGGAGTTTGCTGGGCGGGTATCTGACGTCAATACCGGGACCTTCGTCGCAGCAATCATCACACAGAATAAGTAACTACAGGGCTGGTCTTGTTCTACACAAAATGTGTTTGCTGCCGCTCGGCTGCACAGGCGTTCACACTCTTGCAAAGCGAAAATACACTCCCCCGTGGGCGGCGACTATGCGTTTGCACGGCTGCTAAAAGTAGCTAGCGAGCGATCAACTAAGAGTGAGGGCCTTTGGCTGGGCTGCTTTCTTTTCCCCACTAGCAGTTTTGTCTGTCATGTCATATTGGCATAGGAAGAAAACGTATTAGGCAAAATATTGTACTTTTTATGCCCAAAATAAAACTAAATAAATAGTCTGGCTACACGTGCCTGGACATTTGTACAAATCAACAAAACTGATCCAATGTACACTGGTCTAACCATTAGCAGAGCAGACAAGCAACTGTACTTAGTATTGGCCCAATGTGTCACCTTTTGCACATGGAAACACAGTGGTAATGTATTTAGTAATGGCACCAACAAATAAATCTTCCTTTCTCTTTGTCACTAATAAAGTTTATCTTTTGTGTTTTTTTTCCAAACCAGATACAACACGGTCAACAAAAAGATATTGGATGTGTGGACAGATATCTTTCCTAACATGACATATACCCAGAGCCGGCCCTAACCAATATGATGCTCTAGGCAAGATTTTGTCTGGTGCCCCCTAGCACCGCCGCTAGTTCCGCCTCTGCCCCTGCACCCCTTTCCCATCACCATCACCCCTCACCCATAGCAGTCCTCATTTTGGTGTTCCTAACCCCTATATTTTAAATAGGAACATTGCTCAAAATCTAAAAAGGGGTGTGTTCTGGCTAGGAAGGGGGCATGGCCACAAAATAATACCCCCAATTCAAATGATCCCACACACTAGTGCAACTTTATTCACACACATAATGCCCCTTACACATATGCCCACCACTACTGCACAACCAACCCACCCGCACACATCACTCACATGGCCGCTAACACTGTGACATCTGCCTCTGCTTGGATACAGATGTGTCCTCATACAGCTTGCCTCAATACGCCATGCAGCAGGAGATGCCTGGCGTGAGTCAGCTGGCAGCTTTGCTAACGTTGGGCGCCTTTTTTTATGAAAATGCGTCTTATTTGCATTACTTTGTGGCTAGAATACACAAGCAGCTTCTGCTGTATAAAATGATATGCAGCATGCCTATATTCTGTGTGCGACTGTGACTGTATCTGCATATGAAATGCTACGTTACAGTGATTTCCGGGAATACACTGTAACGTAGCATTTCGTTTGCAGATACAGCCACACACAGAATATAGGCATGCCGCATATCATTTTAATCAGCAGAAGCTGCTTGCGCCCCTAGGCATACCAAATGCCCTAGGCATTTGCCTAGTTCGGCTATGCCTATGGCCGGCTCTGCCTATACCCCTTTTACACTGCCAGCATATAACACGGGTTATTGCACATGAACGTGATAACCCGTGTTACTGCTCGATGTAAAAGGGCAGAGTTGGAATAATGCAGGTCGAGTGACCCGGTATTCCAACTCGGATAGTTTGCAGGGTTGAACACGTGTTCAACCCGGCAAACTGTTCAGTGTAAACGGGACCCGGCTTCCCGTTTACAGTGTATGAGTGGGTGGCGCTTGGAGATCATGTGACCTCCAAGCGCCGCCCACATTGTGTCACTGGCAATGTCACCAACCCGGCATGCTGGGTTGATGACTCTGGTCTAAATGGGGGCTGACGAGGGTCGCAGACGGGTAGCACCCATGTCAGGCTCCCAGCTGCGACCCGCAATTTAGGTCTAAAAGCGGTTTAATTCATATTTTCCAGTCTGCACAAAATGCAGGTCATTGTTTGTAAAGTACTATGCAGATTGGAATAAATGTACAGTTTAAAGAAAAACCATTATGTCACACTGAACACTTTAAACTAACATGCCAAAGGTTATCGTTAGTGGGTATGGGACTCAGGGTCGACAGTGTCTAGGTTGAAACACATTAGGTCTAGAGATGAGCGCCTGAAATTTTTCGGGTTTTGTGTTTTGGTTTTGGGTTCGGTTCCGCGGCCGTGTTTTGGGTTCGAACGCGTTTTGGCAAAACCTCACCGAATTTTTTTTGTCGGATTCGGGTGTGTTTTGGATTCGGGTGTTTTTTTTCAAAAAACACTAAAAAACAGCTTAAATCATAGAATTTGGGGGTCATTTTGATCCCAAAGTATTATTAACCTCAAAAACCATAATTTACACTCATTTTCAGTCTATTCTGAATACCTCACACCTCACAATATTATTTTTAGTCCTAAAATTTGCACCGAGGTCGCTGTGTGAGTAAGATAAGCGACCCTAGTGGCCGACACAAACACCGGGCCCATCTAGGAGTGGCACTGCAGTGTCACGCAGGATGTCCCTTCCAAAAAACCCTCCCCAAACAGCACATGACGCAAAGAAAAAAAGAGGCGCAATGAGGTAGCTGTGTGAGTAAGATTAGCGACCCTAGTGGCCGACACAAACACCGGGCCCATCTAGGAGTGGCACTGCAGTGTCACGCAGGATGGCCCTTCCAAAAAACCCTCCCCAAACAGCACATGACGCAAAGAAAAAAAGAGGCGCAATGAGGTAGCTGTGTGAGTAAGATTAGCGACCCTAGTGGCCGACACAAACACCGGGCCCATCTAGGAGTGGCACTGCAGTGTCACGCAGGATGTCCCTTCCAAAAAACCCTCCCCAAACAGCACATGACGCAAAGAAAAAAAGAGGCGCAATGAGGTAGCTGTGTGAGTAAGATTAGCGACCCTAGTGGCCGACACAAACACCGGGCCCATCTAGGAGTGGCACTGCAGTGTCACGCAGGATGTCCCTTCCAAAAAACCCTCCCCAAACAGCACATGACGCAAAGAAAAAAAGAGGCGCAATGAGGTAGCTGACTGTGTGAGTAAGATTAGCGACCCTAGTGGCCGACACAAACACCGGGCCCATTTAGGAGTGGCACTGCAGGGTCACGCAGGATGTCCCTTCCAAAAAACCCTCCCCAATCAGCACATGATGCAAAGAAAAAGAAAAGAAAAAAGAGGTGCAAGATGGAATTGTCCTTGGGCCCTCCCACCCACCCTTATGTTGTATAAACAAAACAGGACATGCACACTTTAACCAACCCATCATTTCAGTGACAGGGTCTGCCACACGACTGTGACTGATATGACGGGTTGGTTTGGACCCCCCCAAAAAAGAAGCAATTAATCTCTCCTTGCACAAACTGGCTCTACAGAGGCAAGATGTCCACCTCATCATCACCCTCCGATATATCACCGTGTACATCCCCCTCCTCACAGATTATCAATTCGTCCCCACTGGAATCCACCATCTCAGCTCCCTGTGTACTTTGTGGAGGCAATTGCTGCTGGTCAATGTCTCCGCGGAGGAATTGATTATAATTCATTTTAAGGAACATCATCTTCTCCACATTTTCTGGATGTAACCTCGAACGCCGATTGCTGACAAGGTGAGCGGCGGCACTAAACACTCTTTCGGAGTACACACTTGTGGGAGGGCAACTTAGGTAGAATAAAGCCAGTTTGTGCAAGGGCCTCCAAATTGCCTCTTTTTCCTGCCAGTATAAGTACGGACTGTGTGACGTGCCTACTTGGATGCGGTCACTCATATAATCCTCCACCATTCTATCAATGTTGAGAGAATCATATGCAGTGACAGTAGACGACATGTCCGTAATCGTTGTCAGGTCCTTCAGTCCGGACCAGATGTCAGCATCAGCAGTCGCTCCAGACTGCCCTGCATCACCGCCAGCGGGTGGGCTCGGAATTCTGAGCCTTTTCCTCGCACCCCCAGTTGCGGGAGAATGTGAAGGAGGAGATGTTGACAGGTCGCGTTCCGCTTGACTTGACAATTTTGTCACCAGCAGGTCTTTCAACCCCAGCAGACTTGTGTCTGCCGGAAAGAGAGATCCAAGGTAGGCTTTAAATCTAGGATCGAGCACGGTGGCCAAAATGTAGTGCTCTGATTTCAACAGATTGACCACCCGTGAATCCTTGTTAAGCGAATTAAGGGCTCCATCCACAAGTCCCACATGCCTAGCGGAATCGCTCCGTGTTAGCTCCTCCTTCAATGTCTCCAGCTTCTTCTGCAAAAGCCTGATGAGGGGAATGACCTGACTCAGGCTGGCAGTGTCTGAACTGACTTCACGTGTGGCAAGTTCAAAGGGCATCAGAACCTTGCACAACGTTGAAATCATTCTCCACTGCGCTTGAGACAGGTGCATTCCACCTACTATATCGTGCTCAATTGTATAGGCTTGAATGGCCTTTTGCTGCTCCTCCAACCTCTGAAGCATATAGAGGGTTGAATTCCACCTCGTTACCACTTCTTGCTTCAGATGATGGCAGGGCAGGTTCAGTAGTTTTTGGTGGTGCTCCAGTCTTCTGTACGTGGTGCCTGTACGCCGAAAGTGTCCCGCAATTCTTCTGGCCACCGACAGCATCTCTTGCACGCCCCTGTCGTTTTTTAAAAAATTCTGCACCACCAAATTCAAGGTATGTGCAAAACATGGGACGTGCTGGAATTTGCCCATATTTAATGCACACACAATATTGCTGGCGTTGTCCGATGCCTCCACCATTCTATCAATGTTGAGAGAATCATATGCAGTGACAGTAGACGACATGTCCGTAATCGTTGTCAGGTCCTTCAGTCCGGACCAGATGTCAGCATCAGCAGTCGCTCCAGACTGCCCTGCATCACCGCCAGCGGGTGGGCTCGGAATTCTGAGCCTTTTCCTCGCACCCCCAGTTGCGGGAGAATGTGAAGGAGGAGATGTTGACAGGTCGCGTTCCGCTTGACTTGACAATTTTGTCACCAGCAGGTCTTTCAACCCCAGCAGACTTGTGTCTGCCGGAAAGAGAGATCCAAGGTAGGCTTTAAATCTAGGATCGAGCACGGTGGCCAAAATGTAGTGCTCTGATTTCAACAGATTGACCACCCGTGAATCCTTGTTAAGCGAATTAAGGGCTCCATCCACAAGTCCCACATGCCTAGCGGAATCGCTCCGTGTTAGCTCCTCCTTCAATGTCTCCAGCTTCTTCTGCAAAAGCCTGATGAGGGGAATGACCTGACTCAGGCTGGCAGTGTCTGAACTGACTTCACGTGTGGCAAGTTCAAAGGGCATCAGAACCTTGCACAACGTTGAAATCATTCTCCACTGCGCTTGAGACAGGTGCATTCCACCTACTATATCGTGCTCAATTGTATAGGCTTGAATGGCCTTTTGCTGCTCCTCCAACCCCTGAAGCATATAGAGGGTTGAATTCCACCTCGTTACCACTTCTTGCTTCAGATGATGGCAGGGCAGGTTCAGTAGTTTTTGGTGGTGCTCCAGTCTTCTGTACGTGGTGCCTGTACGCCGAAAGTGTCCCGCAATTCTTCTGGCCACCGACAGCATCTCTTGCACGCCCCTGTCGTTTTTTAAAAAATTCTGCACCACCAAATTCAAGGTATGTGCAAAACATGGGACGTGCTGGAATTTGCCCATATTTAATGCACACACAATATTGCTGGCGTTGTCCGATGCCACAAATCCACAGGAGAGTCCAATTGGGGTAAGCCATTCCGCGATGATCTTCCTCAGTTGCCGTAAGAGGTTTTCAGCTGTGTGCGTATTCTGGAAAGCGGTGATACAAAGCGTAGCCTGCCTAGGAAAGAGTTGGCGTTTGCGAGATGCTGCTACTGGTGCCGCCGCTGCTGTTCTTGCGGCGGGAGTCCATACATCTACCCAGTGGGCTGTCACAGTCATATAGTCCTGACCCTGCCCTGCTCCACTTGTCCACATGTCCGTGGTTAAGTGGACATTGGGTACAACTGCATTTTTTAGGACACTGGTGAGTCTTTTTCTGACGTCCGTGTACATTCTCGGTATCGCCTGCCTAGAGAAGTGGAACCTAGATGGTATTTGGTAACGGGGGCACACTGCCTCAATAAATTGTCTAGTTCCCTGTGAACTAACGGCGGATACCGGACGCACGTCTAACACCAACATAGTTGTCAAGGCCTCAGTTATCCGCTTTGCAGTAGGATGACTGCTGTGATATTTCATCTTCCTCGCAAAGGACTGTTGAACAGTCAATTGCTTACTGGAAGTAGTACAAGTGGGCTTACGACTTCCCCTCTGGGATGACCATCGACTCCCAGCGGCAACAACAGCAGCGCCAGCAGCAGTAGGCGTTACACGCAAGGATGCATCGGAGGAATCCCAGGCAGGAGAGGACTCGTCAGAATTGCCAGTGACATGGCCTGCAGGACTATTGGCATTCCTGGGGAAGGAGGAAATTGACACTGAGGGAGTTGGTGGGGTGGTTTGCGTGAGCTTGGTTACAAGAGGAAGGGATTTACTGGTCAGTGGACTGCTTCCGCTGTCACCCAAAGTTTTTGAACTTGTCACTGACTTATTATGAATGCGCTGCAGGTGACGTATAAGGGAGGATGTTCCGAGGTGGTTAACGTCCTTACCCCTACTTATTACAGCTTGACAAAGGGAACACACGGCTTGACACCTGTTGTCCGCATTTCTGGTGAAATACCTCCACACCGAAGAGCTGATTTTTTTGGTATTTTCACCTGGCATGTCAACGGCCATATTCCTCCCACGGACAACAGGTGTCTCCCTGGCTGCCTGACTTAAACAAACCACCTCACCATCAGAATCCTCCTGGTCAATTTCCTCCCCAGCGCCAGCAACACCCATATCCTCCTCATCCTGGTGTACTTCAACACTGACATCTTCAATCTGACTATCAGGAACTGGACTGTGGGTGCTCCTTCCAGCACTTGCAGGGGGCGTGCAAATGGTGGAAGGCGCATGCTCTTCACGTCCAGTGTTGGGAAGGTCAGGCATCGCAACCGACACAATTGGACTCTCCTTGTGGATTTGGGATTTCGAAGAATGCACAGTTCTTTGCTGTGCTGCTTTTGCCAGCTTGAGTCTTTTCATTTTTCTAGCGAGAGGCTGAGTGCTTCCATCCTCATGTGAAGCTGAACCACTAGCCATGAACATAGGCCAGGGCCTCAGCCGTTCCTTGCCACTCCGTGTCGTAAATGGCATATTGGCAAGTTTACGCTTCTCCTCCGACAATTTTATTTTAGGTTTTGGAGTCCTTTTTTTTCTGATATTTGGTGTTTTGGATTTGACATGCTCTGTACTATGACATTGGGCATCGGCCTTGGCAGACGACGTTGCTGGCATTTCATCGTCTCGGCCATGACTAGTGGCAGCAGCTTCAGCACGAGGTGGAAGTGGATCTTGATCTTTCCCTAATTTTGGAACCTCAACATTTTTGTTCTCCATATTTTAATAGGCACAACTAAAAGGCACCTCAGGTAAACAATGGAGATGGATACTAGTATACAATTATGGACTGCCTGCCGAGTGCAGACACAGAGGTAGCCACAGCCGTGAACTACCGTACTGTACTGTGTCTGCTGCTAATATAGACTGGTTGATAAAGAGATAGTATACTCGTAACTAGTATGTATGTATAAAGAAAGAAAAAAAAACCACGGTTAGGTGGTATATACAATTATGGACGGGCTGCCGAGTGCCGACACAGAGGTAGCCACAGCCGTGAACTACCGCACTGTACTGTGTCTGCTGCTAATATATAGACTGGTTGATAAAGAGATAGTATACTCGTAACTAGTATGTATGTATAAAGAAAGAAAAAAAAACCACGGTTAGGTGGTATATACAATTATGGACGGGCTGCCGAGTGCCGACACAGAGGTAGCCACAGCCGTGAACTACTGCACTGTACTGTGTCTGCTGCTAATATAGACTGGTTGATAAAGAGATAGTATACTCGTAACTAGTATGTATGTATAAAGAAAGAAAAAAAAACCACGGTTAGGTGGTATATACAATTATGGACGGGCTGCCGAGTGCCGACACAGAGGTAGCCACAGCCGTGAACTACCGCACTGTACTGTGTCTGCTGCTAATATATAGACTGGTTGATAAAGAGATAGTATACTCGTAACTAGTATGTATGTATAAAGAAAGAAAAAAAAACCACGGTTAGGTGGTATATACAATTATGGACGGGCTGCCGAGTGCCGACACAGAGGTAGCCACAGCCGTGAACTACCGCACTGTACTGTGTCTGCTGCTAATATATAGACTGGTTGATAAAGAGATAGTATACTCGTAACTAGTATGTATGTATAAAGAAAGAAAAAAAAACCACGGTTAGGTGGTATATACAATTATGGACGGGCTGCCGAGTGCCGACACAGAGGTAGCCACAGCCGTGAACTACCGCACTGTACTGTGTCTGCTGCTAATATATAGACTGGTTGATAAAGAGATAGTATACTCGTAACTAGTATGTATGTATAAAGAAAGAAAGAAAAACCACGGTTAGGTGGTATATACAATTATGGACGGGCTGCCGAGTGCCGACACAGAGGTAGCCACAGCCGTGAACTACCGCACTGTACTGTGTCTGCTGCTAATATAGACTGGTTGATAAAGAGATAGTATACTCGTAACTAGTATGTATGTATAAAGAAAGAAAAAAAAACCACGGTTAGGTGGTATATACAATTATGGACGGGCTGCCGAGTGCCGACACAGAGGTAGCCACAGCCGTGAACTACCGCACTGTACTGTGTCTGCTGCTAATATAGACTGGTTGATAAAGAGATAGTATACTCGTAACTAGTATGTATGTATAAAGAAAGAAAAAAAAACCACGGTTAGGTGGTATATACAATTATGGACGGGCTGCCGAGTGCCGACACAGAGGTAGCCACAGCCGTGAACTACCGCACTGTACTGTGTCTGCTGCTAATATAGACTGGTTGATAAAGAGATAGTATACTCGTAACTAGTATGACTATAAAGAAAGAAAAAAAAACCACGGTTAGGTGGTATATACAATTATGGACGGGCTGCCGAGTGCCGACACAGAGGTAGCCACAGCCGTGAACTACCGCACTGTACTGTGTCTGCTGCTAATATAGACTGGTTGATAAAGAGATAGTATACTACTAATATTATATATACTGGTGGTCAGGTCACTGGTCACTAGTCACACTGGCAGTGGCACTCCTGCAGCAAAAGTGTGCACTGTTTAATTTTAATATAATATTATGTACTCCTGGCTCCTGCTATAACCTATAACTGGCACTGCAGTGCTCCCCAGTCTCCCCCACAATTATAAGCTGTGTGAGCTGAGCACAGTCAGATATATATATACATTGATGCAGCACACTGGGCTGAGCAGTGCACACAGATATGGTATGTGACTGAGTCACTGTGTGTATCGTTTTTTTCAGGCAGAGAACGGATATATTAAATAAAACAAACAACTGCACTGTCTGGTGGTCACTGTGGTCGTCAGTCACTAAACTCTGCACTCTCTTCTACAGTATCACAGCCTCAGGTCAATCTCTCTCTCTCTCTCTCAACCCTAATCTAAATGGAGAGGACGCCAGCCACGTCCTCTCCCTATCAATCTCAATGCACGTGTGAAAATGGCGGCGACGCGCGGCTCCTTATATAGAATCCGAGTCTCGCGAGAATCCGACAGCGTCATGATGACGTTCGGGCGCGCTCGGGTTAACCGAGCAAGGCGGGAGGATCCGAGTCTGCTCGGACCCGTGAAAAAAACATGAAGTTCGTGCGGGTTCGGATTCAGAGAAACCGAACCCGCTCATCTCTAATTAGGTCAACATCTATTGGTCGACAGTGACTAGGTCGGCACAGGCATTATGTCGACATGAACAAACTCAACATGAAAAAAGGTCAACATGAGTTTTTAATGTTTTTTTTTGGTGTTGTTTTCTTCGTAAAGTGACAGGGAACCCCAATTAGTGCACCGTATTCACTCGCCATGCTTTGGGCAAGCTTACCATTCCCAATTGTAGTCCACGTGGATCGTAAAGTATGAAAAAGTAAAAAGAATGGAAACAAATGTGAAAAACTGTTGTCGACCTTTTTCCACGTCGACCTTGCTCATGTTGACCTAATGGCCGTGTCGATTTATTTCCTGTGTCAACCTACTCAATGTCAACTAATAGGTGTCGACCTAGACAGTGTCGACCTAGAATCCGGATACCATCATTAGTATATTACTCACTCTGTTTGGGTGGGGCATCCGTGTCGTGGATGTGCAGAGCCTCATTGAATACCTCTGGGGGGATGATGGAGTGCAATGGCTCCTAATATTTCAGCCACTACTGCTGGAACGGGGAGCCACCATCGGTTTCCCTCTGGTGTCATGCGTCTGTGGCCATATTGTGTTTGACCTGACACTAAAAATCACTGCAGACATCCATATTGCGCTTCAGAGTGCCTGAGCAATTCACCTCCAACAAAATATTTTGCCACGTGAGGAATTTCTTGCGACTACTTGTTCTTGAGGTGTAGCAGCCAAACAAATGGTCATAATACCTCATCACTCCATTCATGGGGGCCACCTTTCCTCAAAGGCAAACCACATCTTGTGGCTACTCTTGGTCTTGCCCCTGACTACACAGCCATCATAATCATCCTCCCCAAACTCTTACTCCAACAAGGACTGCTGTACAGACACATCCTCCACATCTGACTCCAAGGGGTATATTTACTAATAGTCGATTTGAGTTGATGTTGATTGACATATTTTTTTGTTTGTTTGTTTGTTTGTTTTTTCGATGTTGGGTCGATTGTTGATCAATTTTGTGTTTCCGGGTCTAAATCACACATTTTCTAACAGATAAATCTGGGTCAATTTTTTGGGGGTTGATTTTTGGTCGATTTTGTATTTCAGGGTCTAAATTCTACTTTTACTAACAGATGATTTTTGGCTTTTTTTTTTTTAAACAATGTCAAAAATCACCTGTTAGTAAATGTGTGACTTAGATCCTGAAACATAAAATCGACCAAAAACCGCCCCAAATAGACTTTTAGTAAATATACCCCCAACTCCCCAGCCCTCCGCCACATTCCACATTCTTCCGCCATCACAACACAAAACACTCTGAACTTCCTCAGACTACCTGACGCAGAGCGGCTTGCGAGGCCAAGGAAACTGGGTACATGACTCAATCCTTGGCCTATTCACTCCTGGAAAATGGGATAACATGCCTCAGTTTCCAGCAGTCCTGGTCGCCTCTGCCTGTTAATCAGGCTGAGGTGTTTGCATTACTGTGATGCGATCGCACATGTGCAGAACGGGTGCTGTGTGCATGTGCAGTTTCCTGATCACCGTGAAACTGTGTGTAGGGTCGCTTTTGCGATCCAGCCTGAATAACCCAAATAGTATGAATTATATTAATTCCACCGTTCCTAGGATAACTAGGCTGATGGTGGACTATTCCAACACCCCTTGGTGGGTGTAGGTTAATAGTGTTAAATATAGATTCAAATATCATTTTTCTTTGGAAAACTATAACATTGTGTCCAACTGTTTAAGAGGCCCAACATTACTGTCATCTTGACTGATGCAGATCTCTTACCATGGCTCATCTCTCCCCTGTGACTAATGTCTTGCTCCGTAGACAGCACGTTCCTGCCTTTTGACTGATGTCGAGCACCACATAGCGCATGTTTGCTATTTCACTACTGCCAAGCCCCAGGAAACTGCGCCTCTGTGAATTGTGTAGAAAGAAACGCTTTACCATCTATCCTTTGTTTCTAAAAGTTTTTCGTTTTAGGAAGGGCAGTGGAGATTCATGTCTTATGGTCTCTTGTCTGAACCTATTAGCGCTGTGCTCCTTACAATGAGAACATCATTTGGTGTGCATAGAGTGGAGTCGGGAAAGATAAACACTTCTGCCGGCAGAGAAGCCAATAGTTCAGTCACTGCAGCATTCAGTCTGTGATGAAACAAGTTGTGGGTTACTAACAAGAAAATACAGTTCCGCCCTACATTAACACAAACCTAGAGCACAAATTGATCTATAATGACAAGCTGTATTTCAACATTCAGGAAGATTAATGAGAACGTTCCCATACAAAATTAGGACTTTTAAAATATCAATTTAACCAAACAAGTGTAAACAATTGAACTTTTGGACATTCCCCTTATTGCTGTGTGATGCCCTCATTCTCTTCACCTGAGACTGCATTTTTAAAAGAACAATCTTTTGGCCCAATAGGCTTAGTGCATAGGGTGAATCTATTTAGCAAACACTCCTGTCCCCCTCTGGAGCAGTCTCTGTGTGATTTACTCCCGCTAGCCAGCTCTTCATCACCTTCCAATAAGCACCTGTTCATTTTTATTGACCTCACCCAAGGTCATCTAGTAGACAAAATACAGATGCTAACAAGGGGACAATGCCAGACTTGGTATGCTGCACTGAGAATGTACTATAGATAACCTTTTTACTGCTGTATAATGTGCAAAAGACCATCACTCATATCTAGTATCATGTTCCCAGATTATTTCAAGCTAAAATAAATATTCCTGCATCATCTGCCTTGTGCAAGGGACTCTGACTATAAAGTTATCTAATTTAGCCTGGAGCTGTGTGTGTGTTACAATTATCTAGCCCATTAAACTATGGACTTATTAGAAGGAACATTTATGAGACGAATGCAGTTTAAGTGCAACATATTCATTATTATATTCTTCCTATCTGAGCCAACATCAATGGCCAGGATATCTCTTTGTTCCTATTGCAGCATTAAGAAATTCATTTTTTATTTTAGTTCCCTATTTATCAAGTATCTCATATTGGACAGATAAAAGCCCATTTTGGCGAAGAGCAAATAGTAAAGTGATAGCTTCAGCTATCACTTTATTGCCGAGTGTGAACCTAGCTTGCCTACTGGTAATGCCGGGCCACTGGCCTGATCATTAATAAGCATGTGCTAACAACAGAGATTCAAACCTAAAACCATTTTGTAATCCTGAGATTTCAGAATTATCGAGCTTCAATGTTGGAATTGGGATTAAGGGCAAATAAAAGCATTATATTAAAAAAAAAAAAAAAATTGTTTCTTCATCCATCCTGTCCTCTCTGCTGTCCGTCTTCCCTCTCCTATCCTCTCTGCCATCTATTTTCCCCATCCTGTCCTTTCTGTTATCATCCCCCTGTCTCTCTGCCATCCATCCCCCTCATATCCTCTTGCCAATCCCTCTTCCCCTCCTCTACGTTATGCCATCCATCTCACCCCCCCTGCCCTCTGCCATCTATCTTATAGAAACATAGAATTTGACGGCAGATAAGAATCTTCTCCTCCCACCTCTCCTTTCACTTACTTTATTCACATAATGGCTAAGAAGAGGCTTCTCTTGTTGATGGGCACGTTGTCCAATCCTCTCCCAGGCAGGGGCATAAGTTCATACCAGGCTCCCAGAGGCAAAATAGATGGTGGTGCCGCCCCCTCCCATGTGTTTCATCAGCCAGCCCTCTTCTGTCTCCAGCCCCTTTCTGTCTCACCAGTCAACCCCCTTCTGTCTCACTAGTCATCCTCTTTCTGTCTCACCAGTCAACCCCCTTCTGTCTCACTAGTCATCCTCTTTCTGTCTCACCAGTCAACCCCCTTCTGTCTCACTAGCCCCCTGCTGTCTCTCCAACCAGCCTCCTTCTGTCTCATCAGTTAATTCCTCTTCTTTCTCTTCAGTCAAACCCCTTCTGTATCACCAGCCAGCCACTCCTCTATCTCACCTGCCAGCCACTCCTCTGTCTCACCTGCCAGCCACTCCTCTGTCTCACCTGCCATCCACTCCTCTGTCTCACCAGCCAGCCACTCCTCTATCTCACCTGCCAGCCACTCCTCTATCTCACCTGCCAGCCACTCCTCTGTCTCACCTGCCAGCCACTCCTCTGTCTCACCTGCCATCCACTCCTCTGTCTCACCTGCCAGCCACTCCTCTGTATCACCAGCCAGCCACTCCTCTATCTCACCTGCCAGCCACTCCTCTATCTCACCTGCCAGCCACTCCTCTGTCTCACCTGCCAGCCACTCCTCTGTCTCACCTGCCATCCACTCCTCTGTCTCACCTGCCAGCCACTCCTCTGTATCACCAGCCAGCTACTCCTCTATCTCACCTGCCAGCCACTCCTCTATCTCACCTGCCATCCACTCCTCTGTCTCACCTGCCAGCCACTCCTCTGTCTCACCTGCCAGCCACTCCTCTGTCTCACCTGCCAGCCACTCCTCTGTATCACCAGCCAGCCACTCCTCTATCTCACCTGCCAGCCACTCCTCTATCTCACCTGCCAGCCACTCCTCTATCTCACCTGCCAGCCACTCCTCTGTCTCACCTGCCATCCACTCCTCTGTCTCACCTGCAAGCCACTCCTCTATCTCACCTGCCAGCCACTCCTCTATCTCACCTGCCAACCACTCCTCTGTCTCACCTGCCAGCCACTCCTCTGTCTCACCTGCCAGCCACTCCTCTGTCTCACCTGCCAGCCACTCCTCTGTCTCACCTGCCAGCCACTCCTCTGTATCACCAGCCAGCCACTCCTCTATCTCACCTGCCAGCCACTCCTCTATCTCACCTGCCAGCCACTCCTCTATCTCACCTGCCAGCCACTCCTCTGTCTCACCTGCCATCCACTCCTCTGTCTCACCTGCCAGCCACACCTCTATCTCACCTGCCAACCACTCCTCTGTCTCACCTGCCAGCCACTCCTCTGTCTCACCTGCCAGCCACTCCTCTGTCTCACCTGCCAGCCACTCCTCTGTCTCACCTGCCAGCCACTCCTCTGTCTCACCTGCCAGCCACTCCTCTGTCTCACCTGCCAGCCACTCCTCTGTCTCACCTGCCAGCCACTCCTCTGTATCACCAGCCAGCCACTCCTCTATCTCACCTGCCAGCCACTCCTCTATCTCACCTGCCAGCCACTCCTCTATCTCACCTGCCAGCCACTCCTCTGTCTCACCTGCCAGCCACTCCTCTGTATCACCAGCCAGCCACTCCTCTATCTCACCTGCCAGCCACTCCTCTATCTCACCTGCCAGCCACTCCTCTGTCTCACCTGCCATCCACTCCTCTGTCTCACCTGCCAGCCACACCTCTATCTCACCTGCCAGCCACTCCTCTGTCTCACCTGCCAGCCACTCCTCTATCTCACCTGCCAGCCACTCCTCTGTCTCACCTGCCAGCCACTCCTCTGTCTCACCTGCCAGCCACTCCTCTATCTCACCTGCCAGCCACTCCTCTATCTCACCTGCCAGCCACTCCTCTGTCTCACCTGCCAGCCACTCCTCTGTCTCACCTGCCAGCCACTCCTCTATCTCACCTGCCAGCCACTCCTCTCTCTCACCTGCCAGCCACTCCTCTATCTCACCTGCCAGCCACTCCTCTGTCTCACTAGCCAGCCCCCTTCTGTTTCACCATCCAGCCCCTGCTTCTGTTTAGCCCCCTTCTGTCTCCCCTTTTGTCTCTCCATTCAATTCCCTTTCTGTCTCTCCAGCCAGCCCCATTCGGTCACCCCAGCTACACCCCCCTCATCTAGCCCCCTGCAGCCCACAGATACCTCCTGTGTATTCTGGCACCGGCTGCTCCTCTTAATGCTGCGACTGACTCCTCTCTGTAACCAGCATGGTGCATTTGATGTCATGAATTTGCGTGCACCTGTCACAATAAAAAAAAAGCGGTTGCCCAGAAACCTTGCAGATAGATCCATCTACAACCGCTGCCTGTGCTGCTGCAGTGATCATAAATTAATGTATCTGTGCTCCATGTGCCCCTCTCACAGCTGGTGCCTAGGGGCAAATGCTTCCATGGCTTCTAGGAGTTCTGCCACTGCTCTCCACCTACTGCATTAATGAGACCAGCTGCACCATGATGGGACTCAATCTATTCTATGGCCAGCTGGGAGAAACTAAACAAGACCGGATAATGGGACTGGAAGTGAAAATGTAAGTACCATCCTACTGCCACCGGGCACAATCCACAGTGTGTTCTGAATGGGTAATCCAAGGATTTAATTATTTGAATTTTTATGACTCATAACATTTAGGACCCCAAGATGCCATGACTGTAATCCCTATCTGAAAACAAAATGAGAACATATATGCCCAATTTGCTTTTTGGAGTTTTGGCCATTTTTGCAGTCCCCATAGAAAGATTTGGATACTATTTTTTTATTTTTTTATGGAAAAGAGACATATTGCCACAGATTTCTCTGATATATGTGCAATTACCCTATTGGTAAATGGCTCCATTATTTATATTTTGTGACAAAAACACCTGAATAAATATGCCCCAGAATCCGCAACGGCAGTATATTTATTCAAACTGCAAAACACACCTGCAATATCTGCAGCATGCATATGTATGTCTGCAAAGTGACACTTCTGCTGAAGCCTCTCTCAGAGGGGGACCCTGTCTTTATTTAATGAGTATGTCTGACATCTAGTTGAGAAGATGAAGTCCAGACAAAAGTTCTCCAGGCAATCTCAGGTCAACTATTTATTTTATTCTTCAAACAGTTAATGAAAAAGATGACAGAAAGCCAGCTCCAGACAGAGAGTCCACTGCGCTTGCAGCCTAAATAACCTTTTTACTGCTGTATAATGAGTGAGAGCCCATCGCTCACACCTAGTATCTTCTTCCCAGATTACATCGAGCAGAAATAAAGATCACTTTATATTCTTGCATCATCTGCCTCACAGACGGGAAGAAACCTTCCTGACCATAAAGTTATCACATTCAGACCGGTGCTGTGTGCACATGTGACAGATCTGAAACCACCAGGATACTAGAATTGGATTTATTGCTATTGTAAGGGATGGCACTAGAATCTTTATGATGAAACAATGAAGTATCAGTTTGGAGTTAAAACAAATGAGGTGTCCCAGGTCAGGTTTCTGCTGAGGAGAATGTCTCACTTTGTCTTCCGGCACATTCTGGATGTCTCTATGCTTGTCTTCCAGTGGAGCTATAAAAATAACCCTTTTGCTGCTACTGAGGTTAAGCTAAGATTAGAGATGGGTAGATTCGCGCTCCTCCTGCATTCCCATGTTGCTCTAACACATTTTGGCTAAATGCACCAGTCACTTATGGTGGAGACAATTAGATTTTGTGTTATTAGTCATGAGCATGCACAGAGGTGTAGCCTGAACTTTCTAGGGCCTGTAGCAACATTTTGAACGGCCCCTGCCTCAATGCTTTTAGAGAGACACCTCTCTCTGCTGCATTTGTACATTTTATGAACCATAGCAGTGCACTTGTTCATTTTATGCCCCATAGTAGCACCCTGATTCATTTTATGCCCCATAGTAGTGCCCTGGTTCATTTTATGCCCCATAGTAGTGCCCTTGTTTATTTTATGCCCCATAGTAGTGCACTGATTCATTTTATGCCCCATAGTAGTGCCCTGATTCATTTTATGCCCCATAGTAGTGCCCTTGTTTATTTTATGCCCCATAGTAGTGCACTGATTAATTTTATGCCCCATAGTAGTGCCCTGATTCATTTTATGCCCCATAGTAGTGCCCTGGTTTATTTTATGCCCCATAATATTGCCCTGGTTAATTTCATGCTCCATAGTAGTGCCCCGGTTCATTTTGTGCCTCGTAGTAGAACCCTGGTTCATTTTATTCTCCATAGTAGTGCCACAGTTCAATTTATGCCACACATTGTCCCAGTTCTTATTATGTCAACATTGTCCCAGTTCATTTTATGCCATACAGTGCCCCCAGTTCATGTTATGCCACATAGTGCCCCCAGTACATATTATCCCATACTGTAGTTCCCCAGTTGGTATTGGTAAGCAACTTGGTAGACAACTACTGTATATGACTTGTGTGTAGGTGAGCCGGGCCCCCTAAGCCTCTTAGCCCCATAGCAATGGCACACCCTTCACCCTCTATAGCAATGCCTATAAGCATACATCTTATTAGTTAACCAGGAACAACTGAATCCGGCCTTGTGAATATTAGTCATGAAGGGTCTGATGAGTTGCACATACACAGATTTGTGGAGCATCATGGAGCATCAATTCACATAGAGCCTACACAAGTACAGATAATGCTGAATCCTAAGCATTTCAGTTGCACCTACAGTTGGCTGTAATAGGCAATATTCAGAGAGAGTGTATTGACACAATTATGTGCTCTGCAGAGATGGACATGAGTAAATATAGTATGTCTTTTTCCAGGTGCATCTCCTGCAGTGTAATGTAGTATTTGTGAATGTGAAGTCCATTTTCTCAGGAACCAGTTAATGCAAAACACTCCCACATTTCCCGCCTTGTTTGTGGTAAGCAAGTGGAAACTTCAGAATCACGCTAACCTGCGTTACTGCATATGCTTTGCATCCATTATTCTGGATATGTGCGGAGCGAATTCCTCCCAAGTCGTAAGGTAACACTCACTTTTAGGTGAATCCAAACCACTTAACTATAACCCTTGCATTTCTGTTGTCTGTGAATCATTACTGAACCACAGTGATTAGGAAATGTGCAAGATAAATATTAATTCAGCCTACACAATGACTGCCTAACCTCTGGGCATCAGTGTGGATGTGCACTTTGTCATCAAGCTCCTCTGTTATTTGTAATGTAGCTGTACTTGATCTTTGATAGTACGATATAGTGTATGTGATGTGATAAAATAGCCTTATGGTGGAAGCATGCACACGGGTTCCACACTCCTTCACCTCTGCATTATTTCTTTTTGATGACTGCAGAGTATGACGTTCACAACCCTGTCCCTTTCTAGCAGAGACCTACTCCCTAGTTACCAGCCACTATCAGGCATCGTTCATACAGACAAATGGTCTGGAGAGGCCTTAAATACCCCAGATTGACAGGCAAACCACACCCTATCCCTGTCTTTAAAAGAGAGGCCTGCACCTAAGTTCTGGTTTGGCTAGACTGGCTGCAAAACTGTAAGAGACACAGCATTATCAATAAGCAGGTAAGATGGATTCAGTATGATTTACCGATGGCCGGGGTGCCGGCGGTCAATACACAGACAGCGGCATCCCGGACACCAGTAAGCGGCAGCGGGGCGAGCGCAAAGAGTCCCCTTGCAGGCTTGCTGCGCTCGCCACGCTGCAGGCTCGCCACTGGATCTATTCCCACTCTATTGGTGTCATGGAGACCCACGAGTGGGAATGGTCTTGTAGCACCGGTATTCCGGCTGCCAGCAAATTAAACGTATTCTGGTAAAACACACATTTTTATCCTTTTAACTTTTCTAGGCTTGCTGCCTCTCCCCTGGCTCAGTTCACTGCCCCTTTTGCCAAAGCAAATATAGTTAGAAAATACAATAGACAATAATCTGCTAAATTTGACAGCAGTGTATAACTAAAGATTCTGTTTATCATTTGCAACCTGATCTCTGTGATAATTCTGACTTTTAACTCTGCTTCCTATGACAGAAACCATCAGTTATTTCTGCAATTTAGTAAAAAATACACTAGGCAGCTGAGCAATACTCAGCTCTTCCACAGAGGCAAATCTAGTCATGATCTCATGGCGTCTTGTCCTGCTTACAGTGAGGAGGAGCAGTGGAGAGGAGTAGCTCACCTGGACAGCATAGAAGAAGAAGAATATGGAGAACTTAAGAAGAGAAGAGAAAGTACAAAATTCAAGGAACTAAAGGGGTGAAAGGTAAGCTTGGTGAAAGCCCTGGCACAAAATAAAAATAAATAAAAAATAAAGTAATAAAATATTTAGGGGAAGGTGGGATCAAATAAATAAAATTAAATAAACAAATAAATATGAAGTCCTATCTGTAATGAGCAAATGACTGCTCCTGATTGGCTGCCCAACTACACTAGGTAGATAAAAGTGATTGGACAATGACATCAAATAGATCAACAAAATTTTATTGATGTCAGTACTTTGTAGGTTCACCATGTGCAATGATTACTGAAGACACCCTTCTTGGCAAACTGTCCACAAGTTCATGGACAACAGCAGGTGGTATGTTTTGTCTTTCCACCTTAAGTATAGTGACCAACTGTGACACTGAAGAAGGTCGAGTCAACCTAGAATTCATCTGTTGCTCTAATTCATCCCTTAGGTTCTCAATGGGGTTGAGATCTGGACTCTGAGCTGGCCAGTCCATCAGGGTTACCAAATTTTCTGTATACCAGTTCAGCGTCACCCTGGAAACATGACAAGTGGCATTGTCGCCCTGCTAAAAACATTTGTCGTTTCAGTAGAACTGCCACAATGTAGGGAGCATACAGTTATCAAGAACATCTCTATACTTCTCAGAGTTAATGTGACCATGCATAACAACTAGCGGACCCATGCCAAACCAGCTTAAACGGCCCCACACTATAACACCACCACCTCCATGCTTTACTGGCTTTACTGTAGGTACTGTACACTCTGGCATCAGATGTTCTCAAGGCTATCACAAAACCCAAACATGTCTAGCTGATTTAAAAAGTGTAAATCGTAATCTATCACGCCATAACACTCACTGCCATTGTTCCACTGTTCAGCTTTTGCACTCTTTACACTATTGTAAGTGCTGGCCTGCATTCTTGTGATTAGAGGTTTATGGGTAGCTGCTTGCCCATAATATTTTAGTGCATGGGCCTCCCTACGAAGTGTTCTTGTCGAAAACTAGTGTTAGTGGTCATTTGGAACTCTGTGTGCAATGGTATGCATGCGACTACCCCTGTTCTTTCACAGTTCCCTGAATAGCAGTCTCCGGTCCCTGGGTTGCAGTTTCACAGGTCTTCCAGGGCGAGGTACATGCCTGCAATGACTGGTCTTCTTCCACTTATTAATGACAAAGGACACAGTGGATTTAGGAACCTTCCTAACATCTATAATGTTTTCCACACTCACATCTCCAATCGAGCAGCCTACATGATCCCCTTTTCAAACTCGGTTAGCTCATTCCGGCAAACCATTTCATTAGCAAATGATCTAATTATACCTTCACAAACACGTGTCTGCTGCAGGAGCATACCATTTCGTGCACAGGGGTGTCCAATGCCCCCAGGTCTTCTAGCACCAGATAGTAGGGGCCTATGATCTATTTATATTGCCAGTGATACTTAGATGGAAAACACTTAGGTGTAAAACACACAAGTAGAAATAGTCCAAGGTCCCGGCTGGCAGCAGACAAAGAAAGGTCATTACACAATCAGAGTATAGGGTGAGCAGCAAACAGAATGAAAAAAACAAGTTGAGGTTAGGACAGCACAAAAAAAAAAAAAATCCAATGAAATCCAAGGTTCAGCAATTGAGACAGTAGGATCTATCACTAGCACATGGAGACACAGAATAAACTATTTGTAGCCTAAACAGGGGACCAGTCTCCTCCTTTTGAAAGAACATCCGCATCTGGTACAGCTGAGGTTTAGAGGTGGACAGGCCACTATACAAGTTAACACAAAACTGGGTAACACTAGATGCACACTGAAAATGCAGAAGAGAGGATAAGCAGGTCAAAGGTCAACCTCAGGTAATGACCAAATTAAGTTGGATCAGTATTACCATCAGACAGATTATATGGGGTATACACAACCTATGGAAGTTATTACCCAGTATGCCTAAACAAATCCCGCATTATGTTTACTCTATGCGTTCTAGGGTTTCATTTTTATGTCTGTTTGGCTTGTGTTTTGCTATATTAATCTTTTGTATTATGGGGGTCATTCCGAGTTGCTCGCTAGCTGCTTTCATTCGCAGCGCAGCGATCAGGCAAATACCCGGCAGTTCTGCGCATGCGCATGTGGCTCAATGCGCATGCGCATCTTACTCTTACAACGAACTATGTAGTTCCACACAAGGTCTAGCGAAGCTTTTCAGTCGCACTGCTGACCGCAGAGTGATTGACAGGAAGTGGGTGTTTCTGGGTGTCAACTGACCGTTTTCAGGGAGTGAGTGGAAAAATGCAGGCGTGCCAGATAAAAAGCAGGCATGGCTGGGGAAACGCAGGCGTGCCTGGGGAAACGTAGGCATGGCTGGCCGAACGCAGGGCGTGTTCGTGACGTCAAAACAGGAACTGAATAGTCTGAAGTGATCGCAAGCTAGGAGTAGGTCTGGAGCTGCTCTGAAACTGCACAAAATTATTTGTAGCCGCTCTGTGATCCTTTCATTCGCACTTCTGCTAGTCTAAAATACACTCCCAAAAGGCGGCAGCTTAGCGTTTGCACGGCTGCTAAAAGCAGCTAGCGAGCAAACAACTCGGAATGAGGGCCTATGTGCATTGTTTTGATGTCTGTAAAGCCCCTTCAATCCTGTTTGGAGAAAGAGCGCTATATAAATAAAATTATTATTTATTATTATTATTATTATTATTATTACTACTACAATGCTGGATTATTGCTAGAGGTAATCAGACAGTAGTTGCTTGACAATTCTGGGCCAAGGCTGGCCACAGACATACAGTATTAATTAGAAAAGTGTGGGTCAGTGCTGGTGGAAGACAGACATTATAAATCACATAATGCTGGATCATGACAGTAGCCCAAAACAGGATAAGGTCAGGGCAGGAGAAGACAGAAAAATCCAATAGTCAGAACTAAGTCAGTAACAACTCGTAATCAGGTACAGAAGAGCAGGTTAGAGTTTCAGCAAAACAGGAACTATCACAGGTGAAGAAGCTTGCAGCTATATTATAAACCTATCAGGAACAGTCAACTGCAGTCTGAAAATCTGGCCCCTTCTGATCACAATCCATCGCACCTGTAGAGAGACTGGGTGGACACTGGGCTCTATCTCCAGACAACCGGCCCAACAGCTGGAAGAGCTGTGACAGCAGCAAGTAACTAAACAATGGCTGTATAATAAGTGTGGTGACAGCACTGGACTCTGACACATTGGGGTCGATTCAATTCAGCGACAGCTGAATAGCGCCGGGAATTAGCTCCCGACGCTATTCAATTCAGCTAAAGTTAAGTCGGCGAATGCCCGTTCTCGCGGACTTAACAGGTTGTTTTGTCGGGAGAACGGGCATTCTCCGACTTAACTACCCGCGGCGATGCTGATTCCTGACAGAATCAGCCTTGCGCCGGCCGCGCGGCAGCACTTTTGTTGGTTTTCTTCTCTCACCCCCCGGGGGGTGAGAGAAGAATTCACGACAATTGAGGGTAACTAGTCACTGTATTGAATAGCGCCGGGAGCAAAACTGAATCTGCATATTTCGTGTTTTTTTTTTTAAACTCTTTTGTATCTTCTTCCATAATAAACATAAAATACCTAAAAAAAGTATTACAAATTCACTGGCTAACCTACTGATTATATTATTGCTTCTATATGTTTATTGCTTTTATCAGTCTTCCATTCTCTCATTTGCTTCCTTTTACTTTACACTGCATGACAGAGGTTTGAAGAGACAAACTGTATCTTGTTTTGCATTATGATGAATGAATAGTGAACTTTAATTGACCTGCCCATGATGAACCTTTATCTATGCTGTAAGATGCTTAGCAAGCAATTGTAAAGTTGGCTTTCAGGGAAAAGCCTGCTGGGTATAAAGGTGAACTGCCGGTAAAATGTGCCCACTCACAGCTATTCTCACTTATTAACACTTATAAAATGTGTATAGAGAAAACATAGCATAACATTGATAGCAATGCACTCATGTTTATTTATACCTATTTTATAAGGCTATAAATTGCAAAAAAACATCAATAGAAGTATAAAACATTGTAATGACCTGTAGGTGCAAGCTATAAACTTAAGTTTATTTGCCAATGGACAAAAAGGTTTTCTAAATATTCCATTTCAATTATGTATTCAGGTGTGATTTGCGGAGAACAAAATTGTAAATCCAATAGCAGTGAGGTTTGAATCCCCTGAAACTCTTCCTGAGAAGCGATACTGCCCTGATTCAGGCGACTTCCTCTACCAGGGCAGCCATCGGGGGGGGGGGGGGGGGGGGGGACTTTGGGGACAGGTATCCCGGGCCCTTACAGAGATGGGGGCCCACCCCTGGATCCAATATCTGCAGAGCTGCACCAGTCTGTGAATGAACAGCTGGCCGATGCGCAGAAATGACTTCTTAAAACAAGCCTTCTCTGTGAACCATTCCTGTAGGTCTGCAACACACCACCAATATGTAGCATCACAATGTATGACATCACAGTGCTGCAGAATCTTTTTTTTTCGGGAGGTAGGGGCCCTGTATAGTTTATCAGTCCCGGGCCCCACATTTTCGGATGACAGCCCTGTCCTCTACTGCCATTTTTCAGGACATGAGGAAGGCTCAATCTCCCAAAGTACCATGGTGGTCATTCCGAGTTGTTCGCTCACTGGCAGTTTTTAGCAGCCGTGCAAATGCTATGCCACCTCCCACTGGGAGTGTATTTTAGCTTAGCAGAAGTGCGAACGAAAGGATCGCAGAGCGGCTACAAAATAATTTTGTGCAGTTTCAGAGTAGCTTCAGACCTACTCAGCGCTTGCGATCACTTCAGCCTGTTCAGTTCCTGTTTTGACGTCACAAACACGCCCTGCATTCGTCCAGCCATGCCTGCGTTTTTCCTGGCACGCCTGCATTTTTCCGAACACTCCCTGAAAACGGTCAGTTGACACCCAGAAACTCCTTCTTCCTGTCAATCACTCTGCGGCCAGCAGTGCGACTGAAAAGCTTCGCTAGACCTTGTGTGAAACTACATAGTTCGTTGTAATAGTATGACGCGTGTGCGCATTGCGTCGCATACGCATGCGCAGAAGTGTCGTTTTTTTGCCTGATCGCTGCGCAGTGAACGAAAGCAGCTAGCGATCAACTCAGAATGACCACCCATGCACCAAACCTTGCTATTCCCTTTGTCTTCTAAAAATAAAATACATTTTATGAGTTATTAGAATCCTCATTTGCTGCCCTTGGTGTGTAGTTTTTATTCTTTTGTTTGCACATTTTACCCACTCCTGAAATGTCACTCAAGTGTACTCAAGAAATAGGTTTCACCCACTTATGTCACATCAATCATTTTGAATTTGTTCAGTGATAGAATACATCACGGTCAGTGAAGAACACAAAAGTCATATCTGGAAATGACAATCATCTGGTATACACTAAGTAAACTGATAGTTTTTGTAAACTTGCGACAAAGAAATTTAGTGTTGTAAGCACCTTTTAAGAAATAACAGATGAGATACTATACATAGCCAGTGCAACAGTTAAGTGGGCATTTAAACAATCCTCATTAAACAAAAGGCCACAACAGGGAGAACGGTTTATTGTTAGTATGCAATATTGCCCAGTATTGTACAGTACTTTTGAGAGAACACTGTAGCATTGTTAGTATTATCCTTCAATTATAATATGACAACATATTACATAGCAACGTACATGAAGTGAATCATTGTATGAATAAATAGCCAATATCAAAATAATTGAAAAATGAGCTTACAATCTAAATGAGTTGTGTTAAATGAGTTGTGGCAATGGGGACAGTGGGGGTCATTCCGACCTGATCGCACGCTGCCATTTTTCCAGCGCAGCGATCAGGTCACTACTGCGCATACGTATGCATTGCAATGCGCAGGCGCGTCGTACGGGTACAATGCGGATTGTTGCTGAGCGATGGATTTAATGAAGAATAGATACGCACAGCCGATCGCAAGCAGATTGACAGGAAGAAGGTGTTTATTTATGGGTGTCAACGGACCGTTTTCTGGGAGTGTTTGGGCAAACGCAGGCGTGTCCAAGCGTTTGCAGGGCGGATGTCTGATGTCAATTCCGGGACCAGACAGGCTGAAGTGATCGCAAGGGCTGAGTAAGTTCATTCTGACCTACTCAGAAACTGCACAAAATACTTTTGCAGAGCTCGGCTGCACAGGCGCTTGCATACTTGCACAGCGAAAATACACTCCCCTATGGGCGGCGACTATCTGATCGCAGCACAGCAAAAAGTAGCTAGCGAGCGATCAACTCGGAATAACCCCCTGTGTGCTTGGTAATATTTAGTAGAAAAGTAAGTAATCTGCGTTCAGGAATGGCTGCTCACACGGTAATAACGTTGTTGTTATGAAGAAAGAGGTCTCCAGAAACTACCTCTATGGGTTTCTGAACAGAGAAAGAAGGAGGGGAGGGGGAGGGAGGGGGGTGGGGGGGTTACTTCCATCGCACACAGTAATACAAACAATACAAGTTTTTATTTCTAATTCGTCTGTTTATTTTTCTTGGTAGAAATGTATAAAATTGTGATAAAGAACATTAAAATACAGGCATTTTGTGTTGGAGTCTCTCAGACAAATAGCAAATAGTTCTGTATAGTGCTGGGTTTTATCAGCGTTTCTCAGACTGTCCTAATAGCGGTATACAGTACATATACTTGGACAACATGTAACATAAAGTGCAAAAGAAACAATGTTAAAAAGATATATATATAGATAAAAAATATCAATGGTTATTCCAATTGGGATCAATCTATACCTCACCTCTTAGGCAACTAATCAGCTCTTTTGGATTTCAGTATCATCTGTACGCAGATGATACGCAAATCTACATATCCTCCACTGATTGTCTATATCTGTACTGGGCCGGGTCACTGAATGCCTCTCTGCCGTTTCATCCTGGATGACATCTCGCCACCTCAAACTGAATATTTCAAAGACAGAGTTAATTATATTTCCACCGGCCAATAGCAGTTACCAACCTGATATTTCTATCACTGTTGAGAACAATCAACCCTACACCACAAGCTCGCGGCCTAGGCGTCATACTTGACTCAGAACTGTCCTTTGCTCCCCACATTCAATCTATCTCAAAATCATGTTACATGCATCTAAAAAACATATCCAAAATACGATCATACCTTACACAAGAGACTGCAAAAACTCTAATCCATGCTCTCATTATCTCCCGCATTGATTATTGCAATAGTCTTCTTACTGGTCTTACTAAGAAGAGACTCTCACCATTACAATCCATTCTGAATGCAGCTGCGAGGCTAATATTCCTCGCTAGATGTTCATCGTTTGCAGATCCACTATGTCAGCCCCTCCATTGGCTACCTGTATTCTACCATATTCAATATAAAATACTGTTACTTACACACAAGGCCATTAACCAAACTACACCAACATACATCACTTCACTTATCTCAAAATATCTCCCAACCCGACCTCTTCGCTCTTCATAAGATCTACGTCTCTCATCCACACTCATTACTTGCTCCCATGCACGATTACAGGACTTTCTTCAGGCTGCACCCACTCTGTGGAATGCCTTACCACGTACAATAAGACTCTCCTCTAGTCTTCAAACCTTAAAGTGTTCCCTGAAAACTCACCTATTCACTCACCTAATCACTCACCTAAGATCAAATTCCAGAACCGCTCACATTTACCTTCATAGCTTTCCGATCCAATTATATTCCCACAGTACAGTCCACACATATCCCCCACACATTTTCTTTCTTCACTCTCCCTTCCTCCTGGCCCTGGTTCATCATGGCTGTGATGTGATATCATGCAGCCCACCAAGAACCTTTGCAATCTGCTGGACAACTATCCAATAGATAGCACCTATCCTTGTGTATCCATGCTTATTTCCCCATAGATTGTAAGCTTGCGAGCAGGGCCCTCCTACCTCTATGACTGTTTGTTTTTACCCAATTCTGTCTTTTAATTGTGTCCAGTTGTAAAGTGCAACGGAATTTGCTGCGCTATATAAGAAACTGTTAATAAATAAATAAATAAATCAGGATACACTTAAGTAGCATTTTACTCCTTTCCCCTTATTTTGGTATTTGTACCTTTATCTTAAAGCTTAAAGGTAATGCACCTATTGATTACCCTGTGTGGGGAGGCACCTTCCTAGGTGTATCGCTCTACGCACTGTGGGCACCTGGTGTTTTTGAATTTTTTTTTCTTTAAGGTAGTTATAAAGTTTAGTACCTTCTCTTTCAAGTGGTGCAATGTTCACACATTGGACAATGTGGGGGTCTGCCGGTAATATTAGCTGTGTGCTGGGTATTATCCTTTGGTATCATCCTCACCAGGGTTGCAAATAGGGATGTGAAAGGCCTATGCAATGGCACTGTTTCTGTCCATGGCTTCTGCATTTGGCTTGCAGGGTGTCGCAGCATTCAGTGCAACCACAGAGCCACCAAGCTTGTCTTTAGTGTTGATATGTGTATACTAGATATTATTCGTAGACACCAGCAGATAATAGTTGAGAAGACATTGCAGGTGGATTGCCTGAACCAGGAACTAATGTTTATTCATGGGCGTAGCTACCATAGGTGCATGGGATGCAGTTGCTATGGGGCCCGAGCCATCTCTGGGGCCCAGCCCTTCTCCTGCACCTAGCTGCTGAGCCCCGCTGGCTGCTTTTTGTACATTAGAAATGTGCTGGCTGTGCTGCTGCTCACCTGGCTGGCTCCACCTCTCCTGAGTCCTAACGCTGGGAGGAGGCATGGCCAAGTTTGCAGGGACTTCACTGGACCATGGGCACCACTCCTCCTCTCAGCGTCCACCTCCTCGTCATCTAGATGGAGCCGGCTGGAAGAGCAGCGGCGCCCCGTTGGTGAGTACCCACACCCGCTGCAGTCAGTCCACGGGGGGGGGGGGGGGGAAGCGGAGGGCAGCAGTGGCGGCTGCGGTGGGACGATCTCTGAGTAACCCTAACTCCTGGCCCCAACTGTCAGTCAGGCTAACTGTGCTATGGGGCCCCAATGTGCATAGCTACGCCCCTGTGTTTATTGTATTGCTCAGTGACAGTACAGTATTGATGGAGCAGAGCATAAAATGTAGGTGGTATAGAGCTTACGCAGAGCCAACGGGTTATGCATGTAAACAGCATCACAGGACAAATAGGTATTCTGCAGAGTACCCACAGAGCTGAGTAGCGCACACGTGTTTACCACTGCGGCACTCAAACACAGTAACAAGAGGGTGCTGGCCTTGTCTCTGCCTTCCTGGCTGAGTGAGCCCTAACCAATTTATTTACTGCAGGCAACATTTTGACTGATGCCCCTAGCACTGACACTAGTTCCGCCTCTGACCCAGCACCCCTCTCCCAGACAAGCACCCATCACCCAGCAGGACCGATCAAATCAGCATTCATCACCTAAAGCAATCCTCATCCACAGAGCCGGAATTAGACATTTTGGTGCCTTGTGCCAGCGAGAGTATTGGCATCCCCACTGCCCATATTTTAAACAGGGAAATCTGACACCTCAGAAAAGGGATGTGGTCTTGCTGGGAAGGAGCATGGACACACAGTAGTCCCCATAATTCAAACCACCAGATAGTGGTGCAACCTTGTTCCCATTACATCACACAATAGTGTCCCTTATTCACGTTATGTCATACAGTAGTGTCCCTTTACCTTAAGCATGTTATGTATCACAGTAGTGCCCCATGGGATGTTATTGGGATCCCGTCGCTTGGGATGATGACAGTCATAATACTGACAGCGGCATCCCAATGCTCAGGATCCCAACACGTATTAGATGAGTATACTATATGTAATCCCCAAACCCCCTAAACCTAACTCTTTTTTTTCTGCAGCCTAAACCTAGCCCTCCCTCCTCCGCAGCCTATTCCTACCCTTTCCCGGGGGTGCCTAACCCTAAGTCCACCTCACCACAGACAAACCCTAACCCTCCTCTTTCCTGACGCTTCACTGACCCGGCAAATCCTTGCTCGGTTTTCCGCCGCTGGGATAGCGATCAAGGGCCTAATTCAGACCTGATCGTAGCAGCAAATTTGTTAGCAGATGGGAAAACCCATGTGCACTGCAGGGGGGAGGGCAGATAACGGGTTGAACACGATAGGCAATTTGCCTCTATTCAACCTCAAATACTATATTACTAGATATAACGTGCAGAGAGAGTAGATTTGGGTGGAGTGTGTTCAAACTGAAATCTAAATTGCAGTGTAAAAATAAAGCAGCCAGTATTTACCCTGCATAGAAACAATATACCCCACCCAAATCTAACTCTCTCTGCACATGTTATATCTGCCCCACCTGCAGTGCACATGGGACCTAATTAAGACTTGATCGCTGCTGTGCGTTTTCGCACAGCAGGCGATCAGGTCTGAACTGCGCATGCGCCGGTGCCGTGATTGACAGGCAGAGGCGGTCGCTGGGTGGGAGGGGGTGGGCCGGCGGCATTGGGCTGCCATTTTGGGGGTGCTCTTTAGGCAATGCAGGCATGCCCGGATAGTGCGGTGATGGGGCGCGGCGGCTGCGTAACATCATACGCAGCTGCTGCGACCCGGGAAGTGACTAGCGCGCAAGAGCTGCGATGGTAGGGAACAACTCCGCAGGTACAAAAGCATCGCCGCCGTGCAATACTTTTGTACCTGCGGGCAGGGGGGGGTAGGAGGGGGGGGGGGAGCCAGACATGCGGTGCGGACTAGCCCTGTGCTGGGCGTCCCCCCGCATGTCTGTGAAACTGATTAGCACATCTACGATCAGGTCTGAATTAGGCCTATGGTTTTGCCCATCTGCTAACAAATTTGCTGCTACGATCAACTCTGAATTACCCCCAGTGTCGGGATCCCGGCACCGCCAGTCTGAGCAGTGTCGGGATTCTGGCGTCAGAATATTCATGGGATTTTGGCCTTTAATGTACAGCGTGTCTATAATTAAAGTTCACTTATTCTAAGCAGTCTACAGCAAAAACTACTTATTGGAATGTCGCCAAATTTTCAGTACGTGTGAAGGAGGCCATGGGAAGAAAATTCACTGCAAAAAATAAATAAATGTATAGTTCAATAAATCATCACCAGAGTGTGTTTTAATGCTTGTAAGGTATCAGGTATGCAAATTTGCTTTAGCACGTCATCCCTCTTATCACTATTTACAGTAACAAACATCATCACAAACGTATTCATTCTCATTTTATCTTAAATTCAAAATGATGTTACATTTACGAGAATGTGCATTACTGGTGAAATTAACCAAAAAGCAAATTCAGCATTCAAAAGCTTTGTGGAAATTTAGGTGATTTTTTTTTGCGTGAATTTCATTCCCATAGCCTCGTTAAGATGTACTGAAAATGTGGCAACATTCTGATAAGTAGTTTTTGCTGAAGACTGCTTATAATATGTGAACTTTAAATATAGACACTCTGTACATATTAATTAGAACGTAGCTTATAATGTATTTTTTTCAGGTAGTGCTTATAGGGCATGATTCAGACCTGATCGCTGGGTTGCAAACTTTGCTGTCCAGCATTCAGATAGTACCCGCCTCCAGGGGTAGTGTAAATTCGCTGTGTAAGTGTGCGCTGCTATGTGTACCCCGAGCTGCAAAAATCCAGTGTGTGCAGCGTGTGCGCAGCCCAGGACTAACTCCTACAGTGCGATGAGAACAGGCTGATCGGGACCGGAGCTGACGTCAGACACCTTCCCTGAACACTCCCAGTAAGCAGTCAGTTACCACCCACAAACGGCCTCTTCCTGTCAATCACCTTTTGAATGCCTGTGCGATCGGATTTTTCGCATCATCCCGTTGCTTACCGGTGATTCCCTTGGTTGTTGTCCAACGTGCGTGCACATTGCGGTGTATACGCATGTGCAGTTAGTACCTGATCAAGTATGAATCAGGCTCATTGTCTCACAGAATCATGGTCTCCACTATATCCTAGTGCACATATAAAATCATTTCATATGTTTTGCCATCATGTACAGTATAGTGCATATTGTAACTATATTCACTTTATTTCAAATATTAATGTATCCAATTGTGTTATTCAAGTATACAAGTATAAGATGTATTGTGGCATTGTCTGATCCAATGAACAAACAGTATGCAAGAAATATGTTAGGAGTGAACGCAGTACATGTGGGTTAGCATGTCCAGAGTTGGTATTAATATACATCCACAATGCTTGAATGCATCTAATAAGAGATTCCGTTTGTAGGGCCTAATTCAATAAGGATGGCAAATTCTGCTAATTAGCAGAATTTGCAATCCTTTTCCTAGCATGCTGGGGGCCGCACATTGCTGGGCAAGGCCGCCCAGCATGCTGACCGGCGCCTCCCCCGTTGAACAAGCAGAAATGACAAACGCAGTTTCAGCTTGTTAGCAAAAACTAAGGAAGCCTCCTGCCAGCTTAGCTTAGCTGCGTCTGCAGGAGGCCTGCCTCCATGTTCGCGATCACGGCGGTGGTTTGTGACATCATGCAGCCACCGTGATCACGCACCCGTTTGTCCGTCTACACCCCCTGTTCACGCCACAACGCTCCGTCTCCTCCTTGGAAACGGAGCACTGACCGCCCCCCCCCCCCCCCCCCCCCCGCGCGCGACCGCCTCTGCCTGATTGACAGGCAGAGGTGATCGAATTTTCTGCGGTCCACCTGCAGAAAATGTGGGCGCATGTGCAGGAGTGGCACTGCGCATGTGCGCTGCTGAAGGGGAGGTTAGGGTTAGGCTGCGGGAGAGGAGGTTAGAGTTAGGCACTAGGAGGGAGGCAGTTTGGTTTTGGCTGCGGACGGGGAGGTTAGGATTAGGTAGCCAGGGGGATGGTTTGGGTTAACATGCGGGAGGTGAGGTTAGGGTTAGGCACCCAGGGGGCAGTTAGAGTTAGCCTAAAGGAGGGGAGGTTAGAGTTAGGCACCGGGGGGAGGGTTATGGTTGGATTTGGCCATGGTCCATTAGCCCACTTGAATTTAAACTCAACCCTGAGGATTTCCTGCTGAGGGGGATTAAGAGTAACAAAGACACAAGAGCGGAAAGCTTTAGCTGGACATACAGTAGACACAGTGCACAGCAGCATCATACCCAGTACCCCAACCCCCCACTCCCAGGGCCGGTGCAAAGTCTTTCTCCATCCTAGGTAAAGTTTCAGGCTAGCACCCCCTGATCTGCAAACCCACCCACCTCCCACCCCCCTCACCACCTCCTGAAAGTATCGTTATACATAGACAGAGAAAAGAGATGACACTCAAGGACTTTTAAAATTAAAAGATATATTATAGTATGTATAAAATAAATGTTAGGTGGCATGTTAGGAATTGAATAGGACACTGAGGCCAGTTTCACTTTTATGATGAGTGATATACCTGGTGGGGATATTTAATTGTATGTGTATACATACATATATACGCACCTACATATATTTTTAATCCTGAGTTTTCTCTAATGTGCTGTGCAACCCCCCCCCCCCCCCCCCTTCATAGCCCCCACCCTCTGTGGTCCTGCAGAAACTCCCGTGGGTTACTTAGCTTATGTTGTTTTCGCTCATGATGAATTCAGTGGCGCCCTCCAAGGGCCAGCGCCCCTAGGCAGCCGCCTAAAGCTGCCTAATGGAAGAGCCGGCCCTGCCCTCACCCAGCAGAGGCACAGAGCATGGGGCACAGCACAGACCTATGGCTACAGAAATAGTGGCAATGAGCAGGCAGTGACTGCAGGACACACACATTATTACTGGTGGTACCTATAATTATGGGGACACACACAGTCACTCACTGACTGGAGAGGTCTCTGCATACCCTGCACAGGGCAGGATAAAGATGCATTGTGCATACCGCGCCGCACAGTCCTATCACACTCACACATAGGCCTCTGCCAAGGAAGTGAGAGATAGGAGCCAGACACAGGGAACAGCCAGCCTCCCGCCACCGCCTTACTCCGCTCATATGCGCACTCACCTCGGCCTGTTTCCTGGCGCCATTGTCCAGGCTTAGCAGGTAGAACTGCTGTTGCTCTGACAACATGTACAGAGCGCCTCCACTACACGTGCCTCTTGGTGTGAGAGCAGCCAAAAAGCTTGCAGAACGCACTCACCCGAGCTTAAGGATGCGGAGCTCCTCAGCCTCCTGCTGCAGCAGCTGCTATGTAACTGGCTGCTGCCAGTAGCAGCAGCTAAAACAGCTTCCCCAGCAGCGCAGCAATTTTAATACAAAAAAAATGCCAGAAAATGACAGGGGGACATGTGCCTCTGTTGCCCCTTCCCCCCCTTAAATCCGCCAGTGCACGGACGGATGTGGCGGGGGGCTGAGCTTTTCGAAGTTGGAACTACAGAGGCAGCTGGGCATAGCTGCTGCATATGGCTGAACAAATGCTGCCCAATCTGAGCTGAGCTCCGTTCATGGTGGTGGGCTGCATTTAAATGTTTATTAGAATAGTAGATGTGGGCCGCAAATGCATATGTTTGGGACTGCATGTGGCGCATGTGCCGCGAGTTTGACACATCTGCACTTCACTGCACATGATGGCATACGAACATATAAAATCATTTTATATGTGCACCAGAATATAGTGGAGAACATAATTCTGTTAATGAACATACAGGTTGAGTATCCCTTATCCAAAATGCTTGGGACCAGAAGTATTTTGGATATCGGATTTTTCCGTATTTTGGAATAATTGCATAACATAATGAGATATCATGGCGATGGGACCTAAGTCTAAGCACAGAATACATTAATGTTTCATATACTGTACACCTTATACACACAGCCTGAAGGTCATTTAATACCATGGGGCAGATGTATTAACCTGGAGAAGGCATAAGGAAGTGATAAACCAGTGATATGTGCAAGGTGATAAAGGCACCAGCCAATCAGATCCTAACTGTTAATTTACATATTGGAGCTGATTGGCTGGTGACTTTATAATCTTGCACATATCACTGGTTTATCACTTCCTTATGCCTTCTCCAGGTTAATACATCTGCCCCAATATTTTTTAATAACTTTGCATATTAAACAAAGTTTGTGTACATTGAGCCATCAGAAAACAAAGGTTTCACTATCTCACTCAAAAAATTCCGTATTTCGGAATATTTGGATATGGGATACTCAGCCTGTATTAGCATTATCTGAAAAAGATACATTATATGCTACATTCTAATACCTGTATATACAGTACACTGTTGCAGACTGAAAGTGGATGATTTTCCTTAAGATACATGTATCAATGTCTGAAACACAGTGAACACGGTAACACATCGAGATAATAGACATTTTATGATTAAGGGTTAAGGGTGGTGATTATACTAAGAGTTCGAAGCCCACTATTAGGGAGTCTGCAAGAAAGAGAATTATTTGGTATATAATATACATTAAAGGCCAAAATCTTGTGAATATAGTGGATGAATTATATCAAAGGGCATGAAACACCACCATATTATGGCTGAATAATAATATGGGATTTAATCCCTTAACTGAAGTAAATCTCTGAAGAGATCAGATGTACAGTATATAAATATACTGAGGCTTAAAGAACAATATATGAATCAACTGAGATGACACATTGCAGGCATCATATTTTAATCTTTTATTAATTACGTATTTGTGGCACAATTCACCAATTTCACATTTTCCACAAGTTTCACATATTGTGCTAGTTTATAATTTTAAAGGAATTTAAGTTTTGATGTAATATTTTCTTGGGTCACTGGATAAGATAACCTCTATCGAAGATGTTATATTAGTCAGTCCGTGAGTGCCCCTTGTAGGAATACTTTTTTATTCTTTCTTTTTGTACTAGCGTCTAATCAATATATTCCTAGGTGCACCTCCCTGCTATAATTAATAAACTGCATTGAATAGAAGATAACGGGGAAGGAACATGTGATGCAGTGATCTGTGGGGATAGTGCTTATATCTGTCTTTTTGAATTTTCAACCTGTAATAAGAAGTTGCTAATCAACTAATAATACATCATCACTTCAAGTGTATTCCAGTCCACACAACTCTGGAAAGTAGATCAGTGACAGTGACATAACAGCCTTTGTGAGCATATAAACAGGATTCTTCTCGCTGCCATATGGACCACAGCAACAGATCCATTCTCAACAAGCTCACTGATAAAGTGATGTCTGATTTCAATGTGTTTGGATCATCTATGGTGCTTGGAGCTATAGGACAAATCAATGACAGCACTATTGTCACATTCTATGCTGATTGTGTCATCCTTGCTTGCAAGGCTTAATTCACATAAATGGGCATTAAGGTGTACAGCTTCCTTGGCTGATTTTGGTAATACAGGTTGAGTATCCCATATCCAAATATTCCAAAATACGAAATATTCTGAAATACGGACTTTTTTGAGTGAGTGAGATAGTGAAACCTTTGTTTTTTGATGGCTCAATGTTCACAAACTTTGTTTAATACACAAAGTTATTAAAAATATTGTATTAAATGACCTTCAGGCTGTGTGTCTAAGGTGTATATGGAACATAAATGAATTGTGTGGATGTAGACACACTTTGTTTAATGCACAAAGTAATAAAAAATATTGGCGAAAATGACCTTCAGGCTGTGTGTATAAGGTGTATACGTAACATAAATGCATTCTGTGCTTAGATTTAGGTCCCATAACCATGATATCTCATTATGGTATGCAATTATTCCAAAATACAGAAAAATCCGATATCCAAAATACCTCTGGTCCCAAGCATTTTGGATAAGGGATACTCAACCTGTACCATATTTTCTGCCTCGGTGGCAGACAGCGCTACAGTCAATTGTCCCTATTTGACCAGCTTACTGCTGTGCCTTCCAGTAGAAACAGATATCGTGTACAAGAATGATGGTCATCCTCATCTGTTCCCCAATAGGCATCACAGAGCGATTTGATTGTAGACTTTCCAAATTTGGTAAAATCCAACTTCACGGGAAGTGTACTTTTTAGGCATTTTAAAATAATTTTGACTACTGTCCAGTGAATCTCCTAGGATTAAAGGCAAGTTATCTTACTCTGCTTACTGCATGTGTGATGTCAGTGTGAGATCTAAGCCTATGGGTGCAAAGGACACATGATAGCTGCCGGAAACAGAGCTGCAACAGCTGGAGATAGCAAAAGGGAAAAACCAGGCAGTACACCTGGTACACCAGAATAGCCTAGGTATGATTCGTGGAACTACACATCCCAGCAAGTTGTACTGCATTTGCTGATTATGTCAAATGAATTTCATGATTGAATAGCCTAGGTATATTGAAAAAGGGTGTTTTTTTTTTTTTGTATGTTTTTCTCTTTGTAGAGATATAGTTGGCTGCCTTATTGGTATGTAATGTCTGTTTTTCTAAGCTAATTTATGGCCTTAGTTTAAAGGGGGATGGTTTTGGGTGGAGTTTGCAATCATTGCATTCACATGGATATTGTTCCTATTTGAAGTCTAGTATACGGCTGGATAGCCATCGGCTGGATGTGCTTCCATAGAAGTGCTGACATAAAAGTGTTATTATAAAAATAGCGTTATACCTGCGTTAAACCGAAGGAAACCAGAAGAAAAACATCAACACACCAACACTACCACAAAAGGACTGCCTTAATGCCTCAAAAGTATGTAATTCATCTTATGCATATAATCTGTTTTTAAAAAAACTATGAAAAGGCATCCCCAATCTGCTCACTACAGTTCTCTCTTATGCAAACTTATGTATGTTTCTTTATGTAATGATTTCTTGTAAATGTCATTGCATGTGTGGGGAAGTAGCTCAGTGAAACAGTTTATTATTGCATACTGACTGGTGATTACCTCCTTTGAACATTTACACATTGTGGTCAGGTGTACTATGTCTTTATATTTAGTAAGGTATAGTCATGGTGTAAAGGACAGAGTATGATTACTGATTAGTAAAAGAAAACAAATACTGAGCAACATCCCCAAACAGGTAATTTCAACTTTAAACTTGTCATTTATTTTGTACGCTCTGGACATGGCTACTACTAACAAATGCACAGAAAAAATTCTTAAAGCTATGTCTGCAAATGCTAGGAGCTTAGGAGACAAAATTCCAGAGCTAATTGCGATAATGACAAGGGATAACCTGGATTTTGTGGCAATTACAGAGTCTTGGTGCAATGAGAATCATGACTGGGACTTAGCTATACCAGGATACAATTTATTTAGGAAAGATAGAATAGGAAGAATAGGAGGAGGGGTAGCAATGTATGTGAAAAAAAGCATAAATGCTACTTTAATACAAAATATTGAAGCCAAAACTGAGGCCCTTTGGGTCACCATAGAAACTGGGAAGAAGGACATTATTCGCATTGGGGTGATCTATAGACCACCAGGCCAGGGGCAGGATTTGGACAGGAACCTATTGTTGGACATCTCTAAAATGGCTTTTAAGGGAGAAGTCATAATCATGGGAGACTTTAATTTACCTGATGTAAATTGGGAGGGGTCTTTTGCAAGTTCAGCTACAAGTGGCAAATTTCTACATTCCTTACAGGGAGCATCTCTCAAGCAATTGGTGAGGGAGCCCACTCGCAAAGACTCAATATTAGATCTAATTCTTACAAATGGTGATAGGATATCTGATATATATGTGGGTGAGCACCTGGGATCCAGTGATCATCAAGCAGTATGGTTTAGTATAAAGACAGGATCCAACTCCTCTCACACAAAAACAAAGGTGTTGGATTTTAGAAATGCAGACTTTGCAAAAATGGGGAGATGTTTAAGTGATTCATTGGCAGACTGGAGGAACTTGGAAGGAGTGCAGGAGAGGTGGAAAAAAATGAAAAGTGCATTACTAAGTGCAACAGACCTTTGTATCAAAATGGTTAGGAAAAGCACCAGGAAAAGGAAGCCAGTGTGGTTCACAAAAGTAGTATCAACTAGCGTGAAAGCAAAAAAGATGGCTTTTAGGAAATACAAACAGACTCAAAATAATAACGACAAAGAGGTGTATCTGGACAGACGGAAGGATGCTAAGAAAGTGATCAGACGTGCAAAGGCAGAAGCTGAGGAGAAAATGGCCCAGTCAGTAGATAAAGGGGGCAAAACTTTTTTTAAGTATATAAGTGAAAGGAGAAAATCAAATGGAGGAATAATAAGACTTAAGACAGAGAGTGGTCATTTGGTGGAGGGAGACAAGGCAATAGCAGATCACCTAAATAATTATTTTTGCTCAGTATTTACTACAGAAGAAGGGATGGGGCCACAGTTAAATTGCAAGGACATTCATAAAAATAAGGTAGATGAAAATACATTTACAGAGGAGAAGGTCCTAACAGAACTTTCAAAACTAAAAGTGGATAAATCAATGGGACCAGATGGGATACACCCAAGGATACTCAAAGAGCTAAAAGATGTGCTGGTTACACCTTTAACAGATTTATTTAACCAGTCACTAAATACAGGTGCTATTCCAGAGGACTGGAAAAGAGCAAATGTAGTTCCACTGCACAAAAGTGGAAGCAAGGAAGAAGCAAGTAACTACAGACCAGTAAGCCTTACATCAGTAGTAGGGAAAGTAATGGAAAAACTATTAAAAGAAAGAGTAGTGGAATATCTTAAATCAAACAATTTACAGGATCCAAAACAGCATGGATTTACTGGTGGGAGATCATGCCAAACAAATCTTATTGACTTTTTTGACTCTGTGATGAAAATAATAGATCAAAGGGGAGCTGTAGATGTAGCATATCTAGACTTTAGTAAGGCATTTGACACTGTCCCACATCGCAGACTGCTAAATAAACTTGAAAGCCTGGGGGTGGATTATAAATCAGTTAAATGGATAAGAACCTGGTTGCAGGATAGGAAACAGACAGTCGTAGTTAATGGAGTGCAATCTATGGAGGGAAATGTTACCAGTGGAGTACCCCAGGGATCTGTACTTGGTCCAGTTCTCTTTAATATCTTTGTTGGTGACATTGCAGATGGTATTGAAGGGAAGATATGCCTTTTTGCAGATGATACAAAGATATGCAACAGGGTAGACACACCGGGAGGGGTCAAACAAATGATTAATGACCTAGGTAGGCTTGAGAAATGGTCAAGAACGTGGCAACTACAGTTTAATGCTAAAAAATGCAAAATCATGCACTTAGGTCTCAAAAACCCAAAGGCTAAGTATAGTATCAAGGGTACTATAATGGAAACTACTGAGGAGGAAAGAGATTTAGGAGTCACTATTTCAAGTGACTTGAAGGCAGGAAAGCAATGCAACAAAGCAATGAGAAAGGCAAGTCAGATGCTTGGTTGCATAGGGAGAGGAATCAGTAGCAGGAAAAAAGAAGTGATAATGCCACTGTATAGGTCATTGGTACGGCCCCATCTGGAATACTGTGTCCAGTTCTGGAGACCCTATCTCCAGAAGGATATAAATACATTAGACATCACAAAACTTACCCGGAAAGGCTAAAAGATCTTAACATGTATAGTTTGGAGGAGAGAAGGGAAAGGGGAGACATGATAGAAACTTTCAAATATATAAAGGGTCTTAACAAAGTTCAGGAGGGAAACATTCTTCAAAGGAAAAGAAGTATTAGAACTCGAGGGCATACATTGAGACTGGAGGGGGGGGAGGTTTAGGGGAAATTTAAGGAAAAATTACTTCACAGAAAGGGTAGTGGATAAGTGGAATAGCCTCCCATCAGAGGAGGTAGAGGCTAAGACTGTAGGGCAATTTAAACATGCTTGGGACAGGCATATGAATATCCTTACAAAGAATCAAGGTTAAAAAAGGGTTGAGATTGCCTAAAGGATAAAATAAAAAAGGGGCAGACTAGATGGGCCAAGTGGTTCTTATCTGCCGTCAAATTCTATGTTTCTATGTTTCTATGTTACACCTCACCGCAGCGGGTACTACCGGCCGACCACACGCGGTGGACCCACTGCAGCATCAGGACACCAGTGCATCTGAACCCAGTAAGTGAACAGCAGGCTCTTGTTGCTGTGATATGGATGTACAATAACAACCACTTTGCTTTAGACCATACAAAGCTTTCTTGAAGAGAACATGTTCTTGCAAGTAATGTTCTGGAGATTCCATGTATACCTCTTCTATTAGATGATTGAGATCTCCTTTCATGAAAGCTGAGTCAAAGTCTAACTAGTAATATAGCCTTTTGTACAGTATATGAGAGATGTAGCAATCACCAAACATAAGGGGACATTTAGTAAGCAGTGATAAGAGCGGAGAAGTGAGCCAGTGGAGAAGTGGCCCCAACAACCAATCAGCAGCTCTGTATCATTTTATAGTATGCAAATTACAGAGGTTACTTCAGTGCTGATTGGTTGCCATGGGCAACTATTCCACTGGCTCACTTCTCCGCTCTTATCACTGCTTAGTAAATGTCCCCCATAGTGTACTGTATCTTGCTACTGTAGAGTAAGTTTCACCATAGTTAAAAACAGATTTCTGTGTATAGCGCTTTTGTGATAAGATGAGCTGTTACGGAACTCCAGCACTATTGTGTGATACCCATAGAGCCAGTGAGAAGGTCTTCTTTCCGGTATTGATATATATTTATTTCCATATAGATTGTAAGCTTGCAAGCAGGGGTTTCTATTTATGTCTGTCTGTTATATTATCCAGTTTCTTTCTATTACTGTTGTTCCAATTGTAAAGCACAATGGAATATGCTGCTGTTAATACATAAATAAATGAAATAAATGTACTGAATAAATTTTTATGTATTATATGTATATTGGTTAAATGTTGAATGTGAATTTACTAAATACCAACAGTCTTTACTATGTCAACTTTTAGATCTTTATTTGTTCTTAAAATGATATTTTTCAAAGGGTAGAATGCTGCCGGTTTATAACCATTGGATTCTTTGGGGGGGTTTTCGGTTTGTTTGTTTTTTTGCAGAAAATCCATTTCTTTTTGATGGTATTGTGGTGACTTGGGGGTATTATTTACTAAAAGTTGATTTTGGTTTTATTTAAAATAGACTAGAATAGAACCAACATCCCCACAAAGTTGACTGCAGTGGTTGTATTCCAAATAGCTCACTTACTAATAGCTCATTTACTAAATAGCTAATTTGCAAAAAGATTTTAAAAACTGCTGTGTGATGTGAGTTGTATTTTGAAGTTCTAAAGTGTTCTATTCATCAAAAATTGACCCAAAATCATCAAAAATCGATAATATTAATCAAACATTGACCCAAAATAGACAAAAGCAATGCTTTTGTCTATTTTGGGTCAATGTTTGATTAATATTATCGATTTTTGATGATTTTGGGTCGATTTTTGATGAATACTTATACACACACACACAAACAAACACACATACACATATAGTCACATACATAAATGCAGTCACAGACACACATGCAGACAGAATATATAGTGTTTACCCCCTCACTTCACTGACAGGGTACATTCAATGCATGCACTTTAGTAGCTCCTTGTCCTCTCCCCCTCTCCTCCATGCTGCTGGGTTGCCTGGCACTGACTGAGTGCCGTGTAGTCCCGCCCCCCTGTTTCCATTCCGTCCACTTCCCGAAGGTCAATGCCGTGCAGGGCAGTCCTGTGCCACCCCTCCCCTCACTTAATCCGGATTGTACCTTGTGACTGTCTGTTACTGCCGGCGTCGGTGTCCAGCAGCACAGCACTGCACTAGTGATCAATCAGACTCAAAATAAACTACAGCTCCCGAAGCTCCCAGCAACAAGGGATGCTGGGAGCTGTAGTTAAAAGTGAGGTGATTACAAGTGAGGTGCGGTGCGCTGCCGTCTGACACTGGCGCCGGCACTAACAGACAGTCACCAAGTCTGACAGTACTACTGGATTCTACCCCCTGGACGTGGATGGCACTCCCAGGCGGCGCCCCCTCCTTGCCTGGCGCCCCTGGCGAGTGCCATCCTGGCCAATGGGTAAATACACCCCTGAAAAGCATTTCTATATTGGTCAAAACAGGTCACATGCACTGTATTACCCACAAACACCTTCATTCCTGGGCTAATTTGCACATCCACAATTTTGTCTTTAAATCATTGCTGTGCCTTTCAATGTCATAATTTATGCAGCCAGAGTACCCCACATGCTTTTCTACCATTTTTTTTTGCTAATGATTCTATTGAAAATGGTGATTTTGGGTTGATTTTGGGTCAATTTTCAAATCGAATATTTGTAAATATGGGTTAGGAATTGAACTCTATAGAATGTTCTATTGTCGTTATATTTGAGTGTAAAGTTTATTTCAGTCGATTTTGACTTTAGTAAATACTTGTCATTCAAAATCGACTGAAAATCAACTGGACATTGACTGAAAAACAAAATCGACTTTTAGTAAATGCTGTATACTCCTTTGTCTCTCAGCTATAGTACATGTGATGTTGTTATTGAGGGATGTCATCTCCTTGTCTTTTGCTGATTTCCACTCACACCAGTTGTTGCTTAACTTTGCCTCCTGGATACTTTGGGGTTCACAGAAAGTGATATTTGCAAACTCTTCATACTGTAGTTTCTCTTGGGGTGTCTACCTTTATTTGATCTTGCAGAAGTTCATTTCTGTGGTTGGATGTCTACACTGGTAGTTTTTTCTCTCTAGTTTTCTTCAGTTGCGCAAATCCAATGACACACACGGGATGCGGTCAAGATCCCGCCGGACGGAATCCCGGCAGTCGAAATACCGACACCGTAATCCCCACCGGCACAATCCCAACATATTCTCCCTCCGTGGGTGTCCATGACACCCATAGATGGAGAATAAAATAGTGTGCCGAGCGTAGCGAGGCATCGTGCCCGCAGCGTGGCGAGCACAGCGAGCCCGCAAGGGGTTGCGTTCCGCTCGCCACCCCTGTCGGGATTCTGCTGGTCGAGATTCCGGTGTCGGTATTTCGACCACCGGGATCCCGTCCAGCGGGATTTTGTACTGATCCCACACACACTTGTTCTGCAATTCCAATTCCAGCTTTGTTTTAAGTGGTGCTCTTTCTTCGAATATAACATCTCTTGACTTCATAAGCTTTCTGTTCTTGTAGTCTCAAAGTCTGTATCCTTTGTTCTCTTGGCAATATCCAAGCATAATGCACTTCATGGATTTGGAATCTAGCTTTTGTCTCTTCTTCTTGGGTAAGTATGTACGAGTATATGCAATGCATCAAAACACTTTCAGATGTTTGGTACTTGGCTTTCTTCCAGACCATGCCTCTACTGGTATATTGTCTTTTATAGTGTGGGAGCATGATTCTTTAAATACTCTGCTGTAGATACTGTTTTTGCCCAGGAGCACTTGTTCAGGATGCATCCTTCACCACAGATTGAACTTTCTCCACTATGGTACGATTTTCATGCTGACTTGCTCAATTTTACACCAGAGTGTATGAATTGGTAAGCTGATGAGCAATGTCATGCTTCTTCAGGAAGGCTCAACATATTTTAGATATTCTCCATTTTCATACCTTAGGACTTTCAACGTGGGACCACTTTGATCTTATACTGATCTCTTGTAGTCTGCAATTTTGCTAATTTCATTATTCTTTTCTTTGACTTAATAAATGTGTGTCATTCTGGTGAAGTCATCTATGAATCTTATTAAGTATCTATATCCACTTATCAATTTAGCTTCCACTGGACCACACACATCTGTATACACCAACTCCAGGGGTGCAATGGCTTTGCTTACCTGCTATACAGCTTTCATATATTGGTCTCTCTGTGTCATTTATGAATACTTCTGTCTCCATCCTGTCTAGAAGTTTCTGGATGGTGTCATATCCAAGATGACCTAGTCTTCTCGGCCAGAGTTCTATTGTTTGTGAGTTAAAAGTCATCATTGCATAACACTCTTTTTTGTCAAGGATATATAGTTGTCGGCATCGGGCTCCTGTTGCTATTATAGTCCCTTTTTTGTTCTGCACAATGCACTTTGTTTCTGTGAAATTGAGTTTAAATCCTTTCTGCTTTGGGAAACTTATGACTATGAGGTTTATCCCAATAGGCTAGATGTACTAAGCCTTGAAAGTGATAAAGTGGAGAGTGATAAAGTACCAGCCAATTAGCTCCTAATGGTCATGTTACAGCCTGTGTTTGAAAAATGACAGGAGCTGGTAAGTTGGTAGTCAGTGTCGGACTGGGGTATGAAGGGCCCACCGGGGGAATGCAGTGATAGGGGCCCATACTTAGGGGTGTGACCAGCCTAGAAAGGGTGTGTGGCCAGCCTCCACAGAGGCTTGAAATGCACAATAGTCTGTAATGCAACATATCTACCACGTATAATACAAGTGCACAGTCTGGAACTTGATCCCTAGAGGAAGTAGTGGGCCCTCAGGCAGTGGGGCCCACCATTGGTTTCCCCTGTACCCCTGTGGGCCAGTCCAACCCTGTTGGTAGTATAGGTACATCTGGCCCCATGTCTGGTACATATAAGACATTTTGGATTTCTGTAACTTTAGTTTCACCTCCTATTTTAGCTGTAAGTACTTTATCACCTGTTCCTCTGACTCTGATATGATCACACATGTCCAACATAGTGAACCACTCCTGACTGCAGCTGAAATGTCTAGTAGCAACTGAGTACCAGCAATCTCTTCTATGGCTGTCTGCGACACTGAAAGCTAGCTAAGTGTAGCACTCGTATTTCTTAGCTTGCATTCAGACACTTTATGGCTTGTCTTATGACATATACTGTACAGTATAACACTTGTACTTGAATTTTCTGGGCTTTGCATTTTTGGTATGTAATGTAGTATTATCAGTTCAGCAGGCATATATTCTTGGAACTCTGTAGATAGTTTGGCTGTATTAGCTGCTAGTGCTACCACTTGGAATTTAAATTCAGATGTTAAGATCTATAGCATTGCCATAGCAATCTCCTCATCATTGACTTGGACTCCTGCAAACATTAATTGCTGAGACATGGACATCATCTTGTTAAAGTAGTCACTCATAATTGTGCATTCATTCAACTATGGGTTATACAATATTGCCTATGATTATTTCTTCTGATGAAATTCTTGTAGTCATATGCTGCCTGCAGTGTCATACACATGTCATGTGCTAACATTTTCCCATTTACATTATAATGAAGTGTAAATAATGCTGGAGAATGCCTGTGCATCAATGAAGCTAGCGGGCACTACAATCCAATACTGCCATGTCATCAACCCACCCCCCAGGAAGTGCAGAAAAGGCAGAGAGGAGCAGATCAGCAGATGGCGCACCCTTGCTTCAAAGAACAACCACTGCCAAGCCCTGAAGGTAATTTTTGAATCATGTTAGTGAGTTCTGTCCTGAGGGTGAGGGGTAGTTTTGGTGAGTCTTCTACAGTGTGTTCTGAAGGGGACATTGGTTGACTTTCTAAGAGTTCTATGTTCCCAAGGGGAAGGGGGAAATAGGAAGTTGGTGACTTTTCTATGGTGGTGGAGTGGGGTGGGTTGGTGAGTGTGCTGTGTGAGAGAAGGTGAATTGGTGTTATGTGTTGGGATGGGAGGCCACATGGGACTGCAAATAATGGATCAGAATCACCCCAACTCCCCCCCCCCACACACACACCTCATCGCTGGATGCTATAGTTGCCACTATGGTGTAACAGGTGAAATGTGCTGTGAAAAGCAATCTGATCTTGATATCCTACACAATTTCATTTATTTTATCCCGACCCCTTAAACTACTAACATGAACCACACACTAGCACATTTTATATTGCTGCTGACAAATTCATTGGAGGGATCTTTAATCTAATTCCCTTTGGAAAATAATAATCTAGGGTTTGCTATTTTGATGATGCCATTATTACTAGTCTGCATCCGAGTGTTTATATTAAATCATAACCAGTCAATACCATATCAATACTTTAAAAACAACACTGTTCCCAGAGTCATTTGGAAATGGAGAAGAGTGACCTCATGGTTAGTTCTATAGCTGTTGCCAGGGAAGCCTGTCTCTTTGGGAACATCACTCAATAGGGTGATATAAGACCACTTGCATTGTCGATTGAGGATTGAACGCTCAATCATTTCATGGCAGTCTCATTCAGTAAAGAGCTGCTTATATTTTAAAGGGGAAACCACATTTTTATGTATTGTATACATTACTTTTTTTCTTTCTGGGATAGGGATGCACCCCAGCCAAAGCTACTTACAAGTGGAGTTTTTGGAAATGTCAGTAAACCCACAAATAATACAATATATTCAAACAGAAAGTACAGGGCTAAGGGCCTAATTCAGATCTGATCAAAGCAGCAAATTGTTAGCTAATGGGCAAAACCATGTGCACTGCAGGGGAGGCAGATATAACATGTGCAAAGAGAGTTAGATTTGGGTGGGTTATATTGTTTCTGTGCAGGGTAAATACTGGCTGATTTATGTTTACACTGCAATTTAGATTTCATTTTGAACACACCCCACCCAAATCTAACTCTATCTGCACATGTTATATCTGCCCCCCCCTGCGTGCACATGGTTTTGCCCATTAGCTAACAAATTTGCTGCTCGATCAGATCTGAATTACCCCCTAAATACGAACCATTATTGTAAGGTGCTACTGGTGATTGAAAGGAAATTTAAAATATTTTATGATTAGACAGAAAGAGTCTAATTTTTTGACAGACATGCTGAAAGGTTCTTAGGCCGAAATATAAGTTAAATCAGTGAGTATTTCATTTGATGCTTCAGTCCTCTCACTGGATTCAGTATGATATCCCAGCTGTTGGGATTCCAGCTGTCAGGAGACCGACGCCAGGATCCCGACAGCAAGAATACCGTCGGCGAGCGCACCGTGTCCCCTCACGGGCTTGCTGCACTCGGGCCTGGTGGTAATCTTTGGTCACCACAGGGTTATAGTCCCCCTCGGGAGGTGGTCCACGAGTTGGAATTTCGGCCAGTGGTTGGGATTCTGACCGCAGGTATTTATTTAACTGGGATTCTGACCGCCGGTATTTCACTGGGACATATTTAAGAAAGGCTACCGCAGTAGATTTCTGAGATATCGCCTGTGATAGGCAGGCCAGGACTGCAGACCAAAATTCTCATTATTTGCAATGGTTCGAGCCAAATGAATAAGCTTGACCCAGCTAGCAACTTCAGCTGGTGTTAACCATTTTTTCTCTTTGGAGAGTGCATCACCTTAGATGAATCTTCTGATCTGTCCCTAACAGCCTCCATGTTGCTTCCCTCTCCGCTGTCACAGTTTTCTTATGTGCCCAGCATCATTGGGAGCTGGAATGGGCCCGGGGTACTGGTGTGTGGCTAAACTGGGGAGCCATGCCCCCTACCACAAAAAAGATAATATATACTATGTGCAGCACAGAACACTGGAATGGGGCGAATCCAGGGGCGGGGCGATCAGTGCAATCACCCCTTAACACTACAGCTGGCTGCTGTATAGCAGCACAGTGGCAGGGGCACATCATGCAGGGAAACTGAGAAGACTGGTGCAGATCAGCAGAATTAGACTCCCTGGAACCTCTGATGCCCAGCACACAGAAGCATGTGCAGGGCTGTAGAGAGGGAGTGCTGCCGCTGAGCAGCAGTCATCTCCTTTCTCTCCTTGCCCAATGTGCAGCTGACCTGGGCCTCTGCCAAGTCCCTCCAACCACCCCGGGTCAATAGAAAGGGGCCCCTTTCCTCTTGATGGTCTTTTATGTGTACGTACTCCCTGATGGTCAAAGATGTAAAGTACCCTAGACGGCTGTAAGCTGAAATAACAAAAGATAGTGTTCTTAGTGCTGTGCATGACAACTGCTTTGATGTCCAAAAAGTTTTAATAAACACTTAAAACACTGGTAGATTTTCACCATACAGGTAGACCCATAAGCAGCACAGAGTGAAATGCCCCGCTCAATCCGGCTGCAGACACGGACTGGATGGAATGATAGCAGGAGCTCCAATGTCTCTGACTCTTCGGATCTCCCTCTGGTCTGGTCAGTAGCGGCAGAATCTACCAGTGTTTTAAGTGTTTATTAAAACTTTTTGTACATCAAAGCAGTGTGGAAGCACCTGGATCCTTACTGAAAGATACCTTTATGGGAACTCGAGAGTGAATATTAATGTAAGTGTATTTCTGGTGACGGGCGGGCTGCATTGATTTCATCTGAGTGTATAAAGAAACCTTTCAGTGCCTACGGGTGAGAACCCGAATGTGTCTGTCTAAAAGTTGGATATCCAGGCACTCGAGAAATATATGATCATTGGGGAGTTTTCATGCACAGCGCTAAGAACACTATCTTTTGTTATTTCACTGTTTTGTGTGGGTTTCCAGGGGAGAGCCCCATTAGTGCTTCTAAGCTGCTCAGGTGCAAGGTAGCGCAGGTGTAGCACTTTCTCTGTATTTAGCCAGCTGTAAGCTGAATGCCAAACTCTTTGCCGGAACATCTGATGTAGTTACCCTTAGTAATGCGACAACAAAAAATTAAAATAAATAATCTTTTGTCTCTCTATAAGAACATTAATCATTCCCGTATACTCAGTATAACTATAATAGCTGTGCCAGACCAAGATCTCTACTTTCATTGAGCTGCATTCAGATAAAGCCGCAGCTGATGTCTCCCTGCTACCCATCCTATGGACACATGAAATTTACTTGAGATATAATCAGACATTGTCCTTGATAACCTCGTCCACAATAAGTGGAACTTTTTATATTTCAAAATTTCATATGCAAGTCTACACAGAGAGCCCCATGTGTGACATGAAGTTTAATTGTTTCTCGCGTACAATATATTCGTCTTGAAGAGCTAGGATGGTCTCGTACTCTGAGATGCTTCGCATGAGATAGGGCATCTTGAAAACTCAACTGCTAATCTCATAAGGGTCTCACTGGGGCTTAGAGTGGCCTGGGCTACGTCACTCCGAAAACAATTCAATAAGAAAATAGCACTGTGAATTAAATTAAAACTCTTCATGGTAATTACTAGCTAGGAGAGATAGAGAAAAATATAGATGTAGTTAATAAAATATCAGCACAAAGAAAATTCTGTTAGGAGTGGAGAGTAAAAGCTTTCCCTGTATTGTGGAAATCTCGCTGTGGAGAGCCAGGGAGAGGAAATTCACACTAGTGACTATAGGGACAGATAGGGCTACTTTAAAGAATCGAAAATTGGAAGTTTCAGCTTTCAATTCTATTTGCCAAGAGTGGGAGTGGGATGTATCATGGCATTACATTCCATTCTTTATCTCATGCATGATACTGGCATATATTAACACTGTATGCGTGATTAATTATGCAAGGTACAGTATCTTTCTATAAGAGCTGCTCCTTGTGAAAAGAGAACATTCAGCTTTAGGACCCAGAGTCCTTCTGCACATGCGCGGTCGAAGCTCATAGGGTTCACTTGGAAATGTCTCTATAGATGGTGTTGCCTATTGGGAACAAGGTCCAGAAAGTTTCGCTTTCCAGACCTTGGTCTCTACTGGCACATCACAGCCCCATAGCATTCTTTTTTTTTTTTAACATTTCTTTCTTTATTGTAGCATTTCCTTAAAGAAAATAGCAATAAGTACAGGAACATTGTGGGCAATAACAGAAAAGACATAATGTAATAGATACAAAACATAGTGCACGGTGTAAGGAGGAGCACAAAAAAGGGTAATTTGTACAATATTATAGAATAACAAATAACACCTGTAGGTATGCCGTGGACCTTCAGAGAGATGGGAGGGTCTCTAAGAAAAATCCTGGTTTCATACCAGAGTGTGCTACGAAAACAAAAGCTAATGGCCTCTTTAGTATGAGTAGGAAGTGTTTCAATAAAACTTTCCCATGTTGCGAAAAAGGATTCGGTGCGAGATTATTTTTGAAGTGAGGCCTCCAACCAATCCATATGACAAATAAAAAATAGTTTGTCCCTGAACATTTCTAGAGTCGGGACGGAGCTATGAACCCACATGTGCAAAACAGCTTTTCTAGCTGCCGATGAGATTGCTAAAAGTAATTTTTTAACGGGTTTGGGAGCTCTATTACCAGGGGGTATGATACCAAATATAGCCCATTCCGGTGTAAAGGGGATGTAGTTCACTAAATGTTGGGAGGCAAAGCGCCAAACTGCCAACCAGAACCGTCTTAAAAGTGGACAGGCCCAAAAACAATGATAAAGATTGATGGCCACATTTGGGACAGGAAGGATCGTTTAATAGGCCTGTTAAAAAACCTCTATGGGGAGAAATATAAGATCTGTGAAAGATATTAAGATACATTTCCGTGTATTTAGCAGCAGGGAACATAGCTATTGAAAAATGTAGCATGTGCAGTAACCCATCAACATCTACGTAAGTTAGGAAAATGTTCAAACCATTGGGCTACCCATAGCATTCTTATAGGGACTGCACTGCCAGTGGTCCGCAGCAGATATGTCTGATATCCTCTGCGGACCACTTTTATGCATAAGAAGACTGCAACAAACCTCAGAAAACTGCGGTTTTCTGAGACTTTACCAAATTTATCAGGTTATTCAATCCGCCCTGAGAATGAAAAACAATATAGAGGGTAACAAATGGAACATCTGGGTAAACGAGGGACAGGAAGCATATTGTCAGAAGGGATGCCCTGGTGCCTATCCATAGTGTTCAGACCGTGCTGATGGCTCATTGACCAACGCTGCTGAATTTTCTAGATTTTCCCCACTTTCTAGAATTTTCCCATATTTGATGTCTAATGTGAAATTGCATGAAAATATGAGAAACTATGACTATTTGCGCTTTTCATAACAATTGCCAAGGTGCATTCACAAACTAAAGACACTTGTTTTTATTGAAATAATTTATTTTGTATATTTCCCAAGATGTACCACTTATATAACAAATAGCATCCAATGTTGAACTGTATAAAATTATATATATATAGTCACGTGACATAGAATAGAGTAAAAACACTTATATAAGTGTATATATACACTAAAAAAAAAAAAACTGTCCACAAATGATTAATCCATGTACATGGTAATAACTGTATTGAATTATGCTTAGATTCTTTATACAGATAATGATAATGAAATGGCGATAGATAAAGTGGTGTCCGTATTAGAAAAACTTGGTACGTGTCATGTACCGCAATGTGGAGCTTACTGGTCCCACAACTGATATTCCTGGCATTGGTGCTGGCCGCACTACGAGAGATGCTTAGCCTCACCTGTCCCATGTTTCCTCGGCTGCTGGTACGTACTGCTGAAGTTGAGACCGTAGCCGCCGCTGTATACATTGTGTGCCGTAATTGGATGACGTCACCAGCCTCGCTGGTTTAATCCATCTCAGAATGCTGAGGCTCCAGGTGCAATGTCAAATCAAGATTACCAGTGTCTGCGTGCTGGAAACAACAAATGTCCATAATGTGGGATCATGCAGTAGAAATCTCTGTATTGTCTCCAAGTTGCAAAGTCCTTTCAGAATGAGAAGATGCTATTCCTCTGCATGAAAATATAAGAGAAAACAAAGGTGGGTACACACTAATAGATATATCTGCAGATCAATTGATCTGCAGATATATCTATGGACAGATCGGGCAGTGTGTTGAGCATACATACGTCATGAACTGGGCGGGCGTGAACACACGCCCGCCCAGTTCAGTTGTCAATCATTGCCGGCCGCCGCAACATGTGTACGGGTGGTCGGCCGACCGCCCCGTACACACACAGCGACGCGCCAATATATCGGTAGATATATTGGCCGACGGCTGTGCTGCGCGGCCGACGCGATACGTCTGTGAACGACGGAGTTCACAGACGTATTGGCCGTACACAGGCCGACGGTCCCGCGATATATCGGCCGTTCAAGAGAACGGCCGATATATCGACCAGTGTGTACAGGCCTTAAGTAAAGACCAGCAGTGAGTGGGGAAGCCTTTACTACCAGGAGTGTTATATCCACGCTAAAAGTCATAGTGCAAGGCGACACAGGAGAGCAACCGCAGATCAATTCACTGCAAATTTCAACCTGTGGCATAAACAGTTCAATAGCAGACCAGCAAGAACTCCACTGTGCATGATATCATGGTCATAGTCATCAGATATTTCCATTCTTGGTAAATTCTCTAAAGAGGCAGTATACTCCTATTGGGTTCAGTGGTATCAGTTCCTTCGCACATGAGGCCTGATTCAGGTCCCGATGCAATGAAAACAAATCACACAATGTACCAGTGTGCAGTATGGGTTCTGTGACCTTGGACACAGTAAGGCTGCAGACATCAGTAGATTGACAGTGTGCAGCCATTTGGGGCCAGGGAAAGGACGGAGAAGTGCTCAGTTTTATCGCCTTTTTAAATTTCATGCATAAACCACGATGAGAAGCGCTGGGTTTTACAACCCGACGCTATGTATAATTATCCCTTTATCATGCTTTTTGTATCAAGTGTTGACGTGGGAAACACCTTTCTTAATCATTACCATACCCTCTAATTGTACCTTTTTAGCGGGTACAGTACCTTTTTTTATGGTCTATACCGATTTTTAGCTCTACGACATTCCATTGAAAGTATAGGAAAAGGGGTGTGGCCACTCCCCCTTTACCCGTGGCCATGCCCCCTTTCCTAATTTATACCGCTTTTTATGTGTAAAATGTTGGAGGGTATTACATGGACATCTGCAGGAAGTTAACGGCACATGTCGGCTATCCCGAAAGCCACCTGATACATGTATGTACATATTGCATGCCAGAATAACTACAGGATAGCCAGAGAAAGAATATAACTGGAATTATCGGAGCCCCTGTCCCTAGATGTGAATACTGGTACATGCAGACAATCCTTTGTTTCTTATTGCTGCAATAAGCGGTGGACCAGTTCCTGATAAATACGCCCCTAGACCTTAAACATAAACATATAATCATAAAATCCCGCCCCTACACTGCTGAGATTATCTGTAAATGCTCCTGATCAGTCTTACTTGGGTCATATCTATTTTTTTGCAGTACAAAAAAACATATATCTAAGTCTAAACCCTATTCACATTATGCAATTAAAAAGTATTGCATGCAGAGTATGTGAGTACAAAGCAGTGAGGGAAGGGCGACTGTAATAGGACAGCAGACTATAAAAGTACAATATTTATTTAAGTAAGAAAATGAATTATAAAGGGCAGTGAGGATAGAGTCTATGTTACAGTTCTTCTAGCAGGCAGATCTTTAAGGTATGGCTAATAGGTTGAGGTAAGGAAAGCTGACATTCAGAAATGCAGAGCAAGGTATAAACAGGTCTCCTCCAGGGATGAATGAATAGTGGTTTGTTTATGTAGCCCCAAACTTCTCAAATCTACTGCTGGCATTTACTAATGATTTGTCTGATCCCCCCTGAACTCTCCTGGGTACATAAACATACAGTTTTAATACAAACACATAGCACGAATACGACTGAGCTTATAAGCAGCACAGAAGAGGTTGTTGTGTTTGTGACACGCAGCAACAAATATCACCTCTCCAGAATGTCACAGCTGCCACCTTCACAAAATCCACTTCAGGGACATGTTCCCCCTCTCCCCGCTAATGGAGGGAATGGAGGGCGGGGGGAGCGTGAGAGTAGCAGAGGTACAGGATGGGGAAGATCTTATCTGTATCTGGGATTTCAGGCAGACTTCATGTTTAGGGTGAGCCCCAGTGCAGCTGGCAGGAGAGTGAATGGTGCTGAGGTATATTGGTGTTCTGGAGCACAGGAGAGCCAGGTGCTGTGCTGCAAGCTCAGTATTCACACGAGAAGGGATGCTGGATATAACAGTCACGCTGGGCCCATTGGCGTTTCTATCATGGGTGCAATGTGTGTAGTGCACAAGGGCCCCTGAGTCCATGGGGGGCCCACACTGCACCCATGTTGTTTATACTTACCCCTCCGGAGTCCCATGACTAGCATTACAGCAAAAATCCATCCAAATATGGCCGCCACGCATGCGCAGTTCACAATTTGTCTCTGGACTATGGTGGGTGCCATGTTTCTGGAGGCCTGCGCATGCGCAGTTTACGCCGGCTCGATGCTGGAGCCTGCAGCACTGTGGAGAGGAGGGGGCCCACCCGTAGTCTGCACACAGGCAACCCCTCCTCTCTTAAAACGCCCCTGGCTGGGCCTGATTCTAGGCGCACACTAACCGCACACAATTCCAAAGTTCATGCAGTTGGATGATGTTATAACATAAGTAAGTACTGCACATGGGTCTTAGTCGCACTGAGCATGTGTCCCGATTGTTACTACACTGAGAAGCAGAGCTAACGTCACCTCATGGAGTGTGGATTTTAGTGGATGTACCTGGAAGGTAACATGGAGTGGATAAGCAGACTTGGGGGGTATTTCAGACCTGATCGTAGATGTGCTAAATTTATCACATCTACGATCAGTTACTCAGACAAGCGGGGGGAATGCCCAGCAGTGGCAAACGCAGGATTTGCATGGGGGGGTTACCAGAACTGGGTGGAGCCAAGCACGGGGGTGGGGACTGAGGTGACCCAGTATGTGATGGGTCCGTAAAACTAGTGTGTGTGTGTGTGTGTGTGTATATATATATATATATATATATATATATATATATATATATAAAACATAGCAGCTAGACCCGGCACTCACAGTTCCATAGTATTGCTTCCTTAGCTCGCGGTGCCCTCCCACGGGCAAAAACCCGATAGCACACGGGAACAGACGGGCGGCACTCAGAGCATATCTTTAAAGGGTAAAGTGCAGTGACTTTATTGTCAGTGGAGACATCTACGTTTCGGGGACACAGCCCCGTCGTCAGGATAAGTGAAAATGAACAAAATCAGTGAATAAATACCTTAGTGTCGGAGGGACTCCTCCCGCCCTTACAGACCACGCCGCCCGGATCCCGGTCGTGTCATGCCTCCTAGCCGGAAGTGACGCAACGCCAGTCCGACCAGCTGACGCGCTGACACTGTGGGGGAGATCACCATGGTTACATACAAACAGTGAGATCAATACGGAAGAAAAGGAATGTAACTTCCATAAATGAAAAAAACATGATTAGATGTTGCAATAGTTAATAATGATCAAAGTGCTATGTGCCAAGTATAAAAACAAAAAATAGTGCCAAACTAACAAATGTGAAATCACAAAATTATTAAACTAGAGCAGTGTACTAAAATCGATACATAATCTGTCTGCCCCTTGGCCTACCAACCCATAGAGCATCACGAGTCTAGTAGTTTCTAAAATAGAGAATATAAGTTCTATTTAAATCAAATAATCATATCATAATCAAATGATCCTCACATAAGGAAGTTAATAGTTCTAAACCGTACAAGAAAAAGATTAAACCTCTGCATCCGATCAGGTCTTGTTCTATTTACAGAAAACATCTCAGATTCACAGATTCGTTTAAACCCTTAGGATAAATGGTGTTTAATCTATGAATCCATCTGGATTCCAGTTGCAAAAGTTTCCTAGATCGATCGCCTCCCCGTAGTGATTTGGGGACATGGTCAATTATTTTGTACCTCAATGTGGCCATGCCATGTTTTGCGTTGGCAAAATGCCTGACCACAGGTTGTTCACTATCAACCGATTTAATGGCTTCCCGGATCGCATATCTTCCCGGATGGCTTCTGTGTTGTGCCATGCGTGTTTTAAAGGTACAGTCCGTCTTACCCACATACGTCAGTCCACATGGGCAATTGATGAGGTATACTACAAATTTGGACTCACAGGACAGCGGGTATTGAATGGTAAATGTCTTTCCTGTGTGTGGGTGTCCAAATTTGTCTCCAGGAATAAGGTAGCTGCATGTCGTGCAGCCACTGCACCGAAAGCAGCCCGGTTTCCTACTAAGAAAGTGTGGTTTGGGGGTATCAAAATTAGATACATCAGTTTTGACTACATAATCCCTAATACTTTTGTTTCTAGTGTGGCTAACCAGGAGTTTTGAATCAAAAACTTCACCCAGATCTTTATCCGTGGACACTATGGGCCACAATTGTTTCATTCTTTTAGTTAGATGTTTACTGTTAGTATTAAATTGTGTGACCCACGGAAATTTGCCTGTCAGCGTTTTTTTATCTTTGGGTGCTAGCAGTTGTTCTCGTGTATAATTAAGGGCATGGGTCTTAGCTTGTTGCAACTCTCTCAATGGATATCCCCGCTCTAGAAATTTCTGTAACATCATCTATAGATCTGAATCTCTCCTTTCCGGTGTACTATAGTACTAGAACTAAAAGAATGAAACAATTGTGGCCCATAGTGTCCACGGATAAAGATCTGGGTGAAGTTTTTGATTCAAAACTCCTGGTTAGCCACACTAGAAACAAAAGTATTAGGGATTATGTAGTCAAAACTGATGTATCTAATTTTGATACCCCCAAACCACACTTTCTTAGTAGGAAACCGGGCTGCTTTCGGTGCAGTGGCTGCACGACATGCAGCTACCTTATTCCTGGAGACAAATTTGGACACCCACACACAGGAAAGACATTTACCATTCAATACCCGCTGTCCTGTGAGTCCAAATTTGTAGTATACCTCATCAATTGCCCATGTGGACTGATGTATGTGGGTAAGACGGACTGTACCTTTAAAACACACATGGCACAACACAGATATGCGATCCGGGAAGCCATTAAATCGGGGGATAGTGAACAACCTGTGGCCAGGCATTTTGCCAACGCAAAACATGGCATGGCCACATTGAGGTACAAAATAATTGACCATGTCCCCAAATCACTACGGGGAGGCGATCGATCTAGGAAACTTTTGCAACTGGAATCCAGATGGATTCATAGATTAAATACCATTTATCCTAAGGGTTTAAACGAATCTGTGAATCTGAGATGTTTTCTGTAAATAGAACAAGACCTGATCGGATGCAGAGGTTTAATCTTTTTCTTGTACGGTTTAGAACTATTAACTTCCTTATGTGAGGATCATTTGATTACGATATGATTATTTGATTTAAATAGAACATATAGAGGTATATGCAATTAGCGGCGAATCGCGGCAATTTTTCGGCCGTTTTTCAATTCGACACAATTTGACCGTCTAATTTCGGCAAGTGGGTGCCGAAATTGACCATATTCAATAAAAAACGTATTCGACAGTGCCGCTGATGAAAAACGGACGATTTGACGGATTTTGTTCCGATTTTAAAAAAACTGGAAAAAAAACCCCAAAAAATTGCGTGGGGTCCCCCCTCCAAAGCATAACCAGCCTCGGGCTCTTCGAGCTGGTCCTGGTTCTAAAAATCCGGGGAAAAAATAGACAGGGGATCCCCCGTATTTTTAAAACCAGCACCGGGCTCTGTGCCTGGTGCTGGTGCAAAAAATACGGGGGACAAAAAGAGTAGGGGTCCCCCGTATTTTTTACACCAGCATCGGGCTCCACTAGCTGGACAGATAATGCCACAGCCGGGGGTCACTTTTATACAGCGCCCTGCGGCCGTGGCATTAAATATCCAACTTGTCACCCCTGGCCGGGGTACCCTGGGGGAGTGGGGACCCCTTCAATCAAGGGGTCCCCCCCCAGCCACCCAAGGGCCAGGGGTGAAGCCCGAGGCTGTCCCCCTCATCCAAGGGCTGCGGATGGGGGGCTGATAGCCTTGAGAAAATGACAAGAATATTGTTTTTTCCTGTAGTACTACAAGTCCCAGCAAGCCTCCCCCGCAAGCTGGTACTTGGAGAACCACAAGTACCAGCATGCGGGAGAAAAACGGGCCCGCTGGTACCTTTAGTACTACTGGAAAAAAAATACCCAAATAAAAACAGGAGACACACACCTTGAGAGTAAAACTTTATTGCACACCTGCCGACACACACATACTTACCTATGTTGACCCGCCGACTGCCACGTCTCCTGATCCGACGATCCGGTGTACCTGTGAATAAAATTATACTCACCTCAATCCAGTGTCCAGATATAAATCCTCGTACTTGGCAAAAAAAATAAACGAACACCCGGACCAGCGGACTGAAAGGGGTCCCATGTTTACACATGTTTACACATGGGACCCCTTTCCCCGAATGCCGGGGCCCCACGTGACTCCTGTCACAGAGGTCCCTTCAGCCAATCAGGAAGCGCTACTTCGTTGCACTCACCTGATTGGCTGTATGCACGTGTGAGCTCAGAAAGCGCATCGCACAGCTCCCTCCATTACTTTCAATGGTGGGAACTTTGCCGTCAGCGGTGGGGTTACCCGCGGTCAGCCGCTGACCACGGGTGACCTCACCGCTAACCGCAAAGTTCCCACCATTGAGTATAATGGAGAGGCTTTGCGATGCGCTGTCTGACAGCTCAGACGTGCAGCCAATCAGCAGAGTGCCAGGACGTTGCGCTCGCTGATTGGCTTAAGAGACCTTTCTGTGACAGCAGTCACGGGGGGGGGTCTCTGCATTCGGGGAAAGGGGTCCCATGTGTAAACATGGGACCCCTTTCAGTCCGGCTTGGTCGGGTGTTCGTTTATTTTTTTTGCCAAGTACGAGGATTTATATCTGGACACTGGATTGAGGTGAGTATAATTTTATTCACAGGTACCCCGGATCGTCGGATCAGGAGACGTGGCAGTCGGCGGGTCAACATAGGTAAGTATGTGTGTGTTGGCAGGTGTGCAATAAAGTTTTACTCTCAAGGTGTGTGTCTCCTGTTTTTATTTGGGTATTTTTTTTCCAGGAGTACTACAGGTACCAGCGGGCCCGTTTTTCTCCTGCATGCTGGTACTTGTAGTTCTCCAAGTACCAGCTTGCGGGTGAGGCTTGCTGGGACTTGTAGTACTACAGGAAAAAACAATATTCTTGTCATTTTCACAAGGCTATCAGCCCCCCATCCGCAGCCCTTGGATGGGGGGGACAGCCTCGGGCTTCACCCCTGGCCCTTGGGTGGCTGGGAGGGGGGACCCCTTGATTGAAGGGGTCCCCACTCCCCCAGGGTACCCCGGCCAGGGGTGACTAGTTGGATATTTAATGCCACGGCCGCAGGGCGCTGTATAAAAGTGACCCCCGGCTGTGGCATTATCTGTCCAGCTAGTGGAGCCTGATGCTGGTGTTAAAAATACGGGGGACCCCTACTCTATTTGTCCCCCGTATTTTTTGCACCAGCACCAGGCGCAGAGCCCGGTGCTGGTTTTAAAAATACGGGGGATCCCCTGTCCATTTTCCCCCCGGATTTTTAGAACCAGGACCGGCTCGAAGAGCCCGAGGCTGGTTATGCTTTGGAGGGGAGACCCCACGCCATTTTTTTCCGGGATTTTACCATTCCATCTAAAAAAATAAAAATAAAATATTTTTAGAAATATATAAATAATACTTGTGCCTCCCAAAAAGACAAACCAAGTACCTAATCCCTTCTAATATAAATAGATATGCTATTACCAATAAAAAAAACACCAAAAAAAACATGTTTTAATTTTTTTTTTTATTAGATTCTCCCACCAAAGTGTGGCGGATTGAAAATTACGAATTTACTGTCTAAAAGCACTGTTGTCGAATTTCCAAACTTCAATTGAATATACTTTTGTCGAATTGCCGCATTTGTACCATTGCAGAAATGTCGAATTTGACAAATGTCGAATTTCAAAAAGTCGAATTTTGAAAGTCCGTTTTTTTGACGGAAAGTACTGAATTGCATTGTCTAATTTTTTTTTTTGGCGAAAAAGTCCAGTTTTTCGACAATTCCGGGAATTCGACCGCAATTGCATATACCCCATATTCTCTATTTTAGAAACTACTAGACTCGTGATGCTCTATGGGTTGGTAGGCCAAGGGGCAGACAGATTATGTATCGATTTTAGTACACTGCTCTAGTTTAATAATTTTGTGATTTCACATTTGTTAGTTTGGCACTAATTTTTGTTTTTATACTTGGCACATAGCACTTTGATCATTATTAACTATTGCAACATCTAATCATGTTTTTTTCATTTATGGAAGTTACATTCCTTTTCTTCCGTATTGATCTCACTGTTTGTATGTAACCATGGTGATCTCCCCCACAGTGTCAGCGCGTCACCTGGTCGGACCGGCGTTGCGTCACTTCCGGCTAGGAGGCACGACACGACCGGGATCCGGGCGGCGTGGTCTGAACGGGCGGGAGGAGTCCCTCTGACACTAAGGTATTTATTCACTGATTTTGTTCATTTTCACTTATCCTGACGACGGGGCTGCGCCCCCGAAACGTAGATGTCTCCACTGACAATAAAGTCACTGCACTTTACCCTTTAAAGATATGCTCTGAGTGCCGCCCGTCTGTTCCCGTATATATATATATATATATATATATATACACATACATATCTGCATATATATATACCGTATGTGTATATATATATATATATATATATATATATATACACATAGCATATTAAACAGGCATACATATATTAATAATACTCATGCAGCAGAAGAAAAAAAATAAAAATCATTTTTTTTGGGTGGAGGGGGGGGGGGGGTTTCTGGGTGCTCGGAATCCCCCCCTGCGTGCGCCACTTATGCCAAGCACAGGGCAGGTCCGCCCCGCATGTCAGACCTTGCTGTGGGTGAATCACTGGCAGCATATGCATCTAAAGCCGTAAAGCCGCTGACACAGGAGGCCATGTTCAGACGGAGAAACTATACCCGCCATTGGGCTTGTGCAAGTTTCGATGATGGTGCACCGATAGTGAGTATAATAGTGCACTGACGGTGCATCCAAAGGTGCACCAAGACCGATTTCCACAGGCAAAAGGTGCTACAAGTGAGCCTCTCAATTTTAAAGAAATTGCACGCGCTGCTGGCATAAGGTGGAGATGCGGCTATGGCAAAAGATGTGTGTGACTGTGTGCAACTCTGAACCAGGCCACGGTGAGATTAATTTCTGAGTGATGTGCAAAAAATGCACCGTAATTTTAGGACTGACACTTGGGTAATTTTCTTGTGAAAGTGGTGAAAGGGAAGATATTTCATATATGGGTAAGCTATAATAAATGTATGCACATTGCAATGTATAACCTGCTTGTTCTACTAACTGTTCCTTAAGCCGTGGTTTAAAAAACAGACTAGATCAGAAAACGAAGCCTGCTTGAGCTCTGAGAACAGTTTCCGATACCTGACAAATGAAAGGCTTGCCTTAACATTAGCCTCACTTTCCCTTTTTGTTAATATAATGCTATATTATTCACCAGTGAACAGGCCATGGGAGAGATGTATCAAACCTCAGAGAGGATAAGGAGGAGAGGGATAAAGTACTGGCCTATCAGCTGCTGTCATTTTTCAAACACAGCCTGTAAAATGACAGGTAGGGGCTGATTTGCCAATACTTTTTCTCTCTCCACTTTATCTCTCTCCAAGGCATTCTACTCATCCCCCTATGCATATTACGCTTGTCCCACCATTTACAATAAATTAAGAGCTGATGAAAAAATCCCAATTGTCTCAATGAAGTTGAGTCTGCAGTATGTATACAGTATGCACACTGAGCCCACTCCATGCCAGGGCCATCACGCACTATCAGCAGCACCGTCAATATTAAGGAAACCCAGCACATCCCTCCTTTCATCACTACCACATAGAAGAGCTTTATCATTAACTCAGTCTGCTGGGTTTAAGGAAGGCAAAAACTACCAATACATATTGGACAATATATAAAATAAACACCGGCATGTATTGCGGCACTTGGAGTACAGGCATGCATTGGTGCAGCACTAAAGGCCACCCCACCCCCCATGTGTTAAAAGGTGTATGAGCTTAACCAGGCAGAAGTGAGTTAGTGAGCACTGTTGTGGCTGCTTTTAAGTCAGGTGGACTATCAGGTCTTAAAAAAAATCTATATATATATATATATATATATATAGCAGATGTGGACCGGCACTCCTCCCGATGGCCACTCGTGACCCTGGTGCCTCCTGATAACGATTGTGTAGAATCCCAATAAAGATGACAGCGGCACTCAGGGTTTTGTAAGCATGCAAAAATTGTATTCAAACGTGAATAGACAGGCCGACGTTTCGGGGCTTACCCGCCCCTTTGTCAAGGTGTATAACAATAAAAACGTGAAACGACATACCTTTTATGTAGGAGAAGCCCGCCAGTGCTCGTGCGTGGGTCGGAGTCGCGGATTCCCGCTGTGCTTCCGGCCCCTTACTGATGACGTCACTCCGGCTGCGTCTAGCGATTGCCACAGCAACCCAGACGTTTCTCTGTGTGCCGGGCCAGACAGTCATCTGAAAACAAAGTGTGAAATAGTGTAGCCTCACCAAATTACTGAACCCTCCACCTTGTTGTACATATACAACGCACCTCTCAGAATATGAGATTATCTAGTTGTTAAATCACAGAGTGTGTTGTGTGGTGATGATGGCACATGGGCGTCATGGCTGTTCTGTAGGTGGCTGTCAGGGCAGTGATACTCCGTTACGAAAGTCCCAAAGTTGTGAAGGTGTATTAATAATTGCACGCCACATCTAATCTAGTGTGCCTAGTGAAATATGGCTATAGGTGTGTGACATGAATACAATGTCCACTTATTACAGGTGCTCACCTGCCGGCAGGTCCAGTATAGGACGCTGCTGTATGGTGTGTTTGAACAGTCGTGTGGGTGACTGAAGGATACGTGACCTTTGTGATTGCTGGGGAACATATGTTATGCATATGGAGTGATGTGTCTGTGCTGGCAAACGCTAGCTGGTGTGTGACGTGGTGGTTTGGTAATGGTCACCCTGTGTGACCCGTGGGTGATAGTGGCAGACTGTGACGGTGAGATGCTATGTGCCAGAAGTGACCCTGTGTGCATAGTTAAAGAATACTGAGAGGTGCGTTGTCGAAGGTATAAGTATATCATGGAACATGATAGCATGAGGTTAACCAAATGGATGCAGGGTTTGGTGCAATCTAATTTCCTATTATCAAGCCCTGCTGGGGTTAGTGCATCTCATAAAGATTATATCGTTGGTGACCGATCTCTTCCAAGTCCATTTCCAGATTTAGGGATGAGGTATTGGTCGTAATATACATGATTATTAAAATTTTTTTTTACAAGTTGTTGGAAATGTGTTTCTATAGAAAGACATTCCAGGTGAATTTCTCGTTAAGTCCTCCCGGGCTGACCGTGCCTAGCTCGTGGATCCACTTGGATTCTACTTGTAGCAGTTTCCGGTCGCGGTCACCACCCCTGGGGTTTTTTGGCACGTGATCAATGATTTGATGTTTCAAGTCAGTAAGGGAATGACCCGCTGTTGCATAATGGCGTGCCACCGGTTGGTCTGAGGTTTTGCCCGCCAGTGCTTGTTTGATCGCTGTCCTGTGAAGGGCCATTCTCTCCCGCATCGTTCTTATTGATTTACCCACATAGAACAAGCCACAGGGGCAAATAAGAAGATATACTATGTGGGTTGTTGTGCATGACAGCACATGCCTGATGTTGTATCTTCTTTCACTGTGGGGATGTTTGAATGAAGTCCCTACGATCATTTTGCTACACGTTGTGCACCCAAGGCACTTATAGCACCCTGGTGCTTTGATCAGAAAAGAAACCCCTTTCTTTTTTACGTCGTCTTGGAACCCTGTAATGTCCGTGTGTACGATGGTGTCCTTGATGTTCCTGCCCCTAGAGAAGCACATCATGGGTCTCACATTTTTCATTGATGTTAATGCCTTATCTGTTGAAATACACCTTCACAACTTTGGGACTTTCGTAACGGAGTATCACTGCCCTGACAGCCACCTACAGAACAGCCATGACGCCCATGTGCCATCATCACCACACAACACACTCTGTGATTTAACAACTAGATAATCTCATATTCTGAGAGGTGCGTTGTATATGTACAACAAGGTGGAGGGTTCAGTAATTTGGTGAGGCTACACTATTTCACACTTTGTTTTCAGATGACTGTCTGGCCCGGCACACAGAGAAACGTCTGGGTTGCTGTGGCAACCGCTAGACGCAGCCGGAGTGACGTCATCAGTAAGGGGCCGGAAGCACAGCGGGAATCCGCGACTCCGACCCACGCACGAGCACTGGCGGGCTTCTCCTACATAAAAGGTATGTCGTTTCACGTTTTTATTGTTATACACCTTGACAAAGGGGCGGGTAAGCCCCGAAACGTCGGCCTGTCTATTCACGTTTGAATACAATTTTTGCATGTTTACAAAACCCTGAGTGCCGCTGTCATCTTTATTGGGATTCTATATATATATATATCTATACAGTGAATCCGGAAAGTATTCACATCGCTTCAATTTTTCCACATTTTTTCATGTTACAGCCTTATTCCAAAATGGAATAAATTCATATTTTCCCTCAAAATTCTTCTCACAATACCCCATAATGACAACATGAAAAAGTTTTTTTGAGATTTTTCCAAATTTATTAAAAATAAAAAACTAAGAAATCACATGTACATAAGTATTCACAGCCTTTGCCATGAAGCTCAAAATTGAGCTCAGGTGCATCCTGTTTCCACTTATCATCCTACAGCTTAATTGGAGTCCACCTGTGGTAAATTCAGTTGATTAGATATGATTTAGAAAGCTACACACCTGTCTATATAAGGTCCCACAATTGACAGTGCATGTCTGAGCACAAACCAAGCATGAAGTCAAAGGAATTGTCTGTAGACCTTTGAGACAGGATTGTCTCGAAGCACACATCTGGGGAAGGGTACAGAAAAATATCTGCTGCTTTAAAGGTCCCAATAAGCACAGTGGCGTCCATTATCCGTAAAATGAAGAATTTCCCAACCACCAGGACTCTTCCTAGAGCTGGCCGGACATCTAAACTGAGGAATCGGGGGAGAAGGGCCCTAGTCAATTAGGTGACCAAGAACCCAATGGTCACTCTGTCAGAGCTACAGCATTCCTTTGTGGAGATAGGAGAACCTTTCAGAAGGACAACCATCTCTGCAGCAATCCACCAGTCAGCCCTGTATGGTAGAGTGGCTAGACGGAAGCCACTCCTTAGTAAAAAGCACATGGCAGCCCACCTGGAGTTTGCCAAAATCCACCTGAAGGACTCTCAGACCATGAGAAACAAAATTCTCTGGTCTGATGAGACAAACATTGAACTCTTTGACGTGAATGTCAGGCATCCTGTTTAGAGGAAACTAGGCACCGCTCATCACCAGGCCAATAGTCAATACCATCCCTACAGTCATAGGCGGATCAGGAAGGGGGGGGGGGCACTCGGGCCCGTGCCCCCCCTGTCATTTCTGACTTCTTTTTTTTTTCAAAAGGAGAACAGCAGCAGCACTACTGCTATTTCCGTCAGTCAGATTTGATAAAAGACGGCAGGCACTAGGACCTGCCGCGGCTCTAACAGCAAGTCCGTGTGGTAACCAATGGGGAGGCTGGAGTTGCAGCTCCAGACTCCCCATGCTCACACCGCAACCTACCTCCCCCACTGCCAGAGTCTAGCCCAGGCGCGGGGTTCAAATGCCAGCATCGAATAAGACTGTTACTTATGACGGCGCAGAAGGCTTCATTAGCATTCACTGCACCACACAGTTTCCCAGCACTTCCTTCTCCACTTCCTTTACCACTATGCTAGGTGCTGTCAAACTCAGCCTCAGCTTTGAGAAGGCGGCCCGTGTGATTGTGACAGGGCTGTCCTGCATATGTCTTATGCTGGTTGTTGGAGATCCAGCTGGCTGATTCTGCTAATCAAAGATGGGCAGTTCGTGTCCTGCAGTCTGAGTCTCAGTGCAGTGCCAAAAACAAGATATGCTGCACCTGCCACCACCAACTAAAAACTTAAAAAATTATATTGTGCTGGGGTGCCTTCCAGGCTCCCATACCTAATGGAACAGGTGACCAACATTTCAAGGCCCAATCAGTCTTTTCATCAGGGTGAAACATTGCCAATAAAACCAGGATACACTCCTACAACCAATCATTACCTGATGGCGTATTCTGTGAGGCCATGCCCCCTGTGATACCACACCCCTTTTCTGGGAGCTCACGTGCCTTAGGTGCATGTAAATCTAAATATAACTATTACCATTACCCTATCATGGTGCCCCCCCTTTCATTTTCTTCTGGATCCGCCCCTGCCTACAGTGAAGCATGGTGGTGGGAGCATCATGCTGTGGGGATGTTTTTCAGCAGCAGAACTTAAAGACTAGTCAGGGTAAAGGGAAAGATGAATGCAGCAATGTACAGAGACATCCTGGATGAAAACCTGCTCCAGAGCGCTCTACCTCAGACTGGGACGACGGTTCATCTTTCAGCAGGACAACGACGCTCAGCAAACAGCTAAGACATCAAAGGAGTGGCTTTAGGACCACTCTATGAATTTCCTTGAGTGGACCAGACAGAGCCCAGACTTGAATCCGATTGAACATCTCTGGAGAGATCTGAAAATGGCTGTGCATCCAACCTGATGGAGCTTGAGAGGTGCTGCAAAGAGGAATTGGCAAAACTGCCCAAAGATAGGTGTGCCAAGCTTGTGGCATCATATTCAAAAAGCATTGAGGCTGTAATTGCTGTAAAAGGTGCATCAACAAAGTTTTGAGCAAAAGCTGTGAATACTTATGTACATGTGATTTCTTAGTTTTTTATTTTTAATAAACTTGCAAAAATCGCAAAAAAAACTTTTTTCATGTTGTCATTATGGGGTATTGTGTGTAGAATTTTGAGGGAAAAAATGAATTTATTCTATTTTGGAATAAGGCTGTAACATGAAATAATGTGGAAAAATTGAAGCGCTGTGAATACTTTCAGGATGCACTGTATATATATTTAGAATTTTTTTTTAAGACCTGAGAGTCCACCTGACTTAAAAGCAGCCACAACAGTGCTCACTAACTCACTTCTGCCTGGTTATGAATTTATTCCATTTTGGAATAAGGCTGTAACATAACAAAATGTGGAAAAAGTGAAGCACTGAGAATACTTTCTGGATGCACCGTATATACATACCCTCCAACATTTGAAACATAAAAACCCGGAACAAATTCGAAAAGGGGGCATGGCCATGGGTTCTTAAACTTTCAATGGAAGTTTGAAGAGCCAAAAATCGGTACAGACCATAATAAAAGGTACTGTACCTGCCAAAAAGGTACAGTTGGAGGGTATGATTATCTATCTATCTATCTATCTATCTATCTATCTATCTATATACATAAAATATGGAAGTCCCACACTCTCACCCAACAAAGGTAATACCCATGATGGCATACCGGAAAGCTCCCAACCTCAAACAACTACTATTAAGACCTACCGTATGCCCCACTGCACCCATCAAGACCACCTGGCTACAATTGCAGAAACCGGGTTGTTTTAGATGCAGTGGTTGTACCACATGTAGGAGTATACTTACCGGCCCCACGTTTCCGCATCCTCACTCGGGACGTCCTATTAAGATTAAGTATAAACTACATTGTTTAATGGACCATGTTATCTATATACTCACCTGCCCTTGCGGACTATACTATGTCGGCATGACCTCTCGACGATTTCGTGACAGGATGGCGAACCACAGAACGACCATCCATCAGGCGATTACAACTAAAACAGCGGAACAACCGGTACCGAGACATTTCCTGTCACATCAACATCAAGTATCCAACCTTCGGTGTAAACTGATCGATTGGGTGCCCCCACTCACCCGGGGAGGTGACCGAGTCCTGGCATTAAAAAAGAAGGAGAGCTATTGGATTCATCGGTTGGACACTATCTCCCCCAGAGGGATGAATGAAAATAATCCCCTCTCTATATTTCTTAAATAGGAAGGGGGCCCTCAATTATGACTATTGTGATTTGTATACCCGCGGGTTTGCGGCACTCTGGAGAGGAGGGCACTAGGACAATACACCACCCTCTAGGTGTTATTTATATCATAGTGGACATGCCAGTAGATGTGACATTATAACCACTACCACCTCTATCAAGGGGTGAGATAGTGGTTTAATATGAAAAACTGACACCTTTTCTGTCAACGGACCACATTTATGACCTTGCTCCCCTGAATGTTTTGTGGGATTCTTTTTGGTCCTTTTTGGTTTTTTCTATTTTTTGGTTGTTTAATTTTTTGTTTATACTCCTATTGTGGCTTTGTCTTTCTATTATGTATGTATCTCTTTGCCTAAATTACTTCTACTTAGTCTGTGGATAAGGTACAGGTCCATACTGTGTTAAATAGATTGCACTTTGTTTCTGTCCCGGGATTACTTTGAGCGCTAACCAGGTCTCCAATATACCACATAGTATACTGGTAAAAATAGGACCGGTATACTATCCATACACGCTGATGCAGCCCCATGTATACAGTGACGTTACCATGGTAACCGCCACTTCCGGTATTACCGGAAGTGACGTAGCGGCCATTGGACGTTGGTATTATGACACCGATGCACTCGTACTGTGTGTGATATCACTAACCTAATCATGGGGCATGGATTGCACCGCCTAATACTTTCTAAGCACATACGATGCGCCTAATGTGTTGAAACGCAGGACGGACTCTGGCGCACGGTCACTTCCGGTCTTGACCGGAAGTGACGCTGCCGGACACGGCTGTCCTAGCTCAGTTGATATTACCGGAAGTGACATAGCGGCCTTAGGACGCGTTATAATGACATGAATACCGGTGCACTCGCAATGTATGTGATATAATTAATCTAAACATGGGACATGGATTGCACCACCTAATACTTCCAAAGCACATACGATGCGCCTAATGTGTTGGAACACAGGACGGACTCTGACGCACAGTCACTTCCGGCCTTGACCGGAAGTGGCGCTGCCGGATACGGCCGTCGCAGCTCAGTTGATAGAATCAGTAGTGGGTATATATAGGGGACCTGGGAGGCGCATTACAGTGCTCCTGGTTCCTTTTGTGCCTATCTGATGACGCTGTTATTGCATTGGACTTTATACTGATTGGCAACTACCTTGAAAAAGGTCCCGATATGGGACCGAAACGTTGGTGAGCCCTTTCCTTTTCTTTCTTTGATTGGAAGCCTAAGGAACCATATTTTTGAATAAACTGTTTTTCGGCATTAAGTACACAAGTCTGGAGAGTGCTATCTGTCTTCCACTTTATGTGGATGTACTCTGTATTGTACTATGAGTTTGACCCCTCATTGGGTCAGGCTTTGATTTGCACCCCAGCAACTACCTTTGTTGGGTGAGAGTGTGGGACTTCCATATTTTATGTTTAGAGATACTCAGTTCACAGTGTGTCTCTTTTCCTACACCCACCAATCCATAAACATTGAATCGGGCACACTGTAATACCTGCTCATAGCATATCCCGGCCCGTCTGTTCACTGTTTTTGATGTATATTTTTGTTCCAAATGTGCAGTTGATTGTGGATGTCCTCCAGCCACAGGTTTGTATCGGTTTCCATTATCTACAGTCATACCACACTGGTAATGCCCAACTCCTTCTGAACTTGAAAGCCAAGCAGTGTGGGCCTGGGCAGTACCAATCAGGGAGACCTTTGGGAAGACCAGGTACTGTAGCAGATTGATAGGGACTCCGTACTGATATAGGTACTATGGCACATGGCAGCGCTGGATTTCTGGACGACAATCTTTTGACGCAGGCAGAACATGGTATAGTATCACTAACAGATGACGACGCAGAGAAAGTTCTCTTTGACCAAATAAACTTTGACGCATTACCTGCTGAGACCACTACTGACCTGTACCATCAGTTACTCAGACTAAGTAAGAGGGAGGTGGACCTTAATTTACATGGTCAATTCCTATCGGAATACCACCGCAAAAAACAAATACCGAGGGGATTCAGGGTCAGCAATGTCCCGACCATAGGTAGAAATAACCCCACATTTTGTAGCCGCTGGTGTGGCGTACTTAATAAGTGCTCGCTAGACCTGATGTTACTTGTGGTGGAGGAGGTTGGAAACGAATTGACCAAGGTCAAGACGTCCATTGATACCTTTAACAGTACGCATCTAGTGACTATCAGAAACGATAAAACTTGTAATTTCATTGAGAAACTGCAAGTGCAGATTGACAACTATAAAAAAGAACTTACAGCCTTTAAACGCAGTAAACTTGCAACAGTTGTCTCTGATTATCAAAACCACACTGTATATAGGTGGCTACTGGGGGATACCCGTCCCAACAGACCACAAAGGACCTTCAGACAACACCGACAAGGCAGCCGTCAATACACTCCCACCGATACTGGGTCTTCAGCATCCACATCGGATACTGAACACACCGATAACCGACGACCAAGGAATACTGCTTTTTTAGGTCAGATGGCCGAAGCATGCCTACCTCCCAGCGGGGGACGCGCAGACCACACCCAAGGAAGGGGGGATATGTGGCGAAGGTGCCGAGACAAAAACAAGACCTAGTCTTTAATCTGTCATCCAAACCACTAGATGAGGCTACCATGAGTCTTCTCTCTCGGGGCCTCTCTTTTGTACCCACCTGTTCCCATAAACCATTTGACACCACCATTGATATGTACAAGTTCGGACGTAAGCTGCGGCTGCGTGAACAATTTGGGGAATCAGGAGATAACAACAGATCCCCATTCCGTCCACCTTCCACGTATGACCCTCCTTCCTCTAATCCAAGTATCAGAACGTACATCCGGCTAGTAGAACAAGATCTTCAAACCGGCAAACCCACGAGGACCTTTGACAACTTATCTAGGCAGGAAAGGCAGGCACTCGAGACTCTTAGAAAAGACACCTCTATTGTTATCAGACCCGCAGACAAAGGGGGAGCCATTGTTGTACAAGTTTGGGTGGACTACAACAATGAGATCTGTAGACAATTATCCGATACCTCCACTTACGCATATTGTGAGACTAACCCCATACCTAACTTTAAGGGCAGAGTAGACTCCATCCTACAACAAAGCTAAAACGCTAAGTGGATTGATAAGCAGACTTTTGACTACCTCACTGTCGCCCATCCAGTATGTCCAATTATTTATACTTTACCAAAAGTCCATAAAACACTCTCTCACCCACCGGGTAGGCCGATCATTTCGGCACGCAATTCATTGTTGCAACCACTGGCAATATTTGTGGATTCTTTTTTGCAACAAATAGTGCAACAGAATGATAGCTACATAAGGGACACTATGGACTTTCTCACTAAACTCTCCTGTATACCACGAATAAGTGGCGACATCCGACTTGCTACCATGGACGTTTGTTCGCTTTATACGATAATTCCACATGAGGACGGCCTACAAGCCCTTAAGAATGCTCTTACAACATATCCACCAGCGAATACACCAATTGACTTCATTATCCAATTAGCTGAGGCGGTCTTGAAATTCAACCACTTCTCCTATCTGGACAAACTATATACAGCGCTCAGGGACCGCTATGGGTTCAAACCTGGCACCAGCTTATGCCAACATCTATATGGCAGAATACGAGACCACACACATCCTGCCACACTTTGGAGCACATATCCTGCTGTACAAACGTTTTATTGACGATATCTTCATCCTATGGACAGGAACTACTGAAATGTTTAACCAGATGGTGCAGACGCTCAATGGGCTGGACAATCCTGTGAGGTTCACACACCAAATTGACGACCATCAGATCAATTTTTTGGATATCACGGTCACTATAGAAGAAGGCTTGATCAGTACCTCATTATACCGGAAACCGACGGATAGGAATACCCTTCTCCTATCCACCAGCCAGCATCCACCAGCACTTAAAGAACATTTACCCATCTCACAATTCCTGAGGGTCATGAGGAACAACACAGATGCCACCCAGATGGAACAACAGTTACAGGAGATGTCAATGAGATTTCAAGAACGTGGCTACACTAGTGGATGCATACTACGATGCCTAAACAAAGCACGAACAAAATTTCACACCCCTAATTCACCAACAGACACCAAGCCCCACCCTGATCGCATGGTATTCACTACAACCTTTGATGCACATTCCAACAAGATCAGCAGTGCCCTCAGGAAGAGGTGGCCTATCATCACATCCGATACTCAACTCAAGATGAAGAATTCAAGACCACCCATGATGGCATACCGGAAAGCTCCCAACCTCAAACAACTACTATTAAGACCTACCGTATGCCCCACTGCACCCATCAAGACTACCTGGTTACAGGAGCAGAAACCGGGTTGTTTTAGATGCAGTGGTTGTACCACATGTAGGAGTATACTTACCGGCCCCACGTTTCCGCATCCTCACTCGGGACATCCTATTAAGATTAAGTATAAACTACATTGTTTAATGGACCATGTTATCTATATACTCACCTGCCCTTGCGGACTATACTATGTCGGCATGACCTCTCGACGATTTTGTGACAGGATGGCGAACCACAGAACGACCATCCATCAGGCGATTACAACTAAAACAGCGGAACAACCGGTACTGAGACATTTCCTGTCACATCAACATCAAGTATCCAACCTTCGGTGTAAACTGATCGATTGGGTGCCCCCACTCACCCGGGGAGGTGACCGAGTCCTGGCATTAAAAAAGAAGGAGAGCTATTGGATTCATCGGTTGGACACTATCTCCCCCAGAGGGATGAATGAAAATAATCCCCTCTCTATATTTCTTAAATAGGAAGGGGGCCCTCAATTATGACTATTGTGATTTGTATACCCGCGGGTTTGCGGCTCTCTGGAGAGGAGGGAACTAGGACAATACACCACCCTCTAGGTGTTATTTATATCATAGTGGACATGCCAGTAGATGTGACATTATAACCACTACCACCTCTATCAAGGGGTGAGATAGTGGTTTAATATGAAAAACTGACACCTTTTCTGTCAACGGACCACATTTATGACCTTGCTCCCCTGAATGTTTTTGTGGGATTCTTTTTGGTCCTTTTTGGTTTTTTCTATTTTTTGGTTGTTTAATTTTTTGTTTATACTCCTATTGTGGCTGTGTCTTTCTATTATGTATGTATCTCTTTGCCTAAATTACTTCTACTTAGTCTGTGGATAAGGTACAGGTCCATACTGTGTTAAATAGATTGCACTTTGTTTCTGTCCCGGGATTACTTTGAGCGCTAACCAGGTCTCCAATATACCACATAGTATACTGGTAAAAATAGGACCGGTATACTATCCATACACGCTGATGCAGCCCCATGTATACAGTGACGTTACCATGGTAACCGCCACTTCCGGTATTACCGGAAGTGACGTAGCGGCCATTGGACGTTGGTATTATGACACTGATGCACTCGTACTGTGTGTGATATCACTAACCTAATCATGGGGCATGGATTGCACCGCCTAATACTTTCTAAGCACATACAATGCGCCTAATGTGTTGAAACGCAGGACGGACTCTGGCGCACGGTCACTTCCGGTCTTGACCGGAAGTGGCGCTGCCGGACACGGCTGTCCTAGCTCAGTTGATATTACCGGAAGTGACGTAGCGGCCTTAGGACGCGTTATAATGACATGAATACCGGTGCACTCGCAATGTATGTGATATCATTAATCTAAACATGGGACATGGATTGCACCACCTAATACTTCCAAAGCACATACGATGCGCCTAATGTGTTGGAACACAGGACGGACTCTGACGCACAGTCACTTCCGGTCTTGACCGGAAGTGGCGCTGCCGGATACGGCCGTCGCAGCTCAGTTGATAGAATCAGTAGTGGGTATATATAGGGGACCTGGGAAGCGCATTACAGTGCTCCTGGTTCCTTTTGTGCCTAACTGATGACGCTGTTATTGCATTGGACTTTATACTGATTGGCAACTACCTTGAAAAAGGTCCCAATATGGGACCGAAACGTTGGTGAGCCCTTTCCTTTTCTTTCTTTGATTGGAAGCCTAAGGAACCATATTTTTTGAATAAACTGTTTTTCGGCATTAAGTACACAAGTCTGGAGAGTGCTATCTGTCTTCCACTTTATGTGGATGTACTCTGTATTGTATCTATATACATATATATAGATATACACACTGTATAATACATTGCTATTCTTTGCTAGTAATAAGTATTGTGTGTAGCAGCAGTAGCAGTTTGTGTTTGTTGTCGTTTCCTGTAGTGCACATCCCTGCTTTTAAGCTCAATCAGCTGTTCCGTGTTGTGCCCAGCTGAACACAGCTGGTGGGGTGGGTGATTATTTGGTGGTTCACATGCTCCTTGCATGGGAGAACAATCATTTACACTCAGCTAAAGGGCTGGAATGTTATACCAGCTTAGATCTGACAGAGATCCGGCCTTGTACTTTGCTTTCACACATACAAAGCATTACAGTTGCATATTGGCAGAGAAATGCGTTTGCACACTTCACCCAATATATAAAAAGCTTCAAATAAATAAAAATGCCACATTTAACAAAATCAGTCACTATAATGGGCGCATACTGTGCAATGCTCATGGACCAATTGGTCAGAGGGTACAGGTCACATTCTGCTCCCAAGAACAAGGTCTGAGGCTGTCGCCATTTTTGACAGCAATTTTTTTCAATAATGTTGGCACTGATGCTACAGTATATTTCTGAAGATATCACTGGAAATATTTCTCATACGCAGAAGACAGCAAGGACTTGTACTGTCAGGGGCAGATTGGCCATAGGGCTCATCAGGAAGATTCCTGCTAGGCCGACGTGTCTGTGGGGCCTGTTTTGCAGTTGACAGGCAGCTTAATGCTCTCAGTACATTGCATTGTCCCCATTCATTCTGTTTTTCCATCTCTGCCATCCAGTGATGTTGCCATGGCTACACGGCATGCAGTAGCGGATCTTGCTACGGGCAAGCAGGATTTTTACCCGAGGCGCTGCATTCCGGAGGGCGCGCCGCCGTCTTGAGGGTGCCGACACCGTGGCAAGGTACACTACTGGGCACCAGTACTGGGTGCTGATCGCGCACCGCACTGCATTGTGGGAGTGGCACATAGACGCTAGAGGTCATAATTGACCTCTAGTGTCTATGCAGTGCTATGGTCATGACGTCTCTCTCATAAATCCGAGGAGCGGCGCCGGCGGCCAGAGACGGAGGGCAGCAGCGGTCGGGAAGCAGGAGCGGGGATTGGGAGTATTATTATTTTTATTTTTTTGTAAGCGGCGCAAATAGGGGGCACAACTCTACAGGGAGCACAGATCTGGGGGCACAACTCTACAGGGGGCACAGCACTGGGGGCACAACTACTGAGGGCACAGATACAGGGGGCATAACTGACCACGCCCCTTCTCCATGAAGCCCAGTTCCCAATCTGTCCCTAGTCTGGAGAAAAAGACGCAAGGAAGGCCTCAATTCCGTACAATCTGGCCCTATGAGGAGGGATCCCGCCTCCCTCAACAGACCCCACCCCGCTCATCACACCGCACCCCATTCCATAAATTGCCCAAGCATACATTTCTTTCTATCTTCTGCACAGGTGCCTGAGACATTTTTCCTGCAGAGTCTCACACGAAAACTTGCACATGTGCTCCACTTGCGTGAAGAAAACAGTTAAAATCTATGAAAAATGTTTTATTTTCCATGAGCCAGCTACCTCTTGAAAACCACCCAATAATTGATTTAAATTGAGTACGTAGTTACTGAACATATCACTTTTACAAGACAATTCTGTTTGTGCAAATAAATGTGATGAAAAGACATATGGGCACCATGCTACACACAGAATGTTTTATTCTTAATGACAGTGGCTTGTGTGCAGTCTGTGACAACAGATGCAAATATTGATTTAAGTTTCCCACACCAGTTCTACAACAGGTAATCAATCCAGGTAGTGTTCTCCGCATATTTAATATTAACCTGACAAATGACCCACATGAAACCTATTTCTTCCACAGAGGGAACAGTCAATGCAGGGAAATATCAATGTAGTGCGATATGGTAGATAGGAGATGATATCATATGGTAGAGGTCTCTTCACGGGTGTTGCTGTTAGGAATGGGATCTCTCTCAGGACAGAGCTGCGGTCATATCACACTAATTCCTAATGACGCACCCTTAATATGTTAGGACATGCAGAGAATGGTTTTCAGATCAGCTCTCCGAAGCTTCCACTCTCTCACTGACTGCCCTTCTTATTTCATTTAGGTTGTTATGTTGCAATGTATGAAAGACTTGTTATGAAGAGCAGACTAGGGGGAGGGCCACAATGTGAGGATTAATCAGTGTTCGCTAAATATCTGTCACCCGCAGGGATTAGACAAAGTGCACAATTAACACTTTACTGCACCCGTCAGCTTATATTTCTAAAGGTTTCACAGAAGAAATATTGTTTCAAAATCCCTTCAACCCACAGAACATTCATAGGATTTTCTGTACGCATGCATGGATTCTACATGACTTCCAAGTGTCCTGAATCAGGTGTGACAGACCTGATATTAGGGACTGTACTGCTGTACACGACAGATGGGGTGTGGATCCTGGTAATGGGTACACTTTCAAAACAAAGTGTACTAGCAGGGTTTCGCTGTGGTGACAGACTGCCCTTGGCTTGACACATTCTAGCAGCAAGAGCATATTAAGACAAGAGAGGCCCGTGTGTACCCTCAAAAAGGGACTATATATATATATATATATATATATATAAAACAGATATGATATAGCGCTGATTAATATCAATAAGAGTATTTAACATATATAAATAATATGTGTGTATAAATACACTTAACGTGTGCCCATATAGTAGAATCACAGCAACTTCTTATTGGTGCTATAAATGTGCACTAGATCCTCGTTATATCATTAGGACCGCAGCTCCCCTTCCAGCAATCCGAACTCCTCCGGAGAAAAGATATCTGTCAATAGAACATATATAGGGGGCGCTCCATAGTGCATAAAAACTTTTTATTTTTAAAAGTATACACAGAGTGTTAAAACCAACTGTTTTATATTCGTACCAGAAGGCAACCAGTGTGGGCTGGTTACCACGTGATTCCAATCAATGATCAATAGGTAATGCAGGAACAAGTGTCAGGCGATCGTACCGGAAACCTCCACCCGCCAGCGGCTGATCTCCCCAGACTGTCGGGCAGGAATCACACACGTCCCACGACTCCTCGATCAGCAATACCAACGATCCTCTACGTCACCAGGCTCCGCCCCAACGCGTTTCGTCATAGACTTCGTCAGAGGGCTGGAGTCTGTGACGTTCAGATCCATTATAAAGCGTTCAGTGTCTAATTTACATAAATGTCTAAGCAACTACACCTGAGCTGCAGGCTGTCGTTTAATTCTATAATAGGCATATACGGTCTAAAAATTCCAAGATGCTACATGGGAGCATGATATTAATGAACTATAATTTACTGTCTTGATGGCATTAATTGCAACTCACCATTAAGGGTGTGTATATATTGCAGAAGCAATATTACCTCCATTTTTTTATATGGTTTAACCTATTTAGCCAATTTACAAACCACAGTGTGCAGCTAGGTTTACAATGCGTTCAGAGTCTGATTTACATAGATGTCTAAGCAACTACACCTGAGCCGCAAGCTGTCGTTTAATTCTATAATAGGCATATACGGTCTAAATATTCCAATTCTATAATAGACATATACGGTCTAAATGTTCCAAGTTGCTACATAGAAGTCTGATATTAATTGACTATAATTTACTGTCTTAATGATATTAATTACAACTCACCATTAAGGGTATATGTATTACAGAAGCAGTATTACCTCCATTATTTTCATAATTTAACCAATTTAGCCGGTTTGCAGACCACAGTGTGCAGCTAGGTTTACAACATATCCGATAAGGTGGGGACATTATCCAGAGACTCTAGTAATACAAATGATACATATAACCATAGTTTCATACTTAACATCCAATTGTTGAAAAAATATATAAGTATAAAATAATTTTTTGTAATTTTTTGTAAAATATATATACACATATGAGGGTGTATAGCCATAGGCAACAACAACAAGGAGAAACGGGATATATTGAGAAATATTGAGAACAGGAATGGAACAGTGAATAAATGAAACCGTGCATAGGGGAAATTGGCTGGAGTCTTGTTTACGAAATTCATTTAAGAAATGGAGTGATCTCAAACCCTTCATTTAACCCCTCTGGCTTAAGCGTTTTGAGAGTGAGTATCCAGAACGTTTATCTTCGTTCCAATTCTAGGTCTCTATCTCCACCATTCTTATTCACACTTATGTGTTCAATACCTTTAAAACGGAGCTTCATAGGATCACTGGAATGGTGTTCCTTGAAGTGCCGCGGAACACTATGATTGGTGACTTGATTTTTTATGTTTCTAGTATGTTCAAGTATACGTATTTTTAACATTCTTTTTGTTTTACCTATATATCTATATCCGCAAGGACATATAATCATGTATACTACATGAGTAGAATTACAGTTAATAAAACTATTAATTTGGTATGTTTTAGTTTTATTTTTATCATAAAAGACAGTTTTCTCCTTATCAAGGAGTTTGCGCACCTTACAGCTGCCACATGCATGACTGCCTTTGAGGTCATCCAAAAAATGTTTTTCCTTTTTCTCTCTAATGGGTTCTATCCGACTTCTTGATATCATTGTTTTGACATTTTTTGCTTTCCTATAAAACACCTCTGGATAGTTAGGAAGATGTTCCCCTAATACAGGGTCTAGTTGTAAGATATGCCAGTTCTTTTTAAGTATCATTTTTATATTTCCTGCTTCATTATTGAAGTCTGTAACAAATGGACATATGTTTTTATTTTTCTCCAGCTCCATACTTCCTGCTTTATCCTTATATACAAGTAGATCTTGCCTATCCTTATCCCTTGCTCGTTTTTTGGAATGTTCGATTAAACCTGACGGATAACCTCGATCTAGGAACCTCTCTGTATATATTGAGGCTTGTTCATCAAATTTATCCAGGGTGGCACAATTACGTCTTAGTCTAGTGAACTGAGAAAAAGGAATGTTTCTTTTCCAGCTTGGTAAATGACAGCTGGAAAAGTCCAGGTAGCTGTTGCAATACACTTTTTTAAAGAATGTACATGTGTCAATTTTACCAGTGGTTACAGATTCAGTACTATCAAGAATTAGATCTAAAAATTCGATCTTATATTTGTCCACCTTATGTGTGAACTTTAAATTATATTCATTGATATTGATGGTATTAATGAATGTTTGCAGCAGCTCCTCACCCCCCTTCCATACTATCAGAATATCGTCTATGAATCTTTTAAATAAGACGATGTGATCCGCGAATTGCCCTAGTGATGAATTTTCCCATTCACCCATATATATATTCGCTAGACTTGGTGCACAGATCGTGCCCATCGCTGTCCCGCACGACTGGATATACCAGTCGTCCAGGAACGTGAAGTAATTATGCACCAATACATAATGGAGGCAGTCACAAATAAAATTCACTAAAGGATTATTTAGTTCAGGATCATGTAATAATACATTCCTCACACTATTGATACCTTCCGTGTGAGGAATGGCCGTATACAAAGCCTGCACATCCACAGTGCACCACATATAACTACTTTCCCATTTCACATTTTCTAAAATCTGCAAGACATGAGTAGAGTCACGAATATAGGATGGAAGATGGGTGGCATATTTCTTTATGTAAGTGTCCACAAATTCAGACACATTAGACGTCAAGGAGCCTATGCCGGCTACTATTTGCCGGCCTGGTGGCCTAATTGGATTTTTGTGCATCTTAGGTATATGGTAGAACGTGGCCATCTTAGGGTTTATATTGTGTAGATATTTATATTCCTCTTGAGATATGCATTTGTTCCCAATACCCCTATCAAGTAGAATTTTTAGTTCATCAATGAAACCCGCTGTAGGATCCTCACTTAGTTTGCGGTAGGAGGAGTTATCATTAAGCAATTTATATGCTTCCTCTATATAGTGAGTCCGATCAAATATCACTATGCCCGCCCCCCTTTATCCGCACTTTTAATAACAATATCAGAGTTCTCAGATAAACTTTTAAGTGCTTGAAACTCTGATTTTTTTAAATTGGAAAACTGACTATTCCTATTTCTCTGAAGTTTTTCGATGTCTTTCCTACATGTCTGAGCAAACATTTCTATGTGTGGTCCCTTCGATTCTAACGGAAAATACGTGGATTTACACTTAAGACCAGAGGAGTTTATTTCCCTATTCTCATTCTGCCAGTTTCTAATGGGGGCATCATTCTTTCGCAAAAAATGCCGTTTAAGGGTTAAGTTTCTTACATATAGACTGAGATCTATCTGTAAATTTGTTTTATTGACATGACATGATGGAGCAAACGATAGACCCTTTTTTAATACATCTTTCTGTGTGGCATTAAGTTCTACTTTAGATAGATTAAAAATGCCCACATCCTGTTTAACTAATCCATGTTCCTTTTCTTTGAGTCGTTTGCTGATAGTTCCTGCTCCTCTCCTTCCTCTAGACGTCTTTTTCGGCCTATTGGAGACTGGACCCTCGTATGATGGTATCTCACTACTCGTTCTTTCAACCGTGGGGGTCTTTGCTGCTCCTTTTGAAAATCCAGCTGGTCACTATTCTGGTCCTCCCTCATAGATGCCAAACGTTCATATCTATTTTTATGAACGAATCCATTGGTATCAGATTTATATCTATAATTCCCTTGGCTGCGTCCATGATAATTATTGGTGTCATATAGCCTCTGTTTATACCTGACTTGCTGCCATCCCGCATCCCCCCGTGTAGTGTATGAATACTGCCTATCCCTGTTATACCCGCGATTGTCTCGGGGGGCATATTCAGAAGGTTTACGTGTTATTTGATCTCTCATAGTATGATTTCCTTGGTTGTTATAATTTATCTTTCTGGTCTCATTTCTAATAGTATGCCAATTACGAACTTGATCATTTAAATAATCAGTTTTATCACGAATAAATTTTTTACTTTTAGTCTCAATTACTTTCTCCTCTATATTATTTTTTTTTTTATCAATATTAGTTTTTACAGACTTGTATTTAGCCATCAACTGTATATCTTCCTCTAATAGATTAAGCTCTTTTTCTGTTTCCTCCAATATTTTCTTTTTTTCACATATTAGCAACTTAATGAGTTCAAACGAACAAGCATCAAGTATTTTGAACCATTCTTTGAGAAATTTTTCATTCTCATAACCTACTGTGGGATTTTTCATTAATCTAAGCCCTCTAGGGACTCGTCCACATTTGAGATAGTTTTCCAGACTATTAATGTCCCACCAGGTTTTGGTTTCTCTGATGAGTAATTTCTCAAGAAGAGGGAGTCTATCCTCATTACCATTACTGAATACTTCCCCCGCTACACCTGAGGTACCTTCCATTTCATTATCCTCAAATATTCTAGCACATTCATGAGACCTTTTGGTCTTAAAATCACTATTTCTGAACATAATGGACCTGTATTAGCAATATTGTTATAAATTAGTATGAATACTAGTTAAAAATACTAGTTAAAAATACACACAATTAAAAATAAAATAAATCTCCAATTAATCGCAGCTGTATACCAAATGGGAGTTTCACAAGAAAAGATACAAAACAGATATGATATAGCGCTGATTAATATCAATAAGAGTATTTAACATATATAAATAATATGTGTGTATAAATACACTTAACGTGTGTCCATATAGTAGAATCACAGCAACTTCTTATTGGTGCTATACATATATATATATAGAGACACAATGAAGCAGCACTCCAGGCGACTAGACAGAATTACTCTTTAGCACATAGCTTCCAAGGCAACGTTTTAGTGCCGTTTAATGGAGTGGCACTTTCGTCAGGTATCAACATAATAATACAAACAAGCTTACCTATATAGGCCCAAACAACTGTGACTGGCACCGCTCCGTTCGCGGGACAAGTTCCCGTCCGGCCGGCGCTGTTGTAGTGACGTCATAGCTAGATGACTCATCACTGTGCTCCCCATCACCATAGCTACAAGTAATCAAAATCAGAAGCGTGATGAACTTAACATACACTTGTAAGCAATCCATATACTTCCTTAACAACAAGTTAGATCAGCAGGAATCCAGGAGTGGATTATTCTCACTAGCTAAAACTTATCCGTAACAGGATCAGTTCTAATTATAAGCAGAGCGGTAGCAGGAAAATCCAAGCTATAAATAACAGCTCAAACCTAGGTGATCATTTAGACCCCTAGGGGTCAAAGTACCCAGCTGGTATATCCAGCGGGTTTCTAACTGCAATAGTTTGAGGCCTCTATTGCCACCCCGCAATGAGGGGGGCACATGATCGATCATTCGGTATCTCAATGAGGCCAAAGGGTGTCGGGCCGCCAAGAAATGCTTAGCGACCGGTAACTCCCCCTGTCCCGTATTAAGAGTAGAGATGAGCGGGTTCGGTTCCTCGGAATCCGAACCCGCCCGAACTTCAGCTTTTTTTACACGGGGCCGAGCAGGCTCGGATCCTCCCGCCTTGCTCGGTTAACCCGAGCGCGCCCGAACGTCATCATCCCGCTGTCGGATTCTCGCGAGGCTCGGATTCTATCGCGAGACTCGGATTCTATATAAGGAGCCGCGCGTCGCCGCCATTTTCACACGTGCATTGAGATTGATAGGGAGAGGACGTGGCTGGCGTCCTCTCCGTTTAGACTAGAGTACTAGAGAGAGACACAAATTTTGGGGAGCATATTATTAGGAGGAGTACTACTTGCTGCTGATAGTGTGACCAGTGACCACCAGTTTAATTAATCCGTTCTCTGCCTGATAAAAAACGATACACAGTGTGACACAGTCACATACCATATCTGTGCTCAGCCCAGTGTGCTGCATCATATGTAATACTGTATATCATTATCTGACTGTGCTGAGTGCTCACTGCTCACACAGCTTAATTGTGGGGGAGACTGGGGAGCAGTTATAGCAGGAGTACATATTTTAAGTACAGTGCACACTTTTGCTGCCAGAGTGCCACTGCCAGTGTGACTGACCAGTGACCACTGACCACCAGTATTGTGATTGTCTGCTGACCACCAGTATATTGTGATTGCCTGAAAAAGTTAAACACTCGTCGTGTGGTGTTTTTATAAACGCATTCTGCAGACAGTGTCCAGCAGGTCCGTCATTACATAATATATACCTGTCCGGCTGCAGTACTAGTGTGATATATATATATATATTTTAATTTTATCTCATTATCATCCAGTCTATATTAGCAGCAGACACAGTACGGTAGTCCACGGCTGTAGCTACCTCTGTGTCGGCAGTCGCTCGTCCATCCATAATTGTATACCACCTACCCGTGTTTTTTTTTTTCTATCTTCTTGATACTAGTAGCTTACTTTAGGAGTCTGCAGTGCTGACAGACAGTGTCCAGCAGGTCCGTCATTACATAATATATACCTGTCCGGCTGCAGTACTAGTGTGATATATATATATATATATATATATATATTTTAATTTTATCTCATTATCATCCAGTCTATATTAGCAGCAGACACAGTACGGTAGTCCACGGCTGTAGCTACCTCTGTGTCGGCAGTCGCTCGTCCATCCATAATTGTATACCACCTACCAGTGGTTTTTTTTTTTTCTATCTTCTTGATACTAGTAGCTTACTTTAGGAGTCTGCAGTGCTGAAAGACAGTGTCCAGCAGGTCCGTCATTACATAATATATACCTGTCCGGCTGCAGTACTAGTGTGATATATATATATATATATTTTAATTTTATCTCATTATCATCCAGTCTATATTAGCAGCAGACACAGTACGGTAGTCCACGGCTGTAGCTACCTCTGTGTCGGCAGTCGCTCGTCCATCCATAATTGTATACCACCTACCCGTGTTTTTTTTTTTTCTATCTTTTTGATACTAGTAGCTTACTTTAGGAGTCTGCAGTGCTGAGTCTGACAGACAGTGTCCAGCAGGTCCGTCATTACATAATATATACCTGTCCGGCTGCAGTACTAGTGTGATATATATATATATTTTAATTTTATCTCATTACCATCCAGTCTATATTAGCAGCAGACACAGTACGGTAGTCCACGGCTGTAGCTACCTCTGTGTCGGCAGTCGCTCGTCCATCCATAAGTATACTAGTATCCATCCATCTCCATTGTTTACCTGAGGTGCCTTTTAGTTGTGCCTATTAAAATATGGAGAACAAAAATGTTGAGGTTCCAAAAATAGGGAAAGATCAAGATCGACTTCCACCTCGTGCTGAAGCTGCTGCCACTAGTCATGGCCGAGACGATGAAATGCCCGCAACGTCGTCTGCCAAGGCCGATGCCCAATGTCATAGTACAGAGCATGTAAAATCCAAAACACCAAATATCAGTAAAAAAAGGACTCAAAAATCTAAAATAAAATCGTCGGAGGAGAAGCGTAAACTTGCCAATATGCCATTTACCACACGGAGTGGCAAGGAACGGCTGAGGCCCTGGCCTATGTTCATGGCTAGTGGTTCAGCTTCACATGAGGATGGAAGCACTCATCCTCTCGCTAGAAAAATGAAAAGACTCAAGCTGGCAAAAGCACAGCAAAGAACTGTGCGTTCTTCGAAATCCCAAATCCACAAGGAGAGTCCAATTGTGTCGGTTGCGATGCCTGACCTTCCCAACACTGGACGTGAAGAGCATGCGCCTTCCACCATTTGCACGCCCCCTGCAAGTGCTTGAAGGAGCACCCGCAGTCCAGTTCCTGATAGTCAGATTGAAGATGTCAGTGTTGAAGTACACCAGGATGAGGAGGATATGGGTGTTGCTGGCGCTGGGGAGGAAATTGACAAGGAGGATTCTGATGGTAAGGTGGTTTGTTTAAGTCAGGCACCCGGGGAGACACCTGTTGTCCGTGGGAGGAATATGGCCATTGACATGCCTGGTGAAAATACCAAAAAAATCAGCTCTTCGGTGTGGAAGTATTTCAACAGAAATGCGGACAACATTTGTCAAGCCGTGTGTTGCCTTTGTCAAGCTGTAATAAGTAGGGGTAAGGACGTTAACCACCTCGGAACATCCTCCCTTATACGTCACCTGCAGCGCATTCATAATAAGTCAGTGACAAGTTCAAAAACTTTGGGCGACAGCGGAAGCAGTCCACTGACCAGTAAATCCCTTCCTCTTGTAACCAAGCTCACGCAAACCACCCCACCAACTCCCTCAGTGTCAATTTCCTCCTTCCCCAGGAATGCCAATAGTCCTGCAGGCCATGTCACTGGCAATTCTGACGAGTCCTCTCCTGCCTGGGATTCCTCCGATGCATCCTTGCGTGTAACGCCTACTGCTGCTGGCGCTGCTGTTGTTGCTGCTGGGAGTCGATGGTCATCCCAGAGGGGAAGTCGGAAGACCACTTGTACTACTTCCACCAAGCAATTGACTGTCCAACAGTCCTTTGCGAGAAAGATGAAATATCACAGCAGTCATCCTGTTGCAAAGCGGATAACTGAGGCCTTGACAACTATGTTGGTGTTAGACGTGTGTCCGGTATCCGCCGTTAGTTCACAGGGAACTAGACAATTTCTTGAGGTAGTGTGCCCCCGTTACCAAATACCATCTAGGTTCCACTTCTCTAGGCAGGCGATACCGAGAATGTACACGGACATCAGAAAAAGACTCACCAGTGTCCTAAAAAATGCAGTTGTACCCAATGTCCACTTAACCACGGACATGTGGACAAGTGGAGCAGGGCAGGGTCAGGACTATATGACTGTGACAGCCCACTGGGTAGATGTATGGACTCCCGCCGCAAGAACAGCAGCGGCGGCACCAGTAGCAGCATCTCGCAAACGCCAACTCTTTCCTAGGCAGGCTACGCTTTGTATCACCGGTTTCCAGAATACGCACACAGCTGAAAACCTCTTACGGCAACTGAGGAAGATCATCCCGGAATGGCTTACCCCAATTGGACTCTCCTGTGGATTTGTGGCATCGGACAACGCCAGCAATATTGTGTGTGCATTAAATCTGGGCAAATTCCAGCACGTCCCATGTTTTGCACATACCTTGAATTTGGTGGTGCAGAATTATTTAAAAAACGAGAGGGGCGTGCAAGAGATGCTGTCGGTGGCCAGAAGAATTGTGGGACACTTTCGGCGTACAGGCACCACGTACAGAAGACTGGAGCACCACCAAAAATTCCTGAACCTGCCCTGCCATCATCTGAAGCAAGAAGTGGTAACGAGGTGGAATTCAACCCTATATATGCTTCAGAGGTTGGAGGAGCAGCAAAAGGCCATTCAAGCCTATACAATTGAGCACGATATAGGAGGTGGAATGCACCTGTCTCAAGCGCAGTGGAGAATGATTTCAACGTTGTGCAAGGTTCTGCTGCCCTTTGAACTTGCCACACGTGAAGTCAGTTCAGACACTGCCAGCCTGAGTCAGGTCATTCCCCTCATCAGGCTTTTGCAGAAGAAGCTGGAGACATTGAAGGAGGAGCTAACACAGAGCGATTCCGAAAGGCATGTGGGACTTGTGGATGGAGCCCTTAATTCGCTTAACAAGGATTCACGGGTGGTCAATCTGTTGAAATCAGAGCACTACATTTTGGCCACCGTGCTCGATCCTAGATTTAAAACCTACCTTGGATCTCTCTTTCCGGCAGACACAAGTCTGCTGGGGTTCAAAGACCTGCTGGTGAGAAAATTGTCAAGTCAAGCGGAACGCGACCTGTCAACATCTCCTCCTTCACATTCTCCCGCAACTGGGGGTGCGAGGAAAAGGCTCAGAATTCCGAGCCCACCCGCTGGCGGTGATGCAGGGCAGTCTGGAGCGACTGCTGATGCTGACATCTGGTCCGGACTGAAGGACCTGCCAACGATTACGGATACGGACATGTCGTCTACTGGCACTGCATATGATTCTCTACCCATTGAAAGAATGGTGGAGGATTATATGAGTGACCGCATCCAAGTAGGCACGTCAGACAGTCCGTACTTATACTGGCAGGAAAAAGAGGCAATTTGGAGGCCCTTGCCCAAACTGGCTTTATTCTACCTAAGATGCCCTCCCACAAGTGTGTACTCCGAAAGAGTGTTTAGTGCCGCCGCTCACCTTGTCAGCAATCGGCGTACGAGGTTACTTCCAGAAAATGTGGAGAAGATGATGTTCATTAAAATGAATTATAATCAATTTCTCCGTGGAGACATTGACCAGCAGCAATTGCCTCCACAAAGTACACAGGGAGCTGAGATGGTGGATTCCAGTGGGGACGAATTGATAATCTGTGAGGAGCGGGATGTACACGGTGATATATCGGAGGATGATGATGAGGTGGACATCTTGCCTCTGTAGAGCCAGTTTGTGCAAGGAGAGATTAATTGCTTCTTTTTCGGTGGGGGTCCAAACCAACCCGTCATTTCAGTCACAGTCGTGTGGCAGACCCTGTCACTGAAATGATGGGTTGGTTAAAGTGTGCATGTCCTGTTTATACAACATAAGGGTGGGTGGGTGGGAGGGCCCAAGGACAATTCCATCTAGCACCTCTTTTTTCTTTCATTTTTCTTTGCGTCATGTGCTGTTTGGGGAGTGTTTTTTGGAAGGGCCATCCTGCGTGACACTGCAGTGCCACTCCTAGATGGGCCAGGTGTTTGTGTCGGCCACTAGGGTCGCTTAGCTTACTCACACAGCTACCTCATTGCGCCTCTTTTTTTTCTTCTTTGCGTCATGTGCTGTTTGGGGAGTGTTTTTTGGAAGGGCCATCCTGCGTGACACTGCAGTGCCACTCCTAGATGGGCCAGGTGTTTGTGTCGGCCACTAGGGTCGCTTAGCTTACTCACACAGCTACCTCATTGCGCCTCTTTTTTTTCTTCTTTGCGTCATGTGCTGTTTGGGGAGTGTTTTTTGGAAGGGCCATCCTGCGTGACACTGCAGTGCCACTCCTAGATGGGCCAGGTGTTTGTGTCGGCCACTAGGGTCGCTTAGCTTACTCACACAGCTACCTCATTGCGCCTCTTTTTTTTCTTCTTTGCGTCATGTGCTGTTTGGGGAGTGTTTTTTGGAAGGGCCATCCTGCGTGACACTGCAGTGCCACTCCTAGATGGGCCAGGTGTTTGTGTCGGCCACTAGGGTCGCTTAGCTTACTCACACAGCTACCTCATTGCGCCTCTTTTTTTCTTTGCGTCATGTGCTGTTTGGGGAGTGTTTTTTGGAAGGGCCATCCTGCGTGACACTGCAGTGCCCCTCCTAGATGGGCCAGGTGTTTGTGTCGGCCACTAGGGTCGCTTAGCTTACTCACACAGCTACCTCATTGCGCCTCTTTTTTTCTTTGCGTCATGTGCTGTTTGGGGAGTGTTTTTTGGAAGGGCCATCCTGCGTGACAGTGCAGTGCCACTCCTAGATGGGCCAGGTGTTTGTGTCGGCCACTAGGGTCGCTTAGCTTAGTCATCCAGCGACCTTGGTGCAAATTTTAGGACTAAAAATAATATTGTGAGGTGTGAGGTGTTCAGAATAGACTGAAAATGAGTGGAAATTATGGTTTTTGAGGTTAATAATATTTTGGGATCAAAATGACCACCAAATTCTATGATTTAAGCTGTTTTTTAGTGTTTTTTGAAAAAAACACCCGAATCCAAAACACACCCGAATCCGACAAAAAAAATTCGGTGAGGTTTTGCCAAAACGCGGTCGAACCCAAAACACGGCCGCGGAACCGAACCCAAAACCAAAACACAAAACCCGAAAAATTTCAAGTGCACATCTCTAATTAAGAGCAGTCTTAATGGATGATCTGTGGGCTGCCATACGTTCTTTGAACATTCGTTCAGTCTTACCAACGTATGACAGCCCACAGGGACAAATCAAAGCTTGTTTGTATTATTATGTTGATACCTGACGAAAGTGCCACTCCATTAAACGGCACTAAAACGTTGCCTTGGAAGCTATGCGCTAAAGAGTAATTCTGTCTAGTCGCCTGGAGTGCTGCTTCATTGTGTCTCTGCATTAATTTTGGCTGCGGGCACCGGGCGCAATTAATCAGCAAGTGAGAGAGCCAGACTGCACTGCTTGTTTGTCTATGTGAGCGCTACACCCCGCACAGGTGAATCGCTCTGGCCGAGGCTCCTCCATCCATACATCAGTTGCTCTATTTATCAGTGACTCTCCCCACTCAGGATTTTTTTCCCAGATAGTGATTGCTACTACTGGGTAACTGTATTTATTCCGAGCAGGCTACATTGCAGTACTCGGTTGTTTTTATTTCTTTTGTTTGCACTATTGAGTCTTTATTTGTGTCACCTACATTGGCTACAACATGACGGATCAGCGCCTGCCAGATGACACCAGTGGCTATACACATATGGTATATCCATTGGACAATACCCATGGGTACTCAGAAGCCGAGGCGGAGGGCATCCTCTATAAAGAAGTACTAAATGAACAGGAGGAGGCTTCCTCATTGGAACAAGTATACCGGAATTTACTTAAATGGAGATGCAAGGAAACTGATTTTTATTTTCATTGCTTATCATTGAGTGATTATAACCGCTGTAAAAAGATACCACGGGGGCTATGAATGAGAAATTCCCCGACTATCGGGCGAGGAGACCCCATCTTTTGCCGCAAATGGGTAGGCATTATGAACAAATGTTCTATGGATTTGATGCTCCTTATTATCGAGCAATCAACAAAGGAGATGAACCTGCTTAAAAACAAAATAGCAGCATTAGAAATAATCCATAAGCCAAACCTGGAAGCGGATACAGCAAACAACTGGTATGAAAAACTCAACAATCAAATTCAAGCATACAAACGAGACCTTATAAAATTAAAAAATGATAAAAGACATAAGGTGGATATTAGAGATGTGCACCGGAAATTTTTCGGGTTTTGTGTTTTGGTTTTGGGTTCGGTTCCGTGGCCGTGTTTTGGGTTCGAACGCGTTTTGGCAAAACCTCACCGAATTTTTTTTGTCGGATTCGGGTGTGTTTTGGATTCAAGTGTTTTTTTCAAAAAACCCTAAAAAACAGCTTAAATCATAGAATTTGGGGGTCATTTTGATCCCAAAGTACTGTATTATTAACCTCAATAACCATAATTTCCACTCATTTTCAGTCTATTCTGAACACCTCACACCTCACAATATTATTTTTAGTCCTAAAATTTGCACCGAGGTCGCTGGATGACTAAGCTCAGCGACCCAAGTGGCCGACACAAACACCTGGCCCATCTAGGAGTGGCACTGCAGTGTCACGCAGGATGGCCCTTCCAAAAAACACCCCCCAAACAGCAAATGACGCAAAGAAAAAAAGAGGCGCAATGAGGTAGCTGTGTGAGTAAGCTAAGCAACCCTAGTGGCCGACACAAACACCTGGCCCATCTAGGAGTGTCACTGCAGTGTCACGCAGGATGGCCCTTCCAAAAAACACTCCCCAAACAGCACATGACGCAAAGAAAAAAAGAGGCGCAATGAGGTAGCTGTGTGAGTAAGCTAAGCGACCCTAGTGGCCGACACAAACACCTGGCCCATCTAGGAGTGTCACTGCAGTGTCACGCAGGATGGCCCTTCCAAAAAACACCCCCCAAACAGCACATGACGCAAAGAAAAATGAAAGAAAAAAAAGAGGTGCAAGATGGCATTGTCCTTGGGCCCTCCCACCCACCCTTATGTTGTATAAACAGGACATGCACACTTTAACCAACCCATCATTTCAGTGACAGGGTCTGCCACACAACTGTGACTGAAATGACGGGTTGGTTTGGACCCCCACCAAAAAAGAAGCAATTAATCTCTCCTTGCACAAACTGGCTCTACAGAGGCAAGATGTCCACCTCATCATCATCCTCCGATATATCACCGTGTACATCCCCCTCCTCACAGATTATCAATTCGTCCCCACTGGAATTAGAGATGAGCGCCTGAAATTTTTCGGGTTTTGTGTTTTGGTTTTGGGTTCGGTTCCGCGGCCGTGTTTTGGGTTCGACCGCGTTTTGGCAAAACCTCACCGAATTTTTTTTGTCGGATTCGGGTGTGTTTTGGATTCGGGTGTTTTTTTCAAAAAACCCTAAAAAACAGCTTAAATCATAGAATTTGGGGGTCATTTTGATCCCATATTATTATTAACCTCAAAAACCATAATTTCCACTCATTTTCAGTCTATTCTGAATACCTCACACCTCACAATATTATTTTTAGTCCTAAAATTTGCACCGAGGTCGCTGGATGACTAAGCTAAGCGACCCTAGTGGCCGACACAAACACCTGGCCCATCTAGGAGTGGCACTGCAGTGTCACGCAGGATGTCCCTTCCAAAAAACCCTCCCCAAACAGCACATGACGCAAAGAAAAAAAGAGGCGCAATGAGGTAGCTGACTGTGTGAGTAAGATAAGCGACCCTAGTGGCCGACACAAACACCGGGCCCATCTAGGAGTGGCACTGCAGTGTCACGCAGGATGGCCCTTCCAAAAAACCCTCCCCAAACAGCACATGACGCAAAGAAAAAAAGAGGCGCAATGAGGTAGCTGACTGTGTGAGTAAGATAAGCGACCCTAGTGGCCGACACAAACACCGGGCCCATTTAGGAGTGTCACTGCAGTGTCACGCAGGATGTCCCTTCCAAAAAACCCTCCCCAAACAGCACATGACGCAAAGAAAATAAGAGGCGCAATGAGGTAGCTGTGTGAGTAAGATTAGCGACCCTAGTGGCCGACACAAACACCGGGCCCATCTAGGAGTGGCACTGCAGTGTCACGCAGGATGTCCCTTCCAAAAAACCCTCCCCAAACAGCACATGACGCAAAGAAAAAAAGAGGCGCAATGAGGTAGCTGTGTGAGTAAGATTAGCGACCCTAGTGGCCGACACAAACACCGGGCCCATTTAGGAGTGTCACTGCAGTGTCACGCAGGATGTCCCTTCCAAAAAACCCTCCCCAAACAGCACATGACGCAAAGAAAATAAGAGGCGCAATGAGGTAGCTGTGTGAGTAAGATTAGCGACCCTAGTGGCCGACACAAACACCGGGCCCATTTAGGAGTGTCACTGCAGTGTCACGCAGGATGTCCCTTCCAAAAAACCCTCCCCAAATAGCACATGACGCAAAGAAAATAAGAGGCGCAATGAGGTAGCTGTGTGAGTAAGATTAGCGACCCTAGTGGCCGACACAAACACCGGGCCCATTTAGGAGTGGCACTGCAGTGTCACGCAGGATGTCCCTTCCAAAAAACCCTCCCCAAACAGCACATGACGCAAAGAAAATAAGAGGCGCAATGAGGTAGCTGTGTGAGTAAGATTAGCGACCCTAGTGGCCGACACAAACACCTGGCCCATTTAGGAGTGGCACTGCAGTGTCACGCAGGATGTCCCTTCCAAAAAACCCTCCCCAAACAGCACATGACGCAAAGAAAAAAAGAGGCGCAATGAGGTAGCTGTGTGAGTAAGATTAGCGACCCTAGTGGCCAACACAAACACCGGGCCCATCTAGGAGTGGCACTGCAGTGTCACGCAGGATGGCCCTTCCAAAAAACACTCCCCAAACAGCACATGACGCAAAGAAAAAAAGAGGCGCAATGAGGTAGCTGTGTGAGTAAGATTAGCGACCCTAGTGGCCGACACAAACACCGGGCCCATCTAGGAGTGGCACTGCAGTGTCACGCAGGATGGCCCTTCCAAAAAACATTCCCCAAACAGCACATGACGCAAAGAAAAAAAGAGGCGCAATGAGGTAGCTGTGTGAGTAAGATTAGCGACCCTAGTGGCCGACACAAACACCGGGCCCATCTAGGAGTGGCACTGCAGTGTCACGCAGGATGTCCCTTCCAAAAAACACTCCCCAAACAGCACATGACGCAAAGAAGAATAAAAGAAAAAAGAGGTGCAAGATGGAATTGTCCTTGGGCCCTCCCACCCACCCTTATGTTGTATAAACAAAACAGGACATGCACACTTTAACCAACCCATCATTTCAGTGACAGGGTCTGCCACACGACTGTGACTGATATGACGGGTTGGTTTGGACCCCCCCCAAAAAAGAAGCAATTAATCTCTCCTTGCACAAACTGGCTCTACAGAGGCAAGATGTCCACCTCATCATCATCCTCCGATATATCACCGTGTACATCCCCCTCCTCACAGATTATCAATTCGTCCCCACTGGAATCCACCATCTCAGCTCCCTGTGTACTTTGTGGAGGCAATTGCTGCTGGTCAATGTCTCCGCGGAGGAATTGATTATAATTCATTTTAATGAACATCATCTTCTCCACATTTTCTGGATGTAACCTCGTACGCCGATTGCTGACAAGGTGAGCGGCGGCACTAAACACTCTTTCGGAGTACACACTTGTGGGAGGGCAACTTAGGTAGAATAAAGCCAGTTTGTGCAATGGCCTCCAAATTGCCTCTTTTTCCTGCCAGTATAAGTATGGACTGTGTGACGTGCCTACTTGGATGCGGTCACTCATATAATCCTCCACCATTCTTTCAATGGGGAGAGAATCATATGCAGTGACAGTAGACGACATGTCCGTAATCGTTGTCAGGTCCTTCAGTCCGGACCAGATGTCAGCATCAGCAGTTGCTCCAGACTGCCCTGCATCACCGCCAGCGGGTGGGCTCGGAATTCTGAGCCTTTTCCTCGCACCCCCAGTTGCGGGAGAATGTGAAGGAGGAGATGTTGACAGGTCGCGTTCCGCTTGACTTGACAATTTTCTCACCAGCAGGTCTTTCAACCCCAGCAGACTTGTGTCTGCCGGAAAGAGAGATCCAAGGTAGGATTTAAATCTAGGATCGAGCACGGTGGCCAAAATGTAGTGCTCTGATTTCAACAGATTGACCACCCGTGAATCCTTGTTAAGCGAATTAAGGGCTCCATCCACAAGTCCCACATGCCTAGCGGAATCGCTCCGTGTTAGCTCCTCCTTCAATGTATCCAGCTTCTTCTGCAAAAGCATGATGAGGGGAATGACCTGACTCAGGCTGGCAGTGTCTGAACTGACTTCACGTGTGGCAAGTTCAAAGGGCAGCAGAACCTTGCACAACGTTGAAATCATTCTCCACTGCGCTTGAGACAGGTGCATTCCACTTCCTATATCGAGCTCAATTGCATAGGCTTGAATGGCCTTTTGCTGCTCCTCCAACCTCTGAAGCATATAGAGGGTTGAATTCCACCTCGTTACCACTTCTTGCTTCAGATGATGGCAGGGCAGGTTCAGTAGTTTTTGGTGGTGCTCCAGTCTTCTGTACGTGGTGCCTGTACGCCGAAAGTGTCCCGCAATTCTTCTGGCCACCGACAGCATCTCTTGCACGCCCCTGTCGTTTTTTAAATAATTCTGCACCACCAAATTCAAGGTATGTGCAAAACATGGGACGTGCTGGAATTTGCCCATATTTAATGCACACACAATATTGCTGGCGTTGTCCAATGCCACAAATCCACAGGAGAGTCCAATTGGGGTAAGCCATTCCGCGATAATCTTCCTCAGTTGCCGTAAGAGGTTTTCAGCTGTGTGCGTATTCTGGAAACCGGTGATACAAAGCGTAGCCTGCCTAGGAAAGAGTTGGCGTTTGCGAGATGCTGCTACTGGTGCCGCCGCTGCTGTTCTTGCGGCGGGAGTCCATACATCTACCCAGTGGGCTGTCACAGTCATATAGTCCTGACCCTGCCCTGCTCCACTTGTCCACATGTCCGTGGTTAAGTGGACATTGGGTACAGCTGCATTTTTTAGGACACTGGTGACTCTTTTTCTGAGGTCTGTGTAAATTTTCGGTATCGCCTGCCTAGAGAAATGGAACCTAGATGGTATTTGGTACCGGGGACACAGTACCTCCAACAAGTCTCTAGTTGGCTCTGCAGTAATGATGGATACCGGAACCACGGTTCTCACCACCCAGGATGCCAAGGCCTCAGTAATCCGCTTTGCAGTAGGATGACTGCAACAGCAGCGCCAGCAGCAGTAGGCGTTACACGCAAGGATGCATCGGAGGAATCCCAGGCAGGAGAGGAATCGTCAGAATTGCCAGTGACATGGCCTGCAGGACTATTGGCATTCCTGGGGAAGGAGGAAATTGACACTGAGGAAGTTGGTGGGGTGGTTTGCGTGAGCTTGGTTACAAGAGGAAGGGATTTACTGGTCAGTGGACTGCTTCCGCTGTCACCCAAAGTTTTTGAACTTGTCACTGACTTATTATGAATGCGCTGCAGGTGACGTATAAGGGAGGATGTTCCGAGGTGGTTAACGTCCTTACCCCTATTTATTACAGCTTGACAAAGGGAACACACGGCTTGACACCTGTTGTCCGCAGTTCTGTTGAAATACCTCCACACCGAAGAGCTGATTTTTTTGGTATTTTCACCAGGCATGTCAACGGCCATATTCCTCCCACGGACAACAGGTGTCTCCCCGGGTGCCTGACTTAAACAAACCACCTCACCATCAGAATCCTCCTGGTCAATTTCCTCCCCAGCGCCAGCAACACCAATATCCTCCTCATCCTGGTGTACTTCAACACTGACATCTTCAATCTGACTATCAGGAACTGGACTGCGGGTGCTCCTTCCAGCACTTGCAGGGGGCGTGCAAATGGTGGAAGGCGCATGCTCTTCACGTCCAGTGTTGGGAAGGTCAGGCATCGCAACCGACACAATTGGACTCTCCTTGTGGATTTGGGATTTCGAAGAACGCACAGTTCTTTGCGGTGCTACTGCTTTTGCCAGCTTGAGTCTTTTCATTTTTCTAGCGAGAGGCTGAGTGCCTCCATCCTCATGTGAAGCTGAACCACTAGCCATGAACATAGGCCAGGGCCTCAGCCGTTCCTTGCCACTCCGTGTGGTAAATGGCATATTGGCAAGTTTACGCTTCTCCTCCGACAATTTAATTTTAGGTTTTGGAGTCCTTTTTTTACTGATATTTGGTGTTTTGGATTTGACATGCTCTGTACTATGACATTGGGCATCGGCCTTGGCAGACGACGTTGCTGGCATTTCATCGTCTCGGCCATGACTAGTGGCAGCAGCTTCAGCACGAGGTGGAAGTGGATCTTGTTCTTTCCCTAATTTTGGAACCTCAACATTTTTGTTCTCCATATTTTAATAGGCACAACTAAAAGGCACCTCAGGTAAACAATGGAGATGGATGGATACTAGTATACAATTATGGACGGACTGCCGAGTGCCGACACAGAGGTAGCTACAGCCGTGAACTACCGTACTGTACTGTGTCTGCTGCTAATATAGACTGGTTGATAAAGAGATGTAGTAGTATGTATGTATAAAGAAGAAAGAAAAAAAAAACACGGGTAGGTGGTATACAATTATGGACGGACTGCCGAGTGCCGACACAGAGGTAGCTACAGCCGTGAACTACCGTACTGTACTGTGTCTGCTGCTAATATAGACTGGTTGATAAAGAGATGTAGTAGTATGTATGTATAAAGAAGAAAGAAAAAAAAACCTCGGGTAGGTGGTGTACAATTATGGACGGACTGCCGAGTGCCGACACAGAGGTAGCTACAGCCGTGGACTACCGTACTGTACTGTGTCTGCTGCTAATATAGACTGGTTGATAAAGAGATGTAGTAGTATGTATGTATAAAGAAGAAAGAAAAAAAAACCACGGGTAGGTGGTATACAATTATGGACGGACTGCCGAGTGCCGACACAGAGGTAGCTACAGCCGTGAACTACCGTACTGTGTCTGCTGCTAATATAGACTGGTTGATAAAGAGATGTAGTAGTATGTATGTATAAAGAAGAAAGAAAAAAATACCACGGGTAGGTGGTATACAATTATGGACGGACTGCCGAGTGCCGACACAGAGGTAGCTACAGCCGTGAACTACCGTACTGTGTCTGCTGCTAATATAGACTGGTTGATAAAGAGATGTAGTAGTATGTATGTATAAAGAAGAAAGAAAAAAAAACCACGGGTAGGTGGTATACAATTATGGACGGACTGCCGAGTGCCGACACAGAGGTAGCTACAGCCGTGAACTACCGTACTGTACTGTGTCTGCTGCTAATATAGACTGGTTGATAAAGAGATGTAGTAGTATGTATGTATAAAGAAGAAAAAAAAAAAAAACACGGGTAGGTGGTATACAATTATGGACGGACTGCCGAGTGCCGACACAGAGGTAGCTACAGCCGTGAACTACCGTACTGTACTGTGTCTGCTGCTAATATAGACTGGTTGATAAAGAGATGTAGTAGTATGTATGTATAAAGAAGAAAGAAAAAAAAAACCACGGGTAGGTGGTATACAATTATGGACGGACTGCCGAGTGCCGACACAGAGGTAGCTACAGCCGTGAACTACCGTACTGTGTCTGCTGCTAATATAGACTGGTTGATAAAGAGATGTAGTAGTATGTATGTATAAAGAAGAAAGAAAAAAAAACCTCGGGTAGGTGGTATACAATTATGGACGGACTGCCGAGTGCCGACACAGAGGTAGCTACAGCCGTGAACTACCGTACTGTGTCTGCTGCGACTGGATGATAAATAATGATATAAAAAAATATATATATATCACTACTGCAGCCGGACAGGTATATATTATATAATGACGGACCTGCTGGACACTGTCTGTCAGCAGAATGAGTTTTTATAGAATAAAAAAAAAAACACCACACAAGTGAAGTCACACGACGAGTGTTTAACTTTTTCAGGCAATCACAATATAAGTATACTACTAACTATACTGGTGGTCAGTGTGGTCAGGTCACTGGTCAGTCACACTGGCAGTGGCACTCCTGCAGCAAAAGTGTGCACTGTTTAATTTTAATATAATATGTACTCCTGGCTCCTGCTATAACCTATAACTATTAACTGGCACTGCAGTGCTCCCCAGTCTCCCCCACAATTATAAGCTGTGTGAGCTGAGCACAGTCAGATATATATACATAGATGATGCAGCACACTGGGCTGAGCAGTGCACACAGATATGGTATGTGACTGAGTCACTGTGTGTATCGTTTTTTTCAGGCAGAGAACGGATATATTAAATAAAACTGCACTGTCTGGTGGTCACTGTGGTCAGTCACTAGTAAACTCTGCACTCTCTACACTTCTACAGTACTCCTAAGCTCCAGTAAATCAGGTCAATCTCTCTCTCTCTTCTAATCTAAATGGAGAGGACGCCAGCCACGTCCTCTCCCTATCAATCTCAATGCACGTGTGAAAATGGCGGCGACGCGCGGCTCCTTATATAGAATCCGAGTCTCGCGAGAATCCGACAGCGTCATGATGACGTTCGGGAGCGCTCGGGTTAACCGAGCAAGGCGGGAAGATCCGAGTCGCTCGGACCCGTGAAAAAAAACATGAAGTTCGTGCGGGTTCGGATTCAGAGAAACCGAACCCGCTCATCTCTAACTGGAATCCACCATCTCAGCTCCCTGTGTACTTTGTGGAGGCAATTGCTGCTGGTCAATGTCTCCACGGAGGAATTGATTATAATTCATTTTAATGAACATCATCTTCTCCACATTTTCTGGATGTAACCTCGTACGCCGATTGCTGACAAGGTGAGCGGCGGTACTAAACACTCTTTCGGAGTACACACTTGTGGGAGGGCAACTTAGGTAGAATAAAGCCAGTTTGTGCAAGGGCCTCCAAATTGCCTCTTTTTCCTGCCAGTATAAGTACGGACTGTCTGACGTGCCTACTTGGATGCGGTCACTCATATAATCCTCCACCATTCTTTCAATGGGGAGAGAATCATATGCAGTGACAGTAGACGACATGTCCGTAATCGTTGGCAGGTCCTTCAGTCCGGACCAGATGTCAGCATCAGCAGTCGCTCCAGACTGCCCTGCATCACCGCCAGCGGGTGGGCTCGGAATTCTGAGCTTTTTCCTCGCACCCCCAGTTGCGGGAGAATGTGAAGGAGGAGATGTTGACAGGTCGCGTTCCGCTTGACTTGACAATTTTGTCACCAGCAGTTCTTTGAACCCCAGCAGACTTGTGTCTGCCGGAAAGAGAGATCCAAGGTAGGTTTTAAATCTAGGATCGAGCACGGTGGCCAAAATGTAGTGCTCTGATTTCAACAGATTGACCACCCGTGAATCCTTGTTAAGCAAATTAAGGGCTCCATCCACAAGTCCCACATGCCTAGCGGAATCGCTCTGTGTTAGCTCCTCCTTCAATGTCTCCAGCTTCTTCTGCAAAAGCCTGATGAGGGGAATGACCTGACTCAGGCTGGCAGTGTCTGAACTGACTTCACGTGTGGCAAGTTCAAAAGGTTGCAGAACCTTGCACAACGTTGAAATCATTCTCCACTGCGCTTGAGACAGGTGCATTCCACCTCCTATATCGTGCTCAGTTGTATAGGCTTGAATGGCCTTTTGCTGCTCCTCCAACCTCTGAAGCATATAGAGGGTTGAATTCCACCTCGTTACCACTTCTTGCTTCAGATGATGGCAGGGCAGGTTCAGGTGTTTTTGGTGTTGCTCCAGTCTTCTGTACGTGGTGCCTGTACGCCGAAAGTGTCCCGCAATTCTTCTGGCCACCGACAGCATCTCTTGCACGCCCCTCTCGTTTTTTAAATAATTCTGCACCACCAAATTCAAGGTATGTGCAAAACATGGGACGTGCTGGAATTTGCCCAGATTTAATGCACACACAATATTGCTGGCGTTGTCCGATGCCACAAATCCACAGGAGAGTCCAATTGGGGTAAGCCATTCTGCGATGATCTTCCTCAGTTGCCGTAAGAGGTTTTCAGCTGTGTGCGTATTCTGGAAAGCGGTGATACAAAGAGTAGCCTGCCTAGGAAAGAGTTGGCGTTTGCGAGATGCTGCTACTGGTGCCGCCGCTGCTGTTCTTGCGGCGGGAGTCAATACATCTACCCAGTGGGCTGTCACAGTCATATAGTCCTGAGTCTGCCCTGCTCCACTTGTCCACATGTCCGTGGTTAAGTGGACATTGGGTACAACTGCATTTTTTAGGACACTGGTGAGTCTTTTTCTGAGGTCTGTGTACATTTTCGGTATCGCCTGCCTAGAGAAATGGAACCTAGATGGTATTTGGTACCGGGGACACAGTACCTCAAACAAGTCTATAGTTGGCTCTGCAGTAATGATGGATACTGGAACCACGTTTCTCACCGCCCAGGATGCCAAGGCCTCAGTTATCCGCTTTGCAGCAGGATGACTGCTGTGATATTTCATCTTCCTCGCAAAGGACTGTTGGACAGTCAATTGCTTAGTGGAAGTAGTAAAAGTCGTCTTACGACTTCCCCTCTGGGATGACCATCGACTCCCAGCAGCAACAACAGCAGCGCCAGCAGCAGTAGGCGTTACACGCAAGGATGCATCGGAGGAATCCTAGGCAGGAGAGGACTCGTCAGAATTGCCAGTGACATGGCCTGCAGGACTATTGGCATTCCTGGGGAAGGAGGAAATTGACACTGAGGGAGTTGGTGGGGTGGTTTGCGTGAGCTTGGTTACAAGAGGAAGGGATTTACTGGTCAGTGGACTGCTTCCGCTGTCGCCCAAAGTTTTTGAACTTGTCACTGACTTATGATGAATGCGCTGCAGGTGACGTATAAGGGAGGATGTTCCGAGGTGGTTAACGTCCTTACCCCTACTTATTACAGCTTGACAAAGGCAACACACGGCTTGACACCTGTTGTCCGCATTTCTGTTGAAATACTTCCACACCGAAAAGCTGATTTTTTTGGTATTTTCACCAGGCATGTCAATGGCCATATTCCTCCCACGGACAACAGGTGTCTCCCCGGGTGCCTGACTTAAACAAACCACCTCACCATCAGAATCCTCCTTGTCAATTTCCTCCCCAGCGCCAGCAACACCCATATCCTCCTCATCCTGGTGTACTTCAACACTGACATCTTCAATCTGACTATCAGGAACTGGACAGCAGGTTGCTCCTTCCAGCACTTGCAGGGGGCGTGCAAATGGTGGAAGGCGCATGCTCTTCACGTCCAGTGTTGGGAAGGTCAGGCATCGCAACCGACACAATTGGACTCTCCTTGTGGATTTGTGATTTCGAAGAACGCACAGTTCTTTGCTGTGCTTTTGCCAGCTTAAGTCTTTTCATTTTTCTAGCGAGAGGCTGAGTGCTTCCATCCTCATGTGAAGCTGAACCACTAGCCATGAACATAGGCCAGGGCCTCAGCCGTTCCTTGCCACTCCGTGTGGTAAATGGCATATTGGCAAGTTTACGCTTCTCCTCCGACGATTTTATTTTAGATTTTTGAGTCCTTTTTTTACTGATATTTTGTGTTTTGGATTTTACATGCTCTGTACTATGACATTGGGCATCGGCCTTGGCAGACGACGTTGATGGAATTTCATCGTCTCGGCCATGACTAGTGGCAGCAGCTTCAGCACGAGGTGGAAGTGGATCTTGAGCTTTCCCTATTTTTGGAACCTCAACATTTTTGTTCTCCATATTTTAATAGGCACAACTAAAAGGCACCTCAGGTAAACAATGGAGATGGATGGATACTAGTATACTTATGGATGACGAGTGACTGACGACACAGAGGTAGCTATAGCCGTGAACTACCGTACTGCGTCTGCTAGTATAGAGATGATAATGATATAAAAAATATATATATCACTACTGCAGGTATATATAATATAATGACGGACCTGCTGGACACTGTCAGCAGACTCCTAAACTACTAGTATGAAGAAGATAGAAAAAAAAAACCCACCACAGGTAGGTATACAATTATGGACGAGCACTGACGACACAGAGGTAGCTACAGCCGTGGACTACCGTACTGCGTCTGCTAGTATAGAGATGATAATGATATAAAATATATATATATCTCTACTGCAGGTATATATAATATAATGACGGACCTGCTGGACACTGTCAGCAGACTCCTAAACTACTAGTATGAAGAAGATAGAAAAAAAACCCCCACCACAGGTAGGTATACAATTATGGACGAGCACTGACGACACAGAGGTAGCTACAGCCGTGGACTACCGTACTGCGTCTGCTAGTATAGAGATGATAATGATATAAAAAAATATATATATACCACTACTGCAGGTATATATAATATAATGACGGACCTGCTGGACACTGTCAGCAGACTCCTAAACTACTAGTATGAAGAAGATAGAAAAAAAAACCCCACCACAGGTAGGTATACAATTATGGACGAGCACTGACAACACAGAGGTAGCTACAGCCATGGACTACCGTACTGCGTCTGCTAGTATAGAGATGATAATGATATAAAAAATATATATATATATCACTACTGCAGGTATATATAATATAATGACGGACCTGCTGGACACTGTCAGCAGACTCCTAAACTACTAGTATGAAGAAGATAGAAAAAAAACCCCACCACAGGTAGGTATACAATTATGGACGAGCACTGACGACACAGAGGTAGCTATAGCCGTGGACTACCGTACTGCGTCTGCTAGTATAGAGATGATAATGATATAAAAAAAATATATATATCACTACTGCAGGTATATATAATATAATGACGGACCTGCTGGACACTGTCAGCAGACTCCTAAACTACTAGTATGAAGAAGATAGAAAAAAAAACCCCACCACAGGTAGGTATACAATTATGGACGAGCACTGACGACACAGAGGTAGCTACAGCCGTGGACTACCGTACTGCGTCTGCTAGTATAGAGATGATAAGGATAAAAAAAAATATATATATATATCACTACTGCAGGTATATATAATATAATGACGGACCTGCTGGACACTGTCAGCAGACTCCTAAACTACTAGTATGAAGAAGATAGAAAAAAAAACCCCACCACAGGTACGTATACAATTATGGACGAGCACTGACGACACAGAGGTAGCTACAGCCGTGGACTACCGTACTGCGTCTGCTAGTATAGAGATGATAATGATATAAAATATATATATATATCACTACTGCAGGTATATATAATATAATGACGGACCTGCTGGACACTGTCAGCAGACTCCTAAACTACTAGTATGAAGAAGATAGATAAAAAACCCCCACCACAGGTAGGTATACAATTATGGACGAGCACTGACGACACAGAGGTAGCCACAGCCGTGGACTACCGTACTGCGTCTGCTAATATAGAGATGATAAAGATGATAGAGATGAACAAAAAAAATATAACACTACTGCAGGTAAATATTTATATAATATAATGAATGACGGACCTGCTGGACACTGTCAGCAGAATGCGTTTATAGAATAAAAAAAAAAAAACACCACAGGAGTGTTTAACTTTTTCAGGCAGACAATTTACTGGTGGTCACTGGTCAGTCACACTGGCAGCAAAAGTGTGCACTGTACTCCTGCTATAACTGCACCCCAGTCTCCCCCCCACAATTCAGCTGTGTGAGCAGTGAGCACTCAGCACAGTCAGATATACATAGATGATATTATCATGCAGCACACTGAGGCTGAGCACAGATATAGGATGTGACTGTGTATCGTTTTTTTTCAGGCAGAGAACGGATTATATTAAATAATAAATAAAACTGGTGGTGGTCACTAGTAACTATCAGCAAAACTCTGCACTCTGAGTACTCCTAATGCTCCCCAAAATTACTAAGTTAGTAGTAAATCAACTCAAGTGTCTCTATCTATTCTAACGGAGAGGACGCCAGCCACGTCCTCTCCCTATCAATCTCAATGCACGTGTGAAAATGGCGGCGACGCGCGGCTCCTTATATAGAATCCGAGTCTCGCGATAGAATACGAGCCTCGCGAGAATCCGACAGCGGGATGATGACGTTCGGGCGCGCTCGGGTTAACCGAGCAAGGCGGGAAGATCCGAGTCTGCCTCGGACCCGTGTAAAAAGGCTGAAGTTCGGGGGGGTTCGGATTCCGAGGAACCGAACCCGCTCATCTCTAGTGGATATGGACTATGAACATAATAACGTTTATAGATGGAATGACAACCAGCCCAGAAGGGAGGGCAAAAAAACGTTTTTCAGACGACGAACACAACGCACACGTGATCTGGAATCATCACATGATCATACACCGACAACTAGTGACTCTGATAGTATACACACTTCTCAGGGTAGACGGGCCCCTTTAGGGGCGACGGGACGAGCGAAAGGTCTCGACGACGTCGTGCCTATACCCGACGAGGACGCCAGTGGCAAAGAAAAGAAGCGAGTTGGGCGACCACCAGGAAATGCCAAAACCAAGTGATCAACTTGTCAGATTATGAATTAAACCCTATTGAAGAACGGGTACTTTCAAAGGGCCTATCGTTTGTGCCAACCAATAGAATGGACCCATTACTTACTAAGATTGAGCAATATAAGCTGAATCGCCAGCTTAAATTAAAGGAATATTTCACCAAAAATCCATCTTTGCCGAAACCAGCTATGACAGCCATTCCTGTGCAGCTACAGAGAATTTTACCCAGATCCTCATTTGAGCCACAGTCCTATAACGCTTCGATCAAGACATTTATGCGACTTTTAGAACAAGAGACTGAGACCATGTCCAATACAACAACTAAACCGCGATATAATCTATCTAAAGTGGAAACCCAGGCCTTGGATCAATTGGCGGCCAATAAGGAACTGATATTTAGACCGGCCGATAAAGGCGGAGCTCTCGTTATTCAGAATTTAAGTGATTACAAAGTGGAAATTTACCAACAATTGAGTGACTCAGAGACTTACCGGTGCCTGCCTAAAGACCCTACCACTATATATACTAAGGAACTTTCGGACTATTTAGATCAAGCTGTCCTTCATGGTACCATTGATGATAACTTACGTAAAGCACTTATACCCAGTTACCCCCTTGCACCTCTGCTATATGCAACCCCTAAAATACATAAATCCATGGATCGGCCACCAGGCCGTCCCATAATATCAGCCAGACAGTCACTGTTTCAGCCTACCTCACTTTATTTAGATGCACTCTTCCAACCTAGCATACAGAGCCACCCCAGATATTTACTTGACACCAGCACATTACTCAGAAAACTTAATGAGCTACCTGTACTTACTAAACCTACGCTACTCTGTAGCATAGATGTAACAAGTCTCTATACCATAATTCCCCATGATATGGGCTTGGCTGCTGCCAAAAAATTTCTGAGTAACAGTGCCTTATATAGTGGCCCTGACCTTAATTTCTGTATGGAGTTGTTAGAGATGACGCTAACTAAAAATGTCTTTTTATTCGATGGTAAATTCTACCTACAGTGCAGGGGTTGTGCGATGGGGTCCAGTGTGGTCCCATCCTACTCCAACATGTACATGTTTGAGGTGGAGCAGGATGTTTTCTTCGATGACCCGGAGATAAGCAATCAGATTGTGTTCTATTACCGGTACATCGATGACCTGCTCATCTTTTGGCAAGGTACTGAGAATGCCTTTAAGGAGGTTATTGCCAATCACAATAGTAAACAGCACCCAGTCAAATTTCCCTATACCATCAGTGCAGACAGTATCCACTTCCTAGATGTTCAGATCAATGTAACTAATGGACAAATATCAACGTCCTTATATGCTAAACCTACTGATAGAAACAATCTGTTGCACTATCAAAGAAACAATCTGTTGCACTATCAAAGCAATCACCCTGAGCCCCTTAAACGGGGCCTCCCCTACAAATGGATTCTATGCTAGTTAAGTTTAGGGAACGTGGATACCACCTCGACATGTTATTAGCAGCTAAGTCCAAAGCACTGGCCATGGACCGCCAATCATTGTTGACAAGCGCCAACAATAAAAAAATCGGACTCAATTTTGCCATGGGTTAACCAGTTTAACCCACATAGTAAAAAAATCCAACAAACAGCTCATAGATTGTGGCCCATAGTACAGTCAGATGTAGACCTGAGCCTTAAACACACTAGGTTAATGTTCTGCTATACTAGAAGCAGAAACCTGAGGGACAGATTGGTTAAAGCCAATGTTTACAGTAAAAAAGAGGGAATAACATTCTTGAGTAATAGAAAAGGGTGCGTTAAATGTTCATGCACCACATGTAAATTCCTCATACCAGGGGATCAATTCCAACACCCCCTTACGGGTAAAACCCTCTCTATTAGACATCGGTTAACATGTTGCTCTAGGTATGTGATTTACCAATTGATTTGTCCCTGTGGGCTGTCATACGTTGGTAAGACTGAACGAATGTTCAAAGAACGTATGGCAGCCCACAGATCATCCATTAAGACTGCTCTTAATACGGGACAGGGGGAGTTACCGGTCGCTAAGCATTTCTTGGCGGCCCGACACCCTTTGGCCTCATTGAGATACCGAATGATCGATCATGTGCTCCCCTCATTGCGGGGTGGCAATAGAGGCCTCAAACTATTGCAGTTAGAAACCCGCTGGATATACCAGCTGGGTACTTTGACCCCTAGGGGTCTAAATGATCACCTAGGTTTTAGCTGTTATTTATAGCTTGGATTTTCCTGCTACCGCTCTGCTTATAATTAGACCTGATCCTGTTACGGATAAGTTTTAGCTAGTGAGAATAATCCACTCCTGGATCCTGCTGATCTAACTTGTTGTTAAGGAAGTATATGGATTGCTTACAAGTGTATGTTAAGTTCAACACGCTTCTGATTTTGTTTACTTGTAGCTATGGTGATGGGGAGCACAGTGATGAGTCATCTAGCTATGACGTCACTACAACAGCGCCGGCCGGATGGGAACTTGTCCCACGAACGGAGCGGCGCGAGTCACGGGTGTTTGAGCCTATATAGGTAAGCTTGTTTGTATTATTATGTTGATACCTGACTAAAGTACCACTCCATTAAACGGCACTGAAACGTTGCCTTGGAAGGTATGTGCTAAAGAGTAATTCTGTCTAGTCGCCTGGAGTGCTGCTTCATTGTGTCTCTACATTAATTTTGGCTGCGGGCACCCGGCGCAATTAATCAGCAAGTGAGAGAGCCAGACTGCACTGCTTGTTTATATATATATATATATATATATATATATATATAAAATGTAAATATCTCCTATATATTAGCCCAGAGTGACTGTGTGTATAATGCTGGGTGTAGCCACAATGCTGGGTGGAGTCAGAGTCACAGATCTGGGCAAATGTATAAGAACTCTGTGGGATGTCCCAGCGGTACTGTACAGGGGGAGGGCTCACGTTACAGACATTTACCACAGAAACCGCCATCACTTCGCCTCCAATTACCACCCCTCCCCCCCAAAAAAAAGACCCTCGCCCCAGCCGAGGAGACCGACCCCCCTGTACTGCCCCGTCCTCCTCACCCGTCCGTCTCTCACCGCTGAGGAGAGCAGAGCGCATGGCGAGAGCAGATAACCCCCACACCGAGGACAGCGATCTATCGTCATCCCTGCCCCCGCCTCCCGGCCCGGAGCAGCAGGGCCTGCAACTGTGCGAGGGGAGCGCCTGGGTCTGGCCGCTGCCCCGCACAATGAGCCGCCTCCTCTTGTTCTGCCAGGTTTCAATGACTCGCCGTGGAAGTGTCCCATCCAGCTGCACCCGGATCGCCCGCGCTTTGAGTCAGCCAGGGTCACTACTGCTGCCGCCCAGTCACATGCAATGTCCCTGCTACTGACACAATGGCTGGGCAGGGGGCCCAGGCACTAGATGACGATGGGCATTATATGTATCCTGCAGCTGGGGGGACATTGTTACATGTGGGGTCATACATGGCCGTGTACATGTGTGTCTGCAGCTACATGTGTGTGTATGTAGGTCAGTACTCTGTGTGGTACAATGTAGAATTTCTCTACATAATAGTATGTACAATTTGATATCTTCACCCCCATACGCAGAACCCACCCCTCCCCCACCCACGGCGCCTCCGGACCCCCTACCCCATCTGTGGCACCCCCGCAAATGCCCCTCCACAAACCACAGCGTCTCGGGACCTCCACTCCCATCCGCCGCACCCCCACACGCGGCACCCTCATCTCTCCCCCTCCTCCGGCACCCCCCGGACCACCTACCCCACCCGCGGCACCCCTGCACCCGCCACTTCCCCACCCGCAGCACCTCCAGAACCCCTTCCTCATCCCCAACAGCCCGCACCTACCTCTCCCGCTGCATCCCCGCCCCTCCCCCAACCACAGCGCCTCCGGACTCCCTCCACCATCTGCAGACCCACTCCCACGTCCCCTCCCCGTTGCAAGGGGCTACGCCCTCTTCACCATCGGTCGCCCTTTTTGTCGTGCAATATTTAACCACTAACACAATTAGGAATGCAGGTAATACTCCTTCTAATACATATATTGAATGCCAGAAAGGCGTCTAGGGGTTAAGGGGGCGTAGCCCCTTGCAACGGTATGAAGAGTGCCTGTAGGGCGTGCTGAATCACCTAGTATATATATATATATATATATATATATATATATACACACACACAGTGGTTGAAGTGGAAATTTTGAAGTGGGGGTATGCAAAAGTCAAGGATGCGCTCCAGAAGAGAGGGCGTGGTCACCCTAAGGGGGCGTGGTCATCCAAAGGGTGCGTGTCCAGTGTAGTAGAACCCCTTATACTATCTAGTACTGGTGCCCCTTTCACCTTATAGCACACGGTACGAGCTGAAACTCACATTATCGCACACGGGGGGGTAATTCTGAGTTGATCGCAGCAGGAAATTTTTTAGCAGTTGGGCAAAACCATGTGCACTGCAGGGGGGGGGGCAGATATAACATTTGCAGAGAGAGTTAAATTTGGGTGGGTTATATTGTTTCTGTGCAGGGTAAATACTGGCTGCTTTATTTTTACACTGCAATTTAGATTTCAGTTTGAACACACCCCGCCCAAATCTAACTCTCTCTGCACATGTTATATCTGCCCCCCCCCCCTGCAGTGCACATGGTTTTGCCCAACTGCTAAAAAATTTCCTGCTGCGATCAACTTGGAATTACCCCCAAAATTCACATTATAGCCCACTGAATGAGCCAAAATTCACATTATAGCACTCTAAATAAGCCAAAATTCACATTATAGCACACTGAATGAGCCGAAATTCACATTATAGCACACTGAATAAGCCGAAATTCACATTATAGCACACTGAATGAGCCGAAATTCACATTATAGCACACTGAATGAGCCGCAAAATCACATTATAGCACACTGAATGAGCCGAAAATCACATTATAGCACACTGAATGCGCTGAAATTCACATTATAGCACACTGAATTAGCCGAAATTCACATTGTAGCACACTGAATGAGCCGAAATTCACATTGTAGCACACTGAATGAGCCGAAAATCACATTATAGCACGCTGAATGAGCCGAAATTCACATTATAGCACGCTGAATGAGCCGGAATTCACATTATAGCACACTGAATGAGCTGAAATTGTGACAGCAGGGACAGCCAGAGTGAGGACAGGGAGAGAGAGAGTGACGACAGGGTGAGAGAGTAACGACAGGGAGAGAGAGTAACGACAGGGAGAGTGACGACAGCGACAGCAGGGAGAGAGAGAGTGACGAGAGTGACGACAGTGACAGCAGGGAGAGAGAGAGTGACGACAGTGACAGCTGGGAGAGAGAGAGTGACAGTAGGGACAGGGCCGTCTTTTCGTATGGGCTCAATGGGCTCTTTCCCAAGGGCCCCAAGAGAATAAGGGCCCTAGGCTGATAGCTGAGGGTCTCCTCTTTCCAGTGGTACCAGATTTTTGAAAATCGGCCCTGGGGAACCGGAGATATCCGACTTGAAAGCAGTGGTCCCCATCCAAGCCTATTAATTGCTCTTCCCAGCCTGATATCTCTGGTTCTGTCTACCTTAGAGTATTTCTGAGGGTATAAAACAAAAGCTGTGGCTCTCCCCTTTTGGTGGACACTGGCAGCTTGTCTCTACTATGCCCAGAACCAGAGATATCAGCCTTCAAGCAGCTGGTCCCTGCTCCAGCTCCACATGCCTGGTATGCAGTTTTATATTTTCGTTGGTGGATTGCTCTGGCTCCTGAACTCTGATCCCCAAGTACCCAGAGCCATCTGAAAGGTGGGACTCTCTAGTTTGTTATCCCATTCAAAGCTAAGAAATATATTTTCAGGAACTTGAGATATCTGCAGTCAAGCAAGCTGCCCTCCTACCGGAAAATGATAAATATTAAGCCCACTCCACTAGCCACCCCTCCCCTATGTATTATGCACCCCCTACCACCCTGGAAGTCATGTACCAGGGCTTCTTCATTCAGCCCAATTTCCCCTTCTACAGTTTAGCCCCATCTGTGCAGTAAAGGAGTAATTAGAGAAATTACTGCTCCAGGTCCTACATGCTGAGCGGAAGATAGAACACCCCCTACCGCCCGCAGGACATCAAAGCTGCCGCTGATAGCTCCCCCACCCCTACCACTGGAGGATGGGTAGGGGGCCCAGTGCATTGCTGTGCCCAGGGGCCTACACTGCTGTTAAGACGGCCCTGAGTAGGGACAGGGACAGTAACGACAGGGAGAGAGGCAGTAGTCCTATACATTTCTGAGCTTATCACTTCAAATTACAAAACTCAGGATAATGATTTCAATCGAGCCACGCCATCGCTAGGTAGATGGAACACACAGAAACAATATCACAGAACAAAGCATAGACACTGACATAACATTGCTGTCACAAGCAGATGACGTATGATGGAGTTCTGCACTCAGAGCCATTCCCATTATTTTCCACTTTGGTTGACCATAACATGACATTTTATCACCCAGTAAATGGAACTGGTGGGTCCCACCCTACCTACGTAGCTGCGGCGGTGAGCGGCGGGCGGCGGTGAGCGGTGGGCAGCTGGTGGCGGCGGGCAGCTGGCGACGATGAGTGGCTGTGAGCTAGTACAGCGCTCTACACAGCCGCCGAGCAGAGACGGGAGCACCATGTGCAGCAGGATGGCCACTTCCCTCGCCTCCTGCTGCACTTTCATTTCCTCATTTCCGGGTCAGTGGAAGAAGTGGAGGTATACCATACCGCCATATACCGCCCCACTTCGACCACTGTATGTATATTGTGGCAGTCCAGTCCGGATGCCACCCCGGATGTTTGCAGAACAGGGCACAACAGTTCGGGTGCCTGGGCTAAGGCGACCTGGGTTTAGGACTGGACCAAGAGGAAGCCCAGGGAGGTGATGGGACACAGCAGGTTGTCTCTTTAATGTTGGGTCAATGATTATCTAGCAGTTGGAAATTATATTATTGTATTGCTGTTGATACACAGAAATACCCTGCAAATTTATACATGAGATCCCATCCATGTAGGTCCGGTCCAGGTATTGGAGCAAGCCAGGGGCGGATTGGGAACAATAAGCGGCCCTGGAAAAATTTGTACTAGTGGCCCCACATGGGCAGCACCAGAGGTGTAAGGTCTAGCCATGGGCCATGGCACCAGCTCCCTCCCCCCAAGACTTTCCAGCTAGTGGACATGTCCAGCATCAAGGGGGAAGTTAAAAGGAAATAAAATGAAATATTATGAGCACATTATATGATACACCTTCAGAATTTAGGAAACTATATCATTCTTTAGAAAGATATATTTTCTTGCTTGTTACACCAACTGTATCCCAATCACTATTCACTCAATCTTATATGTCAGCCAAGCAGGCAGACAGAGCATACACTAGATCATCTGCGATCACAGGCTAAGTGGCAAAGTCATTTTCATATATGCAAATTATTTTGCATCTTATTCATTATGTCTATAAAAAGGACCACATCTCCTTAAACAAAACAGGCCCGCGGTTGCGTCGGCCCACCTGGAATCTTCCCTGTAAACCCTATGGCCAATCCGCCTTTGGAGCAAGCGCTCCCAGCAATCAGGCACACCTGTGCCACATTTTTATAAAGCTCGTTAGGGCAAAGGCTCAGGGCTCCTGATGCCAACAAATGTCCAGGCGATAGAGGGCAGGCCAGTGGGTTAGAGACAGGGAGCCTGAGATTGTGTACATGCTGTTTGTGAACTGGTGCCTAATTAAGGTACCCATTGAATTTGCTGTGAAACGTCAGTTTACTATGCTGTGGAAGTAAACAGACTACTTTCCTTTCATACAACCGTGTCAGCATCTTATATATATATATAAATATATTAAGAAGAAAACATATGTGAAATGTAAAAAAAGTGGGATAATAGCAATCAATTAAAAATATACAATAACAAATAACAAGTTTATTCTGAAAATACATATAGGTGTTCAATAAAAATTACACAAAAGCACATAAGACATAAAAAGTTTAAAATAAATATGTATATTATAAACCAGAATTATTTTTTTACATTTATTTAAATAAGGTTGTTGTTTTTTTGAAGCGTAAAAGCACATTAATAAATAAATAAATAAATAAATACATGAGAGTCTCTTATCTTAGTGTGGAGAGTCAATGAGGTACATCAAAAGCGTTTCGTCTGTCTGACTTCATCTCAAGTGGTGAAAGACAAATGAGCAAGACTGATATATTTTCCCAGTGTGATTAAGGGAATAGGCTATGACATAATTTCCTGTCAATTAAAATGATCTACTAAAGTGCAAGAATTATCTAATAAAAATATACTAGGGCTGCTTAAATATACAATAGGATGACCATCCTTTATAGATAGTTGAAAAACGAGTATTAGAAACATGGAGTCAATCAAAAGAAATTCAGTACATTAATAGGTGGCACTTCCACCACACTTCCTGTGTCCATTTTATTATAGTGCGCATGTGCGTCCGCCCCATTTCTGGGTGGCATGGCTTTTACAACTGTTGTAGCTCGCCTCACTTCCATCTGTGTGGTTCCTTATTCATGCCCCACTTCCGGTTTGGTGCATTACAGCATCTTATAGTTCTGTGACTGGACAGCTCGGCTGCGAGCAGAAAAGGGGCTGAATTGGGGCAATGGGGAATGGAGGGTTAGGGTTAGGCACCAAGCGGGAAAAGTTAGGGTTAGGCAACACCAGGGAGGGTTAGGGTTAGGCACCCACAAGGTAGGTTAATGGGGGTCTGTCGGGATTCTGATGGACAGGATGGTCCCCAGAGATCAATTCTCTTCTACGGGACAATAAGCCCCAGAAAGTAACAGTACTTTAGGGGTCTATTTGTCAAATTGTTATGTTTAAATAAATCTTTTATATATTTCTATATCTTTGGTTGCTGGTTGGTTTCTAATATCAATTGTATACTGTACTGTTTTATTTTGATATTACTGTGCGCCCTCTGAATTTGGTTTATATATATATATATATATATATATATATATACACTGCTCAAAAAAATAAAGGGAACACTAAAATAACACATCCTAGATCTGAATGAATGAAATATTCTTATTAAATACTTTGTTCTTTACATAGCTGAATGTGCTGACAACAAAATCACACAAAAATTATCAATGGAAATCAAATTTATTAACCCATGGAGGTCTGGATTTGGAGTCACCCTCAAAATTAAAGTGGAAAAACACACTACAGGCTGATCCAACTTTGATGTAATGTCCTTAAAACAAGTCAAAATGAGGCCCAGTAGTGTCTGTGGCCTCCTCGTGCCTGTATGACCTCCCTACAACGCCTGGGCATGCTTCTGATGAGGTGGCGGATGGTCTCCTGAGGGATCTCCTCCCAGACCTGGACTAAAGCATCCGCCAACTCCTGGACAGTCTGTGGTGCAACGTGGCATTGGTGGATGGAGCGAGACATGATGTCCCAGATGTGCTCAATTGGATTCAGGTCCGGGGAACGGGCGGGCCAGTCCATAGCATCAATGCCTTTGTCTTGCAGGAACTGCTGACACACTCCAGCCACATGAGGTCTAGCATTGTCTTGGATTAGGAGTAACCCAGGGCCAACCGCACCAGCATATGGTCTCACAAGGGGTCTGAGGATCTCATCTCGGTACCTAATGGCAGTCAGGCTACCTCTGGCAAGCACATGGAGGGCTGTGGGCCCCCCAAAGAAATGCCACCCCACACCATTACTGATCCACTGCCAAACCGGTCATGCTGGAGGATGTTGCAGGCAGCAGAACGTTCTCCTTGGCGTCTCCAGACTCTGTCACGTCTGTCACATGCTCAGTGAGAACCTGCTTTCATCTGTGAAGAGCACAGGGCGCCAGTGGCGAATTTGCCAATCTTGGTGTTCTCTGGCAATTGCCAAACGTCCTGCACGGTGTTGGGCTGTAAGCACAACCCCCACCTGTGGGCGTCGGGCCCTCATACCACCCTCATGGAGTCTGTTTCTGATCGTTTGAGTAGACACATGTACATTTGTGGCTTGCTGGAGGTCATTTTGCAGGGCTCTGGCAGTGCTCCTCCTGTTCCTCCTTGCACAAAGTAGAGATGAGCGGGTTCGGTTTCTTTGAATCCGAACCCGCACGAACTTCACTTTTTTTTTCACGGGTCCGAGCGACTCGGATCTTCCCGCCTTGCTCGGTTAACCCGAGCGCGCCCGAACGTCATCATGACGCTGTCGGATTCTCGCGAGACTCGGATTCTATATAAGGAGCCGCGCGTCGCCGCCATTTTCACACGTGCATTGAGATTGATAGGGAGAGGACGTGGCTGGCGTCCTCTCCATTAGAATAGATTAGAAGAGAGAGAGAGAGAGAGAGATTGTGCAGACAGAGTTTACCACAGTGACCAGTGCAGTTGTTGTTAAGTTAACTTTTATTTAATATATCCGTTCTCTGCTATATCCGTTCTCTGCCTGAAAAAAACGATACACAGCAGTCACACAGTGTGACTCAGTCTGTGTGCACTCAGCTCAGCCCAGTGTGCTGCACATCAATGTATAAAAGCTTATAATAATTGTGGGGGAGACTGGGGAGCACTGCAGGTTGTTATAGCAGGAGCCAGGAGTATACATAATATTATATTAATTTAAAATTAAACAGTGCACACTTTTGCTGCAGGAGTGCCACTGCCAGTGTGACTAGTGGTGACCAGTGCCTGACCACCAGTATAGTAGTATATTGTTGTATACTATCTCTTTATCAACCAGTCTATATTAGCAGCAGACACAGTACAGTGCGGTAGTTCACGGCTGTGGCTACCTCTGTGTCGGCAGTCGGCACTCGGCAGGCAGTCCGTCCATCCATAATTGTATAATTATATACCACCTAACCGTGGTATTTTTTTTTCTTTCTTTATACCGTCGTCATAGTCATACTAGTTGTTACGAGTATACTACTATCTCTTTATCAACCAGTGTACAGTGCGGTAGTTCACGGCTGTGGCTACCTCTGTGTCGGCAGTCGGCAGGCAGTCCGTCCATCCATAATTGTATTATTCTAATATATACCACCTAACCGTGGTTTTTTTTTCATTCTTTATACCGTCATAGTCAGTCATACTAGTTGTTACGAGTATACTACTATCTCTTTATCAACCAGTGTACAGTGCGGTAGTTCACGGCTGTGGCTACCTCTGTGTCGGCACTCGGCAGGCAGTCCGTCCATCCATAATTGTATTATAATATATACCACCTAACCGTGGTTTTTTTTTCATTCTTTATACCGTCATAGTGTCATACTAGTTGTTACGAGTATACTACTATCTCTTTATCAACCAGTGTACAGTGCGGTAGTTCACGGCTGTGGCTACCTCTGTGTCGGCAGTCGGCAGGCAGTCCGTCCATCCATAATTGTATTATAATATATACCACCTAACCGTGGTTTTTTTTTCATTCTTTATACCGTCATAGTGTCATACTAGTTGTTACGAGTATACTACTATCTCTTTATCAACCAGTGTACAGTGCGGTAGTTCACGGCTGTGGCTACCTCTGTGTCGGCAGTCGGCAGGCAGTCCGTCCATCCATAATTGTATTATAATATATACCACCTAACCGTGGTTTTTTTTTCATTCTTTATACCGTCATAGTCAGTCATACTAGTTGTTACGAGTATACTACTATCTCTTTATCAACCAGTGTACAGTGCGGTAGTTCACGGCTGTGGCTACCTCTGTGTCGGAACTCGGCAGGCAGTCCGTCCATCCATAATTGTATTACAATATATACCACCTAACCGTGGTTTTTTTTTCATTCTTTATACCGTCATAGTCAGTCATACTAGTTGTTACGAGTATACTACTATCTCTTTATCAACCAGTGTACAGTGCGGTAGTTCACGGCTGTGGCTACCTCTGTGTCGGAACTCGGCAGGCAGTCCGTCCATCCATAATTGTATTACAATATATACCACCTAACCGTGGTTTTTTTTTCATTCTTTATACCGTCATAGTCAGTCATACTAGTTGTTACGAGTATACTACTATCTCTTTATCAACCAGTGTACAGTGCGGTAGTTCACGGCTGTGGCTACCTCTGTGTCGGCACTCGGCAGGCAGTCCGTCCATCCATAATTGTATTACAATATATACCACCTAACCGTGGTTTTTTTATACCACCTAACCGTGGCAGTCCGTCCATAATTGTATACTAGTATCCAATCCATCCATCTCCATTGTTTACCTGAGGTGCCTTTTAGTTCTGCCTATAAAATATGGAGAACAAAAAAGTTGAGGTTCCAAAATTAGGGAAAGATCAAGATCCACTTCCACCTCGTGCTGAAGCTGCTGCCACTAGTCATGGCCGAGACGATGAAATGCCAGCAACGTCGTCTGCCAAGGCCGATGCCCAATGTCATAGTACAGAGCATGTCAAATCCAAAACACCAAATATCAGAAAAAAAAGGACTCCAAAACCTAAAATAAAATTGTCGGAGGAGAAGCGTAAACTTGCCAATATGCCATTTACCACACGGAGTGGCAAGGAACGGCTGAGGCCCTGGCCTATGTTCATGGCTAGTGGTTCAGCTTCACATGAGGATGGAAGCACTCAGCCTCTCGCTAGAAAACTGAAAAGACTCAAGCTGGCAAAAGCACCGCAAAGAACTGTGCGTTCTTTGAAATCCCAAATCCACAAGGAGAGTCCAATTGTGTCGTTTGCGATGCCTGACCTTCCCAACACTGGACGTGAAGAGCATGCGCCTTCCACTATTTGCATGCCCCCTGCAAGTGCTGGAAGGAGCACCCGCAGTCCAGTTCCTGATAGTCAGATTGAAGATGTCAGTGTTGAAGTACACCAGGATGAGGAGGATATGGGTGTTGCTGGCGCTGGGGAGGAAATTGACCAGAAGGATTCTGATGGTGAGGTGGTTTGTTTAAGTCAGGCACCCGGGGAGACACCTGTTGTCCGTGGGAGGAATATGGCCGTTGACATGCCAGGTGAAAATACCAAAAAAATCAGCTCTTCGGTGTGGAGGTATTTCACCAGAAATGCGGACAACAGGTGTCAAGCCGTGTGTTCCCTTTGTCAAGCTGTAATAAGTAGGGGTAAGGACGTTAACCACCTCGGAACATCCTCCCTTATACGTCACCTGCAGCGCATTCATAATAAGTCAGTGACAAGTTCAAAAACTTTGGGTGACAGCGGAAGCAGTCCACTGACCAGTAAATCCCTTCCTCTTGTAACCAAGCTCACGCAAACCACCCCACCAACTCCCTCAGTGTCAATTTCCTCCTTCCCCAGGAATGCCAATAGTCCTGCAGGCCATGTCACTGGCAAGTCTGACGAGTCCTCTCCTGCCTGGGATTCCTCCGATGCATCCTTGCGTGTAACGCCTACTGCTGCTGGCGCTGCTGTTGTTGCCGCTGGGAGTCGATGGTCATCCCAGAGGGGAAGTCGTAAGCCCACTTGTACTACTTCCAGTAAGCAATTGACTGTTCAACAGTCCTTTGCGAGGAAGATGAAATATCACAGCAGTCATCCTACTGCAAAGCGGTATCCGCCGTTAGTTCACAGGGAACTAGACAATTTATTGAGGCAGTGTGCCCCCGTTACCAAATACCATCTAGGTTCCACTTCTCTAGGCAGGCGATACCGAGAATGTACACGGACGTCAGAAAAAGACTCACCAGTGTCCTAAAAAATGCAGTTGTACCCAATGTCCACTTAACCACGGACATGTGGACAAGTGGAGCAGGGCAGGGTCAGGACTATATGACTGTGACAGCCCACTGGGTAGATGTATGGACTCCCGCCGCAAGAACAGCAGCGGCGGCACCAGTAGCAGCATCTCGCAAACGCCAACTCTTTCCTAGGCAGGCTACGCTTTGTATCACCGCTTTCCAGAATACGCACACAGCTGAAAACCTCTTACGGCAACTGAGGAAGATCATCGCGGAATGGCTTACCCCAATTGGACTCTCCTGTGGATTTGTGGCATCGGACAACGCCAGCAATATTGTGTGTGCATTAAATATGGGCAAATTCCAGCACGTCCCATGTTTTGCACATACCTTGAATTTGGTGGTGCAGAATTTTTTAAAAAACGACAGGGGTGTGCAAGAGATGCTGTCGGTGGCCAGAAGAATTGCGGGACACTTTCGGCGTACAGGCACCACGTACAGAAGACTGGAGCACCACCAAAAACTACTGAACCTGCCCTGCCATCATCTGAAGCAAGAAGTGGTAACGAGGTGGAATTCAACCCTCTATATGCTTCAGAGGTTGGAGGAGCAGCAAAAGGCCATTCAAGCCTATACAATTGAGCACGATATAGGAGATGGAATGCACCTGTCTCAAGTGCAGTGGAGAATGATTTCAACGTTGTGCAAGGTTCTGATGCCCTTTGAACTTGCCACACGTGAAGTCAGTTCAGACACTGCCAGCCTGAGTCAGGTCATTCCCCTCATCAGGCTTTTGCAGAAGAAGCTGGAGGCATTGAAGAAGGAGCTAACACGGAGCGATTCCGCTAGGCATGTGGGACTTGTGGATGCAGCCCTTAATTCGCTTAACAAGGATTCACGGGTGGTCAATCTGTTGAAATCAGAGCACTACATTTTGGCCACCGTGCTCGATCCTAGATTTAAAGCCTACCTTGGATCTCTCTTTCCGGCAGACACAGGTCTGCTGGGGTTGAAAGACCTGCTGGTGACAAAATTGTCAAGTCAAGCGGAACGCGACCTGTCAACATCTCCTCCTTCACATTCTCCCGCAACTGGGGGTGCGAGGAAAAGGCTCAGAATTCCGAGCCCACCCGCTGGCGGTGATGCAGGGCAGTCTGGAGCGACTGCTGATGCTGACATCTGGTCCGGACTGAAGGACCTGACAACGATTACGGACATGTCGTCTACTGTCACTGCATATGATTCTCTCAACATTGATAGAATGGTGGAGGATTATATGAGTGACCGCATCCAAGTAGGCACGTCACACAGTCCGTACTTATACTGGCAGGAAAAAGAGGCAATTTGGAGGCCCTTGCACAAACTGGCTTTATTCTACCTAAGTTGCCCTCCCACAAGTGTGTACTCCGAAAGAGTGTTTAGTGCCGCCGCTCACCTTGTCAGCAATCGGCGTACGAGGTTACATCCAGAAAATGTGGAGAAGATGATGTTCATTAAAATGAATTATAATCAATTCCTCCGCGGAGACATTGACCAGCAGCAATTGCCTCCACAAAGTACACAGGGAGCTGAGATGGTGGATTCCAGTGGGGACGAATTGATAATCTGTGAGGAGGGGGATGTACACGGTGATATATCGGAGGGTGAAGATGAGGTGGACATCTTGCCTCTGTAGAGCCAGTTTGTGCAAGGAGAGATTAATTGCTTCTTTTTTTGGGGGGGTCCAAACCAACCCGTCATATCAGTCACAGTCGTGTGGCAGACCCTGTCACTGAAATGATGGGTTGGTTAAAGTGTGCATGTCCTGTTTTGTTTATACAACATAAGGGTGGGTGGGAGGGCCCAAGGATAATTCCATCTTGCACCTCTTTTTTCTTTTCTTTTTCTTTGCATCATGTGCTGATTGGGGAGGGTTTTTTGGAAGGGACATCCTGCGTGACACTGCAGTGCCACTCCTAGATGGGCCCGGTGTTTGTGTCGGCCACTAGGGTCGCTAATCTTACTCACACAGCTACCTCATTGCGCCTCTTTTTTTCTTTGCGTCATGTGCTGTTTGGGGAGGGTTTTTTGGAAGGGACATCCTGCGTGACACTGCAGTGCCACTCCTAGATGTGCCCGGTGTTTGTGTCGGCCACTAGGGTCGCTAATCTTACTCACACAGTCAGCTACCTCATTGCGCCTCTTTTTTTTCTTTGCGTCATGTGCTGTTTGGGGAGGGTTTTTTGGAAGGGCCATCCTGCGTGACACTGCAGTGCCACTCCTAGATGGGCCCGGTGTTTGTGTCGGCCACTAGGGTCGCTAATCTTACTCACACAGCTACCTCATTGCGCCTCTTTTTTTCTTTGCGTCATGTGCTGTTTGGGGAGGGTTTTTTGGAAGGGACATCCTGCGTGACACTGCAGTGCCACTCCTAGATGGGCCCGGTGTTTGTGTCGGCCACTAGGGTCGCTTATCTTACTCACACAGCGACCTCGGTGCAAATTTTAGGACTAAAAATAATATTGTGAGGTGTAAGGTATTCAGAATAGACTGAAAATGAGTGTAAATTATGGTTTTTGAGGTTAATAATACTTTGGGATCAAAATGACCCCCAAATTCTATGATTTAAGCTGTTTTTTAGTGTTTTTGGAAAAAAACACCCGAATCCAAAACACACCCGAATCCGACAAAAATAATTCGGTGAGGTTTTGCCAAAACGCGTTCGAACCCAAAACACGGCCGCGGAACCGAACCCAAAACCAAAACACAAAACCCGAAAAATTTCAGGCGCTCATCACTAGCACAAAGGCGGAGTTAGTGGTCCTGCTGCTGGGTTGTTGCCCTCCTACGGCCTCCTCCACGTCTCCTGATGTACTGGCCTGTCTCCTGGTAGCGCCTCCATGCTCTGGACACTACGCTGACAGACACAGCAAGCCTTCTTGCCACAGCTCGCATTGATGTGCCATACTGGATGAGCTGCACTACCTGAGCCACTTGTGTGGGTTGTAGGGAGGTCATACAGGCACATGGAGGCCACACACACTACTGAGCCTCATTTTGACTTGTTTTAAGGACATTACATCAAATTTGGATCAGCCTGTAGTGTGTTTTTCCACTTTAATTTTGAGAGTGACTCCAAATCCAGACCTCCATGGGTTAATAAATTTGATTTCCATTGATAATGTTTGTGTGATTTTGTTGTCAGCACATTCAACTATGTAAAGAACAAAGTATTTAATAAGAATATTTCATTCATTCAGATCTAGGATGTGTTATTTTAGTGTTCCCTTTATTTTTTTGAGCAATGTATATATATATAATATATATATGTATTTCTATGTATTCATCCAAGTGCCCTGGCACTATGTGATGGTAAGATTAATCAGACACTAATTTGAGGTTTGGGTGAAGGGAGTTGAAGATTTAGGGCTAGGATTTGTTAGTTAACAGTTCTAGTTTGTTTCAGGATTGAATGAAAGGGAATTAGATACTAGTGGCATTATATTAAAAGGTTAAGGTGTTGGCATATTTGGGGGAGGAACATAACATTAATGAGAAAATGATATGATATAGGAAATGAATTGAAACTGCTAATCTTTGGTATTTAGTGGTTTATTTTAAGGTGTGATAATTGCAGTGGAATTCAAACATTTTCACGATATATTATCCAAATCCTGTATTCATGAAGAAATATTGTTTGTTATGGTGTTCTTACAGTCTTGTTATTATTTCTTAACATTCATTTTCTAAAAGTAAATCTGTAGAGAGGTGCTTTAGAAGTTCTAAGGATAATTAAGGAATTAGTTATACAGTAGTTGTATTATTATTTACAGCCACTTACCCTTTTCTATCCTTGAACTAAATAAAAATAAAAAATAAAACATTTACAGAGCTATTACTTTTTTATATTGAGTACTTAAGTGTTTTGTTACTTTGTGAGGCAGGGAACAAGGTTCACCACACCTCCATTAATACAAAGGGGCAGTGGCGACTCCAGAGGTGAGGCTGCAGCGCAGTCCAACATTGAAATAGGGGAACCACACCAACTGCCAGTGAGTCCCGGACAGCAATGTTTGGCAGCATGAATTTTAGACTGCTCTGGAGTCGCCTCTGCATATGGGTATGCCTAAGCTGACCCCTGATGGACCAACTTTCCTTGTAAGAAAGAAAACAGCTCAGGTGGAGGCACCACCATGCAGAGAGTCATACAGAAAGGCTGTATTTAGTATTGTGTGACCCTATTGCCTACCAAAGAAGACTAAAACAGGTGAGCAGACGTTATACAAGACCTTGGGGTATCCAACTACCAAATGGCAAAGCTGAAGGGAATGGCAGCTACTGTAGGCATTAAGGCGGCTACACATCTATACAATCCTCAGTTTGTTCTCCTGATATTGGAAGGCACGGGCAGACCATTGTATATTTGGGGATCGGTATGAAATACCTCCAATCAAAATCCCGACGTTCAAAATCCTGACACCAATTGAAATCCTGACAAGGTCAAAATCCCGACATGGACAAAATACCGACATTTAAAATACCGACAAGGTCAAAATACCGACATATAAAATGCCGACAGGTCAAAATACAGACACAAATTTTCTTGTTGTTTTTTGTGTGTATGTCGACATAAGTCAACATGGACACCATATAAAGTGTACCGCGTCCCCTTGCATGGCTCACTGCGCTCGCCATGCTTCAGGCACGGTGCCTCGCTATGCTCGGCACACTATTATATTCCCCCTCCAGGTCCACTGGGATGGTAAAGTATGAACATGTCGGTTTCAATGAAAAAAATCATGAAAAACTCATGTCGGTATTTTGGCCTGTCGACATTTCACATGTCGGTATTTTGACCTTGTCGGTATTTTAAATGTCGGTATTTTGTCCATGTCAGGATTTTGACCTTGTCAGGAGTTTGACCATCGGTCAATTGGTGTCGGGATTTTGAACGTCGGGATTTTGATTGGAGGTAAACTGACTGCATCCCGTATATTTGTATGTGGATGCAGAAGCATTAGCAGTTAATAGCTTGTAACACTCCTGCAATAGTCAGGGCAGGGAGGTCACATCTCATGTGGTGTACATGCCACTTTCCAAGCCCCATAGAGGAGCTGCTAACCCCACCCCTCCCCCACTGATGCTTCTGCCTCACAGGAGGTCACAGCTGGGCACGGCTCATTACAAACACTGCCCTGCTGAATGGGAGTGTTAAACTGATCAGCTGAGGATTGCATAGATGATTTTCTACCTTTAGAGTATTCTGAGACTGTAGAATTGCTCCTGAAGTAGTGGTTTAAGGGGGGCATTTACTAAGAAGTGATAAGAGCGGAGAAGTGAGCCACTGGAGAAGTTGCCCCATAAACCAATCAGCAGCTCTGTATAATTTTATAGTATGCAAATTATAGATGTTACTTCAGTGCTGATTGGTTGCCATTGGCACTTCTCCACTGGCTCTTATCACTGCTTAGTAAATGTCCCCCTAAGTCTTATGTGTTTTCCTGCCCTATCTTTGTGTTGTCCCTATCTCAGTCTGTTACCTTTACATGGATTCCTGACACTGACCACTGTCTGTCTGACTACCTGACCATGGTCTAGGCTACTATTCTCTTGTATGACTCCTTGTTTTTTATATTTAACACTCACTAGCTTTGTGGAGATCCCTGGAGCTGCAGGGAAATGAGAGATGAGGCAGCAACATTTCTCTTACGTCCTAGAGGATACTGGGAATCCATTTAGTACCATGGGGTATAGATAGGTCCACTAGGAGCCATGGACACTAAGAAATTGAAAGAAAGATCCTTACTGAAAAGGAATATATCAGGCGCTAATTGTTAAGCAATAATATTTAAACAATGCAAATACACATACACCTGTAAAGACACAGTAGCTGCTCTCAAGAGGTGCTCTGAACACCTAATATACAAACCAATCTGTCTAAAATTAATTAAACAAAAGAGAGCGCATAGAGAATATATACCAATTTATTATTGGATAAAACACTTAAAATGTATTTATACTAATGATTTAAAACATGAATGAATGAAACCGCAAAAAAGGAAACCACTGAACTAACAATGATATAAGCTTGTAATCCCAAATGATTGTGGGAAAGAAAACGTTCTCAATGTAACTGAGAGAGGTAATGTTCAATGTCCCACCATGCAGGTGATAACTAATGAGCAAGGCAATAGAACCGTAGCAGGTCCACTTGATCCTCTTGAAAAATAAGTAACATTTGTAGCAATGCAGTAAGAATGTAACCGATTCCTCCCACAGCAAGTGGGTAGGCTACAACCCCCCGCCGCAATCCGACAGTGTGGTATCTCACCGCTGCAGATGAAGAGAGTGGTGGTCCGCTTCCAGAGCTCCTGGCAATGCGGTGACACGGGCGCGGCGGTCAGATGCGGACAGCGTCCCAGCAAGGGAGAAGGGGGGAACCCACACCACGGCTGGAGCTGGTAACTGGAGGTGGTGGTAAAGTGCTGGATCAGCGCTTCGGCTGTAAAGTGCAGTAGTCAGGGCTCACAGTGATGCGGTTAACGTCCTTAACACGTTTCTCCGACATACGGCAAGTCGGTTTCATCAGAAGGTAGTTTGGAGGCACAAGAGTTGCCCTATTTAAGGTGATTGGTAGCCTATCAGCATCTTTCCTCACCATAATTGCAATTGAAGTAACAGGTGCATAACAGGTGTTTCTAATCATTATGGTTTCCAACAGTTTCAAGCATACTTAGATTTATACATACAAGAAAAAACAGCAATGTAATAAAAACCTTATAACAGACTAATTAAGACTGATTTAAATGCACAGAACATGTAACAATCTATTTGAAAAGATAAATATGATAATGTGGCATCACGGAGAGAACATGATAAATCTAAATGCATGTAAAGTATATCATCCAGCGCATTCACAGTATCATTAATCCGTGTGGCTCACCACACTAATGCTTAAGACAAAAAACAATACTGGACCATGGAGACCCAGGTTCGAATCCCCCTTCTCAATCAATTATTTTACCATGAATTAATCATAAATATAGAGAAAATACACAACGTATATACAGGTTGAGTATCCCATATCCAAATATTCCGAAATACGGACTTTTTTGAGTGAGAGTGAGATAGTGAAACCTTTGTTTTTTGATGGCTCAATGTACACAAACTTTGTTTAATACACAAAGTTATTAAAAATATTGTATTAAATGACCTTCAGGCTTTGTGTATAATGTGTATATGAAACATAAATGAATTGTGTGAATGTACACACACTTTGTTTAATGCACAAAGTTATAAAAAATATTGGCTAAAATGACCTTCAGGCTGTGTGTATAAGGTGTATATGTAACATAAATGCATCCTGTGCTTATCTTTAGGTCCCATCACCATGATATCTCATTGTGGTATGCAATTATTCCAAAATACGGAATAATCCGATATCCAAAATACCTCTGGTCCCAAGCATTTTGGATAAGGGAGACTCAACCTGTAATACGTACATAATCCCAATTTTTCAAAAAACATACTTAATCATGAATGGAAACCATAATACACATGGTAAATGGTATAGATGGTATAGAACAGGATAATGGGATAGATAGATAGAGATGAATAAATAATCCCACTTATATATTATTCATCTCTATACAGTCATTAAGACCCTTGGAGAATAGGGTACCCAAAGTATAAATCCAAAATGCTTCCCGTTTACATAGTACATTGAATCTATCACCCCCTCTGATGGTGGGTTTAATGTATTCTACCCCCTGCACTTTTAAACATTTAATGTCCCCATCATGTTCCTGTAACACATGCCTCACCAGACTGTGTTGACTAGTACCCCTCCGTATATTGCCCCTATGCTCTAAAAAACGTATGTGTAGCATACGTGTGGTGCGACCCACATATTGTGCACCACACATACAGCTGATGACATAGATAACATAACTAGTGCGGCAATCAATGACACTACATAGATCAAAGTAGGTCCGAAATGTCGATGAGTATACTTTAGTAGTTTTATCAATAATATAATCACATGTGGTACATTTGTATCTATTACATTTGTAGCAACCCTTCAGTTTTACCATATTTCTTGACCCCATAGTTCTATTAGATACTATATTCAATTCCGTTGAAGAAAAATGGCTGGGAGCTAGAAAGGTTTGTAAATTTGACGCTTTTTTAAAAATGATACATGGTTCATCATCTAATACAGTAGACAAGATCCTATCCGTTTTTAAAATCGGATAGTTTTTCCGAATGATATTTTTAAGTTCTCTAGAACATGTATTGAATTTAGTTACAAACCTAGGTTGATGTATGTTAAAGGAGGATTCCTTTGTATCTCTCCGAACTAATAGGGAGTCCCTATCTTTTTGACGTGCTTCCACTAATGCTTCCTCTATGATGTTTGCTCTAATAGATCTATTGATTTCACATCGAGAGGAGAAAATAGTATCCACTTCTGTGGAAGTGAGTAAGATTCAGAAACTACTGAAACCATTCGATGCGAGGTCAGACTATAGAGATCTAGACTATACTGTCAATTGCAGGATTGAAGAATATGAACAATCACTAATTGCAATGAAAAATAAAAAATTTCAGCGAGATCAATTTGATTATAAACGGGGTCAGGTTAGAACTTATAATAGATTACAGAGACCCAATTGGTTTATATCTGGGGAGTACCCTAATAGGTCGAGGTCGGGGAATAGATATCAGGAACCTAGAAATTCTACATCTTCCACTAGGAGTCCTAGGGGCCCTGAAGTGAATAGGAAGAATCAGAGGAACCATCCCAAATTCTATCAGGCAGTCAGAGATATGACGAATAAGAAAGGATTGGGTGGTCCTGCTCCATCTAATCATGATAGGAATACATCCCCTATTAATCAACAGGGTGCCAGGCCTAAGATACAACCAAGTATCAAACGAACAAATACTGATACTTTTTTAGATCAGGACCTCTATCCCATTTGGAAGAACAAGAACAGGTACAGAGTCTTACAACAGGATACACCAAAAAGAAAGGAGCTAGAGTTAGAGGAAACAGAGGAGGCCGAAGGAAACGCATCCAAGAATGCAAGAAACGGTTAAGGCATAAAGGCTTATTTAATTTGTCATCTCGAATACTTACTGAGAGTGAAAAGGCCATAATAGCGAAAGGTCTTAAATTTGCTCCATCACAGAGCCCTGAATTATTCGGGCTCTTTGTCGAATTAAATAGGTTTACCAGGGATCTCTGTAGAAAACGTTACTTTACTCAGAAAAATCTTAAGAAACGACACGAGTCGGGTGTCTCCATTGTTCTAGACTCTACAGATATAGTGGGTCTTAATACACTATTAGAATTAGAGGAAGAAAGTGGGCCTGTAGACCAATCAATCTTGAAAGTGTTTGATATAAATAGATCTCAAAAGAAAGATGGTCTGTTTAAAAATAGATCAGAATTCTACCCAACACAACACATGAGTGGCAATATTGAAGCTTTTTATAATCTTACACTAAATGATTTCCAAGCCCTATGTGCTGTATCTAAATCCAAAAAACATAAAAGGGATAATTTACATCCTAGAGAGAGAGCTGCCCTTAATAGTCTTATGAGAGATAAAAATATTGTTATTAAGGCAGCTGATAAGGGGGGTGGGACCATAGTACAGGATCGAGCTGATTATTTGAAGGAAGCCTATAGACAATTAACCAATACTTTATTCTATACACAGTTAAAAACTGATCCGACAAAAGTCTTTCAGTTGGAATGTAAACTTCTTTTGGATATGGCTGTTAAAGCTGATACAATCTCCAAAAGTGAATATGCTTTTTTATTTAATAAATATCCTATTATCCCCACGTATTACCACCTCCCTAAGATACATAAGTCCCTCCAAGCACCCCATGGTCGTCCTATTATTTCTGGTGTAGGGTCCCTCACTTCCAATCTGTCATCCTTTGTTGATTTTTTTTTAAAGCCGCACGTCACTGCACTTAAATCACATATTAGGGACACCACTCATTTTTTGAATTTAATTAAGAATGTGGAGTGGAAAAAAGGCTATAGGCTCATGACGTGTGATGTGGAATCCCTTTACAGTAATATACCCCACGATAAAGGGATACTGGCCACCAAATTTTATTTGGAACAGGATGAGTCTATGGAAGATGCACTCCGCATTTTTATTATCGATGCTATTCAATTTATTTTATCTCACAATTATTTTACATTTATAATCACTTTTATTTACAGGTCCTCGGTGTGGCGATGGGTGCCAGGTTCGCCCCGAGTTTTGCCAATCTCTATATGGGCCGCCTTGAGGAATCCCTCATTTGGGGGGGCCCATTCGGGACGAACCTGGTCCTATATGGTCGCTACATCGACGACCTGTTCTTTATTTGGGAGGGGGACTTTCTTTTCACTGTATCATTTTTAGAGCACCTCAATTCTAATGAATTTGGTTTGCACTTCACGAGCACTACACATGAATCACGTATCAATTTCTTAGATATTGATATATCTATTTGTAATCAGCAAATGGTCACTTCAACATATCATAAAGAAGTTGACACTAATAATTTTTTGAACTATGGAAGTTGCCACTTTCGTCCATGGCTTAATAATATTCCGAAAAGCCAATATTATAGAATCCGACGTAACTGTTCGCATATTGAACAATTTGAGACACAAGCATCTGAACTAACCACATCGTTTAAAGATCAAGGTTACACCGTTAACATCATAGAGGAAGCATTAGTGGAAGCACGTCAAAAAGATAGGGACTCCCTATTAGTTCGGAGAGATACAAAGGAATCCTCCTTTAACATACATCAACCTAGGTTTGTAACTAAATTCTGATAAAGCTAAATATTTATCTTACTTAAAACCCTTTAAGAGGTCAAAGAACACAGTACGCTATTGGCGTATGGAATACCGTAAGGGTACGCACGTTGCGTAACAATCGCTTAGCCGTAGTCGAGACGCTCAAGCGTCACGTTCGCTCACGGCCAAGAGATCACAGGCAGGCACGCTATTGGCTGCCGACTAACGTAATGATACGCTATTAGCGTAGCGGACGCTCGGGACCACGAGGAGATCACAAGCGGCGCTGACGCTCACAGTGTAAAACCTTTATATCTATACCATAAAACAATGTATTATGCTGTAAACCTTGGTGTAGTGATAGGGTGTAAATGTAACAGTGTAACCTTATTAACTTAAAGCTGTACGAGCGTCTCCGACGCTCAGAGAATACTTAGAAATATAAGAAATACACAGATACCGATCTTAGGTTCTAACACCTTATATGAACGTTCTATTTGCAAAAGAATAATACAATACAAGTCATACACTACCAATATAACATAGACTAACTAACCAGATAACTACACATGAAATACAATAACAGCACAATAACACTTTAAGAGGAAAAGAGAGAGAAAGAGGAGAAGAGAGAGAGAGAGAGAGAGAGAGAGAGAGATATGGCTCACAATAACAATAAAGACAATATGATTGCGGAGAAACTTACGCTCAAGGGAAACAATCGCATGCGCCTCTGGATATCCTGCTCCCGATTATCAGTGGTGAGAACCGTTGAAGAGAATAGAGAGCTGGATCAGATCGGCTTGTCCTTTTATACACTACACACAATACAGTACAATGGTCCCTATATTCTTATTGTTCATTGGACACAGGAATTCGTCTTCGCATTATAACAAAAGGTCATAGGTTGATTCATACAGGTGGGCTGTGACTATTTCCAACTGCTCAGGTGGGTGGGAAACTAGGTTTCCCGCCGCATGGATAATAAAGTGCAAATAATAGCAAATGTCCATAAACTTCTTATGTCCATAACTATTCGCACGAGCGATTAATCTGCTTCAAACCAACACCGGAATATTGCTAATTAAATACTCTTCCGATGGATACTAAACACCACTGTATAACCTCTGTCTGACCCTTCGTATCAAACAAAGAGGGATCTCTTTGTTCATGAACATGCTACATTAACTAAACTTTCAGATTCTATCAAAGGGACCATAATCTACAAAATACATTATATGGTCAAAATATGTAACGATCGAGTCACCCGCTAGACGCACACAAACTCTACCGTAAATGCGCATACCGTGCGCCTGCGGGTGCACGCACCAGCGGGTATGCGTACGCACGGGAGAGCGTGGGCACACGCAGCGGTGACACGCATGAGGTGCAAATATGGTAGTGTGCATCATGATATTTTTCTGACTTTGACAGTCCACCCTTTGGCAGTCACCAATAACTGCCACTTCCTAAAACATTTCAAAAAGAGAAAAATATATGTCATGTGTAAATATTTCTATGGTTGGGTAGGGGAGAAGAGGAGTAGGTGTGAGAAGGGTATGACCTAGTGAGATAGCAGAAGCATGTGAGTATGAGTCCATGTTTGGGGGGTCATGTATCATCGTGCCATACGTGTCTTAAATCAAGCTTCAAGGTATTGCGAAGTATACATTTGAAATCCTTCTTATCCCGTGGTACGGGTCTGTGGATGGGCTGTCAAACTTTACCGAGCTCTTTTCGGCTTTTGGTTGCAACAAAATGGGGGAGCACATTTTAGTTGATGATACATGAATGGGGGGGTATGTGATTGCTGATATCTGTGCCTGTATTCCCTATCGACTATGTGTGTTGTTACCTGAAGGTTGTAGAGATGAAGATAAAGAACACTTATGGTAAATGCATTGATAAACTATGTGAGTTTAATATACATTTGCCGATTGAGGTCTTGTCTGAAGTCTTGTCTGAAGTCTTGTCTGAAGTCTCCTTTGGGCTTTTGCTATTAACGGTATGCAAAAAGCCTTGTCAATGTCCATAGACTTACAAAAAAAGTTGGGCTAGCGTAAATTTAAAATTTCTAGGGAAACTGGGGGTCTATGGCATAGTCCATCTGTTGTTTGTGTACAAGGTTGTCAAACTTCTTCTTTAATCCATCTGTTGTCTGTATATAAGGTCATCAAATTCCTCTTCCAAGCGGGTCTTTTTATCTTGGAGAAAAGGAGAAACAGGTGAAAGAAACGGAGCGTAGAATCACATTTTCATCACATCATTGTCTCTATCGTTGGGTCATAAATCAAATCCATTGGAATTACAATTTCCTCACTCCTTAGACTCATTACCCTGGTACTCCGTTTACACTTCGTTAAAGCTTGACCGCATCTAAATATCAAGCCAATCGATATGACAACACCTAAGATACATAGAAGAAATTTCCCTACATCCATTATGACTCCTTGAGCCCATTCTCCTAAACCAGAGAATTAATTTCGCGGGTTCAACCATGACACCCAACCAGTCAGCTCATTACCCACAGCAGCAAGGGTGAGATTGTGTCTCCTGCGAAATTCCCACTTTAATTGGAGAATATTGTCCATCTTTTGGTCTATGACCTCGACCGGGTCCTCGGTGCTATTCGTAATATAAGTGCAGCATTTCACGCCGTACTGCGTTGCCAGTGTGACACAATATCCACCTGTCACTGCCGTGAGATAATTAAGAAACATCCTGTGCTGAACCAGTTCTGTTTTATAAGCTTGGAGCTCTCTTCCGGTATATCTAAAAGTGTCGTCATACATTTCTGTGATATTGTCTAATAAATTTGCAAGCGCAGATATATATCTATAGTTCAGCACTCCTCTAGCGGTGCGAGTGAAATCTAACGCAAGTAGAACCTGAATCCCGGTGGATTCATGGGTCAGATCAGAGGCCGGGTGCTCTGTCCTTTCTGTCAGTTGCCTTTTAACGACGTGCTCGTAATGAGTGTGAGTATAAGGAGCTTGGGCACCACGGTGTATATCTTTCATTTTGGTATGTGATACAGTCATTACCTCAGGCAGTACTTTTCCAATATAACACAATCCTTCAGAGTTTGGGGCAAGCCACTTATACGCCTTCCTCCAGCATATGAAATATGCATCATCGGGGAGAACATATGGGACGGAGTAGGACATAACCATATTACACATCTTCCATGTGAAATCTCCTAACCCTAATTCTCCCATCTGTCTAGTACACGTATCTGTTTGTATGATATGTGCACAGTATCCTGGTGATACCTCTCCAACTCTCATGATCCTATTTCCTAGGGTATACCTATATCGGAAAGATTTTTCCCTACCGGCTATGTGGCGTATAAGCTCTGTATCTGTAGGCATTCTATCCGCTCTATATGAAAAGGTCATGGTTTGGTTATTCCATGACACTTCCCAATTTCCCGGCTTTCGGGGATTGGAAATGTTGAAACATATTAGGGACCTATCCACATGATATTGGTGGAGCTTCAAACTAGGAGGGCTGGAGATATTAAACCTCCTGTCCACCGGTCTCCCACCCTTTAGCTCAAGTACCTCCCCTATCGTTAAAGGAAATGGTACTAGCCCTGATTTGCTATGGCCTTGAGGTACTTGAGAGCATACCCAACAATCTGTCTGATTTAACACATTACCCACTAAGGAGTGATAGTCACTCAATGGATGCCGGTCCATGTGGATATTAAAACTGGATTGGCATTTCTTGATGCACCCATCCTCAACTACATTGTCACAGAGCCTACAGATACAGTTTTCTTCAGCTAACAATCCTTCACAATTCCTTCTATTGTCAATGCTATCGGATCGTTTTCTGATACTCGCCTTTGCTTGTTGATTATGTTGTTCTTGGAAAACTACGCCTCCATCTCTGTCATCAGAACCCATTCCAGAACCTCTCTCGACCTCCATGGTACTCTCGCCGGAACAGACTGCTCTGGTCAACATCATGGTCAACAGGAAAATCCGGATCACAGTCTCTTGGGGCAAGTCCATCTTATAGGAGGAAACGGAGAAGAGTAAGAAGGGGGAAAAAATAATTGAGGGAGATGGGATGGGAAGTGGAGAAAACAATAAAAGGGAACAGGGGATCGACAACTGCTTCCGATCTTATGATTTTCAAAGCTCAGGTGCCGCCTCAGTCCTCCTGAAACAGACACTCCAGTGATACAACTTCCTCTACCGTCTGTTCTTTATCACGGGACCTCTCTGGATCAGCAACCTTCTTACAATGGGACGAATGAACCCAAGTCTCTCTCTCGGCAACCTTCAATGCTGTAGTGCTAGTCAATAAGACTTGGTATGGTCCTTCCCATCTGTCAATAAGGCAACCTGAGCGTAGAAAATTCCGTATCATTACATAATCCCCAGGTTCAATGTCATGACAATTACTATCTGGTAAATCAGGAATCACTAATTTCAAATTATCATTTTGATTCCTTAGCTGTTTACTCATGTTAACCAGGTATTTTACAGTCACTTCATTGTTACACTTCAAATCATCCTGAGGGTTAATCATAACATGCGGTTGTCGACCAAACAAGATTTCAAAGGGGGACAGATTAAGAGGGGACCTGGGAGTGGTTCTGATGCTGTATAGTACAATGGGTAAAGCTTCTGGCCATGTCAATCCTGTTTCTGCCATAACTTTACTCAGTTTATTTTTAATAGTGCTGTTCACTCTTTCCACCTTCGCACTCGCCTGGGGGCGGTATGGAGTGTGCAGCTTACTATCAATTCCCATCAACTTACACGTTCCTTGAAAGACATCACCTGTAAAATGGGTACCCCTATCACTTTCAATTATTCTAGGGATACCGTATCTACACACAAATTCCTGCACAATTTTCTTAGCAGTAAACATAGCGGTATTTGTGGCCGCAGTAAATGCTTCGACCCAATTTGAAAACACATCTATACAAACAAGTACATATTTCAAATTTCGACAAGGGGGTAATTGTATAAAGTCAATCTGTATTACCTGAAAAGGGCCGCCTGTAGGTGGGATATGAGATGGTTCTGTTGGTATTGCCTTTCCGATATTCTTCCTCAAACAGGTAAGGCATGACATTGCTCTCTTACCTGCATGAGATGAAAATCCTGGGGCGCACCAATATGCTCTTACCAACTTACACATTCCTTCCTTGCCCAGATGAGTCAGCCCGTGTGCTGCCTCAGCTAAGCATGGAAGATATGCTCTGGGGGCCACTGGTTTACCTTGTCCATCCGTCCAGAGTCCTGAGGACTCCTGGCCATATCCTTTTGCCTTCCAGACTGCCTTTTCCTGTGTGGAACACAAATTTTGCATTTCACACAACTTCTGTGTGTTGATGGTATTAAATACCATCAGTTGTGTGGTGTCTGTCTGTCTGGGGGTACCGGCTGCTAACTTAGCAGCTTCGTCTGCTCGGCTGTTACCAAGTGATACTGGGTCCTGGCTATATGTGTGTGCTTTACACTTGATAACAGCCACTCTGTCGGGTTCCTGTATCGCTGTTAGAAGCCTTTTGATGTGAGCTGCATGCGCTACCGGTGTACCAGCTGCCGTCATGAAATTTCTGAGGCGCCATAGGGCTCCGAAATCATGGACTACCCCGAAGGCGTATCTAGAATCGGTGTAGATATTGGCTGACTTGCCCTTAGCCAATTCACATGCTCTGGTTAGGGCAACCAGTTCAGCAACCTGGGCTGAGTGAGGTGGGCCTAGCGGTTCTGCTTCTATGGTGCCTTGGTCATCTACGACTGCGTATCCAGTACACAAGTCTCCCGAGTCCGACTGTCTGTGACAACTTCCGTCAGTGTAAAAAGTAAGATCTACATCTTCCAGTGGGTTGTCACTGATGTCAGGCCTTGCCGTGAAATTTTGGGTCAAATATTCCATACAATCATGTATGTCATCCTTTGTATTAAATCCTCCTTCCCCATCACTCTCGTCCTCCACCCTTTGTGCCTGTCCAGGCACACCTGGGAGATATGTTGCAGGATTTAATGCACTGCATCTCCTTATGGTGATGTTTACGGGGGCCATTAGTACCAATTCCCATCTTGTAAACCGCGCTGATGAGACGTGCCTGGTTTGGGCAGAATTTAGCAAGGCTGACACTGCATGTGGTGTATGAATTGTGAGGTTGTGTCCTAGCACTACATCTTCGCTTTTCGTTACTAGCAATGCTATCGCAGCAACGCTTCGCAAGCATGTGGGGAGGGATCGCGCTACCGTATCTAGCTGAGCGCTGTAGTATGCTACCGGCCTGCTGGCATCACCGTGCTTTTGGGTTAGGACGCCTGCCGCGCAACCAGCACTTTCTGTTCCGTACAGCTCAAAGGGTTTCCCATAGTCTGGCATACCTAATGCTGGTGCCTGCGTTAGGCACTGTTTGAGTTTCTCAAATGCCATCTCGGATTCGTCTGTATGCGAAATCCGATCAGGTTTGTTTGATGAAACCATCTCCTGCAAAGGTAATGCTAGAATGGAAAATCCTGGGATCCAGTTACGGCAATACCCACACATTCCTAAAAACGTTCTGATTTGTTGCTGGGTTTGTGGCAGAGTCATGTCTCTTTGCTTGGATTCTATCAGCGGTCAGGTGTCTCAGTCCTTGTGTTAGACAGTGTCCTAAATATTTTACTTTAGTTTGGCATAATTGCAACTTGTCTTTGGAAACCTTGTGTCCTGTGTCTGAAAGATGAAACAGGAGCTGTTTCGTATCCTTCAGGGACGCTTCCAATGAATCTGAACACAGTAGTAAATCATCCACATACTGTATCAATATTGATCCACTCTCTGGTTGGAAAGACTGTAAACAATCATGCAAAGCCTGGGAAAATATGCTTGGACTGTCGGAGCAGAGGTCAATAACAGTGAAAAATTTCGCAGTGGGAGGGATCTGCATAAGGATGACAGCTGGATTTGGCACTACGGGGAACTGACTCTCAACTATTTTGTTAATCCCCCTTAGATCCTGCACTAGCCTGTAACCCCTCCCCCCACTCTTTTTCACAGGGAAAATGGGACTATTGGCAGTGCTGGATGTTCTTACCAGAATGCCCTGTTGTAGCAAGCGCTCTATTACGGGATATACTCCTAGTTCCACCTCTGGCTTCAGAGGGTATTGTGGGATTTTTGGAGCTATCCTACCATCTTTTACTTGCACAACTACTGGAGCTACGTTTGCCATTAATCCAGTGTCTTGTCCATCTTTAGTCCAAAGTGACTCTGGTATCTGGGATGTCATTTCTTCTACTTGGGATGGAGTCCTATTTGTCATAACGGTATGTGTCATTAATTTTGATGGGGAGTCTAACATGTCTCGTACTTCCTGAGCGTTATTCTCAGGTATGTCTAAGAATACACCTTCAGGAGTACAATAAATGACGCACCCCATTTTACACAATAAATCTCTTCCCAGGAGATTAGTCGGTGCCGATGCAGCCAGCAAAAAGGAATGCTTGGTTTGTAAAGGCCCTATTGTAATCTCGGCTGGTTTGCTAACAGGGTAGTGCTGGACTACTCCCGTTACTCCCATGGCTGGAATTGTCTTACCAGTGGTTCTCATGCCCACTGTCGAATTTATCACTGATTTGGCCGCCCCCGTATCTACAAGAAAGTTCAATGATTTACCAGCTACATTAATTGCAATTTCGGGTTCACTTCCAAGACTTGCAATCAATTTTACTGGCTGCAGATTACAGGTGTGGCCACACCCCTATTGGGTATGGTGACCTCCCTGAATCCCGCTGGCAGCAACTACTTGAGAAGGGGTTAAATGGGAACTGCCAGAAGCTTGCCAGTCTCCTTTTGGGGGATATCTTTTTGTTTCCCCTGTATGTGGCTCATAACTCCGTCTCTGCGGACCCTGATTCCAATTTCGTGTGTCATGTCGTTGTCTAGGGGGTTGGTATGATTTTTGTGAATTTTTCGCTCTACAGTCTCGTGCCATGTGTCCCTGTCTATGACAAAAATAACAAGTTACCACATTTGACTTACCCACAGGGGTCGGAGGTTTATACGAAGGTTGACTTGTGGTCAAAGCCTGTATACTTACGGCCATTAACTTATCACCTTGTGACTCCCTGTGTCTGGTGATATTTCGATCGTGATCAATAGCAGCCTCTCTCAAAGTAGCCACCGACAGACCTTGCCAACATGGTTGCGTGGTCTGTACTCTTGCTTTCAATACCTCTTTTAAACCATCCATTAACACAGATACTGCTACTTCTCTATGATTTGCATTGGTCTTAATGTCTTCTATGCCTGTGTATTTTGCCATTTCTAGTAGTGCCCGATGAAAATAATCAGCAGCTGTTTCTGTCTCTTTTTGTTTAATGGAGAAAATTCTATTCCATTTGACTACAGCTGGAAAATACTCCTTCAACTGTAAATTTATCCTCTTTACATTGTCTGAGTTGTACACATCTGTAAGGGGTACCTCTCCATCTAATTTACAGTCAGCTAAAAACCTTTCTGGGTCGACATTGGAGGGTAAACATGCCCTCAGCAATATCTGCCAGTCTTTGTTATTGGGCTCTACAGTGTTCCCTAGGTCTCTGATGTATTTCTGGCTAGCAACTAGATCTTTCCTAGGATCAGGGAATTCAGACACTATTGCTCTTAATTCCATTCGGGTAAACGGGCAGTGCATGGCAATGTTTCTGACAGGAGTGACTCCTGTAGTGTCCGTTTTCCCATTTGGCACTGCTATTACCCTAACGGGATTAAGTTTAATAATATCATTCTGAGTAGATTCTACAGCCTGTGGTGAAATGGTTTCAGCATAGTGTATGGTGCCGTACTTACCCGTTGATACGACCTCACCTGTCCCTCCGCTAGGGGCCTTTGATACTAATCTTACGGGTTGGGCCGTGCCTACTGTTGTTTCTGATATGGTGGCTGCTAGAGAGAGCGCCGATATTGTTGTCGATTCGTCCTCTTGATCACACTCCTGGGGAAAGTTTAAAACAGGGTACAACTTGCACGGGTTAATACTTGTATTAGTTAACTTATTAATATTATCCTTAACATTTATACAGTTGCTAAGTACCTGTTTATTGCACCCTAGTGCGTCATTCTCCGCGACCAATTTCTCTCCTGATATATATGGTGGCGGTGGTGCCGTGGCTACCAGTTTCCTGATAGGGTTAGATCCCGCCGCCTGAGCCAATCCTCTCTGTATTTCACCCTCCTGTTGCCATAACTGTAAATAATCATAATGTTTGAACCGTCTCTTTGTTGATTTAATAAGACATATCCTTCTCCTTAGATTTAGTAACACATCTGGGCTAAAGCTGCCTACTCTTGGGAACTTCTCCCCGTCATGTACAGTCATTCTTTCCCATTCATCACATAAAACCTCTGTGTGTGAACCGTATTTTTCACACATTACATACCTTGCCGACCCGATTGGTCGGTTTACTAAATCAACCCAAACCGAGGTTGATCGCCCCCTACCTGAACAACTGGCCCCCATAGCTTGCAGGTGTTGCTTGCACTACCTCTGACCTTTATATCAGGGTCTTCAGTGAACCCTTACAAAAACCAAGATGTTCAAGATAGGCTGACGGTGGCGGTTTACCGAGTACCCCACTCACTCGCCCACGCCGACCAATACGCCTACACACTGTTTTAGCGCTGGCGTACTCGACCCAGGGCCCCTATGAACCTTTGTTTACTGGTACATGCAAGTGTGATCCGAAGAGCATTAACCCTTTCCAGTAACTGTTGGTTGTTGGATAATTCCTGAGTGACCAGCGAACTTCCTTTAAAAAAAATAAAAAATTACACAAATCACGTTAGAATGTACAAATAGCGTTTATGACCCCTTCCGTACGCAAATGGTACTGGGTCAAATTACTAACTAATGCACACAATTACGTGCGGTACAATCGTTCAGCACATAAGCAACTAATCTTATGTGCGGAGCGACCAGTGGAATCGAAATTTAGCAGCTGCGAATTCCTTCAGCCTGAGCTTTATGGCCTATATGGGTTCCGCACCAACCCTTCCTGGTGTTGTGCTACTTGTCTCTATAGCGGACTTCTTTGTCTGCTGTACCTAGACCTCCTGGTCTGTTCCGGACCTCCTGGTCTGCTACAGTATGACCTCCTGGGGGTAAATTTACTAAGGTGGGAGATTTTTAGAACTGGTGATGTTGCCCATGGCAACCAATCAGATTCTACTTACCATTTATTTAGCTGCTTCTAGCAGATAATAGATATAATCTGATTGGTTGCTATGGGCAACATCACCAGTTCTAAAAATCTCCCACCTTAGTAAATTTACCCCCTGGTCTGCTATACTCTAATGCTCTTTATATGTTTAACAAGGGATGCCTCCCTAGCCACCATGTATGTCACTTACACGTATGTACCTCACGAGAACTCGATGATTTCCTGTGGTTCAATCCCAAAAATTGTAGAAACTTATATATGCAAACACTCACTCACCACATGTACACTTTTACTTTTGTTTCTATTTCTTTCTATTTCTGCGCAGAAATTTCTTCCCTTTAGACCAGATGAGTCGTAAATTGGAGAAGGATCTATTAGCTTAAATTTCGGACACTAAAATCGATTTGCGCTATTTATCGCGTTGCCACATTTTCGCCTGTTTAAAATAACACTATCGTGTGATTTGTTACGTGGGCGTACCCAGACGCTCCGTTGCGTAATATACGCTGCGCGCGTCGGCCTTTGGGTTGCGCACGCGGGTCTCAGCCTTTTGTTAGAGACACGTGTACGCAAGGCAGATATCCACCGTAACACAATTAACACGTTTATCAATGTAGGTGATCCTCGATCATCTACCGAGCACCACACCGGTCTCTCCTTGTATCCTTAGGCAGAGCTGTGTGCGTGCTTTACAATTTACCCCTTAATGTATTACTTTTACTTTTTAACTGTTAATAGCGACAAATCTCTCTTAGCACGTTTATCAATTATAAAATGGCAAACAGGAGAGTGATATGAAAATACACGAATGAAAAGAAATGCAGATATATGCGTGCGTGCGTACGCAAGACAGAAATAAACAGTTTTAAAAGACACTAGCGTGTTGTTCTTACCTCTGGTTCCGGATACCTTCAGCACCCTTTACTAAGCGAAGCAGACGCTTATCCAGGCAGCACTACGAGGAATATGATCTCCCGCCCTTTGCTGATGGATAATGTCTGCTGAAATTACCTAGTACAGATATGTGAAGGACGGACGAGCCGCCAATTGATAAAGCTAAATATTTATCTTACTTAAAACCCTTTAAGAGGTCAAAGAACACAGTACGCTATTGGCGTATGGAATACCGTAAGGGTACGCACGTTGCGTAACAATCGCTTAGCCGTAGTCGAGACGCTCAAGCGTCACGTTCGCTCACGGCCAAGAGATCACAGGCAGGCACGCTATTGGCTGCCGACTAACGTAATGATATGCTATTAGCGTAGTGGACGCTCGGGACCACGAGGAGATCACAAGCGGCGCTGACGCTCACAGTGTAAAACCTTTATATCTATACCATAAAACAATGTATTATGCAGTAAACCTTGGTGTAGTGATAGGGTGTAAATGTAACAGTGTAACCTTATTAACTTAAAGCTGTACGAGCGTCTCCGACGCTCAGAGAATACTTAGAAATATAAGAAATACACAGATACCGATCTTAGGTTCTAACACCTTATATGAACGTTCTATTTGCAAAAGAATAATACAATACAAGTCATACACTACCAATATAACATAGACTAACTAACCAGATAACTACACATGAAATACAATAACAGCACAATAACACTTTAAGAGGAAAAGAGAGAGAAAGAGGAGAAGAGAGAGAGAGAGAGAGAGAGAGAGAGAGAGATATGGCTCACAATAACAATAAAGACAATATGATTGCGGAGAAACTTACGCTCAAGGGAAACAATCGCATGCGCCTCTGGATATCCAGCTCCCGATTATCAGTGGTGAGAACCGTTGAAGAGAATAGAGAGCTGGATCAGATCGGCTTGTCCTTTTATACACTACACACAATACAGTACAATGGTCCCTATATTCTTATTGTTCATTGGACACAGGAATTCGTCTTCGCATTATAACAAAAGGTCATAGGTTGATTCATACAGGTGGGCTGTGACTATTTCCAACTGCTCAGGTGGGTGGGAAACTAGGTTTCCCGCCGCATGGATAATAAAGTGCAAATAATAGCAAATGTCCATAAACTTCTTATGTCCATAACTATTCGCACGAGCGATTAATCTGCTTCAAACCAACACCGGAATATTGCTAATTAAATACTCTTCCGATGGATACTAAACATCACTGTATAACCTCTGTCTGACCCTTCGTATCAAACAAAGAGGGATCTCTTTGTTCATGAACATGCTACATTAACTAAACTTTCAGATTCTATCAAAGGGACCATAATCTACAAAATACATTATATGGTCAAAATATGTAACGATCGAGTCGCCCGCTAGACGCACACAAACTCTACCGTAAATGCGCATACCGTGCGCCTGCGGGTGCATGCACCAGCGGGTATGCGTACGCACGGGAGAGCGTGGGCACACGCAGCGGGGACACGCATGAGGTGCAAATATGGTAGTGTGCATCATGATATTTTTCTGACTTTGACAATTCAATACATGTTCTAGAGAACTTAAAAATATCATTCGGAAAAACTATCCGATTTTAAAAACGGATAGGATCTTGTCTACTGTATTAGATGATGAACCATGTATCATTTTTAAAAAAGCGTCAAATTTACAAACCTTTTCTAGCTCCCAGCTAGAAATATAGTATCTAATAGAACTATGGGGTCAAGAAATATGGTAAAACTGAAGGGTTGCTACAAATGTAATACAGGTTGAGTATCCCATATCCAAATATTCCGAAATACGGAATATTCTGAAATACGGACTTTTTTGAGTGAGAGTGAGATAGTGAAACCTTTGTTTTCTGATGGCTCAATGTACACAAACTTTGTTTAATACACAAAGTTATTAAAAATATTGTATTAAATTACCTTCAGGCTGTGTGTATAAGGTGTATATGAAACATAAATGAATTGTGTGAATGTACACACACTTTGTTTAATGCACAAAGTTCTAAAAAATATTGGCTAAAATGACCTTCAGGCTGTGTGTATAAGATGTATATGTAACATAAATGCATTCTGTGCTTAGATTTAGGCCCCATCACCATGATATCTCATTATGGTATGCAATTATTCCAAAATACGGAAAAATCCCATATCCAAAATACCCCTGGTCCCGAGCATTTTGGATAAGGGATACTCAACCTGTAGATACAAATGTACCACATGTGATTATATTATTGATAAAACTACTAAAGTATACTCATCGACATTTCGGACCTACTTTGATCTATGTAGTGTCATTGATTGCCGCACTAGTTATGTTATCTATGTCATCAGCTGTATGTGTGGTGCACAATATGTGGGTCGCACCACACGTATGCTACACACAGGGCCGGTGCAAGGTTTCTCAGCACCCTAGGCAAATTGTCAGCTGCCCCCCCCCCCACATACATGTATATGTGTGTATGTAGTCTCATATATATATATATATATATATATATATATATATACACACACACAGTGGTCGAAGTGGAAATTTTGAAGTGGGGGTATGCAAAAGTCAAGGAAAAGGGGGCATGGTCCCCCAAAAGGGGGCATGTCCCGTGTAGTAGAACCCCTTATACTATCTAGTACTGGTGCCCCTTTCACATTATAGCACACGGTACGAGCCGAAATTCACATTGTAGCACACTGAATGAGCCGAAATTCACATTGTAGCACACTGAATGAGCCGAAATTCACATTGTAGCACACTGAATGAGCCGAAATTCACATAATAGCACACTGAATGAGCCGAAATTCACATTGTAGCACACTGAATGAGCCGAAATTCACATTGTAGCACACTGAATGAGCCGAAATTCACATTGTAGCACACTGAATGAGCCGAAATTCACATTGTAGCACACTGAATGAGCCGAAATTCACATTGTAGCACACTGAATGAGCCAAAATTCACATTGTAGCACACTGAATGAGCCAAAATTCACATTGTAGCACACTGAATGAGCCGAAATTCACATTGTAGCACACTGAATGAGCTGAAATTCACCTTGTAACACACTGAATGAGCCGAAATTCACATTGTAGCACACTGAATGAGCCGAAATTCACATTGTAGCACACTGAATGAGCCGAAATTCACATTGTAGCACACTGAATGAGCCGAAATTCACATTGTAGCACACTGAATGAGCCGAAATTCACCTTGTAGCACACTGAATGAGCCGAAATTCACCTTGTAGCACACTGAATGAGCCGAAATTCACATTGTAGCACACTGAATGAGCCGAAATTCACCTTGTAGCACACTGAATGAGCCGAAATTCACATTGTAGCACCCAATACGAGCTGAAATTCACATTGTAGCACACTGAATGAGCCGACATTCACATTGTAGCACACTGAATGAGCCGAAATTCACATTATAGCACACTGAATGAGCCGAAATTCACATTATAGCCCACTAATACCCCTTTTCCACTAGCTCTTTTAAACACGGGTAAATGCGCGGGGGCGCGCATTTACCCGTGTTTTTCCCTAGTGGAAACGGGTCCCCCGGCAAATTCCCGGATCAAGTGATCCGGGAATCCTACCCTGGTAGCTAGCCGGGTTGTTCACGTGTTCAACCCGGCTAGCTGTCTAGTGTGAACGGGAGCCGAGTCGAGGCGACACGGCTCCCATTCACAGTGCATAGGGAGGGATCATGTGATCTCCCAGCGCCGCCCCTGCCGCGTCACTAGCGCGTCACCAACCCGGCAATTGCCGGGTTGGTGAGCGCTGTCAGCAGGGGGCTGTAGCACGGGTCGCAGCCGTGTCAGACGACACGGCTGCGACCCGTGCTATGCTAGTGGAAAAGGGGTATAAATGAACCGAAACTCACATTGTAGCACACTGAATGAGCCGAAACTCACATTGTAGCACACTGAATGAGCCCAAATTCACATTATAGCACACTGGGAGGGAGACAGTGCAAGCCACAGCCGCTGGATAGAAGAGGGACGGGTGCCACAGGCCGCCTGATCACTGCCAGCGACAGTTATCGATTCGGGGGAAGAAAAGAAAAAATCATATCTCTGCATAATTCGAGATATGTATATATATATATATATATATATATATATATATATATAAAACCAGTAGAAACATGCAGCGGCACTCAGAGACTCCTCCCAACACGTTAAAATGTAAACAGTGATTTATTGCATCCTGAAAGTGACCAACGTTTCGGGGCCGTGGCGCCCCTTTGTCAGGTGATCACCAAAGGGGCGCCACGGCCCCGAAACGTTGGTCACTTTCAGGATGCAATGTGTGTGTGTGTGCGTGTGTGTGTGTGTGTGTATATATATATATATATATATATATACATACACACAATGTATATCACTGTAGTAAAATAATACATTGAAAATATACATTGCCAGGATGCATGAGCAATTGTTTTATACAACAGAGACTTGACTCACCAAGCCCTGAGCACAGTAGAGATCCCCTGCAGTAGCATGTAGAGGGAGAAACAAGAGTGCAGGGAGAGAGACACTTTCCGTTTCACATTAGCATTTAGCAGAAGTCCGTGCCTTAGGAGGAATTTTTATGGTTGTTGGTGTATAAGCGTGGATTTCCATGACCCCTCGCCCCCTGCATGCACCTGTGAATACTGTGGCCGAGAAAGAGATCCACAGTGCGGCAGGGACATCACAGCTGTGCAGGGGACACCAACTGCTATTCACCTTTACCCCCCTCCCTACCCCTATCACTGCACCTATTATTGCCTGCCCCAAACCCCCTCCTTTACCCCAGTATTGCCCAAACTTCTATCTATCCTTGCCCCCGGGCCCTCCATACCCTGGCACTGCCTCCAGTACTGCAGGTAGGTACTGATGAGATGCGGCCGCGGGATTGCGGGGAGGGGAAGGAGGGGACGGATAACAATGCGCTTGATGTCTCCCGGAGAGGCGGCGCCCGATGCGGCAGCGGAGCGGACCAGGGCAGCGGGTGACTCCTTCATGTGCTGCCCTGAGTCTGACCTGTGTCACTGTCAGTCAGTCACTGTGCTGTGCCGAAAAGCAGGGGTGAAGGGGGGGGGGGAACACCTGCCGCGGGAGATGGAGACCATCGCGTGGGGCCCGGGGAGCGCCGGAGCGGCCACGGCGGGTAGTCAGGACTGTGTGACTGAGTGTCAGGTCATAATGTGGGACGCACCGGGATTGCATGGGGGGGGGGGGGGAGGCGCGCGGATAACAGTTTTCTCGATCTCCCGGAGAGGCGGCGCCTGATGCAGCAGCGGAGCAGACCAGCGACCAGGGCAGCGGGTGACAGCAGGACTCTCCTTCATGAACTAAAGTAGCTAGGGCGGCACACTCACGTTTGAAGGCAGTGGCACTGCACTGCAGACAGTCAGACGTGGTGGGCCAGGCGCCAACGAGCTGCTCCTCTTAAAGAATAGGAGCGGGAGCCTGAGGAGTGTGTGTGTTCTTTCACTTTCACTTTGCGGTGCCGCCCTCCAGTGGTCGCCGCCCTAGGCAGCTGCCTAAAGCTGCCTAGTGGTAGCGCCGGCCCTGGCTACACATACGTTTTTTAGAGCATAGGGGCAATATACGGAGGGGTACTAGTCAACACAGTCTGGTGAGGCATGTGTTACAGGAACATGATGGGGACATTAAATGTTTAAAAGTGCAGGGGGTAGAATACATTAAACCCACCATCAGAGGTGGTGATAGATTCAATGTACTATGTAAACGGGAAGCATTTTGGATTTATACTTTGGGTACCCTATTCCCCAAGGGTCGTAATGACTGTATAGAGATGAATAATATATAAGTGGGATTATTTATTCATCTCTATCTATCTATCTATCTATCTATCTATCTATCTATCTATCTATCTATCTATCTATCCCATTATCCTGTTCTATACCATCTATACCATTTACCATGTGTATTATGGTTTCCATTCATGATTAAGTATGTTTTTTGAAAAATTGGGATTATGTACGTATTATATACGTAGTGTATTTTCTCTATATTTATGATTAATTCATGGTAAAATAATTGATTGAGAAGGGGGATTCGAACCTGGGTCTCCATGGTCCAGTATTATTTTTTGTCTTAAGCATTAGTCTGGTGAGCCACACGGATTAATGATACTGTGAATGCGCTGGATGATATACTTTACATGCATTTAGACTTATCATGTTCTCTCCGTGATGCCACATTATCATATTTATCTTTTCAAATAGATTGTTACATGTTCTGTGCATTTAAATCAGACTTAATTAGTCTGTTATAAGGTTTTTATTACATTGCTGTTTTTTCTTGTATGTATAAATCTAAGTATGCTTGAAACTGTTGGAAACCATAATGATTAGAAACACCTGTTATGCACCTGTTACTTCAATTGCAATTATGGTGAGGAAAGATGCTGATAGGCTACCAATCACCTTAAATAGGGCAACTCTTGTGCCTCCAAACTACCTTCTGATGAAACCGACTTGCCCTACGTCGGAGAAACGCGTTAAGGATAAGGGACGTTAACCGCATCACTGTGAGCCCTGACTACTGCACTTTACAGCCGCAGCGCTGATCCAGCACTTTACCACCACCTCCAGTTACCAGCTCCAGCCGTGGTGTTGGTTCCCCCCCTTCTCCCTTGCTGGGACGCTGTCCGCATCTGACCGCCGCGCCCGTGTCACCGCATTCCCAGGAGCTCTGGAAGCGGACCACCACTCTCTTTATCTGCAGCGGTGAGATACCACACTGTCGGATTGCGGCGGGGGGTTGTAGCCTACCCACATGCTGTGGGAGGAATCGGTTCCATTCTTACTGCATTGCTACAAATGTTACTTATTTTTCAAGAGGATCAAGTGGACCTGCTACGGTTCTATTGCCTTGCTCATTAGTTATCACCTGCATGGTGGGACATTGAACATTACCTCTCTCAGTTACATTGAGAACGTTTTCTTTCCCACAATCATTTGGGATTACAAGCTTATATCATTGTTAGTTCAGTGGTTTCCTTTTGTGCGGTTTCATTCATTCATGTTTTAAATCATTAGTATAAATACATTTTAAGTGTTTTATCCAATAATAAATTGGTATATATTCTCTATGCGCTCTCTTTTGTTTAATTAATTTTAGACAGATTGGTTTGTATATTAGGTGTTCAGAGCACCTCTTGAGAGCAGCTACTGTGTCTTTACAGGTGTATGTGTATTTGCATTGTTTAAATATTATTGCTTAACCATTAGCGCCTGAAATATTCCTTTTCAGTAAGGATCTTTCTTTTTGTTATAAATTTCTGTGTATATTCAGGCAGCTTTAATATGGCATCACGGAGAGATATTAGTGATAGGAATATGAGACGGAATTTGATTTTTAACAAAACTATAAATAAGGAGTCTGAGGTGGAACAGGTGAGCCCACTGGATATGCATCAATTATTCGCTAGACTTGAAATATTATTGAAAACGGAAACACGACATTGGTTGGATATGATGTTATTATTGAAATATAAAAATGAGAAGATGATACCCAGAGGGCTCAGACTGTTCAAGTCATGTTCCTTTAAGGATGATGATGAATTAACCAATAAATGGAATGGTTTGTTGGATGATTGCTCTTTTGCTCTAATAGATCTATTGATTTCACATCGAGAGGAGAAAATAGTATCCACTTCTGTGGAAGTGAGTAAGATTCAGAAACTACTGAAACCATTCGATGCGAGGTCAGACTATAGAGATCTAGACTATACTGTCAATTGCAGGATTGAAGAATATGAACAATCACTAATTGCAATGAAAAATAAAAAATTTCAGCGAGATCAATTTGATTATAATCGGGGTCAGGTTAGAACTTATAATAGATTACAGAGACCCAATCGGTTTATATCTGGGGAGTACCCTAATAGGTCGAGGTCGGGGAATAGATATCAGGAACCTAGAAATTCTACATCTTCCATTAGGAGTCCTAGGGGCCCTGAAGTGAATAGGAAGAATGAGAGGAACCATCCCAAATTCTATCAGGCAGTCAGAGATATGACGAATAAGAAAGGATTGGGTGGTTCTGCTCCATCTAATCATGATAGGAATACACCCCCTATTAATCAACAGGGTGCCAGGCCTAAGATACAACCAAGTATCAAACGAACAAATACTGATACTTTTTTAGATCAGGACCTCTATCCCATTTGGAAGAACAAGAACAGGTACAGAGTCTTACAACAGGATACACCAAAAAGAAAGGAGCTAGAGTTAGAGGAAACAGAGGAGGCCGAAGGAAACGCATCCAAGAATGCAAGAAACGGTTAAGGCATAAAGGCTTATTTAATTTGTCATCTCGAATACTTACTGAGAGTGAAAAGGCCATAATAGCGAAAGGTCTTAAATTCGCTCCATCACAGAGCCCTGAATTATTCGGGCTCTTTGTCGAATTAAATAGGTTTACCAGGGATCTCTGTAGAAAACGTTACTTTACTCAGAAAAATCTTAAGAAACGACACAAGTCGGGTGTCTCCATTGTTCTAGACTCTACAGATATAGTGGGTCTTAATACACTATTAGAATTCGAGGAAGAAAGTGGGCCTGTAGACCAATCAATCTTGAAAGTGTTTGATATAAATAGATCTCAAAAGAAAGATGCTCTGTTTAAAAATAGATCAGAATTCTACCCAACACAACACATGAGTGGCAATATTGAAGCTTTTTATAATCTTACACTAAATGATTTCCAAGCCCTATGTGCTGTATCTAAATCCAAAAAACATAAAAGGGATAATTTACATCCTAGAGAGAGAGCTGCCCTTAATAGTCTTATGAGAGATAAAAATATTGTTATTAAGGCAGCTGATAAGGGGGGTGGGACCATAGTACAGGATCGAGCTGATTATTTGAAGGAAGCCTATAGACAATTAACCAATACTTTATTCTATACACAGTTAAAAACTGATCCGACAAAAGTCTTTCAGTTGGAATGTAAACTTCTTTTGGATATGGCTGTTAAAGCTGATACAATCTCTAAAAGTGAATATGCTTTTTTATTTAATAAATATCCTATTATCCCCACGTATTACCACCTCCCTAAGATACATAAGTCCCTCCAAGCACCCCCTGGTCGTCCTATTATTTCTGGTGTAGGGTCCCTCACTTCCAATCTGTCATCCTTTGTTGATTTTTTTTTACAGCCGCACGTCACTGCACTTAAATCACATATTAGGGACACCACTCATTTTTTGAATTTAATTAAGAATGTGGAGTGGAAAAAAGGCTATAGGCTCATGACGTGTGATGTGGAATCCCTTTACAGTAATATACCCCACGATAAAGGGATACTGGCCACCAAATTTTATTTGGAACAGGATGAGTCTATGGAAGATGCACTCCGCATTTTTATTATCGATGCTATTCAATTTATTTTATCTCACAATTATTTTACATTTGATAATCACTTTTATTTACAGGTCCTCGGTGTGGCGATGGGTGCCAGGTTCGCCCCGAGTTTTGCCAATCTCTATATGGGCCGCCTTGAGGAATCCCTCATTTGGGGGGGCCCATTCGGGACGAACCTGGTCCTATATGGTCGCTACATCGACGACCTGTTCTTTATTTGGGAGGGGGACTTTCTTTCCACTGTATCATTTTTAGAGCACCTCAATTCTAATGAATTTGGTTTGCACTTCACGAGCACTACACATGAATCACGTATCAATTTCTTAGATATTGATATATCTATTTGTAATCAGCAAATGGTCACTTCAACATATCATAAAGAAGTTGACACTAATAATTTTTTGAACTATGGAAGTTGCCACTTTTGTCCATGGCTTAATAATATTCCGAAAAGCCAATATTATAGAATCCGACGTAACTGTTCGCATATTGAACAATTTGAGACCCAAGCATCTGAACTAACCACATCGTTTAAAGATCAAGGTTACCCCGTTAACATCATAGAGGAAGCATTAGTGGAAGCACGTCAAAAAGATAGGGACTCCCTATTAGTTCGGAGAGATACAAAGGAATCCTCCTTTAACATACATCAACCTAGGTTTGTAACTAAATTCAATACATGTTCTAGAGAACTTAAAAATATCATTCGGAAAAACTATCCGATTTTAAAAACGGATAGGATCTTGTCTACTGTATTAGATGATGAACCATGTATCATTTTTAAAAAAGCGTCAAATTTACAAACCTTTTCTAGCTCCCAGCCATTTTTCTTCAACGGAATTGAATATAGTATCTAATAGAACTATGGGGTCAAGAAATATGGTAAAACTGAAGGGTTGCTACAAATGTAATAGATACAAATGTACCACATGTGATTATATTATTGATAAAACTACTAAAGTATACTCATCGACATTTCGGACCTACTTTGATCTATGTAGTGTCATTGATTGCCGCACTAGTTATGTTATCTATGTCATCAGCTGTATGTGTGGTGCACAATATGTGGGTCGCACCACACGTATGCTACACATACGTTTTTTAGAGCATAGGGGCAATATACGGAGGGGTACTAGTCAACACAGTCTGGTGAGGCATGTGTTACAGGAACATGATGGGGACATTAAATGTTTAAAAGTGCAGGGGGTAGAATACATTAAACCCACCATCAGAGGTGGTGATAGATTCAATGTACTATGTAAACGGGAAGCATTTTGGATTTATACTTTGGGTACCCTATTCCCCAAGGGTCTTAATGACTGTATAGAGATGAATAATATATAAGTGGGATTATTTATTCATCTCTATCTATCTATCTATCTATCCCATTATCCTGTTCTATACCATCTATACCATTTACCATGTGTATTATGGTTTCCATTCATGATTAAGTATGTTTTTTGAAAAATTGGGATTATGTACGTATTATATACTAGAGATGAGCGCCTGAAATTTTTCGGGTTTTGTGTTTTGGTTTTGGGTTCGGTTCCGCGGCCGTGTTTTGGGTTCGAACGCGTTTTGGCAAAACCTCACCGAATTATTTTTGTCGGATTCGGGTGTGTTTTGGATTCGGGTGTTTTTTTCCAAAAACACTAAAAAACAGCTTAAATCATAGAATTTGGGGGTCATTTTGATCCCAAAGTATTATTAACCTCAAAAACCATAATTTACACTCATTTTCAGTCTATTCTGAATACCTCACACCTCACAATATTATTTTTAGTCCTAAAATTTGCACCGAGGTCGCTGTGTGAGTAAGATAAGCGACCCTAGTGGCCGACACAAACACCGGGCCCATCTAGGAGTGGCACTGCAGTGTCACGCAGGATGGCCCTTCCAAAAAACCCTCCCCAAACAGCACATGACGCAAAGAAAAAAAGAGGCGCAATGAGGTAGCTGACTGTGTGAGTAAGATTAGCGACCCTAGTGGCCGACACAAACACCGGGCACATCTAGGAGTGGCACTGCAGTGTCACGCAGGATGTCCCTTCCAAAAAACCCTCCCCAAACAGCACATGACGCAAAGAAAAAAAGAGGCGCAATGAGGTAGCTGTGTGAGTAAGATTAGCGACCCTAGTGGCCGACACAAACACCGGGCCCATCTAGGAGTGGCACTGCAGTGTCACGCAGGATGTCCCTTCCAAAAAACCCTCCCCAATCAGCACATGATGCAAAGAAAAAGAAAAGAAAAAAGAGGTGCAAGATGGAATTATCCTTGGGCCCTCCCACCCACCCTTATGTTGTATAAACAAAACAGGACATGCACACTTTAACCAACCCATCATTTCAGTGACAGGGTCTGCCACACGACTGTGACTGATATGACGGGTTGGTTTGGACCCCCCCCCAAAAAAGAAGCAATTAATCTCTCCTTGCACAAACTGGCTCTACAGAGGCAAGATGTCCACCTCATCTTCACCCTCCGATATATCACCGTGTACATCCCCCTCCTCACAGATTATCAATTCGTCCCCACTGGAATCCACCATCTCAGCTCCCTGTGTACTTTGTGGAGGCAATTGCTGCTGGTCAGTGTCTCCGCGGAGGAATTGATTATAATTCATTTTAATGAACATCATCTTCTCCACATTTTCTGGATGTAACCTCGTACGCCGATTGCTGACAAGGTGAGCGGCGGCACTAAACACTCTTTCGGAGTACACACTTGTGGGAGGGCAACTTAGGTAGAATAAAGCCAGTTTGTGCAAGGGCCTCCAAATTGCCTCTTTTTCCTGCCAGTATAAGTACGGACTGTGTGACGTGCCTACTTGGATGCGGTCACTCATATAATCCTCCACCATTCTATCAATGTTGAGAGAATCATATGCAGTGACAGTAGACGACATGTCCGTAATCGTTGTCAGGTCCTTCAGTCCGGACCAGATGTCAGCATCAGCAGTCGCTCCAGACTGCCCTGCATCACCGCCAGCGGGTGGGCTCGGAATTCTGAGCCTTTTCCTCGCACCCCCAGTTGCGGGAGAATGTGAAGGAGGAGATGTTGACAGGTCGCGTTCCGCTTGACTTGACAATTTTGTCACCAGCAGGTCTTTCAACCCCAGCAGACCTGTGTCTGCCGGAAAGAGAGATCCAAGGTAGGCTTTAAATCTAGGATCGAGCACGGTGGCCAAAATGTAGTGCTCTGATTTCAACAGATTGACCACCCGTGAATCCTTGTTAAGCGAATTAAGGGCTGCATCCACAAGTCCCACATGCCTAGCGGAATCGCTCCGTGTTAGCTCCTTCTTCAATGCCTCCAGCTTCTTCTGCAAAAGCCTGATGAGGGGAATGACCTGACTCAGGCTGGCAGTGTCTGAACTGACTTCACGTGTGGCAAGTTCAAAGGGCATCAGAACCTTGCACAACGTTGAAATCATTCTCCACTGCACTTGAGACAGGTGCATTCCATCTCCTATATCGTGCTCAATTGTATAGGCTTGAATGGCCTTTTGCTGCTCCTCCAACCTCTGAAGCATATAGAGGGTTGAATTCCACCTCGTTACCACTTCTTGCTTCAGATGATGGCAGGGCAGGTTCAGTAGTTTTTGGTGGTGCTCCAGTCTTCTGTACGTGGTGCCTGTACGCCGAAAGTGTCCCGCAATTCTTCTGGCCACCGACAGCATCTCTTGCACACCCCTGTCGTTTTTTAAAAAATTCTGCACCACCAAATTCAAGGTATGTGCAAAACATGGGACGTGCTGGAATTTGCCCATATTTAATGCACACACAATATTGCTGGCGTTGTCCGATGCCACAAATCCACAGGAGAGTCCAATTGGGGTAAGCCATTCCGCGATGATCTTCCTCAGTTGCCGTAAGAGGTTTTCAGCTGTGTGCGTATTCTGGAAAGCGGTGATACAAAGCGTAGCCTGCCTAGGAAAGAGTTGGCGTTTGCGAGATGCTGCTACTGGTGCCGCCGCTGCTGTTCTTGCGGCGGGAGTCCATACATCTACCCAGTGGGCTGTCACAGTCATATAGTCCTGACCCTGCCCTGCTCCACTTGTCCACATGTCCGTGGTTAAGTGGACATTGGGTACAACTGCATTTTTTAGGACACTGGTGAGTCTTTTTCTGACGTCCGTGTACATTCTCGGTATCGCCTGCCTAGAGAAGTGGAACCTAGATGGTATTTGGTAACGGGGGCACACTGCCTCAATAAATTGTCTAGTTCCCTGTGAACTAACGGCGGATACCGGACGCACGTCTAACACCAACATAGTTGTCAAGGACTCAGTTATCCGCTTTGCAGTAGGATGACTGCTGTGATATTTCATCTTCCTCGCAAAGGACTGTTGAACAGTCAATTGCTTACTGGAAGTAGTACAAGTGGGCTTACGACTTCCCCTCTGGGATGACCATCGACTCCCAGCGGCAACAACAGCAGCGCCAGCAGCAGTAGGCGTTACACGCAAGGATGCATCGGAGGAATCCCAGGCAGGAGAGGACTCGTCAGACTTGCCAGTGACATGGCCTGCAGGACTATTGGCATTCCTGGGGAAGGAGGAAATTGACACTGAGGGAGTTGGTGGGGTGGTTTGCGTGAGCTTGGTTACAAGAGGAAGGGATTTACTGGTCAGTGGACTGCTTCCGCTGTCACCCAAAGTTTTTGAACTTGTCACTGACTTATTATGAATGCGCTGCAGGTGACGTATAAGGGAGGATGTTCCGAGGTGGTTAACGTCCTTACCCCTACTTATTACAGCTTGACAAAGGGAACACACGGCTTGACACCTGTTGTCCGCATTTCTGGTGAAATACCTCCACACCGAAGAGCTGATTTTTTTGGTATTTTCACCTGGCATGTCAACGGCCATATTCCTCCCATGGACAACAGGTGTCTCCCCGGGTGCCTGACTTAAACAAACCACCTCACCATCAGAATCCTTCTGGTCAATTTCCTCCCCAGCGCCAGCAACACCCATATCCTCCTCATCCTGGTGTACTTCAACACTGACATCTTCAATCTGACTATCAGGAACTGGACTGCGGGTGCTCCTTCCAGCACTTGCAGGGGGCATGCAAATAGTGGAAGGCGCATGCTCTTCACGTCCAGTGTTGGGAAGGTCAGGCATCGCAACCGACACAATTGGACTCTCCTTGTGGATTTGGGATTTCAAAGAACGCACAGTTCTTTGCGGTGCTTTTGCCAGCTTGAGTCTTTTCAGTTTTCTAGCGAGAGGCTGAGTGCTTCCATCCTCATGTGAAGCTGAACCACTAGCCATGAACATAGGCCAGGGCCTCAGCCGTTCCTTGCCACTCCGTGTGGTAAATGGCATATTGGCAAGTTTACGCTTCTCCTCCGACAATTTTATTTTAGGTTTTGGAGTCCTTTTTTTTCTGATATTTGGTGTTTTGGATTTGACATGCTCTGTACTATGACATTGGGCATCGGCCTTGGCAGACGACGTTGCTGGCATTTCATCGTCTCGGCCATGACTAGTGGCAGCAGCTTCAGCACGAGGTGGAAGTGGATCTTGATCTTTCCCTAATTTTGGAACCTCAACTTTTTTGTTCTCCATATTTTATAGGCAGAACTAAAAGGCACCTCAGGTAAACAATGGAGATGGATGGATTGGATACTAGTATACAATTATGGACGGACTGCCACGGTTAGGTGGTATAAAAAAACCACGGTTAGGTGGTATATATTGTAATACAATTATGGATGGACGGACTGCCTGCCGAGTGCCGACACAGAGGTAGCCACAGCCGTGAACTACCGCACTGTACACTGGTTGATAAAGAGATAGTAGTATACTCGTAACAACTAGTATGACACTATGACGGTATAAAGAATGAAAAAAAAACCACGGTTAGGTGGTATATATTATAATAATACAATTATGGATGGACGGACTGCCTGCCGAGTTCCGACACAGAGGTAGCCACAGCCGTGAACTACCGCACTGTACACTGGTTGATAAAGTGATAGTAGTATACTCGTAACAACTAGTATGACTGACTATGACGGTATAAAGAATGAAAAAAAAACCACGGTTAGGTGGTATATATTGTAATACAATTATGGATGGACGGACTGCCTGCCGAGTTCCGACACAGAGGTAGCCACAGCCGTGAACTACCGCACTGTACACTGGTTGATAAAGAGATAGTAGTATACTCGTAACAACTAGTATGACTGACTATGACGGTATAAAGAATGAAAAAAAAACCACGGTTAGGTGGTATATATTGTAATACAATTATGGATGGACGGACTGCCTGCCGAGTTCCGACACAGAGGTAGCCACAGCCGTGAACTACCGCACTGTACACTGGTTGATAAAGAGATAGTAGTATACTCGTAACAACTAGTATGACTGACTATGACGGTATAAAGAATGAAAAAAAAACCACGGTTAGGTGGTATATATTATAATACAATTATGGATGGACGGACTGCCTGCCGACTGCCGACACAGAGGTAGCCACAGCCGTGAACTACCGCACTGTACACTGGTTGATAAAGAGATAGTAGTATACTCGTAACAACTAGTATGACACTATGACGGTATAAAGAATGAAAAAAAAACCACGGTTAGGTGGTATATATTATAATACAATTATGGATGGACGGACTGCCTGCCGAGTGCCGACACAGAGGTAGCCACAGCCGTGAACTACCGCACTGTACACTGGTTGATAAAGAGATAGTAGTATACTCGTAACAACTAGTATGACTGACTATGACGGTATAAAGAATGAAAAAAAAACCACGGTTAGGTGGTATATATTATAATACAATTATGGATGGACGGACTGCCTGCCGACTGCCGACACAGAGGTAGCCACAGCCGTGAACTACCGCACTGTACACTGGTTGATAAAGAGATAGTAGTATACTCGTAACAACTAGTATGACACTATGACGGTATAAAGAATGAAAAAAAACCCACGGTTAGGTGGTATATATTATAATACAATTATGGATGGACGGACTGCCTGCCGACTGCCGACACAGAGGTAGCCACAGCCGTGAACTACCGCACTGTACACTGGTTGATAAAGAGATAGTAGTATACTCGTAACAACTAGTATGACACTATGACGGTATAAAGAATGAAAAAAAAACCACGGTTAGGTGGTATATATTAGAATAATACAATTATGGATGGACGGACTGCCTGCCGACTGCCGACACAGAGGTAGCCACAGCCGTGAACTACCGCACTGTACACTGGTTGATAAAGAGATAGTAGTATACTCGTAACAACTAGTATGACTATGACGACGGTATAAAGAAAGAAAAAAAAATACCACGGTTAGGTGGTATATAATTATACAATTATGGATGGACGGACTGCCTGCCGAGTGCCGACTGCCGACACAGAGGTAGCCACAGCCGTGAACTACCGCACTGTACTGTGTCTGCTGCTAATATAGACTGGTTGATAAAGAGATAGTATACAACAATATACTACTATACTGGTGGTCAGGCACTGGTCACCACTAGTCACACTGGCAGTGGCACTCCTGCAGCAAAAGTGTGCACTGTTTAATTTTAAATTAATATAATATTATGTACTCCTGGCTCCTGCTATAACAACCTGCAGTGCTCCCCAGTCTCCCCCACAATTATTATAAGCTTTTATACATTGATGTGCAGCACACTGGGCTGAGCTGAGTGCACACAGACTGAGTCACACTGTGTGACTGCTGTGTATCGTTTTTTTCAGGCAGAGAACGGATATAGCAGAGAACGGATATATTAAATAAAAGTTAACTTAACAACAACTGCACTGGTCACTGTGGTAAACTCTGTCTGCACAATCTCTCTCTCTCTCTTCTAATCTATTCTAATGGAGAGGACGCCAGCCACGTCCTCTCCCTATCAATCTCAATGCACGTGTGAAAATGGCGGCGACGCGCGGCTCCTTATATAGAATCCGAGTCTCGCGAGAATCCGACAGCGTCATGATGACGTTCGGGCGCGCTCGGGTTAACCGAGCAAGGCGGGAAGATCCGAGTCGCTCGGACCCGTGAAAAAAAAGTGAAGTTCGTGCGGGTTCGGATTCAAAGAAACCGAACCCGCTCATCTCTATTATACGTTGTGTATTTTCTCTATATTTATGATTAATTCATGGTAAAATAATTGATCGAGAAGGGGGATTCGAACCTGGGTCTCCATGGTCCAGTATTGTTTTTTGTCTTAAGCATTAGTGTGGTGAGCCACACGGATTAATGATACTGTGAATGCGCTGGATGATATACTTTACATGCATTTAGACTTATCATGTTCTCTCCGTGATGCCACATTATCATATTTATCTTTTCAAATAGATTGTTACATGTTCTGTGCATTTAAATCAGACTTAATTAGTCTGTTATAAGGTTTTTATTACATTGCTGTTTTTTCTTGTATGTATAAATCTAAGTATGCTTGAAACTGTTGGAAACCATAATGATTGGAAACACCTGTTATGCACCTGTTACTTCAATTGCAATTATGGTGAGGAAAGATGCTGATAGGCTACCAATCACCTTAAATAGGGCAACTCTTGTGCCTCCAAACTACCTTCTGATGAAACCGACTTGCCCTACGTCGGAGAAACGCGTTAAGGATAAGGGACGTTAACCGCATCACTGTGAGCCCTGACTACTGCACTTTACAGCCGCAGCGCTGATCCAGCACTTTACCACCACCTCCAGTTACCAGCTCCAGCCGTGGTGTGGGTTCCCCCCCTTCTCCCTTGCTGGGACGCTGTCCGCATCTGACCGCCGCGCCCGTGTCACCGCATTGCCCAGGAGCTCTGGAAGGGGACCACCACTCTCTTCATCTGCAGCGGTGAGATACCACACTGTCGGATTGCGGCGGGGGGTTGTAGCCTACCCACTTGCTGTGGGAGGAATCGGTTACATTCTTACTGCATTGCTACAAATGTTACTTATTTTTCAAGAGGATCAAGTGGACCTGCTACGGTTCTATTGCCTTGCTCATTAGTTATCACCTGCATGGTGGGACATTGAACATTACCTCTCTCAGTTACATTGAGAACGTTTTCTTTCCCACAATCATTTGGGATTACAAGCTTATATCATTGTTAGTTCAGTGGTTTCCTTTTGTGCGGTTTCATTCATTCATGTTTTAAATCATTAGTATAAATACATTTTAAGTGTTTTAGCCAATAATAAATTGGTATATATTCTCTATGCGCTCTCTTTTGTTTAATTAATTTTAGACAGATTGACTTTAAGAAATTGATATTGTGTGCTGGTTCCGCCCTCTATGCCCCACCTACCAGACTCAGTTTACAAAATGTGCCCGGAGGAGCCAGTCATGCTTATGAAAGCTCCTGAAGGGTTTTCTGCATTTATTTTTCTGTTTGTTATTTTGAGGCAGAACTGGTTGGCACCAGCCTGACTGCTTCATGGGAGTCAGTGTGTGTGTGTGTGTGTGTGTGTGTGTGTGTGTGTGTGGGGGGGGGGGGGGGTGTTTGGGGGATGGCCCAACCTCTTGAAGGTTTAATGGTCCCGTTCCCTGCTGACAGGACACTAGCTCCTGAACTATTCGCAAGCCCCACCACAGCGAGCATACATTCCCGCAGCATGCCGCCACCCCTAACAGAGCCAGAAGAATGAAGAGTGGTGAGTACTAAGCCGGCTTCCCGGTTAGCGGGTCATCGGCCATTATGGTGGCATGAGGGTACAGAAACGCACGGCTTCTAAACGGGGTGGACTGCGTCTCCAGACTCAATAAACAGTGCAGACGCACCGCTTCTGAGGGGGCAAACTGAGTCTCAGCACACTGTACACAGTACCCACACTGGCAAACAAAGACTTAACATGGATCTGACTCCTTCTGTAAGCACTAAATTACCTCATCCAGTATAAAAAAAGCCACCCAGTATAAAAAAAGCGGGAAGCCCACGCGCCATGAAGGGGGTGCAGCTTCACTATGAGCGGATCCAGCAGCTCACCAGTGCCATTTTCCCTCTGCAGTGGACACAGACGCTGACTGACAGAGATGCACAGCTCCTCTTGAGTGACTCCAGATCACCTCAGCGGTACCAGAGGGTCATAGCGGGGGGGGGGGGGGGGCAGCGATTATTAATGTACTGAGTCCCCAATCTGGGTACTCAGTCTGTAACACGGTTAAGCTTGGCATTAGCGATAACTGCACGGTGTGCTGGCTTTATAATATCTCTGTATCTCCCTGGATGGCTCTTTGTGGGTTAATTGTGTTTTTAACCTTTCCTGTATGTGTGTGCTGTCACATTTACAATATATGAGTATGTTTCATATACAGCAGAGTGTTCTCCTTCCCCAGGGGGCTCACTACCGTGTACTCAGTGTAGTGCACCTTCCCAGGCTAGTGGGGCTGAACCAGCATTGCTGGATTACATTAAAGGAATGATTTCTAATATTTCTACTAAATTGTCCCGCAATGAGAAAGAGATGGAATACTTAAGACTGTGAATAAATTTATGAACAGAGACTCAGTCCCCAAAACAGCATCTCAGACCCCTACCATTTGTCCGCAGAAACGTACTCTGGCCCATATCCTGCAGTCTGACTCTCATGATGAAGGGTCAGACATGGAGGAGGGGGAGGTGGACTCAGAAGGGGGGATGCAGCTCTGTCACAGGGAATAGAGGCTATCAGAGATGTTTTACAAATTCCTGATATGGTGACAGAGGAGTGTATGGAATCTTATTTTAAAGTAAAAAAGAAATCCTCCATCACTTTTCCTGTATCTAAGGAACTGAGGCCCTCATTCCGAGTTGTTCGCTCGGTATTTTTCATCGCATCGCAGTGAAAATCCGCTTAGTACGCATGCGCAATGTTCGCACTGCGACTGCGCCAAGTAACTTTACTATGAAGAAAGTATTTTTACTCACGGCTTTTTCTTCGCTCCGGCGATCGTAATGTGATTGACAGGAAATGGGTGTTACTGGGCGGATACACGGCGTTTCAGGGGCGTGTGGCTGAAAACGCTACCGTTTCCGGAAAAAACGCAGGAGTGGCCGGGGAAACGGTGGGAGTGCCTGGGCGAACGCTGGGTGTGTTTGTGACGTCAACCAGGAACGACAAGCACTGAAATGATCGCACAGGCAGAGTAAGTCTGGAGCTACTCTGAAACTGCTAACTCGTTTGTAATCGCAATATTGCGCGTACGTCGGTCGCAATTTTAAGAAGCTAAGATTCACTCCCAGTAGGCGGCGGCTTAGCGTGTGTAACTCTGCTACATTCGCCTTGCGAGCGAACAACTCGGAATGAGGGCCAGAATACCCTGTTTGAAGAACCATGGGTTAATCCTGAGAAGAAATTTCAAATCCCTAAGAGGTTACTCTCATCCTTTCCTTTCCTTCTTGAGGATAGGAAAAAATTGGAAAATCCACAGATAGTGGATGCATGAGTATCCAGGCTGTCACAGAAAATTGTGTTGCCTGTCCCTGGTGCAGCCTCCCTGAAAGACACTGCTGATCGTAGAATTGAGACCACACTCAAATCTTGTACACAGCTGCTGGGGTGGCCCAGAGACCCACTATAGCATGTGAGTGGATCACTAAAGCCATTGCTAAATAGTCAGGTAACCTAATTGAGAGGTTAGATTCCTTATCTAGGGGGGAGATTGTTTTACTCCTGCAACATATACAGGACTCTGCAAACTTTATGGTGGAAGCCATAAAAGAAATAGGCTTGCTTAATGCATGCACCATGGCTATGGCAGTGCCAGCACGCAGTTGCCTATGGCTATGCCAGTGGACTGCTGATGTGGACTCCAGGAAAGGCGCGGAAAGCCTAACATTTACAGGAGAGGCCTTATTTGGAGATGAACTGGATAAATGGATCTCCAAAGCTACCTCGGGTAAGTCCACATATCTTCCTTCCGCAGCTCCTCCAGTCAGGAAGGCCTACTCAGCTTCCAATTTGCAGTCCTTTCGGACAGCCAAGTTTAAGGGCAAAACCAGAGGTTATTCTACAGCTAGCAGAGGTGCTAGAGGTAAACCACGCAAACCAGCAACTGCCGGTTCTCAGGAAGAGAGTTCAACCTCTGCTTCCTCAAAGCCTGGAAGATTGGCGGGTGGGAGCCAGACTAAATTTTTTCAGTCACATCTGGACAAGTTCGTGCCAGGATCCCTGGGTCATAGATCTTATATCCCAGAGCTAGAGACTGGAGTTCCAGGAGCTCCCACTTCACAGATTTTTCAAATCAGGCTTACCAGTTTCACAAGCACCTGAGTGACATCACAATCTGATTGAGCAGCTTACCATTTTGTGCACAGTTTCACAAGAGGCAAGTATAACTTTATAGGACGCCATTCAAAACTGGTACAGACTTAGGTCATTGTTCCAGTTCCACCTCATCTGCAAAACAAGGGGTACTATTCCAACTTGTTTTGTGTACCGAAACTGGACGGTTCGGTAAGACCGATTCTGAACCTCAAGTCGTTGAACCCGTACTTATGAGTGTTCAAATTCAAGATGGAGTCTCTGAAAGCGGTGATCTCAGGTCTAGAGGAGGGGGAGTTCCTAGTGTCTCTGGATATCAAGGATGCGTACCTTCACATTCTGATCTGGCCGCCTCATCATGCTTATCTACTGTTTGCACTGCAGGACTTTCACTACCAGTTCCAGGCCCTGCCATTTGGTCTCTCCACAGCGCCGAGGGTGTTCACCAAGGTGATGGCAGAGATGATGTTTCTCCTCTGCAAAAAGGGAGTGAACATATTTCCGTACCTGGACAATCTTTTAATAAAGGCGCCATCCAGGGAGAGGTTGCTGGACAGCATTGCCCTCTCAACCCTACTACCCTGGGATCAGGGGTGGATTCTGAACCTTCCGAAGTCTCACCTAGAGCCAACACAGAGGCTTCCATTCCTGGGAATGATACTGGACACCGAGTCACAGAAAGTATCCCTTCCATTGGAAAAGGCATTGGTAATCCAGTCGATGGTTTGGGATGACCTGAAGCCAACTCGGATATCGGTACATCTATGCATTTGCCTTCTGGGAAAAATGGTAGCCTCTTACGAGGCACTTCAGTACGTAAGGTTTCACGCAAGACCCTTCCAGCACGATCTGTTGGACAAATGGTCCGGATCGCATCTTTACTTGCACCAGAGGATCCGTCTGTTGCCAAGAGCCAGGATTTCTCTTCTATGGTGGTTTTAGACTTCTCACTTAATCGAGGGTCGATGGTTTGGGATTCTGCTAACTACAGACGCAAGCCTCAGAGGTTGGGGAGCAGTCACCCAGGGGGTGCAGTTTCAGGGAAGATGGTCAAATCGGAAAGTCATCATTCCAATCAACATTCTGGAACTCAGGGCCATATACAATGCCCTTCTGCAGGCCTCATATCTTTGTTGTCTCACAAGAGCCCCTATTTAATTTTCCATGAAGACAGAGCTGAACTCAGAACTCGTCAGCAATTTCTTCCTAAGGTGGTGTCTGTGTTTAACATCAACCAACCTATTTGGTTTCCGGTTGTTACCAACACCTCTGCTACTTCAAAGTCTTTGGATGTTGTGAGGGCTTTGAAGGTGTATGTAAAGCGAACAGCTCGTCACAGAAAATCAGACTCGCTGTTTGTTCTTTATGATCCCAATAAGATTGGGTGTCCTGCATCAAAGCAGTCCATTGCATGCTGGATCAGGTTCACTATCCAGCATGCTTATTCCATGGCAGGATTGCCGGTTTCTAAATATGTACAGGCCCACTCTACTAGGTCGGTGGGTTCTTCCTGGGTGGCTGCCCGGGGTGTCTCAGCTTTACAGCTCTGCCGAGCAGCTACTTGGTCAGGTTCGAATACGTTTGCTAAGTTCTACAAGTTCGATACTTTGGCCTCTGAGGACCTTACATTTGGCCAATCAGTTCTGCAGGTACCTCAGCACTCTCCCAACCAGTTTGGGAGCTTTGGTACATCCCCATGGTACTAAATGGATTCCCAGTATCCTCTAGGACGTAAGAGAAAATAGGATTTTAAATACCTACAGGTAAATCCTTTTCTCATAGTCCATAGAGGATACTGGGTGCCTGCCTGGGGCTTCGTACTTCCTGCACTGTTACTTGGTTAAGTATTGTTGTTTGGTTCAGCTGTTGCTATTCCTGGTTTCAAGTTTGGTTAACATGGCTTTCCTCTTGTTTCATGTGTGCTGGTTCAGAATCTCACCACTATCCTTTTATATCCTTCTCTAAAAGTATGTCCGTCTCCTTGGGCACAGTTTCCTAGACTAAGTCTGGTAGGAGGTACATAGAGGGAGCAGCCAGCACATACTATCAAATTCTTAAAGAGCCCATGGCTCCTAGTGGACCCGTCTATACCCCATGGTACTAAATGGATTCCAAGTATCCTCTATGGACTACGAGAAAAGGATTTACCGGTAGGTAATTAAAATCCTATTTTCTGCCACGGTTCTACAGTAAGACACTGCTTTGCAAAGCTGGGAGTGGGGCCACACCAAGGGAAGTAGAGCTGCACAGAGAGGGAGCTAATAGAGGCATGCCTCTGAGTATGGGGGCGGGCCTTGTGCACTTACGGACACTTGGATGTGTCATGTGAACAGGAAGTACACTATAGTTGGAGCTCAGTCAGCAGCAGCAAGAGAAGACATAGGGATGCAGGTAGGAGGCTCAGTGGACACTGTAGCTTAGTGTAGTGAGGGGAGAGTTACAGTATGTAGGGGGTGAGACAGGCTGCCAGCATTCAGATTCATTCCAGTGTGTTTCCCCTTAAGACTGAAAGTCAGAATGAGAATATTTCTACTGTCGACTTTCAGTCTCCACTAGTGTTAGACTGACTGTCCCAGTCAGGGACACTTTAACAGGGGAGGGGGCCCATGTGCACCTCCGGGTGGGCCCCCCTCACCTGCACGGTGCAAAGTCTCTGGCATTTTGCTCCAGTCTACTGCACATGCGCAGGTTTCCGGAAACTTGGTGCCCACCATGTTCCTGAGACCAGTTTGACAACTGCGCATGCGTGGCACCAATTTTGCCCGCAATTTTTGCCGCAACTGCAGTGCCCAATGCTAGACTCTGGAAAGGTAAAGGCCCCCATCCACTAGTGCGATATGACCAATTTTCTTCAGATTCCAAGCTTTCTGTTTGATGAATCGGATGAAAACTTTCACATCGCATGTAATTTTCCTCCTAATCCAATCCGAGGCGCATTCCCGTGCTCCTCGGATCGGAGTTGCAGATCGGCATGGCTGCCATGAATATTTATTGCAATCAGAGGACAAGGTGCACATCGGAATGCATTTGTACACAATCGGACGTGATTCATCAGATGTAAACCCCCCCACTCAGTTGAAAATCGTAATTGCAGGACCCCCGGGAAGCTGCTGGAAAGGCTGTGGGAAAAACAGATCCGACTTTCAGTTCAGATATGTCTCATTAGTGGATGGGGGCCTAAGTATTAAAATATGGGTGCAGTGTGTATGGTGTGGGCCCCCCGTGTGCACTGTACACATTGCACCCATTACACAAACGCCAGTGGTCCTGGTCCTTGTGCAGAAGATACAGCTTGGATCACTAATCAGGGTGAACTAAGGAAACAACTGACTCTATTGCTATTTTTAATAGAGCTATTGGAAGGCTGAGTATGAATAATTACATTTTATTACAAAAATAAATGATACATCCCATTATCCATTTGAGTCACCATTTCTCTGTTACTGATGCAGTACAGTAATATTGCTTGCTTTGATTGCTGTGGGCCAGCAAAGTTGTGGCAGAATAACATGTTTTGCAAAGATGTGAAGTCTGGGCAATGTGATCATTGAGTTCAGCTTTTGGTTCAACATTCCATGGCCCCTTTCACACTGTAAGCCTCATGCTCCAGAACTGAGCACGCGTAAGTACAGCTGATGCAATGTCATACAAATTTCAGTTATATTTCCTCTTGTGAATGAAGAGAAGTATTTAGGCTGTAATGGAGCATTATCAATTAGCAAAGTTCACTGAAGGTATGCGTTGACAGAACTGTAGGCTATGCAGAGTTGGCAGGTAGCTTGCAGCAAATACACATATTTTCACATGTTTCATTTGCACCTACTATTGGCTGATGTTAGTGCACAATGATGATGATGATGATGACAAATATCAAATTAAGTAGTATTGACAAAACTGGGTGTTCATGCCACAAAGATGCAAACATTTAGTTCAGTGCATAGTCATACTATGTGGTAGCATCTATGGACAACTTGTCTACATCAGATCATATTTATTACCAGTTATTTATATAGCGCACACAAATTCCGCAGCGCTTTACAGTAGAGATGAGCGGGTTCGGTTTCTCTGAATCCGAACCCGCCCGAACTTCATGTTTTTTTTCACGGGTCCGAGCGACTCGGATCTTCCCGCCTTGCTCGGTTAACCCGAGCGCACCCGAACGTCATCATGACGCTGTCGGATTCTCGCGAGGCTCGGATTCTATCGCGAGACTCGGATTCTATATAAGGAGCCGCGCGTCGCCGCCATTTTCACACGTGCATTGAGATTGATAGGGAGAGGACGTGGCTGGCGTCCTCTCCATTTAGATTAGGGTTGAGAGAGAGAGAGAGAGATTGACCTGAGGCTGTGATACTGTAGAAGAGAGTGCAGAGTTTAGTGACTGACGACCACAGTGACCACCAGACAGTGCAGTTGTTTGTTTTATTTAATATATCCGTTCTCTGCCTGAAAAAAACGATACACACAGTGACTCAGTCACATACCATATCTGTGTGCACTGCTCAGCCCAGTGTGCTGCATCAATGTATATATATATCTGACTGTGCTCAGCTCACACAGCTTATAATTGTGGGGGAGACTGGGGAGCACTGCAGTGCCAGTTATAGGTTATAGCAGGAGCCAGGAGTACATAATATTATATTAAAATTAAACAGTGCACACTTTTGCTGCAGGAGTGCCACTGCCAGTGTGACTAGTGACCAGTGACCTGACCACCAGTATATATAATATTAGTAGTATACTATCTCTTTATCAACCAGTCTATATTAGCAGCAGACACAGTACAGTGCGGTAGTTCACGGCTGTGGCTACCTCTGTGTCGGCACTCGGCAGCCCGTCCATAATTGTATATACCACCTAAACGTGGTTTTTTTTTCTTTCTTTATAGTCATACTAGTTACGAGTATACTATCTCTTTATCAACCAGTCTATATTAGCAGCAGACACAGTACAGTGCGGTAGTTCACGGCTGTGGCTACCTCTGTGTCGGCACTCGGCAGCCCGTCCATAATTGTATATACCACCTAACCGTGGTTTTTTTTTCTTTCTTTATACATACATACTAGTTACGAGTATACTATCTCTTTATCAACCAGTCTATATTAGCAGCAGACACAGTACAGTGCGGTAGTTCACGGCTGTGGCTACCTCTGTGTCGGCACTCGGCAGCCCGTCCATAATTGTATATACCACCTAACCGTGGTTTTTTTTTCTTTCTTTATACATACATACTAGTTACGAGTATACTATCTCTTTATCAACCAGTCTATATATTAGCAGCAGACACAGTACAGTGCGGTAGTTCACGGCTGTGGCTACCTCTGTGTCGGCACTCGGCAGCCCGTCCATAATTGTATATACCACCTAACCGTGGTTTTTTTTTCTTTCTTTATACATACATACTAGTTACGAGTATACTATCTCTTTATCAACCAGTCTATATATTAGCAGCAGACACAGTACAGTGCGGTAGTTCACGGCTGTGGCTACCTCTGTGTCGGCACTCGGCAGCCCGTCCATAATTGTATATACCACCTAACCGTGGTTTTTTTTTCTTTCTTTATACATACATACTAGTTACGAGTATACTATCTCTTTATCAACCAGTCTATATATTAGCAGCAGACACAGTACAGTGCGGTAGTTCACGGCTGTGGCTACCTCTGTGTCGGCACTCGGCAGCCCGTCCATAATTGTATATACCACCTAACCGTTGTTTTTTTTTCTTTCTTTATACATACATACTAGTTACGAGTATACTATCTCTTTATCAACCAGTCTATATATTAGCAGCAGACACAGTACAGTGCGGTAGTTCACGGCTGTGGCTACCTCTGTGTCGGCACTCGGCAGCCCGTCCATAATTGTATATACCACCTAACCGTGGTTTTTTTTTCTTTCTTTATACATACATACTAGTTACGAGTATACTATCTCTTTATCAACCAGTCTATATTAGCAGCAGACACAGTACAGTGCGGTAGTTCACGGCTGTGGCTACCTCTGTGTCGGCACTCGGCAGCCCGTCCATAATTGTATATACCACCTAACCGTGGTTTTTTTTTCTTTCTTTATACATACATACTAGTTACGAGTATACTATCTCTTTATCAACCAGTCTATATATTAGCAGCAGACACAGTACAGTGCGGTAGTTCACGGCTGTGGCTACCTCTGTGTCGGCACTCGGCAGCCCGTCCATAATTGTATATACCACCTAACCGTGGTTTTTTTTTCTTTCTTTATAGTCATACTAGTTACGAGTATACTATCTCTTTATCAACCAGTCTATATTAGCAGCAGACACAGTACAGTGCGGTAGTTCACGGCTGTGGCTACCTCTGTGTCGGCACTCGGCAGCCCGTCCATAATTGTATATACCACCTAACCGTGGTTTTTTTTTCTTTCTTTATACATACATACTAGTTACGAGTATACTATCTCTTTATCAACCAGTCTATATTAGCAGCAGACACAGTACAGTGCGGTAGTTCACGGCTGTGGCTACCTCTGTGTCGGCACTCGGCAGCTCGTCCATAATTGTATATACCACCTAACCGTGGTTTTTTTTTCTTTCTTTATACATACATACTAGTTACGAGTATACTATCTCTTTATCAACCAGTCTATATATTAGCAGCAGACACAGTACAGTGCGGTAGTTCACGGCTGTGGCTACCTCTGTGTCGGCACTCGGCAGCCCGTCCATAATTGTATACTAGTATCCAATCCATCCATCTCCATTGTTTACCTGAGGTGCCTTTTAGTTGTGCCTATTAAAATATGGAGAACAAAAATGTTGAGGTTCCAAAATTAGGGAAAGATCAAGATCCACTTCCACCTCGTGCTGAAGCTGCTGCCACTAGTCATGGCCGAGACGATGAAATGCCAGCAACGTCGTCTGCCAAGGCCGATGCCCAATGTCATAGTACAGAGCATGTCAAATCCAAAACACCAAATATCAGTAAAAAAAGGACTCCAAAACCTAAAATAAAATTGTCGGAGGAGAAGCGTAAACTTGCCAATATGCCATTTACCACACGGAGTGGCAAGGAACGGCTGAGGCCCTGGCCTATGTTCATGGCTAGTGGTTCAGCTTCACATGAGGATGGAAGCACTCAGCCTCTCGCTAGAAAAATGAAAAGACTAAAGCTGGCAAAAGCAGTAGCACCGCAAAGAACTGTGCGTTCTTCGAAATCCCAAATCCACAAGGAGAGTCCGACTCCAATTGTGTCGGTTGCGATGCCTGACCTTCCCAACACTGGACGTGAAGAGCATGCGCCTTCCACCATTTGCACGCCCCCTGCAAGTGATGGAAGGAGCACCCGCAGTCCAGTTCCTGATAGTCAGATTGAAGATGTCAGTGTTGAAGTACACCAGGATGAGGAGGATATGGGTGTTGCTGGCGCTGGGGAGGAAATTGACCAGGAGGATTCTGATGGTGAGGTGGTTTGTTTAAGTCAGGCACCCGGGGAGACACCTGTTGTCCGTGGTAGGAATATGGCCGTTGACATGCCTGGTGAAAATACCAAAAAAATCAGCTCTTCGGTGTGGAAGTATTTCACCAGAAATGCGGACAACAGGTGTCAAGCCGTGTGTTCCCTTTGTCAAGCTGTAATAAGTAGGGGTAAGGATGTTAACCACCTCGGAACATCCTCCCTTATACGCCACCTGCAGCGCATTCATAATAAGTCAGTGACAAGTTCAAAAACTTTGGGTGACAGCGGAAGCAGTCCACTGACCAGTAAATCCCTTCCTCTTGTAACCAAGCTCACGCAAACCACCCCACCAACTCCCTCAGTGTCAATTTCCTCCTTCCCCAGGAATGCCAATAGTCCTGCAGGCAATGTCACTGGCAATTCTGACGAGTCCTCTCCTGCCTGGGATTCCTCCGATGCACCCTTGCGTGTAACGCCTACTGCTGCTGGCGCTGCTGTTGTTGCTGCTGGGAGTCGATGGTCATCCCAGAGGGGAAGTCGTAAGCCCACTTGTACTACTTCCAGTAAGCAATTGACTGTTCAACAGTCCTTTGCGAGGAAGATGAAATATCACAGCAGTCATCCTGCTGCAAAGCGGATAACTGAGGCCTTGACAACTATGTTGGTGTTAGACGTGTGTCCGGTATCCGCCGTTAGTTCACAGGGAACTAGACAATTTATTGAGGCAGTGTGCCCCCGTTACCAAATACCATCTAGGTTTCACTTCTCTAGGCAGGCGATACCGAGAATGTACACGGACGTCAGAAAAAGACTCACCAGTGTCCTAAAAAATGCAGTTGTACCCAATGTCCACTTAACCACGGACATGTGGACAAGTGGAGCAGGGCAGGGTCAGGACTATATGACTGTGACAGCCCACTGGGTAGATGTATGGACTCCCGCCGCAAGAACAGCAGCGGCGGCACCAGTAGCAGCATCTCGCAAACGCCAACTCTTTCCTAGGCAGGCTACGCTTTGTATCACCGCTTTCCAGAATACGCACACAGCTGAAAACCTCTTACGGCAACTGAGGAAGATCATCGCGGAATGGCTTACCCCAATTGGACTCTCCTGTGGATTTGTGGCATCGGACAACGCCAGCAATATTGTGTGTGCATTAAATATGGGCAAATTCCAGCACGTCCCATGTTTTGCACATACCTTGAATTTGGTGGTGCAGAATTTTTTAAAAAACGACAGGGGCGTGCAAGAGATGCTGTCGGTGGCCAGAAGAATTGCGGGACACTTTCGGCGTACAGGCACCACGTACAGAAGACTGGAGCACCACCAAAAACTACTGAACCTGCCCTGCCATCATCTGAAGCAAGAAGTGGTAACGAGGTGGAATTCAACCCTCTATATGCTTCAGAGGTTGGAGGAGCAGCAAAAGGCCATTCAAGCCTATACAATTGAGCACGATATAGTAGGTGGAATGCACCTGTCTCAAGCGCAGTGGAGAATGATTTCAACGTTGTGCAAGGTTCTGATGCCCTTTGAACTTGCCACACGTGAAGTCAGTTCAGACACTGCCAGCCTGAGTCAGGTCATTCCCCTCATCAGGCTTTTGCAGAAGAAGCTGGAGACATTGAAGGAGGAGCTAACACGGAGCGATTCCGCTAGGCATGTGGGACTTGTGGATGGAGCCCTTAATTCGCTTAACAAGGATTCACGGGTGGTCAATCTGTTGAAATCAGAGCACTACATTTTGGCCACCGTGCTCGATCCTAGATTTAAAGCCTACCTTGGATCTCTCTTTCCGGCAGACACAAGTCTGCTGGGGTTGAAAGACCTGCTGGTGACAAAATTGTCAAGTCAAGCGGAACGCGACCTGTCAACATCTCCTCCTTCACATTCTCCCGCAACTGGGGGTGCGAGGAAAAGGCTCAGAATTCCGAGCCCACCCGCTGGCGGTGATGCAGGGCAGTCTGGAGCGACTGCTGATGCTGACATCTGGTCCGGACTGAAGGACCTGACAACGATTACGGACATGTCGTCTACTGTCACTGCATATGATTCTCTCAACATTGATAGAATGGTGGAGGATTATATGAGTGACCGCATCCAAGTAGGCACGTCACACAGTCCGTACTTATACTGGCAGGAAAAAGAGGCAATTTGGAGGCCCTTGCACAAACTGGCTTTATTCTACCTAAGTTGCCCTCCCACAAGTGTGTACTCCGAAAGAGTGTTTAGTGCCGCCGCTCACCTTGTCAGCAATCGGCGTACGAGGTTACATCCAGAAAATGTGGAGAAGATGATGTTCATTAAAATGAATTATAATCAATTCCTCCGCGGAGACATTGACCAGCAGCAATTGCCTCCACAAAGTACACAGGGAGCTGAGATGGTGGATTCCAGTGGGGACGAATTGATAATCTGTGAGGAGGGGGATGTACACGGTGATATATCGGAGGGTGATGATGAGGTGGACATCTTGCCTCTGTAGAGCCAGTTTGTGCAAGGAGAGATTAATTGCTTCTTTTTTGGGGGGGGGTCCAAACCAACCCGTCATATCAGTCACAGTCGTGTGGCAGACCCTGTCACTGAAATGATGGGTTGGTTAAAGTGTGCATGTCCTGTTTTGTTTATACAACATAAGGGTGGGTGGGAGGGCCCAAGGACAATTCCATCTTGCACCTCTTTTTTCTTTTCTTTTTCTTTGCGTCATGTGCTGTTTGGGGAGGGTTTTTTGGAAGGGACATCCTGCGTGACACTGCAGTGCCACTCCTAGATGGGCCCGGTGTTTGTGTCGGCCACTAGGGTCGCTTATCTTACTCACACAGCTACCTCATTGCGCCTCTTTTTTTCTTTGCGTCATGTGCTGTTTGGGGAGGGTTTTTTGGAAGGGACATCCTGCGTGACACTGCAGTGACACTCCTAGATGGGCCCGGTGTTTGTGTCGGCCACTAGGGTCGCTTATCTTACTCACACAGCTACCTCATTGCGCCTCTTTTTTTCTTTGCGTCATGTGCTGTTTGGGGAGGGTTTTTTGGAAGGGACATCCTGCGTGACACTGCAGTGACACTCCTAGATGGGCCCGGTGTTTGTGGCGGCCACTAGGGTCGCTAATCTTACTCACACAGCTACCTCATTGCGCCTCTTTTTTTCTTTGCGTCATGTGCTGTTTGGGGAGGGTTTTTTGGAAGGGCCATCCTGCGTGACACTGCAGTGCCACTCCTAGATGGGCCCGGTGTTTGTGTCGGCCACTAGGGTCGCTTATCTTACTCACACAGCGACCTCGGTGCAAATTTTAGGACTAAAAATAATATTGTGAGGTGTGAGGTATTCAGAATAGACTGAAAATGAGTGGAAATTATGGTTTTTGAGGTTAATAATACTTTGGGATCAAAATGACCGCCAAATTCTATGATTTAAGCTGTTTTTTAGGTTTTTTGGAAAAAAACACCCGAATCCAAAACACACCCGAATCCGACAAAAAAAATTCGGTGAGGTTTTGCCAAAACGCGGTCGAACCCAAAACACGGCCGCGGAACCGAACCCAAAACCAAAACACAAAACCCGAAAAATTTCCGGCGCTCATCTCTACTTTACAGAGAATATTTAGTCATTCACATCAGTCTCTGCCCCAGTGGAGCTTACAATCTATATTCCCTATCACATGTCTCTATGTTCATTTTTATGTGGAATATATGCTTTAAATAAAGCTATGGAATTTGTATGACTGATCAGGGCCGTCTTTTCGTATGGGCTCAATGGGCTCTTGCCCAAGGGCCCCAGGAGTATAAGGGCCCTAGGCTGATAGCTGAGGGTCCCCTCTTTCCAGGGGTACCAGATTTTTGAAAATCGGGCCAGGGGAACCAGAGATATTTGACTTCAAAGCAATGGTCCCCATCAGAGCCTGTTAATTGCTCTTCTTAGCCAGATATCTTGGGTTCTGTCTGACTTAGAGTTTTGTGAGGGTATATTCCAAAAGCTAGGACTCTCCCCTCTTGGTGGACACTGGCAGCTTGTCTCTACTATGCCCAGAACCAGAGGTATCAGCCTTCCAGCAGCTGGTCCCTGCTCCAGCTCCACATGCCTGGTATGCAGATTTATATTTTCATTGATGGATTGCTCTGGCTTCTGAACTCTGATCCACAAGTCCCCAGTACCTCCTGAAAGGTGTAACTCTTTAGTGCGTTTATCCCATTCAAAGCTAAGAAATCTATTCCCAGGAACTGGAGATATCTGCAGTCAAGCAAGCTGCCCTCCCACCGGAAAATGGTGAATATAAAGCACACTATCCACCCCTCCCCTACGTACCAAAAACCCCCTACCACCCTGGAAGTCATGTACCGGGTCCCTTCATTCAGCCCAATGCCTCCTTATACAGTTTAGTGTTCCCTCCGCCGCCTCTGTGCAGTAAAGGATTAATCAGCAGAAATAACTGCTCCAGGTCCTACATGCTGAGCAGAAGATAGAACACCCACTACCGCCCGCGGGACATCAAAGCTGCCGCTAATAGCACCCCCAACCCCTACCGCTGGAGGATAGGTAGGGGCCCCAGTGCATTGTTGTGCCCAGGGGCCCACACTGCTGTTAAGACGGCCCTGTGACTGATCTAGATTTGGTGCACCATCATTAATAGTACTTCCGGTCGTTATTTTTCTTTTGCCACTGGCTAGTAGAAGCTGGTACACAACTTCTGATCATTGCAAGATTTACTTTGTCCGATTGCATTCAGTAATAGTCTTTCACAAACTTTTAGGAAATTATCATGTGGTCATTATGAATTTACACAAAAGGGAAAATGTGTATAACTATAATTATGCATCTGTATAAGCAGCATGTAAGGCTCATTATCAATGTTTCAGGTAGTTTAAGTTTATTCATTAATAAACAAAATTGTTCATATCTTTCAGTGTAATCAGCCAGTGTGTAGTGCCCAATACACCTAGCATCTACTCGTAATCCATCTATTCTACCTTTACTACTCTTGAACCTTGAAGTTTATTCTTTCACCACTGCAATAAGCAAGCCTTTTACTGGTGTGACTGTAATAATGAATTGGTTCCTAAATGAAAATCTTATTGCTGTGATACTTACAGGGCAGAAAATGTGATGGGTCATAAATAAGCCCCAGGATGGGTAAGCACCCACAAAGGAGGAATTAGGGGGATTTAGGTTGCATTAGGAGCTCTGTTAAATGTGTAACAATCACATACCGAAATGTATTAGGTACTTGCTAAGACTAATATGCCATATTTTGCTATTCATTTATATTGTTAGTTTCATTTAGCCAGTTATACTGGAATTTTTCTATCATAAATATTTTAATTTGCAAACTATAATAAAAATGATATCATTAATTCTGTGTTTTATGTTTCAAAACGCCGGTCTTTATTTGTTCCAGTTTGTGCGCATCCCTTTGTTTCGATTATTAGCCTGTTTGGTGGTGCTTGGGATAAATAATCTCGTATCCTAGTGTTGCCATGATTTATGAGAGACAATTGAAGGAGTTGTATACAGTGATTATATGGAGCAGTAGGAACGGTAAATAAAGGTGTTTTTCATCTTTTGTATGTCATTTTATGCGGTTTCAGTGGAGGTTTAAGAAACCTCTTTGGTAATTTCGGAAATGAAGAAATGTGAGGAATTTAAGTGAAAGTTCCCGTTTCACTGCCAGAGGCATGAAGAGAAATTGTTGCTGTGATCCCAGCTGCTGGAAAGCAAGTTGGATCTGTCTCTCTTTGCTGGGAGGTCACAGCCTGTGTTCTGTGAGCGATGAAGTGAGTCCAGCCGTTCAGGGAACTCTGTACAAATATTTTCTTACAATAAAGGGAATATCAGAGATTGCTGGTAGGGAGGGAGTGTTTGGTGGTAGATGGGCAAAACGAGGCCCAGAGGATGTTAGTGCTCCATCTGAACAGCAGCTACAAGCCATGAAATTTATTGGCTCTTAAATATACTGCAACGAAAAGTTTCTCAATTCCCTGAGTTCTACCACAAGGCAATAACCGTACTGTACATGAGTCTGAGAGACTCCTGAGTTGTAACTGGGACAATACCATGATTTGTATGAGGCAGCGCTTCAGTGTCTCATGTACTGAAGCATGACTCAACCCCAGTATGATAGAAATAAAACTGGTCTGACTATGTGGCTTTTTCTGCTGTTATACATCCTTTGTTCTTTATTAGCTAAAGAAAACACATTTGCATTACTATATTTTAGAGATGTGCACCGGAAATTTTTCGGGTTTTGTGTTTTGTTTTTGGATTCGGCCGTGTTTTGGATTCGGACGCATTTTGGCAAAACCTCCCTGAAAATATTTTGTCGGATTTGGGTGTGTTTTGGATTCGGGTGTTTTTTTTAAAAAAACCCTCAAAAACAGCTTAAATCATAGAATTTGGGGGTCATTTTGATCCTATAGTATTATTAACCTCAATAACCACAATTTCCACTCATTTCCAGTCTATTCTGAACACCTCACACCTCACAATATTATTTTTAGTCCTAAAATTTGCACCGAGGTCACTGGATGACTAAGCTAAGCGACCCAAGAGGGCGGCACAAACACCTGGTCCATCTAGGAGTGGCACTGCAGTGTCAGACAGGATGGCACTTCAAAAAATAGTCCCCAAACACCACATGATGCAAAGAAAAGAGAAAAAGAGGTGCACTGTGGTCGCTGGATGGCTAAGCTAAGCGACACAAACACCTCAATATCACTGGAATTATTCGTTCTAATCAATGGTATTATTGGTCCAAATCACTGGAAGAAAATGACAAAATCACTGGAATTATTCGTTCTAATCAATGGTATTATTGGTCCAAATCACTGGAAGAAAATGACAAAATCACTGGAATTATTTGTTCTAATCAATGGTATTATTGGTCCAAATCACTGGAAGAAAATGACAAAATCACTGGAATTATTTGGCAAGATCACTGTAATTAATAATTATAAATCACTGATATTAATTGGTAAAATCTCGCTTTCGCCTGCCTAGTGAAGTGGAATCTAGATGGGATTTTGTACCTGGGACACAATAACTTCATCAATTGTCTAAATCCCACTGCACCAGTGGCGGATTTAGCGGGGGGCGATTAGGGCGAACGCCCCCCCCTACATATACCGGCACCGGGATGGAGGCCGGGTCCCGGCGCGGTATTGGGAATGGGGTGGACAGCGGTGCAGCGCGGCGGGGGACGAGGAGAGAGAGGAGCGTCCTGACTCGCGTACAGCGACCTCTGTTCTGACCACGCCCCCTCTTTCCTGTACGCGCGTCAGGACGCTCCCTCTCTGTCTTCGTCCTCCGCAGCGCTGCACCGCTCTGCACCCCGTTCCTAATATCCTGGCGGGCCCGGCCTCCATCTATGAGGTGGGAGTGTGTGTGAGTGTGTGTGTGAGTGAGTGTGTGTGAGTGAGTGTGTGTGTGTGTGTCTCCCATTTCTCCCCCCCCCCCCCCCCCTCTTCTCCCTGCATTATTTGGCTGAATTTTGCCTAGATTCTGTGTGCTATGTCATTTTTGCCTCATACAGTGTGCTATAATGTGATTTTTCCCTCATTCTGCGTGCTATCATGTGAATTTTGCCTCATTCTGCGTGCTATTATGTAATTTTTGCTTCATACAGTGTGCTATAATGGGATTTTCCCTCATTCTGCGTGCTATCATGTGAATTTTGCCTCATTCTGCGTGCTATAATGTCAATTTCGGCTCATTCTGCGTGCTATAGCGTCATTTTTGTCTCATACAGTGTGCTATAATGTGATTTTTTCCCTCATTCTGCGTGCTATCATGTGAATTTTGCCTCATTCTGCGTGCTATCATGTAATTTTTGCCTCATACAGTGTGCTATAATGTGATTTTTCCCTCATTCTGCGTGCTATCATGTGAACTTTGCCTCATTCTGCGTGCTATAATGTCAATTTCGGCTCATTCTGCGTGCTATAACGTCATTTTTGTCTCATACAGTGTGCTATAATGTGATTTTTCCCTCATTCTGCGTGCTATCATGTGAATTTTGCCTCATTCTGCGTGCTATCATGTAATTTTTGCCTCATACAGTGTGCTATAATGTGATTTTTCCCTCATTCTGCGTGCTATCATGTGAATTTTGCCTCATTCTGCGTGCTATAATGTCAATTTCGGCTCATTCTGCGTGCTATAACGTCATTTTTGTCTCATACAGTGTGCTATAATGTGATTTTTCCCTCATTCTGCGTGCTATCATGTGAATTTTGCCTCATTCTGCGTGCTATCATGTAATTTTTGCCTCATACAGTGTGCTATAATGTGATTTTTCGCTCATTCTGCGTGCTATCATGTGAATTTTGCCTCATTCTGCGTGCTATAATGTCAATTTCGTCTCATTCTGCGTGCTATAACGTCATTTTTGCCTCATACAGTGTGCTATGATGTGATTTTTCCCTCATTCTGCGTGCTATCGTGAATTTTCCCTCATTCTGCGTGCTATCATGTGAATTTCGGCTCATTCAGTGTGCTACAATGTGAATTTCGGCTCATTCAGTGTGCTATAATGTGAATTTCGGCTCATTCAGTGTGCTACAATGTGAATTTCGGCTCATTCAGTGTGCTATAATGTGAATTTCGGCTCATTCAGTGTGCTACAATGTGAATTTCGGCTCATTCAGTGTGCTATAATGTGAATTTCGGCTCATTCAGTGTGCTATGATGTGAATTTCGGCTCATTCAGTGTGCTACAATGTAAATTTCGGTTCATTCAGTGTGCTATGATGTGAATTTCGGCTCATTCAGTGTGCTATAATGTGAATTTCGGCTCATTCAGTGTTCTATGATGTGAATTTCAGCTCATACAGTGTGCTATAATGTGAATGTCGGCTCATTCAGTGTGCTATAATGTGAATTTCGGCTCATTCTGTGTGCTGTAGAAACAGAATTTGTCGGCAGATAAGAACCACTTGGCCCATCTAGTCTGCCCCCTTTTTTTTTTTTTTTTACATTATTTTTATCTCTAACCTTATCTGATCCTTATTTCTTTGTAAGAATATCCTTATGTCTATCCCATGCATGTTTAAATTGCCCTACTGTCTTATCCTCTACCACCCCTGATGGAAGGAATGGCGATTCGTCAGTCTGTATCACCAGTGCGCAGGGTTCTCTCCACTAACTGGCAACATTTTATTAGTAATGGCAACAATAGGAAATTTTAGAAGCGAACGGGAAGGGCATTACTAAGTGGGAGGGTCTATGATTAGGGGGAGGAGTCATCATTCTTAAACCGCCCCCCCTAAAAGTTAAGTCTAGATCCGCCACTGCACTGCACTAATGGCGGAAAACGGGCGCACATCTAACAGCGCACTGATTATACTGAGAACTGATTATACTGATCACTGATGATACTACGGAGAACTGACACTGAGCAGCGAGAACAGCACTGGACTATTGTACCGTAGTATACTGGTCACCACAATGCAGCACACTGAGCACAGATATTATCAGCTGTATCTCACACATCGCTCAGTACAGATTACAGGATGTATAATCACCAGGTGTATAACACACGTCGCACAGTACAGTGTACAGTATGCAGCTCTGGAGGGATCAGTATTTGGCAGGAAGGTGAGGCCTGCCATGACAGGCGGCCGTATAGTATCAGCCAGCTCCAAATCTTTCAGTGTGTGGAGAGGGAGGGGGTGAGGGAAGGGAATGAGCGCTGGAGTGTCTGAGCGGAGGGCTTGGAAGTTCAGGGGGAGTGAGGCGGGAGCTGCTCTTCCATAGCAGCGCACAGTGGTGGTGACGGAGTCTGACAAAGGAGGGAGGAGGAGGATTGTGGCAACTGGCCGCAGGGGAGCACTGTGCCGCAGCCATCACCTGCAGGGGGAGTGGAGGGAAACACATCCTATCTGCCCCAGATAAGTGACTTCTGATCAGAGCAATTGAGGGTCGGAGTTTTTCTGAAAGGTGGAAAGGAAGGGGTTCTTTTTCATGTAGACTGGAAGGACTACAACAAACTTGGAGTGACTACACTTTTCACCCTAGTTCGGCAGCCCTGCTGCCCTTTAATACGCAGATGAATGAAGACTCCATTTGGAAAGGCGGCCGCTCAGCGATCAAGAGCTGATGCAGCACATGCAGGTGTTTCTGCAAATATGATGAAAAAAAGAACATCTCATAAGAAACATCGAAACAATATGGGACCAAGTAAACCAATCTCCCAGCCAAGGCGAAATATTGTAGGCTGTAGAATACAGCATGGGTGGAAAGAGGGCAGTGGGCCAATAACCCAGTGGAAAAGAAAAGTTCTGGATCAAGTACCAGTGAATCCCCCCTCTATTTTATAAAGTATGATGGATTTGATTGTGTCTATGGACTTGAGCTTCACAAGGATGAAAGGGTGTCTGCTCTTGAAGTTCTACCAGACAGAGTTGCCTCATCCCGAGTCAGCGATGCCCATTTGGCTGACACAATGATTGGTAAAGCAGTGGAGCATATGTTTGAAACAGAGGATGGTTCCAAGGATGAGTGGCGAGGTATGGTATTAGCACGAACACCTATTATGAACACATGGTTTTATTATTATATAACCTATGAAAAGGACCCAGTCTTATATATGTATCAACTTTTAGATGACAATAAAGAAGGAGATTTTCGGATCATGCCAGACTCAAATGATTCCCCTCCAGCTGAAAGAGAACCAGGGGAGGTTGTGGACAGCCTGGTGGGCAAGCAAGTGGAATATGCCAAAGAAGATGGCTCAAAAAGGACTGGCATGGGTATTCATCAAGTTGAAGCTAAACCATCTGTGTACTTCATTAAGTTTGATGACGATTTCCATAATTATGTCTACGATTTGGTGACGACATCCTAAATGGGGTGTAGTATGGTATGCCGGCGGTTGGGCTCCCGGCGACCAGCATACCGGCGCCGGGAGCCCGACCGCCGGCTTACCAACAGTGTGGCGAGCGCAAATGAGCCCCCACGAGGGAAAATAAGTGTCGGTATGCCGGCTGTCGATTCTGTACTTTTTTTTTTTTTGCCAAACGTAATCTAATGTAAACATTTGTAGAAAGTCGCTGCTTTCTGATTACAGAAATGCTCAGATATTCCTGCGAATCCACAATCCCTTCCCAGAGGAAAAAGAAATTGAGAAACCGGTGTTTGAAAACATTTGTTCTCTTTCCCTTACAAAGGAACAAACCACTTTCCAAGAAGACTTACGATTTTGGGATTATGGAGACATAATGTTTTTGAATATAAATCCTAAAGCAGGTGGTGTATTAGAGCAAAAGAGTGCAAGAGACCAGCCATGCAGTTTCTGAAATATTATGACAAAACGTTACTGTATTTCCTAAGCACTCATTCCTAACTCTGCTAAGTACTGTTTGGTATACTGTATCTGGCTTCCATGAGGTAGTTGTCCATTATTTCAGCTTCCATTGACCTTTTTGAAAGCGGTAGAAGTTATCAATTCTTTTTTTTTATTTTTATTTTCCCCTATTTTTAATTTTCTCCTGCATAGCCCAGTAAAATGTTGCAATGTTAAGTATTGACTTATGCCTTCTAGGGGTCCACTTCTTCACCAAACCCAGCCAAATCTCATCCTAACCCGCTGTTCCACGTTCTCTATGTACCCCATCTGTGTCACCCATGTCTGTCTACCCCTCCCCATTAGATTGTAAGCTCTCACGAGCAGGGCCCTCTTCCCTCATGTGCTTATCCTTTGTCTTACTTTAATAATCTTCAATTGTACCACATCCAGCAGTCTTCTGCCACCTGATACTTATTCCAGTGTCATCTGCTGATGTAACTATGTTTATTTACCCTGTACTTGTCCTATACTGTCATCAACTGTAAGTTGCTGTTTTCCTGTTTGATTATTTATGTACTCTGTAATTGGGCACTGCGGAACCCTTGTGGCGCCATATAAATAAAGGATAATAATAATAATAATAATAATAATAATATATGGTGTATAATCCCCAGGTGTATCTCACACATCGCTCAGTACAGTATATAGGGTGTATAATCCCCAGGTGTATCTCACACATCACACAGTACAGTATATAGGGAGTATAATCCCCAGGTGTATCTCACACATCGCTCAGTACAGATTACAGGATGTATAATCACCAGGTATAACACACGTCGCACAGTACAGTATACAGGGTGTATAAGTAATTACCAGGTGTATTACACACATCGCACAGTACAGTATATAGGGTGTATAATCCCAACGTGTATCTCACACATCGCTCAGTACATTATACAGGGTGTATAATCACCAGGTGTATCACAAACGTTGCACAGTACAGTATACAGAGTGTATAATCCCCAGGTGTATCTCACACATCGCTCAGTACAGATTACAGGATGTATAAAATCACCAGATGTATAACACATGTTGCACAGTACAGTATACATACTGGTCACAACAATGCAGCAGATATTGAGCACTGATCAGGATACTAGAAGTGACACAGAGCTGCAAGATACAGCAATGGCGTACTGTACTGTAATATATGTATACTGCTGGTCACCAAAATGCTGCACTGTCCTACTATATACTGCTCACAATAATGCAGCACAGAGATAGTATACTTGAAACAGAGCTGCAAGATACAGCAATGGCCTACTGTACTGTACTATATGTATACTGCTGGTCACCAAAATGCTGCACTGTCCTACTATATACTGCTCACAATAATGCAGCACAGAGATAGTATACTTGACACAGAGCTGCAAAGCAATGGCCTACTGTACTGTACTATATGTATACTGCTGGTCACCAAATTGCTGCACTGTCCTACTATATACTGCTCACAATAATGCAGCACAGAGATAGTATACTTGACACAGAGCTGCAAGATACAGCAATGGCCTACTGTACTGTACTATATGTATACTGCTGGTCACCAAAATGCTGCACTATCCTACTATATACTGCTCACAATAATGCAGCACAGATATAGTATACTTGACACAGAGCTGCAAGATACAGCAATGGCCTACTGTACTGTACTACTATAATAATATTATGGTGGTCCCCAGCCCACACAATGCAGCACACTGAGCACAGATATTTGCAGCACACTTAGCACAGATATGGAGCGTTTTCAGGCAGAGAACGTAGATATTGTCAGCACACTGAGCACAGATATTTGCAGCACACTGAGCACAGATATTTGCAGCACACTGAGCACAGATTACGGATCTTTTCAGGGAGAGAACGCAGCCAATCCTCTCCATTCAATCTCCAATGCACGAGTGAAAATGTCGGCGACTCGCGGCTCATTATACAGAAAATGAATCTCGCGAGAATCCGACAGCGGGATGATGGCATTCGTGCGCGTTCGGGTTAACCGAGCAAGGCTGCCTCGGAACCGTGTAAAATAGGTGAAGTTCGGGGGGGTTCGGATCTCGGAGAACCGAACCCGCTCATCTCTACTATATTTGCAAAAGTTTTCACCCCCCTTAGCTTTTTTACCTATTTTGTTAAATTACAACCTGTAATTTAATTTATTTTTTAATCTGAGTTTTATGTGATGGATCTGCACAAAATAGTCTAAGTTGGTGAAGTGAAATGAGAAAAAATGTATATAAAAAATAATTTTTATAAATAAAAATTTGAAAATTGGCATGTGAATATGTATTCACCCGCTTTGCTATGAAGCCCCTCAAAAGTTCTGGTGCATCCAATTACCTTCAGAAGTCACATAATTAGTGAAATTAAGTCCACCCGTGTGCAATCTAAGTGTCACATGATCTGTCAGTATAAACACACCTTTTCTGAAAGGCCTCAAAGCCTGCAACACCACTAAGCAAGAGGCATCACACCATGAAGACCAAGGAGCTCTCAAAACAAGTCAGGGACAAAGTTGTTGAGAAGTACAAGTCAGGGTTGGGTTATAAAAAAATATCCAAATCTTTGATGATCCCCCGGAGCACCATCAACTCCATCATCTTCAAATGGAAAGAACATGGTACCACAACAAACCTGCCAAGAGAGGGCCGGTCACAAAAACTCACAGACCAGGCAAGAAAGGGTATTTATCAGAGATGCAGCACAGAGACCAAAGGTAACCCTGAAGGAGCTGCAGAGTTCCACAGCAGAGACTGGTGTATCTGCGCATGTGACCACAATAAGCCGTACACTTCACAGAGCTGGGTTTTATGGAAGAGTGGCAAGAAAAAAAGCCATTACTTAGTGTTAAAAATAAGAAGGCACATTTTTAGTTTGTCAAAAGGCATGTGGACGACTCCTCAAATGTATAGAGGAAGGTGCTCTGGTCAGATGAGATTAAAATTGAACTTTTTGGCCACCAGGGAAAACGCTGTGTCTGGCTCAAACCCAACACATCCCATGACCCCAAGAACACTATCCCCACAGTGAAACATGGTGGTGGAAGCATCATGCAATGGTGACTGGGAAACTGTTTAGAGTCGAGGGAAAGATGGATGGTGCTAAATACAGGGATATTCTTGAGCAAAACCTGTTTCAGTCTGCCTGTGATTTGAGACTGGGACGGAGGTTCACCTTCCAGCAGGAGAATGACCCGAAGCATACTGCTAAAGCAACACTCGAGAAGTTTAAGGGAAAACATTTAAATGTGTTGGAATGGCCTAGTCAAAGCCCAGATCTCAATCCAATTGAGAATCTGTGGTCAGACTTGAAGATTGCTGTTCACAAGCGCAAACCATCCAACATGAAGTAGCTGGAGCAGTTTTGCCTTGAGGAATGGGCAAAAATCCCAGTGGCAAGATGTAGCAAGCTCATAGAAACGTATCCAAAGCGACTTGCAGCTGTAATTGCCGCAAAACGTGGCTCTACAAAGTACTAAATTTAGGGGGTGAATAGTTATGCATGGTGAAGTTTTCTGTTACTTTGTTCTATTTGTTTGCTTCACCATTAAAAAAAAAACATCTTCAAAGTTGTAGCCATGTTCTATGAATGAACTGATGCAAACCTTCAAACAATCCATTTTAATTCCAGGTTGTGAGGCAACAAAACATGAAAAATGCAGAGGGGGGTGAATATTTTAGCAAGGCACTGTAAAACCCCTTTCACACTGCACAAATAACCAAGTATTGACTCGGCTGTGCGGTGTGAAAGGGGTCACTCCCAAACTCCCGGGTCGCCTGCCCCGGTATTTTAACCCGGGAATAAAGAAGGGTCAGGTACAGTGTGAACGGGTTGCAGGTCGATGCGACCCAGGACCTTTTCAGAGTATAAGCAGAGACAGCATGGTAGAGATGAGCGCCTGAAATTTTTCGGGTTTTGTGTTTTGGTTTTGGGTTCGGTTCCGCGGCCGTGTTTTGGGTTCGAACGCGTTTTGGCAAAACCTCACCGAATTTTTTTTGTCGGATTCGGGTGTGTTTTGGATTCGGGTGTTTTTTTCAAAAAACACTAAAAAACAGCTTAAATCATAGAATTTGGGGGTCATTTTGATCCCAAAGTATTATTAACCTCAAAAACCATAATTTACACTCATTTTCAGTCTATTCTGAATACCTCACACCTCACAATATTATTTTTAGTCCTAAAATTTGCACCGAGGTCGCTGTGTGAGTAAGATAAGCGACCCTAGTGGCCGACACAAACACCGGGCCCATCTAGGAGTGGCACTGCAGTGTCACGCAGGATGGCCTTCCAAAAAACCCTCCCCAAACAGCACATGACGCAAAGAAAAAAAGAGGCGCAATGAGGTAGCTGTGTGAGTAAGATTAGCGACCCTAGTGGCCGACACAAACACCGGGCCCATCTAGGAGTGGCACTGCAGTGTCACGCAGGATGTCCCTTCCAAAAAACCCTCCCCAAACAGCACATGACGCAAAGAAAAAAAGAGGCGCAATGAGGTAGCTGTGTGAGTAAGATTAGCGACCCTAGTGGCCGACACAAACACCGGGCCCATCTAGGAGTGGCACTGCAGTGTCACGCAGGATGTCCCTTCCAAAAAACCCTCCCCAAACAGCACATGACGCAAAGAAAAAAAGAGGCGCAATGAGGTAGCTGACTGTGTGAGTAAGATAAGCGACCCTAGTGGCCGACACAAACACCGGGCCCATTTAGGAGTGGCACTGCAGTGTCACGCAGGATGTCCCTTCCAAAAAACCCTCCCCAATCAGCACATGATGCAAAGAAAAAGAAAAGAAAAAAGAGGTGCAAGATGGAATTGTCCTTGGGCCCTCCCACCCACCCTTATGTTGTATAAACAAAACAGGACATGCACACTTTAACCAACCCATCATTTCAGTGACAGGGTCTGCCACACGACTGTGACTGATATGACGGGTTGGTTTGGACCCCCCCCAAAAAAGAAGCAATTAATCTCTCCTTGCACAAACTGGCTCTACAGAGGCAAGATGTCCACCTCATCATCACCCTCCGATATATCACCGTGTACATCCCCCTCCTCACAGATTATCAATTCGTCCCCACTGGAATCCACCATCTCAGCTCCCTGTGTACTTTGTGGAGGCAATTGCTGCTGGTCAATGTCTCCGCGGAGGAATTGATTATAATTCATTTTAATGAACATCATCTTCTCCACATTTTCTGGATGTAACCTCGTACGCCGATTGCTGACAAGGTGAGCGGCGGCACTAAACACTCTTTCGGAGTACACACTTGTGGGAGGGCAACTTAGGTAGAATAAAGCCAGTTTGTGCAAGGGCCTCCAAATTGCCTCTTTTTCCTGCCAGTATAAGTACGGACTGTGTGACGTGCCTACTTGGATGCTGTCACTCATATAATCCTCCACCATTCTATCAATGTTGAGAGAATCATATGCAGTGACAGTAGACGACATGTCCGTAATCGTTGTCAGGTCCTTCAGTCCGGACCAGATGTCAGCATCAGCAGTCGCTCCAGACTGCCCTGCATCACCGCCAGCGGGTGGGCTCGGAATTCTGAGCCTTTTCCTCGCACCCCCAGTTGCGGGAGAATGTGAAGGAGGAGATGTTGACAGGTCGCGTTCCGCTTGACTTGACAATTTTGTCACCAGCAGGTCTTTCAACCCCAGCAGACATGTGTCTGCCGGAAAGAGAGATCCAAGGTAGGCTTTAAATCTAGGATCGAGCACGGTGGCCAAAATGTAGTGCTCTGATTTCAACAGATTGACCACCCGTGAATCCTTGTTAAGCGAATTAAGGGCTCCATCCACAAGTCCCACATGCCTAGCGGAATCGCTCCGTGTTAGCTCCTCCTTCAATGTATCCAGCTTCTTCTGCAAAAGCCTGATGAGGGGAATGACCTGACTCAGGCTGGCAGTGTCTGAACTGACTTCACGTGTGGCAAGTTCAAAGGGCATCAGAACCTTGCACAACGTTGAAATCATTCTCCACTGCGCTTGAGACAGGTGCATTCCACCTACTATATCGTGCTCAATTGTATAGGCTTGAATGGCCTTTTGCTGCTCCTCCAACCTCTGAAGCATATAGAGGGTTGAATTCCACCTCGTTACCACTTCTTGCTTCAGATGATGGCAGGGCAGGTTCAGTAGTTTTTGGTGGTGCTCCAGTCTTCTGTACGTGGTGCCTGTACGCCGAAAGTGTCCCGCAATTCTTCTGGCCACCGACAGCATCTCTTGCACGCCCCTGTCGTTTTTTAAAAAATTCTGCACCACCAAATTCAAGGTATGTGCAAAACATGGGACGTGCTGGAATTTGCCCATATTTAATGCACACACAATATTGCTGGCGTTGTCCGATGCCACAAATCCACAGGAGAGTCCAATTGGGGTAAGCCATTCCGCGATGATCTTCCTCAGTTGCCGTAAGAGGTTTTCAGCTGTGTGCGTATTCTGGAAAGCGGTGATACAAAGCGTAGCCTGCCTAGGAAAGAGTTGGCGTTTGCGAGATGCTGCTACTGGTGCCGCCGCTGCTGTTCTTGCGGCGGGAGTCCATACATCTACCCAGTGGGCTGTCACAGTCATATAGTCCTGACCCTGCCCTGCTCCACTTGTCCACATGTCCGTGGTTAAGTGGACATTGGGTACAACTGCATTTTTTAGGACACTGGTGAGTCTTTTTCTGACGTCCGTGTACATTCTCGGTATCACCTGCCTAGAGAAGTGGAACCTAGATGGTATTTGGTAACGGGGGCACACTGCCTCAATAAATTGTCTAGTTCCCTGTGAACTAACGGCGGATACCGGACGCACGTCTAACACCAACATAGTTGTCAAGGCCTCAGTTATCCGCTTTGCAGCAGGATGACTGCTGTGATATTTCATCTTCCTCGCAAAGGACTGTTGAACAGTCAATTGCTTACTGGAAGTAGTACAAGTGGGCTTACGACTTCCCCTCTGGGATGACCATCGACTCCCAGCAGCAACAACAGCAGCGCCAGCAGCAGTAGGCGTTACACGCAAGGATGCATCGGAGGAATCCCAGGCAGGAGAGGAATCGTCAGAATTGCCAGTGACATGGCCTGCAGGACTATTGGCATTCCTGGGGAAGGAGGAAATTGACACTGAGGGAGTTGGTGGGGTGGTTTGCGTGAGCTTGGTTACAAGAGGAAGGGATTTACTGGTCAGTGGACTGCTTCCGCTGTCACCCAAAGTTTTTGAACTTGTCACTGACTTATTATGAATGCGCTGCAGGTGACGTATAAGGGAGGATGTTCCGAGGTGGTTAACGTCCTTACCCCTACTTATTACAGCTTGACAAAGGGAACACACGGCTTGACACCTGTTGTCCGCATTTCTGTTGAAATACCTCCACACCGAAGAGCTGATTTTTTTGGGTATTTTCACCTGGCATGTCAACGGCCATATTCCTCCCACGGACAACAGGTGTCTCCCCGGGTGCCTGACTTAAACAAACCACCTCACCATCAGAATCCTCCTGGTCAATTTCCTCCCCAGCGCCAGCAACACCCATATCCTCCTCATCCTGGTGTACTTCAACACTGACATCTTCAATCTGACTATCAGGAACTGGACTGCGGGTGCTCCTTCCAGCACTTGCAGGGGGCGTGCAAATGGTGGAAGGCGCATGCTCTTCACGTCCAGTGTTGGGAAGGTCAGGCATCGCAACCGACACAATTGGACTCTCCTTGTGGATTTGGGATTTCGAAGAATGCACAGTTCTTTGCTGTGCTGCTTTTGCCAGCTTGAGTCTTTTCATTTTTCTAGCGAGAGGCTGAGTGCTTCCATCCTCATGTGAAGCTGAACCACTAGCCATGAACATAGGCCAGGGCCTCAGCCGTTCCTTGCCACTCCGTGTCGTAAATGGCATATTGGCAAGTTTACGCTTCTCCTCCGACAATTTTATTTTAGGTTTTGGAGTCCTTTTTTTTCTGATATTTGGTATTTTGGATTTGACATGCTCTGTACTATGACATTGGGCATCGGCCTTGGCAGACGACGTTGCTGGCATTTCATCGTCTCGGCCATGACTAGTGGCAGCAGCTTCAGCACGAGGTGGAAGTGGATCTTGATCTTTCCCTAATTTTGGAACCTCAACATTTTTGTTCTCCATATTTTAATAGGCACAACTAAAAGGCACCTCAGGTAAACAATGGAGATGGATACTAGTATACAATTATGGACTGCCTGCCGAGTGCAGACACAGAGGTAGCCACAGCCGTGAACTACCGTACTGTACTGTGTCTGCTGCTAATATAGACTGGTTGATAAAGAGATGTCTATGTAACTATGTATGTATAAAGAAGAAAGAAAAATAAACCACGGTTAGGTGGTATACAATTATGGACGGACTGCCTGCCGAGTGCAGACACAGAGGTAGCCACAGCCGTGAACTACCGTACTGTACTGTGTCTGCTGCTAATATAGACTGGTTGATAAAGAGATGTCTATGTAACTATGTATGTATAAAGAAGAAAAAAAAAAAAACCACGGTTAGGTGGTATACAATTATGGACGGACTGCCTGCCGTGTGCAGACACAGAGGTAGCCACAGCCGTGAACTACCGTACTGTACTGTGTCTGCTGCTAATATAGACTGGTTGATAAAGAGATGTCTATGTAACTATGTATGTATAAAGAAGAAAGAAAAAAAAACCACGGTTAGGTGGTATACAATTATGGACGGACTGCCTGCCGAGTGCAGACACAGAGGTAGCCACAGCCGTGAACTACCGTACTGTACTGTGTCTGCTGCTAATATAGACTGGTTGATAAAGAGATGTCGTAGTAGTATGTATGTATAAAGAAGAAAAAAAAACCACGGTTAGGTGGTATACAATTATGGACGGACTGCCTGCCGAGTGCAGACACAGAGGTAGCCACAGCCGTGAACTACCGTACTGTGTCTGCTGCGACTGGATGATAAATTATATAAAAAATATATATATATCACTACTGCAGCCGGACAGGTATATATTATATATTATATAATGACGGACCTGCTGGACACTGTCTGTCAGCAGAATGAGTTTTATTTTTATAGAATAAAAAAAACAACAACACACAAGTGAAGTCACACGACGAGTGTTTAACTTTTTCAGGCAATCACTATATAAGTATACTACTAACTATACTGGTGGTCAGTGTGGTCAGGTCACTGGTCAGTCACACTGGCAGTGGCACTCCTGCAGCAAAAGTGTGCACTGTTTAATTTTAATATAATATTATGTACTCCTGGCTCCTGCTATAACCTATAACTGGCACTGCAGTGCTCCCCAGTCTCCCCCACAATTATAAGCTGTGTGAGCTGAGCAGTCAGACAGATATATAATATATATATAGATGATGCAGCACACTGGGCTGAGCCTGAGCAGTGCACACAGATATGGTATGTGACTGAGTCACTGTGTGTATCGCTTTTTTCAGGCAGAGAACGGATATATTAAATAAACTGCACTGTCTGGTGGTCACTCACTATATAATATTATGTACTCCTGGCTCCTGCTATAACCTATAACTGGCACTGCAGTGCTCCCCAGTCTCCCCCACAATTATAAGCTGTGTGAGCTGAGCAGTCAGACAGATATATAATATATATAGATGATGCAGCACACTGGGCTGAGCCTGAGCAGTGCACACAGATATGGTATGTGACTAAGTCACTGTGTGTATCGCTTTTTTCAGGCAGAGAACGGATATATTAAATAAACTGCACTGTCTGGTGGTCACTCACTAGTAAACTCTCTGCACTCTCTACACTTCTACAGTACTCCTCCTAGTCCTAAGCTCCAGTAAATCTCTCTCTCTTATAATCTAAATGGAGAGGACGCCAGCCACGTCCTCTCCCTATCAATCTCAATGCACGTGTGAAAATGGCGGCGACGCGCGGCTCCTTATATAGAATCCGAGTCTCGCGATAGAATACGAGCCTCGCGAGAATCCGACAGCGTCATGATGACGTTCGGGCGCGCTCGGGTTAACCGAGCAAGGCGGGAAGATCCGAGTCGCTCGGACCCGTGAAAAAAAACATGAAGTTCGGGCGGGTTCGGATTCAGAGAAACCGAACCCGCTCATCTCTACAGCATGGAGATGATCTCATCTCCCAGCGCCACCTTTGCACTCGCCCCTGATGTCGCCAGCGCTGACTCTGCCCCCCACCTCAGTGGCAAACACAGGATTTAGCGAGGGGGGTTTCCATGGGTGTGTATGTATATGTGCATGTATGTATGTATGTGTAATATATATATATATATATATATATATATATATATATACATATACACACAGTGGTCGAAGTGGAAATTTTGAAGTGGGGGTCTGCTAAAGTCAAGGACGTAATTATGTGCGCCTTCGGCACGCTCCAGAAAAGGGGGCATGGTCACCCTAAGGGGGCGTGGGCGTCCAAAGGGGGCACGTCCAGTGTAGTAGAACCCCTTATACTATCTAGTACTGGTGCCCCTTTCACCTTATAGCACACGGTAGAAGCTGAAATTCACATTATAGCACACGGTACGAGCTGAAATTCACATTATAGCACACAGGCCCTCATTCCGAGTTGTTCGCTTGCAAGCTGCTTTTAGCAGCTTTTCACACGCTAAGCCGCCGCCCTCTGGGAGTGAATCTTAGCTTATCAAAATTGCGAACGAAAGATTCACAATATTGCGAAAAATTCTCTGTGCAGTTTCTGAGTAGCTCGAGACTTACTCTGCCAGTGCGATCAGTTCAGTGCTTGTCGTTCCTGGTTTGACGTCACAAACACACCCAGCGTTCGCCCAGACACTCCCCCGTTTCTCCAGCCACTCCCGCGTTTTTCCCAGAAACTGTAGCGTTTTTTCACACACTCCCATAAAACGGCCAGTTTCCGCCCAGAAACACCCACTACCTGTCAATCACATTACGATCACCAGAACGAAGAAAAAACCTCGTAATGCCGTGAGTAAAATACCTAACTGCATAGCAAATTTACTTGGCGCAGTCGCAGTGCGGACATTGCGCATGCGCATTAGCGACTAATCGCTCCGTTGCGAGAAAAAAATAACGAGCTAACAACTCGGAATGACCCCCATGGTACGAGCCAAAACTCACATTGTAGCACACTGAATGAGCCGAAATTCACATTGTAGCACACTGAATGAGCCGAAATTCACATTATAGCACACGGTACGAGCCGAAACTCACATTGTAGCACACTGAATGAGCCGAAATTCACATTGTAGTACACTGAATGAGCCGAAACTCGCATTGTAGTACACTGAATGAGCCAAAATTCACATTGTAGCACACTGAATGAGCCGAAACTCACATTGTAGCACACTGAATGAGCCGAAACTCACATTGTAGCACACTGAATGAGCCGAAACTCACATTGTAGCACACTGAATGAGCCGAAATTCACATTGTAGCACACTGAATGAGCCGAAATTCACATTGTAGCACACTGAATGAGCCGAAACTCACATTGTAGCACACTGAATGAGCCGAAACTCACATTATAGCACACTGAATGAGCCGAAATTCACATTGTAGCACACTGAATGAGCTGAAATTTTGACAGCAGGGACAGCCAGAGTGACGACAGGGAGAGAGAGAGTGACAACAGGGAGAGAGAGAGTGACAACAGTGACGACAGGGAGAGAGAGTGACGACAGTGAGAGAGTGACGACAGTGATGACAGGGAGAGAGAGTGATGACAGGGAGAGAGAGTGATGACAGTGACGACAGGGAGAGAGAGTGACGACAGAGAGAGGGTGACGACAGGGAGAGAGAGTGACGACAGGGAGAAAGAGTGACGACAGGGAGAAATAGTGACGATAGTGACGACAGGGAGAGAGAGTGATAACACGGAGAGAGAGTGACGACAGTGACGACAGGGAGAGAGTGATGACAGGGAGAGATAGTGACGACAGGGAGAGAGAGTGACGACAGTGACAACAGGGAGAGAGAGAGTGACGACAGTGACGACAGGGAGAGAGAGTGACGACAGTGACGACAGGGAGAGAGAGTGATGACAGTGACGACAGGGAGAGAGAGTGACGACAGTGACGACAGGGAGAGTGACGACAGTGACGACAGGGAGAGAGAGTGACGACAGGGAGAGAGAGTGATGACAGGGAAAGAGAGTGACGACAGTGATGACAGTGAGAGAAAGTGACGACAGGGAGAGAGGTGACAGCAGGGGAACATTACCTAATTTGTTGCTGGTGGCTGGTAGCAGTGAGCGATGGGCTGCTGGCGGTGGCGGGCGGCTGGTGGCTGGCGGCGAGCAACGTGCGGTGAGCGGAAGGTGGCGGCTGGAGGTGAGCGGCGTGCAGTGGGTGCCGGCCACCGCACAGGGACAGGGAGCACAATATGCAGCAGGATGGCCACTTCCCTTGCCTCCTTCTGCACTTTCAGTGCATTTCCGCCCCACTTCGACCACTATATATATATATATATATATATATATACACACACACATACATACATGTGTATATATATATATATATATATACATATACACACACACACATACATACATACATACATATATACCACATTCAAACATACATACATAAACACACACATATACACAAGTACACATCCATACATATATGCTGTACATACACCAGTGCACAAACACACAGGCATACTGTACATACAAATAAACAAATACACACATAAACACTGGCTGCAAACTTACTAGAGATGAGCGCCTGAAATTTTTCGGGTTTTGTGTTTTGGTTTTGGGTTCGGTTCCGCGGCCGTGTTTTGGGTTCGAACGCGTTTTGGCAAAACCTCACCGAATTTTTTTTGTCGGATTCGGGTGTGTTTTGGATTCGGGTGTTTTTTTCAAAAAACACTAAAAAACAGCTTAAATCATAGAATTTGGGGGTCATTTTGATCCCAAAGTATTATTAACCTCAAAAACCATAATTTACACTCATTTTCAGTCTATTCTGAATACCTCACACCTCACAATATTATTTTTAGTCCTAAAATTTGCACCGAGGTCGCTGTGTGAGTAAGATAAGCGACCCTAGTGGCCGACACAAACACCGGGCCCATCTAGGAGTGGCACTGCAGTGTCACGCAGGATGTCCCTTCCAAAAAACCCTCCCCAAACAGCACATGACGCAAAGAAAAAAAGAGGCGCAATGAGGTAGCTGTGTGAGTAAGATTAGCGACCCTAGTGGCCGACACAAACACCGGGCCCATCTAGGAGTGGCACTGCAGTGTCACGCAGGATGTCCCTTCCAAAAAACCCTCCCCAAACAGCACATGACGCAAAGAAAAAAAGAGGCGCAATGAGGTAGCTGACTGTGTGAGTAAGATTAGCGACCCTAGTGGCCGACACAAACACCGGGCCCATCTAGGAGTGGCACTGCAGTGTCACGCAGGATGTCCCTTCCAAAAAACCCTCCCCAATCAGCACATGATGCAAAGAAAAAGAAAAGAAAAAAGAGGTGCAAGATGGAATTGTCCTTGGGCCCTCCCACCCACCCTTATGTTGTATAAACAAAACAGGACATGCACACTTTAACCAACCCATCATTTCAGTGACAGGGTCTGCCACACGACTGTGACTGATATGACGGGTTGGTTTGGACCCCCCCCAAAAAAGAAGCAATTAATCTCTCCTTGCACAAACTGGCTCTACAGAGGCAAGATGTCCACCTCTTCTTCACCCTCCGATATATCACCGTGTACATCCCCCTCCTCACAGATTATCAATTCGTCCCCACTGGAATCCACCATCTCAGCTCCCTGTGTACTTTGTGGAGGCAATTGCTGCTGGTCAATGTCTCCGCGGAGGAATTGATTATAATTCATTTTAATGAACATCATCTTCTCCACATTTTCTGGATGTAACCTCGTACGCCGATTGCTGACAAGGTGAGCGGCGGCACTAAACACTCTTTCGGAGTACACACTTGTGGGAGGGCAACTTAGGTAGAATAAAGCCAGTTTGTGCAAGGGCCTCCAAATTGCCTCTTTTTCCTGCCAGTATAAGTACGGACTGTGTGACGTGCCTACTTGGATGCGGTCACTCATATAATCCTCCACCATTCTATCAATGTTGAGAGAATCATATGCAGTGACAGTAGACGACATGTCCGTAATCGTTGTCAGGTCCTTCAGTCCGGACCAGATGTCAGCATCAGCAGTCGCTCCAGACTGCCCTGCATCACCGCCAGCGGGTGGGCTCGGAATTCTGAGCCTTTTCCTCGCACCCCCAGTTGCGGGAGAATGTGAAGGAGGAGATGTTGACAGGTCGCGTTCCGCTTGACTTGACAATTTTGTCACCAGCAGGTCTTTCAACCCCAGCAGACCTGTGTCTGCCGGAAAGAGAGATCCAAGGTAGGCTTTAAATCTAGGATCGAGCACGGTGGCCAAAATGTAGTGCTCTGATTTCAACAGATTGACCACCCGTGAATCCTTGTTAAGCGAATTAAGGGCTGCATCCACAAGTCCCACATGCCTAGCGGAATCGCTCCCTTTTAGCTCCTCCTTCAATGCCTCCAGCTTCTTCTGCAAAAGCCTGATGAGGGGAATGACCTGACTCAGGCTGGCAGTGTCTGAACTGACTTCACGTGTGGCAAGTTCAAAGGGCATCAGAACCTTGCACAACGTTGAAATCATTCTCCACTGCACTTGAGACAGGTGCATTCCACCTACTATATCGTGCTCAATTGTATAGGCTTGAATGGCCTTTTGCTGCTCCTCCAACCTCTGAAGCATATAGAGGGTTGAATTCCACCTCGTTACCACTTCTTGCTTCAGATGATGGCAGGGCAGGTTCAGTAGTTTTTGGTGGTGCTCCAGTCTTCTGTACGTGGTGCCTGTACGCCGAAAGTGTCCCGCAATTTTTCTGGCCACCGACAGCATCTCTTGCACGCCCCTGTCGTTTTTTAAAAAATTCTGCACCACCAAATTCAAGGTATGTGCAAAACATGGGACGTGCTGGAATTTGCCCATATTTAATGCACACACAATATTGCTGGCGTTGTCCGATGCCACAAATCCACAGGAGAGTCCAATTGGGGTAAGCCATTCCGCGATGATCTTCCTCAGTTGCCGTAAGAGGTTTTCAGCTGTGTGCGTATTCTGGAAAGCGGTGATACAAAGCGTAGCCTGCCTAGGAAAGAGTTGGCGTTTGCGAGATGCTGCTACTGGTGCCGCCGCTGCTGTTCTTGCGGCGGGAGTCCATACATCTACCCAGTGGGCTGTCACAGTCATATAGTCCTGACCCTGCCCTGCTCCACTTGTCCACATGTCCGTGGTTAAGTGGACATTGGGTACAACTGCATTTTTTAGGACACTGGTGAGTCTTTTTCTGACGTCCGTGTACATTCTCGGTATCGCCTGCCTAGAGAAGTGGAACCTAGATGGTATTTGGTAACGGGGGCACACTGCCTCAATAAATTGTCTAGTTCCCTGTGAACTAACGGCGGATACCGGACGCACGTCTAACACCAACATAGTTGTCAAGGACTCAGTTATCCGCTTTGCAGTAGGATGACTGCTGTGATATTTCATCTTCCTCGCAAAGGACTGTTGAACAGTCAATTGCTTACTGGAAGTAGTACAAGTGGGCTTACGACTTCCCCTCTGGGATGACCATCGACTCCCAGCGGCAACAACAGCAGCGCCAGCAGCAGTAGGCGTTACACGCAAGGATGCATCGGAGGAATCCCAGGCAGGAGAGGACTCGTCAGAATTGCCAGTGACATGGCCTGCAGGACTATTGGCATTCCTGGGGAAGGAGGAAATTGACACTGAGGGAGTTGGTGGGGTGGTTTGCGTGAGCTTGGTTACAAGAGGAAGGGATTTACTGGTCAGTGGACTGCTTCCGCTGTCACCCAAAGTTTTTGAACTTGTCACTGACTTATTATGAATGCGCTGCAGGTGACGTATAAGGGAGGATGTTCCGAGGTGGTTAACGTCCTTACCCCTACTTATTACAGCTTGACAAAGGGAACACACGGCTTGACACCTGTTGTCCGCATTTCTGGTGAAATACCTCCACACCGAAGAGCTGATTTTTTTGGTATTTTCACCTGGCATGTCAACGGCCATATTCCTCCCACGGACAACAGGTGTCTCCCCGGGTGCCTGACTTAAACAAACCACCTCACCATCAGAATCCTCCTGGTCAATTTCCTCCCCAGCGCCAGCAACACCCATATCCTCCTCATCCTGGTGTACTTCAACACTGACATCTTCAATCTGACTATCAGGAACTGGACTGCGGGTGCTCCTTCCAGCACTTGCAGGGGGCGTGCAAATGGTGGAAGGCGCATGCTCTTCACGTCCAGTGTTGGGAAGGTCAGGCATCGCAACCGACACAATTGGACTCTCCTTGTGGATTTGGGATTTCAAAGAACGCACAGTTCTTTGCGGTGCTTTTGCCAGCTTGAGTCTTTTCAGTTTTCTAGCGAGAGGCTGAGTGCTTCCATCCTCATGTGAAGCTGAACCACTAGCCATGAACATAGGCCAGGGCCTCAGCCGTTCCTTGCAACTCCGTGTGGTAAATGGCATATTGGCAAGTTTACGCTTCTCCTCCGACAATTTTATTTTAGGTTTTGGAGTCCTTTTTTTACTGATATTTGGTGTTTTGGTTTTGACATGCTCTGTACTATGCCATTGGGCATCGGCCTTGGCAGACGACGTTGCTGGCATTTCATCGTCTCGGCCATGACTAGTGGCAGCAGCTTCAGCACGAGGTGGAAGTGGATCTTGATCTTTCCCTAATTTTGGAACCTCAACATTTTTGTTCTCCATATTTTAATAGGCACAACTAAAAGGCACCTCAGGTAAACAATGGAGATGGATGGATTGGATACTAGTATACAATTATGGACGGGCTGCCGAGTGCCGACACAGAGGTAGCCACAGCCGTGAACTACCGCACTGTACTGTGTCTGCTGCTAATATATAGACTGGTTGATAAAGAGATAGTATACTCGTAACTAGTATGTATGTATAAAGAAAGAAAAAAAAACCACGGTTAGGTGGTATATACAATTATGGACGGGCTGCCGAGTGCCGACACAGAGGTAGCCACAGCCGTGAACTACCGCACTGTACTGTGTCTGCTGCTAATATATAGACTGGTTGATAAAGAGATAGTATACTCATAACTAGTATGTATGTATAAAGAAAGAAAAAAAAAACCACGGTTAGGTGGTATATACAATTATGGACGGGCTGCCGAGTGCCGACACAGAGGTAGCCACAGCCGTGAACTACCGCACTGTACTGTGTCTGCTGCTAATATATAGACTGGTTGATAAAGAGATAGTATACTCGTAACTAGTATGTATGTATAAAGAAAGAAAAAAAAAACACGGTTAGGTGGTATATACAATTATGGACGGGCTGCCGAGTGCCGACACAGAGGTAGCCACAGCCGTGAACTACCGCACTGTACTGTGTCTGCTGCTAATATAGACTGGTTGATAAAGAGATAGTATACTCGTAACTAGTATGTATGTATAAAGAAAGAAAAAAAAACCACGGTTAGGTGGTATATACAATTATGGACGGGCTGCCGAGTGCCGACACAGAGGTAGCCACAGCCGTGAACTACCGCACTGTACTGTGTCTGCTGCTAATATATAGACTGGTTGATAAAGAGATAGTATACTCGTAACTAGTATGTATGTATAAAGAAAGAAAAAAAAACCACGGTTAGGTGGTATATACAATTATGGACGGGCTGCCGAGTGCCGACACAGAGGTAGCCACAGCCGTGAACTACCGCACTGTACTGTGTCTGCTGCTAATATATAGACTGGTTGATAAAGAGATAGTATACTCGTAACTAGTATGTATGTATAAAGAAAGAAAAAAAAAACCACGGTTAGGTGGTATATACAATTATGGATGGGCTGCCGAGTGCCGACACAGAGGTAGCCACAGCCGTGAACTACCGCACTGTACTGTGTCTGCTGCTAATATATAGACTGGTTGATAAAGAGATAGTATACTCGTAACTAGTATGTATGTATAAAGAAAGAAAAAAAAACCACGGTTAGGTGGTATATACAATTATGGACGGGCTGCCGAGTGCCGACACAGAGGTAGCCACAGCCGTGAACTACCGCACTGTACTGTGTCTGCTGCTAATATATAGACTGGTTGATAAAGAGATAGTATACTCGTAACTAGTATGTATGTATAAAGAAAGAAAAAAAAAACCACGGTTAGGTGGTATATACAATTATGGACGGGCTGCCGAGTGCCGACACAGAGGTAGCCACAGCCGTGAACTACCGCACTGTACTGTGTCTGCTGCTAATATATAGACTGGTTGATAAAGAGATAGTATACTCGTAACTAGTATGTATGTATAAAGAAAGAAAAAAAAACCACGGTTAGGTGGTATATACAATTATGGACGGGCTGCCGAGTGCCGACACAGAGGTAGCCACAGCCGTGAACTACCGCACTGTACTGTGTCTGCTGCTAATATAGACTGGTTGATAAAGAGATAGTATACTACTAATATTATATATACTGGTGGTCAGGTCACTGGTCTCTAGTCACACTGGCAGTGGCACTCCTGCAGCAAAAGTGTGCACTGTTTTAATATAATATTATGTACTCCTGGCTCCTGCTATAACCTATAACTGGCACTGCAGTAGTGCTCCCCAGTCTCCCCCACAATTATAAGCTGTGTGAGCTGAGCAGTCAGACAGATATATAATATATATTATATAGATGATGCAGCACACTGGCCTGAGCCTGAGCAGTGCACACAGATATGGTATGTGACTGACTGAGTCACTGTGTGTATCGCTTTTTTCAGGCAGAGAACGGATATATTAAATAAACTGCACTGTGTGTCTGGTGGTCACTCACTATATAATATATTATGTACTCCTGGCTCCTGCTATAACCTATAACTGGCACTGCAGTAGTGCTCCCCAGTCTCCCCCACAATTATAAGCTGTGTGAGCTGAGCAGTCAGACAGATATATATAATATTATATATAGATAATAGATGATGCAGCACACTGGCCTGAGCCTGAGCAGTGCACACAGATATGGTATGTAACTGAGTCACTGTGTGCTGTGTATCGCTTTTTTCAGGCAGAGAACGGATTATAAATAAAACTGGTGGTCACTATCAGCAAAACTCTGCACTGTACTGAGTACTCCTAATGCTCCCCCAAAATTAGTAAATCAAGTGTCTCTCTAATCTATTCTAAACGGAGAGGACGCCAGCCACGTCCTCTCCCTATCAATCTCAATGCACGTGTGAAAATGGCGGCGACGCGCGGCTCCTTATATAGAATCCGAGTCTCGCGATAGAATCCGAGCCTCGCGAGAATCCGACAGCGTCATGATGACGTTCGGGCGCGCTCGGGTTAACCGAGCAAGGCGGGAAGATCCGAGTCGCTCGGACCCGTGAAAAAAACATGAAGTTCTGGCGGGTTCGGATTCAGAGAAACCGAACCCGCTCATCTCTAAAACTTACATGATACATTAGGGCCTGGAAGAGCAGAAGGACGGCAGAGTGAGGACGGAGCGGAGGGAGCTGCTGTTGCTGAGCATGCGCAGCCAGCAGCTCCCCAGGCACATTCTGTAAGCAGAGAGCTCAGCTCTCTCTTGCTGCTGCAGCTCCGCTGTCGCGATCGCGGTAGCGGCTTTTGCTGAGACGGAGACAAAGCTGTCTCCGTCTCAAAATAGAAATCTCGGCTCATCGGGGGGGGGGGGGGTTTCCAGGTACTTGGAAACCCCCCTGCATGCGCCACTGCACCTACAATGGCAACCCGACCCGGCATATTTCTGGGTCGGAAAGCAGGCTGAAAAGGTCCAATCCTGGGTTGCACACAGGAAGGACCCGTTTCCAATTCCCGGATGTGACCTGGCATTGGGATGTGAAAGCGGTATAAGTCAGATTTACAATATCACTTTCTCTTACGTCCTAGAGGATGCTGGGGACTCCGTAAGGACCATGGGGTATAGACGGGCTCCGCAGGAGATAGGGCACCTAAAAAGAACTTTGACTATGGGTGTGCACTGGCTCCTCCCTCCATGCCCCTCCTCCAGACCTCAGTTAGATCTTGTGCCCAGAGGAGAATGGGTGCACTGCAGAGAGCTCTCCAGAGTTTTCTGTTGAAGAAGAATTTTGTTAGGTTTTTTATTTTCAGGGAGTCCTGTTGGCAACAGGCTCCCTGCATCGTGGGACCGAGGAGAGAGAAGCAGAGCTGGCTTGTCAAGTTGGGCACTGCTTCTAAGGCTACTGGACACCATTAGCTTCAGAGGGAGTCGGAATACAGGTCTCACCTGGGGCTCGTCCCGGAGCCGCGCCGCTGTCCTCCTCACAGATGCCGAAGATAGAAGCAGGATGAGAAGACAGAAGACATCTTAGGCGGCAGAAGACATCAGATCTTCATGAGGTAAGGCGCGCAGCGGTAAGCTGCGCGCCTTTGCTCCCAGTCACACACACACAGAGCAGCACTGAAGGGTGCAGGGCGCAGGGGGGGGGCGCCCTGGGCAGCAATAAACCTCACATTTGGGCAAATGCAGATTGATTAGGCTGCGGAGGCAGTAAATCTATGATCCCCCGCCATTTTTATTGAAAAATCACTGGGACCGAAGCCGCCATCGGGTGGGCGGGGCTTGATCCTCAGCACTAACCAGCGCCATTTTCTCCACAGAAGCTGCATGAGGAAAACGCTGGCTCCCTGGTCTCTCCCCTGCTGAACTTCACAGGCTGGAAAAAAGAGGAGGGGGGCACATTAGCGACGCAGTGAGTGGGAATTGGCCTATTATTATATAGAAAAGCGCTATCTGGTCATATTTTTTCCAGTGTTTTAAGCGCTGGTGTGTGCTGGCATACTCTCTCTCTGTCTCTCCTTAGGGCCTGGTTGGGGTTTTGTCCCCTTATAGGTTAATCCCTGTGTGTGTAGGGTGTCGGTACGTGTGTGTCGACATGTCTGAGGCGGAAGGCTTCTCCAAGGAGGAGGTGGAGCAAATGAGTGGTGTGTCCCCGTCGGTTGTGCCGACTCCGGATTGGATGGACATGTGGCATATGTTGAATGCAAGTGTGGCATCTTTACATAAAAGGCTTGATAAGGCTGAATTAGGGGGGACATCAGGGGGTCAATCATCGGATTGGACCGACTCACAGGGCCCGTCGGGGTCTCAAAAGCGTCCCTTAACACAAGACACTACTACCGACACGGATTCTGATTCCAGTGTTGACTACGACAAAGTAAAATTGCACCCTAGGGTGACTAAAACCATTCAGTGTATGATTGTGGCAATAAGGGATGTGTTGCATATTGAGGATGAACCCTCGGTCCCCGACACAAGGGTACACATGTTTAAGGAAAAGAAACAGATTATTAACTTTCCCACATCTCATGAATTGAATGATTTATTTGGAAAAGCTTGGGAGACTCCGGATAAGAGACCGCAGATCCCCAAAAGAATTTATATGGCATACCCCTTCCCTAAGCAGGACAGGTAGATTTGGGAATCACCCCCCACTGTGGACAAGGCCCTGACGCGCTTGTCCAAGAAAGTGGCGCTACTGTCTTCTGACACAGCGGCCCTTAAGGACCCTGCAGATCGCAGGCAAGAAACTACCTTAAAGTGTATTTATTCTCATACGGGTGCTGTGCTAAGACCAACAATTGCGTCGGCATGGGTGAGTAGCGCAATTGCAGCTTGGACAGATGAGCTGACAGATCAATTTGATAATATGGATAAGGATACTATATTCTTAACTCTAGCCCATATAAAAGACGCAGTCTTATTTATGAGGGATGCTCAAAGGGACATTGGATTGCTAGCTTCTAGGGCCAATGCCATGTCTATCTCAGCGAGAAGATCCTTATGGACTCGCCAATGGACGGGTGATGCGGATTCCAAAAAACATATGGAAGTACTACCCTATAAGGGTGATGTATTGTTTGGGGATGGGCTGACGGACCTGGTTTCCACAGCTACAGCAGGTAAATCAAATTTTTTACCATATATTCCCCAACAGCAAAAGAAAGTAACACCCTATCAGATGCAGTCCTTTCGGTCGCACAAGTCCAGAAGAGGTCGGGGATCCTCTTTCCTCGCCAGAGGTAAGGGCAGAGGCAAAAGAGTACCTGCTTCGGCAGGTGCCCAGGAACAAAAGTCCTCCCCGGCTGCTCCAAAACCCACAGCATGATGCTGGGGCTCCCCTGAGGGAGTCCGCACCGGTGGGGGCACTTCTTCGACTTTTCAGTCAGGACTGGGTCAGTTCAGACCTGAATCCCTGGGTGTTGGAAATAGTTTCCCAGGGTTACAAATTGGAATTCGAGGAGGTGCCCCCGCGCCGCTTTTTCAAATCGGCCCTACCAGCTTCCACATCGGAAAGGGATGTAGTGTTAGCTGCAATTCAAACGCTGTGTATACAGCAAATGATAATCAAGGTTCCCCTGCACCAGCAGGGAAGAGGTTACTACTCAACCCTATTTGTGGTCCCGAAACCGGACGGTTCGGTCAGACCTATTTTGAATCTGAAATCCCTAAACCTGTACATAAAAAGATTCAAATTCAAAATGGAATCACTCAGAGCGATAATAGCCAACATGGAGGAGGGGGAGTTTATGGTGTCTCTGGACATAAAGGATGCGTACCTTCATGTACCCATATATGCCCCCCATCAGGAATACCTGAGATTCGCTGTACAGGATTGTCATTACCAATTTCAGACGTTGCCGTTTGGACTTTCCACGGCACCGAGGATTTTCACCTAGATAATGGCGGAAATGATGGTGGTCCTGCGCAAGCATGGAGTCACAATTATCCCATACTTGGACGATCTCCTGATAAAAGCGAGATCAAGGGAGAAATTGCTGAGCAGTGTGGCGCTCTCTCTGAGAGTGCTCCAGCAACACGGTTGGATTCTAAATCTACCGAAGTCACAGTTGATTCCGACAACTCGACTACCGTTCCTAGGTGTGATACTGGATACGGAACAAATGAAGGTCTTCCTCCCAATAGAGAAAGCCCAGGACATCCAGAATATGGTCAGAGACCTGCTAAAACCGAAAAGCGTGTCAGTTCACCAATGCACTCGAGTTCTGGGAAAAATGGTGGCGGCCTACGAGGCCATTCCCTTCGGAAGGTTCCATGCAAGGACTTTTCAATGGGACCTTCTGGACAAGTGGTCCAGGTCCCATCTGCACTTACATCGGAAAATAACTCTGTCCCCAGGGGCCAGAGTGTCTCTCCTGTTGTGGTTGCAAAGTGCTCACCTGCTGGAGGGTCGCAGGTTCGGAATTCAGGATTGGATCCTGGTTACCACGGACGCGAGCCTCCGAGGATGGGGAGCGGTCACACAAGGAAAAAAATTTCAGGGTCTTTGGTCAGACCAGGAGTCCTGTCTACACATCAATGTGTTGGAACTCAGGGCCATTTACAACGGCCTTCGACAAGCGGAGAGTCTTCTTCGAAACCTACCGGTTCTGATTCAATCAGACAATGTCACAGCAGTGGCTCATGGGAACCGCCAAGGCGGGACAAGAAGCAGAGTCGCGATGGCGGAGGCCACAAGGATTCTTCGCTGGGCGGAAAATCATGTAAGCGCTCTGTCGGCTGTCTTCATTCCGGGAGTGGACAACTGGGAAGCAGACTTCCTCAGCAGACACGATCTCCATCCAGGAGAGTGGGGTCTTCATCAAGAAGTCTTTGCAGACATAACACGTCTTTGGGGAACTCCTCAAATAGACATGATGGCGTCACGCCTCAACAAAAAGCTTCGGAGGTACTGTGCCAGGTCTCGGGACCCTCAGGCAGTGGTGTCACGTCTGGCAGGGTTTGAGGATCCGGCAGCTGAGATTTGCCCGAGGAGGTAGCAGGCTGTGAATGAACCAGATGAGGGGGCTGGATATAGTTCCTTCGCATGGGACACGGAGCAATGAAGAACGTAGGCGGGGTTTGAGAGTCAATGGAAAGTATTTATTATGTACAGGGCTGAGGTAGAGAACCGAGGCTGAAGCACAATGGTTAAAGACGTGGCTGGAGGTGAAGAACTGTGGACTGTGATTTGAAAAACGAGACTGTAGATGATGAACTGTGGAACTGTGGATGGTAGTTGAAAACATGGCTGGAGACAAGGACTGTGGACTGTGGTTTGGAAAACGAGGCTTGAAGATAATAATCTGCAGGCTGTGGTCAGTGGTACAAAGGCGTGGCTGGTGAAGGAGATCTGTGGAGTGTGGCTTGAAAGACGAGGCAGAAGACCCGGGACCGACTGTGCCCAAAGAGTCTTACTGGACCGGGTTTTCCAGGAGCGCTTCCACAGGCAGTAACAGGCTAGAAACGGCAGGGCTGCAGCAGCAACAGAGAACCGACCAAGCAGGATCAGGAGGAACCAAAATACAGCAGGAATCCTGGGAGCACAGGCTAAAGCACCTACAACAGGGTTGTAACTTGAAGCACTGGCGTCCCTGTCCTAAACCAGCCCCCTTTTATAGGGAGAGCTTCCCCTGGATTGGCTGGAAGAAACAGGAAACAGGATCTATGCTTAAAACTTGGTCTCCAACATGGCGGCGCCCAGTAATGCAGACCTTTTTGCAAAGCCACATTGCTCACTGCCCCTGGTCTCCAAGCAACGGTTCAGCAAGTGCGACCCGCTGTAGCGGCGTCCCGCCACCACGAGCGGACCCCCTCACCGCCGCTACTGCTGCCCACGGATCCGGCGCAGCAGCCCACCTCCGCCGCTACCCGCACAACGCCAAGGAAGCCAGCCCCGCGGCCCCAGCGTACCGGTAAGACTCCGGACGCTGACAAGTGGCAGTAGATGCACTGATAACACCGTGGCTGTTCAAATCGGTCTACGTGTTTCCTCCTCTTCCTCTCATCACAAAAGTGTTGAGGATCATAAGGCAAAGAAACGTACAGACAACACTCGTTGTCCCAGACTGGCCTCGAAGGGCCTGGTACTCAGATCTACAAGAGATGCTCACAGGAGATCCCTGGCCTCTTCCTCTGAGGGAAGACCTGTTGCAACAGGGGCCCTGTGTATTTCAAGACTTACCGCGGTTACGTTTGATGGCATGGCGGTTGAACGCCGAATCCTAGCGAAAAAGGGGATTCCGGAATAGGTCATCCCTACTTTAATAAAGGCTAGGAAGGAGGTGACGGTTAAGCATTTTCACCGTATCTGGCGAAAGTATGTGTCTTGGTGTGAGACCAAGAATGCACCTACGGAAGATTTTCATCTGGGTCGTTTTCTCCACTTCCTACAGACAGGAGTGGATATTGGCCTGAAATTAGGCTCTGTTAAGGTGCAGATTTCGACCCTCTCGATTTTCTTTCAGAAGGAATTGGCTTCTCTTCCAGAAGTCCAGACGTTTGTAAAGGGAGTGCTGCATATCCAGCCCCTTTTGTGCCTCCAGTGGCACCATGGGACCTGAACGTGGTGTTGCAGTTCCTAAAATCACACTGGTTTGAACCGCTTAACAAGGTTGAGTTGAAATTTCTTACCTGGAAGGTGGTCATGCTGTTGGCCTTGGCATCAGCAAGGCGAGTGTCTGAATTGGCGGCTTTGTCACACAAATGCCCCTACTTGATTTTTCATGTGGATCGAGCTGAATTGAGGACACGTCTGCAATTTTTGCCTAAAGTGGTTTCTTCGTTCCATATGAATCAACCTATTGTGTTGCCTGTGGCTACAAGTGACCTGGAGGATTCCAGATCCCTGGATGTAGTCAGGGCCTTAAAGATTTATGTAGCCAGAACGGCTAAAATTAGGAAAACAGAGGCTCTGTTTGTCCTGTATGCTGCTAATAAGATTGGCGCACCTGCTTCGAAGCAGACTATTGCTGGCTGGATCTGTAATACGATTCAGCAGGCTCATTCTACGGCTGGCTTGCCGGTACCAAATTCGGTTAAAGCCCATTCCACTAGGAAGGTGGGCTCTTCTTGGGCGGCTGCCCGAGGCGTCTCGGCATTACAGCTTTGCCGAGCGGCGACTTGGTCGGGGTCAAACACTTTTGCTAAATTCTACAAGTTTGATACCCTGGCTGATGAGGACCTAGCGTTTGTTTAGTCGGTGCTGCAGAGTCATACGCACTCTCCTGCCCGATTGGATGCTTTGGTATAAACCCCATGGTCCTTACGGAGTCCCCAGCATCCTCTAGGACGTAAGAGAAAATAAGATTTTAAACCTACCGGTAAATCTATTTCTCCTAGTCCGTAGAGGATGCTGGGCGCCCGTCCCAGTGCGGAAACTCTGCAAGACTTGTATATATTTGTTGCTTACATAAGGGTTATGTTACAGTTGGAATAGGTCTTGGACTGTTACTGTCGTTTGTTCATACTGTTAACTGGTTATGTATTTTCCAGGTTACATGGTATGATTGGTGTGGGCTGGTATGAATCTTGCCCTTGGATTGCTAAATCCTGCCTTGTATTGTCCATCTCCTCTGAGCACAGTTCTCTAGCTGAGGTCTGGAGGAGGGGCATGGAGGGAGGAGCCAGTGCACACCCATAGTCAAAGTTCTTTTTAGGTGCCCTATCTTCTGCGGAGCCCGTCTATACCCCATGGTCCTTACGGAGTCCCCAGCATCCTCTACGGACTAGGAGAAATAGATTTTCCGGTAGGTTTAAAATCTTATTTTTTCACTGTTAACCAGTGGCATTTGCAGAGGTAAGGCTGCAGCACAGACCACAATTCAAATAGGGGAATCACACCAATTGCCTGTGAGTCCTGGCTGGTGATGTTTGGCAGTGTTTGGGATGACAGTTGCTGTGGCTCAACTTGAATTTTGGTCTGTGCTGCAGCCTCCCCTCTGGATCTGCCCCTGCAGTGCTAACTATCTTTGCAGAAATATTGTATAGTATCTGTGAGCTAAACACTATACCTGGAATTAATGTTGCATTTTACTTTAATTAATTATGTTTTAAAATAAGTTCTGCCAACATACTGTCTATTCTATGATTTATAGAAAAAATATTGCTTAGGAGATTGGTGGTGCCTCTCTACTTTGCAGCAGTGCAAAGTCAGAGCATGTGTGATTGGCTAGTCAGTAGGTATCCAGGGTAACAGGAACCTCCTTTATGTGCTGCAAATTGGTGAAGGCATACAGAGGGGAAGGTTAATATGTCACAGTGGGCATTAATGACTACTCCAATCCTATTACAATGGTTTCCTTAACAGATGGGATATGACATCAGCTGTCTGTAATTAAAAGAGCAGAAATTATTCAATCTCATTTTATTAATAGTACATTTACCATTATGCTTCTTATTAGAATCTGTAATTTCTGAGATTTAGTTATCCTATAACTGTAAAGTTGCACGATTATCTTTGGTTTATTAAACAGAATAAATAAATAAATATATATATATATATATATATATAAATATATATATATTTGTTCATTCTCATTCAATGAGATGTGTCATGATAATAATATATGTGCCACTAGTCAAATCTTCCAGATATGACAGTAAAACATGTAGTCCCTTTACTTTATGAACCAATGTGCTGACACTATTACATTGATTAAAGTTACAGTAGTTTACTCAGATACCTGCCTGCTTTTCCCACTTCTTAGTCATGTGAAGCCTGGCCATCCAGTCATATCAATTACATCAAATAGGAGCCATGCTTGTAAAGAAAAAGATGGGTGACAGAGAACTTGCGCGCTACGGTTCTAAAAGTGTGTTACCAGACAGCACCCAATGTGACAATCTGAGCGATGTTTCAATCGATGCGTTTGATGCTTTCCTCGTAATTTAAAATATCAACAAATAAAAGGAAAGAGAAAAAAAATCCATATAGTGTAATCCTATTTGAACCAATATTAATATATTCAAACACATAAAAACTGTAAGAGCATGTTCCTTCATTTATACATTAATTGTAAGAAATGGAGGCTTTATCAGACTGATGTGTGTTTCAAGCGTGTAGTAGTTCACTCTTAGACGTTTGTTCAATATCAACCTCAATGGTCCGAAAATTAATCAAACGTGGAAAAAAAAGAGAGTAGTGTTCCACATAGTGTAATACCGTACACACAATTTATTTAACAAACAATAGCATAAAAAACCCGATAGGTAAAAATGGAGGCTTTTACCAGATCGAGACACAACAAGAGCATGTACTTTAGATAGAAATGTAAGTGCCAGGGTTCCGGATATCCTGGTGCTCTGCTCAATTGCTGGAAACCGAAATGCAACACTCAATCCACTGTTACTCTCAGTCCACCTGTCACAGGCCAACGCGTATCGAGCAAGTGCTCTTCATCAGGGCAGTGTGACAGTGGAACTGCTGGACAGGTTTATATAGCATGGAGGTCAATCAATTCCTGTTCTAAAGGTCAAGTGTAGATAATTAGCTATAACAAATATAAATATACTAAAAAAAAACCTCATCAGAAACATTAAAATCTTGCACAAAACTAACATTTTATTAATCAATAAAAAAAATACAGTACATACTCCCCAAGCTCTCCCAACTCCCCAGGGTTCCCCCAAGCTCTCCCTGTAATGTGAATAGATGCTGTATGCGTGTACACGCCAATTACTCATGCGGCGGCAACAGCACGGCAGGCAGTTTTAGCAGGGAACCACTAAAGGGGCAAGTTAGCGTGAAGACTAGTTATATATACAGAATAACTTGCATGAATGGAGCTAGTCATCATGAAACCTTGCAAGATTATCAATTAGTTGAGTAATTTAAAAAATGTTTAAAGTAACTTTATAGGGATAATAACTTGACCAATCACATCACGACAAACTGTTTAGAGTTTTGCAGATATGTGTGATTTGAATATGTTAGCTTCTCATTGTAACTTGTAAGTAGAGATGTGCACCGGAAATTTTTCGGGTTTTGTGTTTTGGTTTTGGATTCGGTTTCGCGGCCGTGTTTTGGATTCGGACGCGTTTTGGCAAAACCTCCCTCAAATTTTTTTGTCGGATTCGGGTGTGTTTTGGATTCGGGTGGGTTTTTAAAAAAAAACAAAACCCTCAAAACAGCTTAAATCATAGAATTTGGGGGTAATTTTGATCCCATAGTATTATTAACCTCAATAACCATAATTTCCACTTATTTCCAGTTTATTCTGAACACCTCACACCACACAATATTTTTTTTAGTCCTAAAATTTGCAACGAGGTCTCTGGATGACTAAGCTAAGCGAATCAAGTGGGCGGCACAAACACCTGGCCCATCTAGGAGTGGCACTGCAGTGTCAGACAGGATGGCACTTCAAAAAATTAGCCCCAAACATCACATGATGCAGAAAAAAAAAAAAAAAAAGAGGTGCAAGATGGAATTGTCCTTGGGCCCTCCCACCCACCCTTATGTTGTATAAACAGGACATGCACACTTTAACAAATCCATAATTTCAGCCACAGGGTCTGCCACATGACTGTGGCTGAAATGACTGGTTGGTTTGGGCCCGCACCAAAAAAGAAGCAATCAATCTCTCCTTGTACAAACTGGCTCTACAGAGGCAAGATGTCCACCTCCTCCTCATCGTCCGATTCATCACCCCTTTCACTGTGTACATCCCCCTCCTCACAGAGTATTAATTCGTCCCCACTGGAATCCACCATCTCAGGTCCCTGTGTACTTTCTGGAGGCAATTGCTGGTGAATATCTCCACGGAGGAATGTATTATAATTCATTTTGATGAACATCATCTTCTCCACATTTTCTGGAAGTAACCTCGTACGCCGATCGCTGACAAGGTGACTGGCTGCACTAAACATTCTTTCGGAGTACACACTGGAGGGGGGGCAACTTAGGTAAAATAAAGCCAGTTTGTGCAAGGTCCTCCAAATTGCCTCTTTTTCCTGCCAGTATACGTACGGACTGTCTGACGTGCCTACAGTGATGCTGTCACTCATATAATCCTCCACCATTCTTTCAATGGTGACAGAATCATATGCAGTGACAGTTGACGACATGTCAGTAATCGTTGGCAGGTCCTTCAGTCAGGACCAGATGTCAGCACTCGCTCCAGACTGCCCTGCATCACCGCCAGTGGGTGGGCTCGGAATTCTTAGCCTTTTCCTCGCAGCCCCAGTTGCGGGAGAATGTGAAGGAGGAGCTGTTGACAGGTCACGTTCCGCTTGAGTTGACAAGTGTCTCACCAGCAGGTCTTTGAACATGTGCAGACTTGTGTCTGCCGGAAAGAGAGATACAACGTAGGCTTTAAACCTAGGATCGAGCACGGTGGCCAAAATGTAGTGCTCTGATTTCAACAGATTGACCACCCGTGAATCCTGGTTAAGCGAATTAAGGGCTCCATCCACAAGTCCCACATGCCTAGCAGGATCGCTCCGTTTTAGCTCCTCCTTCAATCTCTCCAGCTGCTTCTGCAAAAGCCTGATGAGGGGAATGACCTGACTCAGGCTGGCAGTGTCTGAACTGACTTCACGTGTGGCAAGTTCAAAGGGTTGCAGAACCTTGCACAACGTTGAAATCATTCTCCACTGTGCTTGAGTCAGGTGCATTCCCCCTCCTTTGCCTATATCATAGGCAGATGTATAGGCTTGAATGGCCTTTTGCTGCTCCTCCATCCTCTGAAGCATATAGAGGGTTGAATTCCACCTCGTTACCACCTCTTGCTTCAGATGATGGCGGGGCAGGTTCAGGAGTGTTTGCTGGTGCTCCAGTCTTCGGCACGTGGTGGCTGAATGCCAGAAGTGGCCCGCAATTCTTCGGGCCACCGACAGCATCTCTTGCACACCCCTGTTTTTTTTTAAATAATTCTGCACCACCAAATTCAATGTATGTGCAAAACATGGGACGTGCTGGAATTTGCCCACATGTAATGCACGCACAATGGGGGTCATTCCGAGTTGTTCATTCGTTATATTTTTCTTGCAACGGAGCGATTAGTCGCTAATGCGCATGCGCAATGTCCGCAGTGCGACTGCACCAAGTAAATTTGCTATGCAGTTAGGTTTTTTACTCACGGCATTATGAGGTTTTTTCTTCGTTCTGGTGATCGTAATGTGATTGACAGGAAGTGGGTGTTTCTGGGCGGAAACTGGCCGTTTTATGGGTGTGTGCGAAAAAACGCTACCGTTTCTGGGAAAAACGCTGGAGTGGCTGGAGAAACGGAGGAGTGTCTGGCCGAACGCTGGGTGTGTTTGTGACGTCAAACCAGGAACGAAACTGACTGAACTGATCGCAGTTGCCGAGTAAGTGTGGAGCTACTCAGAAACTGCTAAGAAGTGTCTATTCGCAATTTTGCTAATCTTTCGTTCGTAATTTTGATAAGCTAAGATTCACTCCCAGAAGGCGGCGGCTTAGCGTGTGCAAAGCTGCTAAAAGCAGCTTGCGAACGAACAACTCGGAATGAGGGCCCATATTGGTGGCGTTGTCCGATGTCACAAATCTTCAGGAGAGTTCAATTGGGGTAAGCCATTCTGCGATGATGTTCCTCAGTTTCCATAAGAGGTTGTCAGCTGTTTACCTCTTATGGAAAGCGGTGATACAAAGCATAGCCTGCCTAGGAACGAGTTGGCGTTTGCGAGATGCTGCTACCGGTGCCGCCACTGCTTTTTTTGCTGCGGGAGTCAATACATCTACCCAGTGGGCTGTCACAGTCATATAGTCCTGAGTCTGCCCTGCTCCACTTGTCCACATGTCCGTGGTTAAGTGGACATTGGGTACAACTGCATTTTTTAGGACACTGGTGTTTTTTTTTTCTGACGTCTTTGTACATTCTCGGTATCGCCTGCCTAGAGAAGTGGAATCTAGATGGTATTTGGTACCGGGAACACACTACCTCAAGCAATTCTTTAATTTCCTGTGAATTAACGGTGGATACCGGACACACGTTTAACACCAACACAGCTGCCAAGGCCTGAGTTATCCGCTTTGCAGCAGGATGACTGCTGTGATATTTCATCTTCCTTGCAAAGGACTGTTGGACAGTCAATTGCTTACTGGAAGTAGTTCAAGTGGTCTTCCGACTTTCCCTCTGGGATGACAATCGACTCGCAGCAGCAACAATAGCAGCGCCAGCAGCAGTAGGCGTTACACTCAAGGATCCATCGGAGGAATCCCAGTTAGGAGAGGACTCATCAGACTTGCCAGTGACATGGCCTGCAGGACTATTGGCTTTCCTGTCTAAGGAGGAAATTGACACTGAGGGAGTTGGTGGTGTGGTTTGCAGGAGCTTGGGTACAAGAGGAAGGGATTTAGTTGTCAGTGGACTGCTTCCGCTGTCACCCAAAGTTTTTGAACTTTTCAATGACTTCTGATGAATGCGCTCCAGGGGACGTATAAGGGAGGATGGTCCTAGGTGGTTAACGTCCTTACCCCTACTTATTACAGCTTGACAAAGGCAACACATGGCTTGATGCCTGTTGTCCGCATTTCTGTTAAATAATTCCACACCGAAGAGGTGTTTTTTTTTTTTAATTTGACCAGGCATGTCAATGGCCATATTCATGCCACGGATAACAGGTGTCTCCCCGGGTGCCTGACTTAAACAAACCACCTCACCATCAGAATCCTCCTTGTCAATTTCCTCCTCAGCGCCAGCAACAGCCATATCCTCATCCTGGTATACTTCAACAGTGACTTCTTCAATTTGACTATCAGGAACTTAACTGTGGGTGCTGCTTCCAGCACTTGCAGGGAGCGTGCAAATGGTGGAAGGCGCCACCTCTTCCCGTCCAGTGTTGGGAAGGTCAGGCATCGCAACCGACACAATTGGACTCTCCTTGGGGATTTGTGATTTAGAAGAACGCACATTTCTTTGGTGTGCTTTTGCCATCTTAACTCTTTTCAGTTTTCTAACGGGAGGATGAGTGCTTCCATCCTCATGTGAAGCTGAATCACTAGCCATGAACATAGGCCAGGGCCTCAGCCGTTCCTTGCCACTCCGTGTCGTAAATGGCATATTGGCGAGTTTACGCTTCTCCTCAGACACTTTTCATTTAGATTTTTGGGTCATTTTACTGAACTTTAGTTTTTTGGATTTTACATGCTCTCTACTATGACATTGGGCATCGGCCTTGACAGACGACGTTGATGGCATTTCATCATCTTGGCCATGACTAGTGGCAGCAGCTTCAGCATGAGGTGAACGCAGCCACATCCAGTATCTCTGTACTGCATTATTGTGAGCAGTATATAGTAGGACAGTGCAGCATTTTGGTGACCAGCAGTATACATATAGTACAGTACAGTAGGCCATTGCTGTATCTTGCAGCTCTGTGTCAAGTATACTATCTCTGTGCTGCATTATTGTGAGCAGTATATAGTAGGACAGTGCAGCATTTTGGTGACCAGCAGTATACATATAGTACAGTACAGTAGGCCATTGCTGTATCTTGCAGCTCTGTGTCAAGTATACTATCTCTGTGCTGCATTATTGTGAGCAGTATATAGTAGGACAGTGCAGCATTTTGGTGACCAGCAGTATACATATAGTATAGTACAGTAGGCCATTGCTGTTGATATATTACTGGCATATAATTCCACACATTAAAAAATGGAGAACAAAAATGTGGAGGGTAAAATAGGGAAAGATCAATATCCACTTCCACCTCGTGCTGAAGCTGCTGCCACTTGTCATGGCCGAGATGATAAAATGCCATCAACGTCGTCTACCAAGGCCGATGCCCAATGTCATAGTAGAGGGCATGTAAAATCCAAAAAACTAAAGTCAGTAAAATGACCAAAAAATGTAAATTAAAAGTGTCTGAGGAGAAGTGTAAACTTGCCAATATGCCATTTACGACACGGAGTGGCAAGGAACGGCTGAGGCCCTGGCCTATGTTCATGGCTAGAGGTTCAGCTTCACATGAAGATGGAAGCACTCATCCTCCCGCTAGAAAACTGGAAAGAGTTAAGATGGCAACAGCACAGCAAAGAACTGTGCGTTCTTCTAAATCACAAATCCCCCAAGGAGAGTCCAATTGTGTCGGTTGCGATGCCTGACCTTCCCAACAATGGACGGGAAGAGGTGGCGCCTTCCATCATTTGCACGCCCCCTGCAAGTGCTGGAAGGAGCACCCACAGTCCAGTTCCTGATAGTCAAATTGAAGATGTCACTGTTGAAGTACACCAGGATGAGGATATGGGTGTTGCTGGCGCTGAGGAGGAAATTGACAAGGAGGATTCTGATGGTGAGGTGGTTTGTTTAAGTCAGGCACCCGGGGAGACACCTGTTGTCCGTGAGATGAATATGGCCATTGACATGCCTGGTCAAATGCCCAAAAAATTCACCCCTTCGGTGTGGAATTATTTAAACAGAATTGCGGACAACAGGCGTCAAGCCGTGTGTTGCCTTTGTCAAGCTGTGATAAGTAGGGGTAAGGACGTTAACCACCTAGGAACATCCTCCCTTATAGGTCACCTGGAGCGCATTCATCAGAAGTCATTGACAAGTTCAAAAACTTTGGGTGACAGTGGAAGCAGTCCACTGACAACTAAATCCCTTCCTCTTGTACCCAAGCTCCTGCAAACCACACCACCAACTCCCTCAGTGTCAATTTCCTCCTTAGACAGGAATGCCAATAGTCCTGCAGGCCATGTCACTGGCAAGTCTGATGAGTCCTCTCCTAACTGGGATTCCTCCGATGGATCCTTGAGTGTAACGCCTACTGCTTGTCATGATCCTGACTGTAGTTCTCATATTTGGTGACTTACCCCTGCCATCTGTCCTGGATCCTGTTCCTTTTTGCTCACTGAGATAAACAGCATGCCAATACCATGAGTTTCCTTAGTTTTCTGCCTGGAAGGTAATAGTTAACGAGCTCCACCTGTGGTGATCTTCTGTGTGAGTCTGAATTCAGCAATCTGAAGTTTAGGCCTAAAAGGCCAGCATCCTGTGTTTGCAGAAGTTCAGGCTTCAGTGTTCTCTCGGCCTGCTAGGCCTCGCTCCACTTCACAGCCTAGTCTAGAGTACTCACATGACAGTGACTGTTTCACCTGACCCAGAGCTGTCCAATCCTGTGCCAGCCTGAGACTCTCTGAATCACCTGACACTGCTCACCAGTCACCAAGGACCAGGAAGTATAAGTCTGAAGGCTGGAGTTGGAAACGCTGCCAGTTCCTCGTGTCACACACAGCTCTGTGTGAGCTTTGAAGCTGAGCTCCTTAAAGGTAACCCTTGTACTTCAGTTCCTGTAAAAACTCTGTTCCTTTGTTACCCAGTTTGGATTACATTTGTGTTACCATTGATATCCAGTATTTCCACAAGTCTCAACTTAAAGGCACAGTTGCAGTGTTTCATCTTAAAGGCACAGTACAGTATTCCACAGTCTCAACTTAAAGACACAGCTGCAGTGTTTCATCTTAAAGGCACAATACGGTATTCCACAGTCTCAACTTAAAGGCACAGTTGCAGTGTTTCATCTTAAAGGTACAGTCGCAGTATTCCACAGTCTCAACTGAAAACAACAGCTGCGGTATTCTACCATCAGGGTTCTTCAGCCTCGTACTAGAGTTATAGCCACAGTCATCGTTCTACTTTCAGTTGCGTTTCCAGTTATATCTGGTACCAGCCCGCATTACAGTTGCATCCCAGTCTCACCAGCAGGGCTTAAAGTGGTCCTGGTGAGGTGGTGGAACTCTTGGAGGAAGACCATGGAGGCACCAGGACCTGAGGAAGGAGTTGGTGGCTGCAGCTCATCAGCAACACTAGTGCCGCCTGCAGGATCGGTTGACGCAGATGATGGAGTGGGCTTTTCTGTTGGAATTACTGTACAGGGCAATGGAGGAGGTGGAACTAGTTCCCCCTACCATTACAGGTGGTGGAACACAGTTCCACCTCATTCCCTCTCACTTTATCCCCTGCTCACCAGTAACCAGTCCATCTTACTATCTTGCCAGTAACCTTGAGTACATAAGCACCTACTCCTGTGACACTATATCCAGTACAGTCTCACCTATACATTCATCATCCTGCTATCAAAGTCCCTGGTGATCCAGTGGTCAGGATACGGCTTCCTCTGCTGAGGCCCGGGTTCGATCCCCGGTCAGGGATTGCTCCTTCTTCTTACTGATTCCTACAGACCAGCCTAATATTTACATAGTCCTCCAGTTGCCCGCACAGACTTCACTAACACCGGGTTCACAAAACCACAGTCATGACAGTAGGAACTGGCCACATGGACCCGGCCGAAAGTGTTTGTCTGACGCAGGACCTCCTAAGCAATATTGCAAGACGCTTGGAGGGTTTGGAGTCGACTCAACATCAATTGGCACAGTGTCTGCAGCGGAATTCGTTCTCCAGAGATTCTCTGACTTTCTGCACTAAGACTCCTGACCAACTGCAGATTTTCTACCAGATGTTATTACAGTTACAAGAACTTTTGTATAGTATTCTTTCTGTGATGCCTGATCTCTTCAAGAATACTACCAACGTTGTTGATCCTATTTTGTCCCATCCAGTTATTAAAGTCTCTTCCTCTGTGCAAGGAAAAGTTGTTCATCAGAGCTATCCATGGCCCAAGCTCTCTGAAGCTGAACATCAGCAGCGTAGGGAGCTACACCTCTGTCTTTACTGTGGAAATTCCGGTCATTTTGTTAAAGAATGCATTCTTCGCAAGCCAGGAAATGGTGACAAATCTCAGTATCATATCGCCCATGTCTACAAGTCATCCACAGTAGCCGATCCTGCTATTGCTGACGGGGGTGTCAAGAAGGCTACTCTGAAAGAGACTCAAATTTATGACTGGGGTCCGGTGATTAAAAGACCTTATCCCAAGTTGGGTGTCCAGAGAAGAATGTTCAAGCCATTAAGAGTCACAGAGGAGTCCGTGTCTACAGCCCAAGGAGGGGCGTCTGTGTCTACAGCCCAAGTAGGGGTGTCCGTGTCTACAGCCCAAGGAGGGGCATCCGTGTCTACAGCCCAAGGAGGGGCGTCCGTGTCTACAGCCCAAGGAGGGGCGTCCGTGTCTACAGCCCAAGGAAGGGCATCCGTGTCTACAGCCCCAGGAGGGGGTTTAGAGCGTCCACCCCCAGGAGGGGGTTTAGAGCTTCCAGCACCAGGAGGGGGTTTAGAGCTTCCAGCACCAGGAGGGGGTTTAGAGCGTCCAGCCCCAGGAGGGGGTTCCAAGTGTGCAGCCCAAGGAGGGTTATCCAGTGTTCAGGCTCTAGTCGGGGCATATGAGTCTTCTACTCAAAAAGGAGTATCTGATCTGTCAACCCCAGGAGGGGAGCTGGAGATAGCAACCCTGAGAGAGGTGTCTGATTCGTCAACCCCAGGAGGGGTCACCACAGTTTCAGCCCCAAGGGAGGTATCCAGAGTCAAGTTTCCAGATGGGAATCTTTGTGCTACAGATGCAGTTATGAACGGGATCCGGTCTGAAGATCGACAGTGTCTAGGTCGACAATGTTTAGGTCGACCACTATAGGTCGACAGTCACTAGGTCGACATGGATGGAAGGTCGACAGGGTTTCTAGGTCGACATGTGCTAGGTCGACAGGTCTAAAGGTCGACATGAGTTTTTCACATTTTTTCCTTTTTTTGAATTTTTTCATACTTAACGATCCACGTGGACGACGATTGGAACGGTAAAGTGTGCCGAGCGAAGCGAAGGCACCATGCCCGAAGCATGGCGAATGAAGTGAGCCATGCGAGGGGACGCGGTGACCTAATTTGGGATCCCGGTCACTTTACAAAGAAAACGACACCTAAAAAAAAAAATATCCTCATGTCGACCTTTAGACCTGTCGACCTAGAAACCCTGTCGACCTTCCATCCATGTCGACATAGTGACTGTCGACCTATAGTGGTCGACCTAAACATTGTCGACCTAGACACTGTCGATTTGATGAACCACACCCGTTATGAACTCCTGTTTGCCGTCTTCTCAGAACACCACCATGTTGGCATCCAGCATGGTTCAGGTCCAGGATAGACCATCTGAACACTAAAGTTCTACTCACTCCGGTTCCAGCCGGAATCCGTCTCCTCTGGTTTCAGCCGGTCCAGCAATACTAAAGGCCCAGCCTGGTCAGTCCGTCCCGGTTCCAGCCGGTCCAGCAATACTCCAGGTCCTGCCTGGTCAGTCCGTCCCGGTTCCAGCTGGTCCAGCAATACTCCAGGACCAGCCTGGTCAGCTCGTCCCGGTTCCAGCTGGTACAGCAATACTCCAGGACCAGCCTGGTCAGTCTCCTTTGGTTCCAGCCAATTCAAGTATCCTCGGATCCAATCTGGTCCTACTTGTCCAGCCCAAGATTTCTCCAGTTTCAGTCAGTTCAAGCTCATCTGAACTCAAACCAATTCCAAGCATTGGTCTGAGTAAAGGACTTTTGTCAGTTAGTCCCAGTAAAAGACTTCCACCATCTAGTTCTAAAATTAGACTTCAGTCTGTCTCTGATTCTCTTTCCTTGTCTTCCAGCACTGAGTACACAGCTTCTGCGGGGAATTCTAATATCTCTTTTCCTCGATGTTGGGATAATTCTGCTGTAGCATCTAAAGTCAAGAAAAATACCAAGGCTATTGACCTAATGTCTGAATGGGTACCTCAGTCTAATGTTGTTTCAGTGGCATCTGTTTCCTTGAGTCCAATTTCATCCTCCACTCAGTCTTCAGAACATTCAGCCAATGCTCCGTTTTCTGACCCATCGCTTTCTGAGCAAGATAATGCCTTGATGAACCAATACATTAGGAATTCAGGAATGCCAAGAATTGGAAAACAGTACAAAGACAACAGCCTGTTGATTTAAGTGTTGGTTATGTTTCCATTGATTCCACTCCAAGTTCCCTGTGTTGTTCTGAACTTGTTAATACAGCTTACAAAACGGATGTAGTTACTCCCAAAGAAGACTGGCATCTTCCAATAGACTTGGACTCAGAATTTGATCCAGTTTATGATGCTACTTCTTTCAGGGGAGGTCCCATGTTTTCTAAGGAAGTTTTTTCTTTACAGGAGATTCCGCTCTCCCTGGTCAAAACCAAATGTTCCCGTAAGAAGAAGAGGCATCAACGAAGGTTCTAAGTTCTTCTATATGAATTTCTCAAGTTCCTCTAAGACCAAAGATGCGTGTCCGGAGTCCACCCTTGAAGAGGGGGGTACTGTCACGATCCTGACCGTAGTTCTCATATTTGGTGACTTACCCCTGCCATCTGTCCTGGATCCTGTTCATTTTTGCTCACTGAGATAAACAGCATGCCAATACCAGGAGTTTCCTTAGTTCTCTGCCTAGAAGGTAATAGTTAACGAGCTCCACCTGTGGTGATCTTCTGTGTGAGTCTGAATTCAGCAATCTGAAGTTTAGGCCTAAAAGGCCAGCATCCTGTGTTTGCAGAAGTTCAGGCTTCAGTGTTCTCTCGGCCTGCTAGGCCTCTCTCCACTTCACAGCCTAGTCTAGAGTACTCACATGACAGCAGAGCCGGCCCTAACCAACATGATGCCCTAGGCAAGATTTTGGCTGGTGCCCCCTAGCACCACCACTAGTTCCGCCTCTGACCTTGCACCTCTTTCCCAGCACCATCACCCCTCACCCATAGCAGTCCCTATTTTGGTGTTTGTACCCCCTATATTTTAAATAGGAACAGTTTGCACATTTGGCACACATTATTAATGCCCTTATACACATAATGACACACACAGTGCCCTTTTACACATATGTTGCACATTATTAATGCATTTTTACATGACACACAATGCTCCTTACACATATTACGAACACTACTGCACAACCAACCCACTCACATGCACACAGCACTCACACTGCCACTAACACTGTGACCTCTGCCTCTGCTTGGATACAGATGTGTCCTCATAAATCTTGCCTCAATGCTAACGTTGGGCACTTTTTTTATGAAAATGCATCTTATTTGCATTGCTATGTGGCTAGGATGCACAAGCAGCTTCTGCTGATTAAACTGATATGCAGCATGCCTATATACTGTGTGAGACTGTGGCTGTATCTCTATATAAAATGCTACATACAGAATATAGGCATGCCGCATATCATTTTAATCAGCAGAAGCTGCTGATGCCCCTAGGCATATCAAATGCCCTAGGCAATTGCCTAGTTTGCCTATGCCTATGGCCGGCTCTGCATGACAGTGACTGTTTCACCTGACCCAGAGCTGTCCAATCCTGTGCCAGCCTGAGACTCTCTGAATCACCTGACACTGCTCACCAATCACCAAGGACCAGGAAGTATAAGTCTGAAGGCTGGAGTTGGAAACGCTACCAGTTCCTCGTGTCACACACAGCTCTGTGTGAGCTTTGAAGCTGAGCTCCCTAAAGGTAACCCTTGTACTTCAGTTCCTGTAAAAACTCTGTTCCTTTGTTACCCAGTTTGGATTACATTTGTGTTACCATTGATATCCAGTATTTCCACAAGTCTCAACTTAAAGGCACAGTTGCAGTGTTTCATCTTAAAGGCACAGTACAGTATTCCACAGTCTCAACTTAAAGGCACAGTTGCAGTGTTTCATCTTAAAGGTACAGTATGGTATTCCACAGTCTCAACTTAAAGGCACAGTTGCAGTGTTTCATCTTAAAGGTACAGTCGCAGTATTCCACAGTCTCAACTAAAAACCACAGCTGCAGTATTCTTTTTTTTTTTAAAGTTAGAATTTTTATTGAGAGTGATCAGTAACAAAGGTGTACAGGTTAAGATATTGAACATGCAGATAAAAGTTTTTACATACCACATCAGAATGAAATATACAGTTCTATGACAATATAGGCTTTCAGGTAACAGCAGTATGCACTCTGCTTAAATCCAAACGTGTACATGATCAGTCTCATTTTATTTTTCATTTATAGTATAGAATCTATATCCAAATAGAGAAAAATCTTGTTAAAAGTTAAAGCAAGAAAGAGAAAGAAGAGGAGAAGAGAGAGAGAGAAAAAAAAAAAAAAGGAGCAAGAAAAAGTATACGAATAGAAGGGGAACGGTGAAGAAATTACATGTAGGGAAGCGAGAGGTTGGCTACAGTCCTATGCATTGACAATAGAGGAGGAAATACCAGAGGTATAAGAGGTATTAGCAGAGTCCGGGTATTAATAAAGAGCGCGCGAGGTACCATGGAGACCAAATGTTGTGAAATTTGGCCACAGTGTTATTCCTCAGGCTTGTAATGTACTCCATAGTGGCTATATAATTAATCTTGGTCATCAGTAAAGCCTTGGAGGGTGGTTTATGGTCTTTCCAACATTTAGCGATCAGAGATTTAGCCGCCATGCAGAATTGCATAGCAAGCTTGTCTTGGGTTTTGGGTAGTGACGGTATGGGGGCATGAAGTAAAGCAATTTCAGGGGAGAGATCTAGGTTATGCCCGCAAGTTTGAGCAATAAGTGCTCCGACTGTGTTCCAGAAGGGGCGAATAGAGGGGCGCAAGTCCACTATACGTGGAAAAATGTGCCCTCCTCTCCACAGAGTCTCCAGCACAAATTCGAGGTCGCGGGCAAAATGGAATGAAGTCTGGAGGGGACCAGATACCACCTGGTGTAGACTGTATAACATGTTTCCCTAAGTGTCACACTAATAGAAGTTTTAGCAATGCGCAGTCTAATTTCTTCCCATTGATCGTCTTCCAACGGATGGGAGAGATCTGTTTCCCAAGCCAGTTCATGGGGTTCACAGGTAGGAGGATCTGGAGTTAAAATGGAGTTATATATTGTAGAGATATTCCCCTTCTTGCCAATCGAAAGTAGACACATATGTTCAAAGGAGGTGGGTGGTCTCAAAGGAGTAATTTTAAGTTGTGATTTAAGAAAGCTTAGAATTTGAATATAATGGTAATGACACGAGGATGGAATACCGAGGCGTTCTTGAAAATCTCCAAAAGAGGTCGGTGCTGAGTGGCCTTTAACATGGATAAATCTCGTAACACCCTGAGATTGCCATGGGGCCGCTATTTTTCGTTCGCAGCCTGGGGGGAAGGCAGGGTGACCCCAGATAGGTGATAAAGGTGAGGGGTATGAAGAGAGATTATGGGTGTTGCGGAGTTTGTCCCACAATCCAAGGGTGAATTTAATCGTGGGGACTGAATAGGCCGAGGCTGGTCTGCAGGACCTGGGGAGCCACAGAAGAGAGTCGAGGGGGATACCCTGATATATTGAGTTCTCAATATTGACCCATTTTCTGATCCCTTGGGGGGAATGCCAGGACACTATGTGGTTAAGGTGACAGGCGTTAAAATAAACCTGAAGATTAGGATATCCCAAGCCGCCTGAGGTAGCACTCTTAGTCAACAGAGTCCGTCTTAGTCGAGATTTACGGTGAGCCCAAATAAATTTGTTGCACAGTGTTTGCAGGGATGCCAAAGTCACTCGAGGCACCATTATCGGAATGGTCTGAAACAGGTAAAGAATACGGGGAAGGAAATTCATTTTTAGGGCGTTAATCCGTCCAATCCACGAAATGAGTAATCGATCCCAATTATCTAGGTCTTGAGTGAGAGTTTTAATCATAGGAACATAGTTAGCCTGATATAAGCTGGTGTAGGATTTAGTGATAAATATACCAAGGTATTTGATAGCCGAGGGCCTCCAGAGAAAGGGGAAAGAGGAGGTTAAGATCAAATAAGTATGGGATGGAACATTAAATGTGAGGGCCTCAGATTTGGTATGATTTATTTTGTAACCAGAGAGGGAACCATACAGGAGTAATTCTTTCTGTAGATTAGGAAGAGAAATCAGAGGGTTAGAAAGAGTCAAGAGCACGTCATCCGCAAACAAAGATATTTTATACGAGCTCTGTCCCACAGTAACACCCCCAATGTCAGTGTTGAGTCTAATACGGGCTGCAAGAGGTTCAATGCCTAAAGCAAAAAGTAGGGGTGAGAGAGGGCATCCCTGTCGAGTACCGTTCTTCAAACTAAATCGAGGCGAGCTTAATCCATTGGTCAGGACTGTAGATGAGGGGTTAGAGTAGAGGGCCGCTATTGCAGTGATGAAATGACCTTGGAGGCCAAACGTAGATAAAGTAGAAAACAAAAAGGGCCAAGAGATGCGATCAAATGCCTTTTCGGCGTCTAGCGCCAAAGCAATCGCTGGTGTTTTCGTCGAGTTTATTTGATGAATTAAATTAACAATACGTCTGGTGTTGTCCAAGGCCTGGCGGCCGGGAATAAATCCCACTTGATCAGGGTCTATTAATGACAGCAACACAGTATTCAGGCGAGACGCCAGTATTTTGGCAAAGAGCTTGAGATCGGTATTTATCAAAGATATGGGTCTATAATTTGAGCAATACGAGGGATCCTTTCCGGGTTTCGGAATTACTATAATGCGGGAGGTTGTGGAGTCAGTGTAAAAAGGGGTGCCCTGCAATATTTTGTTAAACAAAAAGACCATATGAGGAATGAGTTGAGGGGCGAAGGTTTTGTAGTACACCATCGGATAGCCATCCGGGCCAGGTGCTTTAGAGGGTTTCTGGGTTTTTAGTGCAACCTCAATCTCTTCAGCAGAAATATCAGCATTGAGAGCAGAGTTAGTTTGCTCATCTAAACGAGGAAGAGCGCACGAGTCTAGATACTGTTGTGCCTGATCGGCTTGTGCCAAGGGGTCGGACGGGGGATCAAGGTTATAGAGCGCTCTATAATAGTCAAAAAAGATACCATTAATTTTCTTGGGGTCGTAGGTAATGTGTCAGGACTCTGATTTAGTATGTCCCCGGAGGGGGCACTAGTGGGTCAGTGTAGGAGTGATAAAGGAAACTGGGAAACCGACAAAAAGTTCCGCGCATGTGCGCTTGATATTTATTATCACACAGGGATAACCGAAGACAGGAACAATGAATAATAACTTAATCCGATAACTGAATATTTCAAAAGTCACTGGTAACAAATAAGCAATGAAGATGAACTTGAAACTATATAAATGATAAGGCAATAATGAAATCAGATGCAGCAAACAAAACTCTGGTATATAACGAATAGCCATCAAAGCACACAGTCTCTGTAGAAGCATACGTCTTTAAGCCAAGCAAGGCCCTAGCAGGAGACAGTCCCAACACAGCAAGATGTTAAGTGCTAAAGGCAATGCACAGTGTGGAATGCTGGTAATTAGGTGAAGAGGCTGAGAACACACCTGAGGAAAGTCTCTACTGCAGATTGGTGTAGCAGACTGTGGCTGGAGTTTGTAGCAAACTGGAACACAGGAACAGGGAAACAACTTGGAGATGCCAGAAATAGGAGATTGCTGGAAACAAAGAATTGAAGACTGGAACCTGGAACTGGAAACTGGAACGGAACTGGAACTGCTGGGACCTGTAGTTCCACAGGTCCAATACACAGGGGTATCTCTGCAGACAGAGGACTGCAAACAGGAGACGCCTGTTCACAGAATGTGACATGTTGTCCAAGGCAATGAGACTGAGACAGGAACTGAAGTTTATACCCCTTGGTCTGTGATGATTGGATGTTGCATCTGTGAGAACAGATGGATTAGGTGTTCAGATCAGCTGTGAGTTAGCTGAAGTACTGTGTACTCCAGGCTGCAGTAGACTGAAAACTAGAACTGGAACAGAAATGAACTGCTGGAACCTGTAGTTCCACAGTAGTGATGCGATGGAGAATGCAGATTCGTGACATAATGTTGCCTGAGGGTTTTCTAATAGTATGGATGCATTGGTTAGCCTTCTTGGCACGTAAGCGATTAGCCAACAAAGTATGTGCCTTGTTGCTTTTGTCGTAAAACGATTGATTAGCCCACTGAAGTGAGCGCTCAATATTCTCCGCCAAAAGAGATTGTAGGTCATCACGTGCTTTAGAAAGTTCGGCTAGTGTTTTCTTGGAGCGTGTGCGTTTGTGTTTCTGATCTAATGTTGCAATGTTGTCTGTTAATAGAGCAATTTGATTTTCCCGGTTTCTCTTACGGCGGGATGCAAATTGAATAATGGATCCTCTGATAACCGCCTTATGGGCTTCCCATATGGTGGCTATACATTAACCGCAAAATATTCCTGAAGCTTAGTTTTAATTAAGTCCTGAAACTTAGGGATCTTCAATAGCGTTTCGTTAAGTCTCCATGTCGGTCTACCGTCAGGGATATCAAATATGTCAAATGTCGCAGCTAAAGCCGCGTGGTCAGTCCAAGTAAGTGGGACTATCGAGGAGGAGCGAGCTGTCCGGGAGAGAGGTGCACAGCTCAAAAACATATCAATGCGAGAGTACACATCATGCGGATTGGAATAGAAAGTGTAGTCCCTGGTGGTCGGATTAAGGAAACGCCATACATCGAACAAACCAGCCTCGGCCATACTCCTGTGTAGTACTGAGGAGTTTGGGGTTTGACTACTACGTAAGGGGCCGGACCTGTCCATGCACGTGAGAGCCATATTGAAATCACCACCGACAAGTGTCTTACCTCGTCTATATGAATAAAGGTTGTGAAAAAACTTGCGGAAGAATTTGGATTGGGCAGTGTTTGGAGCGTACAGATTAGCCAAGGTAACCTCCTTGTGTCCAATTTTTCCTCTCACCATTACATAACGACCTTCATTGTCGCATTTACAGTCTAGGAATTGGAAAGGAACAGACCCTCTGACTAAGATAGCCACCCCATGCCTTTTTGCTGTATTATTGGAGTACCAGGCCATGGGAAATTGTTTAGATGTCAGGGAGGGATGGGAGGCTGATTTCAAGTGTGTCTCTTGTAAAAAAAATCACGTCACCTTTTAAAGTTTTAAGAGACCTGTGGAGATGAGAGCGCTTCTGGGGGGTGTTCAACCCCTTGACATTAATGGAAAGGCATGTTAGCGGCATGGTTGAAGGTAAAAGAGGTAGTAAGTCACTGGAAATCTTTAGGATCCCGGATTCTGCTAGGATGGACGAGAGAAAAAGAAAGAAAGAAGAAAAAGAGAAAAATAGAAATGTATAATTCTATATACGAACAATATTAGATAAATGGATCTATCTGTCTGTGAATACAGAAATTTCAACTTGCACATGCACTGTAACAGGAGTCTAAAAAAGGAGGAGAGCAAGAGAAAGAAAAGGAATAAAAAATCAAGAAAAAGAAAAAGAGAAAAAAGCAGACGTAGTATCCAGTAGGCAGGATACTCGACTGCCAAGATTGAGCTCTAAAAAAAAAGAAAGAGCTTGCTGGCGGGAAACAAATGCAATATAACAGATGAGGGTAATGACCCACTACGTTTGGAAATATCTTTAATCCCTAGATTTTGGAGGAGGAAGTGTCAGGTCAAGGCACTGACGCCCCCCACCCAAAGCCAATAGTAAACAAAGAGGATGGACCGTTGTGTAGTAAATTAAGACACACAGTAAGCAATTGACTGTTCAACAGTCCTTTGCGAGGAAGATGAAATATCACAGCAGTCATCCTGCTGCAAAGCGGATAACTCAGGCCTTGGCAGCTGTGTTTGTGTTAAACGTGTGTCCGGCATCCACCGTTAATTCCCGGGGAATTAGAGAATTGCTTGAGGTAGTGTGTCCCCGGTACCAAATACCATCTAGGTTCCACTTCTCTAGGCAGGCGATACAGAGAATGTACACAGACGTCAGAAAAAGAGTCACCAGTGTCCTAAAAAATGCAGTTGTACCCAATGTCCACTTAACCACGGACATGTGGACAAGTGGAGCAGGGCAGACTCAGGACTATATGACTGTGACAGCCCACTGGGTAGATGTATTGCCTCCCGCAGCAAGAACAGCAGCGGCGGCACCAGTAGCAGCATCTCGGAAACGCCAACTCGTTCCTAGGCAGGCTACGCTTTGTATCACTGTTTTCCATAAGAGGCACACAGCTGACAACCTCTTACGGAAACTGAGGAACATCATCGCAGAATGGCTTACCCCAATTGGACTCTCCTGGGGATTTTTGACATCGGACAACGCCACCAATATTGTGCGTGCATTACATGTGGGCAAGTTCCAGCACGTCCCATGTTTTGCACATACATTGAATTTGGTGGTGCAGAATTATTTAAAAAACGACAGGGGATTGCAAGAGATGCTGTCGGTGGCCCGAAGAATTGTGGGCCACTTTCGGCATTCAACCACCGCGTGCCGAAGACTGGAGCACCAGCAAACACTCCTGAACCTGCCCCGCCATCATCTGAAGCAAGAGGTGGTAACGAGGTGGAATTCAACCCTCTATATGCTTCAGAGGATGGAGGAGCAGCAAAAGGCCATTCAAGCCTATACATCTGCCTACAATATAGGCAAAGGATGGGGAATGCACCTGACTCAAGTGCAGTGGAGAATGATTTCAACGTTGTGCAAGGTTCTGCAACCCTTTGAACTTGCCACACGTGAAGTCAGTTCAGACACTGCCAGCCTAAGTCAGGTCATTCCCCTCATCAGGCTTTTGCAGAAGCAGCTGGAGAGATTGAAGGAGGAGCTAAAATGGAGCGATTCCGCTAGGCATGTGGGACTTGTGGATGGAGCCCTTAATTCGCTTAACCAGGATTTATGGGTGGTCTGTTGAAATCAGAGCACTACATTTTGGCCACCGTGCTCGATCCTAGGTTTAAAGCCTACGTTGTATCTCTCTTTCCGGCAGACACAAGTCTGCACATGTTCAAAGACCTGCTGGTGAGACACCAATCTGGAGCGAGTGCTGACATCTGGTCCGGACTGAAGGACCTGCCAACGATTACTGACATGTCATCTACTGTCACTGCATATGATTCTGTCACCATTGAAAGAATGGTGGAGGATTATATGAGTGACCGCATCGAAGTAGGCACGTCAGACAGTCCGTACGTATACTGGCAGGAAAAAGAGGTAATTTGGAGGCCCTTGCACAAACTGCCTTTATTTTACCTAAGTTGCCCCCCCTCCAGTGTGTACTCCGAAAGAGTGTTTAGTGCAGTCGGTCACCTTGTCAGTGATCGGCGTACGAGGTTTCTTCCAGAAAATGTGGAGAAGATGATGTTCATCAAAATGAATTATAATACATTCCTCCGTGGAGACATTCACCAGCAATTGCCTCCAGAAAGTACAAAGGGACCTGAGATGGTGGATTCCAGTGGGGACGAATTAATACTCTGTGAGGAGGTGGATGTACACAGTGAAAGGGGTGATGAATCGGACGATGAGGATGAGGTGGACATCTTGCCTCTGTAGAGCCAGTTTGTGCAAGGAGAGATTGATTGCTTCTTTTTTGGTGGGGGCCCAAACCAACCAGTCATTTCAGCCACAGTCATGTGGCAGACCCTGTGGCTGAAATGATGGGTTTGTTAAAGTGTGCATGTCCTGTTTATACAACATAAGGGTGGGTGGGAGGGCCCAGGGAGGGCCCAAGGACAATTCCATCTTGCACCTCTTTTTTTTTAAATTTATCTCTGCATCATGTGATGTTTGGGGCTAATTTTTTGAAGTGCCATCCTGTCTGACACTGCAGTGCCACTGCTAGATGGGCCAGGTGTTTGTGCCGCCCACTTGGGTTGCTTAGCTTAGTCATCCAGCGACCTCAGTGCAAATTTTAGGACTAAAAATAATATTGTGAGGTGTTCAGAATAGACTGGAAATGAGTGGAAATTATGGTTGAGGTTAATAATACTATGGGATCAAAATTACCGCCAAATTCTATGATTTAAGCTGTTTTTGAGGGTTTTTTTTAAAAACCACCCGAATCCAAAACACACCCGACTCCGACAAAAAATTTTCAGGGAGGTTTTGCCAAAACGCGTCCGAATCCAAAACACGGCCACGGAACCGAATCCAAAACCAAAACAAAAAACCCAAAAAATTTCCGGTGCACATCTCTACTTGTAAGTCTAAGAATATCTGTAACATGGTCCAGAGTCAAGCATATGCAGTTACAGGTGATGGAGAGTTACATAGTTACATAGTTACATAGTTGTTGAGGTTGAAAAAAGACAGATGTCCATCGAGTTCAACCTGTATAATAAATGTTTTTGTTTTTTTTAATCTTAATTAAATGCTGTATCCTTGGATATTTTTTTCCGCTAGGAATTTATCTAATCCATTTTTAAACTTATTGATTGAGTCCACCATTACTACCTTCTTTGGCAAAGAATTCCAAATCTTTACTGTTCTTACTCTGAAGAACCCTTTTCTCCATTGTGTATGGAATTTTTTTCTTCTAACCTCAGGTCTATCCTCGTGTACTATGTAGTGTTTTTTTGATAAACAAATCGTTTGATAAATCCTTGTATTGTCCCTTAATGTATTTAAAAATATTAATAATGTCTCCTCTCAGTCGCCTCTTTTCCAGTGTAAACAAATCTAACATTTTAAGTCTTTCCTCATAATCCAGTGCCTCTAACCCCTTAACCAGTTTGGTGGCTCGCCTCTGAACCTTTTCGACTTCCAAGATATCTTCTTTTATAGTGAGGTGCCCAAAACTGTACACAATATTCCAGGTGTGGACGCACCAATGATTTATACAGTGGCAGGATTACACTCTCGTCCCTTGTCTCCATTGCCAACACCTTATTTGCTTTTGTTGCTGCATTTTGACATTGCGTACTGCTACCAAGTTTATTGTCGATGAGCACCCCCAGATCTTTTTCAACTACTGTTATCCCTACATTTTCCCCATTTAGTTTATAGGCTGCCTGATTGTTCTTAGTCCCAAAGTGCATAACTTTACATTTGTCTGTATTGAACCTCATTCTCCATTAATCCGCCCAGACCTCAAGTCTAGATAAGTCATTTTGTAAAGACTCAACATCCTTGTCTGAATTAATTACTCTACATAGCTTAGTATCATCTGCGAAAATTGATACTGTGCTTTCCAGTCCCTCTCCTAAGTCATTAATGAATATATTAAACAACAATGGTCTGAGTACTGAACCCTGTGGTATTCCACTGAGCACTGAAGCCCATTCAGAGTACATCCCATTAATCCCCACTCACTGTTCCCTATTGAACAGCCGATTATTCACCCAAGTACAAATAGTGTCCCCTACCCCAAGCTCCCTTAATTTGAGAATTAGTCTCTTATGTGGAACTTTGTCAAAGGCCTTAGCGAAGTCCAAAAAGATCACATCCACTGCATGACCCTGATCAATATTATCGCTCACTTTCTTGTAGAAGCTTCTTAAGTTAGTTTGACAGGATCTGTCCTTCGCAAAACCATGCTGATTTCTAGTAATAACCTTGGAGGTAACCAAGTACTCAAGTATGCTGTCCCTTAATATACCTTCTAGTCATTTCCCCACTATAGATGTCAAACTTACTGGTCTATAATTACCTGGGTGAGTTTTAATACCCTTTTAAATATTGGGACTACCTCTGCTATATTCCAGTATTGTTCCTGATCTAATTGACTTTCTGAAAATCAAATATAGGGGTCTCGATATCTCTACATTAAGTTCCATAAGAACCCTGGGGTGGAGTCCATCCGGCCCAGGAGATTTATTTATCTTAATTTTACTAAGCCTCTCCTGGACTACATCCTCGTTTAACCAAGTACCTAGCATCGGGTCATTTTCGTAGCTTATGTTATGTTCTACTCTCGTCAACCTGTCCTCATTCGTGAATACTGATGAAAAGAATTTATTAAATAAATCCGCTTTAGCCCAATCATCATTAATCAAGACATCCAACTCGCCCTTTAAATGCCCAATATTCTCCCTTTTTAACCTTTTTCCATTTATGTACTTAAAGAACTTTTGGGGGTTTGTTATACTCTCCTTTGCGATTTGTTTTTCGTTTTCTATTTTTGCTGCTCTGATTTCTTTTTTGCATTTTTGTTACATTCCTTGTAGAACTGAAATGATTCCACCATTCCGTCAGACTTAAATGCTTTAAAAGAACACCTTTTTTTATCCATTTGTTCCTTGACCCTCTTATTAAGCCACATCGGTTTGAATTTTGTTGACTTTGGTAATATACAAAGAGTGTACTTATTGACCATAGTTGTAAAAACATCCCATATTTCAGCAGTATTCTTACCATGCAATTCAATTTCCCAATTGATTTCCCTCATTCCTTGTTTCAGCAATATGAAATTATCTTTCTTAAAGTTAAAAGTTTTAGGTTGACCCTTTTATTGTTATATTTGGAAGCTGACATGGTATGTGATCATATTGTGATCTCTATTTCCTAGGGTCTCCCCTACTTTAGTATTTGATATTATTTCCTCATTATTAGTTAGTACTAAGTCCAGTATAGCCCTATGCCTAGTTGGTTCTCTGATTACCTGGGACAAGTAGTGATTTTTAAGCATGTTTAAGAACCTATTACCCCTAGTTGTATTTACTGTTTCGGTATTCCAGTTTATGTCTGGGTAATTAAAGTCCCCAACGATAATGACGTCCTCCATACCTGCAGCTTTTTCGATTTGCTGCCAGAGTAGTAATTTGTCAGACACACTAATATCTGGCGGTTTATAGCATGTCCCTATTAGAAGTTTGATTTTTTTATTTTTTTTATTGTATCTTTGCCCCCACTCGAAATCTCAACCCACAATGACTGCACGTTATCTCCAGTCCCCTCGTAAATTACTTCCTTTAAATACGGTTTTAAGAAAGGTTTAACATATAGACAAACACCCCTCCCTTTTTATTAGTTCTATCTCTCCTGAAAAGGGGGAACCCCTCCATGTTTGCCGCCCAGTCATGCAAATCGTCCCACCATGTCTCTGTAATGCCTATTATATTATATTGGTCATTAAGTGCAATTGTTTCTAATTCCCCCATTTTACTTGTTAGGCTTCTTGCATTTGTAATCATACACTTAAGTTTGTTAATTCCCTGATCCATGAGTTTTGTTGTGGATAACGTTTCCTTAGGAATCTGAGTTTCCTTAAATTACCATCGCTGACTATTTTTCTCCTTCCCCCCTCTCCACTCTCATTATACTTCATACATCCCATTTTTCTTCGCTATGCAATTGAGTGGCATCTCCACTTGCAAATGAAAAGGAGGAATTGGTTGAGGATGTTGCTCTATGGGCCTAATTCAGACCTGATCGTAGCTGCAAATTTGTTAGCAGATGGACAAAACCATGTGCAGTGCAGGGGAGGCAGATATAACATGTGCAGAGTTAGATTTGGGTGGGGTATGTTAAAGCTGAAATCTAAATTGCAGTGTAAATATAAAGCAGCCAGTATTTACCCTGCACAGAAACAATATAACCCACCCAAATTTAACTCCTTCTGCACATGTTATATCTGCCCCCCTGCAGTGCACATGGTTTTGCCCATCTGCTAACAAATTTGCTGCTATGATCAGGTCTGAATTAGGCCCTATGTTTGGTGACTAACATGGACAAGGTAAAGGCTGAAGATGTTTCATCACTGGGGCAACACCAACACAGAATAAATTATTGTGCAGAAATAGCATACAAAATAATAAAAAAAGTGCTACAAATGAGTTAAATGGAGAACAAAAGTGTTGTTGTGTATTATGTGACAGCTGGTCAGTGTGTTGTGTAGAGTACAAATACAAAGAAGAATCACTAAAATACAGTATATTGTACAGATGATTGCATTCCAGAGAGATATTTAAAAAATCAGGTTTGTTAATATAGTTTTCTGGGGTGTGTAAATAGAGAATGAAAAAGACAGTCAGTTATTATAGGACCAAATATGTGTCTGAAATGTAACATTTTAGATTAATTTTTCACAGCATCACACTTTTTAAATAGCATAAGACTAAGACTTCTGAGAATGGTGCAAAATAAAACAGGACACAAGCAGATATAAAATGACAAAATATCAGCAAGAGATGAGTTGGGAAGAACATGTAAATACAGTATAACAATTGTGTTATTAAAAATAAAAAACAAATAAGGAAACACATACAGGGTTTAAGGGAATAGAGGTGTCCTTCGTAACACAATGGAAAGCAGAACATATTTATGCTACCCCATAGGGACCGTATGAACATAAACCCTTCCTGTTAAGAAGAATTGGCTTCCAGTTAATGGTAATTATATGTCAACCCTTGTATAAAATTCTTTATCCAGTGGGATATTATTGTAAGACCAGGGCTGGTGTTGATACAATATCCACCAACAAACCACTAAATTGATACAGTTCATGTGAATATCACGCAAACTAATCACAGAAAATGATACTTACCTGTCTGGAGGTCTCCTGTGATCTCCGTAGCTCCCGGTGGTCTCCCCTCCATCTTCCGACTGGGGAGGGGGCTGCTGGGAGGCACAAGTGCTTCTGGGAGGTGCAAGGGCTGCTGGGGGATGCAGTTCTCCCAGTTGCTGGCTCTGGGGGGTCACACACACTCATGAACACACACACACATACTTACACACACTCACAGACACTCATATACACTTACACAAAATTACATTCTCACAGCTGCTGCAGAGGACTGGATCCCGATGTTGGATGCAAAACACACTGCTTTGGAAGGCGAGTACTTACTGACTTATTAAGGTAATTGGAAACTTCAAATGGCTTAATTAGTCCTCGGGGATGGGAGGTGCCAGAGCGAGTCCTGGTGATTTTCCCTAAAATTAACAATTTTAGGAAAAATCAAACTTGCTCTGGGGTGCGAGAAAAAAAAAGCATTTCTTTCTGTATCGTTAATCTGATTTTAATTGATTAGCTAAACCCCGTTTCCTGATATCCTGTCCTGCAATGGAAGCAGGCACTTGCTGGAGGTGCTTGCAATTGGGTGTACGGGAGTAGTCTGCTTGTGAGTGACTGCGGACACTGGTGGTCATTCCAAGTTGTTCGCTCGTTGCCGTTTTTCGCAATGCAGCAATTAGGTGGAAAATGCGCATGCGCATGGTACGCAGCGCGCATGCGTTAAGTAATTTAACACAAAACTTTGTAGATTTACACATGCTCGAGCGACATTTTTTCAATGCTCGAGTGATCGTAGTGTGATTGACAGGAAGTGGGTGTTTCTGGGCGGAAACTGGCCGTTTTCAGGGAGTGTGCTAAAAAACGCAGGCGTGCCAGGTAAAAACGCAGGAGTGGCTGGAGAAACGGGGGAGTGGCTGGCCGAATGCAGGGCGTGTTTGTGACGTCAAACCAGGAACTAAACGGACTGAGGTGATCGCAATCTAGGAGTAGGTCTGGAGCTACTCAGAAACTGCAAGGAATTATTTAGTAGCAGTTCTGCTAAACTTTCGTTCGCTATTCTGCTAAGCTAAGATACACTCCCAGAGGGCGGCGGCCTAGCGTTTGCAATGCTGCTAAAAGCAGCTAGTGAGCGAACAACTTGGAATGAGGGCCACTGATAAGAGTTGACCTCCAGCTGGTAATGGATGGTATTCACATACAGGTATAGGTTGTGTACTCTGTAGGTTAAGAGTGGCAATGCACACAGGTAATGGATGTGCGATCTGCATGTTTGAATGATAATGCATGCAAGATGATGAATGTGCACTCTGCAGGTAGTGAATGAAATGCATGAAGGTGCTGGATATGGGAATGATAGAGCACTGGATTACACAGATTTGCAGTGTTTAACTGCACTAGCTTTACTAGCTGGAGAGGTGTAGAAACTGCACAGGAGAGCAGTGGTTCACTGCCAGGCTTTACTAGCTGGAGTGGATGAGCAGTGAGGAAACTGCATAGAAGTTGGAGCTGAGAACAGGAACTGGTGAACTCAGAATTTAAGTATGCACCATCAGGGGCGTAGCCAGAACTTTGTGGGCCCCATAGCAACATTTTGAAGGGGCCCCTGTGCAAATGCTTCTAGAGAGACACCTCTCCACAGCAGTTGTACATTTTATGCCCCATATTAATGCACTAATTAATTTTCTGAACCCTAGTAGTTACTTATACCCCTTTCAGACTGCCACCACTGAACACGGGTTATTGGCACATGAACACGCATAACCCATGTTCATGTGCGGTCTGAAAGGTGCAAGGGTTGAAATACCAGGTGGAGTGACCCGGTATTTCAACCCTGGTCATGAGTATGGTTGAACACATGTTCAGACTGGCTCACTCTGCAGTGTGAACGGGAGCAGGGTCGATGCGACCCATTTCCCGTTCACTCTCTGTGTACGTGCGGCGCTTGGAGATCATGTGATCTCCAAGCGCCGCCCCCGCCACATCACTGCTGACGTCACCAACCCAGCAATATGCCGGGTTGTAGTCAGCATTAGTGGGGCGCCTGAGGCGGGTCGCACACTGGGAGCTCCTGTGTCAAGCTCTCATGTGCGACCCCCCACAGGCGGTCTGAAAGGAGTATTAGTTATGCCCCATTGTAGTGCCCTAGTTTATTTTATGAACCATAATAGTGCACTAGTTCACATTATTTCACGCTGTAGGGCTGTAAATACACAGTATGCAGCACAGTACCCCCAATTCACATTAAGACATACAGTGTCCCCAGTTCATATTATGTAACATTATAATGGCCTCCAGTTCATTTTATACCACATTACAAAGAGCAGATCCAGGGGCATAACTAGATATATTGCAGACCCCAAGTTAAAAGTATGTAAGGGCCTTTTTGTACCACCCAATGATGAAAAAGGCATATAACACATGTAACTCTGACAGGGAAGGTGGGCCCTTTTCAGATATTGTCCCCATAGCAGCTGCACTCCCTGCACCTATGGTAGCTACGCCGTTATGCACCATGGAATGTATACTAGATGGCAGATACAGCACTCTAACCAGGAATCAGAGCTGCTGATACCTGAGCCAGGAACTGATAAGATACAAGTTATACTGGCAATGAGCAGATGCAAGTGAAGGATTAAAATAGGGTACTCTGATCAGTCATTGGTGTCTATAGTCATGTGGAAGCTAGCCCTTCTGTGATTGGGAGAAACTGGAGTGAGCTGATCAATCCAACATGGAGGCGCCCAGGCAGTGTTGAAAGCAGGACTAGGCAGCTAACCAGGCTCAATATGTTTATGTTTACTGTAGTGCCCAGAAGAAGTACCTAAACAGATGAGACAACAGCACCGAGTCCAGTAAGAGGGAGTCATAGCCCATTGCATGGCACCTCCTTTATCCCACCAGATAGTGTACTACCAATAAGGTGATTCTAACTTGTTACTCCATAACAGCAGAGTGTTCTCTTCCACTTCAGACATGGCCGTTGATGCGGCCTGCAGCAGAGTTTGCCGATGGAGGCAAACTGCACATGCACAGTGGGTGCATCATGTCTGCAGGGGCACACACATTGTGGTTGCATCCCTGATGGATGCAACCGCAATGTGGTTGACAGCAACGGGCGTTCACGGGGCGGTGATGTGGTATTGCGAGGGTGGGGTGAGCCAATTGTGGCCGGACTGGGGCTGTTTTCAGGGTGGCTGCATGGCGTCACATGCAGCTGCTTCGATTAAAAAGATGTCAGCTGACAGCGCACTTGCCAGGGGTCAACCTTAGTTCCCATGCATCCGCAATCTAATTGCAGATGCATCGGGAGGTGGTGCCACACATGCTGGGTGGCCTTGCCCTGTGCTGGGCGGCCCTTAGCATGAGAGGAGATGGACGCAGATCTGGCTGTGTATGCAGCGATCTGTGTCCATCTCAGCAGTGCAAGTATGCGGGTACGCTCGGGTACGGAGTACCCTTAAGAATTTGGCAGCGGGTACGCAGTACCACCTGCCACACACTTTGGCATTACCACAATTACAATGTGCCACAAAGCAGCAAGACCATGGTGCTTGGCAGCATGACGGCTCCTCCTACATTGTCAGGGTTACTGGGAGTGCGACAGTGGCTGTATTTTCCTGTCATAATGGAGGCATTATTATATATTGTTATTAAATTGGGGGCATTACTAATTATTTTTAGCCTTGCCTTCAGATTAAAAGAAAAAAGGGGCTGTCATGTGGCCACGCCGCTAGTGTCATATAGCCACTCCCACTAGCAGCATGTGGTCATGCCCCCTCACAACACATGGCCACGCCCATTTTTCGCCACTCAGAAAATGAAATGTTCCTATGGTGTCATGTTGGAATGTAATGACAGTTGCTATGACTCCCAGTACTGTCAGAGATGCTCAGGAGAGAGTGAGGGGTGGTGGTAGAGAGACACAGTGGGGGAGAAATATGGAGGATAGCCGGGGAGAAAGTGATGTGAAGGGGAGGAGAGAAATAAGTGTTAGGTCGGGTACACACCTGTACGACTGGCAATCGTTCCGATGCAATAAGCGACGGAACAACAGTTCATCCCGTCCATCATTACACTGCACTTGTTCGCACACAATATCTTCTGATTGGTGTGCAGCAAGGCCAACAAGAAGATGCCGCATGCAACCCACAGGAGCGCACAATCGGGCATACGCATTAGACTATATGCACGATTTGTCGTTCCAATATGGAAATTTGTGCCCATAACGCTCTAATGTGTATCCAGCCTTAGAAAGGAAGATGAAAAGAAAGTGTCAGGAAGAGAGAGAGAGAAGGAGAGAGATGGAAAGAAAGAGAAATAAAATAAATCAATAAATAAAAGCCAGGCAACACCGGCATTACAGTTAGCACTGTATGTTATAAAGTGGATACTAGCTGGTATCTGTAATTCGGACTGTGAAGCTTATTATTCAGACCCATTAATATAAAATAATTTATTAAATGTATTTTTTTTTTTAATCAAACATTGTTTTGGAGAATTCCTTTTTCTTGTTTGAGTGTAACAGTAAGTCTGTTTTTCTCTCAACTGTCTCTTGTGCAACAATAAGTGTGCTGTGCATGAAACATTGGGGGTCATTCCGAGTTGTTCGCTCATTGACGATTTTCGCTATATTGCGATTAGTCACTTACTGTGCATGCGCAAGGTTCGCAGAGCGCATGCGCTTAGTTATTTTACACAAAAGTTAGGTATATTACTCACGGCATAACGAGGTGTTTTCATCGTTCTGGTGATCGTACTGTGATTGACAGGAAGTGGGTGTTTCTGAGCGGAAACTTGACGTTTTCTGGGCGTGTGCGAAAAAACGCTGGCGTTTCTGGGAAAAACGCGGGAGTGTCTGAAGAAACGGGGGAGTGTCTGCCTGTCTGGGCGAACGCTGGGTGTGTTTGTGACGTCAAACCAGGAACGAAACTGACTGAACTGATCGCAATGGCTGAGTAAGTTTCGAGCTACTCAGAAACTGCTAAGAAATTTCTATTCGCAATTCTGCTAATCTTTCGTTCGCAATTCTGCTATGCTAAGATACACTCCCAGAGGGCGGCGGCTTAGCGTGTGCAATGCTACTAAAAGCAGCTAGCGAGCGAACAACTCGGAATGAGGGCCTTTGGCAATAAAAAGTGACATTCATACAGTAATGTTTTGTACTTCAAGTATTCCCTATATCTTTCTTTATTATAATAAAAATAAGAGCCAATTGGTGTATCTTGCACAATAACTACATTGGCCCTCATTCCGAGTTGTTCGCTCGCAAGCTGCTTTTAGCAGCATTGCACACGCTAAGCCGCCGCGTACTGGGAGTGAATCTTAGCTTATCAAAATTGCGAACGAAAGATTCTCAAAATTGCGAATAGAAATTTCTTTGCAGTTTCTGAGTAGCTCAGGACTTACTCTGCCACTGCGATCAGTTCAGTTAGTTTCGTTCCTGGTTTGACGTCACAAACACACCCAGCGTTCGCCCAGACACTCCCCCGTTTCTGCAGACACTCCCGCGTTTTTCCCAGAAACGGTAGCGTTTTTTCACACACATATATATAATATTAAAAACCAATACTGAACACTTTGATTGCTTATTTTATTCTCAGTCCACAAACAAATACTTTGTGGGTAATGTAATAGGTTGTGAGAATCAGAAAGTGAAAGATTTTGTGAGAGTTTTCCTGTTTTTTTTTTTTAAAGTGGCAATCCTTTACATGGCAAAATCAACCTGGGTTTGCCATGTAAATGATTGCCACTTTAAAAAAGCTGGAAAACTCTCACAAAATCTCTCACTTTCAGATTCTCACACATTATTACATTTCCCCATAGTATGAATGGTAACAAATGAAAGAAGATTAATGCCAAAACTTTTCGACTGTTATCGAATTGGTTACCACTTGTCAATGTTTAGAAGGTTTGATAATAGCCCAAGAAAATGATTGTCCAGGACAGACTCCTCAGGAGAGAAGAGAGAAGACCTTCCAGTCAAAAAGATGATCCTACAAATCCCTTCTACTCTATTCCAGTGACTTTCTGGTTAGTCGCGTGTGAATTAGACTGAGCTACATGAAGGAAGTGTGTAACAGAAGAACCAGAGTGAGCCACCTAATGAAAAGGAGACTTTGGCCCTCATTCCGAGTTGATCGCGCTAGCTACTTTTAGCAGCCGTGCAAACGCATTGTCGCCGCCCACGGGGCAGTGTATTTTAGCTTTGCAAGTGTGCGATCGCATGTGCAGCCGAGCGGTACAAAAACATTTTGTACAAGACCAGCACTTTAGTTACTTATCCTGTGCGATGCTTCCAGCGACTGAGGTCCCAGAATTGACGTCAGATACCCACCCTGCAAACGCTTGGACATGCCTGCGTTTTCCGTACCATTCCCAGAAAACGGTCAGTTGACACCCATAAACGCCCTCTTCCGGTCAATCATCTTGCAATCAGCTGTGCGAATGGAATCGTCGCTAGAAGCAGTGCACAGCAACGATGTTCTTTGTACCCATATGATGCGCGTGCGCATTGTGGTGCATACGCATGCGCAGTTTTGCTGTTTTTTACCTGATCGCTGTGCTGCTAAAATCGCCGCGAGCGATCAACTTGGAATGACCCCCATTATTACCAAGCGATGTTAGGAGTAATCAAAGACATTGCTTAAGGCATGCAGCCAGGCCAGGTGCTTTCAGCATGTCTTGCTGGGCTGCTAAACCTAAGAGTCTGGTTCATGAGGCATCCGAGCATGTGAGAAAGTTGAAACTGTTCACCAGTTAGTGTTGCATGTGTGGCAGCACCTTCAGGAGATCAGAGAAACCTTTATGTGAAGTTATAACAGGACAAACACAGTGTGGCTCTGATGGCACCAATGCAGAATAGCAGAGCCGGCCCTAGGTATAGGCAAACTAGGCAATTGCCTAGGGCATCTGGTATGTCTAGGGGCATCAGCAGCTTCTGCTGATTAAAATGATATGCGGCATGCCTATATTCTGTGTGTAGCATTTCGTACGCAGATACAGCCACAGTCGCACACAGTATATAGGCATGCCGCATATCATTTTAATCAGCAGAAGCTGCTTGTGTATCCTAGCCACATAGCAATGCAAATAAGATGCATTTTCATAAAAAATAGGCACCCGACGTTAGCAGAGCTGCCAGTTGACTCACGCTGGGAACTACATGTGTCATTATGTGTATAAGGGCATTAATAATGTGTAACATATGTGTAAGAGGCACTATGTGTGTCATTATGTGTATAAGGGCACTAATAATGTGCGGCATATGTGTAAGGCCAAATGTGCACACTGTTCTTATTTAAATTACAGGGGGTAGGAAAACAAAAAAAAAGGACTGCTATGGGTGGGGGGTGATGGTGCTGGGAAAGGGGTGCAGGGTCAGAGGCGGAACTAGCGGTGGTGCTAGGGGGCACCAGCCAAAATCTTGCCTAGGGCATCATATTGGTTAGGGCCGGCTCTGCAGAATAGTGAGAGAGAGGGTGGCAACAACATCAGTCAGAAAAATTGTCAGCTATGGGGACTAATTATGTGATGTGATTCAACTGTGATTTACAGTATGCAACAAAAACTGTGTAGTGAAAATAGGTAATAAAAGTGATTATTTCATCAGAAAGATATTTCCTTGATATCAATGTATTTGTCAAGCAACCAGAGATTGTATTGTGCTACTAAGTACAGCAGAGATTTTCAACCTTTTACAACTTGCGGCACACTGAACAAGATTTAAATATTGCCTAGGCACATTCAAATACAGTGGTGATGCAGGGTGCAGTTGCGTGTCCTAGGATGTCATGTTGCAGCTTCTCCATAGGTAACGCCTGAGCCACATCTGAGAAAGCCAGAAGAGCCCAACACTGCAAAATTAGAACTGGCTCTGCAACCACTAAACCCCACCAGTATTGATCGTTCCAGGGCCTTAGTAGCAGCAAAACACTGACGGGCCTGGCTCTGCTGCTATGGTGGCACACCTGGAGACTGCTTGGACCACACTAGTGTGCCACGGCACAGTGGTTGAAAAACACTGAAGTACAGTATACCTACGATTTATTCTGAGGCAGACAGATCTCTAATAGATCTCGCTTTATGTGAAATGGCTTGAAACTGTGTGGGAACATGCAAGAGATTTGTCTTGTGGGAGAGTAATGCGTACAGCATGGGCAATCCTGTTTCAGACGCATCTCTTGCACCGAGCATGGGTGCCGGTGTAAGTGCCTTCACTAATGATAACTATTGCAGCAGTTGGCATATAATACAGTGGTCAGTGCAGATTCCCACTTAAAGATGCATTAGCTGTACAGAATCTCACTTTACTTTATATAGCCTAATGGGGTCATCACATAGGTGTACAGCATATGTGAAAGTGTGTTAGGAGTAGATACACAGAGAATTCTTAACCAGGTTGGCAGTTTATTGGTATCAACAGGTACACAGGTAACAGCAGTAATGCAGGGGTTAATATCAATATTCAATGGTAACACAGCGGTGGCTATCACAGCAGTATATGGTCTCAACTATGGATGTAACTTCTGTGCAGTGGCATCATCAAGGTGGAGCTCCGACCTCCCAGTACTTCCAGGTCCTAATGTGGTACCCCAAAAAGTGGTGTGTGTGCCCCTTTAAGACCTGACACACAGGTCTGCAGCAGCACAAGGGGAGAGTGTGCAGCCCAGCAGGAATTAAAGCCGGGACCCTGCTCTGATTGTTATGAACCACAGGTAGTGGTTCATTTCTATTTTATGTTTATTTAGTTGTCTTGCATGCCAGGATTTCCCATTGCTCTGTTTTAGATTACTCTTGTCTGCTGCCGCTGGTGAGTCTGTGCAATTGCAGCTTGTTCCCATGTGTTCAGCCTCATCTGGCTGCTAATTGCATCTTGTCAGCTTGGAGTCCTGCAATAGGCCAGCTGCACTGGATTATTAATTAGGCCTCTCTGTTATATGCTGGCTGATTGCAGTTCGCAGATGCTGGTGATATTTCTGGGTTTTCAGTCTGCTTGAGTTCTGAGCTTGGTTCCTGCTAGTTCCTGAGCTTCCTGAATGCTGAATCTGTTTGCTGAAAGTGTTTCCAGTCCTGCTGTATCCGGTCGTTCCTGTTCTCAGTTGTCCTGTACTCGGAAGTCGTCATCTGTTCCTGGAGTCCTGACTGAGCACCTTTGAACATCCAGTGGTGTTCGTGAGTCACGGCGTAGCCGTGTGTTGCGGCTTGGGCCGCTTAATTATTTATCTTTTATTATTTGTGTTCCGGAGCTTTTGCGGAGGATTCCGCTCCCACAGATCCACTCTGGTATCCAGCGGTGCTGGGTAGGAGTACGGACTAGTGGATTTTGGTTGTCCTTTTCCCTGGCGGGTTACCGCACATACCTCAGGTTTAGTCAGTTAGCTTGTAGCCCCTGGCCTGGTTGTTTAGTCAGAGGGCCCCTTGTTATCACCCTGTCTCGGATTTCCCTTTGTCTCCCATTAAGACCTGAGGGGGCATCGGAGTTGGGCAGACATAATCCGCCCTTCAAACGCGGCTGCCATGGGCTCAAGCAACCATAGTCTCGCAGGGGATTTCTGACCACACGGGCGAGACAACGGAGTTAGGGCGCCAGGGGCTATTCCCTTTCCATTCCCCTTTCCCAGCATTACGTCCTGGTGCTCTGGACTCGCTTCATAACATCTCCCTTGTTCTGAGCACCAGGAACCTAACATTATCACCAGCCATACCACAAAAAAGAAATAAAACTTTTTTTTCTTTTTTGGCCCAGTCCAGTGTCTAGTCTAGAATCCAGTCCGGTGTTTAGAATCCAGTCCGGTGTTTAGAATCCAGTCCGGTGTTTAAAAAAAAAAAAAAAAAAAAGTCTTGTTTTGTTTAGCAAAATTTAGTCTTGCCTTGCCTTGTCTTGCCTTGCCTTGTCTTGCCTTGTCTTGTCTCGTCTAGTTTTAAATTTTCCTATGTCTACTATGCAAGCCCTGCAGGCATCTCTCGCAGCTCTAAACTCTGTATTCAGTGCTTTGAGACCAGAGCGACTAGAAGTTTTGCAGCAATCCCTAAAGCAACTGCAAAACCTTCTGACTAAAATCTTGCTCATTTTGCCAGAAGTCGTTGAGAGTACATCTATCTCTAAAGAGACTCTTGCTCACAGTATGGTGACAAGAGAATCCTCTGGTCTAATTGAAGAGAAAAGGTTTAAAAGTTTTCTGCGGCCCAGGCTCTCAGAAGAGGAGCGTCTGCGTCGCAGAAACTTAAACTTATGCCTATATTGTGGGGGTTTAGGCCATTATCTGCAGACCTGTGAGTTGCGCAAGCCAAAGTGTGGTGACGAGTCTTGCCCTCTGGCCAAGTTGAGTCATGATACAAGACCTACTCCTGTCTCTACTGTGGCAGAGGCACTTGTCACACAACCCACACAAAAAAGCTCTCTGTCCTATAATTGGGGTCCTTGGGCAAGGGAGCCCCATTATAGATTCAGGAATCAAAAGAGAATGTTTCTCTCCTCTCTTGAGGTTCCTGTGGAAGCGGAGTTGCAAGTCCCTGGAGTGATGCCTGATGCCCAGGTTCCTGAAGTGGTGCCTGATGCCCAGGTTCCTGGAGTGGTGCCCGATGCCCAGGTTCCTGGAGTGGTGCCCGATGCCCAGGTTCCTGGAGTGGTGCCCGATGCCCAGGTTCCTGGAGTGGTGCCCGATGCCCAGGTTCCTGGAGTGGTGCCCGATGCCCAGGGTCCTGGAGTGGTGCCCGATGCCCAGGGTCCTGGAGTGGTGCCCGATGCCCAGGGTTCTGGAGTGGTGCCCGTAGCCCAGGGTCCTGGAGTGGTGCCCGTAGCCCAGGGTCCTGGAGTGGTGCCCGTAGCCCAGGGTCCTGGAGCGGTGCCCATAGCCCAGAGTGCTGGAGCGGTACCCGATGCCCAGAGTGCTGGAGCGGTACCCGATGCCCAGAGTGCTGGAGCGGTACCCGATGCCCAGAGTGCTGGAGCGGTACCCGATGCCCAGAGTGCTGGAGCGGTACCCGATGCCCAGAGTGCTGGAGCGGTACCCGATGCCCAGAGTGCTGGAGCGGTTCCTGATGCCCTAGCTTATAGAGGGACATCAAATATTATAGTTCAGGTGTCCATATCGGAAGGGGTCTCAGAAGCTGTTACCCCAGGTAGGGACTTGAAAAGCGCAACCCTAGAAAGGGTCTCTAAAACCATAGTTCTTGAGGGGAACTCGAGAAGCAAAACCTCAGAAGGGATCTTTGAAGTAATATCCCCAAGTGGGGTCTCGAGAGACGCAGCCCCAAAGAAGGGTCTAGAAGTCGCTTCCCCAGGAAAGAACTTAAGAAGCATAGCATTAGTGGAGGATCTGAACGTTATTGCTTCAGCAAAAGTCCCGGAAGTCATAGTCCCGGGAGAACTTTCGATAATTATCGACTCAGAGAGGGAGGCCAATGGCCCGATCCCAGTCAGGGAGGCCAACGGCCCGGTCCCAGTAAAAGAATCCGAGGTGCTGGCCCCAGCGGGGTTCTCGGAGGCCACTGCCCCAGCGGGGTTCTCGGAGGCCACTGCCCCAGCGGGGTTCTCGGACGCTACTGCCCCAGCGGGGTCCCCGGAGGCCACTGCCCCAGCGGGGTCCCCGGAGGCCACTGCCCCGGGTGGGGTTCAGAAAGTCACTGCCCCGGGTGGGGTTCAGAAAGTCACTGCCCCGGGTGGGGTTCAGAAAGTCACTGCCCCGGGTGGGGTTCAGAAAGTCACTGCCCCGGGTGGGGTTCAGAAAGTCTCAGCCCCGGGTGGGGTTCAGAGAGTCTCAGCCTCGAGTAAGGTCAATAGTGACCAGGTCCTAGCAAAGCACTCCAGTCAGTCAGATGAGAAGGAAACAGATCCTGACTCTGATATCTCAACATCCATAACCTTTGATGGGGACTTCGCCCAATTTCTGGCGCTTTTCAAACACTATTACACTATTATGTTGTCTAGACCATTTCTGGGCATCACTTCAGAAAACCTTGGGCTCTATCTGATTTATTCTTTTAGAGGAGAGCCTTCTGAGTGGGCAACCAGCCTAATGAAAGCTGAAGATCCCATTCTTCAGGATCCCTTAGCATTCTGTGATGCAATTGTTAAAAGATACGGTTCCAAAGAAATTGGTTCAGGTTCCTCTAAGTCACCCGTCTTGTCTGCTGAGAGTCCGCCAAATACTGTAAACTCTGCACAAGAGTCCCAGCCCGATGTTTTGACTGCAGGATGTGCTTTTTTGACTTCTTCTTCTTCTTCTAATAATAGTACTTTACCAGAAAGTTCAGCTCCCAAGGGTAAGAAACCTGTCTCTGATTTGAACGCAGCCTTGCTGGGTGGTACCATCAGTTCAGACAATGTTTGGGGAATTACCTTGGTCAGACCTAAAGAGCTTTGTAAAAAGAAGAAGAAGAAGAAGAAGAAAAAGAAATAATTTTTTGACTCTTGCCTTGATTTAAAAAAAAAAAAAAAAAAAAAGAGATTTTTTTTTCTCCTTGTCTTGTGTCCTGTGGCCACCGTTAGGGGGAGGGCACTGTTACAAGTTGTTGCTACAGCTTGTTTTTGTTTTCTTGTCTGTTAGACCAGTGTGTCAGGTTTTGTTTTTTTTTTGTATCCCTTGTTCTGGATAGTCTGAATTTTGGGGTCTTTTGACCCCTCCTCAAGGGGGGGGTAATGTTATGAGCCACGGCTGTGGCTTATTCCTGTTTTGCATTTTTGTTATGTATTTTATGTTATACTTCTGTTTATGTTCCCCGTGGGTGTCATGGGGTGCTCGGAGCTCACCCTTAAGGAGGGGATACTGTTATGAACCACAGGTAGTGGTTCATTTCTATTTTATGTTTATTTAGTTGTCTTGCATGCCAGGATTTCCCATTGCTCTGTTTTAGATTACTCTTGTCTGCTGCCGCTGGTGAGTCTGTGCAATTGCAGCTTGTTCCCATGTGTTCAGCCTCATCTGGCTGCTAATTGCATCTTGTCAGCTTGGAGTCCTGCAATAGGCCAGCTGCACTGGATTATTAATTAGGCCTCTCTGTTATATGCTGGCTGATTGCAGTTCGCAGATGCTGGTGATATTTCTGGGTTTTCAGTCTGCTTGAGTTCTGAGCTTGGTTCCTGCTAGTTCCTGAGCTTCCTGAATGCTGAATCTGTTTGCTGAAAGTGTTTCCAGTCCTGCTGTATCCGGTCGTTCCTGTTCTCAGTTGTCCTGTACTCGGAAGTCGTCATCTGTTCCTGGAGTCCTGACTGAGCACCTTTGAACATCCAGTGGTGTTCGTGAGTCACGGCGTAGCCGTGTGTTGCGGCTTGGGCCGCTTAATTATTTATCTTTTATTATTTGTGTTCCGGAGCTTTTGCGGAGGATTCCGCTCCCACAGATCCACTCTGGTATCCAGCGGTGCTGGGTAGGAGTACGGACTAGTGGATTTTGGTTGTCCTTTTCCCTGGCGGGTTACCGCACATACCTCAGGTTTAGTCAGTTAGCTTGTAGCCCCTGGCCTGGTTGTTTAGTCAGAGGGCCCCTTGTTATCACCCTGTCTCGGATTTCCCTTTGTCTCCCATTAAGACCTGAGGGGGCATCGGAGTTGGGCAGACATAATCCGCCCTTCAAACGCGGCTGCCATGGGCTCAAGCAACCATAGTCTCGCAGGGGATTTCTGACCACACGGGCGAGACAACGGAGTTAGGGCGCCAGGGGCTATTCCCTTTCCATTCCCCTTTCCCAGCATTACATCCTGGTGCTCTGGACTCGCTTCATAACATCTCCCTTGTTCTGAGCACCAGGAACCTAACACTGATCACATGGTCTTTATGCAGACCGCAGATTGGACAGGGGCAGTTGGGAGAAGAGAGCCTTGTAGGAAGAAGGAGGGAGGAGTCATTGGTGGTGTGCTGAGACAGAGTAGGTGTGGGATCACTTGTTACACGCAGAGAGGGAGCTGGAAAACCAAGTGGCAGCCATGGGATGCTGGGTGGTGAAAGCAGAGATATAGAGTGCAAGCAGCAAGGTGCTGCTGGAGACACAAGTGCCAGGTGAGCGGGTGTTGAGATGCCGCAGCCAGAGACTGGGTATCACCAGGCCTGAGGAAAGGCATGGATGCAGCGGCCATCTTGGGACTGAGAGGAGTTATTAAGGACTGGCCTAACAAGTGAAAACCTCTGCTTATGAGGGTCTAAGTGGGTATCTGAGTGATTAAGTAACAAAAGCCCTGGACAAGCTTGATACCCAGATTAAGGGACCCCTATCAACATCTGTGCAGTTAAATCACCACATTAGCTATGTTAAACACTACAATGCCATATACTGCCAGCTAAGCACTGCAAGGAGGCTGTTGAGGTAACCCTCTTCCCCTTCTACAATGAGACTGTGAGACTTATTTAAAACTGAGTTGTGTTACCCACAAAGATGCAGACATTTCTTTAAAAGACTGAAATTGTGGCCAGTTTGAATATAGGGGGTCATTCCGAGTTGTTCGCTCGCTAGCAGATTTTAGCAGCATTACACACGCTAGGCCGCCACACTCTGGGAGTGTATCTTAGCTTAGCAGAATTGCGAACTAAAGATTAGCAGAATTGCGTAGAGAAAATTCTTAGCAGTTTCTGAGTAGCTCGAGACTTACTCCTATAGTGCGATCAGATCAGCCCGTTTCATTCCTGGTTTGACGTCACAAACACGCCCTGCGTTTGGCCATCCACTCCCCCGTTTCTCCAGACACTCCCGCGTTTTATCCTGGCACGCCTGCGTTTTTCCGCACACTCCCAGAAAACGGTCAGTTTCCGCCCAGAAACACCCACTTCCTGTCAATCACACTCCGATCACTTCAACGATGAGAATTCTTCATTCGGACGTGAGTAAATCTACTAAGTTTTGTGCTAAAATACTTAGCGCATGCGCACTGTGTACCATGCGCATGCGCATTTTCGCCTTAATCGCTCCGTTGCGAAAATCGGCAATGAGCGAACAACTCGGAATGACCCCCATAGCCCTGTAAACAGGAAAGAGCCAGATTGTGCTCCATTGGAAAAATCCTCAATGATAAGTGAGCTGAATCTCTCGAGAGACACTATCATCCTTTTGCTAGCTACATTCTATTTGCATAAGAGCTGTGAACAATTGACTCTGTTGCCACCCAGGATTCCCCCTTGCAATTGTGTGCCAATTCCCCCATTGACTTACTGTGGCATAGCGACTTTTATTAGAGCTCCAACGTTTATTGCCAGCGAAGATTGACATACCTTGGCTAGGGGAAGTTTGAAAGGTAATACTGGTTATTGTTAATTGTATTTTTCACTCTCCTCATGACCACATTATAGACTGTGATTCCAATGACCTCATGCCAATATTTGTGATTCTAATTAATATGTTTAACTGTGGTTCCAGTTATATTCTGCCATTTCTTTTGTGATTCCAATTATTTGTCTTTTAAATATTGAATGCTCCTTTGTGGTGTGAACTGTAGCCAATTGTCTTCTCTTTGTTCATCTGTATGCCCAAATTCTTTTTTTTTGGTGTGATTATCTAAGTTTACTGCTAATTTTCATCATCTTCAATCCAGAGTTCATTGCAGCTCAATAAAAGTCCTCCTGTTGGAAATGCTGACTTACTCCTGTTTTCTATCTATCTATCTATCTATCTATCTATCTATCTATCTATCTATCTATCTATCTTACCTCCATGAACATGGTACTACAGGGCAAGGTACGGGGAGAAACTTTTCATCTCAGAATCAGAACATCTCAGAATCAGCCCATATTGTTTCTGGGGATAATGTGCACTGAGCTAGACCTAGCTGGTGATTTAAGAAAACCTTCAGTGATAGATACCAGGGAGTCTGTGCCTACACTACATAATATCTATCTATCTATCTATCTATCTATCTATCTATCTATCTATCTATCTATCTATCTATCTATCTATCTGTCTCTCTGTCTGTCTATCATTGAAGTGGATGTGGAATCTGTTTATTTGGGGGTGTTGTATACATCTTGAGAGTATAATGAAGGTTAATGTGCCTTCTTCAAGTTTCATTGAGATGCCCCTAATGAAAAGTTTAGTAGCTATATTACTGTGTAAGTAGAGTATCTCTGCCAGTGTCATTGCACCCTCTTTTCCTCTCTCTCGCTCTCTCGCTCTGATGTCCTTTGCTCCTCCTTTCCTCTTTTCATGTGTGACAGACTCAGTGTCCATGTTCCGTGTTCTTGTCTTATTATCACAAACAGACGGACAGTCCTGCTTTGAAGTGCTTCTCCCTGGCAGTGGCAGCGGGATGCCAGCCTGTAACTTCCCGGGGGATTAATTATCACAGAGACAGTTTCTTTTTCATGTTCTTGCAGAAAGTCACCCATGAACCTGCATTAGCTGCTTTCTTGTCAGAATGGAGCCTAAAATTGTGGGACCCTTGAATATTCAGTGAAGTAAGTCGGAACACTTTCTCACACTGAACTGTCAGTATGTTCCATACTCAGCAGCATTGGGTATTGCTTGCAACTAACTCTGTCACTGTATGGGAATATGTCTAGTGCTTAACATTCTGATCTGTAGGAACTTGTTACTGAACAAGTGAGACACCAGCATAACTGGCTGAAAGGTTAAAAAATTCAAATGAATGAACAAAAACATTCTGGTCACAATGACCATGTTGTGTTGGAACATTTTATGACTAATGCAAATCTGTTTATAATGGTTATATTGGAATATGTGGGAAATCACTTTCAGTGGAAACAGTGAAAGTTAGAGAGCTGGAACCTGAGACATAAGCCTTTATGAGAAAACCTGAAATGAGTTAGGCTGTTCTTATTGCTAAACAAATACAGTATATATATAATATACGTTTCTAGCTTTTTACAATTTGCTTCCCCGAATTAGCCCTTTAATGTAATTAAATGTTGTGACTCCAAAGGGGAGATATATCAAAATTTGGAGAGAGATAAAATGGAAAGAGATAAAGTACCATCCAATTAGCTAACTGTCATGCAAAGTTGGGTACACACTTGTAAAATCCTCGGGAGTTCCGAATCCTGACGGACCGCTTTGTCCCACATTGGAAAACTGTGTACTCTCCGCCAACAGACCCATTCCCCGATACTGGTCACCTGTCAGGTCTCCTGGATTTTAAACATGCTGAAAAACTAGGAATCCCAATCGCCGACCAGTCAACTACTTACGCTGAGGCAGCTGAGACCAGAGCTGTCGAGTAATCTCCAATCCAGGCAGCTCGCACACTGTCAGTGTGGCGGTGGTGCTAGATCCAGAAATATACTGGCACTGCTTGCATTTTGCGGGACCCAGCGGACATGGTGGCAGGATGCGGCAGGAGGCGGCAGGGGAGGTAGGCATGGAGACGGCCATGGAGCATCCCTGGATCCTGCAGGATCCAGTCCCTACCAGACATTAGTGCAGAGTTCATCAGCGGGCATACTATGGCAGTGTTTCCCATTTTAAAATTTAAGATGGCCATAGCGAACCAATCATGTCTCGCCGCGTCATCGACCCTTCCCTTGGTGCTGGCTATTAGTCAGCACAAGGCAGCAGGTGTCTGTTTGATGGTGGATTGGAGGTCTGCTGAAAAATTGGACAAGTATATATGCATGGATTGGATGATGAATCTGCGAGCAAACTTGCAGTAGGATTGTATAAACAGTCTGATCTGAAATCTGATCTTGCAAGGACTGGAATAGTGTGTACTCAGCTTTACTGGCTCTCCAAGCTTTGATAAAGCTCCCCCCAAATCTGAAATTTTTACCATGCCCCATGTCAGACTACCTTGAGTCACACTAAAATCTCTCCTTCAATACATTCATCATTTTTCTCTTTCATGATTATATTGGCCACATATTTTGCATTGTTGGCATATCCATCATCTTCTAGCCGAATCAAACATTCACCCAGAGCATCAAAATTTAGGGTGCACTTAAAATACTGACCAAGTTACATCATTTAAATAGGATCCGCTCAGGATCCTGACAGTCGGGATCCAGGTAGTCGAAATACCGGCACCGGAATCCTGACACTGCTCGGAATGCCAGCTCCGGCATCCCAACTGGGATCACAATCCTGGCACCGGCATCCCAACACCTGGGAGAGGGATGGGTTAGGCTTTGGGGGTTGGTGTTCGGTTTTTGCTGCTGGGAGGGGGGTTAGGTTTAGGCAGCCCCGGGGAGGGTTAGAGTTAGGCTTTGGGGGGAGGGGGTGGGGAGGGTTAGGTTTAGGCCGTGGGATGGGGGGGTTGGGTTTAGCCACCACTGCGGAGGGTTATGGCTAGGCTGCGGGGGATGGGGGGGGGTGGGGGAGGTCTAGGTTTAGACTGCAGGAAGGGTGGGTTAGGGGGACATTGCAGGAAGTATACTTACCTTCCCCCTGTCAGGATTCTCACAATCAGGATAGCACTGTCAGTATTCTGACCCCTGACATCCCGACCGCTGGCATTTTGAACCCAACCCATTTAAACCACTTGATTTTTACATTTTTCCGGTGGAACCCCCACACAAAGCACTGGCTGCTGAAATGGAGGCAACTTCTTCTTACTGGACATGTGAAATTCATCCTCCATGTCTGTAATATGCTAAGAGCACATGTAGATGTGCCCATATACACCTATCATGTAGATGTGCCCACATAAACCTATCATGTAGATGTGCCCACATACACCTAACATGTAGATGTGCCCACATACACCTATCATGTAGATGTGCCCACATACAATGATAGGTGTATGTGGGCACATCTACATGATAGGTGTATGTGGGCACATCTACATGTTAGGTGTATGTGGGCACATCTACATGATAGGTGTATGTGGGCACATCTACATGATAGGTGTATGTGGGCACATCTATATGATAGGCTATCATATAGATGTGCCCACATACACCTATCATGTAGATGTGCCCACATACACCTATCATGTAGATGTACCCACATACACCTATCATGTAGATGTGCCCACATACACCTATCATGTAGATGTGCCCACAATACCTACTGTATCATGTAGATGTTCCCACATACACTTATCATGTAGATGTGCCCACATACACCTGTTATGTAGATGTGCCCACATACACCTATTATGTAGATGTGCCCACATACACCTATCATGTAGATGTGCCCACATACACCTGTCATGTAGCTGTGCCAACATACACCGGTTATGTAGATGTGTCCACATGCACCTATCATGTAGATGTGCCCACATGCACCTATCATGTACATGTGCCCACATACACCTGTCATGTAGCTGTGCCCACAAATACCTACTGCATCATGTAGATGTACCTACATACACCTGTCATGTAGATGTGCCCACAAATACCTACTGTATCATGTAGATGTGCCTACATACACCTATCATGTAGATGTGCCCAAATACACCTATCATGTAGATGTGCCCACATACACCTATCATGTAGATGTGCCCACATACACCTATCATGTAGATGTGCCCACAATACCTACCGTATCATGTAGATGTGCCCACATACACTTATCATGTAGATGTGCCCACATACACCTGTTATGTAGATGTGCCCACATACACCTATTATGTAGATGTGCCCACATACACCTATCATGTAAATGTGCCCACATACACCTGTCATGTAGCTGTGCCAACATACACCGGTTATGTAGATGTGCCCACATGCACCTATCATGTAGATGTGCCCACATGCACCTATCATGTACATGTGCCCACATACACCTGTCATGTAGATGTGCCCACAAATACCTACTGTATCATGTAGATGTGCCTACATACACCTATCATGTAGATGTGCCCACATACACCTATCATGTAGCTGTGCCCACATACACCTGTCATGTAGAAGTGCCCACAAATACCTACTGTATTATGTAGATGTGCCCACATACACCTGTCATGTAGATGTGCCCAAAAATACCTACTGTATCATGTAGATGTGACCACATGCACCTATCATGTAGATGTGCCCACATACACCTATCATGTAGATGTGCCCACAAACACCTACTGTATCATGTAGATGTGCCCACATACACTTATCATGTAGATGTGCCCACATATACCTGTCATATAGCTGTGCCAACATACACCAGTTATGTAGATGTGCCCACATGCACCTATCATGTAGATGTGCCCACATGCACCTATCATGTACATGTGCCCACATACACCTGTCATGTAGCTGTGCCCACAAATACCTACTGTATTATGTAGATGTGCCTACATACACCTGTCATGTAGATGTGCCCACAAATACCTACTGTATCATGTAGATGTGCCCACATACACCTATCATGTAGATGTGCCCACATACACCTATCATGTAGCTGTGCCCACATACACCTGTCATGTAGATGTGCCCACAAATACCTACTGTATTATGTAGATGTGCCCACATACACCTGTCATGTAGATGTGCCCAAAAATACCTACTGTATCATGTAGATGTGACCAAATGCACCTATCATGTAGATGTGCCCACATACACCTATCATGTAGATGTGCCCACAAACACCTACTGTATCATGTAGATGTGCCCACATAAAATTATCATGTAGATGTGCCCACATACACCTGTCATGTAGATGTGCTCACATACACCTGTCATGTAGATGTTCCCACATACACCTATCATGTAGATGTTCCCACATACACCTATCATGTAGATGTGCCCACATACACTTATCATATAGATGTGCCCACATACACCTATCATGTAGATGTTCCCACATACACCTATCATGTAGATGTGCCCACATACACTTATCATATAGATGTGCCCACATACACCTGTCATGTAGATGTGCCCACATACACCTATGATGTAGATGTGCCCACATACACCTATCATGTAGATGTGCCCCCATACACTTATCATGTAGATGTGCCCACATACACCTATGATGTAGATGTGCCCTCATACACTTATCATGTAGATGTGCCCACATAAACTTATCATGTAGATGTGCCCACATACACTTATCATGTAGATGTGCACACATACACCTATCATTTAGTTGTTCCCACATACACCTATCATGTAGATGTGCCCACATACAGCTGTCATGTAGATGTGCCCACATACACCTGTCATGTAGATGTGCCCACATACACCTGTCATGTAAATGTGCCCATATATACCGTCATGTAGATGTGCCAACATACACCTGTCCTCAAATTGTGCCTATGCTGTAACCCCATTTTATGCATCACGGACATGGGTCCTGCCACACCCGTCTGTGCTGAATATGCATCTTATTCTTTTCACTAATGTGAGAAAAGTCCAATGATCTGATACCCTGGACACTGGTGCTATACGCAGTTAATGTGTGCGATTTTGTGCTAACCGGAGAAAAAGTCAAAAGACTAAAGGGATAATTCAGAGTTGATCGCAGCAGCAAATTTGTTAGCAGTTGGTCAAAACCATGTCATAGTATCATAGTAACATAGTATTTGAGGTTGCATAGAGGCAAATTGCCCATCGTGTTCAACCTGTTTTAAGTTGTGATGATTCTACATACTTGCTAAATAATGTTTTATGACTAGTTATAACTCATGTTACCCCCAGATTAACCACATTGATATTTTAAGTATTATAACCTTGGATATAGCTTTTTCATTCAGAAATTTATCCATTCCTTTTTTAAATCCAATTACAGAGTCCGCCATTACCACCTTCCCTGGCAGGGAATTCCACATCCTGATTCCCTTAACAGTGAAGAACCCTTTCCTCCGTTGCCTTCGGAACTTTCTCTCCTCCAGTCGCAGCGAGTGCCCACGTGTCCTAAACTGTGTTCTTTTAATAAATAATTCCTCTGATAACTCTTTTTGATGTCCCTTTACATATTTGAAGATATTAATAATATCGCCTCTTTTCTAGTGTATACATATTCAGCCTAGTAAATCTTTCCTTATAGTCCAGTCCTTCTAGGCCTTTAATCAATTTAGTAGCTCGCCTTTGAACACTTTCGAGCTCACTGATGTCTTTTTTTTTATACAATGGTGCCCAAAACTGAACACAATATTCCAGGTGCGGATGTACCAATGCCTTATACAGCGGCATGATTACATCCGAGTCCCTTGTCTCAATTCCCCTTGCGATCAGGTCTGAATTAGGCCCAAAGGACGAGTACGAGTGAGCCGCACCATGCCTTATGCCATGCAGAGTTGTGCATTATCTGCAATGTTATACCAATTCCATTGTGGCAGATATACTAATCCTAAGTGCCCAGGACACTATACGCAACTTTGGATGCAGCTAGAATACAAGTATGATGCTAAATACAGAAATAACTGCAAAAGTCCAGGGAACGCTACCCATGGTGGAGCGTCGTGCTATGCGTCTCGCACCATATGGCACAATAAGAATATTTGTATGAGGACACAGCTGTACTTGCTGACATTGTTGCCTTGCCATTGAATTTGTATTTTGAGAAGGATGATGATGCATGTCATTAATACTCCTTTTACACAAAAATCCCGGATCCGACCCTGGATTTGGAACACAGTTCCAAGCCAGGTCAGACCAGGGACTCACCCATTTCAAAGCATCAGAAAATCTGGCAGATCAAGACTCCTGTGCGTCACGCTGGAAGCAAGCCCAGCAATCTAGAAGCTGCTGTGCTGCACCGGGCCTCCGGCACTGCCGGGCAGCCGACTCAGCGCCGCTGTCTGCACAGACAGCATGCCTCAGGCGCTGCATAGCAACAACACGGCGCTGCTGTCTGCATAGACAGCATGCACCCTGCCCTCCAGCCTCCTGACCGCCCCCGGACACTGCCGTTCAGGAGGTCTGCCATACTCTAAATGGATGACCCGGCTTACCAGTTTAAACTGACTCCTACCTGGGTCTTACCCAAGGCCAACCCTGGGTTGGATTCCCGGGAAAATGGAGAGGGGGCCCTCTTACACTGCATGCAATCTAAGTTTTTGGCTGCTCCTGTGCAGAACACCTGGGATATTTCAGGCGGTGTAAAAGGGGTTGTGCAGTGCTATCAATCACAGCTTCACACAGTAGAAGACATGCTGCACTGACGTGATTCACCACAAATCACGTCATAAATTGTTATTGCACCAGAAGTCACTAGATGGTGCCTAATAGAGCAATTCAATTGTTGCTCCATTTGGGTCAGATGGCTGCTGGCGCCGGCATTTCAGCTTGCACCCCCTGGGGGTGGCCATCTGAAATGCACAAAAAGTGACCCGTTTGGATGCCCAAACTGGACTTTTTGCATTGCGCTCATTAGTTTGATCGGGTTTATTCACTTTACACGGCTAAACCTGACCTCTGTGGGCAAAAAGAAAATCAATTGAATATCGTCCCGCGATCTCCCGTCCCTTTAGATGGGATATCGGGCACGATATAACAATTGAATATTGCAATCTAAGTATATTCAGCCTTCCTTTGCAAATCACTCAGCACAGTGCTAGTGCGCTCCTGTGGTGCTTAGCCTTACAATACACCAGTGCACTCCTGCCTGCATTATAATAAGACCTGCTGTAAGCCTTGTCACATTACCTATGTATCATGGACTGACATGATTCACCGCAAATCACGTCATCAAGTCACTGTACCACCCACTCCCCAGTGTGTGCTGGAGCAGAAAATTCCCACCCCAGGCTCCACACAAGATAAGACGCTTGGGGCCTTATCCAGAGGTGGATGCAGCCACAGCGTTCACATGCATGGGCGCATCTTGGGTGTCTGCGCACACGCAGAAGCTACAGTGAGCATGCACGACCCATCACTTTACGATTGCACCCCGGAAGGCTGTGATTGCATAGTGATTGACAGGCGATGGGCATCCGGGGGCGGCAACGTGGTGTTGGGGGAAAGGAGAGCATTAAACATAGATGTGTCATGGGCGTTTTTAGGTTGGCCCGATGACATCACCTGCGTTTCCTGTGATGGGAAACATGGCACAGGACCACCTTCCTATGCAGCCATACTATGCAGGCAAAGGTCAACCTCTATTTGAGAATTTTGCCATTGAATTGTAGTGCCATACATCCTGGGTGGCCGTGTCCTGCGCTGGGCGGCTCCCAGCATGTGATTTTAGTGGTCGCATATTTTGTTAAGATTGCAAAATCTGTGACCAACTCTGAATAATGCCCATGGTAGCACCTGAGGACACCTAAGACACCACTAGTTCCACCAAACCTCACAGACAAACAGTATATTTTAGAACTGGTAAGCTGGGCTAAACCCAGTAAGTATGAACACTGGACTGCAGATAAATCATGATAAGCTACTAAGACAAGAGGAAGAAAGTTACAGTAAGCTCATGACATAACTCAATCACTCAAGAGTTGCAGAGCACTGCCTGACAATCCTCCACCCTCATTTTGTGTCTCCCCATTACCACCACTGCAACTTTTCCCTTTAGTATATACAGTGCATCCGGAAAGTATTCACAGCGCTTCACTTTTCTATATTTTGTTATGTTACAGTCTTATTCCAAAATGGAATAAAATAATTTTTTTCCTCAAAATTCTTCACACAATACCCCATAATGACAATGTGAAAAAAGTTTATTTATGATTTTTGCAAATTTATTCAAAATAAAAACTAAGAAATCACATGAACATAAGTATTCACAGCCTTTGCCATGAAGCTCAAAATTGAGCTCAGGTGCATCCTGTTTTCACTGATCATCTTTGAGATGTTCTTACAGCTTAATTGGAGTCCACCTGTGGTAAATTTAGTTGATTGGACATGATTTGGAAAGGCACACACCTGTCTATATAAGGTCCCACACTTGACAGTGCATGTCTGAGCACAAACCAAGCATGAAGTCAAAGGAATTGTCTGTAGATCTACAAGACAGGATTGTCTCGAGGCACAAATCTGGGGAAGGGTACAGAATAATATCTGCTGCTTTGAAGGTCCCAATGAGCACAGTGACCTCCATCATCCGTAAATGGGAGAAGTTCGGAACCACCAGGACTCTTCCTAGAGCTGGACGGCCGTCTAAACTGAGCGATCGGGGGAGAAGGTCCCTAGTTAGGGAGGTGACCAAGAACCCGATGGTCACTCTGTCAGAGCTACAGCATTCTTCTGTGGAGAGAGGAGAACCTTCCAGAAGGACAACCATCTGTGCAGCAATCCACCAATAAGGCCTGTATGGTAGAGTGGCCAGACGGAAGCCACTCCTTAGTAAAAATACCATGGCAGTTCATCTGGGGTTTGCCAAAATGCACCTGAAGGACTCTCAGGTGATGAGAAACAACATTCTCTGGTCTGATGAGACAAAGATTGAACTCTTTGATGTGAATGCCAGGCATCATGTTTGGAGGAAACAAGGCACCGCTCATCACCAGGCCAATACCATCCCTACAGTGAAGCATGGTGGTGACAGCATCATGCTGTGGGGATGTTTTTCAGTATCAGGTACTGGGAGACTAGTCAGGATAGAGGGAAAGGTGAATGTAGCAATGTACAGAAAAATCCTTGATGAAAACGTGCTCCAGAGCGCTCTTGACCTCAGACTGGGGCGACGGTTCATCTTCCAGCAGGACAACGACCCTAAGTACACTAACAAGATATCGAAGGACTGGCTTTAGGACAACTCTGTGAATGTCCTTAAGTGGCCTAGCCAGAGCCCAGACTTGAATCCGATTGAACTGGTGAGATCTGAAAATGGCTCTGCACGACACTTCCCATCCAACTTGATTGAGCTTGAGAGGGATGGGCGAAACTGCCCAAAGATAGGTGTGCCAAACTTGTGGCATCATATTCAAAAAGACTTAAAGCTGTAATTGCTTCCAAAGGTGCATCAACAAAGTAGTGAGCAAAGGCTGTGAATACTTATGTAAATGTGATTTCTTAGTTTTTTATTTTCAATACATTTGCAAAAATCTCAAAAAAACTTTTTTCACGTTGTCATTATGGGGTATTGTGTGTATAATTATGAGGGGGAAAATGAATTTATTCCATTTTGGAATAAGGCTGTAACATAACAAAATGTGGAAAAAGTGAAGCGTGTGAATATTTTCCGGATGCATTGTAAGCTCTCATGAGAAAGTTCCCTCTCTCCCCTTCTTTCAATGTCAACAGTATGACCATGTTCAATTTATGTCCATGTCAACATTCTGCATGATAACATGTGGGTGTCAACATTCAGAATATCCACATTCTCAACATTGACATAATGACTGTGTACCCATATCCCGATTTGTATTAATGCTCTACATGTCACTTTGGAATTTAAAAGCACTCTATAAATAAATGTTGTTATTAATAATAATAATAATAATAATAATAATAATAATAATAATAATAATAATATTTCCTATATGGCATGACAAGGAAAATCAAACTGCTGGAAAAGTTACAATCAACTACGTAAGCATGAGCTGTATGGTTAATTCTGCACCATAGTAGATGGCATAAATGACATAGAGATAAAACTATAGACTGAGGGGGGAACAAAAGAAGCCACCATGGTGAATGCAATGCTCTAATATGTGACATTTACAATTACTTTCAGCAACATAATCAATGCTTGTTTACAAACGCACAATGCATTATGCTGGCATAAAGGTTTTGTGAAAAAAAATGAATACATTTGCAAAGAACAGGTCCCTAGCAAAACACATTCAGCTTTTATGACTATTGAGTACTTGGTAATTCTCAGCTCACTGTTACTGCTTAGTACTGAATACTACGGATTTCCCAAATTCACAAAAATAAAAAAGAACTGCAAATTGTGTTTTTATGAATTCTCCATGAACAATCTATTAACAATGGTCTATCAGAATTTTTACAAATCAACCCACATTTTTTAAATAAACAATAAATGTGACTATTTAACAGCAAATCAAAGAATCAAAGGGCCATATTCATGACTAAGGGGTCTATTCATGAAACAGTGATAAGAGTGGAATTATAAATAGCTGCTGATTGGTTGCCATGGGCAACACCTCCACTGGCTCACTTCTCCACTCTTTTCACTGCTTCATGAATAGACCCCTAAATCTTAAAATATTTTTTTCTAAAAATCTATATTTAACTTTAATATTCCTGTCCTAGAAATTACCTATGTTTAAGCTACAGAAAACTATGTGTGCGTATATGAATCCATCCTTATTTATTTAGATGATGGTGGGAGATATTTAATATAAAAGAGGTGTCATGGATGGATGTGCCTATTCATTTAAGGTGTTGTGATGGGACTATGTATTTAATATTGATGCGGTTAGACAGAGATCAATTGAATAAGGTGCTAATGTAAATTTGGGGAGATGGTGGGCTAGTTATAAAATATGAATAATAATTAGTTAGTGTTGTATCTCGTGGAGGGGGAATATGTTTACTTATTAAATGTTAAAACTATTAATTTATTGTTGAGGCTGTTTGGGGATTAATGGCTCTATTTGTTTATTGTCAGTTCTATTATTTAATGTCGAGGTTAGAAGCATCTGATGAGCAGAGACATAGCTTTGAAGTTCTAAGTTCCCATGAGTGGCGATAAATAGTAGGTATACACCACAAGACATTTATGAAGTATACATGAGGTGCTCCGAAAAACACTTTATGTTTTTCTCTCTCTACAATTGGGAACATCCTCAAAGTGAAAGAGCACCTCAACGTGAGGAATGCCGAGGAAAATCCCAAGGAGCTGCAACAGTTGAATGTCAAATCAAAGCCTACCCCTTTAAGTACCAAATTATTTATAAATACTATTGGAGTAATAGTTCATGATTATATATCATCTTTGTGAAGCTTATTATTACATTTCTCAAACTGAGCCTTTTAATATGTCTAATCTACCACAAGTTGATGGAGTCAGGAGTGAGGGAAGGGACTAATTTAGCATAATGTGGTTTGGTTGAATCGTGGCTTCTCTGCATATTTTTGAATTGGTTAAAAACTGGTGAATTTATTAAAGACAAAACCACTGGAAGCTGCCATTTTCAAACCCATCCTAATATTTTACATATTAAGAATACAAATCACTTGACATATTGGGGGAGATTCAAATGTTTGAAAAGTCAGTTGGGAGTCTGTTTTTCCTTTCTAATAGACAGCAAAAAACAGACACCCAACCAACTTTTCAAATATTTGAATTCCACCCATTAAGTTGCATCTTCACAAACCACAGCAAAACTTGCATGATATCCCACCAAACAAAATAGGTGTCTTTGCCAAATGCAGTTACTTAAATTGCAGTCTATTGGCTGTTAGGGCCTAGGGGGCATATTCATCATGAACAAATTCTGAAATGTGAAACTTTAGTTTTGAATTCTCAAGCTTGCATTTCACAATTTTTTCGGTATGAAGTATGCCTGCATGCTGAAATTATCACTTCTGAAAAGCTGCTCCTCTTGCGGAGACAGCTTTTTGGAAATAGTGCCGTTTTCTCCAGCTGCTTTGGTCCTTTTAGACTCTTTGCCACCTGTCTTCAAGCTGCGCATGCGCAGTTTGAAGACAGGCTGCAAATAGATTGAAGCAGCAGGAGAAGAGAGAAGACTGACCGCTGGAACCCCCCCGCGCAGCCAGCATGAACTTGAAAAAAAAAACCTGGTTGAAAAATTGTCTATCGAGCTCAACCTGTTAGTCTTCAAAATATTACAGTAGGAGATCACTAATTTGAATGTGTAACCGTTATTTCGATTCCTCTTATTTATTTATTTGATTATTATTTTATTTGATCACTGTAGTGCCTGATCTATGCACCATATCCCTGTACATCCTTATCCATTAGGAATTTATGTAGCCCATTCTTAAAAGTAATGACCGAGTCCACCATTACTACTGTCTCAGGCAGGGAATTTCAAGTACGTATTGCAGGGGTGTTTCTAGTGATGTGCACCGGACATTTTTCAGGTTTTGTGTTTTTGGTTTGGAATTCGGTTCCGCGGCCGTGTTTTGGATTCGGACGCGTTTTGGCAAAACCTCCCTGAAATTTTTTTGTCGGATTCGGGTGTGTTTTGGATTCGGGTGTTTTTTACAAAAACCCTTCAAAAACTGCTTAAATCATAGAATTTGGGGGTAATTTTGATCCCATAGTATTATTAACCTCAATAACCATAATTTCCACTCATTTTCAGTCTATTCTGAACACCTCACACCTCACAATATTATTTTTAATCCTAAAATTTGCACCGAGGTCGCTGGATGACTAAGCTAAGCGACCCAAGTGGCCGCCACAAACACCTGGCCCATCTAGGAGTGGCACTGCAGTGTCAGGCAGGATGGCACTTCAAAAAAATAGTCCCCAAACAGCACATGATGCAAAGAAAAATAGAGGCGCACCAAGGTCGCTGTGTGACTAAGCTAAGCGACACAAGTGGCCGACACAAACACCTGGCCCATCTAGCAGTGGCACTGCAGTGTCAGACAGGATGGCACTTCAAAAAAATAGTCCCCAAACAGCACATGATGCAAAGAAAAATTAAAGAAAAAAGAGGTGCAAGATGGAATTGTCCTTGGGCCCTCCCACCCACCCTTATGTTGTATAAACAGGACATGCACACTTTAACAAACCCATCATTTCAGCGACAGGGTCTGCCACACAACTGTGACTGAAATAACTGGTTGGTTTGGGCCCCCACCAAAAAAGAAGCAATCAATCTCTCCTTGCACAAACTGGCTCTACAGAGGCAAGATGTCCACCTCCTCCTCATCGTCCGATTCCTCACCCCTTTCACTGTGTACATCCCCCTCCTCACAGATTATTAATTCGTCCCCACTGGAATCCACCATCTCAGGTACTTTCTGGAGGCAATTGCTGCTGGTGAATGTCTCCACGGAGGAATTGATTATAATTCATTTTGATGAACATCATCTTCTCCACATTTTCTGGAACTAACCTCGTACGCCGATCACTGACAAGGTGAACGGCTGCACTAAACACTCTTTCGGAGTACACACTGGAGGGTGGGCAACTTAGGTAAAATAAAGCCAGTTTCTGCAAGGGCCTCCAAATTGCCTCTTTTTCCTGCCAGTATACGTACGGACTGTCTGACGTGCCTACTTGGATGCGGTCACTTATATAATCCTCCACCATTCTTTCAATGGTGAGAGAATCATATGCAGTGACAGTAGACGACATGTCAGTAATCGTTGGCAGGTCCTTCAGTCCGGACCAGATGTCAGCACTCGCTCCAGACTGCCCTGCATCACCGCCAGCGGGTGGGCTCGGAATTCTTAGCCTTTTCCTCGCACCCCCAGTTGCGGGAGAATGTGAAGGAGGAGCTGTTGATGGGTCACATTCCGCTTGACTTGACAATTTTCTCACCAGCAGGTCTTTGAACCTCTGCAGACTTGTGTCTGCTGGAAAGAGATACAACGTAGGTTTTAAATCTAGGATCGAGCACGGTGGCCAAAATTTAGTGATCTGATTTCAACAGATTGACCACCCGTGAATCCTGGTTAAGCGAATTAAGGGCTCCATCCACAAGTCCCACATGCCTAGCGGATTCGCTCTGTTTTAGCTCCTCCTTCAATGTCTCCAGCTTCTTCTGCAAAAGCCTGATGAGGGGAATGACCTGACTCAGGCTGGCAGTGTCTGAACTGACTTAACGTGTGGCAAGTTCAAAGGGTTGCAGAACCTTGCACAACGTTGAAATCATTCTCCACTGCGCTTGAGTCAGGTGCATTCCCCCTCCTTTGCCTATATCGTGGGCAGATGTATAGGCTTGAATGGCCTTTTGCTGCTCCTCCATCCTCTGAAGCATATAGAGGGTTGAATTCCACCTCGTTACCACCTTTTGCTTCAGATGATGGCAGGGCAGGTTCAGGAGTGTTTGCTGGTGCTCCAGTCTTCGGCACGCGGTGGCTGAATGCCGAAAGTGGCCCGCAATTCTTCAGGCCACCGACAGCATCTCTTGCACGCCCCTGTCATTTTTTAAATAATTCTGCACCACCAAATTCAATGTATGTGCAAAACATGGGACGTGCTGGAATTTGCCCAGATGTAATGCACGCACGATATTGGTGGCGTGGTCCGATGTCACAAATCCCCAGGAGAGTCCATTTGGGGTAAGCCATTCTGCGATGATGTTCCTCAGTTTCCGTAAGAGGTTGTCAGCTGTGTGCCTCTTCTGGAAAGCGGTGATACAAAGCGTAGCCTGCCTAGGAACGAGTTGGCGTTTGCGAGATGCTGCTACTGGTGCCGCCGCTGCTGTTCTTGCTGCGGGAGGCAATACATCTACCCAGTGGGCTGTCACAGTCATATAGTCCTGACTCTGCCCTGCTCCACTTGTCCACATGTCTGTGGTTAAGTGGACATTGGGTACAACTGCATTTTTTAGGACACTGGTGACTCTTTTTATGAGGTCTGTGTACATTTTCGGTATCGCCTGCCTAGAGAAATGGAACTTAGATGGTATTTGGTACCGGGGACACAGTATCTCAATCAAGTCTGTAGTTGCCTGTGAATTAGCGGTGGATACCGGAAACACGTTTCTCACTGTCCAGGCTGCCAAGGCCTGAGTTATCCGCTTTGCAGCAGGATGACTGCTGTGATATTTCATCTTCCTCGCAAAGGACTGTTGGACAGTCAATTGCTTACTGGAAGTAGTACAAGTGGTCTTCCGACTTCCCCTCTGGGATGACGATCGACTCCCAGCAGCAACAACAGCAGCGCCAGCAGCAGTAGGCGTTACACTCAAGGATGCATCGGAGGAATCCCAGGCAGAAGAGGACTCGTCAGACTTGCCAGTGACATGGCCTGCAGGACTATTGGCTTTCCTGTGTAAGGAGGAAATTGACACTGAGGGAGTTGGTGGTGTGGTTTGCAGGAGCTTGGTTACAAGAGGAAGGGATTTAGTGGTCAGTGGACTGCTTCCTCTGTCATCCAAAGTTTTTGAACTTGTCACTGACTTATGATGAATGCGCTGCAGGTGACGTATAAGGGAGGATGTTCCGAGGTGGTTAACGTCCTTACCCCTACTTATTACAGCTTGACAAAGGCAACACACGGCTTGACACCTGTTGTCCGCATTTGTGTTAAAATAATTCCACACCGAAGAGGTCATTTTTTTTTGTAATTTGACCAGGCATGTCTATGGCCATATTCGTCCCACGGACAACAGGTGTCTCCCCGGGTGCCTGACTTAAACAAACCACCTCACCATCAGAATCCTCCTTGTCAATTTCCTCCTCAGTGCCAGCAACACCCATATCCTCATCCTGGTGTACTTCAACAGTGACATCTTCAATTTGACTATCAGGAACTGGACTGCGGGTGCTCCTTCCAGCACTTGCAGGGGGCGTGCAAATGATGGAAGGCGCCACCTCTTCCCATCCAGTGTTGGGAAGGTCAGGCATCGCAACCAACACAATTGGACTCTCCTTGGGGATTTGTGATTTAGAAGAACGCACAGTTCTTTGCTGTGCTTTTGCCAGCTTAAGTCTTTTAATTTTTCTAGCGAGAGGATGAGTGCTTCCATCCTCATGTGAAGCTGAACCACTAGCCATGAACATAGGCCAGGGCCTCAGCCGTTTCTTGCCACTCCGTGTCGTAAATGGCATATTGGCAAGTTTACGCTTCTCCTCAGACACTTTTAATTTAGATTTTTGGGTCATTTTACTGAACTTTTGTGTTTTGGATTTTACATGCTCTCTACTATGACATTGGGCATCGGCCTTGGCAGACGACGTTGATGGCATTTCATCGTCTCGGCCATGACTAGTGGCAGCAGCTTCAGCACGAGGTGGAAGTGGATCTTGATCTTTCCCTATTTTACCCTCCACATTTTTGTTCTCCATTTTTTAATGTGTGGAATTATATGCCAGTATCAATAGTAATGGCCTACTACTATATATACTGCGCACAACTGAAATGCACCACAGGTATGGATGGATAGTATACTTGACGACACAGAGGTAGGTAGAGCAGTGGCCTACTGTACCGTACTGCTATATATTATATACTGGTGGTCAGCAAACTGTGCAAAACTGAAATGCACCACAGGTATGGATGGATAGTATACTTGACGACACAGAGGTAGGTAGAGCAGTGGCCTACTGTACCGTACTGCTATATATTATATACTGGTGGTCAGCAAACTGTGCAAAACTGAAATGCACCACAGGTATGGATGGATAGTATACTTGACGACACAGAGGTAGGTAGAGCAGTGGCCTTCTGTACCGTACTCCTATATATTATATACTGGTGGTCAGCAAAATTATGCACTGTACTCCTACTATATACTACAATGCAGCACAGATATGGAGCGTTTTTCAGGCAGAGAACGTATAATACTGGTGGTCACTGGTCAGCAAAACTCTGCACTGTACTCCTCCAATATAATACTGCTGGTCCCCAGTCCCCACAATAAAGCAGTGTGAGCACGGATATATGCAGCACACTGAGCACAAATATGGAGCGTTTTTCAGGCAGAGAACGTATAATACTGGTGGTCACTGGTCAGCAAAACTCTGCTCTGTACTCCTCCTATAGAATACTGCTGGTCCCCAGTCCCCACAATAAAGCAGTATGAGCACAGATATATGCAGCACACTGAGCACAGATATGGAGCGTTTTTCAGGCAGAGAACGTATAATACTGGTGGTCACTGGTCAGCAAAACTCTGCACTGTACTCCTCCTATATAATACTGCTGGTCCCCAGTCCCCACAATAAAGCAGTGTGAGCACAGATATATGCAGCACACTGAGCACAGATATGGAGCATTTTTCAGGCAGAGAACGTATAATACTGGTGGTCACTGGTCAGCAAAACTCTGCACTGTACTCCTCCTATATAATACTGCTGGTCCCCAGTCCCCACAATAAAGCAGTGTGAGCACAGATATATGCAGCACACTGAGCACAGATATGGAGCGTTTTTCAGGCAGACCACGTATACTGGTGGTCACTGGTCAGCAAAACTCTGCACTGTACTCCTCCTATATAATACTGCTGGTCCCCAGTCCCCACAATAAAGCAGTGTGAGCACAGATATATGCAGCACACTGAGCACAGATACGGAGTGTTTTTCAGGCAGACAACGTATACTGGTGGTCACTGGTCAGCAAAACTCTGCACTGTACTCCTCCTATATAATACTGCTGGTCCCCAGTCCCCACAATAAAGCAGTGTGAGCACAGATATATGCAGCATACTGAGCACAGATATGGAGCGTTTTTCAGGCAGACAACGTATACTGGTGGTCACTGGTCAGCAAAACTCTGCACTGTACTCCTCCTATATAATACTGCTGGTCCCCAGTCCCCACAATAAAGCAGTGTGAGCACAGATATATGCAGCACACTGAGCATGGATATGGAGCGTTTTTCAGGCAGACAACGTATAATACTGGTGGTCACTGGTCAGCAAAACTCTGCACTGTACTCCTCCTATAATACTGCTGGTCCCCAGAATAAAGATATTTGCAGCCCCCCGAAACAAAGTGAGAGGACGCCAGCCACGTCCTCTCACTATCATTTCCAATGCACGAGTGAAAAATGCCGGCGACGCGCGGCTCCTTATATAGAATCCGAATCTCGCGAGAATCCGACAGCGGGATGATGACGTTCGGCGTGCTCGGGTTAACCGAGCCATACAGGAGAATCCGGGTATGCCTCGGACCCGTGTAAAATGGGTGAAGTTCGGGGGGGTTCGGATTCCGAGGAACCGAACCCGCTCATCTCTAGTTTCTACAGAGGAGGGGGCCCGTGTGCACCTCCAGGTGGGCCCCCTCCTCTGCACGGTGCTGTAGATTCTGGCAATGCTCTCCCCCGTCTGCCCGCGGCTCTCCCCGTCTCCCCCCCACATCTCAATTCGACTTTTGTAAAAGTCGAATTGAGATGTCCATTGAATAGGCCAGGTCAGATCCATTCCGACAAATGAATGTCAGAATGGATCCGACTTCAATTGAATATACCCCACTGTGTGCAAAATCTCTTCTCCTCTAACCTAAGCGGGTGTCCACGTGTCCTTTGTGGCGATCTTACCAAATGCAAATCCTTCACTAGCTCTGTGCCTGTTAGGGTCTCCTGCCCTGTGCTGCCACGTCGTCATGGCAACCGGGAGACAAGTGCTAGCGGAGTAACCTGAGCGCAGCTGATACTCCGGTTCGGGTCTTTTGCTGTGCAGTGGTTACAGGCTCTGTGCACGGCAGGGGATCTGGTGCTGGTTTTTGTGCTCACAGTCTGTGAGGTCTGAATGGGGCGTGGACAGCACCTGCTTTATAAGGCCTCTTCTCAGGTTAAGCAGATGCTGCTGAATCTTTGTTGGTTAGTCAGTTCCTGAAAGTTAGCCAGTACTGTGTAGTGTCACAACTGAGGGCCTGAGCTGACGGGAGGCAGCCTCAGTTGTAGGGGCTGAGATGTACCGGAACCTGGGAGGTTGTATCAGACCCCTGGACATGTAAGTAACATGAATAATAACTGCCCGAAGGCGTGACCACGACAACTTGGATAAAAGTCAATGATGTTTATTATGACAACTCCGCAACACAGCAGCAGTAAAAGAAAACGTAAAAGTCAGCAAAGAATAAATACAGTTCCTGGGTACTACAGGATGGCAGGAGCCACAGGGCACTGGTAGTGTGAGATAGTTCTTATGATCTTCTAGATGGAAAGTCCTTACCAGGCCCGACTGTAGCAATGGAGATAACCCAGGATTGTGCCAGCTGGTGTTCCAGGAAAAGCTGGGTTGCTGAAGATAAAACAGCTGCTGTGGATACTGGCTGGAACCAGACTGTTGTTAGCACGGAGTGGATACTGGCTGGAACCAGTTAAATAATAAATGAACTTGGGAGCGATGAAATATGAACTGAAATGTAGAACTTGAGAGCGGAGAAATAATAATACCGGTGGAGAGTGGTAAAGTGTAGAAAGGACACCGGCCCTTTAAGGGAAGCTGTACTCTGCTGGAAGCTGAGCTGGAAGCAGGTAATGTTGTAGCTGGAAACAGATGAATCCACAATGGATTGGAGAGTCAGGCTACACCGCAGGTGGAATACTGGTGCGGGTCTCTATGGTGGAAGTCTTGAGACAGGAGCTGGAACCTGGAAGACAATCACAGGAGAGAGACAAACAGGAACTAGGTTTGACAACCAAAGCACTGACGCCTTCCTTGCTCAGGCACAGTGTATTTATACCTGCAGCAAGGAAGGGATTGGCTAGGCAATTATGCAGATTATCAATACTGAGAACAGATTGGTGGAAATGATCAGCTGACAGAATCCAAGATGGCTGCGCCCATGCAGACACTTGGAGGGAAGTTTGGTTTGTAATCCATGTGGTAATGAAAACAGTAATGGCGGCGCCGGCCACCGGAGACAGGAGGCGCCAGGCTGACAGATGCACATCCAACCACGCGGACACAGCGGAGGCCGCGGCTGACGTAATCGCCACTCAGACACTCTGCATGCAGAAGTTCAGGGACGGCGGCGGAGGCCGCGGGAGACGCCATGCCAGGTGTAATATGGCGTTTACTGTGACAGCGTCCCAGAGTGACAGGAGAGGATACAGGAATGTACACATCAGGATAACAGATGGGATCCGGTCCTGGAGCGCTGAGCCAGCCTTAGGAGGCATCTGATGGGTAAGAAATGGCGTCCAGATACCCGGATCGTGACAGCACCCCCCCCTTTAGGAGTGGCCCCAGGACACTTCTTTGGCTTTTGAGGAAACTTGGAATGGAATCTCCGGACCAAGGCAGGAGCATGGACATCAGAAGCATTGGTCCATGAACGTTCCTCAGGACCATAACCCTTCCAGTCAATAAGATATTGTAGTTGACCGTAACGGTGACGTGAGTCCAGGATCTTGGCCACTTCATACTCAACGCCTCGTTGAGTTTGGACTTTTGGAGTTGGAGGAAGTGAGGAATGAAACCGATTCAAGATCAGCGGTTTCAACAGGGAAACATGGAATGTCCTGGGTATTTTTAAGAAGGGAGGCAACTGGAGTCTGTAAGCAACAGGATTGATGACTTGTTCAATCTTGAAAGGACCGATATAGCGAGGTGCAAACTTCATACTGGGAACTCTTAACCTCAAATTCTTCGTGGATAACCATACCCGATCACCCACCTTGAGAGCAGGAACTGCTCGACGCTTCTTATCCGCAAACTTCTTGTACCTGAACGATGCCTTGAGCAGAGCTGATCGTACGCTCTTCCAGATATTGGCAAACTGATGCAAGGTGATATCCACTGCGGGAACAGAAGTTGCTGGAAGCGGTTGGAACTCAGGGACTTTAGGGTGGAATCCAAAGTTAGTGAAGAATGGTGTTGAAGCAGATGAAGAATGATACTGGTTGTTATGACAGAACTCGGCCCAGGGAAGTAATTGAACCCAGTCATCTTGAGAGGAGGACACATAGATGCGGAGGAAGGCCTCCAAGTCCTGATTCACCCTCTCGGTTTGACCATTGGTCCGAGGATGGTAAGCCGTGGAAAACTTTAGCTTGACTTGGAGGACTTGACATAAACTTCGCCAGAATTTGGCTGTGAATTGAACTCCTCGATCTGAGATAATTTCTTCAGGAAGACCGTGGAGTCGGAAGATCTCTTGTATGAATACTTGAGCCAACTTGGAAGCTGACGGAAGACCGGTGAGAGGAATGAAGTGTGCCATCTTGGTGAACCGGTCAACTACCACCCAGATGGTATTGAACTTGTTGCACATGGGTAAGTCTGTAATGAAATCCATCGACAAGTGGGTCCATGGTCGACGGGGAACGGATAGTGGAACCAGTTGCCCCGCAGGCGACTGGCGGGATACTTTATGTTGGGCACACTTTGGGCAAGATGCAATAAACTCCAAGACGTCCTTTTTCAGAGTTGGCCACCAATAGGACCTAGAGATAAACTCCAGGGTTTTTTGGATACCTGTATGTCCGGCAAAACGGGAAGCATGGGCCCAATGCATGAGCTTCTTCCTTAGCATCGGCTTCACAAAACTTTTCCCTGATGGGGGCGTAGAGTCCATCCCTACCGTGGAGAATGCCAACGGATTTATAATAGGATGCTTGTCTGAAGACTCTGACTCATTTTCTTGCTCCCATGAGCGGGAAAGGGCATCGGCCTTGCGATTCTGAGAGCCCGGACAGAACTGGAGTTTAAAGTCGAACCTGGAAAAGAAAAGTGCCCATCTGGCCTGACGAGGGTTGAGACATTGTGCGCCCTTCAGGTATAAAAGGTTCTTGTGGTCTGTAAGTATGGTGATTGAATGAGAAGCTCCCTCCAATAGATACCTCCACTCTTCTAGAGCGAGCTTGATGGCTAGCAACTCCTGGTCGCCAATGGCATAGTTGCGCTCAGCTGGGGAGAACTTCCGGGAGAAGAAACTGCAAGGGTGTAAATGGCCATCTTTAGCCCTCTGAGATAACACCGCTCCTACTCCAACGGAGGAGGCATCCACCTCTAAGATGAAAGGAGAGTCGATGTCAGGCTGTTTCAGAACAGGCGCAGAGATGAACCTTTGTTTTAAAAGATGAAATGCTTGCATGGCTTCTTCAGACCACTTGGACGGGTTAGCACCCTTCTTAGTGAAAGCAGTAATAGGCGCCACAATGGTGGAAAAGTCTCGTATAAACTTTCTGTAATAGTTGGTGAACCCTAAGAGCCTTTGGACCCCTTTGAGGGTTAAGGGTACCGGCCAATTTTGGATTGCTTGTAGTTTCTCAGGATCCATCTCTAGTCCGGAACCGGACACAATGTACCCTAGAAACGGAATGGACTTGACTTCAAAGACGCATTTTTCTAATTTGCAATAGAGATGATTGACACGGAGACGGGACAGAACCTCTTTAACCCAAAAACGATGTTCCTCTAAATCGTTGGCAAAAATGAGGATATCGTCTAGATAGACCACGACATGACGGTATAGAATGTCTCTGAAGATCTCATTGACAAAATGCTGGAAGACAGCTGGAGCATTGCTCAATCCGAAGGGCATGACGAGGTACTCATAATGTCCGTCACGGGTGTTAAAGGCGGTCTTCCACTCGTCACCCTCACGGATCCGGATGAGATTGTATGCACCTCGCAAGTCCAGCTTTGTAAAGATGGTAGCTCCGCTAACTCTGTCAAAGAGCTCAGTAATCAGGGGTAAAGGATAACGGTTCTTGATGGTAATGTCGTTCAAACCTCTGTAGTCGATGCACGGCCGCAGACCACCATCTTTCTTTTTTACAAAAAAGAAGCCTGCGCCGGCTGGAGAAGAAGAAGGTCGAATGAACCCCTTTGCTAGGTTCTCTTTAATATATTCCTCCATAGAATGCGTCTCAGGCAGAGACAACGGATAAGTTCGGCCTCGAGGTGGAACCTTCCCTGGAACGAGATCAATCGGACAGTCCCATTCTCTATGAGGAGGAAGGATATCAGCAGAAGCTTTACTGAACACATCCGTGAAATCTTGATATGGAGGAGGTGGAACATCAGACGACCTGGGGGAGGAAGAACAGACAGGCAATACTTTAAACAAACATGTCTCAGCACAGGAGGAACCCCATGCCAGGATTTGCGTAGTCGTCCAATCAATTGTAGGATTGTGAAGACGGAGCCATGGAAGGCCCAGGACCACAGGATGTGTGGCTCTTGGAATCACTAAAAAAGAAATAAGTTCGGAATGAAGAACTCCCACTCTCAGACGAACTGGTAGAGTCCTTAAAGAAATAACTGCATCAAAAATTTTGCTGCCATCCACGGCAGTTAAAGAAATGGACGAAGGAAGTCTCTCGGTGGGTAGGGACCACCGTTTAACATAGGCTTCGGTAATAAAGTTCCCAGCTGCTCCGGAATCAAGGAGGGCAATGACGTTCCGATAACGTTGAGCAACTTGAAGCGAGACTGGGAGATTACAATCTTGAGGAGATGGAGAGGAGATCATTACTCCTAGCCGGCCCTCTCCTTGGCGAGCTAGGATTTGGAGTTTCCCGGACGTTTGGGACAGGCATTAATGGTGTGAGACGGAGCTGCACAATAGAGACAGAGAGACTCGGAGAGACGTCTTCGGCGCTCAGCAGGAGTTAAACGGGAACGGCCAAGTTGCATGGGCTCATCTTTAGATGGTGACAGTTGACGAGGAGGAGGAGCAGAAGATTTTGGAGCAGATGATCTTCCACGCTCAGTTGCTCTCTCTCTGAAACGTAAATCAACTTTCGTGCAGAGTGAGATTAGCTCATCTAACTTAGAAGGTAAGTCTCTGGTAGCTAACTCATCTTTAATACGCTCAGATAAGCCATGCCAGAATGCAGCATACTGGGCTTCTCTGTTCACTTTGTGTGTATTTTGTTACCCTATCACCTTCTGTGTACGTAATGTCATATTCCCCAGTCTGTCTGTGAGTTCATTTGTTTTGCATAACAGTTCAAACACCAGTACATTCCTGCAGGCACTGGAGTGCATAACAGTTCTGACACCAGTACATTCCTGCAGGCACTGGTGTGCATAACAGTGCCCTTATATATTTGTAAATGTTAATCATGTCCCCTCTTGATCTTCTTTTTTCCCAGTGTAAACATGCCTAGCCTATCAAGCCTTTCCTTGTTTTCTAGCGTGTCTATCCCCTTAATCAATTTGTTTGCCCGTCTTTGATCCTTTTCTAGTTCCAGGATATCCTTTTTTTTACTATGGTGCTCATAGTTATACACAGTATTCGAGATGTGGCCTCACCAGTGATTTATACAATGAGAGTATAACACTCTCATCCCTTGCATCAATTCCCCGCTTTATGCATGCTAATACCCTATTTGCCTTTTTTTGCTGCATTCCTACTTTGGGTACTACTGCTAAGTTTGTTATCTATGTGAACACCTAAATCTTTTTCCAATTCAGAATCCCCAAGTTTCTCCCCATTTAGTATGTAGGTAGTATTTCTGTTCTTGCTGCCAAAGTGCATTACCTTACATTTGTCTATGTTGAACTGCATTCTCCATTTAGCTGCCCATGTTTCCAATCTAAATAAGTTGTTCTGAAGAGACTTAGCATCCCCCTCCAAATTAATAACCTTACACAGTTTGGTATTATCTGCAAAAATTGACACTGTACTCTCTAGACCAGGCATGTCCAAACTGCGGCCCTCCAGCTGTTGAGAAACTACACATCCCAGCATGCCCTGACACAGCTTTAGCATTCTCTGACAGCAAAACTGTGTCAGGGCATGCTGCGATATGTAGTTTCACAAAAGCTGGAGGGCCGCAGTTTGGACATTCATGCTCTATACCTACTTCTAGATAATTTATGAAAATGTTAAACAATAGTGGTCCAAGTACAGACCGTTGTGGCACACCACTTAGTACTTCAGTCCAATTCGAAAACATTCCAATTACCACCACTCGTTGCTCCCTTTAATCCAACCAATTTCTAACCCAAGTGCATATTGTGCTTCCTAGAGCAAATTCTCTTAATTTGTATATAAGTCTCATGTGAGGTACTGTATCGAAAGCTATGGCAAAGTCTAAAAAATTACATCCACCTCATTACCCTGATCTAGGGTCACACTAACCATTTCATAAAAGCCTATTAAGTTAGTTTAACATGATCTATCCTTTACAAATCCATGTTGGTTTCTTTTAATAACCTTATTGGTTTCGAGGAATTCCTGTATTATATAGAGATGAGCGCCTGAAATTTTTCGGGTTTTGTGTTTTGGTTTTGGGTTCGGTTCCGCGGCCGTGTTTTGGGTTCGAACGCGTTTTGGCAAAACCTCACCGAATTTTTTTTGTCGGATTCGGGTGTGTTTTGGATTCGGGTGTTTTTTTCAAAAAACCCTAAAAAACAGCTTAAATCATAGAATTTGGGGGTAATTTTGATCCCAAAGTATTATTAACCTCAAAAAACATAATTTACACTCATTTTCAGCCTATTCTGAACACATCACACCTCACAATATTATTTTTAGTCCTAAAATTTGCACCGAGGTCGCTGTGTGAGTAAGATAAGCGACCCTAGTGGCCGACACAAACACCGGGCCCATCTAGGAGTGGCACTGCAGTGTCACGCAGGATGTCCCTTCCAAAAAACCCTCCCCAAACAGCACATGACGCAAAGAAAAAAAGAGGCGCAATGAGGTAGCTGACTGTGTGAGAAAGATAAGCGACCCTAGTGGCCGACACAAACACCGGGCCCATCTAGGAGTGGCACTGCAGTGTCACGCAGGATGTCCCTTCCAAAAAACCCTCCCCAAACAGCACATGACGCAATGAAAAAAAGAGGCGCAATGAGGTAGCTGTGTGAGAAAGATAAGCGACCCTAGTGGCCGACACAAACACCGGGCCCATCTAGGAGTGGCACTGCAGTGTCACGCAGGATGTCCCTTCCAAAAAACCCTCCCCAAACAGCACATGACGCAAAGAAAAAAAGAGGCGCAATGAGGTAGCTGTGTGAGTAAGATTAGCGACCCTAGTGGCCGACACAAACACCGGGCCCATCTAGGAGTGGCACTGCAGTGTCACGCAGGATGGCCCTTCCAAAAAACCCTCCCCAAACAGCACATGACGCAAAGAAAAAAAGAGGCGCAATGAGGTAGCTGACTGTGTGAGTAAGATTAGCGACCCTAGTGGCCGACACAAACACCGGGCACATCTAGGAGTGGCACTGCAGTGTCACGCAGGATGTCCCTTCCAAAAAACCCTCCCCAAACAGCACATGACGCAAAGAAAAAGAGGCGCAATGAGGTAGCTGACTGTGTGAGAAAGATAAGCGACCCTAGTGGCCGACACAAACACCGGGCCCATCTAGGAGTGGCACTGCAGTGTCACGCAGGATGTCCCTTCCAAAAAACCCTCCCCAATCAGCACATGATGCAAAGAAAAAGAAAAGAAAAAAGAGGTGCAAGATGGAATTATCCTTGGGCCCTCCCACCCACCCTTATGTTGTATAAACAAAACAGGACATGCACACTTTAACCAACCCATCATTTCAGTGACAGGGTCTGCCACACGACTGTGACTGATATGACGGGTTGGTTTGGACCCCCCCCAAAAAAGAAGCAATTAATCTCTCCTTGCACAAACTGGCTCTACAGAGGCAAGATGTCCACCTCATCTTCACCCTCCGATATATCACCGTGTACATCCCCCTCCTCACAGATTATCAATTCGTCCCCACTGGAATCCACCATCTCAGCTCCCTGTGTACTTTGTGGAGGCAATTGCTGCTGGTCAATGTCTCCGCGGAGGAATTGATTATAATTCATTTTAATGAACATCATCTTCTCCACATTTTCTGGATGTAACCTCGTACGCCGATTGCTGACAAGGTGAGCGGCGGCACTAAACACTCTTTCGGAGTACACACTTGTGGGAGGGCAACTTAGGTAGAATAAAGCCAGTTTGTGCAAGGGCCTCCAAATTGCCTCTTTTTCCTGCCAGTATAAGTACGGACTGTGTGACGTGCCTACTTGGATGCGGTCACTCATATAATCCTCCACCATTCTATCAATGTTGAGAGAATCATATGCAGTGACAGTAGACGACATGTCCGTAATCGTTGTCAGGTCCTTCAGTCCGGACCAGATGTCAGCATCAGCAGTCGCTCCAGACTGCCCTGCATCACCGCCAGCGGGTGGGCTCGGAATTCTGAGCCTTTTCCTCGCACCCCCAGTTGCGGGAGAATGTGAAGGAGGAGATGTTGACAGGTCGCGTTCCGCTTGACTTGACAATTTTGTCACCAGCAGGTCTTTCAACCCCAGCAGACCTGTGTCTGCCGGAAAGAGAGATCCAAGGTAGGCTTTAAATCTAGGATCGAGCACGGTGGCCAAAATGTAGTGCTCTGATTTCAACAGATTGACCACCCGTGAATCCTTGTTAAGCGAATTAAGGGCTGCATCCACAAGTCCCACATGCCTAGCGGAATCGCTCCGTGTTAGCTCCTTCTTCAATGCCTCCAGCTTCTTCTGCAAAAGCCTGATGAGGGGAATGACCTGACTCAGGCTGGCAGTGTCTGAACTGACTTCACGTGTGGCAAGTTCAAAGGGCATCAGAACCTTGCACAACGTTGAAATCATTCTCCACTGCACTTGAGACAGGTGCATTCCATCTCCTATATCGTGCTCAATTGTATAGGCTTGAATGGCCTTTTGCTGCTCCTCCAACCTCTGAAGCATATAGAGGGTTGAATTCCACCTCGTTACCACTTCTTGCTTCAGATGATGGCAGGGCAGGTTCAGTAGTTTTTGGTGGTGCTCCAGTCTTCTGTACGTGGTGCCTGTACGCCGAAAGTGTCCCGCAATTTTTCTGGCCACCGACAGCATCTCTTGCACGCCCCTGTCGTTTTTTAAAAAATTCTGCACCACCAAATTCAAGGTATGTGCAAAACATGGGACGTGCTGGAATTTGCCCATATTTAATGCACACACAATATTGCTGGCGTTGTCCGATGCCACAAATCCACAGGAGAGTCCAATTGGGGTAAGCCATTCCGCGATGATCTTCCTCAGTTGCCGTAAGAGGTTTTCAGCTGTGTGCGTATTCTGGAAAGCGGTGATACAAAGCGTAGCCTGCCTAGGAAAGAGTTGGCGTTTGCGAGATGCTGCTACTGGTGCCGCCGCTGCTGTTCTTGCGGCGGGAGTCCATACATCTACCCAGTGGGCTGTCACAGTCATATAGTCCTGACCCTGCCCTGCTCCACTTGTCCACATGTCCGTGGTTAAGTGGACATTGGGTACAACTGCATTTTTTAGGACACTGGTGAGTCTTTTTCTGACGTCCGTGTACATTCTCGGTATCGCCTGCCTAGAGAAGTGGAACCTAGATGGTATTTGGTAACGGGGGCACACTGCCTCAATAAATTGTCTAGTTCCCTGTGAACTAACGGCGGATACCGGACGCACGTCTAACACCAACATAGTTGTCAAGGACTCAGTTATCCGCTTTGCAGTAGGATGACTGCTGTGATATTTCATCTTCCTCGCAAAGGACTGTTGAACAGTCAATTGCTTACTGGAAGTAGTACAAGTGGGCTTACGACTTCCCCTCTGGGATGACCATCGACTCCCAGCGGCAACAACAGCAGCGCCAGCAGCAGTAGGCGTTACACGCAAGGATGCATCGGAGGAATCCCAGGCAGGAGAGGACTCGTCAGACTTGCCAGTGACATGGCCTGCAGGACTATTGGCATTCCTGGGGAAGGAGGAAATTGACACTGAGGGAGTTGGTGGGGTGGTTTGCGTGAGCTTGGTTACAAGAGGAAGGGATTTACTGGTCAGTGGACTGCTTCCGCTGTCACCCAAAGTTTTTGAACTTGTCACTGACTTATTATGAATGCGCTGCAGGTGACGTATAAGGGAGGATGTTCCGAGGTGGTTAACGTCCTTACCCCTACTTATTACAGCTTGACAAAGGGAACACACGGCTTGACACCTGTTGTCCGCATTTCTGGTGAAATACCTCCACACCGAAGAGCTGATTTTTTTGGTATTTTCACCTGGCATGTCAACGGCCATATTCCTCCCACGGACAACAGGTGTCTCCCCGGGTGCCTGACTTAAACAAACCACCTCACCATCAGAATCCTCCTGGTCAATTTCCTCCCCAGCGCCAGCAACACCCATATCCTCCTCATCCTGGTGTACTTCAACACTGACATCTTCAATCTGACTATCAGGAACTGGACTGCGGGTGCTCCTTCCAGCACTTGCAGGGGGCATGCAAATAGTGGAAGGCGCATGCTCTTCACGTCCAGTGTTGGGAAGGTCAGGCATCGCAAACGACACAATTGGACTCTCCTTGTGGATTTGGGATTTCAAAGAACGCACAGTTCTTTGCAGTGCTTTTGCCAGCTTGAGTCTTTTCAGTTTTCTAGCGAGAGGCTGAGTGCTTCCATCCTCATGTGAAGCTGAACCACTAGCCATGAACATAGGCCAGGGCCTCAGCCGTTCCTTGCCACTCCGTGTGGTAAATGGCATATTGGCAAGTTTACGCTTCTCCTCCGACAATTTTATTTTAGGTTTTGGAGTCCTTTTTTTTCTGATATTTGGTGTTTTGGATTTGACATGCTCTGTACTATGACATTGGGCATCGGCCTTGGCAGACGACGTTGCTGGCATTTCATCGTCTCGGCCATGACTAGTGGCAGCAGCTTCAGCACGAGGTGGAAGTGGATCTTGATCTTTCCCTAATTTTGGAACCTCAACTTTTTTGTTCTCCATATTTTATAGGCAGAACTAAAAGGCACCTCAGGTAAACAATGGAGATGGATGGATTGGATACTAGTATACAATTATGGACGGACTGCCACGGTTAGGTGGTATAAAAAAACCACGGTTAGGTGGTATATATTATAATAATAATACAATTATGGATGGACGGACTGCCTGCCGACTGCCGACACAGAGGTAGCCACAGCCGTGAACTACCGCACTGTACACTGGTTGATAAAGAGATAGTAGTATACTCGTAACAACTAGTATGACACTATGACGACGGTATAAAGAAAGAAAAAAAAATACCACAGTTAGGTGGTATATATTATAATAATAATACAATTATGGATGGACGGACTGCCTGCCGACTGCCGACACAGAGGTAGCCACAGCCGTGAACTACCGCACTGTACACTGGTTGATAAAGAGATAGTAGTATACTCGTAACAACTAGTATGACACTATGACGACGGTATAAAGAAAGAAAAAAAAATACCACAGTTAGGTGGTATATATTATAATAATAATACAATTATGGATGGACGGACTGCCTGCCGACTGCCGACACAGAGGTAGCCACAGCCGTGAACTACCGCACTGTACACTGGTTGATAAAGAGATAGTAGTATACTCGTAACAACTAGTATGACACTATGACGACGGTATAAAGAAAGAAAAAAAAATACCACAGTTAGGTGGTATATATTATAATAATAATACAATTATGGATGGACGGACTGCCTGCCGACTGCCGACACAGAGGTAGCCACAGCCGTGAACTACCGCACTGTACACTGGTTGATAAAGAGATAGTAGTATACTCGTAACAACTAGTATGACACTATGACGACGGTATAAAGAATGAAAAAAAAACCACGGTTAGGTGGTATATATTATAATAATAATACAATTATGGATGGACGGACTGCCTGCCGACTGCCGACACAGAGGTAGCCACAGCCGTGAACTACCGCACTGTACACTGGTTGATAAAGAGATAGTAGTATACTCGTAACAACTAGTATGACACTATGACGGTATAAAGAATGAAAAAAAAACCACGGTTAGGTGGTATATATTATAATAATAATACAATTATGGATGGACGGACTGCCTGCCGACTGCCGACACAGAGGTAGCCACAGCCGTGAACTACCGCACTGTACACTGGTTGATAAAGAGATAGTAGTATACTCGTAACAACTAGTATGACACTATGACGACGGTATAAAGAAAGAAAAAAAAATACCACAGTTAGGTGGTATATATTATAATAATAATACAATTATGGATGGACGGACTGCCTGCCGACTGCCGACACAGAGGTAGCCACAGCCGTGAACTACCGCACTGTACACTGGTTGATAAAGAGATAGTAGTATACTCGTAACAACTAGTATGACACTATGACGACGGTATAAAGAATGAAAAAAAAACCACGGTTAGGTGGTATATATTATAATAATAATACAATTATGGATGGACGGACTGCCTGCCGACTGCCGACACAGAGGTAGCCACAGCCGTGAACTACCGCACTGTACACTGGTTGATAAAGAGATAGTAGTATACTCGTAACAACTAGTATGACACTATGACGACGGTATAAAGAAAGAAAAAAAAATACCACAGTTAGGTGGTATATATTATAATAATAATACAATTATGGATGGACGGACTGCCTGCCGACTGCCGACACAGAGGTAGCCACAGCCGTGAACTACCGCACTGTACACTGGTTGATAAAGAGATAGTAGTATACTCGTAACAACTAGTATGACACTATGACGACGGTATAAAGAAAGAAAAAAAAATACCACAGTTAGGTGGTATATATTATAATAATAATACAATTATGGATGGACGGACTGCCTGCCAACTGCCGACACAGAGGTAGCCACAGCCGTGAACTACCGCACTGTACACTGGTTGATAAAGAGATAGTAGTATACTCGTAACAACTAGTATGACACTATGACGACGGTATAAAGAATGAAAAAAAAACCACGGTTAGGTGGTATATATTATAATAATAATAATACAATTATGGATGGACGGACTGCCTGCCGACTGCCGACACAGAGGTAGCCACAGCCGTGAACTACCGCACTGTACACTGGTTGATAAAGAGATAGTAGTATACTCGTAACAACTAGTATGACACTATGACGGTATAAAGAATGAAAAAAAAACCACGGTTAGGTGGTATATATTATAATAATAATACAATTATGGATGGACGGACTGCCTGCCGACTGCCGACACAGAGGTAGCCACAGCCGTGAACTACCGCACTGTACACTGGTTGATAAAGAGATAGTAGTATACTCGTAACAACTAGTATGACACTATGACGACGGTATAAAGAAAGAAAAAAAAATACCACGGTTAGGTGGTATATATTGTAATACAATTATGGATGGACGGACTGCCTGCCGAGTTCCGACTGCCGACACAGAGGTAGCCACAGCCGTGAACTACCGCACTGTACTGTGTCTGCTGCTAATATAGACTGGTTGATAAAGAGATAGTATACAATACATACAACAATATACTACTATACTGGTGGTCAGGCACTGGTCACCACTAGTCACACTGGCAGTGGCACTCCTGCAGCAAAAGTGTGCACTGTTTAATTTTAAATTAATATAATATTATGTACTCCTGGGGGCTCCTGCTATAACAACCTGCAGTGCTCCCCAGTCTCCCCCACAATTATTATAAGCTTTGCCTTTTATACATTGATGTGCAGCACACTGGGCTGAGCTGAGTGCACACAGACTGAGTCACACTGTGTGACTGGCTGCTGCTGTGTATCGTTTTTTTTCAGGCAGAGAACGGATATAGCAGAGAACGGATATATTATATTAAAATAAATAAAAGTTAACTAACAACAACTGCACTGGTCACTGTGGTAAACTCTGTCTGACTCTGCACAATCTCTCTCTCTCTTCTAATCTAATTTCTAATGGAGAGGACGCCAGCCACGTCCTCTCCCTATCAATCTCAATGCACGTGTGAAAATGGCGGCGACGCGCGGCTCCTTATATAGAATCCGAGTCTCGCGAGAATCCGACAGCGTCATGATGACGTTCGGGCGCGCTCGGGTTAACCGAGCAAGGCGGGAGGATCCGAGTCTGCTCGGACCCGTAAAAAAAACATGAAGTTCGTGCGGGTTCGGTTTCAGAGAAACCGAACCCGCTCATCTCTAGTATTATATCCCTTAAAATACCTTCCAGTACTTTCCCCACTATAGATGTAAGACTTACTGGTCTATAATTACCCGGTTCAGATTTACTTCCCTTTTTAAATATCGGCACTACTTCCGCTATACGCCAGTCTTTGAGGACCATGCCTGATGTAAGTAAGTCACTGAAAATCAATTATAGGGGTCTTGCTAATTCGGAGTGTAGCTCCATGAGGATCCTTGAGTGAATTCCGTTGGGACCAGGTGACTTATTAATCTTAATTTTTTTTAAACGGTCACTGATTACTTCGCCACTTAAATAAGCATTAAGCAGTAGGACATTATCATTGCTTATAATGTCTTACAAATGTTAGGATGGCAATATTGCAGAAGTGGGATACCTTTTGGAAGGACTCATTATTGAGGCTGTCGTAAAGAATTTAGAGTGGAGGGGCTGCATGGAGGAGGAGGAGCCACAGTTGCAGAACCTGGGTCCACAGATATCCCATACTGTCTTTCCCATTGCAGTTCTCCAAACCTACTTACATCACCTGATGGTGTTCCTATTCCTCATGGCATGTCCAGATTTCACATACCATTCCAAACATTGTTGCTGGGTGACAGTGTTTCCTGAGACACATCACGGTTCAGGCCTCTCATCACATGGTCATTCATCTCCATTCCTCTGACCTCAGCCTTCCACATGATCTTTCCCAACTATTTGCACTTTGCGCGCCCTTTTTAATTCCCCAAGTTCACTAGCACATTGCCAGAACAACTTGTCTCACCACTAGTTCCTGGTTCCTGGTCAGTAACTCTGCCTGTCAATCTCTTGGCAGTACTCAAATTTATTGTGCTGGCAGCAACTACATGGAGCCCAAAGGAGCCATTAAATTGTTGCTCCATTTGGCTGCTTGCCACGGCATTTCAGCCCACACCCCCGGGTATGGCGAGCTGAAATGTGTGAAAAGTGACCCGTTTGAATGCCCAAATGGGACTATCTGCTTGTGCCCATTAGTTTGGTCGGGTCACGGCCGTAACTAGGGGGGGGGGGGGGCTAAGGGGTCACGTGCTCTGGGCGCGGGAGTTCAGGGGGCGCAGCAAAAGCTGCCTGGCTCCTACGACCGCTGCTTCACTTCCATCCCCTGCGATTGCCTCCCGCAGCTGACCCGCCGCTGCTCGGTGTCCTCTGCGCTCCCGCCCGGCAGCACCTACTGCCTCCCGTGTCCTCACTGGATAATAGATGCGGCACAGAGCCCTGGCGGCGGCTGTGCGCGCATCGTCACCTGTGGCCCCTGACATCCGGCACCCGCTCCGAGCCGCAAATGCTGGCCTCAATGCATGGAGGCAAAGGACCAGACTCCACTCTCTACTGTCTACTCCAGTGGTGAGTGGAGGTGTTATTTATATATTTTTAGTTATTAGTTTTCTGTGTGTTTATATATATATATATATATATATAAAATTCCATATGCCACATAGCAATACATAATAATTACCTAGATCACTCATACAAAAAAGCACTAGTGAAGATAGATAAAATCTAGATAAAGTATAAATATAGTTGTATACTGCAGTAGCGCACGCAGGGGGGGTTTCTGAGTACCCAGAAACCCCCCCTGACAGCCCAAATGTATTTTTTTGAGATGGAGACAGCATGGCGCGCATTTCCCCAAGCCATCTCTGACTGCTCCGCATCCACAACCTCTGCCAAGCTTCCGTGGCTGGTCCCTCCCCCAGACACCTCTGTGCACTGACTGCACCAATCGAAAAACCCCACCAACATTCAGAATCAGATGCATACATAGTACATACCAGCAGGCGTGCGGGCTCCTCTCTCTCCTGACACTGTCCTGCTTCGGCCGCCCAGTCTCTCTCAACCCCCCGGGCCCGTCCCCCCCCCTGACGTACCGCTGTCTACAGGTGGCAAGCCGGCTGTACAGTCTCTGTGCTAGGCACTCAGTGTCAGGAGAGAGAGGAGCCCGCACGCCTGCTGGTATGTACTATGTATGCATCTGATTCTGAATGCTGGTGGGGTTTTTCGATTGGTGCAGTCAGTGCCCAGAGGTGTCTGGGGGAGGGACCAGCCACGGAAGCTTAGCAGAGGCTGCGGATGCAGACCAGCAGGCATGTGGGCTCCTCTACTGACACCGTCATGCCTCAGCTGCCCGGTCTCCTGCAGCCCCCATCGCCGGACTGCTGTCTACAGGTGGTGACCTGGCTACCCAGTCTCTGTACAAGCTCCTCCCCACCTCTACAGGACTACTGTCTGCAAGTGGGTGACTCAGCCCCAGTCTCTGAACCCCTACAAGTGAGTGATGGTCCGAGGCCCTATTCTAACTGTGGCACACCTCTGGGTGTCTGGCAGGAGAGACAACTCGCCCTCCACATGAATATCTCCAGGTAACTGCTGCTACATTTCACAGCTCTGGGGGCCCAGTCATTCTGCTGCTGCTGCTACACTCTCTCTCCATGTTGCTATCTCTCTCTCTCTCCATGTCATTGTCTTTTGCCATGCCTCTCTCACTCTCGTCATGTCTCGCTCTCCCAGCATGTCTTTCTCTCTCTCTCTCTCTATATCTCTCTCTTTTTGCCATGTCTCTCTCTCTCTTTCGTCATCTCTCCATGTCACTCTCTCTCTCCATGTCTCTCTCGTCATATCTCTCTTTTGCCATGTCTTTCTCGTCATCTCTCTCTCTTTTGCCATGTCTCTCTCACCCTCTCTTGCCATGTCACTCTTTTTGTCTTCCTTCCCATATCATTCTCCCTCCCTCCCTTCCCATGTCTCTCTCTCTCTCTCTCTCTCTCTCTCTCACTCTCTCTCTTGGCATGTCTCTCTCTCGCCATGTGTTTCTCCCTCCTTCCCCAAGTCTCTCTCTCTCTTTCTCTCTTGTTCTCTTCTTATGTCTCTTTATACAAATATCCAGCACTTGCCGTGCTCATTAGCAGTATATGATTGAAACCCCCCTCAAAAAATCCTGCATTTGCCCCTGTACTGTAGGAGGGTCAGACACTTCTATATAACTATATTTATACTTTATCTAGATTATAGCTATCTTCACTAGTGCTTTTTTGTATGAGTGATCTAGGTAATTATTATGTATTGCTATGTGGCATATGGAATTCTAGTACTGTAATGTTTCATGACATACATCCTGTGTTGTACTGCAGCTATCTGATTTGTTTAACTGGTCACTGTGGTGATGGGGTTTGGGTGGACGTGACGGCTGATAGCTGCTACGTCATCATGAAGCATCCCGCTACGGCGTCTGGCGGGCGGGAGAATCATTCACAGCGGTGGGGGATTTAAGGTGAGAGATTTTTCATTCTGTTTGTATCCTGACGACAAATTATAATGAACTGAAACGTTGATCTATTCCTATGAATTGTGGCAATTTACTTACCTGTATTTACAATGCTTTGAGTGCCGCTTCTCTGCAACGGTTCTATAGCCCATTTGGCTGTGAGGGCACCGGGCGCGAAGTCTCTGTTTGTTGAAGTGCCGGACATCTTACCAATGTATATGTGTATATACATATATATATTTATATATACACGTGTTAATGAAGGGCACTATTGTGCAGTGTAATGAGATTAAGGGTGCACTACTGTGCGGTGTAGTTTTGTAAATTTTGTTGTTGTTAATGTATGCATTTTATTGTGTGTGTGTGTGTGTGTGTGTGTGTGTGTGTGTGTGTGTGTGTGTGTTTAATTACTGCCTTGCCCCGGGTGCCGAAAATCCTAGTTTCGGCCCTGGGTTTAGCTTATTTTCACTGCTAAACCCAACCTCTATGGTCGCGATAGCTGAAAAAAAAGATCAATTAAATATCGCCCTGTGATCTCCCGCCACTTTAGACTGGAGAGAGAGTGCGATATAACAACTGAATATTGATCTCTGAGTGTATTCAGCATTCCTGTGCAAATCACTCAGCACAGTGCTAGTGCTCTCCTGTGGTGCTTATCCTTACCATACACCAGTGCACTCCTGCCTGCATTCTAACAAGACCTGCTGGAAGCTTTTTTGCATTACCTGTGTATTATTATCTAATATCTATACCAACTTACCCTGGAACTTCCTACACCTATCAAAGTGCAGACTTACCTGTTCCAACTGTGCATTGTTCACCAGTATTTTCCTGCAAACAGCTACCATCATCTGCTAATTCAGTGCAAGTTTCAAATAGCATTTCAGTGTGCTTTCATTTCAACTAAAACTCCAACTGGCTGATTACATCTCAGCACCTGTGCTGCATACAGACATCTAGCTTCCATTACAGATCCTACTTGCAAAGGGAGCATGTAATAGAGTGTATCCTGTTCTTCACCGTGTTATCGCACCGTTCTTAAAGCATCACACACCTTCAAGTGATCTAGGTTTTGGCAGTGTACAGCCACAGACAGGCAGTCTACCATAGCCTTTGCCTAGGTTTAATATGTCTTGCCTTACTGCTTCTGTGTGTTCCTTCCAATGAATAAAAGAATCATCTGTGCACCTAGTTTCACCCATACCAGTTCTCACCAACTTTGCCCAGTGTTGCCAGTTGTGTGCCAACAGAATCTGACATTGTTCCTGTGAGAGTACATATTGGGGCTACAGTCCACAGTCAGGACATTCTTCAATTGTAAGAGTTTTTGCAAAGTTCTAATTTCCATTTTACACAAATGCCTCTCCCACATCCCCCTCTAGGCCTCACCATGTGCTTAGGTGGAGTCTTTGGCCTTGATGTAGGTGCTGTGCTAGTTTTGACTGTCTCTGTGGAAGCAGATGGGACAGATAACCAAGACAGGAGTACATGTTGCAGTTGTCCAGTGCATAATACCATATTTGAGGAAAGTTCTTTCAGTGGACCTGTTAATACATTTACTGCAGTGACTACATCCCATTTGGAGCAAGTGCAATTTGCACAGCGATGGTACAGTAGATGGAGTAGCATTCTGTTAGAGTTGCTTATTTTCTTGTTTGTACAGTAGGTGGTATATCAGTGGAGTATAAATACCTATAGGAGGCCATATGCAGCACTATAAAGCGGGGTCTCCCATGTACCTTATGTCCGCAGCCATCTTTTGGGTGATTCTTACAGACAGATATCACATTGTCAGAAGTTTGCAAAGGCTTTGCTACAGTGCCAGAATCGTATACATGGTATACAGGGAGAGCCCCTCTGCTCTGTGCACAGTGGGGTTTATTCTACAGTATGAGCAGGGTAAGCGGCATCACTCAGTAATTAATTGGAAACTTACAATACTCCACTAATATCATCTCCTCTGTCCTGCTCTCAATGAAACATTTACTCCTGACACTCCTATCAACTAATATATGGCAGGTGTGCTAGAACTGCACATGGTTTTTAGAGTTTAGACATCAGCCAATCTGAAATAATCAATTTTTAAAAGCCAGAATTTTCTTAAACACTGAGGTTTGGAGGGTTTTCCAGGTTTAAAGCCAACACACATCACCAGAGAAATGAGTTTTAACCAAGTAAACCACTATATAATAAATCTTGCAGTCTGAAAGGCAAAATCGCCAGTGACGTGTCGCAGTTTTGTACTCACAAAAAAAAGAGTCCTTTATAGATGTACTCGCAGGTTTTGTCTTCTATCTTTAATGAAACAAGGCGGTTCTCATGTACAATGTATTGCTTTAAAAAAGGTATTAAAAAAAACAGGCAGCAAGGGTGCCGCGGAAAACACAGTCACATATGACTCTAAATCCCCACTTTTTTATTGTAATCTTTCCTTAGCATTTAATAGAATCTATTTTATTATGTCTTCTATCTTCTATAATCCAAACAGAAAACAAATAAAAACAAGAACAAAAAAATGAACATTAAATAACAAACCACCTGAACACAAGAGCTGACCAACACAAAATGATTAAAGTCGGGATCCCTGAGACTACCTTCATCACTCAGCCAATCACAAGCATTTTCCTATGCTGGTCACTTTTGATTGGACAGGTTGCCCCTGAGATGGGTGGAGGCAAGCTGTTTTTAATGACACCCCTTTTCCCTTCTCTGCCATATACATACCAGCCGTCTTGTATAATGAGCAGTCTAATTTTTCTAAAGAAGCTGACACCAAAAGCCCATTGTGTACATACTAGGCCGTGTAGTCACTGACATTATGTACACATTGGCCCTCATTCCGAGTTGTTCGCTCGCAAGCTGCTTTTAGCAGCTTTGCACACGCTAAGCCGCCGCCTACTGGGAGTGAATCTTAGCTTATCAAAATTGCGAACGAAAGATTAGCAAAATTGCGAATAGACACTTCTTAGCAGTTTCTGAGTAGCTCCACACTTACTCGGCATCTGCGATCAGTTCAGTCAGTTTCGTTCCTGGTTTGACGTCACAAACTGCATAGCAAATTTACTTGGTGCAGTCGCACTGCGGACATTGCGTATGCGCATTAGCGACTAATCGCTCCGTTGCGACAAAAAAATAATGAGCGAACAACTCGGAATGACCCCCATTGTGTAATGGTTTTTAGGGAAATAGTATTTAAAAATCAAAATACATTTTAGCATTGAAAAGTTAACTTTGTAGATGTGCACATGTGTAATCCCAATTTGAGATTTTGGCTCCATTAATATGCACCAAATTAAAAAAATGTAAAATAGATACATATATGAAAAAATAAATAAATAAAATCTATAAAAAGTTATTCCTTAAAAAAAGCTTTATCCAAAAAGAAGAAAAAAGAGAAGAAAAAAAATATCCCTATCACTGGCTAAAACTCACATTTTCAATGGCAATAGGGTTTTTCACTCTTTGAAAAATTTGCCTGCACAATTCTTGCTATTGCCTTGCCAAGCTTTCACAAAGTCACCTGTCATTCATACAGCAAGAAAAGGAAATACGTCATTGAAAAGAATGTGTCAATGTGTATACAACAATCTGACAATATAGCAGAGGTAGGTGCGGGGGAATGTAAAGCAAGTCTTTTCATTCGTACTCTTATCCATTTTTGGTAACAGCCCTCACCTGTCAAAATGGAATATAGAGGAAGCTGATTTAATGATTCAATTGTGCACCTGACCTAAATTGTGTTTTAAATACTTGCCTTTAATAAATATTTAAATATTTTTCCTAGAGGTTTTGAACACCCAGAAAATTGCATCCAGTGAGTACACAGAACAAGACAATGCTGGTTTACAGTAAACACCAGGGAAACGATCACATACAAAATATAAGGGTTACGTGTCTCAAAACTGGGAATGTCCATGGAAATCATACCTCCATAACCGTCATACCTGTGTACATTTGTCTTAATTGGCAACTGCATTTGCATGGTAAAATAAAATTTGCTAGCTGTTGAGACACATCTATCTTTTCAGTTATATGTGCACCTAAACTATTCATACTGTATATATATATATATATATATATATATATACACACACTATACTGGATGAGAATTGTTCCTGATTGACACACAATGAATGGTTACCTCTAATGCATCGTGTCTAGTGCTGAAATATAATTACTTGATTGATGGAATCCATGGCAATGACTTGTTTAGTATTTTATCCTTCCAACTTTAATAAAATATGAAGCTGTAATCGAGGCACCATGTCAGATGATGGAAATTGATATTCAATTGCTTCATTACTGCATTGTTGCCACAAGAGTAGAATATTAAAGTAGCAATAAATAAATAAATATATATATATATATATATATATATATATATATACATACATACATACATACATACATACATATATACAGGTTGAGTATCCCTTATCCAAAACGCTTGGGACCAGAGGTATTTTGGATATGGGATTTTTCCATATTTTGGAATAATTGCATACCATAATGAGATATCATGGTGATGGGACCCAAGTCTAAGCACAGAATACATTTATGTTACATATACACCTTATACACACAGCCTGAAGGTCATTTTAGCCAATATTTTTTGTAACTTTGTGCATTAAACAAAGTGTGTCTACATTCACACAATTAATTTATGTTTCATATACACCTTATACACACAGCCTGAAGGTCATTTAATACAATATTTGTAATAACTTTTAGTATTAAACAAAGTTTGTGTACATTGAGCCATCAAAAACAAAGGTTTCACTATCTCACTCTCACTCAAAAAAGTCTGTATTTCGGAATATTCCGTATTTCGGAATATTTGGATATGGGATACTCAACCTGTGTATATATATATATATATATATATATACATATATATATTAAAATGTTCCTTAATGCGCAATTATTGTATAGTAAGGTGAAATAACCTTGGAGCCAATTTTTTTGTTAAATACAGCTCTTTTTGGGCAGCTTCCACAAAAGAAAGGACCCTTTGCTGATATGGGTCTGTAGAGGTTAGTACAAAAGAGGTATCTTTGTGGAGCTCTCTTATTTGATGGATGAATCCAGTATGTTTTTTTTGGATATGAACCGAGGATGACCTTGGTGGTCATTCCGAGTTGTTCGCTTGCTAGCAGTTTTTAGCAGCCGTGCAAACGCTATGCCGCCTCCCACTGTGAGTGTATTTTAGCTTAGCAGAAGTGCGACGAAAGGATCGCAGAGCGGCTTCAAAATTATTTTGTGCAGTTTCAGAGTAGCTTCAGACCTACTCAGCGCTTGCGATCACTTCAGACTGTTCAGTTCCTGTTTTGACGTCACAAACACGCCCTGCGTTCGCCCAGCCACGCCTGCGTTTTTCCTGGCACGCCTGTGTTTTTCCGAACACTCCCTGAAAATGGTCAGTTGACACCCAGAAACGCCCTCTACCTGTAAATCACTCTGCGGCCAGCTGTGCGACTGAAAAGCTACACTAGACCTTGTGTAAAACTACATCGTTTGTTGTAATAGTACGACGCGTGTGCGCATTGCGCCGCATACGCATGCGCAGAAGTGCCTTTTTTTGCCTGATTGCTGCGCAGCGAACGAAAGCAGCTAGCGATCAACTCAGAATGACCCCCTTTATCAGTACCTTATATACATATACACCCAAATGTTAAAAACACATTTTTTATTAAAATATAAATAACATATTCAAAAATACGTTTCTATAATCGTTTTTTTTTTTACACAAAGTGTTGATGACTAGGAAACCATATGTTTCTACAGTTTTTGTTCATACAGTAAAAATATCAATAAAATATTTTTGTTTCACCCAACGTGTTTCGCCTATGGTGACTTCTTCAGGGGTGTTTAATTCTTAGGCAAAAATAGTTTTCTTGTTATGATGCCAGAACTGTTTGGAATGATTCACCTTCTCAAATGGTGATTTAATAGATGAAACCATATGTATAGGCAAATTGTTTTACTGGAAACATACCGTATTTAGAGTAGTCTCAATTAGTTTCCACAGCCTAATGACAATTTTTGCTGGATTCCCTATTTGTGAGATTCTAAAGGCTTAGATTAGAATCAAATAGCTTCTAGCTGTTGTTTTTAATCTTTTCCAGCAGCAATCCTACGCGTCTGTGTGCTCTGGAATCCATATATATATATATATATATATATATATATATATGAAGTACTGTGCAAAATGTTAAGGCAGGTGTGGAAAAAATGAAAAAGAATTTTGAGAGTTTTGCGCTAGAACTAAAAAACACTCTGGAGCCTGATATCTGAATAAACCATACACTCTAGATGTTATACCAAATAAGTTTTTTTGTTTTTCAATGGCGTGAATATTCAGTATCACACATGAACAATATCGTATGAACAACCGGTTCAAACAATGAAAAACTTGTGTCGACTTTTTGACCTATTGACAATTTAAATGTCAGTAATTTGATCTTGTGGTATATTGCCAAGAAAATGTCGAAATGGACATTTTTCTTGGCGTCCCACAGTGGGTGGGGGGGGACATTTGGAAGGCTCCTGTCACTCGCTGCTCTGCCTAGAAGAGCAGTAATAAATAGACGCTGTGCGCATGCACCCAGCATCTATTCACGTGATACAGAGGGTCTGGGGGCATGCCAGCAGCTCACAGAGCGCTGGCCATGCTCCATCAGTGTCGAAACCCTGAGGGGGCTTTCGGCCGCGACGTGGCTTCGCCATGCCTGTGAGTCCCGCTTCCCTATCTCCTGATGTTGGGCGGTAAGTAATACTGTACAACTATGAGTCAGGCCCATATAGTTTCTATGAGATAAGCAGCAGAATGTGTTAAAATAGGTTTGATATGATATGGAGTGGCTTTAACTTTCGGAGAGTTAAAGAGTTATTGGGAAAGTACTTTCAGGACAGGAGAGTTTGAGTTTGTACCATTGTGATAATATGAGTGTAGTTCTGCCCATTAATCATTTATCTTCTTCCTTGACCCCACCATTAATGTGTTGTGGCAGTTGGCCATGTGGTATTTAAAAGGGACACAACTAGCCAGATGGCCAGGCATATAGGTAATCAAATACAGTAGGATGATGTGGTGCTAATTTGTAGCAAGAATTTGGAGGTTGAGCCCATAACCGACATGGTACAAAGTTTGATGTATTTGCACCCTGGCCATATTAAGGAAAGCATGCATGGAATGAAAAGTGCATTTAAGTTCATGTCCTCCTTCGGGCACATCTCAAGATGAGTCAGCTGTACAATGGTAGCATTTTTTCTAGACCTATATACAACTGTGTATCTTCTGGGCCAGTGTTACCATTAGCATGCCCCCCAATTGTTCCAATGTTGGTCGTGGTGGTCCCAATTTTCTGTGTCCATATTCACTTGAGTCAAAATTAAATGAACTGTCTTTACTGTACTTGAAATCTATGTTGTCAACTTCCTCTGTCCCTTATTCCACCTCTACATTTGTTATAAATTGTATGTGTGAGATACACAGAAATCTGTATACGGGCATAGGCATACTTATTGGGGCTGCATGAGTAACGGGTAAGTACGATGGAAATGTCTGTGCAGGTGCAGGTGTCGGTGGACGTACCTGGATTCTTCACCCGGAGTCACCTTCTCGGACCGGACCTCACTGCTGGACCCTAGGCAGAACGACGAGGAACCCGAAGCCCAGAGGACACAACACAATAGTCACCACACGTTAGGACGGTGACAGCAAGATTTATTATTCAGGAACAAACTAGTCACCACTGCAAGATTATTTTGTTAAAGAGCAAATGCAATTTCACATAGAAGGGAAATGATGAACATAAAAGAAACGATACTCTTACGAATAACAAAATGTTGTCACAGTGTATAATCAAACAAATCAATATACCGTTTACAAAGGCATTAACATACTAGTAGCTGGCAATATTATAATGTGCCCACCTAGTGGTGGTATATAATCTCTGTGTCACTATAGGCTGTTGGTAACTGAGTCATGTACCTAGCACAGTAACTAAACCTGGGCAGTAAAGGAGTAATTTTAAAGGCTAGGATTTTGAACCCTTTATAATCCACAGTCTTAAAGGTAACAGGTAAGTGCATAACTCACAGTCAATAGTGGAATAATAGATATAGCACAGTTCTGTAGTGCGGAGTAGCAGAATTTAGCACAGTTTATTAGTGTAGAGTAGCAGACAGCTGATATGCAATATAGGGTAAACAGTTCACTAAAATGTGAAGACTAGAATGTACGAGCGGTCAGCTTTAACAGGGAACCATGAGCATGCAGGATACCAACCACTGATAACTGTCTTTCAGCAACGTCTAATGTAGCGACAGGTTAGGGTGAAGCATTGCAAAGTGCAGCAGGCCCACTTAGGTAAGCTGAAGCAGCAGAGGAGAGTACTTGAAGACAGTATAACAGGCTATGCAGTTGAGTTCTTGCAAGGGCTTATAAGCAAACAACATGCAGGTAACAGGTTTTAGGTACGGTGCAGTCAGGAAGGCAGTTCTGAGGAAATAGGGGAACAGATGGTAAGTGGAAAAGTACAAGCCATGGAGTGTTTGAAGTGCACAAGAGGTCCTCACCTGTCTGTCTCCTAGGCAAATGTCCCTGAGACTGTAGGGAGTTTCTCTTAATTAACTAGCTTAAGTCTCTCCCGAGCTCTGATCAGGATAAAGTTAAAAGCAACATGTAGGAAGTTGCACCGATCCTTACAACAGTTCATAAGCAGGCACCCTTCTCATTGGGTGGTAATTAGGTTGCCGGCTGTTGGGATTTTGTTGCACAGTATACCGGCACTGGAATCCCGACACTCAGCATACCGACACCTTTTCTCCCTCTGACCCCCAAGAGGGGCTTATTTGCGCTCGCCCAGCTGTCGGTATGCCGGCAGTCGGGATTCCGGCGGCGGTATGCTGGCCGCCGGGATCCCGGCGGCCGGCATACCATACTACACCCTTCTCATTCACTGATCTGACTGATTATCAAAGTCTCTCTCTCTCTCTCTGGACCTTGCTTAGCTGCGGGAGGTGTAACTTATTGAGGGTGCTGGCCAGGGTGTCAGTTAATAAGGGTGATTAAACAGCATCCCTTTTCTCTGAGGTAACAGTTCCTGGGCTAACAGCTATTGACTATGCCCCCATTGTCAACTGGCAGTACCAGGGCAGTGGAAGTGCAGGGTAGCTGGCAGAGGGTAGCGTCTTATTAACAAGCAGGGAAAGGTTGGGAGGTAAGATACCTGTAGCTGGGCTGCACTCCTGAGTCCCTCTGTCTGCCCGTCAGCTCTCTGTGTGATGTCCAGTCTCTCTCTCCCGGCTGCAGTCACGACTCCCAGCGGTCCTCTCCACAATCACCGCTCCCGTCTCAGCCGCTCACTGCCCCTGGATCCTCTGCTGGACGGCTCCCGCTCCTGCATCCTCGGCGCCCTGGCTCTCTCCGGCTCACCTTGGGAAAGCACGGCTGGTGGCGGTGCTTGATCTCCGGCTCAAGCTGGACTTCACTTGCGCTCTTCCCAGCGCGGTCCCTTAGCGATCACCTCAGTGGCAGCTTCCCCCTCTGCGCAGCACCTCACAGCTCTCCTGGCGCTAACCCCGCCTCCAGCCTTCCCGCTCCATGCCAGCCAACCAGCAGCCTTTCAGCCTTCCCGCTCCAGGGGCTGAAATCTTCTGGGTCCCTGTGTACTCACTGTTTGGGATGACCAGTGACATCATCCGTTCAGCAGGAGGAGGGGGGGGGGGTTAACCCCTTCAACATCTCTGGACTGGCACAGTGAAAAGGGCTCATTAAGGGAGAATTTAGGGCTCTCACCCAGATTGTCTCCAGTATCTGGGTGATGGTGTCTATATAAAACTCCAAAAGTCAAGAGAACAGGGTGTCTTTTCAGAGTGTCACATATGCACAATATGGCTAATGCAAAACAGTTGTGAGATGAACTACATTACCTCCATTGTGGTCAGGGAGTCAGGATGGATTGGAGAAAAAGGTTTTGAGGTTTCAAATTTGCTTTCTGTCTGATTCCCATTTATGTGGTTTATCCCTTCATTCCTAATAGTGCCTGGCAAAGCCCTTAAGTGCAAGGTGTAGAGGAGATGATGGTATTTGGGATAGTTGACATCTCATACAAGTCCACAGTGGTTGGAGGCAGCTATATACATATTGACTTGAAGATATGATACTGAGAATGTTCTGCATTTCTGTAATAAACACTGCTGTCAATCTGTAGATGTGCATCTCAGAATCAATTATTAAGAGTAACAGGTTTGTTATAGCGAGTGTTGGAAGATTAGGAGATTGATTGAGTTGCACAATCAAGAATATATGTCAGTTGGAATACAACTGATCTAGCACCAAGTGGTAAAGTTTTAATAGGAGATTATATAATGCAGGCTAAAAAGACATTGGATGAGGTAACTGAGGAAGTGTGTGTGTGTGTGGGGGGATATACAATGGGTCAGATGGGACTACGAGGGTTATTCAGAGATGAACGCAGATCACTAAATATCTGCGTTCATCTCATCACATGCTGGGGGCCACCCAGCACAGGGCAAGGCTGCCCATCATGTGTGAGACCGCCTCCCAATGCGTCCGCAATTAGATTGCAGATGCATCGGATCTAAGGTTGACCCCGAGACGGTCTCCCGCCATTTTTTTCAGCTGCGTGTGATGTCATGCAGCTGCCCCGAAAATGGTCTAAGACCTGCCCCTGTTCGGGATGCCCCCCAACACAGCAGCGACCATTGCTGCTGCCAATCACACTGCGGCCTCATCCTTTCTAAATGCGTGCGCAGACCACTCGAATGAAGCTGCTGCGTACAAACGTGTGGCTGCGTTCGGGTCTGAATTAGGCCCTACAGCTCCAGGCAACCACATAAAAGAGTATGGGTCATTAGGTCGACAAGATTTAGGTCGACATGATCTCTAGGTCGACAAGGTCATTAGGTCGACTTGTACTAGGTCGACATGGAAAAAGTCGACATGAGTTGGTGTCGCTTTCTTTATAAAGTGACGGGGAACCCCAATTAGTGCACCACGTCCCCTCACATGGCTCGCTTCACTCACCATGCTTCGGGCAAGGTTACTATTCCCAACAGTAGTCCTCGTGGATCGTAAAGTATGAAAAAGTAAAAAAAAAAAAAAGGTGAAACTCATGTTGACCTTTTTCCATATCGACCTAGTACATGTCGACCTAATGACCATGTTGACCTAGTGATCACGTCGACCTAATGCATGTCGACCAACAGTGGTCGACCTAATAACTGTAAGCCACATAACATTGGCCCATTATTGTGACAAACAAAACCAACATTCTATGTAGTTAATATAAATGAACATAATCCACACTGTATGATCAATGACTATATAAATATAACTCTGCAGCATGAAGAGAAAACAGAACAGTTATATAAAAAAAAATCTAATTTATGTAATGATACATTCAAATTCTTGAATGAATGTATAATTAAATAAATTAGATTATTTTTTATATAAATGTGTCATTTTCTCTACATACTGCAGAGTTATATTTATATAGATATTGTTCATACAGCGCTGATCATTTCAATTTCTATTTACTACAAAAAATTTCTTGTTTAGTATTCTTTTGGGATCTTTAGGTATGTTCCGCTTCTCCGCACCTTATCTTATTATTCATTATTTCCTCCTTATTTATATCTAATTTAATAGTATATAATTGCTCCCTAGTTTGCTTTCCATCATTGCGACAGCATGATGAAGACCAGTGCATAACTGGCCACAGGGTCGGCGATAAATCATAAGTATTAAAAGTGTATTTCTTTTATACTTAAAAAAATTATGACATTTTATATTCTATGTACTTAGGGAGACATTGAAGCTTATATAGCAGGCAGTGTATATGCCCACATGACACTTGCCACATCCACTCAGTACTTCTTACAGCTCCTCTGATCTCTCACAGTAGGCCCCTGATCATTTCAGCCACAGACCCTGGTGACAGCAATAACCCTGTCGGCAGCATCAGTACACACGCGTAGGTACCATCCTGTGCGTGCGCAGCCGCCAAATACGTTTGGCTCGCAGCGGGTGCGAACGCATCTGCTTGATCGATAGGCACCGCTAAAATGTCAACAGCCAATGTGTTGGCATTGTGTTATGAGCTGAGGCAGCTCATATTCCCGTCTCTGCTAACAATGCTGAAGTTAGCTTCTTATTCACTTCTTATTCACTTCTTATTCGAGCTCCAGCTTCTTATTCAGAAAATTTAGTTTTGCAAGGGTTAATGAGTCTTGGGTCACAAATTTTACCCCTGAAATCAACAGAGAGTTGTCACTTACATATGACCCACTTGTATTTTACTTGGCCCAACTCTGGTTTGGGCATGAAATACACTGGCAAAGTGGGCACAAACACCATAATTTACCATTTTGAATAAGTAGCTGTAGTTTTGCAAGGGTTAACCAGTCTTGGGCCACAAATTTGACACCTGAAATCAACAGAATGTGGTCACTTACATATGACCCAGTTGTATTTTGCTTGGCCCAAAGCTGTTTTGGGCATGAAATCCACTGGCAAAGTGGGCACAAACACCATTTTATAAATTGCCATTTTGAATAAGTAGCTGTAGTTTTGCAAGGATTTACCAGTCTTGGGCCACAAATTTGACACCTGAAATCAACACAGGGTGGTCACTTACATATGACCCACTTGTATTTTGCCTGGCCCAACGCTGTTTTGGGCATGAAATACACTGGCAAAGTGGGCACACACACCATTTTGTAAATTGCCATTTTGAATAAGTAGCTGTAGTTTTGCAAGGGTTAACTAGTCTTGGGCCACAAATTTGACACCTGAAATCAACAAAGCGTGGTCACTTACATATGACCCACTTGTACTTTGCTTGGCCCAACACTGTTTTGGGCATGAAATACACTGGCAAAGTGAGCACAAACACCATATTTTGTTCCTAGTTCCGAAACCGAATGGATCCTCCCGGCCCATTCTAAACCTCAAGTCTTTGAACAATTTTGTGAAGGTTTCCAAGTTCCGTATGGAAACCCTTCACTCTATTGTTCTGGCTTTGGAGCCCATGGACTATATGGTATCTATGGACACACAGGAAACTTACCTACATATACCTATTGCCATATCGCATCAACAAAACCTGCGGTTTGCTATTGGCAACCTACATTATCAATTCCAGGCCTTACCTTTTTGCCTGACCACGGCTCCGCAAATCTTCAACAAGGTCATGGTGGTTATGACTGCCCTACTCCGCCGTTAGGGTATCAGGATCCCACCAGGTCTGGACGATTTGTTTATCCTGGGAAACTCCCCAGAGGTTCTCCTCCGTCATCTGGAACTGACGGTCCAAATTCTGCAAGCCCACGGGTGGCTCATCAACTGGAAGAAATCCTCCCTGGTCCCTGCTCAGAGCATGGTGCACCTGGGGGCATTGTTGGACACACTCAACCAACGGTTGTTCTGGTCTCAGGAGAAGGTCCTGAAGCGTCAGGACAGTATACAATACTTCCTTTCTCGCCCATGAGTGTCGATACACTTGGTGATGCAAGTACTAGGCTTTGGACATGGTGGAGTATGCTCAGTTTCACTCTCGCCCTCTGCAGAAGCTAATCCTTGCCAAGTGGGACGGCCTGCCTCACCGGATCATATCTCACATGATATCCTTGACTCCAGAGGTTCGTCTGTCACTGACCTGGTGGCTGCAGGTCCAACAATTGAGCAGGGGTCGTCCCTTCTGGATCTCCAACTGGTCCTTCTGACGACGGATGCCATTCTGCGGGGTTGGGGTGCAGTGTTGGAACTACATTCTCTTCAGGGTCGGTGGACCAGGGAGGAATCTCTCCTCCCGATAAATATTCTGGAGTTGCGGGCGGTGTTCAATGCTCTGAAACTTGCCCTGACTCTGGTATAGAACAGGCCTTTTCAAGTACAATTGGACAATGCTACCACGGTGGCGTACATAAACCATCAAGGCGGCACTCGAAGCCGCATGGCAATGTTGGAAGTGTCAAAGATCCTTCACTGGGCGGAACGCCATCTGCCAGCCATATCGGCAGTGTTCATTCTGGGGGTCCTCAACTGGAAAGCGGACTTCCTCAGTCGTCAGGACATACACGCCAGAGAGTGGAGCCTTCATCCTGAAGTATTTCAACTCCTAGTAGACAAGTGGGGTCTACCAGATGTAGACCTGATTGCGTCTCGACACAATGACAAGGTTACGGTCTTCGGAGCAAGAATAAGGGATCCTCAAGCAGCGTTCGTGGACACACTGGCAATTCCATGGAACTTTTGGCTGCCGTACGTGTTCCCTCCGGTGTCACTCCTGCCCAGGGTAATAAGGAAGTTCAAGCAAGAAGGAGGAATCCTACTTCTACTCGCTCAAGCATGTCCCAGAGTACATTGCTTCTCAGACCTACAGGGTCTCTCGATAGAGAGTCCTCTTCTACTTCCACAATGCCCAGACCTCCTAGTTCAGGGCCCCTGTGTCTACTAGGATTTGGCCCGTCTGGATTTGACAGCGTGGCTCTTGAAGCTTCCGTCCAGAGTGCCAAAGTTTTTTCTGAGGCGGTCATTCAAACGATGTTGAAAGCCTGTAAAGAGTAAACCAGCTTCGGCTCGGATTTATTATAGAGTCTGGAATTCTTACTTCACCTGGTCTGCGGCTAAGAATTATGATGCATACAAGTTCAGTACTGCAAAACTTTTGGCATTCCTGCAACAGGGCCTGGACTTAGGCCTTCGTCTGGCCTCCCTCAAGGTTTATATTTCAGCCTTGTCGATATGGATTCAGAGAAAAATTGCGTCTCTGCCTGACGTTCAAACTTTCACTCAGGGTGTTCTAAGGATTCAACCTCCCTATGTCCCTTCGGTGGCTCCTTGGGATTTGTCTGTTGTTCTAGATGCCCTGCATGAGGCTACGTTTGAACCTCTTGAGTCTGTGGACCTTAAGTGGCTTACGCTTAAGGTCTTGTTTTTGCTGGCTATTGCCTCTGCTAGACGGGTTTCGGACTTGGGTGCCTTGTCATGTCGGTCACACTTTCTGATTTTTCACTGTGACCGTGCGGTTCTTAGAACTCGCCCTGGTTATTTACCTAAGGTAGTGTCATCTTTCTACCTTAGCCAAGAGACTGTGGTTCCGGCCTTTATCTGTCCTGATTTGTCCTCCAAAGAGCGGTATTTGGATGTGGTACGGGCTCTCCGTATCTACGTGAAGAGAACCGCTTCCCTTAGGAGATCGGATTCTCTATTTGTTCTTTTTGGTTTTCATAAACGTGGCTGGCCTGCTCATAAACAGAACTTGGCCAGATGGATTAGAATGGTGATTGAACAAGCTTATGTACAGGCTGGACTTCCAGCTACTGCAACTATCAAGGCCCATTCTACTCGTGCTGTTGGACCTTCTTGGGCGGCCTGCCGTGGCGCCTCCCTCGAAAAATTGTGCAAGACAGCTACGTGGTCCTAAGTGAACACGTTCATTAGGTTCTTTGCCTTTGATACTTCCGCCTCCCTGGATGCTTCCTTTGGACGCGGGTTGCTTGTGCCCGCTACACTGCATCCCCACCCATGAGGAACTGCTTTAGGACATCCCCGATGTTATTCCCTGTGGAATACTAGTGTACCCAGCTGCAGAAAAGCAGATTTATGGAAAGAACTTATCCTTTGTTAAATCTCTTTAGGCGAGGTACACTGGATTCCACAGGGCACCCACCCTGACGCACTTAGCTTCTTTGGGTTTGTATGGCATTAGCCGCTGGTACCTTCTCCTGTTGTGAGAATGTGGGTCTGTGTGGCTACTAACTGTTGTCGTATCTTTTACCTGCTACTGCATTGGACTGGTTAACAAAACTGAGCTCCTGTGCATGCAGGCGGGGTTATAGAGGAGGCAGTGCAAGGCATCCTGGGAACAGTCAAAGCTTTAGCCTGTTGGTGTCTCGGATCAATATCCAACTCTACACCCCGATGTTATTCCCTGCGGAATCCAGTGTACCTCACAGAAAGAGATTTAACAAAGTTAAGATCTGAAAATAAATCTCCTTATTATCAGATTCTTATATAGCACAGCAAATTCCGTTGAACTTTACAATTGTAAACAACTGTGAAAAAACAAAACTGGGTTAAAACATACAGATATAAGGTAGGAAAAATGTACAAACAAAAAACTAGTTAACCCTTGCAAAACTACAGCTACTTATTCAAAATGGTAAAATATGGTGTGTGTGTGCCCACTTTGCCAGTGTACTTCAAGCCCAAAACAGCGTTGGGCCAAGCAAACTACAAGTGGGTCATATGTAAGTGACCACATTCTGTTGATTTCAGGTGTCAAATTTGTGGCGCAAGACTGGTTAACCCTTGCAAAACTACAGCTACTTATTCAAAATGGCAATTTATAAAATGGTGTTTGTGCCCCCTTTTGCCAGTGTATTTCATGCCCAAACCAGCGCTGGGCCAGGCAAAATACAAGTGGGTCACATGCAAGTGACCACCCTCTGTTGTTTTCGGGGGTCAAATTTGTGGCCCAAGACTAGTTAACCCTTGCAAAACTACAGCTACTTATTCAAAATGGCAATTTATAAAATAGTGTTTGTGCCCACTTTGCCAGTGTATTTCATGCCCAAAACAGCGTTGGGCCAAGCAAAATACAAGTGGGTCATATGTAAGTGACCACCCTCTGTTGATTTCAGGTGTCAAATTTGTGGCCCAAGACTGGTTAACCCTTGCAAAACTACAGCTACTTATTCAAAATGGCAATTTATAAAATGGTGTTTGTGCCCCCTTTTGCCAGTGTATTTCATGCCCAAACCAGCGTTGGGCCAAGCAAAATACAAGTGGGTCATATGTAAGTGACCACCCTCTGTGATTTCAGGTGTCAAATTTGTGGCCCAAGACTGGTTAACCCTTGCAAAACTACAGCTACTTATTCAAAATGGTAAATTATGGTGTTTGTGCCCACTTTGCCAGTGTATTTCATGCCCAAACCAGCGTTGGGCCAGGCAAAATACAAGTGGGTCACATGCAAGTGACCACCCTCTGTTGTTTTTGCGGGTCAAATTTGTGGCCCAAGACTAGTTAATCCTTGCAAAACTACAGCTACTTATTCAAAATGGTAAAATATGGTATGTGTGCCCACTTTGCCAGTGTATTTCGTGCCCAAAACAGCATTGGGCCAAGCAAAATACAAGTGGGTCATATGTAAGTGACCACCCTCTGTTGTTTTTGGGGGTCAAATTTGTGGCCCAAGACTAGTTAACCCTTGCAAAACTACAGCTACTTATTCAATATGGTAAAATATGGTGTGTGTGCCCACTTTGCCAGTGTATTTCATGCCCAAAACAGTGTTGGGCCAAGCAAAGTACAAGTGGGTCATATGTAAGTGACTACCCTGTGTTGATTTCAGGTGTCAAATTTGTGGCCCAAGACTAGTTAACCCTTGCAAAACTGCAGCTACTTATTCAAAATGGCAATTTATAAAATGGTGTTTGTGCCAACTTTGCCAGTTTATTTCATGGCCAAAACAGCATTGGGCCAGGCAAAATACAAGTGGGTCATATGTAAGGGAACCTACTCTGTTGATTTCAGGTGTCAAATTTGTTACCCAAGACTCATTAACCCTTGCAAAACTGAATGATCTGAATAAGAAGCTGGAGTTCGAATAAGAAGTGAATAAGAAGCTAGAGCTTAAATAAGAAGTGAATAAGAAGCTGGCCGAATAAGAAGCTAACTTCAGCCTCGTTCTCTGCTAAGTGTCTGGGACGTCAGTGTACTTTCACCCAGCGGGTGACCAAGATGCCAGGCGGTCGCTGGGGATCCTGGGCTGCCAGTAGGCTGGTGGGGGACGTGCAGCACTCCAGCTGCACGGCATTAATCATTCAAGGGGGCTTGGCTGATGGGGCTCTCTGATTGGCTGCTGTTCCCGTTATCCTGCAGCCAGCCGAGTCATGCCCCATCGGTTATAGTTCATGTCAGCAGCGGGAGACCCTAGTCTTTTGTTCCTAAAATGGTGTCTGTTGTGCCTTAGTTGTTTTCTGTGGCCTGCTCTAATATCTGCGAGTACCCTGCACGGCTTGTGCCGCAACTCCTTATCTCTATCCTGCACACCTGTCCTGCTCTGATCTCTGACAGTACCCTGCACGGCTGGATTCGCAACTCCTGGCCTGCTCAAATATCTGCCAGTTTGCTGCATGTCTGGAACTGCAACATCTCAGTCATATCCTGCACTTCTGGCCTGCTCAAATATCTGTTGGTTTGCTGCACATCTGGAACTGCAACTTCTCAGCCATATCCTGCATTCCTATCCTGCTCTAAATATCTGCCAGTAACCTGCACAGCTGGAGCCGCATCTCCTCAGCCATATCCTAAACTAAACTCCTGGCCTGTTCTTACACCTTTCAGTATCTTGCATGCTTGGAGCCATTCGTTAGCTGCATTCTGCACTGTTAGCATTGCTTGGAGCCATTCGTTAGTGCATTCTGCACTGTTAGCATTGCTGCCTCTACAGCCAGCATCTAGAACAGTTGGAACAATTCTAATTCAAGCTTTGAACAGTATATTCTGTAAACACCAGACTGATCATATAAGCCCTTATTGTTCCAACCATAATTCCAGGCAGTCGCTTAAGTACCAGTGAGCATACTAGCTCTAAAAGAACAGCGGGTGACTGTTATTGGCTAGAAGACCTCACTAGAAGTGACTCTAAGTGCCGGATTCAAATGTTCTATCCCCCCTCCTGGCTGCAATCGTGCCCAATAGTGACGACGGCGCGATAAATTCATTTCAGCTCACTACCACTGGAGGTAGTGAACTAAAATGTGTGTAAAGGAACCTGTTTGGGCACCCAAATGGGTCTCTTCATGATCGTTCCTATTACTTTAGTCGGGTTTAGGTGTTTGACTTGCCTAAACCAGACTGTAATGAGCGCGATTAGCACGATAACAGGGTACATTTGAATATCAAAAAATAAGGTAAAAATACCCAAAGGTATTCGGGCGCTGTGAGGCGAGTTGATTAGCTAAGCAGCAGCCAATAATACGGGAAAGTCACTCCCTGAAAGGAAATTTAAGAAAAAGAAGAAGGCTGCGCTATCAGAGGAAAGAACAATATAAATCACTAAATGTGTAATTTAAATTTTTTTATTAAAAAACAATAATTCTTTAAAAAACAGTACTTCTGTGCAAGATAATATGCCAAATACATGCAAGAAAATGGATTTTACCAATTATATGCAAGAATTGGAGTTTACCCAAGATATTGGTACAGGACTGATGACTTGTATTCTCTAGGATCCGTTCCACATTTTGCCCATAAATATTGCATCCAGTTATAATCCACTATGGAGAGTCCCTTTTAGATGGTGATTAAGAGAGTCCATGAAAAAGTTCCATATGCCGCTAGAGGATTAATGCAGTGTCCCATAAATGGTGAGTACCTCATGCAGTGCGGAAATAGGATGGTGCCTCTCTCGGACTCCTCTGGATAGCTGGTCAACGGTTTGGGCTGGTTCGGGTCCAATTCAAAGATGTCCTGTTCCAAAGGGTGAATACCCGACGCGTTTCGCTGCATAGACCTTGCAGCTTTTTCAAAGGTGCAAGGTCTATGCAGCAAAACACGTCAGGTATTCACCCTTTGGAACTGGACATCTTTGAATTGGACCCGAACCAGCCCAAACTGTTGACCAGCTATCCAGAGGAGTCCGAGAGAGGCACCATCCTATTTCTGCACTGCATGAGGTACTCACCATTTATGGGACACTGCATTAATCCTCTAGCGGCATATGGAACTTTTTCATAGACTCTCTTAATCACCATCTAAAAGGGACTCTCCATAGTGGATTATAACTGGATGCAATATTTATGGGCAAAATATGGAACGGATCCTAGAGAATACAAATCATCAGTCCTGTACCAATATCTTGGGTAAACTCCAATTCTTGCATATAATTGGTAAAATCCATTTTCTTGCATATATTTGGCATATTATCTTGCACAGAAGTACTGTTTTTTAAAGAATTATTGTTTTTTAATAAAAAATTTTAAATTACACATTTAGTGATTTATATTGTCCTTTCCTCTGATAGCGCAGCCTTCTTCTTTTTCTTAAATTACATTTGAATATCACCCTTCTATCTCCCGTCACTTTAGAAGGGAGATAGTGGTACGATATGATTTGAATCTGGCCCAAAGGGTCTTATTTAGATCAGCCCTGGTGTATCAGAACACATTGCCTTAATGTGGACATTAGTGTTAGGCTGTGTAGGCTGTGGACCGTGTGGATTAGGGTTAGGCTGCGGGAGGGTGAGGGCTAGGCACTAGAGGGAGGTTCGTGGAAGAATTTACTCACTGGAACACTGGAGTATCACAGCTCTCACCCAGAAGTCACCGTCACATGACTGCCAGGACACAGAAGTCGTGCTAATGTTGCTACAGCAGTTTAGAGCAGGTAAGTCACCGCTGGGCCAGCAGGAAAGATATGTTGACTTTCTACCACACCCAAATAATCAATAAATAATAGACAAGTTCTGTTTTCTTGTAGAACATACTGGCAGTAGTGCTTCTGCAGGGTTTCTGATCCTACCCAAACAAAAGTAACTACAGGTTCTCCAACTGCTGTGGGACTACAAGTTCCAGCATTCTCTTCTAGCTTCTTTTAAATGGTTTGATAAATAAACCACCATATGATACCTTCCATTTGAACTAAAAAAATCCGCTAATCCCATCTTGTAACTTCCAGGCTCTTGTTATAAAAGAGGCAGTGACTTTTACACAGCTGTCTCAGTAGCCATTCAGGCAAGCAATGCATAAATGTAATTTATTCTGTAGGACTTCTGATTTGTATTTTGGCAGATTTAGAAAAGGTTTTGAAACTAGGTTGTAATTATAATTTGTGAGTATTATGCTGTGAATATTACTGGATTGTAAACTATTAATAGGAGGTACGATCTTGGCACAAATTCACAAGCCTTAGATAGAGTTACTGCCTGTGATGCATCTCAGAGCATCTGTTTTACCCGAACGCAGTGATTTGGAGAAAGATAGCTTTAGGAACCAGTTGCCTGATATTTGTGCAGGGCACCAAGCTGGAGCTTAAATTATTCAGTGGCAGAAATGTTCTCTGTCCAGTACAAAACAAATAAACCAGTTTGTTTATAGCAAACAAAAATACAGTAACAAACAGAGCAAATCAATGACAATGCATTTCTAAATAATACATTTTCAGGTGATTACAATTACCTAAAAATACACCATTTACCTGTAAATACACCTAAATATTACCCAGTAAATAGTACACAGAGCATATAAATATTACAGAAAAGGTAGTGTCAGATTTATACCCTATGGAGCCCTTAGCAAGAAAACACTAATACAGTATAAAGATAGATAGATAGATAGATAGATAGATAGATAGATAGATAGATAGATAGATAGATAGATAGATACAGAATAGTTGCTGGACAGCAATAAACTGTGGTGATTGGAAGACATATTGTTACATTGTGAGAGATGCATCTGGGCCACATGCTGGCATCACATAGTTACTGGGGGTGCAGCAGAGTGGTGATTGGGGGCGTGGTCACTCTGACAACACACCGGGTTCTTTCTCTATCAAATCACCACTCCTACAGGGCTGGGACTTCTTGGAGGATCCTCCTCTTCTTTCTGGGCACTAGGACCCTGGACTGCAGGCGAAACCTCAGTCCTGTCCATGTGTATCTCTGCGTGCATGTTTTCTCCTCCGTCCTGCATAGTGAAGTACGTGCCAGATTAGGATGCGGTCAAGATCCCGCTGGACGGGATCCCCGGTGGTTGAAATTCCGACACCGGAATCCCGATCGGCAGAAACCCAACATATTCTCCCTCCGTGGGTGTCCACGACACCTATAGAGGGAGAATAAAATAGTGTGGTGAGCGTAGCGAGGCAACGTGCCCGCAGTGTGGCGAGCTCAGCGAGCCCGCAAGGGGCTGCGTTCTGCTCGCCACCCCTGTCGGGATTCTGCTGGTCGGGATTCCGGTGTCGGTATTTCGACCGCCGGGATCCCGTCCAGCGGGATTTCATACTGATCCCGCCAGATTGTCTACTATAACAGAGTTTATATGCTACAGTCAAGACCCACTACGTCACCACCACTCCCTATATATTATGCAGTACATCCTACTGCCACCACTGTGTATATGTGCATAAGAGTTTGCTACACCACCCATGCATTCCTGGATGAACTGTGATATACCGCATTGTGTACCTGCTGCATGCTTGTATTGCACTACCCTCTGCTGCTCAGCACCTGCTTTCTACCAGTTAATAAAACAATCCCTGGATAACTGTCACGTGGACTAACATCCTGCTAATGCTAATACCTGTTAACATCATAGGTTCTGCCGAAAGAATTTGGTACAGTATGTATGTGATGTATTCATTTTGTATTACTTGGAAAAGGCAGAACTCATCACACAGGAAGAATCTGATGGATAGTATTGGTCCTGCGCACTAGTATGGGATACTATAGAAGACCCTGCACACATTACCAATGAATGGGGAAATATGTTGTATCTTGACAAACTGTAGAACTCCTTGATCCATAGGTTTGATTTGATGACTTCATGTTAACAGCTTTTCCTATAACTGCACTAATTAAATGTGAGTGCTAATTGGTCTTGTTACTTCAGTTGTTGAACTGGCGGCCTGGCATGCCTCTTCTAGGAGTCTAATCATTATGTTTTCTCAATTGTTATGTTCTCTCATGGACATATTTCTTCAATCCACAGAGCAGGAGAACTGTGTAGAAAGCACTCACAGTGCAGTCTAAAAGGGAACAGGATAAAAGCCAGTCAATACTCAATATACACAAAAGTCCCGAACCATACTAAATATACATAAAAATCCCCTTCCATACTAAATATACACAAAAGTTCCTATCATACTAAATATACACAAAACGAGAGACTGCGGTTTGAATTTCCTGTAAACCAAACATCCCCGAACTTGGCATTTCCAAGTATTTCTGAGACCGGGCTCGGGTTTTCACACCAGGCTTGGATCCGAAAATGAGGCAAAATGTCATCCTCCTGGTGTAGGATCTTCTGTGTTTTGGATTCGATAAAAATCTATCCATTGGATAAGGCACCATGTCACACAGGACTCTGGAGGGTTAGGGTGTGGATTGGATCCCTCTCAGGTGAAATTTTGAAGGGAAGCCCATAGGCTTCTATTTGATAAAATCACCCAACACTACCCAAATATCAAGATGGCGTTACCCATCGGGTCCATACTCCGAAATGTATTGCCCTCCGGAGCTTGGTAGCTAAGCAAATGCGGTTAAAACATTTTTTTCCCACAGATTTGGCTGTAGTGCATCACACCCTGTGTCAGTGTCTGTCATCAGTGAAGGACTGTGGGCTGCAGAGTGAGTGTTATTGAAGATTAAGGGATGTGGTCTACTGTGTCAGTGTCATCAGTGAAGGGCTGTGGGCTGCACAGTGAGTGTTATTGAAGATTAAGGGATGTGGTCTACTGTGTCAGTGTCATCAGTGAAGGACTGTGGGCTGCAACACTGTGACTGTGTCAGTGTTAGGAAAATCATCATCATAAAAAATAAAATAAAACTTGGATGTTCAGGACATGTTCAGGCACAGTTAAAAAAAAAAATGTTCATTAGGTGTCACCGTTACTAATAGTGCTGTGTTAAAAAAAATAAATGTGTGTGTTGTTATTCAGGCACTGTACTTAAAATAACATTCAGTAGGTGCCACCATTACTAATACTGCTTTGAGTTGATATGGATTAGTCGATAGAAGAGCAGGAGCAGCAACCCAGTACAAGTGCTGTGGCTGCTGCCAGTCTTAATAATATTTTAACATCTGCTAAAATTGGTCCAGGGGACACAAAGGTCAAGAAATATTTTGCAATGCTAAAGAAAACATCACCTCTACTAATGAAGAGAATGTTTACTGCCAAAAAAATACAATTGCCAACATTCCATACTCCCCATGAAGTGGCAAGGAAAGCTCAGGCCACGGCCTTTGTGTGCAAATAGTGATCCTACTAGTGCTACTGCTGTTTCATGCACAAGAAGAATGCCTATTGCAGAACCAGGGCCAAACTCAGTAACCTCATATGATAATGATGCTGCAAATCATTCTCGCTCTCTAGCCTAGAATAGGTGTCACCTTTAAAACAGACAAATCGTGGCAAAAAAAGGTTGAATAACAAAGTGTATGTTCACAAATCCCTGAGGAGACTCTAGGGGTGTCCAAGGCAGCTGTGTGTGAGTCTCTCATTTTTGACATTGTACTTTTGGAGAAGCCTCCATTCACCATTTATGCACCCTCTGCAAATGTGGGGATGAGCAGAACAAGTAAAGATGGTGACATAGAAATTGAGGATGGTAGTATAGAAGTGCAAGAGGATGAGAGGGATATTTGTGTATCTGATGCTAATGAGGGTGTTGATGATGAGGATGTTGTTTGTGTAAGTCAGCCACCAGTGCAGCAGTTCTTGCCTGTGATAAAAAGAAGACCATTGTCATGCCTGGGCATAAAACAAAACAAAAAATCCACCTTATGTGTGGAATTATTTCTACCAAAATCCTGACAACATTTGTGGCAGCATCTGTACTATTTGTGAGGCCAAAGTTTGTAGAGGTAGATACATTAACCATCTAGGTACCTCCTCCCTGTAACGTAATTTGCAGCGAGTTAATTTATGCAAGTTCAGTATCAGCTACCTGCAGTTTGGACCAGCACATGCATTTTCCACCACCAACATCCTCATTATCATCCTCCTCATTAATGATCAGAACCATTCATTCCAAAAAACTGTTATATGGGTCCCAATAACAATTACATATTGTACCACTTCATAAAGGGCTGCAAACTCCAAATCAGCCCATTTCTATCGTGAATTTTTGGAATAAAAATAATTTTAATGAGTTAATCAAAATCAATCAATTATCTTACATTTTCTTAATCAATCATGTAAATCAACCGATCAATCATTTACCTGCCTTCCACTCAGTAGCGGATCTTGCCACGGGCAAGCAGGACTTTTGCCCGGGGCGCCGCCTTCCGGAGGGCACAGGGCGCCATCCGGAGGGCGCCGCACCAGGGCAAGACCAGCTGCTGCTGTGCCCCCCGCTGCCCGTTGCCCCCCGCTGCCGCTGTGAAGAGAAACTAGACGCGTACGCGTCTAGTTTCCCTTCGTGGAGAGGTCCTTTACTGTGCGGTGCGCGATGATGTCATCGCGCACCGCACAGCAAAGGTCCTCTCCACGAAGGGAACTAGATGCTACGCGCCTAGTTTCCCTTCGTGGAGAGGACCTTTGCTGTGCGGTGCGCGATGACGTCATCGCGCAAAGCACATCATTTCAGTCTGTACAGGGGGCGTAAATGACCACGCCCCCTGTACGTAGCCACGCCCCTATTGTCGCCCGGGGCGCCCAAGAACCGGCCCTGCTTCCACTACATAAACTACATACACACTCCTCTATTTGCCTATGCTGCCCTCGGACCTCTGATCTAGTTCTTGATTAATAAAAATATTCTTGGTTTCTATCAGATCGTATAGTTGATTGCTATGTGGCAATGTTTCATAGATGTGCTAAATTCTTTTAAAGTGGCCTGTGTTTTTGCCAGAAATGACTGGAAATTAAAGTTATTAAGATTAATCCCACTGTAGGAACACTGTAGGAACAAAACGGATAGATTTTTGCTGTTTTTAATATTTATAAATAAAAAAAATCCAAAACCAAAGCACGGGAGGGTGGTTTTGGCAAAACCAAAACATGGTAACAAATTAGAACCAATAACAAAACATGTGGTTCAGTGCACATCTCTGATTGGATTTGACAGAAACCACGAGAGGGGAAGCAGTGTATGTACAGTATGGAGCTCAGTCTCCTTCTCTGGCTCTGCCTGTACTCCTCTGACTGTCCTCTTTTCTTTCCCCCACTGCTCCTGCTCTGCTTCCTGGTTCTCCATCTTCTCTTTCTGACTTTCTGTGGTGCTGGCACAGCTCGGGCTAATGGATCCCCTAAGTGATCCTCCTAGTTCCGGAGCTGACACAGGGGATTTGTCTGCGGAGATGGTGCTGCTGCTCCCCCCATTGCTGGCATCAGTACATGGCCAGTTGTCTGCAGGTGAATACCTGCGTCGCTTCCCATAGTGTTCTATCCTGACTGGAGCCCTGCTACCTGCTGTCCCCTATTGTTCCCCTGTGCTGTGGAGTGCTGTACTGTATATATTTTGATAATCTGCATATTATTGTACTATTTTGACTAATAATGTTACTGTATATAAGGATGTTTATGAGCCTAAGCACTAATCATTAAATAGTTATTACCTATTTTTCCCAACTTTGTAATACTTTAATATTTTAAACTTACATATACAGTAGTAGTTGCTATTGCCAGATATATAAGGGGCTCTGCTGTCTTGTGTATAAGGGACTCTGCTGCCTGACATAAGGTGTATAAGGGGCTCTGCTGTCTGACATAATGTGTATAAGGGACTCTGCTGCCTGACATAAGGTGTATAAGGGGCTCTGCTATCTGACATAATGTGTATAATGGTCTCTGCTGTCTGACATAATGTGTATAAGGGGCTCTGCTGTCTGACATAATGTGTATAAGGGGCTCTGCTGTCTGACATAATGTGTATAAGGGGCTCTGCTGTCTGACATAAGGTGTATAAGGGGCTCTGCTGTCTGACATAAGGTGTATAAGGGGCTCTGCTGTCTGACATAAGGTGTGTAAGGGGCTTTGCTGTCTGACATAAGGTGTATAAGGGGCTCTGCTGTCTGACATAAGGTGTATAAGGGGCTCTGCTGTCTGACAAAGTGTGTAAGGGGCTCTGCTGTCTGACATAAGGTGTATAAGGGGCTCTGCTGTCTGACATAAGGTGTGTAAGGGGCTCTGCTGTCTGACATAAGGTGTATAAGGGGCTCTGCTGTCTGACATAAGGTGTGTAAGGGGCTCTGCTGTCTGACATAAGGTGTGTAAGAGGCTCTGCTGTCTGACATAAGGTGTACAAGGGGCTCTGCTTTCTGACGGAAGGTGTATAAGGGTCTCTGCGGTATGGGATAAATTGTATAATGGGCTCTGCTGTGCAGTGTAATGTGAATAACGGACACTATTGTGTGGTGTAATGTGAATAACGGACACTACTGTGCAGTGTAAAGTAAATAACGGACACTACTGTGTGGTGTAATGTGAATAACGGACACTACTGTGCGGTGTAATGTGAATAACGGACACTACTGTGCGGTGTAATGTGAATAACGGACACTACTGTGCGGTGTAATGTGAACGGACATCACTGTGCAGTGCAAAGTAAATAACGGACACTACTGTGCGGTGTAATGTGAGTAATGGACACTACTGTACAGTGTAACGTTAATAATGGACACTACTGTGTGGTGTAATGTGAACAACGGACACTACTGTGCAGTGTAATGTGAATGATGGACACTTATGTGTGATGTAATGTGACTAACGGTGGTCATTCCGAGTTGTTCGCTAGCTGCATTCGTTCGCTGTGCAGCGATGAGGCAAAAAAAGGCACTTCTGTGCATGCATATGCAGCGCAATGCGCACGCGCGGCATACTATTACAACGAACAATGTAGTTTTACACAGGGTCTAGCGATGCTTTTCAGTCGCACCGGTAGCCACAGAGTGATTGACATGAAGGGGGCGTTTCTGGGTGTCAACTGACCGTTTTCAGGGAGTGATCGGAAAAACGCAGGCATGCCAGAAAAAACGCAGGCGTGGCTGGGTGAACGCAGGGTGTGTTCATGACATCAAAATAGGAACTGAATGGTCTGAAGTGATCACAAGCGCTGAGTAGGTTTGAAGCTACTCTGAAACTGCACAAATTTTTTTGTAGCCGCTCTGCGATCCTTTCGTTCGCACATCTGCTAAGCTAAAATACACTCCCAGTGGGCGGCGGCATAGCGTTTGCATGGCTGCTAAAAACTGCTAGCAATCGATCAACTCGGAATGACCCCCAACGGACACTACTATGTGATGTAATGTGAATAACGGACACTACTGTGTGGGTAATGTGCATGACAGACACTACTGTATATGTGCTAAATTCTTTTAAGCTGCCATGCCGTGCTGCTGCTTTTTCACGTTGTTTAGACAACCTTATTGGCCAATATTGGTTAAAACAATAAAGTGAGCTGTGAGGTGTCAAAATTGTCTGGTAATGAATATAAAGCCACCAAATGCTTAACGCGTTTTGGAGAAGATTTCTTATATAAATTTGTTAAGCATGTGGTGGCTTTATATTCGTGGGGTGTCCATTCTCCAAACCTTGCCATTAAGACATTGGAGGAACTTGTTCCTAGGACTATTCACGATGGTGGTTTGAGGCTTTAGGAAAGAGGGACCCAATAACCACTCATGTTGTGGTGATATGCTTTTATTCATGTTTTATATGTGAGTGTGATGTACAGTAATATTCAATTTTCTTTTATTACTGGCATTATTGCACTATGGTCCTGTTCTCTCTTTTTACCTTTGGGATTGCATGCTCACCTTTGGGGGACAAACCACAAAGTATCTAAAAGGTGCATTAGAAAGAAAAGCCTGGGAGTTGTTGTAATATGAACATCTTCTTTTATATGAAGTAAAGGTGCATACACATGGTGAGATTTTGGCTATTTTCGATTTTGAATATGCGATATGGACTATACGACATTGACTATGTGTGCTTGCGATATTGGCTATGTGTGATTTTGACTAAGTGCCAATTTTGACTATACTTAAGTACTAGATAGTCAAAATTGACTTGCCTGCACAGTCTATCTAGCCTTGCGATACTGACCCCGTGGGACCGCACATCGGGATCGCAAGGTGGCTAACACCTTACGATTTGCACTAACTTTCCTTGCGAGTTTGACTATATAGTCAAAATCGCACGAGATTATCGCACCGTGTGTACATCATACTTACCTACTCTCCCGGAAGCTGCGGGAGGCTCCCGTTTTTTGGGGTAGCCCCCTGCAGCCCCGGAAGAGTGGGCAGGTCTCCCGCATCCTGCTTGCACCCTAGTGATGCGAGCAGGATGGAGAGATAACCTCCCGCATTCGCGGGTCCGTCGGGTGGAGAAGGGCTTAAAATGACGCAAATCGCATCATTTTAGCCCCGCCCCTTCCAGCGGAGCCGCGAATCGCGGCATTTCCCGAGTTGGGGGTGGGGCTTTGTGACGTCACAGTCCCGGAGAGGAGTAATACAATGTAGGTAAGTATGGTGTACATCCATTATCTCAAAATACTTGGGGAGACTGTGCACTAACTGTATAGCTTACAGCTTTCACTGCCAGACTGACTGTGTAGCTCACAGCTCTTTATGCCAGACTGACTGTATAGCTCACAGCTCTCACTGCCAGACTGACTAAATAGTAGAGATGAGCGCCTGAAATTTTTCGGGTTTTGGGTTCGGTTCCGCGGCCGTGTTTTGGGTTCGAACGCGTTTTGGCAAAACCTCACCGAATTATTTTTGTCGGATTCGGGTGTGTTTTGGATTCGGGTGTTTTTTTCCAAAAACACTAAAAAACAGCTTAAATCATAGAATTTGGGGGTCATTTTGATCCCAAAGTATTATTAACCTCAAAAACCATAATTTACACTCATTTTCAGTCTATTCTGAATACCTCACACCTCACAATATTATTTTTAGTCCTAAAATTTGCACCGAGGTCGCTGTGTGAGTAAGATAAGCGACCCTAGTGGCCGACACAAACACCGGGCCCATCTAGGAGTGGCACTGCAGTGTCACGCAGGATGTCCCTTCCAAAAAACCCTCCCCAAACAGCACATGACGCAAAGAAAAAAAGAGGCGCAATGAGGTAGCTGTGTGAGTAAGATTAGCGACCCTAGTGGCCGAACAAACACCGGGCCCATCTAGGAGTGGCATTTTTGTTCTCCATATTTTAATAGGCACAACTAAAAGGCACCTCAGGTAAACAATGGAGATGGATGGATTGGATACTAGTATACAATTATGGACGGGCTGCCGAGTGCCGACACAGAGGTAGCCACAGCCGTGAACTACCGCACTGTACTGTGTCTGCTGCTAATATATAGACTGGTTGATAAAGAGATAGTATACTCGTAACTAGTATGTATGTATAAAGAAAGAAAAAAAAACCACGGTTAGGTGGTATATACAATTATGGACGGGCTGCCGAGTGCCGACACAGAGGTAGCCACAGCCGTGAACTACCGCACTGTACTGTGTCTGCTGCTAATATATAGACTGGTTGATAAAGAGATAGTATACTCGTAACTAGTATGTATGTATAAAGAAAGAAAAAAAAAACCACGGTTAGGTCACTGGTATATACAATTATGGACGGGCTGCCGAGTGCCGACACAGAGGTAGCCACAGCCGTGAACTACCGCACTGTACTGTGTCTGCTGCTAATATATAGACTGGTTGATAAAGAGATAGTATACTCGTAACTAGTATGTATGTATAAAGAAAGAAAAAAAACCCACGGTTAGGTCACTGGTATATACAATTATGGACGGGCTGCCGAGTGCCGACACAGAGGTAGCCACAGCCGTGAACTACCGCACTGTACTGTGTCTGCTGCTAATATATAGACTGGTTGATAAAGAGATAGTATACTCGTAACTAGTATGTATGTATAAAGAAAGAAAAAAAAACCACGGTTAGGTGGTATATACAATTATGGATGGGCTGCCGAGTGCCGACACAGAGGTAGCCACAGCCGTGAACTACCGCACTGTACTGTGTCTGCTGCTAATATATAGACTGGTTGATAAAGAGATAGTATACTCGTAACTAGTATGTATGTATAAAGAAAGAAAAAAAAACCACGGTTAGGTGGTATATACAATTATGGACGGGCTGCCGAGTGCCGACACAGAGGTAGCCACAGCCGTGAACTACCGCACTGTACTGTGTCTGCTGCTAATATATAGACTGGTTGATAAAGAGATAGTATACTCGTAACTAGTATGTATGTATAAAGAAAGAAAAAAAACCACGGTTAGGTGGTATATACAATTATGGACGGGCTGCCGAGTGCCGACACAGAGGTAGCCACAGCCGTGAACTACCGCACTGTACTGTGTCTGCTGCTAATATATAGACTGGTTGATAAAGAGATAGTATACTCGTAACTAGTATGTATGTATAAAGAAAGAAAAAAAAACCACGGTTAGGTGGTATATACAATTATGGACGGGCTGCCGAGTGCCGACACAGAGGTAGCCACAGCCGTGAACTACCGCACTGTACTGTGTCTGCTGCTAATATATAGACTGGTTGATAAAGAGATAGTATACTCGTAACTAGTATGTATGTATAAAGAAAGAAAAAAAACCCACGGTTAGGTCACTGGTATATACAATTATGGACGGGCTGCCGAGTGCCGACACAGAGGTAGCCACAGCCGTGAACTACCGCACTGTACTGTGTCTGCTGCTAATATATAGACTGGTTGATAAAGAGATAGTATACTCGTAACTAGTATGTATGTATAAAGAAAGAAAAAAAAACCACGGTTAGGTGGTATATACAATTATGGATGGGCTGCCGAGTGCCGACACAGAGGTAGCCACAGCCGTGAACTACCGCACTGTACTGTGTCTGCTGCTAATATATAGACTGGTTGATAAAGAGATAGTATACTCGTAACTAGTATGTATGTATAAAGAAAGAAAAAAAAACCACGGTTAGGTGGTATATACAATTATGGACGGGCTGCCGAGTGCCGACACAGAGGTAGCCACAGCCGTGAACTACCGCACTGTACTGTGTCTGCTGCTAATATATAGACTGGTTGATAAAGAGATAGTATACTCGTAACTAGTATGTATGTATAAAGAAAGAAAAAAAAACCACGGTTAGGTGGTATATACAATTATGGACGGGCTGCCGAGTGCCGACACAGAGGTAGCCACAGCCGTGAACTACCGCACTGTACTGTGTCTGCTGCTAATATATAGACTGGTTGATAAAGAGATAGTATACTCGTAACTAGTATGTATGTATAAAGAAAGAAAAAAAAACCACGGTTAGGTGGTATATACAATTATGGACGGGCTGCCGAGTGCCGACACAGAGGTAGCCACAGCCGTGAACTACCGCACTGTACTGTGTCTGCTGCTAATATATAGACTGGTTGATAAAGAGATAGTATACTCGTAACTAGTATGTATGTATAAAGAAAGAAAAAAAAACCACGGTTAGGTGGTATATACAATTATGGACGGGCTGCCGAGTGCCGACACAGAGGTAGCCACAGCCGTGAACTACCGCACTGTACTGTGTCTGCTGCTAATATATAGACTGGTTGATAAAGAGATAGTATACTCGTAACTAGTATGTATGTATAAAGAAAGGAAAAAAAACCATGGTTAGGTCACTGGTATATACAATTATGGACGGGCTGCCGAGTGCCGACACAGAGGTAGCCACAGCCGTGAACTACCGCACTGTACTGTGTCTGCTGCTAATATATAGACTGGTTGATAAAGAGATAGTATACTCGTAACTAGTATGTATGTATAAAGAAAGAAAAAAAAACCACGGTTAGGTCACTGGTATATACAATTATGGACGGGCTGCCGAGTGCCGACACAGAGGTAGCCACAGCCGTGAACTACCGCACTGTACACTGGTTGATAAAGAGATAGTAGTATACTCGTAACAACTAGTATGACGACGGTATAAAGAATGAAAAAAAAACCACGGTTAGGTGGTATATAATACAATTATGGTTGGACGGACTGCCTGCCGAGTGCCGACACAGAGGTAGCCACAGCCGTGAACTACCGCACTGTACACTGGTTGATAAAGAGATAGTAGTATACTCGTAACAACTAGTATGACGACGGTATAAAGAATGAAAAAAAAACCACGGTTAGGTGGTATATAATACAATTATGGTTGGACGGACTGCCTGCCGAGTGCCGACACAGAGGTAGCCACAGCCGTGAACTACCGCACTGTACACTGGTTGATAAAGAGATAGTAGTATACTCGTAACAACTAGTATGACGACGGTATAAAGAACGAAAAAAAAACCACGGTTAGGTGGTATATATTATAATACAATTATGGATGGACGGACTGCCTGCCGAGTTCCGACACAGAGGTAGCCACAGCCGTGAACTACCGCACTGTACACTGGTTGATAAAGAGATAGTAGTATACTCGTAACAACTAGTATGACGACGGTATAAAGAACGAAAAAAAAACCACGGTTAGGTGGTATATATTATAATACAATTATGGATGGACGGACTGCCTGCCGAGTGCCGACACAGAGGTAGCCACAGCCGTGAACTACCGCATTGTACTGTGTCTGCTGCTAATATAGACTGGTTGATAAAGAGATAGTATACAATACTACTAATATACTGGTGGTCAGGCACTGGTCACCACTAGTCACACTGGCAGTGGCACTCCTGCAGCAAAAGTGTGCACTGTTTAATTTTAATATAATATTATTTATCATGTACTCCTGGCTCCTGCTATAACAACCTGCAGTGCTCCCCAGTCTCCCCCACAATTATAAGCTTTATATACAATACATTGATGTGCAGCACACTGGGCTGAGCAGTGCACACAGACTGAGTCACTGTGTGACTGTGTATCGTTTTTTTCAGGCAGAGAACGGATATATTAAATAAAACAAACAACTGCACTGTCTCTGGTGGTCACTGGTCACTGTGGTCGTCAGTCACTAAACTCTGTCTGCACTCTGCACTCTCTTCTAATCTACAGTATCACAGCAATCTCTCTCTCTCTTCTAAATCTAATCTAAATGGAGAGGACGCCAGCCACGTCCTCTCCCTATCAATCTCAATGCACGTGTGAAAATGGCGGCGACGCGCGGCTCCTTATATAGAATCCGAGTCTCGCGATAGAATCCGAGCCTCGCGAGAATCCGACAGCGTCATGATGACGTTCGGGCGCGCTCGGGTTAACCGAGCAAGGCGGGAAGATACGAGTCGCTCGGACCCGTGAAAAAAAAAGTGAAGTTCGTGCGGGTTCGGATTCAAAGAAACCGAACCCGCTCATCTCTACTAAATAGCCCACAGCTCTCACTGCCAGACTGACTGTATAGCTCACAGCTCTCTCTGCCAGACTGACTGTACAGCTCACAGCTCTCACTGCTAGACTGACTGCATAGCTCACAGCTTTCACTGCAAGACTGACTGCATAGCTCACAGCTTTCACTGCTAGACTGACTGCATAGCTCACAGCTTTCACTGCTAGACTGACTGCATAGCTCACAGCTTTTACTGCTAGACTGACTGTATAGCTCATAGCTCTCACTGCTAGACTGTCTGTATACCTCACAGCCCTTACACAATGCTCCCAGTAGCGCGAGATACACATATGCTCCCAGCAGTGCCCCTTACACAATGCTCCCAGTGGTGCGAGATACACATATGCCCTAGGTGGTGCCAGATACACATATGCCCTCAGTGGTGCCAGATACACATATGCCCTTGGCGGTACCAGATACACATATGCCCCCCAGTGGTGCCCCTTACACAATGCTCCCAGTATTGTGAAATACACATATGCCCTCGGCAGTGCCAGATACACATATGCCCCCAGTGGTGCCAGATACACAAATGCCCTCGGCTGTACCAGAAACACATATACCCCCAGCGGTGCCCCTTACACAATGCTTCCAGTGGTGCCAGATACACATATACCCTTGACGGTGCCAGATACACATATGCCCCCAGCGGTGGCCCTTATACAATGCTCCCAGTGGTGCGAGATATACATATGCCCTCGGCGGTGCCAGATAAACATATGCCCCCAGTGGTGCCAGATACACATATGCCCTCGGCGGTACCTGATACACATATGCCCCCAGCAGTGCCCCTTACACAATGCCCACAGTGGTGCAAAATACACATCTGCCCTCGGCGGTGCCAGATACACATATGCCCCTAGCAGTGCCTCTTACATAATGCTCCTAGTGGTGTGAGATACACATATGGCCTTGGTGGTGCCAGATACACATATGCCCCCAGTGGTGGCAGATACACATATGCCCTTGGAGGTACCAGATACACATATCCCCGCAGCATTGCCCCTTACACAATGCTCCCAGTGGTGCGAGATACACATCTGCCCTTGGCGGTGCCTGATACACATATGCCCCCCGCGGTGCACCTTACACAATGCTCCCAGTGGTGCGAAATACACATATGCCCTCGGCCATGCCAGATACACATATGCCCTCAGCGCTGCTCCTTACACAATGCTCCCAGTGGTGTGAGATACACATATGCCCTCGGCCATGCCAGATACACATATGCCCCCAGTGGTGCCAGATACACATATGCTCCCAGTGGTGCCAGATACACATATGCCCCCAGTGGTGCCAGATACACATATGCCCTCGGCGGTACCAGATACACATATTCCCACAGTGGTGCCCCTTACACAATGCTCCCAGTAGTGCGAGATACGCATATGCCCTTGGCGGTGCCAGATATACATATGCCCCCAGCAGTGCCCCTTACACAATGCTCCCAGTAGTGCGAGATACACATATGGCCTCTGCGGTGCCAGATACACATATGCCCCCAGTGGTGCCAGATACACATATGCCCTCGACGGTACCTCCTGTCCCTAGCTCTTTAGCACCGTGGCTCCTCTTCACTGTTGCGGCGTGGCATCATGACATCACGCCGCATCTGGTTTCCAAAAACTTTATTAAACAGCAAGCTGCTGCTTGCTTATTATGATCGGCAGTGCAGATCTGCGGTGGGCGGTGGTGGGTGGAGGGGAGCAGCCCGCGATGACAGCCTCAGCAGGAGGGGAGAAGCCTCAGGCAGTCTGAATGGCGGTGGCGGCCGGAATATGAAGGGCTGTTTAGGGTGGTAGCAGCCGCAGTCAGTCCCACTGGCGGTGGCCGTGGGAATAGCAACGGCTGGCTGTTTGAGCAGCCTGGGCCCTCCACTCTTTCAGAGTGGCCGGGCCCGGGACAACTGTACACAGGTCACCCCCTTGATGGGGGCCCTGCATGCAGGCCATACTTGCCTACTCTCCCGGAATGGCTGGGAGGGTCCCAAAAAATTGGGTGGCACTCCTGGCCCCCCGGAAGAGTGGTCAAGTCTCCCGGATCCTGCCCTACCTGCCACCCAGACACCAATGAAGTGGTCAGACTGGAATCCTGATGACGTGATTCGCGCTGAATCGCATCATCGTAGCCATGCCCCCCGCTGTACATTGCCAGTAATCTTGGAATTGTTCAGTGGGGGATATGGACATGATGACACAATCGTGCAGCCATCCACCGCACTGCCTCTATGGCCACATCATGTGCCACATTACGCCACTGCTCCAACCCTATATTAAGCCAACCCCTCCCTTCCTCCCCCGGTGTGGGCAGCCAGAAAGTCACCAGCTATGGTGCAGGTTATTTACATTTTGCCCATAGTGTTAGCAAGCAATTATTAGCAGGTAAGTTACACTGAGAGCTGGCATACAAAATACCAGTATCATGCCTCCCAACTTCTTTGTCCCTTGAAGAGGGACATCTTTCGGCACGTGGCACTGTGATCCCTAACTAGTTCTTGTCTCTATGGGGACACGGACAGCACTCAGTAAGCTGCTGGCCATGCCCCATGTCCCTCTCTGCCGGGGAATAGACGCTGTGCGCATGCGAATAGCATCTATTCACCGCTGCTCTGCTTAGAGCAGCGAGTGACAGGGGGGATCTCCCAACTGCCCCAACTGCCCCCCCTCCCCCTGCTGCGGGACACTGCGAACCGCAGGTGGGACATCGGGACAGATTGTGAAAAATCTGTACTGTCCCGCCAAAATCGGGACAGTTGGGAGGTATGCAGTATTTTGGCCAATGTACACAATTTACAATTGTCCCATAATCTAGTGTGGCATTTACAGGCAATTAGACACTTATTATTATTATAACAGTTCATAACCTTCAGTCAGCATGCAATCATTACTAATACACAATAGTATATATACTTATACAGGTGTCACAGCTAAAAGGAAAAGAAAAAAAAATGTTTCTTCAAATAATAATAATAATAATAATAATAATAATAATAATAATAATACAATGTTATGCCTATAGCACTTTTCTCCCAATAGGATTCAAAGTGATTTACATTTGCCTTCACAACACAAAATGCAAAAATAAGCGTAACAAGGGACATTAGTGCAATGCTTGAGTAAACAGTGAAGCCATGCTGTTTCGTTTACAGGTGAATATACAGCATAGTGGTGTACTGACATCTAATGTAGAGATGCAATATCATGCGTAGATGTGATACTCATGCAGCTATAAACCACGACTGTCAGTGTATGCAGTAGTTTAGTGTTTGTGCAACAGCTTGGAGTTGCAACCAGTATAGCACTATGGCTTATCTCACACACACTGACACACACACACACTGACACACACACACACACACACACACACACACACACACACACACACACACACACACACACACACACACACATTCTGCTAGCAGCTGCATAAGCTACAACCCTCCTATCCTCAATCCTCCAATGAGCCAGGAACTCTCCACTGTGACTCATGTTTATGGGTCAGTTCGTTTGGCAGAAATGCCAGATTTAATCACCCACATCTAAGATCTGCTCAGCAGAATGAAACGCGCAGACATCCCCTCCTCCCAACACACATACACACAATCCTCCTCAAATAGAAAACACTGCCTCCCCATCCTCTCTGATCTTTTCTCCGTTTCCCCGTCTCCTTCTTCCCACCCTATCCAATGTTCATTTGCAAAGGTTATGCAGAATCGCACTCTGTATAAATGGGACCTATCTGACTATTTACTATGAGACATGATGACAGGCTGTTTGCAGGGATTTCACCTGGTACCTCTTGTGACAGAAAATCGCCCCTCGTCCTCAATGTCAGTTTAATTTTTTGTCTTTTTTCATGTCTCACTCCCAGTTTATCCCTCTCCATCTAACTCTCTACCTTACGCTGTAATCTACAGTACAGTATGCTTTTTCCCCTGCTCTCTTGTTTCCCTCATATCCATATCCCTGCAGTCAATGTGTATAATTCATCTTTACCTCTCATGACATAATATTGTCATTTTAAATATCTGTGTCATATATACAAATAAGTCGGCTCATTTACAAGGATGTGGATTTCTCTGAATGCAGATAAATTCCTAAATTAAATCCATATATTCAATTAATTGAACTGACTTTTTATTCATTTCCGTGGAATTAATGAACAATCTGATAACTGTGACCCAGTCAGCAGCTGGGCTGTGCACATGTTCATTGTTAAATCAGTTAAACTAAGTACATCTTGGCATTTATAATTTCCAAATAATAACATGTGTTAAGTTATGCTCCTTTATCCATAAAATAAATTTTGGGTGCTTCATTCATCTCTATCTGCTAAGATGGGGAAAAGAAGGGAAAGGATCTGTTTTTGGTGCACAGGGTAATGAATTGATTAAATAAAATATACTCACAGTGTTGTAATGTTTACACAGTAACTGTACATGTGTGTTTTTTTTTAATATTTCGCAGTAGTCAGACCTTCAGACATGAAATAGAACATGTCAGTATATTCACTAATTTTTAAGAGATGAAATAAAGGTTATATTTTATTTAATCAATTCGTTACCCTGTGCACCAAAAACAGATCCTTTCCCTTCTTTTCCCCATCTTTGCTATAGGTATTCTTACCTGATCTGTGGTAGCGGGTGGTATTCATGTGACCGACGGTCAGCTGACCGACAGTCACATGACCTCCTCCACCAGCCCGACGGGTCACTGTCCCGATGGTCGGCATGCCGACCAACAGGGACTATTTCCACTCGTGGGTGTCCACGACACCCATAGAGTGGGAATAGAACCCGTGGCGACCGCAGGTCGCCACCGAGCCCGCAGCATGGCGAGCGCAGTGAGCCCGCAAGGGGCTTGCTGCACTCGCCCCTCCCCGCCGAGATCCCGGCGTCGGTATGCTGCCGGGATCCCGGCGTCGGTAAGCTGACCAGTGATCAGGAGACCGCCGGTCAGCCGTACTACACCCGTGGTAGCACCCCCATCACCTGTATGATTAATTAATACAGTATTTTTATTTGGGGTATCCAGCTATATATCTATATGAGAACAGATATTATTATTCCTGTGCAACAGTTTCCCCCCCTCTCCCCTTTCCCTTTACTGAAATCTCTATCTGCTAGTAAGGGCATGGCAGAAACAGAGTTTTGTGTGGAATAATTCACTTTTTTTAAACAGAAGTTTCAGAACCCTTAGGGCACATTCACATACACAGTTTTCTTTTTGTGCATAACACTTTCAAGTAAGCGCCTTTGGAGCGGTTGCATTTATTGAAAAGGTTTGGAGTGTTTTGTTTAGAAGTGGTTTATCTTTAGGCAATTTACATCATATCTTAAAGCTAAAAAGATGTTAGTTCAGGGGTGTAGCTCCAGTCGGTGCAATGGAAATCCACTCAATTGTGGCTTGTGGTTCATCGTACTCCTCATATACCTCTACACAGTTTCTTGCCAAGGTTGTAAAAAGGAAAAGCTATGGGGGTAGCAGTCCCTGTGGTTCTGAAAAGGGGATTGTGAAGCCAGCGGTGCTGAGGAGGAGGGATACTGTACAAAGTACCTGCACCTGGCCAGGGCTGTCTGGGAGGCACATACCTGCTTTGCTAGAGTCGCAGGAATGGCAAGAGCATCAGCAGAGCATAACACAAAGGGGCATGGCCACTCCCCCACTGACTTGGCCACACCCCTTATTAACCCAGGGCCCACATTTTCTCACAGCACAGAAGCATTTGCACTTTGCTAGGTGGCAGTGCAGCATTAAGTGTCTGTTCCCAGAACATTCCAAATTTGCTCCAAGCTTTGTGTTTGTAAAAGATGTGCTGATTATGTTTCAAAACTTCGGCAAGCATCACTTTATTTATCTGTGGCAAATACAGTAAAATGTGTCAGCGTTAAAAAACATTTTTTTAATTGTTATTGAGACACAAAAGAAGTGGATCAGTGTCAGATGACAGGTGTGACAATAGCTTTAGAGGGACCAGACCAAAATAGCTGTGTGAATGAGCTCATAAGCTAGGTACACATTCAATTATTGGACTACATTTCCGATAAACCGGAAAAATCATGGCACAAACATGCTCCTTCGATTATCAGATCGGTTGGCCAAGACAGAAAATCTCACTTCAGTCTCCTGATATCATGCAGTGTGTGAGGCATTCTCATACCTCCCAACATGACCCTCTCCAGGAGGGGCACAATGCTCTGCTTCTGGACTTTTCTCTTAATTTAGGATTGCCGGCACCTGTTTTGAACAGGTTAATGGATAAGAAATGTGTTTCACCACAGGTGATAGCAATCCTAAATTAAGAGTGAAGTCCAGGAGCAGAGCATTCTGTCCCACCTGGAGAGGGTCATGTTGGGAGGTATTCATTCATCAATAATCTGACTATATTTGGGACATATGCAAATTCATGTAGTTGGGCGGGATCCATCAATGGGCATTTTGCGGTCAAACCTCTGAAAATGCCATTTTCTAAGGTTTGTCTGCTTATCGCATATGCACCAAGGGCCTAATTCAGACCTGATCGCAGCAGCAAATTTGTTAGCAAGTGGGCAAAACCATGTGCACTACAGGGGGGGAGATACAACATTTGCAGAGAGAGATAGATTTGGGTGGGGTATGTTCAAACTGAAATCTAAATTTTAGTGTAAAAATAAAGCAGCCAGTATTTACCCTGCACAGAAACAATATTACCCACCCAAACCTAACTCTCTCTGCACATGTTATATCTGTCCCCCCCCCTCCCCTGCAGTGCACATGGTTTTGCCCATTTGCTAACAAATTTGCTGCTGCAATCAGGCCTGAATTAGGTCTTAAGTTTGGACCCGGTGGAGAAGGCATTAAACAGCAGAATCCTATGGGCTTCTTTTTGCACTGACCTCTGAGAGGGATCCAATCAGATCCTTCCCAGGACTCCCCATGGTGTGTGCATCATAGAAATCAGACAGTGGGGTAAATTTACTAAGATGGGAGTTCTTCTTAAGATGGGATGTTGCCGATAGCAACCAATCAGATTCCAGGTATTATCTTCTAGAACAGGCATTCTCAACCACGGTCCTCAAGGCACACTAACAGTGCAGGTTTTAGTGATATCCAGGCTTGAGCACAGGTGACTTAATTAGAACCTCAGCTATTTTGATTTAACCATCTGTGCTGCAGCCTGGATATCACTAAAGAAAGAGTGTTATCCTAGAGATGTGCACAAGAAAAAAAGCTGCTTTAACGTATAAATTCCCCCTTGAGGGGTGTCACCGCACCCAACAGAACATACACAACAATTTAACGGGAGAAGGTACTCGTATAAGCGCTCACTAATAGATAAATGAATAATACATTCCTTATATGTCCACAGTGGTGTTTCTTAATCCTCCATCTTCAATATATTGTTATGGTCGAAAATTATTCCGCTCCAGTCCAATGTATGGAAAAGAAGAAAAATATAAAATGTGTAGAAATGCTTAAAGTCTATTTCATTACATATAGCCCACTGGACCCAAGAAGGAGAATTCAGAAAATCTGCGGTTCGTACCCCAACTCACAATAGAGTATCACAAACTGTGCACGTAGCAGTTTCTTTATCCTAGACCTTGTGTAACCTCCACCGGAGACTCCCGACTCACAATAGTGTATCCCAAAAGTATGTATTAAATAGTTTCCTTTAATATAGGACAGCGTGGGACCTCTACCAGAAGTTTATGGAAGAATGCGTACCCAACTCACTTGAGAGAGGGAAGGAGACAAGCCTCAAAAGGTTTCTTTAATTAGGCCCAATAATGGCTCCACCGGTATCTACTTCTCTTCTATCACTCCTTTTATTCCACCCGGAGCTCTCAATTCCCGTAGGTATGTGGAAAAAGAATGATATACAATGGCCCTCATTCCGAGTTGTTCGCTCGCAAGCGGATTTTAGCAGATTTGCTCATGCTAAGCCGCCGCCTACTGGGAGTGAATCTTAGCATCTTAAAATTGCGAACGATGTATTCGCAATATTGCGATTACACACCTCGTAGCAGTTTCTGAGTAGCTCCAGACTTACTCGGCATCTGCGATCAGTTCAGTGCTTGGCGTTCCTGGTTTGACGTCACAAACACACCCAGCGTTCGCCCAGACACTCCTCCGTTTCTCCGGCCACTCCTGCGTTTTTTCCGGAAACAGTAGCGTTTTTTCCCACACGCCCATAAAACGGCCTGTTTCCGCCCAGTAACACCCATTTCCTGTCAATCACATTACGATCGCCAGAACGATGAAAAAGCCGTGAGTAAAAATCCTAACTGCATAGCAAATTTACTTGGCGCAGTCGCAGTGCGGACATTGCGCATGCGCATTAAGTGGAAAATCGCTGCGATGCGAAGATTTTTACCGAGCGAACAACTCGGAATGAGGGCCAATGTGTAGAACTATCATGTGGCCATTCACTGATAAGCCCTCAAAATCCCAAGGAGAAATGGATGTTATTTATAGGGCGTAACCCAACTCACAGTGCGGAACCCCACAAAATGTGTGTAATGGTTTCTTTACAGCAGGACCCAGTGTGACCTCCACCGGAGTACATACACAAGGGGTACGTACCCAACTCACTTCTAAACAAGGGAATACCAGGACCAAATAAAGGTTTCTTTTATCTTGTTTAAAATAGTGCGTACCCTTACTCACACGAACAAATGGAGATATCCCTCCTATCTGGGTTTCTTTCATCTGTAATTTCCAGGAATGTAACACCAAAAGATACAACATCCAGTAATAAAAAACCAGTGTGTAATATTCTTTTACAAGAAAACCAGTCCACAATAATTAAAAACGAGTCTTTTATGATTCTTCTTAAAAATTAAATTACACACGCCCCATAGTTGGAGTCTAAAAATACAGTTGTTACATACATCCAAATAGCACAATTTTTTTTTTCCAAATGTAAAAGGAATCGGTCCCCAAAAGGGAAAGTTTAACCACAATGCACCACAAAAGGGGAAGTCCGGACCCCCAAATGTGTGAATAGTGGAACAATACCTTCCTGTCCCCGAAATGGATAAAAAGCGCTTGAAGTCACAATACCAGTATCTGTGACAGATACTGGTATTGTGACTTGAAGCGCTTTTATCCATTTCGGGGACAACTGTATTTTTAGACTCCAACTATGGGGCGTGTGTAATTTAATTTTTAAGAAGAATCATAAAAGACTTGTTTTTAATTATTGTGGACTGGTTTTCTTGGAAAAGAATATTACACACTGGTTTTTTATTACTGGATGTTGTATCTTTTGGTGTTACATTCCTGGAAATTACAGACGAAAGAAACCCAGATAGGAGGGATATCTCCATTTGTTCGTGTGAGTAAGGGTACGCACTATTTTAAACAAGATAAAAGAAACCGTTATTTGGTCTGGTATTCCCTTGTTTAGAAGTGAGTTGGGTACGTACACCTTGTGTATGTACTCCGGTGGAGGTCACACTGGGTCCTGCTGTAAAGAAACCATTACAGACATTTTGTGGGGTTCCGCACTGTGAGTTGGGGTACGCCCTATAAATCACATCCATTTCTCCTTGGGATTTTGAGGGCTTATCAGTGAATGGCCACATGATAGTTCTACACATTGTATATCATTCTTTTTCCACATACCTACGGGAATTGAGAGCTCCGGGTGGAATAAAAGGAGAGATAGAAGAGAAGGAGATACCGGTGGAGCCATTATTGGGCCTAATTAAAGAAACCGTTTGAGGCTTGTCTCCTTCCCTCTCTCAAGTGAGTTGGGTACGCATTCTTCCATAAACTTATGGTAGAGGTCCCACGCTGTCCTATATTAAAGGAAACTATTTAATAATTGGCCTGTTTTTTGGTGTAGCGTGTAGGCATGACCATTTTGACCAAGCACCAATAGAACAGTCCAAAAATAGTCAGAAATGCTCAGCTTCAATGAATGACTTGGTCAGACTTGCTGGTAGATATCGGCCAAAGGTTCCGCTATTGTGCAGTGTGTGGGCATTCTCATATTTCCTATGATTTATCCTGATTTCCTCATCCTCCTTGTGGATGGACATATGCAAATTCAGTGTGGTATGGCAGAAAATTGGTAACTAATAAAAATATTTTATTTTTGTAGTGTGTAGCGCCAAGCTTGGGACCAGGGCCGGTTCTTAGTCTTGTGGCGCCCCGGGCAAAATATGGGAGCGTGGTCACGACGCTGAAAGAAAAAAATAATAATAAAAAAAAAGTATACTTACCATCCCCGTTCCTGATCCAGACCGCTGCAGAGCCCCATCCGCCGGCGGCGCCGCTCTTCTCCTCTCTTCGATCTATGGGAGAGACGTTATTCCGTCTCTCCCATAGAACAGCATAGACACTAGAGGTCAATTATGACCCCTAGTGTCTGTGCCACTATGCTGTGCGGTGCGCGATGACATCATCGCGCATCGCACAGCAAAGGTCCTCTACATGAAGGGAAACTAGACCGTAGCGTCTAGTTTCCCTTCATGGAGAGGACCTTTGCTGTGCGGTGCGCGATGACGTCATCGCGCACCACACAACTAAAGTCCTCTCAATGAAGGGAAACTAGACGCTACACGTCTGGTTCCCTTCAAAGAAGGCGTCGCCCCGGGCAAATGTACCGCTTGCCCGTGGCAAGAACCGCCACTGCTTGGGACCTGCCACTGACAGGAAAATCATGCCGATTGCCGGTTCACCTGAAAATTTGCATAGTGTTTACCTAGCTGTAGTGGCATCTATCTGTATAACCTTGCATCTATTCATAGATTATACAGGTGTTTTATTAGAATCCTTTATGCAATTTTTGGAGAAGTGCTGGTGACACTTATCTGACTCCCTTAACAGGTACAGCTTTCTTGCCTATTATACTGTACCTTTGCTCATGATACAGACAGTTTTAATCTGGTTGACCTTCACCACTATCACCTTACACTACTCACTTGGCGATGCGGTCAATTTACCTACAATCAAAATACCGACGGTCAAAATGCAGACAACCATTAACCGACGGTCGAAATCCCCACAAGGTCAAAATCCCGACATGGTAAAAATCCCGACATTTATAATACTGACAAGGTCATTATACCGACATGTAATTAAAATGACGACAGGTCAAAAAGACTTTTTTATGATTTGTTCATTGAAACCGACTTGTTCATACTTTACCATCCCAGTCGACCTGGAGGGGGAATATAATAGTGTGCCCGAAGCATGGCGAGTGCAGCTAGCCATGCGAGGTGGCGCGGTGCACTTATACCATGTCCATGTCAACCTATGTCGACATACACACCAAAAAAACAATGAAAAATGCTTGTTGACTTTTTGACCTGTCGACATTTTAAATGTCAGTATTTTAACCTTGTTGGTATTTTAAATGTCAGTATTCTGACCTTTTCGGTATTTTGACCTTGTTGGGGTTTTGACCGTCGGTCAATTGATGTCGGGATTTTGACCGTCGTTATTTCATACTGATCCCCTCTCTTATACTTTCGCTTTTTTAATAGGTAAAGCTTCTGTTTCCCCTTTCCCGATTCCTCCTATCACTATTCTGCACTTCCACCATTTAGTATGTTATATTCTGGGAACAAAACCATTAGGTGTTGATTACCTAGATTTGATATTATGTATTCTATTTGTTTCTTGCATGTCAAATGTTGAAAATGTGTCTCTTTCTGTGAATAATAATAAAAAAATATATATTTTTGTATCCCATAGAACTATTACATACTTGAACATAGAGGGGTTGATTTTGAGTTGGAAGTAAAGCAGAATAAAAAAGCAAGTAACTGCACCTTGGCAAAACCATGTTGCATACATCTCAACATGACCCTCTCCAGGAGGGACACAATGCTCTGCCTCTGGCCTTTTCTTTTAATTAATGATTGCTGGCACCTGTGTTGAACAGGTTAATGGATAAGAAAGGTATTTCAGCACAGGTGATGGCAATCATAAATTAAGAGAAAAGTCCAGGAGCAGAGCATTCTGTCCCTCCTGGAGAGGGTCATGTTAGGAGGTATGATGTTGTACTGCAGGTGGGGTAGATGTAACATGTTCAGAGAGATGTAGATGTGAGAGGGACATGTCCAAATTCAAATCTACAATGCAGTGTACTAATAAAGATGTCCAGCAATTGTGGGCTACATGTAAATTCACCCAGTATTTACCCAGCATGCAAAAATAATAAATGTACTGTATTTGCTCCCCTTGCTGTGCAACATAGATTGTCCAGGTATACAAGGGGAAACATTTTTATTTATACATATATATAATTTATACATATAAACATATAATTGTATTTATACATATATCTGAAGGCATGAGACACCTTCAGCCTAGTTTAGCACCCTGCCCCACCCACCACTCACTGATTTTAAATAGACAGTCCAGCACTCCGGCTTACATGGGAGTGAGCACACTGAGGTAAGATTACTACATTTCTTTACTATGATAGTCAATATTGGGGGGATTCTCTGGGGAGCTGGGCTCCCTATACCTGCCATGGCTGGACGTCCCTGGGGCATCGCAATCTAACACTATTTTAATACACTATGGCACTTATAGTTTGTTTTATATATATCCCGACATCAAAATATATATAAACATCCAAGGAGAACGGCACTGGCAGCTTGTATCAGATGTAAAAATGTATTAGTAAGGTAGACGTTTTGGATAGAGATGAGCGGGTTCGGTTTCTCTGAATCCGAACCCGCCAGAACTTCATGGTTTTTTTCACGGATCCGAGCAGACTCGGATCCTCCCGCCTTGCTCGGTTAACCCGAGCGCGCCCGAACGTCATCATGACGCTGTCGGATTCTCGCGAGACTCGGATTCTATATAAGGAGCCGCGCGTCGCCGCCATTTTCACACGTGCATTGAGATTGATAGGGAGAGGACGTGGCTGGCGTCCTCTCCATTTAGATTAGGGTTGAGAGAGAGAGAGAGAGATTGACCTGAGGCTGTGATACTGTAGAAGAGAGTGCAGAGTTTAGTGACTGACGACCACAGTGACCACCAGACAGTGCAGTTGTTTGTTTTATTTAATATATCCGTTCTCTGCCTGAAAAAAACGATACACACAGTGACTCAGTCACATACCATATCTGTGTGCACTGCTCAGCCCAGTGTGCTGCATCAATGTATATATATATATCTGACTGTGCTCAGCTCACACAGCTTATAATTGTGGGGGAGACTGGGGAGCACTGCAGTGCCAGTTATAGGTTATAGCAGGAGCCAGGAGTACATAATATTATATTAAAATTAAACAGTGCACACTTTTGCTGCAGGAGTGCCACTGCCAGTGTGACTAGTGACCAGTGACCTGACCACCAGTATATATAATATTAGTAGTATACTATCTCTTTATCAACCAGTCTATATTAGCAGCAGACACAGTACAGTGCGGTAGTTCACGGCTGTGGCTACCTCTGTGTCGGCACTCGGCAGCCCGTCCATAATTGTATATACCACCTAACCGTGGTTTTTCTTTCTTTCTTTATAGTCATACTAGTTACGAGTATACTATCTCTTTATCAACCAGTCTATATTAGCAGCAGACACAGTACAGTGCGGTAGTTCACGGCTGTGGCTACCTCTGTGTCGGCACTCGGCAGCCCGTCCATAATTGTATATACCACCTAACCGTGTTTTTTTTTTCTTTCTTTATACATACATACTAGTTACGAGTATACTATCTCTTTATCAACCAGTCTATATATTAGCAGCAGACACAGTACAGTGCGGTAGTTCACGGCTGTGGCTACCTCTGTGTCGGCACTCGGCAGCCCGTCCATAATTGTATATACCACCTAACCGTGGTTTTTTTTTCTTTCTTTATACATACATACTAATTACGAGTATACTATCTCTTTATCAACCAGTCTATATATTAGCAGCAGACACAGTACAGTGCGGTAGTTCACGGCTGTGGCTACCTCTGTGTCGGCACTCGGCAGCCCGTCCATAATTGTATATACCACCTAACCGTGGTTTTTTTTTCTTTCTTTATACATACATACTAGTTACGAGTATACTATCTCTTTATCAACCAGTCTATATATTAGCAGCAGACACAGTACAGTGCGGTAGTTCACGGCTGTGGCTACCTCTGTGTCGGCACTCGGCAGCCCGTCCATAATTGTATATACCACCTAACCGTGGTTTTTTTTTCTTTCTTTATACATACATACTAGTTACGAGTATACTATCTCTTTATCAACCAGTCTATATTAGCAGCAGACACAGTACAGTGCGGTAGTTCACGGCTGTGGCTACCTCTGTGTCGGCACTCGGCAGCCCGTCCATAATTGTATATACCACCTAACCGTGGTTATTTTTTCTTTCTTTATACATACATACTAGTTACGAGTATACTATCTCTTTATCAACCAGTCTATATATTAGCAGCAGACACAGTACAGTGCGGTAGTTCACGGCTGTGGCTACCTCTGTGTCGGCACTCGGCAGCCCGTCCATAATTGTATATACCACCTAACCGTGGTTTTTTTTTCTTTCTTTATAGTCATACTAGTTACGAGTATACTATCTCTTTATCAACCAGTCTATATTAGCAGCAGACACAGTACAGTGCGGTAGTTCACGGCTGTGGCTACCTCTGTGTCGGCACTCGGCAGCCCGTCCATAATTGTATATACCACCTAACCGTGGTTTTTTTTTCTTTCTTTATACATACATACTAGTTACGAGTATACTATCTCTTTATCAACCAGTCTATATTAGCAGCAGACACAGTACAGTGCGGTAGTTCACGGCTGTGGCTACCTCTGTGTCGGCACTCGGCAGCCCGTCCATAATTGTATATACCACCTAACCGTGGTTTTTTTTTCTTTCTTTATACATACATACTAGTTACGAGTATACTATCTCTTTATCAACCAGTCTATATATTAGCAGCAGACACAGTACAGTGCGGTAGTTCACGGCTGTGGCTACCTCTGTGTCGGCACTCGGCAGCCCGTCCATAATTGTATATACCACCTAACCGTGTTTTTTTTTTCTTTCTTTATACATACATACTAGTTACGAGTATACTATCTCTTTATCAACCAGTCTATATATTAGCAGCAGACACAGTACAGTGCGGTAGTTCACGGCTGTGGCTACCTCTGTGTCTGCACTCGGCAGCCCGTCCATAATTGTATATACCACCTAACCGTGGTTTTTTTTTCTTTCTTTATACATACATACTAGTTACGAGTATACTATCTCTTTATCAACTAGTCTATATTAGCAGCAGACACAGTACAGTGCGGTAGTTCACGGCTGTGGCTACCTCTGTGTCGGCACTCGGCAGCCCGTCCATAATTGTATATACCACCTAACCGTGGTTTTTTTTTCTTTCTTTATACATACATACTAGTTACGAGTATACTATCTCTTTATCAACCAGTCTATATATTAGCAGCAGACACTGTACAGTGCGGTAGTTCACGGCTGTGGCTACCTCTGTGTCGGCACTCGGCAGCCCGTCCATAATTGTATACTAGTATCCAATCCATCCATCTCCATTGTTTACCTGAGGTGCCTTTTAGTTGTGCCTATTAAAATATGGAGAACAAAAATGTTGAGGTTCCAAAATTAGGGAAAGATCAAGATCCACTTCCACCTCGTGCTGAAGCTGCTGCCACTAGTCATGGCCGAGACGATGAAATGCCAGCAACGTCGTCTGCCAAGGCCGATGCCCAATGTCATAGTACAGAGCATGTCAAATCCAAAACACCAAATATCAGTAAAAAAAGGACTCCAAAACCTAAAATAAAATTGTCGGAGGAGAAGCGTAAACTTGCCAATATGCCATTTACCACACGGAGTGGCAAGGAACGGCTGAGGCCCTGGCCTATGTTCATGGCTAGTGGTTCAGGTTCACATGAGGATGGAAGCACTCAGCCTCTCGCTAGAAAAATGAAAAGACTAAAGCTGGCAAAAGCAGTAGCACCGCAAAGAACTGTGCGTTCTTCGAAATCCCAAATCCACAAGGAGAGTCCGACTCCAATTGTGTCGGTTGCGATGCCTGACCTTCCCAACACTGGACGTGAAGAGCATGCGCCTTCCACCATTTGCACGCCCCCTGCAAGTGATGGAAGGAGCACCCGCAGTCCAGTTCCTGATAGTCAGATTGAAGATGTCAGTGTTGAAGTACACCAGGATGAGGAGGATATGGGTGTTGCTGGCGCTGGGGAGGAAATTGACCAGGAGGATTCTGATGGTGAGGTGGTTTGTTTAAGTCAGGCACCCGGGGAGACACCTGTTGTCCGTGGTAGGAATATGGCCGTTGACATGCCTGGTGAAAATACCAAAAAAATCAGCTCTTCGGTGTGGAAGTGTTTCACCAGAAATGCGGACAACAGGTGTCAAGCCGTGTGTTCCCTTTGTCAAGCTGTAATAAGTAGGGGTAAGGACGTTAACCACCTCGGAACATCCTCCCTTATACGTCACCTGCAGCGCATTCATAATAAGTCAGTGACAAGTTCAAAAACTTTGGGTGACAGCGGAAGCAGTCCACTGACCAGTAAATCCCTTCCTCTTGTAACCAAGCTCACGCAAACCACCCCACCAACTCCCTCAGTGTCAATTTCCTCCTTCCCCAGGAATGCCAATAGTCCTGCAGGCAATGTCACTGGCAATTCTGACGAGTCCTCTCCTGCCTGGGATTCCTCCGATGCATCCTTGCGTGTAACGCCTACTGCTGCTGGCGCTGCTGTTGTTGCTGCTGGGAGTCGATGGTCATCCCAGAGGGGAAGTCGTAAGCCCACTTGTACTACTTCCAGTAAGCAATTGACTGTTCAACAGTCCTTTGCGAGGAAGATGAAATATCACAGCAGTCATCCTGCTGCAAAGCGGATAACTGAGGCCTTGACAACTATGTTGGTGTTAGACGTGCGTCCGGTATCCGCCGTTAGTTCACAGGGAACTAGACAATTTATTGAGGCAGTGTGCCCCCGTTACCAAATACCATCTAGGTTCCACTTCTCTAGGCAGGCGATACCGAGAATGTACACGGACGTCAGAAAAAGACTCACCAGTGTCCTAAAAAATGCAGTTGTACCCAATGTCCACTTAACCACGGACATGTGGACAAGTGGAGCAGGGCAGGGTCAGGACTATATGACTGTGACAGCCCACTGGGTAGATGTATGGACTCCCGCCGCAAGAACAGCAGCGGCGGCACCAGTAGCAGCATCTCGCAAACGCCAACTCTTTCCTAGGCAGGCTACGCTTTGTATCACCGCTTTCCAGAATACGCACACAGCTGAAAACCTCTTACGGCAACTGAGGAAGATCATCGCGGAATGGCTTACCCCAATTAGACTCTCCTGTGGATTTGTGGCATCGGACAACGCCAGCAATATTGTGTGTGCATTAAATATGGGCAAATTCCAGCACGTCCCATGTTTTGCACATACCTTGAATTTGGTGGTGCAGAATTTTTTAAAAAACGACAGGGGCGTGCAAGAGATGCTGTCGGTGGCCAGAAGAATTGCGGGACACTTTCGGCGTACAGGCACCACGTACAGAAGACTGGAGCACCACCAAAAACTACTGAACCTGCCCTGCCATCATCTGAAGCAAGAAGTGGTAACGAGGTGGAATTCAACCCTCTATATGCTTCAGAGGTTGGAGGAGCAGCAAAAGGCCATTCAAGCATATACAATTGAGCATGATATAGTAGGTGGAATGCACCTGTCTCAAGCGCAGTGGAGAATGATTTCAACGTTGTGCAAGGTTCTGATGCCCTTTGAACTTGCCACACGTGAAGTCAGTTCAGACACTGCCAGCCTGAGTCAGGTCATTCCCCTCATCAGGCTTTTGCAGAAGAAGCTGGAGACATTGAAGGAGGAGCTAACACGGAGCGATTCCGCTAGGCATGTGGGACTTGTGGATGGAGCCCTTAATTCGCTTAACAAGGATTCACGGGTGGTCAATCTGTTGAAATCAGAGCACTACATTTTGGCCACCGTGCTCGATCCTAGATTTAAAGCCTACCTTGGATCTCTCTTTCCGGCAGACACAAGTCTGCTGGGGTTGAAAGACCTGCTGGTGACAAAATTGTCAAGTCAAGCGGAACGCGACCTGTCAACATCTCCTCCTTCACATTCTCCCGCAACTGGGGGTGCGAGGAAAAGGCTCAGAATTCCGAGCCCACCCGCTGGCGGTGATGCAGGGCAGTCTGGAGCGACTGCTGATGCTGACATCTGGTCCGGACTGAAGGACCTGACAACGATTACGGACATGTCGTCTACTGTCACTGCATATGATTCTCTCAACATTGATAGAATGGTGGAGGATTATATGAGTGACCGCATCCAAGTAGGCACGTCACACAGTCCGTACTTATACTGGCAGGAAAAAGAGGCAATTTGGAGGCCCTTGCACAAACTGGCTTTATTCTACCTAAGTTGCCCTCCCACAAGTGTGTACTCCGAAAGAGTGTTTAGTGCCGCCGCTCACCTTGTCAGCAATCGGCGTACGAGGTTACATCCAGAAAATGTGGAGAAGATGATGTTCATTAAAATGAATTATAATCAATTCCTCCGCGGAGACATTGACCAGCAGCAATTGCCTCCACAAAGTACACAGGGAGCTGAGATGGTGGATTCCAGTGGGGACGAATTGATAATCTGTGAGGAGGGGGATGTACACGGTGATATATCGGAGGGTGATGATGAGGTGGACATCTTGCCTCTGTAGAGCCAGTTTGTGCAAGGAGAGATTAATTGCTTCTTTTTTGGGGGGGGTCCAAACCAACCCGTCATATCAGTCACAGTCGTGTGGCAGACCCTGTCACTGAAATGATGGGTTGGTTAAAGTGTGCATGTCCTGTTTTGTTTATACAACATAAGGGTGGGAGGGCCCAAGGACAATTCCATCTTGCACCTCTTTTTTCTTTTCTTTTTCTTTGCGTCATGTGCTGTTTGGGGAGGGTTTTTTGGAAGGGCCATCCTGCGTGACACTGCAGTGCCACTCCTAGATGGGCCCGGTGTTTGTGTCGGCCACTAGGGTCGCTAGTCTTACTCACACAGTCAGCTACCTCATTGCGCCTCTTTTTTTCTTTGCGTCATGTGCTGTTTGGGGAGGGTTTTTTGGAAGGGACATCCTGCGTGACACTGCAGTGCCACTCCTAGATGGGCCCGGTGTTTGTGTCGGCCACTAGGGTCGCTAGTCTTACTCACACAGTCAGCTACCTCATTGCGCCTCTTTTTTTCTTTGCGTCATGTGCTGTTTGGGGAGTATTTTTTTGAAGGGCCATCCTGCGTGACACTGCAGTGCCACTCCTAGATGGGCCAGGTGTTTGTGTCGGCCACTTGGGTCGCTTATCTTAGTCACACAGCGACCTCGGTGCAAATTTTAGGACTAAAAATAATATTGTGAGGTGTGAGGTGTTCAGAATAGACTGAAAATGAGTATAAATTATGGTTATTGAGGTTAATAATACTATGGGATCAAAATGACCGCAAATTCAATGATTTAAGCTGTTTTTTTAGTGTTTTTTGAAAAAAACACCCGAATCCAAAACACACCCGAATCCGACAAAAAAAATTCGGTGAGGTTTTGCCAAAACGCGGTCGAACCCAAAACACGGCCGCGGAACCGAACCCAAAACCAAAACACAAAACCCGAAAAATTTCAGGCGCTCATCTCTAGTTTTGGAGCTCACGCCCCGTCCTCAGTACCAGATACAATCAATATAAATTGCTCAAAAAAATAAAGGGAACACTAAAATAACACATCCTAGATCTGAATGAATGAAATATTCTTATTAAATACTTTGTTCTTTACATAGTTGAATGTGCTGACAACAAAATCACACAAAAATTATCAATGGAAATCAAATTTATTAACTCATGAAGGTCTGGATTTGGAGTCACACCCAAAATTAAAGTGGAAAAACCCACTACAGGCTGATCCAACTTTGATGTAATGTCCTTAAAACAAGTCAAAATGAGTCTCAGTAGTGTGTGTGGCCTCCACGTGCCTGTATGACCTCCCTACAACCCACACAAGTGGCTCAGGTAGTGCAGCTCATCCAGGATGGCACATCAATGTGAGCTGTGGCAAGAAGGTTTGCTGTGTCTGTCAGCGTAGTGTCCAGAGCATGGAGGCGCTACCAGGAGACAGGTCAGTACATCAGGAGACGTGGAGGAGGCCGTAGGAGGGCAACAACCCAGCAGCAGGACCGCTACCTCCGCCTTTGTGCAAGGAGGAACAGGAGGAGCACTGCCAGAGCCCTGCAAAATGACCTCCAGCAAGCCACAAATGTGCATGTGTCTACTGAAACGATCAGAAACAGACTCCATGAGGGTGGTATGAGGGCCCGACGTCCACAGGTGGGGGTTGTGCTTACAGCCCAACACCGTGCAGGACGTTTGGCATTTGCCAGAGAACACCAAGATTGGCAAATTCGCCACTGGCGCCCTGTGCTCTTCACAGATGAAAGCAGGTTCTCACTGAGCACATGTGACAGACGTGACAGACTCTGGAGATGCCAAGGAGAACGTTCTGCTGCCTGCAACATCCTCCAGCATGACCAATTTGGCAGTGGGTCAGTAATGGTGTGGGGTGGCATTTCTTTGGTGGGCCGCACAGCCCTCCATGTGCTCGCCAGAGGTAGCCTGACTGCCATTAGGTACCGAGATGAGATCCTCAGACCCCTTGTGAGACCATATGCTGGTGCGTTTGGCCCTGAGTTCCTCCTAATGCAAGACAATGCTAGACCTCATGTGGCTGGAGTGTGTCAGCAATTCCTGCAAGACGAAGGCATTGATGCTATGGACTGGCCCGCCCGTTCCCCAGACCTGAATCCAATTGAGCACATGTGGGACATCATGTCTTGCTCCATCCACCAACTCCATTGCACCACAGACTGTCCAGGAGTTGGCGGATGCTTTAGTCCAGGTCTGGGAGGAGATCCCTCAGGAGACCATCCGCCACCTCATCAGGTGCATGCCCAGGTGTTGTGGGGAGGTCATACAGGCATGTGGAGGCCACACACACACTACTGAGCCTCATTTTGACTTGTTTTAAGGACATTACATCAAAGTTGGATCAGCCTGTAATGTGTTTTCCCACTTTAATTTTGAGTGTGACTCCAAATCCAGACCTCCATGGGTTAATAAATTTGATTTCCATTGATAATTTTTGTGTGATTTTGTTGTCAGCACATTCAACTATGTAAAGAACAAAGTATTTAATAAGAATATTTCATTCAGATCCAGGATGTGTTATTTTAGTGTTCCCTTTATTTTTTGAGCAGTGTATGTATGTATGTATGTATGTATGTATATATATATATATATATATATATATATATATATATATATGTAACACTTTCACAAAATTTTCTTTCACTCCTCACATCACTTACACATACAACAGCGGCTGCTCCTATTTCTTTAACCCTTTATTTGTATCACTCTTGCAATACCCTTTGGTTGTCTGGCTGGGTGGCTCTGGGGTGTCCTGCCCTCCCGGACCTAAACCCCTATAGTTAGTGTTAGGGACTTACCCAATGAGAGGCTACCTTGGCGCAGTTCATAGCCCTTGCCAGGATTATGCTAAATGCCTTTGGTTATTACAGGTTGAGATAGTGTGAGACAGTGCACCTGCAACTTTTTTCCCCTTGTGTACCGGATCAAGTCTCAAGTAGAGTAGCACCTCATTACTTAATTATGGTGTGCAAACTAGGGCCCCCCTTCTTTCATAATAGATTGTCCAGGTGCACAGTTACTTGCTTTTATTTTGAGACTTTGCTCCCAACACAGAATAAGGCCCAGAGTGTCCCAGCTAATTGGGTCTGTCTACATACTCCAGCTTCTTCTTATGCAATGGCATACTTGTAATTCACCAAGACCCAACAATGATAATTACTGCATCTTATCATCATCACCTTGATATAGTAAATACATTGTTACATCACCTATTCTCCCACTCCCGATTCTTCAAATAGCCCCTGGACCCCTGGAAGAGTGGGTGGATGTCCAGCATCCTGCCCACTTCACTAGGAAGGACGGGAGAGTAATACCCGGATCTTATGTCTGAAGGGAGGGAGCAAGGCCAAAATGATGTGATTCATATAATTTTTGACCCAACTCCTCTTTTAGAGGGATATTTAATAAACAAAATTATTTCAAAAAAATCTGGAAAATTTGCTATTTATTTTTTTGTGGATATAGATAGAAGTTTGTCTCTTCTCCAGTGCCAGTTGAAGCGCAGTCCAAAATTCAAATAGGAGAGCCACCCTTTGGCTCATATATTGCATGTAAATCTGGCTCAGGTACTAGCAGGGTTGGACTGCCCATCTTGCACTTCTAGTCCAGCCCACAGAGAGCCAGAAGGCCGTGCATAGCACAGCTTCCGGCTCTCTTGGTTTGTCCGCCCCTCCACCCAAAGCATGTGTCTGTAGTAAGATGTGGGCATGCCACAAGCTCACTCCCCCCCCCCCCCCCCTGACTCACGGCATGCCCCCAAGAGCCATGTCTGCACACCCTCGCCCGTAGCGTGCGTTTCAAGAAAAATGTAGGGGTGGTCCCTGAGTCCACACCCCACGATGCATAGCATGCCCCCATGCCCCGTGTCTATGCACCCCCTGTGCCGTGCGTGTACCCCCTATGCAGTGTGCACATTCACAAATGCCAGGGCCAAATAGCAGCACCAGTCCGTGCCTGGGTACTAGTCAGTACCTCCTCAGCTATTTACTTCACTGCTAATCCCTGAGTGCTGCGTAATATTGTCAGTGAATTTAAACATAAATTACCACAGCAATTTAATAAAAAAACAAATCACAGAAGTAGCTGAGCTATACTCAGCTGACTTACTTCCATACACATAGTGAAGCAGGAAGAAGATAAGAGTAAGGAAAACGATATCCAGAAAAGGCAGAAACTCAAGCAAATGATAGTCATGGATGAAGTTTATCCAATGGCATGGTATTGATGGGGCTCTGCTCTCGAACATAAAACTTGGACAGCAGTGAAGCAGTTTACTGGAGGGTTTTTAGAGGTTTTATAGCAAAAAAATTTTAACTAAAGGGGCCCATACATAAGCAATCAATTGGGACAATCTGATGTTTTGCACATGATTGTGTCAATAAATCTGCAGTGTACTGTATGGGGTTCACAGTTAGCAGATTTCAGGCACAAATTGATTGGGATTGTTAAATCAGGATTTCAACATGTTTAATTTCACAGAACAATTGGCACTGTAGATTGCTAGTGTATGGGTAACAATCAGTAGATCTGCAGACTGTTTCTAGTAAACTGATGAGTCTTTCAAGATTGGCAGATCTGTTTAACTGAAAATGATCTGCAAATCATTGAAAAATATCTGTAATGTATGGGCAAGTCAGATGGATTGGGGAAACAACATACTGTATCTGGGGGAAACAAATCACAGGATCTGTGAAACAATAAATTGTTATTGCTGATTTATGGGCCCCTTAAGTCAGGCTTGCTGACTTTCAGGCTGCTCCCTCTGAGAGGGAGTAGCCAGGTCGGCAGAACAGGGGGTGGAGCTATAAAGGGGACGTGCTGTGGAAAAAGGGGCGGTCCGTGGCGTGGAGATGCGTCATTTGCCCACATTACCAGCATTGCAAAGAGGGGGACGGGGCTATGATGATGCGATTCACCGCAAATCATGTCATCGGCATTCCTAGACCATGCACTTTCAAAGGTTTATGGGGGGAGGGTGCGGAGGTGTGTGGCTTGATCTGGGAGGCTTGCCTACCATTCTGGAGGATTGGAGAGCCACCCGATTTTCGGGAGCATCCCAGCCGTTCCGGGACATTATACACAGCGGCAGTAGTATATACAGTACTGCTGGAAATTTGGTGAGGTTTGATCAGAGATGTGCAGACAAGGTAAAGGTAGGCAGGGGCGGCACTGCCTCACCTGCTATATACTTTTTACTCCAGAGTTTTCACTATAAAAGGAGATTTCTGGTAGACTTACCATAGTTAACTCTCTTTCTGCGAGGTACACTGGGTTCCACAGGGAATACATTGGGGTGTAGAGATGGATCTTGATCCAGAGGCACCAACCGGCTAAAGCTTTAGACTGTCCCAGAATGCATTGCGGGGCCTCCAGGCACTGTGAGCTCAGTTTTAGTTAACCAGTCCAATGCAGAAGCAGGTAAAAGAGAAGGCAGATGTTAGTAACATAGTACCAAGTTCTTATGACAGGAGACGGGACTAGCGGCTAATGCCATACAAACCCAAAGAAGCTAAGTGAGTCAGGGTGGGCGTCCTGTGGAACCCAGTGTACCTCGCAGAAAGAGAGTTAACTATGGTAAGTCTACCATAAATCTCCTTATCTGCAGCAGGGTACACTGTTTCACAGGGAATACATCGGGGATGTCCTAAAGCAGTTCCTCAAGGAAGGGGATGCAGCTTAGTGGGTATGAGAACCTGGTATTCAAAGGAAGCATCCTGGGAGGCGGAAGTATCAAAGGCATAGAACCTAATGAACATGTTCACTGAGGACCATGTAGCCGCCTTGCACAGTTGTTCTGTAGACGTGCCACGGCGGGCTGCCCAAGAAAGTCCAACAGACCGAGTAGAATGGGCCTTAATATCAGCAGGAACCGGGAGCCCAGCCTGTGCATAAGCTAGTGCAATCACCATTCTAATCCATCTGACCAAGGTTTGCTTATTCGCAGGCCAGCCACGTTTGTGGAAACCAAAAAGTACAAAAAGGGTATCTGACCTCCTCATAGAGGCAGTCTTCTCCACATAAACACGGAGAGCCCTTACCACATCCAAAGACCACTCTTTGGAGGACAATTCAGAAGAGATGAAGGCCGGAACCACAATCTCTTGGTTAAGGTGAACAGATGACACCACCGTAGGCAAATAACTGGAACGACTTCGGAGAACTGCGCGGTCATGATGAAATATCAAAAAGGGTGGACGACAGGACAAAACGCCTAAGTCCGATACCCTTCTGGCAGAGGCAATAGCCAATAAGAAAAGGACCTTAGCCGTAAGCCATTTAAGGTCCACTGACTCAAGAGGTTCAAATGGAGACTCTTGCAGGGCATTCAGGACAACAGACAGATCCCATGGAGCCACAGGAGGGACATAGGGAGGCTGAATCCGCAGTACGCCCTGAGTGAATGTATGAATGTCCAGTATAGATGCAATTTTTCTCTGAAACCACACTGACAAGGCAGATATGTGAACCTTAAGGGAGGCCAGGCGAAGTCCTAAATCCAGGCCTTGTTGCAAAAAAGCCAGAAGTCTGGAAGTACTAAACTTGTAAGCATCATAATTCTTAGCAGCGCACCAGGTGAATTAAGAATTCCAGACCCTATAATAAATATGTGCAGAAGCTGCTTTGCGGGCCTTTAGCATAGTTTGGATATCCGCCTCGGATAATCCTTTGGCCTCAGGAGTGAAGCTTCAATAGCTACGCCATCAAAGCCAGTCTTGCCAGGTTCGGGTAGACACAAGGGCCCTGAACGAGGAGGTCTGGGCGTTGAGGAAGTAGAAGAGGACGCTCTATCGATAGACCCTGCAGGTCTGAGAACCAGTGCCGTCTGGGCCACGCTGGCAACCACACAATTCAGCGAACCAGGATGGATGTAGTCGACGCCTTGGCCGCCATTACACCTGCCTCAGAGGGTGCCTCCTGAATGTAGTGGGAGGCTGTGGTAATATGAGACAGATATTGTCTGGAAGTATCAGATATATCCTGAGTCAGCTCTACCTCTATTGCCTGAACCCATTCTTCAATTCCTTTTGCGGCCCAGGAGGCTGCTATAGTAGGTCTATGTACAGCACCTGTATGGGAGTAAATATACTTCAGGCATCCTTCGACACGCTTATCTGTTGGTTCCTTCAGTGAGGTGACAGTGGTGACAGGCAGAGTAGATGACACCACAAGACGGGTGACATGGGAATCCACTGGCAGTAGATTTTCCCACTTGTTAAACAACTCAGCGGAGAGAGGATAATGAGCTAGCATCTTTTTAGACAGGGAGAATTTCTTTCCTGGAGAAGACCAGAGTTCCTGACATATGTCTACCAAATGGTCAGAATGTGGTAAGACTGCTTTAGTTACCTTCTGACATTTAAATTTATCAGGTTTCTTAGATGCAGTAGTCGGATCTACATCATCATCGATTTGTAGAATCAGCTTAATAGCCTCCACGAGGTCAGGGACAACAACTTGCATTGTAGTTTCCTCATCAGAAGTGACTGTATCAGTGTCTGATGGATCAGTATACTCCCCATCCTCATCAGAAGTATCATCTGAGATATTAGTGGATTGTGAGGAGGAGGCAGCCCACGTAGATGACCCCTTGACCGCAGAGGGACGTGGGGTAGGTTTTTGTATAACCAAAGATTGATTCAATTTTTGTATCTGGGTAGACAGAGTATCCGCCCAGGGTGGATTTACCATAGGGACAATATGTGGCTGCAATGGCACAGGAGGTCCCATAGGGGGCGTAAGGTGTTTCAAAAGCATATTAAGCATATTTGAGAATGCCGCCCAAGGTGGCTCCTGATTGGCTACAGGAGCGGCTGGCTGACTGGGAGATATATGGTACATATTACACAGACTATACTTCAAAACTTCCCCCTCAGGAAAATCCTTGGTGCATGAGCTGCTTGATGCAAGAGCATCCACAGATTTCCCGCCCTTTGTGGTAGAAATTATAGTTAATGTAACCTTAGAGCGTAACAGTACGATATAGCCAGAAAAATATAATACCTGCAAATAAATCCCCTATTTATGTGTCAGAAAATGCAAAACACAAGCAGAGAATAAATAAGGTATGAGGTGACTGAAATACACGGTAAAATACACTTAACTGTAAGTACTGCACAGCACTATACAATAGACCCTGACACACCTAGTCCCCTAGGCAATGGAATACAGTGATAGCTATAGCTTGCGATACACTGAAAGTGAAATTCACACAGCAGATACAGGCACACACAGTCACAGTGACAATGCAGATAATTATTGTAGTCAGACAATAAAACTGCACTGGACTAGTATGTATATTTAACAATGCGTGGTCTGAGACCGTATGTATATATCAGAATACTTGTACTATATATTTTGGTAGAGGTACACTTGTTCTTAACTAACGCTGTTTTAAAATGACATGTAGAATACTTAAGTGTCTGTAGAATCACAGCACTGATAAATCAGGCGGATTTACAGAGGAGACCTTGCCCTGCAGTCCCAGAGACCAGTCGCAGCTACTGTGATAAGATGGCGCCCAAAGTCTCAGTCAGGGAGTGAGGAAGAGTGTGAGGCAGCTCCATGGTGGGAGCACCAGCAGTAGATGGCACCCAGAGCTGGGGGAGGGGCTACAGGTCAAGTGCCTTACCCCCTATGCTGGTCCTCACCACCGGGTACTATGGAGCCTTATTAAAAATGGATAATGTATTATCCGACCTGTGCTCCCCTGCCCTGGTGGATATAGTGGGGTCCCTGCTCGGCCGCAGTGTCCACGCCAGCGTCATGTCCGTCTCCTTAGACTACGACCGGAACACGATTTAATTGCAGGTCCCGCCTGGGGGACCCTCTTATCTCCTCCCTTAGAAGCAGCCACGCGATCCAGGAGAGCGTCTGCGGTGGTGTGCCTAGGAACCAGAGCACCTCCGCAGCAAGTACCCGGAAACAGGCATACTCCCGCTAGGGAGGTGATGGAGCCACAGCACAGTATGTCACAATGACGTATGAAGTGCTTGAAGTCTTCTAAATAGCTTCTAAATAGTTTTTCAGGATGCCTGGCGCAGCCCCCCTGTTACCTGACCTGCTTATGCAGGCACCAACTCTAAAACTGAGCTCACAGTGCCTGGAGGCGGGGTTATATAGAGGAGGTCCCGCAATGCATCCTGCGACAGTCTAAAGCTTTAGCCTGTTGGTGCCTCTGGATCAAGATCCATCTCTACACCCCAATGTATTCCCTGTGGAACACAGTGTACCCCGCTGCAGAAAAATAATAAGTACAATACAAAGAAGATATTTCTAATATATTCTTTGTTTTTTTTATATACTTTATCAAAACTCTTGCTTATACATTTGTATGACAGGAAAGGCTCTGCCTCACCTCACCACACATCACTGGCAGAACTCTATCGTGTCATAAACAATTTGCATCCAATGACGTGGAATAAAAGGTAAAGGTAAGTCCTCACAGTCTAACAGTGTGGAAGACGTATGACACATAGGGGCTGAAGCAGAGAAAATAGTGGAGAAGTGGACCAGTGGAGACAGAGCCGGCCCTAGGCATAGGCAAACTAGGCAATTGCCTAGGGCATCTGATATGCCTAGGGGCACAAGCAGCTTCTGCTGATTAAAATGATATGCGGCATGCCTATATTCTGTGTGTAGCATTTTGTATGCAGATACAGCCACAGTCGCACACAGTATATAGGCATGCCGCATATCATTTTATTCAGCAGAAGCTGCTTGTGCATCCTAGCCACATAGCAATGCAAATAAGATGCATTTTCATAAAAAATAGGCACCCGACGTTAGCAGAGCTGCCACTTGACTCACGCCAGGAACTATATGTGTCATTATGTGTATAAGGTCATTAACAATGTGCGGCATATGTGTAAGGGAAATTATGTGTATAAGGGCATTAATGAGGATTGGCACAATGTGTAAGGCGCATTATGTTTATAAGGACATTAATAATGTGTGTCATATGTGTAAGGGGCATAACTGTGTGGTATTATGTGTATAAATGCATTATCAATGTGTGGCATTATGTGTATAAGGTGCTCTACTGTGTGGCGTAACGTATAGAAAGGGCACTACTGTGTGGTCTAAATGTGAATAAAGAGGAATATGGTGTGGTGTAATGTGAATAAGGAGCAATATGGTGTGGTATAATGAGAATAAAGAGTGATATGGTGTGGTGTAATGTGAATAAGGAGCAATATGGTGTGGTGTAATGTGAATAAGGAGCAATTCAGTATGATGTTATGAGAATGTGGGGCACTACTGTGAGGAGTAACGTATATAAGGTAAAGTGGTACTACTGTGTGATGTAATGTGAATAAGGGACACTATCGCATTATAAATTGTGAATAAAGTTGCACTACTGTGAAGCATAAGTTGAATTGGCCATGCCCCTTGGCAGCAAAAACACATACCTTTTTGGGCTGTGCGCCGAATGTGCACACTAATCTTATTTAAATTACAGGGGGTAGGAAAAAAAAAGGACTGCTATGGGTGGGGGGTGATGGTGCTGGGAAAAGGGTGCAGGGTCAGAGGCGGAACTAGCGGTGGTGCTAGGGGGCACCAGCCAAAATCTTGCCTAGGGCATCATATTGGTTAGGGCCGGCTCTGAGTGGAGAAGTTGCCCAATCAGCTTTGAGTATTTTTCAAGTACATTCTACAAAATGATATGTAGATGCTGGTTGGTTGTGATGGGAAACGTCTCCACTGTTCCACTTCTTTATTGTTGTCACTGCTTGATACATATAGTACATGACCTCATAAGTTCATGGAAGGGAGATGAAGTGCTGTTCATATGCATGAATGAAATGAAACACATGAGCCTGTGGGTGCATACATCCAGGCAGGAAAAGGTTAAGGTTTGTTTTGAGGTTTTGTTATGGGTATGATGGGTATGGTGAGATTAGATTATTTTATGGGGTAGGGGTGATGGAGGGGGAAAGTAGGTTCCAGGGCCATTCCAGGGTGGCCCTTGTGTTGTGATGGGAAAGAACAATTGCAGTCACCATCTGTCTTGGGAGTTGAGGTGCTCTCTCCTCCAATACATGTCTCTGGCTGATTCTACCCTACTGGGGTCAGCCTCATCCCCGCTCCAGGTGGGCCTCATGTTGTTGTGTTATTGGGGTGGGAGGTGGATACCTTGATCTTGGTTATGAGCTGGCTGTTCGACTCCCATTATATGATCAGTGTGTATGCAGTTGGTGATCTTGCGTTGTAGGGGCCGTTCTTTCTGTGCCACCATACTTTTGTCTGCCTTCCTTGCTTCCTCTTTCAGTTATTCTAATTATATATTCTAGTTAAATATTTATACTTTAATTAGCAAAAATAAATAAAATAAATAAATAAATACATAACTAAATAAATAAAGCTGAGCTTCCTGTCCCCTTTTCAAGTCTCAGTGTGGTTATTTCTTTATGGTGCTATGCTTTACCTTGCACTGGCAGGTGTAGGCATTCTCCATGTGATGGGACATTTATAATGCCTGTACTGTAGCTGTATGTGGCAATTTATTACTGAAGTAGCCTTTGGCCACTGACATTCATGTGCAGACAGCAGTAGTGTGGGGAGAAGGCAGCATGGAATACTTCTCTGATAGTCCTCCAGCAGTGCTCAGAATAGGGTTATGTTCACTGCTGGAAACAGAGCCAGGACACTTATAGCCTGTGTTTGGGGGGCAGCCGCAGCAAGAGGCTGGTGCTGATCCCAAAAAAACAGACAGATTTAAAATAAATCAATATGTATATCAGGATACTTGTTAGAACTAAGCTACATACCTCCCAACATCAGATCATACTTACCTACCTTTGAAAAAGCATTTCAGGGAGATTGTGAAAGTAACCCCTATCAGCGCGGGCGCGAACTGCTACATCTGAGAGGCCTGTCATGAAAATAACTTACATCCAAATGTAAATGAGCCCCAAAGTTAGTAAGATCTACTTGTTGAAGAAAAGACACTGATATTTTTCAGGATTTTTTTTGTGTATTGTGTTTTACAAGAGGTTCCATATACTGTAAGTGGCCACAAGAAACATTTACAAAGCATGTAGCCATAGGGATCATTGTGCCTTAAAACCAATACAGGGAAATGGCACTGATGATACCATTTGAATGTATGTATCTCTGATTTTTCTTTTTTTCAGGGAGATTGAGGGACTATTCAGGGAGTGAGGGAGATTGCTACTATTTCAGGGAGTCTCCTGCAGAATGAGGGAGGGTAGGCAACTATGCATCAGATGGCTTTAAAGAGGCATTTCTTCGTGCAGCGTCTATGAAAAAGGGGGCATGGTTTTGTGGGAGTGCCGCGATCGCGATTCACGCCTCCCTGTTTCATCAGTGTGGTGGCATGCCCAGCGCTCTGTGAGTTGCTGGCATGCCCCCCAGTCCCTCTGTCTTCCATGCACACTGCTCTGCTCAGCGAGTAACAGTAGCTCCCAACTGCCCACACCACTGCGGACCACTGCGGAACACTGCGGCCCACGGGTGGGACAGTGGGATAGTCCCAAAAAATCGGAACTGTCCAGTGAAAATTGGGACATTTGGGAGGTATGAAACTATGGTATGATCTACAGATTTTCTAAAGAGGTCAGTACACTGCTAATGATTCAAGTATTAAGGGGGAAGGGGGGGGGAGACTTCAAAAGAGGAACGGCAATGTTTGTGATACATTAGGTCATATTGGTTCACACCAACCCTATAATCTGTACACTTCAGTCTGTATCCATCATGTTAAAATTCTACAAATGATTGCCTGTTTCCTAAACTGTAATCTAGCTTTTTTTACACTAGTAAATCATGTTCTGCCCTTTGCATTTTCAGGCCAGTAATATCCCTGTATTGCTACCAGGGAGAGTTATAAACTGTCTTTACTGCAGATTGGTGCCACATTGCCTAAGATTTGTACTGGATTTATTAAAGCCTAGAATCTAAGGTACGTTCTGGATTTATTAAAGGATAGAACCCTTTACTTGAGCTTTAACTTTGCATACAGTGTGTGGCAAACAATTACATAATGTGAGATGGTTCTAGACATTCTTATTGCAGTCTCTAGGTAATAAAGAGTAAGTGTGTCCAGTCTCTGGGCAGTTCAGGGTCAGCTGGCTGCTTTCTGCGTCCTTGGGCATCACGTTTCGGTTTTCCTATGTTTTCTGACTGTGAATATAAAGAGTCCATAAAATTCAAGATCACGTCGGAGCACGTCTTGGATTTTACAGCCAGGTTATGTATAGTGGAGATATATTTGTACTGACAGCTTTACCTACTCCACTGGAATACCATATACACAGCACACTGGGACAGTAAGCACAGCAACATAATGACTACATGGCAGCTGCTCGGAGATAAAGGAAGGACACGGCACTAGTATACATCACACGGCACACCAGTGGGAACTGCTGAAAATGATCATTTCAGTGGAATTGTGTGGACTTTACCCACTCAGGGGTATGTAATGAAGCTCATTAAATAGTTAAACCCCTACTTCATTAAAATACCAAATAGGTGTAAAACATATTAGTCTCATAGCAATTGTCCCAGTAGCATCCTGATGACTATTATAAATATTAGCCTTTATTTCATAGAGGGAATCATGATTAGAGTTGTGTGAACTGCACCATCATTTTTCTTGATAGTCACATTAGGGATGGCCATCGACGATTTGAAATCATCGATGATCAATAACCAATGTTAACTACTTTTACCATTGCTGGGGGTTCCCAGATGGTTTCCCGCCATCGATTATACGGAGCTACCAAATTTTTTATTTTTTTTTACTTTAAGGTGTCAGCAGCACTGCCTGCCGCCACACTATGCCCCACACTGGGAACGAAAAGGTGGTCTCAGCACAGGCCACCCCTTGTGTCCATTACTGTATTCCCGGCGCTGGGAACCAACACACTGTCCCAGCACCGGGACTCACTTCCACACTAGCATACATTTACCACTGGGGCTTGCTGTACTTGTATTAAGGGGGTATCCAATTAGCAGCGATGCTGATTTGGCCTGTTATCCCGATTAATGACCGATGGTCATTATCATGGTATCCAATTAGGTGCCCCGATAAGTGCCGCATCAGGGTTAATTGGATAGCCCCCAGCGATACAATTACTCATGGTCACTGACCACAGGTAATTGGATATCCCCTAAGTCGCAAACCTGTGTAAAAAAGTTCTGATACAAAATCCGTGGCTATTCCTCCCTCCACATTCCATTATAGTTAATCTGCTACTTTGTACCTGGGTTAAACTAATTACTTTGTGTATAAGTCGTAACCTATTGTCTTTGTATACAGCTATGATGCAATTAAGATGCAGTATTTAGCGAAATACTCACTACGTTACCCGCGCCGGAGCACCTCAGTCGCTCCAGGCATCTAGCACCAAATGACGTAAATACGCTTAGTGCATTGTTTGTTCTGTAGTTGTATTACACTCTGTAACGCAATGTAATATTGCGCCTTTAAAAGGTTTATGTTGAGTGGTGAGCAATATGAACAATGTCTGTAAAAGCAGAACTAATAGGGAGCAGTAAAGGCCCATGTTCACAGCGGAGCACTGGCATTATGTTGTTTTTCCTGCATTAGAATGTTGGGTACAAATCTCTTGTCATATTATTAGTGTGTAATTTTCTTGGTTGTGAGGTCTCTGGTCTCCTGTCATAACAGGATGAGGATGAACACGGATCACTGGGACACTAAATAAGCAAGTTCAAGAATTTGACAGGCAGCCTGTTAAAAATAAAAATATATACATGCAAAGAACTCATGCAAATGTGGACGGCTCTCTGCTGAGTCCTGCAATTACCTGGGAATGGAAATCAGAGCGTATGAAAAGGCCGGGGCGCTGGAGAGATAGAGGTGAGGCTGTGTGAGATAAGTGACAGAAGATCAGCCAGGAGAGGTGGAAAGAGTGGTTAAATGGCTCACAGGAAACTTTTTTTTTATGTAGTGGCAAGTTTATAGTAGCGTGCTAGACAATACAGGTCATTATGTGACTGACAGATAATTAGACAACTGACTCTATACCAAGGAACTGGGGCACCGGTTTTAGATTTACAATTATGGATGGCAATATCAGGAAACTTGTATTTAAATCATAAAATGAAGGAGGTACTGTTTACGACAATGGTAACAATATACTATAGTTCACATATACATATAAACTTTATACTATTAAGCAGATGTTTATTTAGGGAGATTTTTAACCTATGAGTTTATGTTTACTGGCTTGTTATTGTATGATAATGTGTCAGAAAGTAGTAATTGTCTTAGGTGGGCACAAACAACTGCAGCCTACTAGGTGAAACCCCACATCTCAAGAGAAACGCAAATAAAGAAAAGGAATACTAAGTGGGGCAGATGTATTAACCTGGAGAAGGCATAAGGAAGTGATAAATCAGTGATAAGTGCAAGGTGATAAACGCACCAGCCAATCAGCTCCAATATGTAAATTAGCAGTTAGGAGCTGACTGGCTGTTGCATTTCTCACTTTGCAGTTATCACTGATTTATCACTTTCTTATGCCGTTTTCAGGTTAATACATCTGCCCCACTGTCCATTGGCACAGTCTTATACCAAATCAATAGCTGAAAATGAACCATCGATATTTCCGTCCTTCCGCTTTGTACAGTATGTATTGACAAATGTAACGCAGTCCTTAATCAGGGAAACACAATATTCAACTGACCATCTTCTACTTCAAAGGACCATTAGCTCGAGAATAATATACATAGGGGGTAATTCAGAGTTGATCGCAGCAGCAAATTTGTTAGCGGTTGGGCAAAATTATGGGGCTAATTCAGACCTGATCGCTGCTGTGTGTGTTCGCACAGCAGCGATCAGGTGTGAACTGCTCATGTGCCGGCGTCGCAGTGCGCCGGCGCATGCCAGACAGCCGAGGGTGCATGCCAGACAGCCGAGGGCTGTCTTAGCCCTGCAATCGCCTCTGCCTGATTGACAGGCAGAGGCGGTCGCTGGGCGGGCCGGCGGCATTTGGCCGCCATTTAGGGGGCGCGATCCGAGAAACGCAGGTGTTCCCGGATGTCACACACAGCAGCTGCAACCCGAGCAGCAACGAGTAGCTCCCTGCCAGCATGCAGGAGCTGCGCTGGTGAGGAGCTACTCTACCAGTACAAAAGCATTGCCGCCATGCGATGCTTTTGTACTTGTGCAACGGGGTAGGGCCTGACATGCGGGGCGGACTAGCCCTGTGCTGGGCGTCCCCCCGCACGTCAGGGAAGCTGATCGAGATGTGCTAAATTTAGCACATCTACGATCAGGTCTGAATGACCCCCCCATGTGCAATGCAGGGGGGGGGGGCAGATATAACATGTGCAGAGAGAGTTAGATTTGGGTGGGTTATTTTGTTTCTGTGCACGGTAAATACTGGCTGCTTTTTTTTTATAATGCAATTTAGATTTCTGTTTGAACATACCCCACCCAAATCTAACTCTCTCTGCACGTGTTATATCTAGCCCCCTGCAGTGCACATGGTTTTGCCCAGCTGCTAACAAATTTGCTACTGCGATCAACTCTGAATTAGGCCCATATATCCAAAGGAAAATAAATAAATAATAAAGTGTAGTATTATAATTGTAATAGTTACACACAAAACAAGAGCAAAAATGCAAAAATATTGAAACTTTTCCTTAAAACAAAAATAGGGAACAAATTACCAGCTGTTTAATAAAGAACTGGCAACAGTCAGCGTTTCTGCATTTGGCCATGAATAAGTGCCCAGTAGTGGGTTGAAATGTGTTGGCGTGCAGGTTGGGAATCTAAGAGGTGGTGGTGTAGGATGACTCACGGAGGTCTGAGGCGGAGCCAGGAGGTGCCTGGGATCTCTACGGAGTACACACTATGCCCTAAATAACTGACTTCTATCAGTTCTTAAATGAACAGCTGGTAATTTGCCCTTTAAGAACTGACTGTTTTCATCTTAGATGTACACAAACCATTGGGGCTGTGTACATCTCTGAATTAGTCCCTTAGGGTCTGATTTGTCAACAAGTTTTATCATAAGCAACAAGTTTTAAAACTCATTGTCTATGATAAATGAAAATAGTTTAGGGGCATCCACATTAGCTATGTGTGACTGTGACAATGCTGATACTGTACTTGTAGAGAAGCCTCCTTCCACTATTTCTGCACCGTCTGCAAACATGGGGATGAGCAGTACAAGTAAAGATTGTAGTGACATAATAGACATAATAGAAATTGAGGATGCTAGTGTAGAAATGCAACAACATGATGGGGATATTTGTGTACTGTCTGACACTAACGAGGATATTGATGATGATGCTCATCATCATCATCATCATCATCAACATCACAGTCACTGCGGATGGACTTTTTGAACTTTCTGTAATAGGCAAGTGGTCATTTTTTTCAGCCCCAGGCCCATGTGTCCCTTAATCCCGCTTTGGCAAAAGTCCTATACCTGGTGCAAGAGATTAGTCAGATATCAGGTCTATCTCTTTATTGGCTCAACTCTGAATAGACCATAATTTTAACAGTTGCTGCCCAGTTCCACCTACTCAGCCGCAAATGTAGTTGCCGCTGTGCGGGTGGAACTGGGCAGCATAAGATTGAGAGACACAGAGAGGCAGGGGGTGGTGAGAGGGTTGCTGAGAGACTCAGGGTGATGGGGGGAGGGTTGCTGAGAGACACAGAGTGATAGAATGATAGTGGAGTAGGGTTGCTGAGAGACACATAGTGAGGGGGGCAGGTTGAGAGACAGTGAAGGGTATGAGACTGAGAGACACAGAATGAAGGGGCAGACTGAAAGAGAGACACAGAGTGAGGGGGCAGGCTGAGAGACAGTGAAAGGTATGAGGCTGAGAGACAGAATGAAGGGGCAGGCTGAGAGACACAGAATGAAGGGGTGCAGGCTGAGACACAGAGTAAAAAGGCAGGCTGGGAGGCACAGAATGAAGGGGGCAGGCTGGAAAAAAAAAAGGGACTCTAGATGGTGTAATGTAAGGAGGTCTAGCTGGTGTACTGTGTGATGTAATTTGAACTACTGACACTACTGTGATTTGTATTGTGAATTGGTACTATTCTTTGACCACGCCCCTTTCCCATGAAGCCATGCCTCTACATTTTGGCATGCGCTTTCAGCACACTGTCCCTGTTTTAGATATAAGGGTGGTGGGGGGGGGAGTGTACCTATTCTCTTTCTGGCACAGGGCACCCCATACTGCACACCCTGCACCCATAATTATGCATACCTCTCCAGAGTCCCGCGTTGGCCAGCACTGCAGAACAGAAGGCTATCACTGGGGTAATGGCTGCTCCTATTTCGCCTGATATCATTGCGAAGCAGAAGGCAGCTACCGTAAGTGTTACTAAAATAAGAGCTGCCGAAGAAGGTGAACAAAAACTCACCCGTGGGTGGTGCCTGCTCAAAGTGCTCAGGCATTCTCCTTTTAGGCTTTTCTGCAGCATTAATACTTTTATTTTACTAATAAACTTTGTTGACAAAGCCACTTCCGGTTCCGGGTGCATGGAGTGAGGATCGCGCTCGCTCAGCTCCGCTCCTAGCCCGGCTCACCAAAACCCTTATCACGGCTTTACAGCCTCCACGAGCCAGTCCTGGTTCACGGCGCTACCCCCCTGACCACCAGCATGGACAAGTTTGTGTCCTCCTCGCAGCCGCAGTGGTCGTCTCAGCAGACGCTGCGGCAAGTGAAACGAGGCGCCGATTCCAACATGGCGCCGGACCACGAGGCAAACACTGTCTCCCCGGCCAGCAAGAAGTCTGCAGCGGAACTGGGATCAGATGCAGCACCACATCCCTCTAAAGCATCAGATGCTCCACTCACCTATAACGATCTGGTGGACGCAATTACATCCACGGTGGGCCCTCTTCTCACAAAAGCGGTGAGTGACATTACGGCCCAGGTGCAGCAGCTGACCGCGAGGGTGACGGGCAATGAAAACAGAATAGCCGCCATAGCCCATAACTTAGCTGATTTGCAATGCGAGGTTAAGCGTCTGGAAAAAGATAATTATGCTCTCATTAATCGTATGGAGGATATCGAAAATCGTTCGCGACGGAACAATGTGCGCTTGGTCGGGCTACCCGAATCCCTTAAAGGCCCTGAACTTGAAACTTTTGTTAAAACCACACTGCCACAACTCCTAGTCATACAGCAAGCTTGTAGAGACATGGTTATTGAAAGGGTACACCGGGTAGGCCCCCCTCCACATCCACATGACACTCGTCCACGAGTAACACTATTTAAATGCTTAAGCTACACCCATAAGCTTGAAATCTGGAAAGCCTCCAGGAAAATTCCTGTCATTAACTGGGAAGGGAAGAAGTTGCGTATCTTTCAAGACTTTTCAGCAGAACTATCAAAAGCGAGAAAAGCCTTCTCTCCCATATGCTCACAGCTCGTTGCCAACAAGCAAAAATTTGCCCTGATTTATCCAGCAAAACTCAGAATATTCTATAAAGATAGACACTATGACTTTCTTACTCCAGCTGACGCTGGTGATTTTTTGCAAGACACTAACCAGGAACATACGTCTGATATAACTGATCTACCCCCGCAGCAGGATGCACGCTGAGGACATTATGTTTCTCTTTTCTGTTCTCTGCATATTTTAACACTGTTACCTCATTAGGTCCGGAGTTCGAGACTATGTGGACTGGTTCATACACATATCCACGCCGTGGTGACCCGGGCCGGGTCGGAGCTTGCTCCGGGTATTAAGTTAGGAGTTTCTCCAAACTACCGTTACTGTCTTAATTCTTTTTGTTTGTATATCCAGAAGTCTAGTACTGAGACACGTACTATGTTTACTGCGCGAGGCGCACTTTCTCAGTTGGTACTTTATTTACACAATCTCATGTCTTCTCTATCCCTGTGTTCCCCTTCCCCCATGTGTCTTTCCCTCCCTGTACCCCATTCATATGAATCTTTTAATATAACGTATGTGTTTCAATATCCACTTGTCAGGTATAACCTAGCTTTGATTCCACCTCATCTTTCTTCGCTATGTCCACTCTACGCATAGGCTCTTTGAATGTAGGGGGTTTTAACTCCCCTGCGAAGCGAAGAAAGATTTTGGTTTACCTTAATGCAATGAAAATAAGTGTCATTTTTTTACAGGAGGCGCATCTAATCCCTTCGGAGATGGTGAAACTGCAGATGTTAGGGTGGAAACTAATAGACTTCTCATCGTACAACTCAAAAGCTAGGGGTGTTGCTCTTCTTATAAAAAGAAATATCTCATATACACATATTGCTTCTCAAAATGATTCGGAAGGTCGATACACGATTACAAGGTTATCACTTAATTCTAAGGTGTACACCTTTTGCAATGTATATGCTTCTCCTATCTACTCCAAAGAGTTTTTCTGTATTCTGATTGCGAAACTGACCCCATTTATGGATGAACCTATGGTGGTATGTGGTGACTTTAATTTAATCTCAGACATCTCTCTAGATAAAACATCACCACCTAAACCGCAGATTGCTCAAAATTTTTTTCCCAGGCTTGGTATACCACAACTAGCCGCTCAACTTTCCCTAATAGATGCTTGGAGATCCACTAATCCCACATCTAGAGAATATACGTGCCTTTCAGCAGCACACCAAACGTTCTCACGAATTGACTATATTTTAATTTCGCAATCCTTGTTCACAAAAATGTCCTCAGCTGTAATTGAACCTATATCTATTTCAGACCTTGCCCTTCTTAGATTAGACATCACAATATCAAATGAACAATCCTCCCACTTCTCCTGGCGCTTTCCAACCCACCTTCTCGCTTCTAAAGAATTTAAAACAATGTTAGTGGATAGCTGGAGAGATTTTGCAGTGAACAATAAAGACTATGCAATGACTAACCCCCCACTCTATTGGCAGACGGCTAAAACAGTTCTTAGAGGTAATATAGTGTCTTATGTATCTAGGTTGAACAAGGCATATGCAGCTACCTATTTAACCCTACAATCCTCCCTTACCAACACCTATTCAACATTCCAAAGAGTCCCTTCTCTAATGAACAAACATAATTACGTACAGGCAAAAACTCACTTTGATGAATTTCTCCACAAAAGAGGAAATAAATATCTCTATAGAGTTAATTACCGATATCATCGTTTTGGGAATAAGACAGGTAGCCTCCTTACTAATATTTTAAACGGCTCTAGGTCATCAGCAGCAGTGCACCCTCTCAGGAGAGGGGATGGAAGCCTTACCACTTCAAATAAACAAATAGTTGAGGAAATGTCCCTTTTTTATACCGACCTCTACTCTGCCCCTGCCTCCCCCCCATCTCCTACATCTGTACCTCTTGAAAATCAGGATTTCCCATGGTCCACCATACCTTTCCCCACCATCTCGGAGGAGATGAGTGCAGCATTAATTACACCGGTTACCCCCAAAGAGGTCTCACAAATAATATCATCCCTTAAGGCCACCAAAGCCCCTGGGCCAGATGGATTCGGAGGCAGCTTCTATAAGGCACTTCACTCAGAAATCTTGCCCACACTAGTAGACTCATTTAATCATATCCTAACATCCGAAACAATCCCACTGTATTTTAACAATGCTTATATCAAAATATTACCTAAACCTGGACGGGATCTATCTCTACCAGGTTCATATAGGCCAATTTCACTACTTAATTCTGACTACAAAATATTAACCAAACTCTTAGCCAATAGACTAAAAACTGTCCTCCCATCCATTATACATCTAGACCAGACTGGATTTATCCAGAATCGACACTCGGTTCTTAATGTTCGGAAGGTGATAGCAGCGATTCAAAAATTACAACATTCCACTGGAGACTCCCCCCCTGGCGTGGTGGTATCTTTGGACGCGGAGAAAGCCTTTGACCTGGTACAATGGCCCCATTTATTTGACTCCTTAACTAGATTTGGCTTTCCCCCTGTATTTGTCACTTATATCAAAATGTTATATAACAACTCAACCTCCCAAATCCTATGTAATGGTCATATTTCTACTTGCTTCCCCATTAACAAAGGTACCAGGCAAGGCTGCCCTCTCTCCCCTCTATTATTTGCCATTGCCATTGAACCCCTTGCCATAGCACTTCGCTACTCTCCTAAATTTAAAGGTATACGAATCTCCTCTCAGGAAATCAAGATTTCACTTTTCGCAGACGATATGCTGCTGTATGTCTCAGACCCCCTGCGCTCCCTTCCGCACATTCTGGATGTGATTTCGGATTTTGGAAAAATTTCTGGATACAAAATAAATGTGGACAAATCTGAAATTTTACCTATTGGCAATTACTCTTTAGATCTTCAGTCTTCTGTTGTATTCTCGAAATTTCGGATTCACCTTGTATCAAATACTTGGGTATTCATATCCCCAATAAGCTAGATAAAATATATAGTCTAAATTTCACCCCCTTGATTCGTAGGGTTACATCCCTTCTGCATACCTGGACATCCCTACCTCTTTCCCTATTGGGCAGAACTGCTGCAGTCAAATCAATAATTTTCCCAAAACTGTTTTATGCTATTCAAATGCTGCCTATTGCCTTGTCCAACAGAGATATACTACTAATAAAATCAGCTATATCCTCCTTCCTATGGAAGGGGAAACGGCCCCGCCTGGCCTATAATAAATTGACTCCGCCAAAACTCAATGGAGGTCTGGGTATACCTGATTTTAAAGCTTACACTTTAGCTGTATTTTTCAGATATGCCAGTGACTGGCTACTGTCACAATCTACTTACACTGACAACTCTTTAGATCTGGCTGTCTTCCACCCCTTCTCTCCGGCAGCCCTGCTTCATCTTAAAGCGTCCGACATACCTAAAGATGTATACACAAATATTTTGTTTAAAGACACACACTTCTGCTGGATCATCATACATAAAAAATTTGGAGAGAACTTTAAATATACTCCCTATCTTACCATCTGGGGTAACCCGGGTTTTTCCCCTTCAATTTATAACCCCACGTATCAGGAGTGGAAAAATAAGGGCATTCTTCTTGTGAACAAGGTTTTCGACCCTGGGGGCACTAAGCCCTTCCCATCATTTCATGATTTACAACAGTCATTCACAATTCCTAACAGGCATTTTTATTTCTACTTGCAACTCAGGCATTATATACAGTCTCTCCCCCTACCTACCACATCCCCAGAAGCCATGAATATACTTCGTAAGACTTTACAAGCTAATGGGAATAGAGCATATAAGATTAAACATTTATATGTCCCCCTAACAGATGGGAGACTCTCGACTACTCAATACTCCGACATTGTCCTATCAACTTGGAGAGCAGATATCACACCATGGGTGTTTGAATCGGATCAAATCCTTGACACATACACTAAATCATACAAGATCCTCAGATCCGCTTATTTGCAAGAAGTACATTTTCGTTTCTTACACAGAGTGTATATATCTCCTGCACAACGTAAATATATGTCATCCACTGAATCAGGATCCTGTGTTAAATGCGGGATGGAAAATGCTAAGTTTCTCCACTGTTTCTGGGGTTGTTCAAAAATATACAGGTTCTGGAATAAAACCCTTCAATACTTACAGCCTGTTGTCGGTATGCGGTTGCTGGCGGATCCAATGGCTTGCCTACTATTTAATTTCAAAGCCTGGAACTTGGGCAGAGACTCTGGGAAAATCATACCTTTCCTTGTGATAGTGTTAACCCTAGCTAAGAAGCTTATATTAATTCACTGGGTGAAAAAAACAGCCCCCACCATTCAAGAACTCAAAAATAGAATATTTCAAATACTTTATTTTGATATTAGATCCATCCTTCTAAATGATGACATTTCGCAGTCATACTTCCATAAAAAATGGGATTTATTTATATCTTCCCTGGACACACAGTCTCGAAGCTTAATTACCCAATATCTCGGTTCTCAACATACGTACAGAGCGGTGGGCATGCTTTTGATCCCGCCGGCAACCATTTTATAATTATATTGATCCATGATCAAAATGTTTTACTGTTCAGGGAAAATGCATTATCCATTGGTGTCCTGCACCTTGGAATATACATGCTTCATATTAAGCCTTTACCTAAGCAACAATGGGTTAACTGGCTATGACTAGCTCAACGTACAACTTAGGATGCAGATAACACTATACGACTTACTCCAGTCTGGTATAATAATTCCTCCCCCCCCCCCCCCCCTTGTGTCTGTCCTGTTTGTGTATTTTTCCACTCTTTTCTATACTTCGATATGTTTTCATTGTATTTGTTTGTAAAATTTTGTGACACAAAGGATACGTGTAGTATCTTTGAAATGTATATCGGGTAAACCTTTGAAAATCCAATAAAACGTTATTTGAAGAAAAAAAAAAACTTTGTTGACAAAGAACAAAACAAACAGAAAGGACTCCAGGAAGGAGGAACACATTACTACACTCACCATGATGCAGATGACGGCAGCCAGGGGGATGCATTGCTGCGCAGGAGAAGACAGGAGACTGTGGGCAGGATGCGGTAAAGCCCCTGTTTTCGGGGGGCTTTACCGCATTTTCAAATGTTCTAATACCCCGTCGCCGGGTTTATGCCGCAGAGGGTGATACCCTAAAGAAGCCTATGGGCTTCTTACCGCCGCCGCCGCTTCCCGCTGCCGCCACCCCCTCCTCTTTCTCCCCCACAGCACAGCCTTGACTCCTTCCAGCTGCAGGGGGAAGGAGGAGGAGCACAGGGACTCCCAGCACACGTCACCTCCTGCTGCTGGGAGGAGACGGAGGCCGGCACAAACCCTCTATGTGGGAGTATCACTGATCGCAGGGCACCCCGGGCATCGCATTGCGATACTAATCGCATATGGTAGTACATATGCGATTAGCATCATTAAGATGACTAGCGAAGACCCGCGATCAGTGATAGTACATTCCGCTCTGTAAGTACTTAAACAGCTTGATAACATCTAAAACACCTAGCGCTGCCATACAAGCCTATGGTTCCACCAGTAACATGGAGCTAGCTATCGCAAGCAGCAGTACAGCAGAGAAAATCCAATAGTGCATATCGAGAAGCGGTATGTACATGGATTTTCTCTGCCTTTAGCAATTTATAGCTTTAACTCCTGTCAGTACATAGAACCCATAGTTGGAACAATTTTATGAAGTGAATCATTATTTAGTGACTAAGGGGTCTATTTACTAAGCCTTGGATGGAGATAAAGTCACTGGAGATAAAGTAGCAGCCAATCGGCTCCTAACTGCTATGCCACAGGCTGTGTTTGAAAAATGACAGTTAGGAGCCAATCGGCTGGTACTTTATCTCCAGTGACTTTATCTTCATTCAAGGTTTAGTAAATAGACCCCTAAGGGGCTAATTTATCACCATTCTCATCTGAGATGTCATGTGATAAAATTGCCCAAACTCGCAATGCGATTATTGTATACGTCACATGGATGTATCAATAATTCCGTGCAGGGACAGAACTTGCAAGAAAGCTCTGTCCCTGCGAATGCCCTTGGGTGCATATTATTTGCAAAAAATACCCAGAGTCCCTGCTGCGCATGCGCTGCCACCATCGCTACTGCCGCCGCTACTGCAGCTGCTACTGACGCTGCTACTGCCACCACCTGGTACCCTCTGCCCCCCCCTGTTGCGACTACCACCCCCCTCCCCCCACACTGAGACCCCACCCCCCATACCAGTCCCAGTAGCAGTTGATCGGTGCCCATGGAGGGCTGCCGGGCATCTGATCCTGTGCGCTGCTGTGACCCCCCCCCCCCCCCGGTGCTGTAAAGTGAACTGCCGTTTTGCAGCATCACTTTACTACACCGCAGGTCACAGCAGCGCACAAGGTATCATTCTAGGGTATCTTTTTAATAGAATCTTTTATTGTCTGGTATTATAAATGTATGTATTGTATTATGTATTCTAAATTGTATGTATGGTGTTATGTATGTGAGTACTAGGTGTAGCAGCAGATCGAAGTTAAATTCCGGGTATATGGTTGTATACCTGGCCAGTAAAGTTGATTCTGATTCTGAGGAGGACTGATGACTGGCAGCCCTCACCGGAGCTTCGACTGATATGTTTTTTTTTTTTTAGAAACTTTTTTTTTTTTACCTGTGATCAGCTTGTGATCCATTGGACACACATAGCTGATTACCAGAGTTGGGTCACTGCACAGCTTTCTCTGCTGGGGGGACAGAGAAAGCTGTTCAGAAATAGGGATATCGCAATGATCCCTGAAGCTGGCTTAATTATCACAGGGCGTTTTTTTTTACATTTTGCCCAGATCACTTATAAGTATGGGGAATGCTATCTAATTCTTAAAAAGAAGCCTTTTTATAAATGTGAGTGAAACTAAAATAATGTGAAAAAATGTGTGAAAACACCCTTTTGTTAATAAATAGGCCTCTAAAAGTGGTAATTTTATGGCTTATGAAACATGTTTTCACTGGTGTCAGATGGTTCATACCTAGGTTGGTGTGGCATTTTTTTTATTTATTTGCTTTTGTAAAATTGCATAGAGTCTCTCTATGTTGCATGTTTTCATATGATATCGTTATTGTGGTTTGTGGAATTGAGAGCTGCTCCTTCATTTATGGGCAGGTTACCAATGCATGCACAGTAGCTGACCTTTTGCAGGGCATGGATTTGAGCTACATAGAACTACAGTGTGGGCATTGTTTCATGGCATGTCTTGTGATGAGATTTTTCTGTACTGAGCTTGAATGCTAATTTATTTAATATTTTTTTCCCGTAGGGTAAATTCTCATCGTCATAATTTGTCACCATTGCCTTCTGCGGTTTGGATCTGGCATGCAAAGTACAGCTCAGAGGCTTCTACTTTATAGTGCAAATTCAGGGTTGGATCCTGGTTTCTGATAGCTGAGGGGTTACACGGAGCTGGAATTTGAGAAAATACAGACATTCAGTGCACAGATAGGCAACCCAGAATCTGTTGCTGGTAATCATGGGTTGTGCTAAGGCCAAAGAGAGGAGCAAATTCAAAGAAAACGGAGACAGCGTGCAGGTTAAAGCCAGTAGGTAAAGTTCAGGAAGTCAAACAGCAAAAGCAGATTACAGTAACAGCTAGATACAGGTGCCAAAGTCCTGTTGTTTTCAGGCCGTATCTATCCTCAGGCTGGAGGGATTGGTTGTAGCCAGGAAATGGGTGGAGAGTTGGTACACACTTGATGATATTTTGGACAATTTGTCATTTTGAGACAAATTGAAATGACAAATTGCCCATATCATATAATGTGTACTCACTATTGGACGCTCCCGTGCGTCGTTCATCACAGCTTCAGACCTGCCTGCAGTGCAGGCTGATATGACGATATTGTTTGCTGCACCATGCAGTGTAATGAAGGATGGAACATTTCATCGTTCATTGCATTGGCTAGTGTGTACCAGCAATCTTGCATGGTCTTGAGCGAAGGTAAAATCTCCCTGACCATCGGCAAGATTGCCAGTCGTCTAGTGTGTACCCAGCTTTTCTGATCATAACAAACAGCAACTGCTATGGCTGTCTTGCTACAATCCGTTCTGTAAGAGCAAATACCTGTAGAGCCTGTTTATTGTTTTTTCTTTCAAGATTGTGAGAAAATCCTTTTTTCTCCATGCTCATTTTATGGACTCAATCCATTTAGGTGCAAATGCGAGTTTGTTTAATGAAACTCAGACTTCACATGAATGTGCATATATCCGAGAAAAGTGAGATCCAATTAGAAATGCCTATTCGCGGTACTTGCGGCAAGGAGGTGCAAATTTTCAGCAAAATGTGACCTGTGAGAAGTACATGAAAAAGTGGGAAGACTTTCCAGGACCCCAAAAAAGTGACAAATTTGTTACCAGAATCAAATAGAACTCTCTTAGTGGGCATAAGGAAAGTACTGCATGCTCCTAAAAGGTGTCAAATGACTGATATGCACATTTTTTTAAGGTAAACTAATTATGTAAAGGAAACAAATATCTTTTAATTAAAGCAATTCAATGAAAAATTAACATAAAGTAGACAAAATGTGATTTTTTGGGGATAATTTGAGGCGACTTTTTAAAAAAATGTAAGAATGTAAAAATGTAATTCATCTGGGGGTCGAGCTTTTAGTCATGCGGCTCCGACTCTATGGAACTCACTTCCCCGCACAGTGCGAGAGGCCCCAACTATAGAATCCTTCAAAAGTAGACTCAAGACTTTCCTGTTTACTCAAGCATTCGCATAATGTCCCTTTAGTATCTACATGCTTCTGTATTTTATGAAAAGCTGTTCTGTACTTCATTATTTTCTGTACTCTATTAGGCTATGTATCAACAAAGCGCCTTGAGTCCTATTGGAGAAAGAGCGCTACATAAATAAAATTATTATTATTTTTATTATTATTATTAAGAAATAATACAAAGCTATTTTTTTATTGAAATAAATACTTTAATTTAATTTAGGGGAAAAATATTGATTTTGGGGTATATTTGTTTCACCTTGATACTGATGCTCTGTATCATTTTTGGCCTAGTTGAACACTTCCAAATGCTTATTTAGTCATTAGGGGGTTGTTCAAGGGGTTCTGAAGCAAATCCCGACATTTTTACCTTCAAATAAACATTTTCCCTACGTTTTAACAGCCTCAGATGGTTACACACAAAATAAAGCAAATTTCCTGTGAATAACCAATGCGAGATTGGAATTGAATTGCAAATACAATTTGCAGTGTGAATTTGCCATGAGAACGACTTGCAGGACCCAACTCGCACCTAATTGGATTGAAAACTATATGTATGGTCTGTAAACAACATTTTTGGAGTGAGGCACAGGATCAAATGTAGTGCCCAGCATCTGTTAAATACCAATGTGGAAAGTAAGCAAAAATGTATATATAAAGAATGGTGATGTTTGTATGGTGGTGGAAACATGGTATTCTGGACTGTGGTTCAGTGCTGGGTCATATTAAGATAGGTGTACTCAGCTGATTTTAATCTGCCTTGGGGACTTGATCAGAGAGTTACAAAATAGTTTGATATAAACCTATGTGTAACCAGAGGCCGGTTGCATGTAACTGATGTCACAGTTCCCAGCAGTGGCGGAACTTGCGAGTGGTGGGCCCAGGTGCAAAAATATGATTTGGGCCCCCTTCTCCACCCCGCTCCAAGTTCACAATATGTTGCATGTTAATGAGTGACAGGGAGAGGCAGAGGGTGGCAGCAGAAGGCAGTTGATGGCAGGGAGAGATGGTGGGTGACTGGGAGGCAGTGGGTGACAGGGGTACAACCAAATTATCTTGCGCGGTGCGCAGAACAGGGAGCATGTATTGTGGTGGGGGCAGGAAAACAGTGGCCACTGCTCTGTCTGTGACAGGCTCCACCGCTCACTGTGCTCTTCTCAGTTTAGCCTCCGGTTAGGCAGACTCTAACAGTGCCAGTTACACCTGTTGTGGCTGCCTTTGACAGAAAGCAGTGACTCAGAAATAATGTACAGCTGTGTGTTAATTAGAGGCAGTAGGTGGCTGTGATCATCAGTACTGATAGGTGGCAGGACTCCTTTATCAGTCCGGCACACACAAGGTCTGCCTAACCTACCTAAGGTAAGGGGCAGGTCCCTTAGGCAGTGGGCCCCACCCTGCTCTCTGCACTGGGCCAATAATCCAACATTGCTCAAATTGTCCTGTAGGGGGGCCAGTGGATAACTCATTGCTGGTCTGGGCAGCAATGGGCCCCTTAATCATCAGGGCCCTGATGCAATGCACCTGCTGCACCAATGATAGGTCCGCCCCTGGTTCCCAGGTATGAATAATTGTCCTCTGTGGTCCCTGAAGTTGTATTGTAATGATGATCTATGATAACCTCTTAGAAGTAAATGTAATGAATTGTGATTCGTCAAAACTGGCATTTTTATGTCATTTTAGCTGCAAATTTAAATTCTGGACTATATTAAAGGCAAAATACTATATTTGGAGCTTTAAATCCCGCTGCAAAAATTAGTGATAAAAAAACAGCGATTTTGCATAATTGCAGACCGCTACGATTCCCCATTGGGCTAACTGCTGTACTGTACACTACTTATCTGGCATGCGTCTTAATGATATGATTTATATTATACCTGTGTGTGGGCACTTACAGCTTCAGGGACCCTCTATTTTTCTTTGCTCTGTTATTGCATATTTATTATTGTATTGCATATGAACATTATGTTTTCCTGTTTGTGTTTTAATTACATTCAATTAAAGTAATACAATGGCTGTGGATAATCCATGCCAACACTGCACAGTGGGTGTCTATAGCCCGTTATATGACGGTGATGCAAGAATATTTGACTTTACCCACATCCTGCACTTACTGTGCATCATCACATTCTACAGCTAGAATAGCAGATAATAGTTAAATGTACACAGCGTTCCCAAAGGTGCCGTACAAATGCTGTATGTTCCTAGACATTCTCCACAATGATTGCCATCCTTCTTTCTTCCATGCAGAAAATAAAAAAATCATTAAATACTTTATTGTGCCAAATATGTTATGTTTGCTTTTGTGCTCCGCAGAAAGCAAATCCCATTCTTATATTAAACTGCTCATGTAGCTGATTATGGTGGAATTCCCTTTGTTTTGCTTCTAATCATTGTATAATTCTGTGTCTTGTGCGCAATTACACCAATTACCTGGGAATTCTTTCTCACTCCAGACCATTCTTTATTGACTGATAGCAGCAGCCACAGTATAAAGACATCGCTAAGTCAGCCGTGGGGTATTTAGGAAGGAGGGGAAGCAGTCAGGGTAATGCATTACATGACCACAGTAATTCACAGCTTTAGCTTTTATCTAAATTGAACCTTTTCAGTTCTTTAGATACATTTTTCCTGTGGAAATGCCAGTCCAAGCTGCAAGGAAGAAAAACCGTGGGAACGTCAAGCCCCCACTGGGTTAATGTTGGCTAATGTCGGTCTCTGCATCCAATCTGAGCCCCATCGTGTTGAGCCATCCGCAGCTGAGGCTATAATCCCAAAAATCTCTCTCTCCATTTCCAAAATTGGTATGTTGGATCCAACGAAGTCATTTGTGAATCAGTCCATGCTCATCACACAGCTGGCAAGTACACCTCAAGCCGGGGTCATTTTTTTAGGTAGTTGAATACAGAATGAAATTAAACCTGCTGTCATCCTCACCTTATAATACAGCATTGCACTTTAATACATGTTATAGCTCCCTCTCACTACTGTAATTCAGATATATGTATGCAGCCACCTTTAGAGCCAAAGCCATTACACACTTTGTGCTGTAAGATGACATCAGCTGAGTGACTGGCCCTTTGTAGTTCGCATATGTGCTTTCCTTTTCTTTCCCTTAGTACATCTTCATGGCCTGTTTATAGGGGTGGTCTTCTGTATACCGGCGGTCGGGCTCCCGGCGCTCAGTATACCGACGCCGGGAGCCCGACAGCTGGCATACCGACACTTATTTTCCCTCGTGGGGGTCTACGACCCCCATAGAGGGAGAATAAAATAGTGTGGCGCGCGTAGCGCGCCACCGTGCCCGTAGCGTGGTGAGCGCAGCGAGCCCGCAAGGGGCTCATTTGCGCTCGCCACACTGTCGGTAAGCCGGCGGTCGGGCTCCCGGCGCCGGTAAGCTGGTCGCCGGGAGCCCGACTGCCGGCCAGCCGTAGTGAACCCGTTTATAGTATTGCTGCTGGACACTTTATACTAGGCATGTATAATCTGACTCCATTAAGTGTAATCTCTAGTGGTTAATGCTACATTTATCCATCCAGTGTTTTAGGATTGTCAGCATGCACAATGCTAGTGATTACATCTGGTTGTTGTTATTATTGGTTCCATCCACTACAGTCATGAGCCAGGAACTTAAGGGGGTACACACGGAGAGATCCGTGTTTCATATCTAAGCAATCTGACTAGATTGCTTAGATTTTAAGCACGGATCTGTCGTGTGTATGCCCCCCAGCAATAGTGATGCGCGGCCCTGCCGGTGCTAGATTGAGCCTGCATGCATAAGTATAAAGAGGCACATACCGTATAGCCACCCAATCTATGGCAGAATGCACCTTTTGGTCTTTAAAAAATAAATAATTCAGAAGGCATATTATTATATTATTTGGCAAAAGTGTCCGATATTGTGCTCTGCTGCAATCTATTGCATATTCGCACAGTAAATAAACCACTGCCCCCAGATTATGCAGTAAACAGGTAGCCGGCCGAAGTTTTGTTACCAACAACTGACTATGGGGGTAATTCTGAGTTGATCGCAGCATCAAATGTGTTAGCAGTTGGGCAATACCATGTGCACTGCAGGAGGGGCAGATATAACATGTGCAGAGAGAGTTAGATTTGGGTGGGGTGTGTTCAAACTGAAATCTAAATTGCAGTGTAAATATAAAGCAGCCAGTATTTACCCTGCACAGAAACTAAATAACCCACCCAAATCTAACTCTCTCTGCACATGTTATATCTGCCCCCCCTGCAGTGCACATGGTTTTGCCCAACTGCTAAAAAATTTCCTGCTGCGATCAACTTGGAATTACCCCCTATGTGAGCACAGAAAGTGGAAGGCAAGCAGGAAAGCAGATTATGGCTAAGCTTATTGCCAACTATTTCAGTTGTAAGTATTGAAAAAAATATAATTAAAACATCAGTTTTCATGTATAAAACAGTGTAAAGAGAGAGCTTCCCCTTTAATAAGTGTGCATGTGATACATTTGACCCAAAAGGAAGCCAGGAGGAAATTCTGTAAGATTTTGCTGGGAATTTTAATGGGGATTTGAGGTTCGATTTTCCAATGGATTTCATAAATTCAACTCAAAATCCCTTCCAAACATGAATTAACATCGAATTTGATTTTAAAATTGAATGCAAAATCGATTATTAGTAAATGTGGGATTTTTGCAGGAATTTAGAAAATCAAATAGAATTGATTTCAGTTGATTGTGTAGAGTCATAAAAATGATCTCAAACTCGAACTTTAATAAATATACCCCCTGGACACACGCTATATCCTCGTATATCTTCTTCTGTTAGAAATTTGTCTAACCCATTTTTAAATGCATTGACTGAGTACGCCATTACAACCTTCTCTGGCAGTGTATTCCATATTCGTATTGCCCTTACAGTGAAGAATCCCTTCCCGCGCTGAGTACGCAATTTCCTCTCCTCAAGCCTTAGCGGGTGTCTGCGCATGTTGTGTAGAGGTCTCTTAGTAAACAACTCACATGATAGTTCCGCATATTGCCCCTTTATATATTTGTAAATATTAATCATATCTCCTCTTAGTCATCTCATTCCTAGTGTAAACATATCTAACCTAGAAAGCCTCTCCTCATGGTCCAGTGTCTTCAACTCCTTAATCAATTTGGTAGCTCGCCTTTACAAGTTTTAATACAGTATGTCTCTTTTATAGTGTGGTGCCCATAACTGTACACAATACTCAAGATGCGACCGTATCAATGATTTGTACAGTGGCAGGATTAAGCTCTCATCCCTTGTCTCAATTCCCCTTTTAATGCATGCTAACACCTTATTTGCCTTTGTTGCTGCACTTTGACATTGTGTGTTGCTGCTAAATCTACTATCAATGAACACCTCCAAATCCTTTTCTAATACCGTTTCCCCTATTTCTCCCCCATTTAATTGGTAGGTTGCATGTTTATTCTTTGTCCCAAAGTGCATAACTTTACATTTTTCCACATTAAACCTCATACACCATTTAATTGCCCAAACTTCCAGTTTAAATAAATTGCTCTGAAGAGACTCCACATCCACAGCTGACTTCATTACCCTACATATATTAGTATCGTCTGCACAAAGTGACACTGTGCTTTCTAGTCCATCTCCTAAATCATTAATAAATATATTAAACAATAGTGGCCCCAGCACAGAACCCTGCGGTTTTCCACTACTTACCTTATACCAGATGGAAAACATCCCATTAATCACCACTTGCTGTTCCCTATTATCAAGCTAATTACTCACCCATGTACAAATAGTGTCTCCTATACCGAGCTCCCTTAATTTGAAAGTCAGCATCCTGTGAGCTTTTGCAAAATCTAGATAAACCACATCAACTGCGTTACCCTGGTCGAGATTGTCACTTACTATCTCATAGAAGCTAATCAAACTAGTTTGGCATGAGGCTGAGGCTGGAGAGGAGAGACGCTGAGAGACACGTGACCCGGAACCGGTAGGGACATGAGCCGGTTGCCGGGCGCCGGGGGGACGATCAGGACGCGTTCGTGCAGGCCGGAGTAGCACCACAGCAAAGAGCCGATCGGGCTCTCGCTCTGAACCCGGGGGCCAAGTGGAGCAGGCAGCAGGGGCCAAGCGGAGCAGGGAGCAAGAGATTGTGCTGCTACTGCTCCGTGTGTTTGTGAGCCAGGGACAAACAGGAGCAGGAGAGTGTGCTGCTCCGTGGGTGTGTGTGTGTGAGTGTGAACAGAGAGTGTGCTGCTCTGAGGGTGAGTGTAATCTGGGGACTGAGTGTGAGTGTGAGCCGGGGACTGAGCAGAACAGGCTGCAGGGGAGGGTGATGTTGTGAGGGTGTTACAGGTTAGAGTGCAGCTACTGCTGTCCTATGTGTGTGTGAGTACTTGAAAGTGAAAAAGAAAACCCGTGTACAGTGCTGCTACTAGGAAGGTGATCACCAAGTGGAAGAACATCGCTGAGGGCAGGCCAGACGCGGGTCGGACACGGAAGTATCACATCTCTTAAACACTAATATCTATTTTTATTTTATATTTTTTTGACTGTTTTTCATTGATACACTTATACATTTGTACATTTACATTGCATTACCAATTACTTTACTGTGTTGAAAATTGTCTATTTCCACAGCTAGGCTATAGTATTGTGTTGTGTAGCATAGTCTGAACTAAGTTGTATTGTAATACATAGTCGGTATTGTCTGTATTATATTGTATTGTTTTTATAAAGGTACAGGGAGTTAGAGTTTTTAGACAAAATGGGGGAGTCCGTGGTTGGGAATCTCACTCAGTGCATGTCGTGCATGATGTATGCGCAACTGGAGCAACCGGCCCAGTGTGAATACATCTGCGCGAGGTGTACGCGAACGGTTGCCCTGGAAGCCCAGGTAACTGATCTAGAGCAAACCATTACGAGACTGAGGAGTATTCACAATCTCAAACTGAGCTTAGATAGAATGGTGGAGGAGTTGCGGGGGGGGGGGGGGGGCACCAGTAGTCGATGATGAGGACAATCAGGTAGCAAGCTGGGTCACGGTTAGAAGGAAGAAGAAGAGGGGAAGGGAGAGACAGGACATCTCCGACCTGCCAAACCCCAATAAATTCGCCCGACTGGACGAAGATATTGGGGATAGCAGTGAGGAAATGACGGCACTGGAGGATACCATTCCCTCTAGCAACCAGAGGAGCGGTCCCTCCAGGACAAAGGGAAAAAAAGAAAATGAGGTACCTCGTCAAATTGTGGTGGTAGGGGATTCTATTATCAGGAAAACAGATAGGGCAATTTGCTACCGGGACCGCGATCGCCGTACAGTCTGTTGTCTCCCGAGTGCTCGGGTACGGCACATTGCGGACCGGGTAGAAAGATTGTTGGGAGGGTCCGGAAACAACCCGGCGGTCTTGGTGAACGTTGGCACCAACGACAAAGTTAGTGGTAGGTGGGATATCCTTAAAAGAGATTATAGGGACCTAGGACAAAAATTAAAGGCAAGGACATCTAAGGTAATATTCTCTGAAATATTACCTGTGCCACACGCTAGTCCAGGAAGGCAGAGGGAGATTAGGGAGGTAAATGTGTGGTTTAGAGACTAGTGTAGGAAGGAAGGGTTTGTGTTCTTAGAACACTGGGCGGACTTATCAGTCAGGTGCCATCTTTTTGGTCGCGATGGATTGCACCTGAATGAGGAGGGGGCAGCGGTGCTGAGGGGAAAGATGGTTAGAAGGTTGGAGGAGATTTTAAACTAGGTGCCTGGGGGGAGGGATTAGAAAGAATTAGTGGGACAACTAGAGAGCAAAGAACAGTGGGATGGAGAAAGTATAATGGGGTTGGAGAGGGGGGAAGGAGAGAAATAGTCAGCAATGGTAATTTAAGGGAAACCGAGGATCCTAAGGAAATGTTATGTACAACAGAACTTGTGGATCAGGGAATTAATAAACTTAAGTGTACGATTGCAAATGCGAGAAGCCTAACAAGTAAAATGGGGGAATTAGAGGCAATTGCGCTTAATGATCATTATGACATAATAGGCATTACTGAGATATGGTGGGACCATTCTCACGACTGGACGGCAAGCATCGAGGGATACACTCTCTTCAGGAGAGATAGGATTAATAAAAAGGGAGGGGGTGTATGTCTCTATGTTAAACCATACTTAAAACCATATTTAAAGGAGATAATTTACGAGGGGACTGGAGATAACGTAGAGTCATTATGGGTTGAGGTTTCGAGTGGGGGTAAAGATACAAAAAAACTTTTAATAGGGACATGCTATAAACCGCCAGATATTAGTGTGGATGACGAATTACAACTCTTGCAGCAAATCAAAAAAGCTGCAGGTATGGGGGTCATCGTTATTGTTGGGGACTTCAATTACCCGGACATAAACTGGAACACTGAAACAGTAAATACAGATAGGGGTATCAGGTTCTTAAACATGCTAAAAGATCATTACTTATCCCAGGTAATTGAGGAGCCAACTAGGCAAGGGGCTATACTGGACCTAGTACTAACTAATAATGAGGAAATAATAAAAATACTGAAGTAGGGGATACCCTAGGAAATAGCGATCACACCATGATCACATTCGATATCAGCTTTCAAAAACAACAATATAAGGATTTAGAAGAAAAGAATTGTAGCAGGGATCAGTTTATTAGGGTGCACTCCATCACATTCACAAGTATGTGCCAATAATATTTAATGATTTCATGTATTTGTTGCTGAGTATGTATTCTCAACCATAAATGACCAATATCCACGTGGAATATTTCCCCTACTTTTATTCCACATATGATATTATTATGGCCTGAATATTCGACCACACAGAAGTGAAATATTTAAAAACAATATAGAGATAACTTGTTGAGATCAATATAGATTATATTACATACAGCGTGCGGCACACCATTTGGGTATAGGTGCAGTTATGTATCATATACAGAAATTTATGGCAAGGATAATAATGTATTACCATTTATAGGAGTTACATATATAAACCATTGGAACTTCAAACATTTGTACTCACCATAAGAGTGTATTGAATATATAATAAATAACAGGCGGCACACGATTTGGTTTTAATAAAAATTTTATTTGTACACAAGACAGAAATCTGTCTAATAAAGATCTTCTTTTCTTCACGTTTTTCTATCTCTATATTGTTTTTAAATATTTTGCTTCTGTATGGTCAAATATTCAGGCTATAATAATATCATATGTGGAATAAAAGTAGGGGAAATATTCCACGTGGATATTGGTCATTTATGGCTGAGAATACATACTCAGTAACAAATACATGAAATCATTAAATATTATTGGCACATACTTGTGAATGGGATGGAGTGCACCCTAATAAACTGATCCCTGCTACAATTCTTTTCTTCTATATACTTTTGGATCAGTGGGTAGCACCGATGTTTATATGCACATGTGTTATGTACACTAAGACCTTAACATATAATTCCCAATATTAAAAAAACGAATTACTATTAGTCCAGGTGCGGGATATTTTCTCGCTAACTAATATAAGGATTTAACCAAGACTTTTAACTTTAGGAAAGCAAATTTCACATTGCTGAAGCAAGCAATGAAGGATATTAATTGTGAAATTGTATTTCATGGTAAGAATACTGCTGAAATGTGGGACGTTATTACAACTGCACTCAATAAGTACACTAATTTATATATTCCCAAGTCAACAAAAACAGAAGTAGGAAATCCAAACCGATGTGTCTTAATAAGAAGATCAAGGAACAAATGGATAAAAAGAGATATGCTTTCAAAGCATTTAAGTCAGACGGAAAGGTGGAATCATTCCAGTTCTACAAGAAATGTAACAACAACAAAAAAAAGCGATTAGAGCAGCTAAAATAGAAAACGAAAAACAAATTGCAAAGGAGAGTAAAACAAACCCCAAAAAGTTCTTTAATTATATAAACGGTAAAAGGTTGAAAAGAGAGAATATTGGGCACTTAAAGGGCAAGCTGGATGTCGTGATTAACGATGATAGGAAAAAGCAGATTTATTTAATACATTCTTTTCATCAGTATTCAGGAAAGAGGACAGGTTGACGAGAGTAGAGCATAACATAAATAATACTAATGACCCATTGCTTGGTACTTGCTTAAACGAGGGAGTAATCCGGGAGAGACTAAGTAAAATTTAGATATATAAATCTCCTGGGCCGGATGGATGCCACCCCACGGTTCTTATGGTACTCAACGTAGAGATATTGAAACCTCTATATTTGATCTTCAGCGAGTCAATTAGATCAGGAATGATACCAAAGGACTGGCGTATAGCAGAGGTAGTCCCAATATTTAAAAAGCGTATTAAAACGCTCGCCGGGAACTATAGACCGGTTAGCTTGATCTCTATAGTGGGGAAAATACTAGAAGGTATATTAAGGGATAGCATTCTAGAGTACTTGGATACCTCCAAGGTTATTACTAGGAATCAACATGGATTTATGAAGGACAGGTCATGTCAAACTAACTTAATAAGCTTCTATGAGAAAGTGAGCGATAATATTGATCAGGGTCATGCAGTGGATGTGATTTTTTAGACTTCACTAAGGCTTTTGACAAAGTTCCACACAGGAGACTAATTCTCAAACTAAAAGCGCTTGGGGTAGGAAACACTACCTGTACTTGGGTGAGTAATTGGCTGTTTAATAGGGAACAGCGAGTGGGGGTTAATGGGATGTACTCTGAATGGGCATCAGTACTCAGTGGAATACCGCAGGGCTCAGTACTTGGGCCATTGCTGTTTAATATATTCATACATTGACCTAGGAGAGGAACTGGAAAGCACAGTGTCAATTTTCACAGATGATACTAAACTATGTAGAATAATTAATTCAGACAAGGATATTGAGTCTCTACAGAATGACTTATCTAGACTGGAGGCCTGGGTAGACAAATGAAGAATGAGGTTCAATATAGACAAATGTAAAGTTATGCACTTTGGGACTAAGAACAATCAGGCAGCCTATAAACTAAATGGGGAAAATGTAGGAATAATGGTAGTGGAAAAGGATTTGGGTGTGCTCATCGATAATAAACTTGGTAGCAGTACGCAATGTCAAAATGCAGCAGCAAAGGCTAATAAGGTGTTATCATGCATAAAACGGGGTATGGAGACCAGGAATGAGAGTGTAATCATGCCTCTGTATAAATCATTGGTGCGACCACACCTGGAATATTGTGTACAGTTTTGGGCACCATATTATAAAAAAGATATATTGGAACTCGAAAGTGTTCAGAGGCGAGCCACTAAACTGGTTAAGGGGTTAGAGGCACTGGACTATGAGGAAAGACTTAAAAGGCTTGATACAGTATGTTCACACTGGAAAAGAGGCGACTGAGAGGGGACATCATTAATATTTATAAATACATTAAGGGACAATACAAGGATCTATCAAACAATTTGTTTACCAAAAAAATGCTACATAGGACACGAGGACACCCCATGAGGTTAGAAGAGAAAAAATTCCATACCCAATGGAGAAAAGGTTTCTTCACAGTAAGAGCAGTAAGGATTTGGAATTCTCTGCCAGAGAAGGTAGTAATGGTGGACTCAATCAATAAGTTTAAAAATGGATTAGATAAATTCTTAGCGGAAAAAAATATCCAGGGATACAGCATTTAATTAATATTAAAAAATAATAATAATAATGTACAGTATGTTGAACTTGATGGACATTTGTCTTTTTTTCAACCTCAACAACTATGTAACTATGTAACTATGACCCATTTCTCTCAAATCCATGCTGGTTCTTATTACTAGCATGGGAGTTCTCCAAGTAATCCTGTATGCTGCCCCTTAGAATACTTTCTAATAGTTTCCCCACTATTGGTGTCAGACTAACCGGTCTATAGTTACCAGGATGAAGTTTAATACCCTTTTTAAATATGAGGACTACATCCGATATACCCCAGTCCATTGGTACCATGCCTGATCTAAGTGACTCAGTGAAAATCAGATACAGTGGCCTTGCTATTTCAGCATATACCTCCATCAGAACCTAGGATGTAGGCCAGGCTTTTTCAATTAGTGTGCCATGGCACACTAGTGTGCCGCGACCAGTTGCAAGGTGTGCCGCGGAGCCAGAGCAGCTTCCTGCACCTTCAGAGTGAACTGTTGGCCCAGGCACTTCTTAGAGGATCAGTCGTGCTCCGGGCGTGATGTATGCCTTGAAGACGCGGCGGTGTGATATCATAGGTCACGCCGCCACGTCTCACCACCCAGCCAGCTCACCCGCGTGCATACACATCTTCCAGTTCCTGCCTACATACACAGCTTTCCTTGCCCACCCACTTCCACACCTGCCCGACCACCTGCTGCTCAGTATTCGCAGCACTCCACTATGAACAACCCCCGCCACTGAGGGACAGGGAGGAGGACATCTGACCGGTAGGGGCTAATATTTGTTGTTATTTTTTTTCTCCTGTGTGGAACAATAGGATTCATGTGGAGAGAATAAGGATTTATGGATTTATGGGGGGAACAATGTGAATAATTCATGTGGGGAGCAATAGGATTTATGTGGGGAGCAATGTGATTGTTTTTTTCTGTGTAGGCCAATGTATGTATGGATTTTTTTTTTACTATGAGGGCCAATGTGTGTTTTTTGTTTTTTTTTCTGTGGGGAACTGATGGTGTGCCTTGGCAATTTTAAAATATTGGGGGTAATTCTGAGTTGATCGCAGCAGCAAGTTTGTTAGCAATTGGGCAAAACCATGTGCACTGCAGCATAGGCGTGCACAGGGGGGGTGCCTGGTGCGCACAGGCACCCCCTAATGTCTAGCACCCCCCTAATGTCTAGCACCCCGATCTCACATGCCTAATGCAGCGATCGCCGAGCAGGCTGATTACTGTGTCCTCTGCGCTGCACCCTCTTAGGACTGCATTACTGACCTGACACCTGGGTTAATCAAGGGGGCCACTGCCACCGGATTTCAAACTCATGGCTTCACCTCCATGTACAATAACAGCGTGATGTGATGTGATGACGTCATGCTGCTCGCACACCCACCCGTCACACGCCCACCTCTCTCCTTCTATTCTATGCCAACGCTAACCACTGATGAGGATCAGCATGCAGTCAGCGTTCAATACTGGCAGGCAGTCGGCAGCAGCATTGACACGTCACTTGTTTTTCCAGCAGCAGCAGTACTAGTCTGAGTGTCAGTGAGTGACTGACTTGTAAGTAAGCTGCTGCAGCTTGCAGGGGAAAGTGAGGGGGAGCCAGACCAGGCTGAGGAGGAGCACTGTAATTGCAGTGAATGCCATCAGGGGTGTTTGTTTGGTGCACACCCACTGGCGTATCTATAATGGGTGCACACGGGCAACTGGGTCCAGAGGGGGCCCACACCGCACACACTGCACGGGCAACTGGGTCCAGAGGGGGCCCACACCGCACACACTGCACCCATTTCTCCTATACTTACCTTTCCGGCATCCATCGCTTACCGTGTGTGGGCCCCCTCCTCTCCCATAGCCATCACCGCTGCTGCTAGCGCACTGAGCGCTAGAGACTCTGGACCAGTGCCAGAGTCTATAGCGCATGCGCAATACTCCGGAAAAATGGCTAGGCGGACATTTTTCGGAGTCCTGCGCATGCGCTGTAGACTCTGGCACTGTGCCAGAATTTCAGCGCTCAGAGCGCTAGCAGCAGCAGTGATGGCTTCAGGAGAGGAGGGGGCCCACACACGGAGTCTGCACATGGGTCCCCTCATTTCTAGAAATGCCGCTGTGCACACCACAACATCTGACAATGCATCTGCATTATTACGATTGGTACAAGGGTGGATATTGTATATTGCGTTGACCGTCAATAGATGGTGCTAGACACGCCCAAAAGGCGGTGCTAGACACACCCCACCGACAGTGCACCCTCTAATAAAATGTGCTGCGCACGCTTATGCACTGCAGGGGGGCAGATATAACATTTGCAGAGAGAGTTAGATTTGGGTGGGTTATTTCATTTCTGTGCAGGGTAAATACTGGCTGCTTTATTTTGACATTGCAATTTAGATTTCAGTTTGAATACACCCCACCCAAATCTAACTCTCTCTGCACATGTTATATCTGCCCCCCCTGCAGTGCACATGGTTTTGCCCAACTGCTAACAAATTTGCTGCTGCGATCAACTCAGAATTAGGCCCATTGTTCGGTGTGCCGCAAGTTAAAAAAGGTTGAAAATCACTGACCAGGAGATTTATTAGTCTTGTTTATTTTTAAGAGTCACGAACTACTTCCTCAGACAGATAAGTATTAAGCAATGGGCCTTTATCAGTGCTATAGTTATTGTTACTCACTAATCCCACAATCTGGTCCTCTATAGTAAATACTGATGAGAAAAATGTGTTCAATATTCCAGGTTTTTCTTTTTCATCATTTATCAGGAATCCCAGTTCACTTTTTAATGGTCCTATATTCTCTTTTCTTAGCCTCCTACCATTTATGTACTTAAAAAATTTTCTAGGGTTAGTTTTACTCTCCTTAGCGATTTGCTTTTCGTTTTCTATTTTAGCTGCTCTGATTTCCTTTTTGCATTTTTGTTACATTTCTTGTAGTACTGGAATGACTCCGCCTTACTGTTTGATTTGAAAGCTTTGAATGCTCGCCTCTTTTTATCCATTTCTTCCTTTACCTTTTTTGTTTAACCACATTAGTTTGAATTTAATACTCTTACTTTTACTCCCCAAGGGGATGCACTTATGGGTATATTTGTCTAACATCGTTATAAAAAGACCCCACATTTCGGCAGTGTTCTTTCCCTGAAACAAAGTTACCCAATCTATGTCCTTTAGTGTGTGTTTCAGCATGTTAAAACTGGCTTCTTTTAAAGTTACGAGTCTTAGTTGTATGCTTAGAGTGCTGCTATTGAATGCTAATATCGACTGTGATCATATTATGATCACTGTTACCCACGGTCTCGCCTACTGTGGTATTCTCTATTATCTCCATGTTGTTAGTTAGTACCAGGTCCAGTATAGTTCCTACTCTGGTTGGTTCCTCGACTATTTGTTTCAAGTAGTTAACCTTTAGCATATTTAAGAACCTATTACCCCTAGCTGTATTACATGATTCCCTGGCCCAATTTATGTCCGGATAATTAAAGTCCCCAATGATTAGGACCTCCCCCAGCCTCGTAGCTTTTTCAATTTGCATCAAGAGTTGCGCTTCCTCAGACACACTAATATCAGGCGGTTTATAGCATGTCCTTATTAAAAGTTTTTTTTGTACTTTTCTTTCCTATAGAAATTTCAACCCATAATGTCTTCACTATATCTCCAGTTCCCTCGTAAATACCCTCTTTTAAGTATGGTTTTAGAAATGGTTTAACATAAAGACATACCCCAGACCCTCTTTTAATAGACCTGTCTCTCCTAAAAAGAGTATAACCCTTCAAGTTAGCTACCCAATTGTGGGAATCATCCCACCATATCTCCGTGATACCTATAATATCGTATTGTTCCTTCATTACAAACATTTCTAATTCCCCCATTTTGCCTGAAAGCCTTCTTGCATGTGCAAGCATACATTTAAGGAAAGTAATACCCTTATCTTTTTGTCTATTCATTGGTATCCATTCCCTTCTTAGTTTAGCATTCCCATATTTTCCATATCTTGCTGTTCTTCCCCTCCCCTCTTCTCCACCCCAATTATACTTAATACCTCCCCCCTTGCTGCACTCACTAATGATCCCGTAGTTTCTTTCTAATCCCTCCCCCCCAGACATCTAGTTTAAAAGCTTCTCCAACCTTCTAACCATCCTGTCCCCCAGCTCTGCTGCCCCCTCCTCATTCAGGTGCAATCCATCGCGACAAAAAAGATGGCACCTAACTGAGAAATCCGCCCAGTGTTTCAGGACACAAACCCTTCTTTCCTACACCAGTCTCTAAGCCACACATTTACCTCCCTAATCTCCCTCTGTTTCCCTAGGCTAGCGCGTGGCACATTTAATATTTCAGAGAATATTACCTTAGATGTCCTTGCCTTAAGCTTCTGGCCTAAGTCTCTATAGTCTTTCTTAAGGACATCCCACATACCACTAACTTTGTCGTTAGTGCCAATGTGCACCAAGACCGCCGGGTCATTCCCAGCCCCTCCGAACAATCTACTCGGTCCGCAATGTGTCGTACCCGAGCACCTGGGAGACAACAGACTGTACGGCGATCTTGGTCCAGGTAACAGATTGCCCTGTCTGTCTTCCTGATAATAGAATCCGCTACCACTACAATCTGACTAGGTACCTCACTTTCTTTTTTCCCATCTGTGCCGGAGGGACCATTCCTCCGGTTACTAGAGTTAACAATCTCCTCCAGCTATGTCATTTCCTCACTGCCTTCCTCATAATCTTTGTTTAATTGGGTGGGTTTGTTGGGGTTTGGCAGATCGGAGATGCCCTGTCTCCCTCTCTTTTTCTTCCTTCTAACTGTGACCCAGCTGGCTACCTGTACATCCTCATCTACCAGTGTCTCCCCATGCAACTTCTCCACCGTTCTATCTAAGCGTTGCTCGAGATTGTGAATACCTCTCAGTCTTGCAATGGTTTGCTCTATATCAGTTATTTGGGCTTCCAGGGAAACCGTTCGCACATACCTTGCGCAGATGTATTCACACTGGGATGGTTGCTCCAGGAGCGCATACATCTTGCACGACATGCACTGAGTGAGATTCTCAATCACGGCACTTCCCATTATGTTTAAAAACTCTTACTATATCTCCCTGTTACCCTCAGGAGAAAAAACCCCCAATACAGACTATGCAATACAATACGTTACTATAGCCTAGCTGGGAAGAGAAATAATAATCACACAGAACAGTAATTGGACAAAGGGGAGAGAAATAATAATAATAATAATAATAATAATAATAATAAAAGTCACTTAAACAATATTATAGGTAAGCTGATACTTATCTCCGTCACAGCTTCACCTCCTTCCTTTTTCTTTCACCTCTCTCTTCTGTGGGTCACCCTTAGTACAAGCTCCCACACACTGCTGCTGCAGCTCAGGCTTCCAGCTCCTCTGTCCCTCCCAGCTCCCTGCTCCCTGGTCACGGCCCGGAACCCGGCTCCTCGGCTCCCCGGTCACGGACCCCCGGCACCTTGCTCCCAGTTTCCTGGTCACAGCCCCCCTGGCTCCTTGCTCCCGGTACCAGTCTCCTTCCGCGCACGCGCTCGTGCACTGTCACTCTCACTTCCGGTCCCAGCACTTCTGGTTACAGCAGTATCAGCGGTTTTACAGCAGTATCATCGGTAAGACTGGATGCTGGACATCTTCCGATTTCGAAGGGAAGTAAACTTTATGTGTCTTTCATTTGATGCGCTTAGTTTCCTTGGCCCACCACTGCATCTTTGGTCCTGAACGTTGCAATACCATCAGGTTTGCATCTGATTAGCTCCAAATCTATTCTGCAGCAAGACAATGACCCCAAACATACAGCCAATGTCATTAAGAACTATATTCAGTGTAAAGAAGAACAAGTAGTCTTGGAAGTGTTGATTTGGCTCCCACAGAACCCTGATCTCAACATCGAGTCTGTCTGTGATTACATGAAGAGACAAAAGGATTTGAGCAAGCCTACATCCACAAAAGATGTGTGGTTAGTTCTCCAAGATGTTTGGAACAACTTCCCTTCAAAAACTGTGTGCAAGTGTACCTAGAAGAATTGATGCTGTTTTGAAGGCAAAGGGTGGTCACACCAAATATTGATTTGATTTAGATTTCTCTTCTGTCCATTGACTGCATTTTGTTAATTGATAAAAATAAACTATTAACACTTCTATATTTAAAAGTATTTTTACTTTGCAGGATTTTTTCCACACCTGCTTAAAAACTTTGTACAGTACTGTATGTATTACCTTGGATTTTATATCAGTGATCAGCAAAGTAAATTTTATGAAATGTCTGTTATTCATATTAAGGGGTCTATGTAATCGTGCAGTGATAACCCCTTTCGTTGTTATTTTTTTTCTTTAGTGGAAAAAGGGATAATCACCAATTCCTCCTATTTAGGAACAGGGATGCAGTAGAAAAATAATTGATCTCCTTGTGACCCCTAAATTACTGCAATTTACCACATACCCATAGTATACTATGGGGACTGAAGTTTTGTGCATTGTAACAAGAGTCGGGAAGAACATTTTTCGAGGGCCAAGTTATGCGATCTTCAGATGGCATTATCTATAGCAAGCAATGGGGGTCCTATGATGCTGGATTAGACTACTGTACTTAGATGCGGCCAGTTGCTGAACATGTGATAACTATTTGCACTAGGCTGCAGTGCAGTACAGAAACTCTTCACAGAGATGCTATGTATTCACAAAGGAGCCACAGAGTGCTAGATAGTGGTGATACTGAAATCTGTATTGCTACAGTATTGGACAATTCAGATCTTAAGTTAGCACAGGGCCTGTATAAAAAGTCAGCCAATTCATGGTGACAGCAATGATGAAAAATGTGTGCTGTATTGGCGCTTCTTGTTACTGTCATGGGAAGGAAGAATCTGTAACTATACAGAACTGGTCCAATAATCATGAAGCCATGCAGGACTGCCATCAGGTGGGTACAGCTGGTACTATTTTACTAGTCCCATGCACAAATGGGGGCCCACAGTCTGATGATTATCTCACCTGTGAAGGGAGCAGTCTGTTGTCCAGTGATCTGCTGCTGTGGGTTCTGAAAGTGTGGGAGGGTGCATCATAGCATGTGCTCTGGGCACCAGGGCTCATTGTACCTCGGTGTCCAACAGGCCGGAGGCTGGGTGGGTGGAGAGGGGGTAAATAAGGGGGGCACTGTCTGTTGTATCTGTACTGGGCCCCACAATTTCTTACGGCAACCCTGCATATGCTATTGAGGATCTAAATGTCTCAGTTTCCTTGCCCCTCAACTGACTTGAGAATACTAAGACATACATTACTGTATATTCAATTGTAAAATGCAGTGTAGTGTATTATGAATGTACTATATAAGTAAATGTTAATACATAAATGATTTACTCATTTAAAACAAACATAAAATAACACCATAGAAATTGATTTGTCAGTAAACTTGTCTTCCCAACTAGATTCCTTTAATTTAGTCTGGGAAAGAACCATCCCACCAACCCACCACCTGCCTCTAATGATTGGAGAAGAGGCAGTGGCACTGAGTCTCCTCTGGATGCACACAAACTGTTTCAAGTAGCATCATCCAAGTTTTCTATGTGCGAAAACCTGCAATTTTATGTGAGATCCAGTGAGCAGACATTTTCTATGGTTAAAGAGAAACTTTGGGTGCAATGGCATGGGCAAAGTATATTTTTGGGCACAAAAGTTTCCCATGTGAAACGTTATCACTTCTCATACAGGATTGAATCAACTGCTTAATGTCAGAGGTTAATGTTCTTGACAAGGCAATAAATCTTTAGAACAGTGCTCCCGCTGGAACAATTTCACACAGTCCTTGCCGGTAACTAGTTTCCTGCAGATCACAAACAAAAGTCATTTTCTTATTTCTGCTCACCACGACACATCCTTAAAGTTTTAGCAACTACATTCCTCTGATCCACAATTTCTCATATAACCACTCCTTCCCACAGAGTGGTTTCAGATTTACAGATGAGCAATTTAATAACCATTAGACTTAATAATTGGACTAAAAAAGTATAAAATGCTGAACTCTCAGGAACAGACTCATCTTGTAGGCTTTCACAGAAGAAAAGAAAGACATACTCTAATGCCACTGGATTGCTGTCCCCCCAGTTATAAGTCTTTCAGCTGCCTGGCCCATTTTATTTCACTCTTCTTACTCTCTTCCCTTTCTTTTATGTATATATGAAACTCCTCCTTCTGTCTATATAGGCTCATTGCCACTTTACTAGGTACAGTACACATGCTGATTAATGCAAATATCCAATCAGCCAGTCATGTGGTGTAAAGGTTCAGTTGTTGTTCAGACCTTAAACTAGATTAAGGAAGAATTGTGATCAACATGACTTTGACATTGCAATAAATATTGGTACCACACAGGGTATCTCAGAGACTGATGACCTAGTATTTACATGCACAGCAGTCTCAAGTTTTTATAAAGAATGACATGCAAATCACAAAAACATCCAGTGAGCTGAAGTTTTGTAGGTGAAAAATGCCTTGATAAATGAGAGAGGTCAGAGGATATTGCCCAATTGGGTCAAGCAGTCAGGAAGTTTATAGTAACTCAAATAACCATGTTTTACAACAGTGATATGTGTTGGAATTAGAGATGAGCGGGTTCGTTTTACTCGGTTAAAGTTCGGTTTTCCGGATTTTTCTTATTGGCTATCCAAACCACATGACATCATTGAGCTAATAAGATGCCGTTATGAAACCCAAGTAAATCCGAGAAAAATTGAACCCGCTCATCTCTAGTTGAAACTAGAGATGTGCACTTGCACTGATCCTTATATTTCATTATCATGTTTTGGTTTTGCCAGAACCACCCTCACATGTTTTAGTTTTGGATCTGTATTTTTTTTTCTAATTAAGTAAAAAAGATAAACTCATGTAATATGGCCTGTTTTTGTTCCTACAATATTATTAACCTTAATAACATTAAGTTCAAGTTAATTCTGACCACCTCACAATATTGTTCGCCAATATTGTCAAAAGGCTGTCTAGCAGAATTAAGCAACAGAGCAGCAGTACAAACACACAGCAATTTAAAAGAATATAGTGCATCTATAAAACATTGCCACATGGCAGTGGCAGGCAGGATGATATTTTTCATAGAAATGAAAAATATTTTAATTAATCAAGAATTACATACAGATCAAAGCCCCGAGGGCAGTACAGGAAATTGTCAAAATTATCAAATACCAGAACTGATCACATTACCTTCATAGCTTTCCTATCCAATGATATCCCCACAGTACAGTATACACATATCCCCAACATATTTTCTTTCTTCACGCTCCCATCCTCCTGACCCTGGTTCATCACTGCTGTGATGTGATATCATGCAGCCCACCAAGTACCTTTGCAAACTGCCTATTTCCCCATAGATTGTAAGCTTGCGAGCAGGGCCCTCCTACCTCTATGACTGTTTGTTTTTACCCAGTTTTGTCTTCTAATTGTGTCCAGTTGTAAAGCGCAATGGAATTTGCTGCTCTATATAAGAAACTGTTAATAATAAATAAATAATAAATAAATTGGAAGGTGGAGTATGTATGTAGTGGAAGTCAGGTTAAGGATTGATTGATTGATTGATTGATTTAAATAATTGATTAAGTTAATATAAAATAGAGATTTGGAGTATGCAGCTCCTTAACTATTCATTTTCTTGGCTCCCCATAACCCTTGTCAGGAATCCTTGGTTATCATTGTGTTCTTTTCTGGTTAAAATGTGTTGCAAATTAGTAATGTATTTAGAGCAGCAACCAATAAAAATGTTTAGCTATGCAAAAAGACTGTCCGCAATGTCCCCCCAAAAAATAGCCCATTATGAAAAGAAAATTGGTGCAAGTTGGAATTTTCTTTGGGCCCTTCCACCAACCTTATTTTTGTATATTAAAAAGGACTAACCAGCACTTCAGTGACAGGGACTATCACTTTTGTGGCTGAAGTGCTTGGTTTGTTTGGACCCCCACAAAAGAAGCTACCAATGGGCTTAAGGCAGATAACAGTGTTATTAATCCTCTCTACTGTTGGAAGATGTCAGTCTCATCTGATTCCTCACCATCATCAGTGTATCATCATCACCACACAATATTAAATCATCCCCACTAGAATCCCTCATTAAAGTCTCTGTAATTTGATGTAATTGGCAGGAAATATATTTCGTGTAAAATTTGTAGTCCATTTTTTGAACACCAGCTTATCCACATTTTTAGGAAGTAGCCTCCTACGCTGATCACTCAAAAGCAGGGACAAAAGAGGCATGGGCATCTATGAAGGGACATGCAAGCCAGTTAAATTGGACACAGACACTGCTTATGGGGAGCATGCCTTAGAAAGAGACACTTTGTGTGGGGGGGACCCAGAGAGCCAGAAGATGCATTGCACGCAGCCATCCTTGCTCTCTATGTGACCGTACTGGCCCAACAGACCATAGGCCCTTCCGCCATATGCCAGAACTGCCAGATGGGCAGTCCGGCCATGCTCACAAGGTTCCCGACTGTGCTACTCACCTTTCCAAATACATACTGAATGGTCAGCAGCTTGAGTAAAGCAAAGCTACTTTGTACAAGGGGCTCCAAATTGTCTTTTTTCTACCAATAGTCAAAGGGATTTTCTTACATGCTAACTTGTACATTGCCATTAAAATAATCTTCCACCATTCTAATGATGATTACCATATCAGATTGAGTCATGGTAAAGGTGTCAATAATTTTGAAAATTGATCCAGTCACTGATCCCAAACACATATAATTGGAGAAAGTACTCTAGTTTCTGGTTGAATTTTTTCTGTCTGTCCATTGGACTGGGGATAGAATGCAGATGAAAAGTTTTACTTCATTTGAAGTATTTGGCAGGAAGACCTCCGAAACTTAGCAGCAAATTGAACTTCTCAATCAGAAACAATCTCCTCTGGACAACCATTGCAGTCTAAACACACAGGAGCAGAGGGAAGGCCTTTGACGGGAATGAAATGAGCCAATTTAAAGGCCTTTGTGGGGAATGAAATGAGCCAGTTTAGAAAATCAATCTACCATTGCTCAAATGGCTTTGTAGTCATCAAACTTTGAGACTGAGATTCAAAGATGGTCAATGATAGGCCAAGGCATTTGAGATACTTTGTCCTCAAGCATGGACTGAGACAATACATCTGTTTTCCAATTTTTTGAGCCAGGACGAAATTTTGCATGTATATCAAATGAAAGAACAGGGCCCAGTGGGCTTGTCGTGAATTCAGGCACTGAGCATTCTTGAGATATAATAGATTTTTATAGTCAGTGTAGATGGCAACATGATCCTTGGCCCCTTTCAGTTAATATCTCCATTTCTCCAATATCAGTTATTCCTTGTCACTTATTGCATAATTTTTCTTAGCTGGGAGAACATTTCAGGAAAAGAATCTGCACAGATGCCACTGGTCGTCATCAGATTTTTGTGATTGCATAGCTCCTGCTAGGATGGTGGATTCGTCTAATTGAGTAGTTAACTTTGGATGCTGGGGACTAGGTACACGCTCAGCATCTCTCTCTGAAGTTGCAGGCGCCATGCACCTAGCTCTGGTAGTTAGGTTGTAATGCTTTCAATGGATTCCAGCCAGGCTATTGGTTATCTGAGTTGCATCCTGTCCAGTTCCTATGTTCTCAACTACTGGTTCCAGCTCCACAGTTCTGAGAACCAGGACTAGAGTTGAGTTTCTTTCATTTGGTTCAAAATACTGACTGGGGGTTTCCAGTAGTCATAAACCTCCCTGATGACCTAGGGTCATATTCCGTATTTGTATCTATCACTGATTCATGAATATGCATTTCATATGCTCACCTCATTACCTATTCTCATCGTCAGTCCAGTTCACGGACCCTGACTCAGATCAGACCCTCTAGTCAGTGACAGAGAAGTTCTTCATCATCTGAGAGAAAACAATCTAACATGTTCCCCATGGGATTAGAGGTCATCTGAAAATATAAATATGTTGAACAAATTTACGGCCACTGAATGATACAATAGATCTCAGAATATTTCATTAACAAAATTTTGCTGGGGCATTATTGAGCCCAAATGACATGACCAGGGGGTATATTTATTAAAATTCAATTTTGGAAACCACTTGATTAATCTTCAAAATCGATTAAAATCAATTACTTTTGAGTTTCTAAACATTTTGAAAAATCCTTTATCTACTAAAAATTGATTTTGCATTTGATTTTCAAATCGAATTTGATGTGGATTCATGTTTGGAAGGGATTTTGAGTTAAATTTATGAAATCCCATCCTAAATTAAACCTCAAATCCCCATTGAAATTCTGAGCAAAATCAAATGTAAAATCAAATAGAGCTTCCTCATTGCTTCCTATTGGTACAAATGTATCACATGCACACCAATTAAAGGGGAAGCTCTCTCTTTACACTGTTTTATACATGAAAACATACAGTAACTGATGATTAAAATTTAGTGTTTTTTTGATAAAAAAAAAAATACAGATGATATACTGTAGTTGGGAATAAGATTACTCCTAATCTGCCTTACTGCCTGCCTTCAACTTTATGTGTTTACATGGTCAGTTTTTGGTCAAAAAACTTCTGCCTGCTCCCTGTTTATTACATAATCTGTGGGGAGGGGTTTATTAAATGTGCAATTATGCAATAGATGGCAGCAGAGAACAATGTCGAACAGTTTTGCAATATGATATAGTATGTCTTCCAAATATTAATAAAAATTAAAAAAAATAATAGTTGCACTCTGTCATGGGTTGGGTGGCTATATGTGCCATTTTATACTTATGCTTACAGGCTTTTGATTATTTGACAATGGAGTCAGAAGCTAAGAGCAACAGCCATAGCCAAAATAATCTTTTTGTGTGGAAAGGGAACAAATTAGAACAATATAGTAACAATTACTATTATCTGCTTTATTAGCACATACTGGTATCATACTCAACAACCATCCCTATGGCATTTGTCCCACAAGAATTTTTGCAGACAAGGATAAATTGCTGAGGATGTAGGCATCATGGGATTAACCATGATAGCCAGTTACAACACTCATGATTTTAAAATTAATTATTTGATCCAGCCAAATTGCCCAATATTGTGCTCTGGTGCTATCTATTGCATATTCTAAAAATAAGTATGATGTCTGTAAGTATAAATATGTGCACTATTATACTCATGTAGCTGCTGATGGTGCTTTGATTGATCCTACAGGGTTATCTCAGTCAGATGGTGATCTGCATTGTGCAGGTAAGTGTACAACATACCATATCCTTGGACATCCATTACTACTACTTCCACACTGCCCTACATGCTGTTGGGTACTTAAAAAGTCCTCACTAACAATTTCATATCACTAGAATGGGGTTAGAAGCCAAAATCAAGTGTCTAAGATCATCCTAAACATTTGGTTAATTGAGATTCAAGTTAAAATTCGATTTTGAGTTCGATTTCAAATCGAGCTTTAGTAAATGATGAGATTTTATGCCGATCTATGGAAAAACATGAATGTTTTTCAGAAATTCAATTTCTATTGGGATGTGAGTTGAATTTTGGAATGCAATCAATTTGTTCTGTTCAACCCAAATCAAATGGAAACAGGATGTCAAATAACTTGAATCACCAATTTCGAACTTTAGTAACGTTTGCCCCAGATATTAGTAGTACCCATCTGTAGTGCTGAAAGCAGTTTTACACTTGTCACCATGTCTGATCCGAATTGAATAATAGACTCCACAAAGATAAAGTCTGATAAAAATAGTAGTGTCCTTTACTTGATTAAATAGTTCAGAGATCAACGGTAGTAATGACAGTTATGTCATTCAGACCCCTGTAATGAATGCAGGGCACAAAAAAGAACAGAGCACCAGTTGGTGATGAGGAGGGATGAGGAGGGATGGATAAATCCATGTTTAAAATTTTCACAGCTTGTGTGTCGTGGCCTGTGTGTCTGGAATAGAAGGTGAATAGATTCTTCCTTGTGGAGGCCTTTTGTTCGGGAATTAATTGATGAGGCAATCCCATTCATAATAAGGGGTTGTAGGGTTTCAGCAGTTAATTTGCTAAAAATGTCAATATGTTGTTCATAGGATGGTGGAGCTGGAACTTCTTTCTTTTAGTTGGTGACACAGTGAGGTAGCACTGGTTGTTTACAGATTTTAGAACTTTTTGGTCCCCAAGCCAAAACTTGAAGGGTCACCAAGTCACTGTGAGAATTATGGCATTGCAGCCAAGCGATCGCCAGAAATATTGAATTGGCTGCTTTAGGGATAATGAGTAGCCTGATAGATGCTGCATGTAACAGAGCAGGGTGCTCTTGGGCCTTCCGCTTAGTCATCCCTTGTGCTTATGATGCCGCTCAGCCACATATCAGCACCCGTGCCCCAGAATTCCCACAAATCCATGCTATATCAATTTCCCTGCCATGCGCTCAGTGACTACCACCTATAGTCACTTGATGGGCTCAGTAAATGCTGCAGGAGACTTTACGTGAAAATGTTCATTATGTACCGCATAGTTATGTTCTCTTTTCAACCTGCTGTTAAATGGCAGCAGAAAGCTCTACATTGTTTATTTTTTTTTCAAAGCCAGGCTTAAATCCTAACTCAGTGCACTGTTTCCTTCTCGTTCTAGGAAGGAGTTAGTAGAGTTTTCAGTCTCATGTTATGTATTTGTTATTTTTAGCTTTTTTAACCATTGCCTCATTTACTCAACAACAAATTTTAAATTATAGTATGTGGAAATATGTGCTACCTCTTTTATTACCTTCGCCACACTCTCATCTTACTGTATGTACCCGCACAATGGGGCTTTTTCAGAGATGGATGCTAATTTGGTATTCACGCAATTGTCCGATGGTATCAGGAGCCGCACTGCACATGTGCAAATGGACTATCTAGCTCAAGAATACAGAAGAAAACATAGTGCCATTTTTATCTACGGGGAAAAGTACTACTACCATTGTAGATGGGACATTTCATCAAATATAGGGCTTTGACATATACATCAAGGGAGTACTGCTGGTGCAAAAAGTAACTACCACTGGTGATAAGAATTGTGTGGTTTTGGGAGATGCAAAACATCGGGAAGCCTGCTGCAGCATAGGGCTCAATTCTTTATTTTTATCCTATGTGACCTCATGCCCACATTTGATACTATTGTCCACCTGCTACTCCTCCAAATCTTCTATTCCATCTACCTCTGTGACTCGGCACTCATGTTTCACTTCCTACTTGTCTAATCACTCCTTCTCTATCTTCACATCTACCTCCACCTACCCTCCTATCCTCCTTCCAGTTGCTATGCCTCAAGTTTCCCTCCTCAACCCCCTTTTTTCTCCCTTTAATTTCCCTCAGGGAATTTATCAGCTCTTTCAGCATTCAATTCTGATAGTCGCTCCATTGGCTCCCTGACTCCCTAGAATCAAAAATAAATTCCTCACACTCAACTATAAAATCCCTCAACAGCTCTCCTCCCCACTATAAATCTAATATCAAGTCCACTCAAACTACCTCCCACCTACTGTGCTTTGCTAATGATCACCTCCTCTTCACCTCCCTGCTTGCCTATTCCCACTCTCACCTTCAGGATTTCTCCCATACCACCCCTAGCCTCTGGAAAGCCATCCCACATTCCATCAGATAGACCTGCAGCAGGGGTGGTTTAAAAGAGGAGGGGGCCTGTGTGCACACATTCTATGTGGGCCACCTTCTCTCTATGGGGCAGTAGACTCTGCGCATGTGCATGTCTCCAGAAACATGGTGCCCAACATGTTCCTGGCAACTAACCTCTTTTGCGCAGGCACACATCTCTGGAAACATGGCGCCTGCTAAGTTCCTGGAGAAAAATCTTTACTGTGCATGCGCAAATCACAGGGAAAATAGCTGCCACACCAGTTTCCGAGTGATTTCTGCTGCAGAAGTAGCGCCAACTTGGGACTCCAGAGAGGTAATTGAAGATGAGTACAGGGTGTGTAGTGTGCTCCCTCCTGGAATTAGGGGCCCATGTGCACCACACACGCTGCACCCATTCTACTGTATGTCTATGACTTCCAACCATCTAGCCTTTAAACGTGCCCTCAAGACTTACCACTTTATTTGAGCGTACCACCCTTCTTCCTTATTACCCAAACTTTGCTTTCTCCATCTCTACTTCACTCTCCCTACTTGTGTCAATCCATCCCCTAGTTGTAAACTCTAGTGAGCTGTACACTCCTCCCTATGTATTCTCTATGTAATTATGTCATTTGATCAGTGTAACTATGTTTGAATAAATGGTTTTTTTTGTCTGTACTATTTAGTACTTGTGAAACTGGAATGTGGTACTCCTTTGTGCAATGCTGCGGAACCCTTACAGTGCCATATAAATAAATGGTGATAATATTAACACATGTACCACCAAAATACTTGTGCTTTTATCACCATCTCAGGATTGCAAGTAACAAATAAATTATGGCAAATAGTGTTTTTTTTTTTTTTTCATCTCTCAGGGATTTAATCTCTTTCACTTATATATAAAAAAAACACGCCTATATTATTCGCTTTAGTAAATAGACTCCCAAAATCAAAGGCAACTTTGGGATGTTAAGTTTAATTTAACCTTAAGAAAACAGGAAGTACCATATGGTGCTGCTGCTGTCAGAGAGATATAGGCGAAGCTTGGCGGGAAACAAACTTGCCAATCAGAAGTGTCTTGCTAGTGCTGACTAGAGGGGATGCGGTCACATGACTGCCAGTGGGATTCCGGCGGTCAGAATGCCGACGCTGGGATCCCGATTGCTGCGAATACCAGTGGTCAGCACACCGACACACAGGGAGTGTCAATAGAATCTGTGGCAAGCACAGCGAGCTACTGAGCCTGCTGGCATTCTGGCGGACGGGATCCCCAGGTCAGTATGCTGACCTCTGGGATCCCGGCTGCCGGCAAAACAATACCAACTGGACTAGAGATGTGCATCTGACCATTTTTGCTATTTTCTTTTTGGTTTTGACTCTAATTCGTCCTCTGGTTTTGGGAAAATGTGATTGGTTTTGGTTTTGCATGGCTAAAATCACATAATTTGGGCCTTTCCTTTGTTCCTAGAGTATTATTAACCTCAATGACATTCATTTCCAGTCATTATTTTCCACTCAACTTCAACCACTTCACAGCTCACAATATTGTATCTATCCAGTTTAGGCCAAAAGGCTGCACAGATCTAGCTGATTAAGCTAAGTGACAGTTGGATGAGGCCTAGCGGCAAAAAGTCAATAAAAGGAGAATTAGAAAAGATTGATTGATGAATTGATTATGGTAGTCAACTGTATGGTCAATGTTATCCGTATCGATGAATTCAACATACATAAGTTGTACAATTATAAAGAGCAATTCCATTTTACTATTTTCACAAATAAAAACTCACAGCAGCAAATCACCCCACTTATATATATTATGTCAACAATAAAAAAAAAAAAAGATTGATTGATTGTGGTAGGGTTATGCGGTTAGCATACTGCTCCTCGGGATACTGGCTTTCACAATACTGACACTGGGATACCGTCGGGGCACCATACCGCCGCCAATATACCAGCAAGGTGATTCCCCCTCTGTAGGTGTCCACAACAACCATAGAGGGGGAATCGCACCTGTGGTGAGCGTAGCTCCCCACCGAGCCCGCAGCGTGGTGAGCGCAGCAAGCCCGCAAGGGGCTTCATTGCACTCGCCCTCCTGCCAGCATTCTACCGCTTGGGATGCTGATGTTGGTATACTGACAATCAGCATCCCGTGCGGTGGGAAGTCATACCAAACCCATGGTAGGCACTGGCAACTGTATGGTCCACTAGGGAAGACACTGATGTGAATGAACTTTTCTCTGTGAGGCCTAGCAGCAAAAAGATAATAAAAGAAGAATCAAAAAAAGATTGATTGATTGATTGTGGTAGGCATTGACAGCTGTAGGGTCTACTAGGAAAGACAATGATGTGGATGCTGTTTTCTCTGTGAGGCCTAGTAGCAAAAAGACAATAAAAGAATAAAAAAAGGTTGATTTATTTATTTATTGTGTTAGGTATTAGCAAATGTGTGGTCATAATTCTCTGTAAGGTGAGGCCTAGCGGCAAAGAGACAATACAAGAAGAATAAAAAAAAATATTGATTGATTGTGGTAGGCAACAATATGATCCATATACTATGTGAAGTGAGGCCTAGTGGCAAAAAGACAATAAAAGAATAAGACAGTTATCAATGCCCCCAAAAATGTACCCCATAATGAAAACAGAGCTATAACCAATAAAAAACCTATGCAAAACAGACCATTCATAATGCCCCCAAAATTACAACTCATTTGGAAAAGAGAAATGGTGCAAGATGGAATTGTCCTTGGGCCCGCCCCCGCCCACCCACTTTGAAGTTTGATATTAAAAAGCACATGCACAGTTTAACAAACCAAGTACCGTAGTGACAGGCACTGCCACTTTTGTGGTTGAAGTGCTTTGTTTGTTTGGACAGGATCCGATCAGGTTCCTGATGGTCGGGATCCCGGCTGTAAAAATACTGTCACCGGTATCCCTACACACCTAAGAAGACCAGTGCTGGGAATCTGATCCCATAGATTTAGAATTTGGTGGGTTATATTGTTTCTGTGCATGGTAAATACTGGCTGCTTTATTTTTACACTGCAATTTCAATTTCAGTTTGAACACACTCCACCCAAGCCTTACTCTCTGCACATGTTACATCTGCCCCACCCGCAGTGCAACATGGCTTTGCCCATTAATGTGCTTTTTTGGTTTGCTCACAAACCTGGATTAGGCCCTCTGTGCTAGTCTGCATCTGTACGCAACTATGAGAATCCATTTTAATGTACTCAGCCCCTTCCCTCCCCCACACTCCTCCTCTCCAGTTGCAAACAGGCATTAATGACATTGTATCCGCATCTGCACATACATGAGGCCAGTTTTGTTGTCAAGTGCAGAACCAATTTTTATAATTCACGCAACACAGGCTGGCATGAGACCAACTTAGCATCAGGCCCATACTATTTTTCCCTCTGTCCTAGGTCCTACGAGTCCTCTTCAGGGAACTGTTAGATGAATCTACAGATAAGTGATTATCTCATACATTCTGTCAGTGAATGTGGAAGGAGCTGTTTAAACAGAGCTGCAATGAATATTACTCGGTGCAAAATGAGGCCCTTAAATCTGGCTATTTGTGTCATTATTAATAACCCTTAATTGTAACTCCTAATCATCCCAAAATGATGTTGGTATTACTATTCATGACAAATCTGCCTACTGGGGATTTGCAATTTTTTTTCTTTGTCTGAGCAGATTTGAGGGAAAAAAATAGACCATATGTCACTTCCCATTAAATGTTAAACACTTTATTATTTTTTTCTCTCTGTATTGAGAATGAGAGACAGAGACAGTTTCTTGCTGCCTTCTGTGGAGGAAGCAATACAACAGGATCAGGGCTGTTATGCTGGTCTGCTTTGCTGGGGACAGACCCAAATTTACTTGATTGCATACTGTCCTAGCCTTTGGGCAGATATAATACACTGTAAATGCCCAGGCTATTTCTCTCCTACCCAGAGCCGGCCCTAACCAATATGATGCCCTAGGCAAGATTTTGGCTGGTGCCCCCTAGCACCACCGCTGGTTCTGCCTCTGACCTTGCACCTCTTTCCCAGCACCATCACCCCTCACCCATAGCAGACCTTGTACCCCCTATATTTTAAATAGGAACAGTTCGCACATTTGATGCACAGCCCAAAAAGGGGCATCTTCTTGCTGGGAAGGGGCATGGCCACACAATAGTAACCCCAATTCCAAATACGCCACATAGTACTGCAACTTTATTCACATTTTATCTTGCGATAGTGTCCATAATTCATATTACATCCCACAGTAGTATCACTTTACCTTATAAACGTTACTCCTTACAGTAGAGCCCCTTATTCAAATTACATCACACTGAATTGCTCCTTATTCACATTACACCACACCTTATTGCTCTTTATTCACATTAGACGACACAGTAGTGCCCTTTCTATTTGCAACGCCACATAGAAGAACACCTTATACACATAATGCCACACATTAGTAATGCATTTATACACAATTCCACACAGTAATGCCCCTTACACAAATGAGACACATTAATGTCCTTATAAACATAATGCACCTTACACATTATGACAACCTTTATTAATGCCCTTTTACACATAATGTCCTTTACACATATGCCGCACATTATTAATGCCCTTATACACATAATGACACACATAGTGCTCCCTACACATTTGCTGCACATTATTAGTGCCCCTATACACATAATGACACACATACAGTAGTACCCTGTTACACATATGCCGCACATTATTAATGCCCTTATACACATAATGACATACATAGTGGCCCTTTACATATATGTTGCACATTATTAATGCATTTTTACATGACACACATAATGCTCCTTACACATATTCTGAACACTACTGCACAACCAACCCACTCACATGCACACAGCACTCACACTTCCACTAACACTGTGACCTCTGCCTCTGCTTGGATACAGATGTGTCCTCACAAATCTTGCATCAATGCTAACGTCGGGCACTTTTTTTTAAAATGAAAATGCATCTTATTTGCATTGCTATGTGGCTAGGATGCACAAGCAGCTTCTGCTGATTAAACTGATATGCAGCATGCCAATATACTGTGTGAGACTGTGGCTGTATCTGCATATGAAATGCTACATACAGAATATAGGCATGCCGCATATCATTTTAATTAGTGATGAGCTGGTTCGGATCCTCGGAATCTGAACCCCCCCGAACTTCACCCTTTTTACACGGGTCCGAGGCAGATTCTAACCTTTCCGCCTTGCTCGGTTAACCCGAGCGCGCCCGAACGTCATCATCCCGCGGTCGGATTCTCGCGAGATTCGTATTCTATATAAGGAGCCGCGCGTCGCCGCCATTTTTCACTCGTGCATTGGAAATGATAGTGAGAGGACGTGGCTGGCGTCCTCTCAGTTTTATTCAGGTGGCTGAAAATATCTGTGCTCACTGCTTTATTGTGGGGACTGGGGACCAGCAGTATTATATAGGAGGAGTACAGTGCAGAGTTTTGCTGACCAGTGACCACCAGTATTATACGTTCTCTGCCTGAAAAATGCTCCATATCTATGCTCAGTGTGCTGCATATATCTGTGCTCACACTGATTTATTGTGGGGACTGGGGACCACTAGTATTATATAGGAGGAGTACAGTGCAGAGTTTTGCTGACCAGTGACTAGAGATGAGCGCCTGAAATTTTTCGGGTTTTGTGTTTTGGTTTTGGGTTCGGTTCCGCGGCCGTGTTTTGGGTTCGAACACGTTTTGGCAAAACCTCACCGAATTATTTTTGTCGGATTCGGGTGTGTTTTGGATTCGGGTGTTTTTTTCCAAAAACACTAAAAAACAGCTTAAATCATAGAATTTGGGGGTCATTTTGATCCCAAAGTATTATTAACCTCAAAAACCATAATTTACACTCATTTTCAGTCTATTCTGAACACCTCACACCTCACAATATTATTTTTAGTCCTAAAATTTGCACCGAGGTCGCTGTGTGAGTAAGATAAGCGACCCTAGTGGCCGACACAAACACCGGGCCCATCTAGGAGTGGCACTGCAGTGTCACGCAGGATGTCCCTTCCAAAAAACCCTCCCCAAACAGCACATGACGCAAAGAAAAAAAGAGGCGCAATGAGGTAGCTGTGTGAGTAAGATTAGCGACCCTAGTGGCCGACACAAACACCGGGCCCATCTAGGAGTGGCACTGCAGTGTCACGCAGGATGGCCCTTCCAAAAAACCCTCCCCAAACAGCACATGACGCAAAGAAAAAAAGAGGCGCAATGAGGTAGCTGTGTGAGTAAGATTAGCGACCCTAGTGGCCGACACAAACACCGGGCCCATCTAGGAGTGGCACTGCAGTGTCACGCAGGATGGCCCTTCCAAAAAACCCTCCCCAAACAGCACATGACGCAAAGAAAAAAAGAGGCGCAATGAGGTAGCTGACTGTGTGAGTAAGATTAGCGACCCTAGTGGCCGACACAAACACCGGGCCCATCTAGGAGTGGCACTGCAGTGTCACGCAGGATGTCCCTTCCAAAAAACCCTCCCCAAACAGCTCATGACGCAAAGAAAAAAAGAGGCGCAATGAGGTAGCTGTGTGAGTAAGATTAGCGACCCTAGTGGCCGACACAAACACCGGGCCCATCTAGGAGTGGCACTGCAGTGTCACGCAGGATGTCCCTTCCAAAAAACCCTCCCCAAACAGCACATGACGCAAAGAAAAAAAGAGGCGCAATGAGGTAGCTGTGTGAGTAAGATTAGCGACCCTAGTGGCCGACACAAACACCGGGCACATCTAGGAGTGGCACTGCAGTGTCACGCAGGATGTCCCTTCCAAAAAACCCTCCCCAAACAGCACATGACGCAAAGAAAAAAAGAGGCGCAATGAGGTAGCTGACTGTGTGAGTAAGATTAGCGACCCTAGTGGCCGACACAAACACTGGGCCCATCTAGGAGTGGCACTGCAGTGTCACGCAGGATGTCCCTTCCAAAAAACCCTCCCCAAACAGCACATGACGCAAAGAAAAAAAGAGGCGCAATGAGGTAGCTGTGTGAGTAAGATTAGCGACCCTAGTGGCCGACACAAACACCGGGCACATCTAGGAGTGGCACTGCAGTGTCACGCAGGATGTCCCTTCCAAAAAACCCTCCCCAAACAGCACATGACGCAAAGAAAAAAAGAGGCGCAATGAGGTAGCTGACTGTGTGAGTAAGATTAGCGACCCTAGTGGCCGACACAAACACCGGGCCCATCTAGGAGTGGCACTGCAGTGTCACGCAGGATGTCCCTTCCAAAAAACCCTCCCCAAACAGCACATGACGCAAAGAAAAAAAGAGGCGCAATGAGGTAGCTGACTGTGTGAGTAAGATTAGCGACCCTAGTGGCCGACACAAACACCGGGCCCATCTAGGAGTGGCACTGCAGTGTCACGCAGGATGTCCCTTCCAAAAAACCCTCCCCAATCAGCACATGATGCAAAGAAAAAGAAAAGAAAAAAGAGGTGCAAGATGGAATTGTCCTTGGGCCCTCCCACCCACCCTTATGTTGTATAAACAAAACAGGACATGCACACTTTAACCAACCCATCATTTCAGTGACAGGGTCTGCCACACGACTGTGACTGATATGACGGGTTGGTTTGGACCCCCCCCAAAAAAGAAGCAAGTAATCTCTCCTTGCACAAACTGGCTCTACAGAGGCAAGATGTCCACCTCATCTTCACCCTCCGATATATCACCGTGTACATCCCCCTCCTCACAGATTATCAATTCGTCCCCACTGGAATCCACCATCTCAGCTCCCTGTGTACTTTGTGGAGGCAATTGCTGCTGGTCAATGTCTCCGCGGAGGAATTGATTATAATTCATTTTAATGAACATCATCTTCTCCACATTTTCTGGATGTAACCTCGTACGCCGATTGCTGACAAGGTGAGCGGCGGCACTAAACACTCTTTCGGAGTACACACTTGTGGGAGGGCAACTTAGGTAGAATAAAGCCAGTTTGTGCAAGGGCCTCCAAATTGCCTCTTTTTCCTGCCAGTATAAGTACGGACTGTGTGACGTGCCTACTTGGATGCGGTCACTCATATAATCCTCCACCATTCTATCAATGTTGAGAGAATCATATGCAGTGACAGTAGACGACATGTCCGTAATCGTTGTCAGGTCCTTCAGTCCGGACCAGATGTCAGCATCAGCAGTCGCTCCAGACTGCCCTGCATCACCGCCAGCGGGTGGGCTCGGAATTCTGAGCCTTTTCCTCGCACCCCCAGTTGCGGGAGAATGTGAAGGATGAGATGTTGACAGGTCGCGTTCCGCTTGACTTGACAATTTTGTCACCAGCAGGTCTTTCAACCCCAGCAGACCTGTGTCTGCCGGAAAGAGAGATCCAAGGTAGGCTTTAAATCTAGGATCGAGCACGGTGGCCAAAATGTAGTGCTCTGATTTCAACAGATTGACCACCCGTGAATCCTTGTTAAGCGAATTAAGGGCTGCATCCACAAGTCCCACATGCCTAGCGGAATCGCTCCCTTTTAGCTCCTTCTTCAATGCCTCCAGCTTCTTCTGCAAAAGCCTGATGAGGGGAATGACCTGACTCAGGCTGGCAGTGTCTGAACTGACTTCACGTGTGGCAAGTTCAAAGGGCATCAGAACCTTGCACAACGTTGAAATCATTCTCCACTGCACTTGAGACAGGTGCATTCCATCTCCTATATCGTGCTCAATTGTATAGGCTTGAATGGCCTTTTGCTGCTCCTCCAACCTCTGAAGCATATAGAGGGTTGAATTCCACCTCGTTACCACTTCTTGCTTCAGATGATGGCAGGGCAGGTTCAGTAGTTTTTGGTGGTGCTCCAGTCTTCTGTACGTGGTGCCTGTACGCCGAAAGTGTCCCGCAATTTTTCTGGCCACCGACAGCATCTCTCGCACGCCCCTGTCGTTTTTTAAAAAATTCTGCACCACCAAATTCAAGGTATGTGCAAAACATGGGACGTGCTGGAATTTGCCCATATTTAATGCACACACAATATTGCTGGCGTTGTCCGATGCCACAAATCCACAGGAGAGTCCAATTGGGGTAAGCCATTCCGCGATGATCTTCCTCAGTTGCCGTAAGAGGTTTTCAGCTGTGTGCGTATTCTGGAAAGCGGTGATACAAAGCGTAGCCTGCCTAGGAAAGAGTTGGCGTTTGCGAGATGCTGCTACTGGTGCCGCCGCTGCTGTTCTTGCGGCGGGAGTCCATACATCTACCCAGTGGGCTGTCACAGTCATATAGTCCTGACCCTGCCCTGCTCCACTTGTCCACATGTCCGTGGTTAAGTGGACATTGGGTACAACTGCATTTTTTAGGAGACTGGTGAGTCTTTTTCTGACGTCCGTGTACATTCTCGGTATCGCCTGCCTAGAGAAGTGGAACCTAGATGGTATTTGGTAACGGGGGCACACTGCCTCAATAAATTGTCTAGTTCCCTGTGAACTAACGGCGGATACCGGACGCACGTCTAACACCAACATAGTTGTCAAGGACTCAGTTATCCGCTTTGCAGTAGGATGACTGCTGTGATATTTCATCTTCCTCGCAAAGGACTGTTGAACAGTCAATTGCTTACTGGAAGTAGTACAAGTGGGCTTACGACTTCCCCTCTGGGATGACCATCGACTCCCAGCGGCAACAACAGCAGCGCCAGCAGCAGTAGGCGTTACACGCAAGGATGCATCGGAGGAATCCCAGGCAGGAGAGGACTCGTCAGACTTGCCAGTGACATGGCCTGCAGGACTATTGGCATTCCTGGGGAAGGAGGAAATTGACACTGAGGGAGTTGGTGGGGTGGTTTGCGTGAGCTTGGTTACAAGAGGAAGGGATTTACTGGTCAGTGGACTGCTTCCGCTGTCACCCAAAGTTTTTGAACTTGTCACTGACTTATTATGAATGCGCTGCAGGTGACGTATAAGGGAGGATGTTCCGAGGTGGTTAACGTCCTTACCCCTACTTATTACAGCTTGACAAAGGGAACACACGGCTTGACACCTGTTGTCCGCATTTCTGGTGAAATACCTCCACACCGAAGAGCTGATTTTTTTGGTATTTTCACCTGGCATGTCAATGGCCATATTCCTCCCACGGACAACAGGTGTCTCCCCGGGTGCCTGACTTAAACAAACCACCTCACCATCAGAATCCTCCTGGTCAATTTCCTCCCCAGCGCCAGCAACACCCATATCCTCCTCATCCTGGTGTACTTCAACACTGACATCTTCAATCTGACTATCAGGAACTGGACTGCGGGTGCTCCTTCCAGCACTTGCAGGGGGCGTGCAAATGGTGGAAGGCGCATGCTCTTCACGTCCAGTGTTGGGAAGGTCAGGCATCGCAACCGACACAATTGGACTCTCCTTGTGGATTTGGGATTTCAAAGAACGCACAGTTCTTTGCGGTGCTTTTGCCAGCTTGAGTCTTTTCAGTTTTCTAGCGAGAGGCTGAGTGCTTCCATCCTCATGTGAAGCTGAACCACTAGCCATGAACATAGGCCAGGGCCTCAGCCGTTCCTTGCCACTCCGTGTGGTAAATGGCATATTGGCAAGTTTACGCTTCTCCTCCGACAATTTTATTTTAGGTTTTGGAGTCCTTTTTTTACTGATATTTGGTGTTTTGGTTTTGACATGCTCTGTACTATGCCATTGGGCATCGGCCTTGGCAGACGACGTTGCTGGCATTTCATCGTCTCGGCCATGACTAGTGGCAGCAGCTTCAGCACGAGGTGGAAGTGGATCTTGATCTTTCCCTAATTTTGGAACCTCAACATTTTTGTTCTCCATATTTTAATAGGCACAACTAAAAGGCACCTCAGGTAAACAATGGAGATGGATGGATTGGATACTAGTATACAATTATGGACGGGCTGCCGAGTGCCGACACAGAGGTAGCCACAGCCGTGAACTACCGCACTGTACTGTGTCTGCTGCTAATATATAGACTGGTTGATAAAGAGATAGTATACTCGTAACTAGTATGTATGTATAAAGAAAGAAAAAAAAAACCACGGTTAGGTGGTATATACAATTATGGACGGGCTGCCGAGTGCCGACACAGAGGTAGCCACAGCCGTGAACTACCGCACTGTACTGTGTCTGCTGCTAATATATAGACTGGTTGATAAAGAGATAGTATACTCGTAACTAGTATGTATGTATAAAGAAAGAAAAAAAAAACCACGGTTAGGTGGTATATACAATTATGGACGGGCTGCCGAGTGCCGACACAGAGGTAGCCACAGCCGTGAACTACCGCACTGTACTGTGTCTGCTGCTAATATATAGACTGGTTGATAAAGAGATAGTATACTCGTAACTAGTATGTATGTATAAAGAAAGAAAAAAAAACCACGGTTAGGTGGTATATACAATTATGGACGGGCTGCCGAGTGCCGACACAGAGGTAGCCACAGCCGTGAACTACCGCACTGTACTGTGTCTGCTGCTAATATATAGACTGGTTGATAAAGAGATAGTATACTCGTAACTAGTATGTATGTATAAAGAAAGAAAAAAAAACCACGGTTAGGTGGTATATACAATTATGGACGGGCTGCCGAGTGCCGACACAGAGGTAGCCACAGCCGTGAACTACCGCACTGTACTGTGTCTGCTGCTAATATATAGACTGGTTGATAAAGAGATAGTATACTCGTAACTAGTATGTATGTATAAAGAAAGAAAAAAAAAACCACGGTTAGGTGGTATATACAATTATGGACGGGCTGCCGAGTGCCGACACAGAGGTAGCCACAGCCGTGAACTACCGCACTGTACTGTGTCTGCTGCTAATATATAGACTGGTTGATAAAGAGATAGTATACTCGTAACTAGTATGTATGTATAAAGAAAGAAAAAAAAACCACGGTTAGGTGGTATATACAATTATGGACGGGCTGCCGAGTGCCGACACAGAGGTAGCCACAGCCGTGAACTACCGCACTGTACTGTGTCTGCTGCTAATATATAGACTGGTTGATAAAGAGATAGTATACTCGTAACTAGTATGTATGTATAAAGAAAGAAAAAAAAACCACGGTTAGGTGGTATATACAATTATGGACGGGCTGCCGAGTGCCGACACAGAGGTAGCCACAGCCGTGAACTACCGCACTGTACTGTGTCTGCTGCTAATATATAGACTGGTTGATAAAGAGATAGTATACTCGTAACTAGTATGTATGTATAAAGAAAGAAAAAAAAACCACGGTTAGGTGGTATATACAATTATGGACGGGCTGCCGAGTGCCGACACAGAGGTAGCCACAGCCGTGAACTACCGCACTGTACTGTGTCTGCTGCTAATATATAGACTGGTTGATAAAGAGATAGTATACTCGTAACTAGTATGTATGTATAAAGAAAGAAAAAAAAACCACGGTTAGGTGGTATATACAATTATGGACGGGCTGCCGAGTGCCGACACAGAGGTAGCCACAGCCGTGAACTACCGCACTGTACTGTGTCTGCTGCTAATATATAGACTGGTTGATAAAGAGATAGTATACTCGTAACTAGTATGTATGTATAAAGAAAGAAAAAAAAACCACGGTTAGGTGGTATATACAATTATGGACGGGCTGCCGAGTGCCGACACAGAGGTAGCCACAGCCGTGAACTACCGCACTGTACTGTGTCTGCTGCTAATATATAGACTGGTTGATAAAGAGATAGTATACTCGTAACTAGTATGTATGTATAAAGAAAGAAAAAAAAACCACGGTTAGGTGGTATATACAATTATGGACGGGCTGCCGAGTGCCGACACAGAGGTAGCCACAGCCGTGAACTACCGCACTGTACTGTGTCTGCTGCTAATATATAGACTGGTTGATAAAGAGATAGTATACTCGTAACTAGTATGTATGTATAAAGAAAGAAAAAAAAACCACGGTTAGGTGGTATATACAATTATGGACGGGCTGCCGAGTGCCGACACAGAGGTAGCCACAGCCGTGAACTACCGCACTGTACTGTGTCTGCTGCTAATATATAGACTGGTTGATAAAGAGATAGTATACTCGTAACTAGTATGTATGTATAAAGAAAGAAAAAAAAACCACGGTTAGGTCACTGGTATATACAATTATGGACGGGCTGCCGAGTGCCGACACAGAGGTAGCCACAGCCGTGAACTACCGCACTGTACTGTGTCTGCTGCTAATATAGACTGGTTGATAAAGAGATAGTATACTACTAATATTATATACTGGTGGTCAGGTCACTGGTCACTAGTCACACTGGCAGTGGCACTCCTGCAGCAAAAGTGTGCACTGTTTAATTTTAATATAATATTATGTACTCCTGGCTCCTGCTATAACCTATAACTGGCACTGCAGTAGTGCTCCCCAGTCTCCCCCACAATTATAAGCTGTGTGAGCTGAGCAGTCAGACAGATATATAATATATATAGATGATGCAGCACACTGGCCTGAGCCTGAGCAGTGCACACAGATATGGTATGTGACTGAGTCACTGTGTGCTGTGTATCGCTTTTTTCAGGCAGAGAACGGATTATAAATAAAAGTGGTGGTCACTGGTCACTATCAGCAAAACTCTGCACTGTACACTACTGAGTACTCCTAATGCTCCCCAAAATTAGTAAATCAAGTGTCTCTCTAATCTATTCTAATTCTAAACGGAGAGGACGCCAGCCACGTCCTCTCCCTATCATTCTCAATGCACGTGTGAAAATGGCGGCGACGCGCGGCTCCTTATATAGAATCCGAGTCTCGCGATAGAATCCGAGCCTCGCGAGAATCCGACAGCGTCATGATGACGTTCGGGCGCGCTCGGGTTAACCGAGCAAGGCGGGAAGATCCGAGTCGCTCGGACCCGTGAAAAAAAACATGAAGTTCTGGCGGGTTCGGATTCAGAGAAACCGAACCCGCTCATCTCTACCAGTGACCACCAGTATTATACGTTCTCTGCCTGAAAAACGCTCCATATCTGTGCTCAGTGTGCTGCATATATCTGTGCTCACACTGCTTTATTGTGGGGACTGGGGACCAGCAGTATTATATAGGAGGAGTACAGTGCAGAGTTTTCCTGACCAGTGACCACCAGTATTATACGTTCTCTGCCTGAAAAACGCTCCATATCTGTGCTGCATTGTAGTATATAGTAGGAGTACAGTGCATAATTTTGCTGACCACCAGTATATAATATATAGCAGTACGGTACAGAAGGCCACTGCTCTACCTACCTCTGTGTCGTCAAGTATACTATCCATCCATACCTGTGGTGCATTTCAGTTTTGTACAGATTGCTGACCACCAGTATATAATATATAGCAGTACGGTATAGAAGGCCACTGCTCTACCTACCTCTGTGTCGTCAAGTATACTATCCATCCATACCTGTGGTGCATTTCAGTTTTGCACAGTTTGCTGACCACCAGTATTTAGTATATAGCAGTACGGTACAGTAGGCCACTGCTCTACCTACCTCTGTGTCGTCAAGTATACTATCCATCCATACCTGTAGTGCATTTCAGTTGTGCGCAGTATATATAGTAGTAGGCCATTGCTATTGATACTGGCATATAATTCCACACATTAAAAAATGGAGAACAAAAATGTGAAGGGTAAAATAGGGAAAGATCAAGATCCACTTCCACCTCGTGCTGAAGCTGCTGCCACTAGTCATGGCCGAGACGATGAAATGCCATCAACGTCGTCTGCCAAGGCCGATGCCCAATGTCATAGTAGAGAGCATGTAAAATCCAAAAAACAAAAGTTCAGTAAAATGACCCAAAAATCAAAATTAAAAGCGTCTGAGGAGAAGCGAAAACTTGCCAATATGCCATTTACAACATGGAGTGGCAAGGAATGGCTGAGGCCCTGGCCTGTGTTCATGGCTAGTGGTTCAGATTCACATGAGGATGGAAGCACTCATCCTCTCGCTAGAAAACTGCAGTGCCACTCCTAGATGGGCCAGGTGTTTGTGTCGGCCACTTGGGTCGCTTAGCTTAGTCACACAGCTACCTCATTGCGCCTCTTTTTTTCTTTGCATCATGTGCTGTTTGGGGACTATTTTTTAAATCTGCCATACTGTCTGACACTGAAGTGCCACTCCTAGATGGGCCAGATGTTTGTGTCGGCCACTTGGGTCGCTTAGCTTAGTCACACAGCTACCTCATTGTGCCTCTTTTTTTCTTTGCATCATGTGCTGTTTGGGGACTATTTTTTTGAAGTGCCATCCTGCCTGACACTGCAGTGCCACTCCTAGATGGGCCAGGTGTTTGTGTCGGCCACTTGTGTCGCTTAGCTTAGCCATCCAGCGACCTCGTGCAAATTTTAGGACTAAAAATAATATTGTGAGGTGTGAGGTGTTCAGAATAGACTGAAAATGAGTGTAAATTATGGTTATTGAGGTTAATAATACTATGGGATCAAAATGACCCCCAAATTCTATGATTTAAGCTGTTTTTGAGGGTTTTTGTAAAAAAAACACCCGAATCCGACAAAAAAATTTCAGGGAGGTGTTAAAGCTGAATATTTATCTTACTTAAAACCCTTTAAGAGGTCTAAGAACACTGTACGCTATTTACGTATGGTATACCGTAAGGGTACGCACGTTGCGTAACAATCGCTTAGCCGTGGTCGAGACGCTCAAGCGTCACGTTCGCTCACGGCCAAGAGATCACAGGCAGGCACGCTATTGGCTGCCGACTAACGTAATGGTTCGCTATTAGCGTAGCGGACGCTCGGGACCACGAGGAGATCACCAGCGGCGCAGACGCTAACAATGTTAAACCTTTATAACTATACCATAAACAATGTACTTATACTGTAAATCCTTGCGTAGTGATAAGATGAGAATACAACACTGTGTAAGCGGGTTTACACTAAAGCTGTTTGAGCGATAGAGACGCTCCGATTACCCACTGCAATATAATGAACACACAATACCGGTCTAAGGGTCTAACGCCTTTTAAGGAAATGAATGAACGTTCAAAAAGAATATTACAATACAAGTCATACACTACCAATATAACATAGACTACCTAACCAGATAACTACACATGAAATACAATAGCAGTACAATAACCATATAAGAGAAACGAGAGATAAAGAGAAGAGAGAGAGAGAGAGATATGGCTCACAATAACAAGAAAAACAATATGATTGCGGAGAAAACTTACGCTCAAGGGAAACAATCGCATGCGCCTCTGGATATCCAGCTCCCGATTATCAGCAATGAGAACCGTTGAAGAGAATAGAGAGCTGGCCCAGATCGGCTTGTCCTTTTATACCCTACACATAATACAGTACAATGGTCCTATATTCTTATTGTTCATTGGACACAGGAATTCCTCTTCGCATTATAACAAAAGGTCATAGGTTGATTCATACAGGTGGGCTGTGTCTATTTCCAACTGCTCAGGTGGGTGGGAAACTAGGTTTCCCGCCGCATGGATAAGTAAGTGCAAATAATAGTAAATGTACACAAACTTCTTATGTCCATAACTATTCGCACGAGCGATTAATCCGCTTCAAACCAACACCGGAATATTGCTAATTAAATACTCTTCCGATGGATACTAAACACCACTGTATGACCCATGTCTGACCCTTCGTATCAAACAAAGAGGGATCTCTTTGTCCGTGAACATGCTACATTAACTAAACTTTCAGATTCTATCAAGGGGACCATGATCTACAAAATACATTATATAGTTAAAATATGTAACGATTGAGTCGCACGCTGGGCACACAGAAACTCTACCGTAAATGCGCATACCATGCGCCTGCGGGTGCACGTAACAGCGGGTATGTGCACGCACTGGAGAGCGCACGCATGCGCAGCGCGGACCTGTATGAGGTGCAAATATGGTAGTGTGCATCGTGATATTTTTCTGACTTTGACAGTCCACCCTTTGGCAGTCAACAATAACTGCCACTTCCTAAAACATTTCAAAACGAGAAAAATATATGTCAGGTGTAAATACATTTCCATGGTTGGGTAAGGGAGGAGAGAAGAAGGTGTGAAAAGGGTATGACCTAGTGAGATAGCAGTAGCATGTGTGTATGAATCCATGTTTGGGGGGTCATGTATCATCGTGCCGTACGTGTTTTAGATCAAGCTTCGAGGTATTGTGAAGTATACATTTAAATTCCTTCTTATCCCGTGGTACGGGTCTGTGGATGGGCTGTCAAACGTTACCGAGCTCTTTTCGGCTTTTGGTTGCAACAAAATGGGGGAGCACATTTTAGTTGATGATACATGAATGGGGGAATATGTGATTGCTGATATCTGTGCCTGTATTCCCTATCGACTATGTGTGTCATTACCTGAAGGTTGTAGAGATGAAGATAAAGAACAATTATGGTAAATGCAGTGGTATTCTATGTCAGGTTAATGAACATTTGTCGGTTGAAGTCTTGTTCGGTGTCTGTTGAATGCAGTCTTCTTTGGGCTTTTGCCAAAAAGTGTGGGCAAAAGCTTTGTCAATGTCCATAGACTTACAAAAGTGTTGGGCTAGCGTAATTTAAAAATTTCTAGGGAAACTGGGGGTCTATGGCATAGTTCATCAAATATCTGTGTATAAGGTTGTCAAAACTTCTTCTTTAATCCATCAGTTGTCTGTATACAGGATCATCAAATTCCTTGTCCAAGTGGGTCTTTTTACCTTGGAGAAAACGGAAAAACAGGTGAAAGAAACGGACCGTATAATCGCATTTTCATCACATCATTGTTTCTACCGTTGGGTCATAAATCAAATCCATTGGAATTACAATTTCCTCACTCCTTAGACTCATTACCCGGGTACTACGTTTGCACTTCATTAAAGCCTGACCGCATCTAAATATCAAGCCAATCGATATGACAACACCTAAGATACATAGGAGAAACTTCCCTACATCCATTATGACTCCTTGAGCCCATTCTCCTAAACCAGAGAACCAATTTCGCGGGTTCAACCATGACACCCAACCAGTCAGCTCATTACCCACAGAGGCAAGGGTGAGATTGTGTCTCCTGCGAAATTCCCACTTTAATTGGAGAATGTCATCCATCTTTTGGTCTATGACCTCGACCGGATCCTCGGTACTATTCGTAATATAAGTGCAGCATTTCACGCCGTACTGCGTTGCCAGTGTGACACAATATCCACCTGTCACTGCCGTGAGATAATTGAGAACCATTCTATGCTGAACCAGTTCTGTTTTATAAGCTTGAAGCTCTCTTCCAGTATACCTAAAGGTGTCATCATACATTTCTGTGATATTGTCTAACAAGTTTGCGAGCGCAGATATGTATTTATAATTCAGCACTCCTCTGGCGGTGCGAGTGATGTCTAACGCGAGTAGAACCTGAATCCCGGTGGATTCATGGATCATGTCAGAGGCCGGATGCTCTGTTCTTTCTATTAGATGACGTTTAACGATGTGCTCGTAATGAGTGTGAGTATAAGGAGCTTGGGCAACACGGTGAATGTCTTTCATTTTGGCATGTGATACAGTCATTACCTCAGGCAGTACTTTTCCAATGTAACACAATCCTTCAGAGTTTGGGGCAAGCCACTTATACGCCTTCCTCCCGCATATGAAATATGCATCATCGGGGAGAACATATGGGACGGAGTAGGACATAACCATATTACACATCTTCCATGTGAAATCTCCTAACCCTAATTCTCCCATCTGTCTAGTACACATATCAGTTTGTACGATATGTGCACAGTATCCTGGTGATACCTCTCCAACTCTCGTAATCCTACTTCCTAGATTATACCTATATCGGAAAGATTGTTCTCTACTGGCTATGTGGCGTATAAGCTCTGTATCTGTAGGCATTCTATCTGCTCTATATGAAAAGGTCATGGTTTGGTTACTCCATGACACTTCCCAATTTCCCGGCTTTCGGGGATTGGAAATGTTAAAACATATTAGGGATCTATCCACATGATATTGGTGGAGCTTCAAACTAGGAGGACTGGAGATATTAAACCTCCTGTCCACCGGTCTCCCACCCTTTAGCTCAAGTACCTCCCCTACCGTTAAAGGAAATGGTACTAGTCCTGATTTGCTATGACCTTGAGGTACTTGAGAGCATACCCAACAATCTGTTTGATTTAACACACTACCCACTAAGGAGTGATAGTCACTCAATGGATGCCGGTCCATGTGGATATTAAAACTGGATTGGCATTTCTTGATGCACCCATCCTCAACTACATTGTCACAGAGTCTACAGATACAGTTTTCTTCAGCTAACAATCCTTTACAATTCCTTCTATTGTCAATGCTATCGGATCGTTTTCTGATACTCGTCTTTACTTGTTGATTATGTTGTTCTTGGAAAACTACGCCTCCACCTTTGTCATCAGAACCCATTCCAGAACCTCTCTCGACCTCCATGGTACTCTCGCCGGAACAGACTGCTCTGGTCAACATCATGGTCAACAGGAAAATCCGGATCACAGTCTCTTGGGGCAAGTCCATCTTATAGGAGGAAATGGAGAAGAATGAGAAGGGGGAAAGAAATACTTGAGGGAGATGGGATGGGAAGTGGAGAAAAACAATAAAAGGGAACAAGGGATCGACAACTGCTTTCGATCTTGTGATTTTCAATGCTCGGGTGCCGCCTCAGTCCTCCTGGAACAGACACTCCAGTGATACAACTTCCTCTACCGTCTGTTCCTTATCACGGGACCTCTCTGGATCAGCAACCTTCTTACAATGGGACGAATGAACCCAAGTCTCTCTCTCTGCAACCTTCAATGCTGTAGTGCTAGTCAATAAGACTTGGTATGGTCCTTCCCATCTGTCAATAAGGCAACCTGAGCGTAGAAAATTCCGTATCATTACATAATCCCCAGGTTCAATGTCATGACAATTACTATCTGGTAAATCAGGAATCACCAACTTCAAATTGTCATTTTGATTCCTTAGCTGTTTACTCATGTTAATCAAGTATTTTACAGTCACTTCATTGTTACACTTCAAATCATCCTGAGGGTTAATCATAACATGCGGTTGTCGACCAAACAAGATTTCAAAGGGAGACAGATTAAGAGGGGACCTGGGAGTGGTTCTGATGCTGTATAGTACAATGGGTAAAGCTTCTGGCCATGTCAATCCTGTTTCTGCCATAACTTTGCCCAGTTTATTTTTAATAGTGCTGTTCACTCTTTCCACCTTCGCACTCGCCTGGGGACGGTATGGAGTGTGCAGCTTGCTATCAATTCCCATCAACTTACACATTCCTTGAAAGACATCACCTGTAAAATGGGTACCCCTATCACTTTCAATTATTCTAGGGATACCGTATCTACATACAAATTCCTGCACAATTTTCTTAGCAGTAAACATAGCGGTGTTTGTGGCCGCAGGAAATGCTTCGACCCAATTTGAGAATACATCTATACAAACAAGTACATATTTCAAATTTCGACAAGGGGGTAATTGTATAAAGTCAATCTGTATTACCTGGAAAGGGCCGCCTGTAGGTGGGATATGAGATGGTTCTGTTGGTATTGCCTTTCCGATATTCTTTCTCAAGCAGGTAAGGTATGACATTGCTCTCTTACTCGCATGAGATGAAAATCCTGGGGCGCACCAATATGCTCTTACCAACTTACACATTCCCTCCTTGCCCAGATGAGTCAGCCCGTGTGCTGCCTCAGCTAAACATGGAAGATATGCTCTGGGGGCCACTGGTTTACCTTGTCCATCCGTCCAGAGTCCTGAGGACTCCTGGCCATATCCCTTTGCCTTCCAGACTGCCTTTTCCTGCGTGGAACACAAATTTTGCATTTCACACAACTTCTGTGTGTTGATGGTATTAAATACCATCAATTGTGTGGTGTCTGTCTGTCTGGGTGTACCAGCTGCTAACTTAGCAGCTTCGTCTGCTCGGCTGTTACCAAGTGATACTGGGTCCTGGCTATATGTGTGTGCTTTACACTTGATAACAGCCACTCTGTCGGTTCCTATATTGCTGTTAGAAGCCTTTTGATGTGAGCTGCATGCGCTACCGGTGTACCAGCTGCCGTCATGAAATTTCTGAGGCGCCATAGGGCTCCGAAATCATGGACTACCCCGAAGGCGTATCTAGAATCGGTGTAGATATTGGCTGACTTGCCCTTAGCCAATTCACATGCTCTGGTTAGGGCAACCAGTTCAGCAACCTGGGCCGAGTGAGGTGGGCCTAGCGGTTCAGCTTCTATGGTGCCTTGGTCGTCTACGACTGCGTATCCAGTACACAAGTCTCCCGAGTCTGACTGTCTGTGACAACTACCATCCGTGTAGAAGGTAAGATCTACATCTTCCAGTGGGTTGTCACTGATGTCAGGCCTTGCGGTAAAATTTTTGGTCAAATATTCCATACGGGTTCACTACGGCTGGCCGGCGGTCGGGCTCCCGGCGACCAGCATCCCGGCGCCGGGAGCCCGACCGCCGGCTTACCGACAGCTTGGCGAGCGCAAATGAGCCCCTTGCGGGCTCGCTGCGCTCGCCACGCTACGGGCACGGTGGCGCGCTACGCGCGCCACACTATTTTATTCTCACTCTATGGGGGTCGTGGACCCCCACGAGGGAAAATAATTGTCGGTATTCCGGCTGTCGGGCTCCCGGCGCCGGTATACTGAGCGCCGGGAGCCCGACCGCCGGCAAACAGAAGACCACCCATTCCATACAATCAGGCATGTCATCTTTTGTATTAAATCCTCCTTCCCCATCACTCTCATCCTCCACCCTTTGTGCCTGTCCAGGCACACCTGGGAGATATGTTGCAGGATTTAATGCACTGCATCTCCTTATGGTGATGTTTACGGGGGCCATTAGTGCCAATTCCCATCTTGTAAACCGTGCTGATGAGACGTGCCTGGTTTGGGCAGAATTTAGCAAGGCTGACACTGCATGTGGTGTATGAATTGTGAGGTTGTGACCTAGCACTACATCTTCGCTTTTCGTTACTAGCAATGCTATCGCAACAACGCTTCGCAAGCATGTGGGGAGGGATCGCGCTACCGTATCTAGCTGAGCGCTGTAGTATGCTACCGGCCTGCTGGCATCACCGTGCTTTTGGGTTAGGACGCCTGCCGCGCAACCAGCACTTTCTGTTCCGTACAGCTCAAAGGGTTTCCCATAGTCTGGCATACCTAATGCTGGCGCCTGCGTTAGGCACTGTTTAAGTCTCTCAAATGCCATCTCGGATTCGTCTGTATGCGAAATCTGATCAGGTTTGTTTGAGGAGACCATCTCCTGCAAAGGTAACGCTAGAATGGAAAACCCTGGGATCCAGTTACGGCAATACCCACACATTCCTAAAAACGTTCTGATCTGTTGCTGGGTTTGTGGCAGAGTCATGTCTCTAATTGCTTGGATTCTATCAGCGGTCAGGTGTCTCAGTCCTTGTGTTAGACAGTGTCCCAAATATTTTACTTTAGTTTGGCATAATTGCAACTTGTCTTTGGAAACCTTGTGTCCTGTGTCTGAAAGATGAAACAGGAGCTGTTTCGTATCCTTCAGGGACGCTTCCAGTGAATCTGAACACAGTAGTAAATCATCCACATACTGTATCAATACTGATCCACTCTCTGGTTGGAAAGACTGTAAACAATCATGCAAAGCCTGGGAAAATATACTTGGGCTGTCTATGAATCCTTGTGGTAATCGAGTCCATGTGTATTGGACTCCTCTGTATGTAAATGCGAACAAATATTGACTGTCAGGATGTAGGGGTACCGAAAAGAAAGCGGAGCAGAGGTCAATAACAGTGAAAAATTTCGCAGTGGGAGGGATCTGCATAAGGATGACAGCTGGATTTGGCACTACGGGGAACTGACTCTCAACTATTTTGTTAATCCCCCTTAGATCCTGCACTAGCCTGTAACCCCTCCCCCCACTCTTTTTCACAGGGAAGATGGGACTATTGGCAGTGCTGGATGTTCTTACCAAAATGCCCTGTTGTAGCAAGCGCTCTATTACTGGGTAAACTCCTAACTCCACCTCTGGCTTCAGAGGGTATTGTGGTATTTTTGGAGCTATCCTACCATCTTTTACTTGCACAACTACTGGAGCTACGTTTGCCATTAATCCAGTGTCTTGTCCATCTTTAGTCCACAGTGGCTCTGGTATTTGGGATGTCATTTCTTCTACCTGGGATGGATTCCTATTTAACATAACAGTGTGGGACATTAATTTTGATGGGGAGTCTAACATGTCTCGTACTTCCTGAGCGTGATTCTCAGGTATGTCTAAGAATACACCCTCAGGAGTACAATAAATGACGCACCCCATTTTACACAATAGATCTCTTCCCAGGAGATTAGTCGGTGCCGATGCCGCCAGCAAAAAGGAATGCTTGGTGTGCAAAGGCCCTACTGTAACCTCGGCTGGTTTGCTAACAAGGTAGTGCTGGACTACTCCCGTTACTCCCATGGCTGGAATTGTCTTACCAGTGGTTCTCATGCCCACTGTCGAATTTATCACTGATTTGGCCGCCCCCGTATCTACAAGAAAGTTTAATGATTTACCAGCTACATTAATTGCAATTTCGGGTTCACTTCCAAGACTTGTAATCATTTTTACTGGCTGCAGATTACAGGTGTGGCCACACCCCTATTGGGTATGGTGACCTCCCTGAATCCCGCTGGCAGCGACTACTTGAGAGGGAGTTAACTGGGAACTACCAGAGGCTTGCCAATCTCTGTTCGGGGGGTATCTTTTTGTTTCCCCTGCATGTGGCTCATAACTCCGTTTCTGCGGACCCTGATCCCAATGTCGTGTGTCGTGTCGTTGTCTAGGGGGTTGATAAGACTTTTGTGTGTTTCTCGATTTACAGTCTCGTGCAAAGTGTCCCTCTCTATGACAGGAATAACAGGTTACCACATTTGACTTACCCACAGGTTTTGGTGATCTATACAAAGGCTGCCTTGTGGTCAGGGCCTGTATACTTACGGCCATTAACTTATCACCTTGTAATTCCCTGTGTCTGGTGATATTCCGATCGTGATCAACAGCTGCCTCTCTCAAAGTAGCCACCGACAGACCTCGCCAACATGGTTGCGTGGTCTGTACCCTTGTCTTTAATGCTTCTTTTAAACCATCCATTAGCACAGATACTGCTACTTCTCTATGATTTATGTTGGTTTTAATGTCCTCTATGCCTGTGTATTTAGCCATATCTAGTAATGCCCTGTGAAAATATTCTGCAGCTGTTTCTGACTCCTTTTGTTTAATGGAGAAAATTTTGTTCCACTTAACTACAGCTGGATAATACTCTTTTAACTGTAAATTTATTCTTTTTACATTGTCTTGGTTGTACACATCTGAAAGGGGTACATCATGGTCTAATCCACAGTCAGCTAAAAATTGAGTTGAGTCGACATTGGAGGGTAAACATGCCCTCAGCAATATCTGCCAGTCTTTGTTATTGGGCTCTACAGTGTTCCCTAGGTCTCTGATGTATTTCTGGCTAGCAACTAGATCTTTCCTAGGATCAGGGAATTCAGACACTATTGTTCTTAATTCCATTCGGGAAAATGGGCTGTACATGGCAATATTTCTGATAGGAGTGACTCCTGTAGTGTCAGTTTTCCCATTTGGCACAGCTATTACCCTAACGGGATTAAGCCTAACAACATCATTCTGATTAGATTCTACAGCCTGCGGCGAAATGGTTTCAGCATAGTGTAAGGTGCCGTACTTACCCGTTGATACGACCTCACCTGTCCCTCCGCTAGGGGCCTTTGTTACTAATCTTAAGGGTTGGGCCGTGCCTACTGTTGTCTCTGATATGGTGGCTGCTAGAGAGAGCGCCGATATTGTTGATGCTTCGTCCTCTTGATCACACTCCTGGGGAAAGTTTAAAACAGGGTACAACTTGCACGGGTTAATACTTGCATTAGTTAACTTATTAACATTATCCTTAACATTTATACAGTTGCTAAGTGCCTGTTTGTTACCCCCTGATGCGTCATTCTCCGCAACCAATTTCTCTCCTGATATATATGGTGGCGGCGGTGCTGTGGCTATCAGTTTCCTGATAGGGTTAGATCCCGCCGCCTGAGCCAATCCTCTCTGTATTTCACCCTCCTGTTGCCATAACTGCAAATAATCATAATGTTTGATCCGTCTCTTTGTTGATTTAATGAGACATATCCTTCTCCTTAGATTTAGTAACACATCTGGGCTAAAGCTACCTACTCTTGGGAATTTCTCCCCGTCATGTACAGTCATTCTTTCCCATTCATCACATAAAACCTCTGTGTGTGAACCATATTTTTCACACATTACATACCTTGCCGACCCGATTGGTCGGTTTACTGAATCAACCCGAACCGAGGTTGATCGCCCCCTACCTGAACAATTGGCCCCCATACCTGCAGGTGTTGCTTTTCTTCAGCGAACCCTTACAAAACCAAAATGTTCACGATAGGCTGACGGTGGCGGTTTACCGAGTACCCCACTCACTCGCCCACGCCGACCAATACGACCTACACACTGCCCTAGTGCTGGCGTACTCGACCCAGGGCCCCTGCGACCTGAACCGCTATTTACTGGAACATGTGAGGGTGATCCGCAGAGCACTTACTCTTTCCAGTAACTATTGGTTGCTGGATAGTCCCTGAGTGACCAACGAACTTCCCTTAAAATAAAAAAAATTACACAAATCACGTTAGAATGTACAAATAGCGTTTATGATCCCTTTTCGTACGCAAATGGTACTGGGTCAAATTACTAACTAATGCACACAATTACGTGCGGTACAATCAGTCAGCACATAAGCAACTAATCTTATGTGCGGAGCGACCAGTGGAATCGAAAATTGCGGCTGCGAATTCCTTCAGCATGAGCTTTAATGGCCTATATGGGTTCTGCACCAACCCCCTGGGTTGTGCTCTTTTCTCTATTTATAGCGGACTTCCTTGTCTGCTGTACCTGGACCTCCTGGCCTGTTCTGGACCTCCTGGTCTGTGCTACAGTATGACCTCCTGGTCTGCTATACTCTAATGCTCAGATTTTACGTTTAACAAGGGATGCCTCCCTAGCCACCATGCACGTCACTTACATGTATGTACCCTGCGAGAACTCGACTTCTTGTGGTTCAACCTCAAAAAATTGTATAAACTTATATATGCAAACACTCACTCACCACATGTACACTTTTGTTTCTATTTCTATTTCTGCGCAGAAATTTCTTTCCTTTAGACCAGATGAGTCGTAAATTTAGAGAAGGATCTATTAAATTAAATTTCAGACACTAAAATTGACTTGCGCTATTTATCGCGTTGCCACCTTTTCGCCTGAAAAAAAATAACACTATCGTGTGATTCGTTACGTGGGCGTACCCAGACGCTCCGTTGCGTAATATACGCTGCGTGCGTCGGCCTTTGGGTTGCGTGCGCGAGTCTCAGTCTTTTGTTAGAGACACGTGTACGCAAGGCAAGTATCCACCGTAACACAATTAACACGTTTATCAATGTAGGTGATCCTCGATCATCCACCGAGCACCACACAAGTCTCTCCTTGTATCTTAGGCAAAGCTGTGTGCGTGCTTTACAAATTACCCCTTAAATGTATTACCTTTACTTTTTAACTACTGATAGCAACAAATCTTTCTTAGCCCGTTAACAATTGTGAAATGGCAAACAGGAGAGTGATATGAAAATACACGAATGAAAAAGAAATGCAGATATATGCGTGCGTGCATACGCAAGACAGAAATAAACAGTTTTAAAAGACACTAGCGTGTTGTTCTTACCTCCGGTTCCGGATTCCTTCAGCACCCTTTACTAAGCGAAGCAGACGCTTATCCAGACAGCACTACGAGGAATATGACCTCCCGCCCTTTGCTGATGGATAATGTCTGCTGAAATTACCTAGTGCAGATATGTGAAGGACGGACGAGCCGCCAATTGTTAAAGCTGAATATTTATCTTACTTAAAACCCTTTAAGAGGTCTAAGAACACTGTACGCTATTTACGTATGGTATACCGTAAGGGTACGCACGTTGCGTAACAATCGCTTAGCCGTGGTCGAGACGCTCAAGCGTCACGTTCGCTCACGGCCAAGAGATCACAGGCAGGCACGCTATTGGCTGCCGACTAACGTAATGGTTCGCTATTAGCGTAGCGGACGCTCGGGACCACGAGGAGATCACCAGCGGCGCAGACGCTCACAATGTTAAACCTTTATAACTATACCATAAACAATGTACTTATACTGTAAATCCTTGCGTAGTGATAAGATGAGAATACAACACTGTGTAAGCGGGTTTACACTAGAGCTGTTTGAGCGATAGAGACGCTCCTATTACCCACTGCAATATAATGAACACACAATACCGGTCTAAGGGTCTAACGCCTTTTAAGGAAATGAATGAACGTTCAAAAAGAATATTACAATACAAGTCATACACTACCAATATAACATAGACTACCTAACCAGATAACTACACATGAAATACAATAGCAGTACAATAACGATATAAGAGAAATGAGAGATAAAGAGAAGAGAGAGAGAGAGATATGGCTCACAATAACAAGAAAAACAATATGATTGCGGAGAAAACTTACGCTCAAGGGAAACAATCGCATGCGCCTCTGGATATCCAGCTCCCGATTATCAGCAATGAGAACCGTTGAAGAGAATAGAGAGCTGGCCCAAATCGGCTTGTCCTTTTATACCCTACACATAATACAGTACAATGGTCCTATATTCTTATTGTTCATTGGACACAGGAATTCCTCTTCGCATTATAACAAAAGGTCATAGGTTGATTCATACAGGTGGGCTGTGTCTATTTCCAACTGCTCAGGTGGGTGGGAAACTAGGTTTCCCGCCGCATGGATAAGTAAGTGCAAATAATAGTATATGTACACAAACTTCTTATGTCCATAACTATTCGCACGAGCGATTAATCCGCTTCAAACCAACACCGGAATATTGCTAATTAAATACTCTTCCGATGGATACTAAACACCACTGTATGACCCATGTCTGACCCTTCGTATCAAACAAAGAGGGATCTCTTTGTCCGTGAACATGCTACATTAACTAAACTTTCAGATTCTATCAAGGGGACCATGATCTACAAAATACATTATATAGTTAAAATATGTAACGATTGAGTCGCACGCTGGGCACACAGAAACTCTACCGTAAATGCGCATACCATGCGCCTGCGGGTGCACGTAACAGCGGGTATGTGCACGCACGGGAGAGCGCACGCATGCGCAGCGCGGACCTGTATGAGGTGCAAATATGGTAGTGTGCATCGTGATATTTTTCTGACTTTGACAGAGGTTTTGCCAAAACAAAACGCGTCCGAATCCAAAACACGGCCACGGAACTGAATCCAAAACCAAAACACAAAACACAAAAAATTTCCGGTGCACATCACTAATTTTAATCAGCAGAAGCTGATGATGCCCCAAGGCATATCAAATGCCCTAGGCAATTGCCTAGTTTGCCTATGCCTATGGCCGGCTCTGCTCCTACCCTGTATTTATATAAAACTGGATACATTAAAGAGCATTTAATAGAAAACAGGGATCATAGATATTACGATGAATTTGTGGGCACAATAGGAACATTTTATGAGCAAGCAGCAATCCCATCTAGGTTACCCATTGCGTTTGTTTGGTGAAACTCTGGAACTGTGCTCAGTGGGTATGTAGTCATAGAGTCGGCGATCAAAATGTCGACATTCACCAAGTCAAAAGCAGAAGGTCAACACTGATAATGTTGACATGATTAAGCTGCCAATATTATTAATGTTGACACCTTCAAAATGTCAACATTAACCGGATGTCAACATCGGAAATGCCAACATTGTCATAATGTTGACATTTCCATTAGGGTTAGCTTTAGGGTTAAGATTACCAGTAGGGTTATAGTTAGTGATAGAATTAGACTAAAAACCAATTGTTGACATTTCAACATTGCTAACATCAGTGTCTACACAGTGAATGTCAACATGGTTACTGTCATAGTGACATAGGGGGACATTTACTAAGCAGTGATAAGAACGTAGAAGTGAGCCAGCGGAGAAGTTGCCCCATCAACCAATCAGCAGCTCTGTATAATTTTATAGTATGCAAATTATAGCTGTTACTTCAGTGCTGATTGGTTGACATGGACAACTTTTCCACTGGCTCACTTCCCCGCTCTTATCACTGCTTAGTAAATGTCCCCCATAGTCTTAAATGAATGTTGACAAAATATATCACATCCACTCAGAGGAGCAGAGCTGGGGTCTTCGTAGCAGATGGAATATCATCCAAGGGTGCCCTCACTATCAGACCCCATTACAGCTGCATGGGCTGCTCCCGCAATTGCCCTGCCATTGCCAAAAATATATGTATAACAGTTTTAAATGTACTAATTCAAGATATATGCTGCTTTTCTTTGTTTAAGAACATCTCTGGGTGGAAATAATATTAATAATATTAAAAATATTATTTATTTATTTATTTATTATTTATTCTGTCGATAAAACATTTTTTTAAATAAAGTTTTTAACGTGCGCCTTACAGCACAAAACCAAGAAAAAGGTCACTTACAGTACAGAACATTGCAGGACATTAACTTGACATATAAACATTGTCAGTCGTCATAATACTCAAGTAAGCAGCAGGGCGGCAGTACCCAAGGGTTAGGTGCTGTTGTAGACAATGATGGGATTAGTGAGGGAACGAAAAGCACATGAGGGAAGAGGGTCCTACTCATGAGAGCTTTCCTTGTTTTGTCATACTTTGCAAACCAGCGAAAGGTCAACTCAGCATCAGCACCAATGGCTCTGTCTAGTACAGTACTGTCACTTTTATGATTGTTATTATTATTATTATTATTATACCTCTTTTTTTTTTTTTTTAGACAAATACCCGAACTTGGTAAATCTGACAGCTTGGCAGCACTCATGAAAAATCCTGTGGAGTCTCCTATCATTGTTGGAAATGGAGGGACTGGGAAAGATATTGGAGATATCTGCTGCTGTCGCTCTTACATACCGGGGATCACTGGTGTACCTATAATGGGTGCAGTGTATGTGGTGCACACGGGCCCCCTAGGTCCAGGGCCACCTCACCGCACACTCTAAACCATTTTTTTAATACTTATCCACCTGAGTCCTGCCTCAGCAGCAACAGCGCTGCAGAAATCACCAGGAAAATGGCAAGGCACCATTTTGACGGTGTTTCACACATGCGCAGTAAGGAAATCACTGGGAAAATGGCAGTCACACTATTTTCCCAATGACCTGCGCATGCACACTAGACTCTGAGACAGCGCTAGGGTCACCTAGTGACCCTAGTGCCCAGAGCTACAGCACTGCTGGCTAGAGAGGACAGGGCTCAGTCAGAACCTGCACATGGGCTTCCTCATCTCTAGATTCGCCACCGCGGGCGATCCTTCAGGTACCCACTGAAAAAGGGGTTTTGAGGGGATATCCCACAAATATTATTTAACTTCTAAACCCCTCACAAGGCTCACAATAACAAGAAATTTGGACAACCAGTACTTCAGCTACAGTAATGGAAGATTAAATTAATATTATAAGAACCAAAAGCTGTGTTATTCTATCTAAAGTACATAGAGCACAAAGTCAAAGTAAGAGAAATAATTGGACAGAAGAGAATGTTATTATGAACAGTGATAAAGAAGGGTAATTGTGTTGAAAGTGAATGAAAGGGACCTGACAAAGCAGAGGTGGAGTGATAGACGGTATTGGGAAGGAAGTGAGCAGAAAAAAGTCAGGAGTGTGAAAGAGATTTGCAAAAAAAGTGATACTAAAATAACAAAATAACTGGCAGTATATATATCCATAATAGGCTTCCCTAAGAGGAAATGTGATATCGTAGCGTGCCACTGGCTGATAAAGTAGGACTGGGTGCCAATGTCATTATTCATAGGGTAAAAATGTAAGAAATATCTTTTTTTAACAGAAATGATGCCAGTTTCACATGTACATGCTTTAATGCAGGTGTAAAGTTTCAGCACTTGTTCATTGTCTATTTCTGCTTTGCCATTCTGCACCATAATTATGCTTACACATTTCTTAGTACTGTATTTATAGTCCTTAAACTAAGCTGGAAAAATAATAGTAAATGATTGTACTCAGTGCCGTAACTAGACATTTTAGTGCTGTGTGCAAGGAACGGCATCGGCGCCCCCCTCCTTAACGCAAACCGGCAGCAGTGCGCGCCGTAGGCGTGCAAAAAATATAGGAGCGTGGCTTCACGGGAAAGGGGTGTGGCCACAAAATAATACCAATTCATTTAATGGTGCACAGTAGTCTCCATTATTCAAATTACGCCGCACAGTAGCACCACTACACCAGGTAGAACCCCTTTTACACATTACGGCAGACAGCGTCCTCTTTTTACACATTACGGCAGACAGCGTCCCCCTTTTACACATTACGGAAGACAGAGTCCCCTTTTTACACATTATGGCAGACAGAGTCCCCTTTTTTACACATTACGGCAGACAGCGTCTTCTTTTTACACATTATGGCAGACAGCGTCCCCTTTTTTACACATTACGGCAGACAGAGTCCCCTTTTTACACATTACGGCAGACAGCGTCCCCCTTTTACACGTTACGGAAGACAGCGTCTCCTTTTTTACACGTTACGACAGAGAGCGTCCCCCTTTTACACATTATGGCAGGCAGAGTCCCCCTTTCCCCCTTTAACACAGAACGGCAGCCAGTCCCCCTTACACCCCCCCTCCTACCCTTAGGGTGTAGTGTAGTGTAGTGAAGTGTACTGTGGTGTAGTGTAGTGTTGTGTACTGTAGTGTAATATAGTGTAGAGTAGTGTACTGTAGTGAAGTGTAGTGTAATATAGTATAGTGTAGTGTAGTGTAGTGTAGTGTAGTCACTTACGTGCTGTTGCGGGCGGGCGGTGGCGGCTTCATGGGGACACGGGCGGGCGGGTGGCTGTTTCAGCAGCAGGAGTCTGGTGGGCGTCAGCGGCTTCCGTATTGCAGGGGAGGGGGGCCGGGCTGCCACTGGGCCATTGAGAAGGCTGCACAGACACCGTAGCGGCTTGAAAACTTCCTCTGAACTTGAAGCCACCCGCCCGCCTGCCTGTGTCCAGCTGAAGCTGGACACAGGCGGGTGGGCGGCGACAGCTTCAAGTTCAGAGGAAGTTGCGGAACACAGGTGGGCGGGTGGCGGCGGCTTCAGCGGGACACAATTGTGTCCAGACGGGTGGGCGGCTTCAGAGGGACACGGGCGGGCGGCGCCGCTGTCAGCGGGACACAGGCGGCGCCGCCTTCAGCAGTCTGGGCTCAGAGCTAGCAGGTGTAATTCCCGATGGTGCGCCCTCAGTGCATTTGCGCTGTGGGCAAGGCACCATCGGCACACACCTAGTTACGGCTCTGATTGTACTCTATGATGGAGTTACACATCATAATGTAATAATAATAATAATAATAATAATAATAATTAATATTATCATCATCATCATCATCATCACCTCTTATTTACAAAAGATCACATATTACACAGCTCTGTACTGTACATTAAGATCTTGCCACAATTTGGTGATGTTTCATTAAGTTGCAAAATTCCAGATATAGTGAAGGCAAAAGCACCTGTAATCACCAAAAAAACAAGCTGCTATCCCACTTTTTTTTTTTTTTTTTTTAAATAGGATTAATTCAAGTCACTGGATCTAATAAACATTGAGTTAAAAAAATGTCACCAAGTAATATTGGAGGGAGAGGGTGCGAGTTCTGATCACCTGGGCCCAGGCTTGTGGAAAGATCAGCGAAGCGGTGGAGTTCGGAAGGGGTGTGGCCACACCTCCTGGATTTAATCATGCGTCCAGTTCCCAGGCCCTATATAGCTTTCAGCAGCTCTGGGCCTGCAAGAGGCCGGTCCATACACTGCTCTGAAATTACTGTTTTTTGGGAAAAGATGCAGCTTTTACATTGCGCATATTCTAAAAACCTCACTATCACTTGGTAGTACAGTACCATAGAAAAAGCAATCAAATGATAAAAGCAAAAGGTTTATGTAAAGAACAATAAAAAGAAACAACAGTACAGTATTAGCAACCTAGCTGTTTTTTGGCTTATGGGTTTGAGGTTGACAGTACACAACCCTAATATTAACATCCAACCCCCCTGAGCTAGATTTATACTTCATGGGGTCCTAGGCAAGTTGCTGGTCAGGGCCCAACCCTTCCCCCACATCCCTTCTCCGAATCCCTACAAGAAAAATACATTATTCCTAAACTAGGGTTACCACCTAATCCCTAATTCTGGACACATATTGATAACACAGGTTCTGTGGCTGATTAAAACCAGGTGAAATGGAGACTTGAAGTCAGCCAGCCACAGAACTTGTGTAATTAATATGTGTCCAGAATTAAAGGGATGAGGTGGTAACCCTAGGACATGGAGACATACACACTGGTGACTGGGGGTGAGGAGAGTGCAGCATATTCTTTTGAACTTTACATGTGGAACAACAGTAATAGAACAAGACTGTGTAACATGCAGACATAAAGGGAGAAAGGCCCTAATCACAAGCTTACAATATATAAGGATATAGGCATTGATAAAAAGGATAGGTGCTACCTATTGCAGGGAGATGTACACACTGGAGACTTTGGGATGGGTGGGGGTCGAGGACATGGAGATATATACATTGGTGACTGCGGGAGAGGGACATGGAGACATACTCATTGCTGGTGGGGGAAAGGGGGAGACATATACACTGGTAGTGGTGGAAGGGGGATATGAGGTATACACACTGCTGGTGGGGAACATGGAGACATACACACTGCTGGAGGAAGGAGGGGAACATGGAGACATACACACTGCTGGAGGAAGGAGGGGAACATGGAGACATACACACTGCTGGTGGAAGGAGGGGAACATGGAGACATACACACTGCTGGAGGAAGGAGGAGAACATGGAGGCAAACACTGCTGGAGGGAGGAGGGGAACATGGAGACATACACACTGCTGGAGGGAAGAGGGGAACATGGAGACATACACACTGCTGGTGGGGAACATAGAGACATACACACTGCTGGAGGAAGGAGGGGAACATGGAGACGTACACACTGCTGGTGGGGAACATGGAGACATACACACTGCTGGAGGAAGGAGGGGAACATGGAGACCTACACACTGCTGGTAGGGAACATGGAGACATACACACTGCTGGTGGAAGGAGGGGAACACGGAGACATACACACTGCTGGAGGAAGGAGGAGAACATGGAGACATACACACTGATGGAGGGAGGAGGGGAACATGGAGACATACACACTGCTGGTGGGGAACATGGAGACATACACACTGCTGGAGGGAAGAGGGGACCATGGAGACATACACACTGCTGGAGGGAGGAGGGGAACATGGAGACATACACACTGCTGGTGGGGAACATGGAGACATACACACTGCTGGAAAGAAGAGGGGACCATGGAGACATACACACTGCTGGAGGAAGGAGGGGAACATGGAGACATACACACTGCTGGAGGAAGGAGGGGAACATGGAGACATACACACTGCTGGAGGAAGGAGGGGAACATGGAGACGTACACACTGCTGGTGGGGAACATGGAGACATACACACTGCTGGAGGAAGGAGGGGAACATGGAGACCTACACACTGCTGGTAGGGAACATGGAGACATACACACTGCTGGTGGAAGGAGGGGAACATGGAGACATACACACTGCTGGAGGAAGGAGGAGAACATGGAGACATACACACTGATGGAGGGAGGAGGGGAACATGGAGACATACACACTGCTGGTGGGGAACATGGAGACATACACACTGCTGGAGGGAAGAGGGGACCATGGAGACATACACACTGCTGTTGGGGAACATGGAGACATACACACTGCTGGAGGAAGGAGGGGAACATGGAGACATACACACTGCTGGAGGAAGGAGGGGAACATGGAGACATACACACTGCTGGTGGAAGGAGGGGAACATGGAGACATACACACTGCTGGAGGAAGGAGGAGAACATGGAGGCAAACACTGCTGGAGGGAGGAGGGGAACATGGAGACATACACACTGCTGGAGGGAAGAGGGGAACATGGAGACATACACACTGCTGGTGGGGAACATAGAGACATACACACTGCTGGAGGAAGGAGGGGAACATGGAGACATACACACTGCTGGTGGGGAACATGGAGACATACACACTGCTGGAGGAAGGAGGGGAACATGGAGACATACACACTGCTGGTAGGGAACATGGAGACATACACACTGCTGGTGGAAGGAGGGGAACATGGAGACATACACACTACTGGAGGAAGGAGGAGAACATGGAGACATACACACTGATGGAGGGAGGAGGGGAACATGGAGACATACACACTGCTGGTGGGGAACATGGAGACATACACACTGCTGGAGGGAAGAGGGGAACATGGAGACATACACACTGCTGGTGGGGAACATGGAGACATACACACTGCTGGAGGAAGGAGGGGAACATGGAGACATACACACTGCTGGTGGGGAACATGGAGACATACACACTGCTGGAGGAAGGAGGGGAACATGGAGACATACACACTGCTGGAGGAAGGAGGGGAACATGGAGACATACACACTGCTGGTGGAAGGAGGGGAACATGGAGACATACACACTGCTGGAGGAAGGAGGAGAACATGGAGGCAAACACTGCTGGAGGGAGGAGGGGAACATGGAGACATACACACTGCTGGAGGGAAGAGGGGAACATGGAGACATACACACTGCTGGTGGGGAACATAGAGACATACACACTGCTGGAGGAAGGAGGGGAACATGGAGACATACACACTGCTGGTGGGGAACATGGAGACATACACACTGCTGGAGGAAGGAGGGGAACATGGAGACATACACACTGCTGGTAGGGAACATGGAGACATACACACTGCTGGTGGAAGGAGGGGAACATGGAGACATACACACTACTGGAGGAAGGAGGAGAACATGGAGACATACACACTGATGGAGGGAGGAGGGGAACATGGAGACATACACACTGCTGGTGGGGAACATGGAGACATACACACTGCTGGAGGGAAGAGGGGAACATGGAGACATACACACTGCTGGTGGGGAACATGGAGACATACACACTGCTGGAGGAAGGAGGGGAACATGGAGACATACACACTGCTGGTGGGGAACATGGAGACATACACACTGCTGGAGGAAGGAGGGGAACATGGAGACATACACACTGCTGGAGGAAGGAGGGGAATTCACAAAGTCACACCCCCTAATTTTGTGAGCGTGCCTTCAGTGCACATCTGTGTCCCTTCAGGTATGCATAGAGACATACACACTGCTGGTGAGTTGGACATTGAGAAATAAACACTGCTGGTGGGGGATATGGAGATATACGCACTGCTGGTGAGGAGAGGGGAGACATACAGTCTGCTGACTAAGGGGGAGGGGGACATAGAAACACACCAAGCACATGGAGACATACTGGGGAAAGGAAACAGGCATATAATATAAAGTACAGAGAGCAGGGCAAGAACAGAGGTGCTGAGACAGGACGCACAGAGGGGAGGAACACAGGTTACAGAGGGGCAGATTTATTAAGCCTGGTGAAGTGGAAGGTGATGATGCTCCAGCCAGTCAGCTCCTAACTGTCATTTTTCAAACCCATTCTGTAATACCCCTTTCACATCACAAAAGTAACCCGGTATCGACATGGGTCACTGTGTGATGTGAAAGGGCCCATGGAGAATTCCCGGGTCGGCTGACCCGTTAATTCACCCCGGGTAATAAGAAGGGTTATTCCCGGGTTGAATACCGGGTCAGTGGCAGTGTGAACGGGTTCCCGAGTCAATGCGACTCGGGACCCATTCACTACATAGGGAGGGGCGGCATGGAGATGAGCTCATCTCCCAGCGCCGCCTCCACCCCGACCCCGCTGCCGGCTCTACCCCCACCGCTATGGCAACCCGACCCAGCATATTGCCGGGTTGGGAAGCCTGCTGTTAGGGTCCAATGCCGGATCCCACCCGGGAAGGATCCGTTTCCAATTTCCAGGTGGGATCCGGCATTGGCGATGTGAAAGGGGTATAACATGGAAGTTAGGAGGTGATTGGCTGGTGCGTTATCACCTTCCACTTTATCACTTCACCGGGCTTAATAAATCTGCCCCTTAATGTAGTGTGTGGCTAGCTGTGGATATTGAATGGATGGTCCCTTTCATCTTCCACTGTGTCACTATGTGCTGAGGATAGGCTAAAGGTGATGGGCACAATGAATCATTGGTACCTGCCCCCCACTTCCTATCAGTGCTGGTTACTCCGCCCACACCATGCCCCCTGCCTTAAGGCAGCAAAGTTAGCTTTCTTCAGCAGGGGATTCCCTTGATAGATTGTCATTTGAGCTCATCCATTACCAGATTTTCATTCTAAGCAGCCAGATCTGGCAGATAATCTCCCAGATAATTGTATAGTATATGCCCAGCATTAAGGATGGAGTGATGAGCCAGCAGCAAGTCACATGACATAGAAGTTGCTGGAACCAGTTGCAGCTGGCTGAGGTGGACAGTTGTCAGTCAGAGTCTATAAATAGCAGCCCTCCCCAACCGCTAGGGGGCAGTCTGAGGTAACTTTCTGAGGGAGCAGACCTGCTATGCAGGGGTATCTGGGTCCCAGCATCATCATAGGGGGAAGCGATTGTGCTGTGTTGGAGGACAGAGCAGCTATACACGCCGGCAGCATCTCTCAGACCCAGCAGTGTGTAGCCAGGAAGAGAGTTATTCCCCTCAGAGAGACTCCCAGGTAAAGAGAGATGGTGAAAGTGACAGAAAGGTTTGTAATTACACACCATGCAATTTCCTACACCTCGTCACCACACTCCAGCTGATAATTACTAATGACTGCTTTGAAGAGGACAGGATAGCTCCAACCACAGTGCATGCCTCAGCCCTCCTCACTGCAGCATCCCTGTATACCCAGATAATGCATGCCTTCATAGAAGGAGCTGCGGTAACTAGAAGCAGCTAGGAACTGTCTGTTAGTGAGTGGCTAGTCACATAAGGAGCCAGGCCTCAGCAAGACTGACAGTTACCTCAGGAGGGGCAACTTACAGATCACAGCATAGATAACCATTATTGCTCCTGAGCTGATTAATTCACCTTCTGCAGCGGGGTACACTGGTATTCCACAGGGAATAACATCGGGGTGTAGAGTTGGATCTTAATACGAGGCACCAACAGGCTAAAGCTTCGACTGTTCCCAGGATGCACTGCACCGCCTCCTCTATAGCCCCGCCACTAGGCACTGGAGCTCAGTTTGTAAGTTGGTACCTGCAGTGCTAGGCAGCCCTATTATGAGCTTTTTAAGTAGAAAAAAGACTTCAAGGGTCGCAGCACAGGCATGTCATGCTGACATTCTGTGCTGCGTCTCCACCACCTCCCCCAGCGGCGCTGCATTCTCCCGCGTCCTAGTTGCCGGGTACTTGCAGAGGAGGCGCTCCGGTCATCAGGCACACATCACTGCTGCTGCTCTCCTGGATCGCGTGGCCACACTTCAGGGAGGAGGTAAGAGGGTCCCCCAGGTGGGACCCGCCAAAATCGAGATCCGGTCGCGGTCCCAGGAGACGGACCGTGCCGCTGGCGTGGACACTGTGGCCGTGCAGGTACCACACTATATCCACCAGGACAGGGAGCACAGGTCGGATTTACTAAAATCTGTTTATTATAGGCTACATAGTACCCGGTGGTGAAGTCCAGCAGAGGGGATAAGGTGCTTACCTGTAGCCCCAACCCCAGCTCCAGGCACCATCTACAGCAGGTATTCCCGCTCTGGAGCTGCATCTCTCTCTCTCCCTCACTCCCTGTCAGTGTTTGAGCACCATTTCACAGAGCTGCGCTGATCCTGGGACTGCTGGGCACTGTCTCCTCTGTAAAGCCGCCTGTCTCATCAGCGCTGTGCATTTACAGGACACTTAAGTATTCTACATGTCGTTTAGATAGCGTTAGTTAAGAACAAGTGCACTACTATATGAATATTTAGTACAAGTATTCTGTGATATACATCCAGTGTTTACTGTGCATTGTTATATCTGTATACATACATATCTCTATGTAGTATTACTAGTCCAGTGCAGTCTTATTGTTTATATGTAATAATTTCTGCATTGTACCTGTGCCTGTGTGTGCCTATAGCTGCTGTGTGGATTCTATTCTGTGTATCACACATATTGCTATCACTATATTCTGTACCCTGGGGAACTAAGTGCGTCAGGGTCTCATATACCATATAGTGTTCCACAGGATATACTGTTTTGTATTTTTCACTGTGTGTTTCAGTCACCGGATACCACTTAAATCCTCTATTTGTGCTCTTAGGGTTTTTCTGTCAGGTATTGTGTTTGTCTGGCTATATTGTACTGGCTATATTGTACTGATACACCCTAAGACTACATTCCCAATAATGTCTGCTGCACAGGGCGGGAAATCCACAGACGCTCCTGCATCATGCAGTGCTGGCGACATGGATTTATCTGAGGAAATAATTTCTGCTGAGGGTCTAGGTACTGGGTTTTCTGTACCCCCTAGTCAGCCCGCAGCACCTGTGGCAGATCCACCTTGGGCTGCATTTTCAAATATGCTGACTACGCTTGTAACAAGACTTACACCCCCTGTGCGACCTTCTGTGCCATTACAGCCACATATTGTCCCTGTAGTTAATCCACCATGGGCGGATACTCTGTCAACACAATTACAGCAAATAAATCAGTCCGTGGTTACACAAAAACCTAACCCTCGCCCTACTGGGACCAAAAGGTCATCGAAGCGGGCCATTTCTTCCTCACAATCCACTAATATTTCGGATGATTCTTCCGATTCGGATGGGGAATATACTGATCCATCAGATGCTGATACTGCCGCTTCTGATTAAGATTCTACAACACAGGTTGATGTTCCTGACCTAGTGGAGGCGATCAAGCTGATTCTTCAGATTGATGATGAGATTGACCCTCCTGATATGTCTAAGAAACCTGATAAGTTCAAACATCAGAAGGTTACTAAATTAGTCTTAACATATTCTGACCAGTTAATTGACATACGTCAGGAATCCTTGTCTTCTCCAGGAAAGAAATGTTTTCTGTCTAAAAAGATGCTAGCTCGTTATCCTATTTCTGCGGAGTTGAGTAACAAGTGGGAAACCCCGACACCAGTGGACTCACATGTAGCCCATCTTGTGGTGTCATCTACTCTGCCTGTCACCACCGTCATTTCTTTGAAGGAGCCGATGGATAAGTGTGTGGAGGGTTGCTTGAAGTCTATTTACACTCTTACAGGTACTGTACATAGACCCACTATGGCAGCCTCTTGGGCTGCAAAAGGCATTGAAGCATGGGTTTAAGCAATTGAGGAAGAGCTACCTCTGAATTTTTCTGACACTGCCAGACAATATCTAACCTTTATTACCACAGCCTCCCACTATATTCAGGAGGCGGCCTCTGATCCAGGCATTATGGCGGCCAAGGCATCTAATATGTCTATCCTGGCTCGCCGGTTTCTGTGGTCGGTGGACATGGACTCTAAGGAGATCGACTTCAGCAGATCACCCAGGTATGATTAAAGACCACTTTGGATGCCTGGGTGCATGAAGTGGTCTCTCACGGGTACGCAATCTCTTTCAAGAGACGTGCCCCTCGCCAGTCTTGCTCAACAGTTATCCCTTTGGATCCGTTAAAAGCACAAACCCTACATTTGGTTGTCCAATCCCTTCTGGATACAGGAGTGATAGTGCCGGTGCCTCTGTCTCAGAGAGGCAGGGGATACTATTCAATGCTGTTTCTAGTTGCGGAGCCGAATGGATCCTCCCGACCTATACTCAACCTCAAATCTTTGAACAAATTTGTTGAGGGTGTCCAAATTCCGTATGGAACTCTGCGCTCTATTGTACTGGCTATGGAACACAAGGACTATATGGTATCCCTGGATATACAGGATGCTTACCTACAAATAACTATTGCCATGTCACATCAGCAATAATTTCGGTTTGCTATTGGCAACCTTCATTATCAGTTCCAAGCCAAGCCTTTCAGACCGACCATGGCTCCTCGGATCTTCACCAAGGTCATGGCGATCATAACGGCCCTTCTCCGCCATCAGGGTATCAGGATCCTGCCGTATCTGGATGACTTGTTGATCCTGGTGAACTCCCCAGAGGTTCTTCTCCGTCATCTGATACTCACAGCCCAATTCCTGCAAGCCCACGGGTGGCTCATCAACTGGAAGAAATCCTCACTGGTCCCTGCTCAGAGCATGGTGCACCTGGGGGCATTACTGGATACACACAGCCAACGTATGTTCTTGTCTCCAAAGAAGGTCCTGAAAGTTCAGGACAGAATCAGATACTTTCTCTCTCGCCAAAGAATGTCGATACACTCGGCGATGCAAGTACTAGGCCTCATGGTGTCGGCTTTCGACAGGGTAGCATACGCTCAATTTTATCCCCGCCCTCTGCAGAGGTTAATCCTTTCCAAGTGGGACAGCCTGCCTCACCGGATCAGGTCTCAACTGATATCCTTGACTCCGGAGTTTTGTCTGTCACTGAGTTGGTGGCTACAGGACCAACTAGGTCCTCCTAACGACGGATGCCAGTCTGTGGGGTTGGGGTGCGGTGTTGGAGCAACACTCTCTCCAGGGTCGGTGGACCAGGGAGGAATCTCTACTCCCGATAAACATTCTGGAATTGCGGGCAGTGTTCAATGCGTTGACAATGGCCCTGCCTTTCGTACAGAACAGGCCTGTTTGAGTACAATCAGACAACGCCACAATGGTGGTGTACATAAATCATCAAGGCGGCACTCTAAGCCGCCTGGCAATGATGGAAGTGTCAAAAATTCTTCAATGGGCGGAACGCCATCTGCCAGAAATCTGACAGCAATGCCATCTGCCAGCATTCCGGGGGTCCTCAACTGGGATGTGGACTTCCTCAGTCATCAGGACATACACGCCGGGGAGTGGAGTCTTCATCCGGAGGTCTTCCAACTCCTTGTGGACAAGTGGGGTCTACCAGATGTAGACCCGATGGCGCCTTGACACAATCACAAGGTCCCAGTCTTCGGAGCAAGGACAAGGGATCCTCAAGCAGCGTTCGTGAATGCATTTGCAATGCCATGGAACTTTCGGCTGCCATACGTGTTCTCTCCAGTGTCACTCCTGTCCAGGGTACTACTGACGTTCAAGCAAGAAGGAAGAAAACTGCTTTTAGTCACTACAGCGTGGCCCAGATGGCATTGGTTCTCAGACCTGCAGGGTCTCTCGATCAAGCGTCCTCTTCTACTTCCTCAATGCCCAGACCTCCTCGTTCAGGGCCCTTGTGTTTACAAGGACCTGGCAAGACTGGCTTTGACGGCTTGGCTCTTGAAGCTTCACTCCTGAGGGCCAAAGGATTTTCTGAGGCGGTAATTCAAACTCTGTTGAAGGCCCGCAAACTGGCTTCTGCACGGAATTCTTATAGGGTCTGGAATTCTTACTTCACCTGGTGTACTGCTAAGAATTATAATGCATACAAGTTTAGTACTTCTGGCTTTTTTGCAACAAGGCCTGGATTTAGGACTTCGCCTGGCCTCCCTCAAGGTTCACATTTCTGCCTTGTCGGTGTGGTTTCAGTGAAAAATTGTATCTATTCCTGACGTTCATATATTCACTCAGGGCGTACTACGGATTCAGCCTCCCTATGTCCCTCCTGTGGCACCATGGGATCTATCTGTTGTTCTTAATGCCCTTTAAGAGTTTCCGTTTGAACCTCTCGAGTCTGTGGACATTAAATGCCTTACACTTAAGGTCATTTTTCTGTTGGCTATAGCCTCTGCTAGAAGGGTGTCAGTTTTAGGGGTATATTCAATTGCAGTCGAAAACTGCCGTCTGTCGAAAAGATGGCAGTTTTCGACTTTTTAAGGTCGAATCCTGATTCGACCTATTCAGAGCTTTTCAACAAGTCGAGGCATTCGACTTGTCGAAAAGCACGTGGATCGGCGGAATAGCTGCCCATCCACGTGTTAATGTCGAAAATGGGGCCAAATCCGACAGGTTTTGGCCCCGTTTTCGACCATCTCAATCCGACATCTCTGAATGTTGATTGCACATAGATTTGTAAGAATTAAATATATTCATGTTTCCTTATGGTTAGTTGATCTCTTCATTCAGACTTACTTATTTAAAGGTCCCCTTATTTAAAGATACACTTATGCGACTTCTTGAGGGGAGAAGTCGTATAGGATTCCCTTGAGCACCCCGGCATCTTCCCAGGCGGCAGGATCACATACGATACATCGTTTGCGGTCCTTATGCATACGATGCGGTTCCAGCCAAGGCTCAGGGATCTGACACAATTATAGTGCAGCCCTTGCAATCTCCGACTGTGATCCGATGTGCACGGGACTGTGCATCGGAATCAGAGGTAAAACACCTGCGATTTGACAATTTTCATCCGATTTCTCTGACCGATCCATCGAAATCGAATGAAAATGGCCCAAATTGCACAAGTGTATGGGCACCTTAAGAGTCAAGCAGCAGAAAGCTGCATCTGTAATCATCACAGTGGCATAACTACTGCCCCCGCAGTCCTCGTGGTGGCTTGGGGGCGAGGGGCTGCGGGGGCGCCACTGACTTAGAACAGATTGACATGCGGACGAGCGTCCACATGTCAATCTGCGGTCTCCTCTCCCTCCCTGCTGTGTTGGAGGGACACGGAACGCACATCGCGCGTCTCTCCTGTGTCCCTCCCTGGCTCTCCCCCGGCCGGTCTAAGGAAGTGCCGTTCATGAGCTCTGATTGGCTCACGAACCGGCACTTCCTTTATTATACCAGCGGGGGAGAGCCAGGAGGGACACAGGAGAGACGCGCGATGCGCTCCGTGTCCCTCCAACACATGGGGGGGGGGCCGGGGGAGCAGGCACTTGGGGCATATACCTGGCACTGTGGGGGGCAGATCTGGCACTGGGGGCACTGTGGGTGCAGATCTGGCACTGGGGGCATATACCTGGCACTGTGGGGGCAGATCTGGCACTGGGGGCATATACCTGGCACTGTGGGGGCAGATCTGGCACTGGGGGCATATACCTGGCACTGTGGGGGCAGATCTGGCACTGGGGGCATATACCTGGCACTGTGGGGGCAGATCTGGCACTGGGGGCATATACCTGGCACTGTGGGGGGAAGATCTGGCACTGGGGGCATATACCTGGCACTGTGGGGGGGGGGAGATCTGGTACTGGGGGCATATACCTGGCACTGTGGGGGCAGATCTGGCACTGGGGGCATATACCTGGCACTGTGGGGGGAAGATCTGGCACTGGGGGCATATACCTGGCACTGTGGGGGCAGATCTGGCACTGGGGGCATATACCTGGCACTGTGGGGGCAGATCTGGCGCTGTGGGCATATACCTGGCACTGTGGGGGGGGGAGATCTGGCACTGGGGGCATATACCTGGCACTGTGGGGGCAGATCTGGCACTGGGGGCATATACCTGGCACTGTGGGGGGAAGATCTGGCACTGGGGGCATATACCTGGCACTGTGGGGGGGGGGAAGATCTGGCACTGGGGCATATACCTGGCACTGTGGGGGCAGATCTGGAACTGGGGGCATATACCTGGCACTGTGGGGGGAAGATCTGGCACTGGGGGCATATACCTGGCACTGTGGGGGCAGATCTGGCACTGGGGGCATATACCTGGCACTGTGGGGGCAGATCTGGCACTGGGGGCATATACCTGGCACTGTGGGGGGAAGATCTGGCACTGGAGGCATATACCTGGCACTGTGGGGGAATATCTGGCACTGGGGGCATATACCTGGCACTGTGGGGGAATATTTGGCACTGGGGGGAGCAGGCACTGAGGGGGCATATGTGGCACTGTGTGGGAATATTTGGCACTGAGGGGGCATATGTGGCACTGGGGGGGGTATATGTGGCACTGGGGGCATGTACCTGGCACTGTGGGGGAATATCTGGCACTAGGGGCATATACCTGGCACTGTGGGGGAATATCTGGCACTGGGGGCATATGTGGCACTGGGAGCATGGCCCTAGCAACAAGCACTACCCCCTAGCAACGAGCATGACACCCTGTGCATGAAACCCCTGGCAACGAGCATGACACCCTGAGCATGAAAACCCCTGGCACCGTGCATGGAACCAAGAGCATGAAACCCCTGGCAACGAGCAGGTAATTTAAAAGTAATTAGAAGCCTTACTGTAGAACTTAATGTGTAATGGGCATTATGGTGTGTGGCATAATGTATCACGGACATTGCGGTGTGTGTCATAATGTATCAGGCATTACGGTGTGTTGTATACTATATCACGGGCATTGTGGTATGTGGTATAATGTCTCGCATTGTGGTATGTGGTATAATGTCTCAGGATCATTGTGGTGTGTGTCATACTGTGTCACAGACATTGTATGTGCTATAATGTATCAGGGGCATTGCAGTGTGTAGCATAATGTATAACGGGCATTGCGATTCCTGTCATAATGTGTCACAGGCATTACGGTGTGTGGCATAATGTGTCTGGGGCATTACAGTGTGTGCATATTGTGTCATGTGCATTATTGTGTGTGGAATAATGTCTAAGGGACATTGCAGTATGTGGAATAATGTATACTGGGCATTACTATAAGGAGGAAAAATGACAAATAATGTAAGGGGCATGAATCAGGATTTTTTTTCTTTCCTGTGATGGCCAACGTCTGGGCGTGCAGGTTGCAAAACTGGGGTATAGGGTAGTCTTTTCCTGCAATGCCACGCCCTCCACGCAAAGCCACGCCCATTTCAACAAAGCCACACACCCTTTTTGCCAGCATTTTTCTACCTTTGCTAGTGCCAATTACGGGGGTTATGGGGGGGGGGAGGGGCGCCGAAGGATTTTTTGGCTTGGGGGAGAAAAAATTTCTAGTTACGCCACTGAATCATCATCTGCACTGATGTGTACAATTGCCTTGCTCTTTGATCACCTGCGATCATCAGACAATATGAGCCTGTAATATGGAAAAATTACACTCCTCATAGATGGGGGATGGTATCCCCTTCTTTCAAATGTTGTGCTCACTTATAGTTATTATCTTAATCAGATGTTAATGTGTTAACAGATGAGGGGGCCCTTGTGCAAACTCCGGGTGGGCCCACTCCTCTCCATGGCACTGTAGGCTCCTGCGTTGTGCCGGAGTCTACTGCCCATGCGCAGGTCTCTGGAAACATGGCGCCCGTCATGTTCCAGAGACTAATTTCACTACTGTGCATTTGCAGCCGGCATTTTGGCTGTGATTGTTGCCATGGCTGCATCGCCCAACGCGGGACTCCAGAAAAGTAAGTAGTAAAACATGTGTGCGGGGTGTTCAGTGTGGACCCACCCTAGACCCAGGGGCCGAGTGCACTGCAAACATTGCACCCATTATAGAAATGCCAATGGTCTTAATGACTAAAACAGTTCACAAAAAAATACAATTTTCAAAAGATGTAGGTGGGGGTAGATTCTAATGTTCCGGATCTGTCCCCATTTTGTGCCAAATAAAAAATAAAAACATAGTTCCCCTCACTTTATTCTGTAGACATTTACATTTAAATAGAGCATGTCTCGGTGGGCTATCATCATCCCTATAAATTTTAAGTGTTTAACGCCAGATAGTGGAATCTAGCAAGAAAAAGAATGCATCATTATTTTCAAATGCAGATTCTGTTATGAAAAACTACACATACTGTAGGACCTTGCGTTTTTCTATTCTGGAAAGTCGGATTAATATTGAAACACGTACAATATTTCATAGTGGTGTTTATGAAAACTAAATATACACATTTGCTTTTAGTTCACTTTCTTTAATTGTCAATAAAAACACTTTTATGGCCATTTTGGGTAGATTTTGTTAGTCAACAATAAAAAAGGGCTATATTCTGAAAATTCAAAGACTTCTGAAAAGTGCAATATATAATTTGTGCAGGGCCACAACTGGGTGGGGGGCTAAGGGGGCATCCGCCCCGGGTGAAGGATTTGAGGGGGCACCAGGTAGTTACAGAGAAGCAAGATTCACTTCCCCCTCACCGGCAGTACTGTGCTGCTCCAGTGAGACTGCAGACGGTGTCTCTCCTATGCAGGCTACTGTCTTAAACTCTGTACTTTGCCATGCAGTGGTGCAACTAGCGTGCGGTGCACCACGCAAGTAATAGAATCGAGCTGTTGGTGCTGTGTTTTTTAGCAGGCTATGATCCTGGCTGCCTGACCAGCACCAACTGATGACAAACTGCCGGCTACACACCCATAGGCGTGCGCAGCAAATTTTATTAGGGGGTGCACTGCTGGAGGGGCTTGTCTAGCACCGCCTTTTGGGCGTGTCTCGCATCGCCCAGGGACATGTCTATTTTACATTTTACATTCTCTCAGTAAAATTACGTCGTAATCTAATTTCTCTCTAGTTCCTAATAATACAAGTAGATACAATACACCCCAGAAAAATAAAATTAAACATAATGGTGCCACCAGTAGCCACTACTGACTGTCCGCTACGGCATAAAGTCCTAGCTGCTGCTGCATCCTATCGCTACTTACACTTCCCCAACTTATCTCTGACCTAGTGGTGGAACTAGAGAGTGGTGAGCCTTGGTGCAAAATTCACATTATGCCACACGGTATGAGCCGAAAATCACATTACGCCACATGGTATAAGCCAAAATTCACGTTACGCCACACAGTATGAGCCAAATTCACATTATGCCACACAGTATGAGATAAAATTCACATTACACCGCACAGTATGAGCTGAAATTTACATTACGCCACACAGTAAGAGATAAAATTCACATTATGCCACACAGAATGAGCCAAAATTTACATTACGCTGCATGATATGAGCCAAAATTGACATTACGCCACACGGTATGAGGCAAAATTCATATTACGCCACATTATGCCCCGGCCTTAATAGACCCCGTTGTCCCCACCAAACACATTATATAATACACAGTGCACCCTAAACACATATGCCACACAGTGCTCCCCCACACACATTATGTGACACATAGTGCCTCTCCAAATACATTATATAATATACATTAGACATTACTTGTGGGTGCGCTCGCAGCTGTGCGCTCCTCACCGCCTGCAACTCCATGCATAGATAACTACTGCCGTCCTTTCTCTCTCCTTCACCCCCTCATTCCCTGCAGTCCTGTTCACATGTGGGTTTCAGTAGCGGGTACAGCTGACAAATGCACCCTCTACTGCCCCTGCAGCGGCGTGTCTCTTCCCCTATCGCCAAGCCTGCTGACCGGGCGTAGTGGGCAGGTGAAGAGAGGAAAGCGGCGGGTGGAGGGCGGGCGCGGGTGTAGAGAGCGGGGGTGGGCGGGTGTAGAGAGTGAGGGTGGGTGGGCATAGCGAGCAGGCGGACGGCCGTAGAGAGCGGGCGGTCTGTGCTGGCGGGCGTAGAGTGCGGGTGGGTATACACAGTCAGGAATAGAACTGCAAGACTAGCAATGACTCAGTTACAGGCATGTGTATGGGGGGTGCCGGACATTAGGGGGTGCCTGTGCGCACCAGGCACCCCCCCTGCGCACGCCTATGTACACACCATTGAGAAAACATGCTGCCCCAGGCTTTTGCTTATTAACAGGTACAGTCACCGATGTTACAGAAAGCAACGGCTCACTTTTGCTAGCTGTCTACTTGACAGTGGAAGCTAAGGGCATAATTCAAACCTGATAACAGCACTGCGGGGAGGGGGGGGGGGAGGGGGGGGAGACGTAACATATGCAGAGAGAGATAGATTTGGGTGGGGTGTGTTCAAACTGAAATCTAAATTGCAGTGTAAAAATAAAGCAGCCAGTATATACTCTGCACAGAAACAGTATAACCCACCTAAATATAACTCTCTCTGCACATGTTAAATCTGTCCCACCTGTAGTACACATGGGTGGTCATTCCGAGTTGATCGCTCGTTATTTTTTATTCGCAACGGAGCGATTAGTCGCTAATGCGCATGCGCAATGTCCGCAGTGCGACTGCGCCAAGTAAATTTGCTATGCAGTTTGGTATTTTACTCACGGCATTACAAGGTTTTTTCTTCGTTCTGGTGATCGGAGTGTGATTGACAGGAAGTGGGTGTTTCTGGGTGGAAACTGACCGTTTTATGGGTGTGTGTGAAAAAACGCTGCCGTTTCTGGGAAAAACGCGGGAGTGGCTGGAGAGACAGAGGAGTGTCTGGCCGAACGCTGGGTGTGTTTGTGACGTCAAACCAGGAACGAAACTGACTGAACTGATCGCAGATGTCGAGTAAGTCTGGAGCTACTCAGAAACTGCTAAGAAGTGTCTATTCGCAATTCTGCTAATCTTTCGTTCGCAATTTTGCTAAGCTAAGATTCACTCCCAGTAGGCGGTGGCCTAGCGTGTGCAATGCTGCTAAAAGCAGCTTGCGAGCGAACAACTCGGAATGACCCCCATGGTTTTGCTCATTAGCTAACAAATTTGCTGTTGCGATCAGGTCTGAGTTAGGCCCTAAGAGCCTGGACAACCTCCAATTCTCACAAAGTATTACTACAGCAGCTTTGTGGTAAGTTTAAAGACAGACTTTATTATCGGCACTGTGTTCCCAGTTAGTAGTATCAACCTCCGCTTTGCCTCCCAGATGGGGGGATTTGGTGTAGCTTATAGGGTGATTTAGTGTAGTGATGTAGTGTAGCATATAGGGTATGTAGTGCAGTATATAGGGGCATGTAGTGCACTGATGTGGAGTAGCATATAAGGGGATGTAGTGTAGTGATGTAGTGTAGCATATAGTGTATGTAGTGCAGTGTATGTAGTGTTTGATGTAGGGCAGCATGTAGGGAGATGTAGTATAGTGATGTAGTGCAGTGGATAGGGGAATGTAGTGCAGTAATGAAGTGTTATGATATAGTGCAGTGATATAGTGCAATATATGGGAACACACAGTGGGGCATGTAGTGTAGCACACTGCTGGGGGGGCATCTAAGGTAATATTCTCCAAAGTATTACCTGTGCCACGCGCTAGCCCTGGAAGGCAGAGGGAGATTGGGGAGGTAAATTTGTGGCTTAGAGACTGGTGTAGGAAAGAGGGGTTTGCATCCCTGGAACGTTGGGTGGACTTCTCAGTCAGGTGCCATCTTTTTTGTCGCGATGGATTGCACCTGAATGAGGAGGGGGCAGCAGTGCTAGTGGAAAGGATAGTTAGAAGGTTGGAGGGGTTTCTAAACTAGGTGCCTGGGGGAAGGGTTTAGCCAGAAACTACGGGTAATGCAGTGAGAATAGTGAGGATGGAGGGAGTGAATGAAATGGAGAGGAGAAGGGGGAGGGTTAGAGCAGCCGGCAAGGGTTTTAACATGGGTACTAACAAGAGTATTACCAAAGGTATTGCCAATAACACTAACTAATGACAATTATGGGTGATCATTACCGCAGATAGAAAATTATGTCCCTAACACAAGGGGAAACACTTATCTTAATTGTATGTATGTAAACGCTAGTAGCCTTACAGGTAAAAAGGGGGAACTAGAAGTCCTTGCAGCAAGCAAACAGTATGATATTATAGGCATTACTGAAACTTGATGGGAGGAATCTCATGATTGGACAGTCAATCTAGAGGGTTATACACTGTACAGAAGAGACAGATTAAACAAACGGGGTGGAGGGGTATGTCTTTACATAAAGCTGTTTTTAAAACCTGGTATATGGGAAGATATTTACGAGGGGACTGTAAATACTGTTGAGACGCTATGGGTAGAAATTGCATGCAAGGAAAGGGAACAAAAAAGATAGTATTGGGGCTATGTTACAAGCCGCCTGGTATTAATGTGTCTGATGAGGAAATGCTACTGAAGCAAATTGAAAAAGCAGCAGGAGTAGGAGACATAATAATGATGGGAGATTTTAACTATCCGGAGATAAATTGAACACACGATTCATGTGATACTGCTAGGGATAATATGTTTTTAAACGCACTAAATTATAACTACTTACTTCAATTAATTGAGGCACCAACTAGGTACAATGCAATCTTAGACTTGATATTAACTAACAATGGGGAATTGATATCAAATATTATAGTAGGGGGGCCCATGGGAAACAGCGACCACAATATGGTCACAATAAATATCAGTTTTCATAAGCAGTCCTAAATTGACTCAACAAGGACTCTAAACTTTAGCAAAGTGCAGCAAAAGTCTGAGCTCACGAGTCCCAAGAGAGGCACACAGATGACTCCATCCAGTTATCAGGGGTGAGATCTTTGCAACCAAATATCGGGGGGCTGAGCTTAACTGTCTTAGTCCAATGCTAAGTATATCAATTTGAATGAAATTAAATTTCACCGGAGAGTAATTTCACCATCTTGGAAGTACATTGTGCATACATATGAACACTACTTATAATGATATAAGCCTATAATAATTTTCTGCCATCAGAGATTTTTTTTATGTATTTGTACTAATACTTGTTTATGCAATTAAAATATGTATTTACATTTTTAAGCACTCCTTATCATTGGTTCATATAGTATCAATGTGTTCTCCAAAGGACTAAAAATTCCAAACCAATGCGGCTTAACAAAAAGATTAAGGAGCTAATGGGCAAAAAAAGGCGAGCATTCAAAAAATACAAATCAGACGGGAATGCGTAGTCATTCCAGCACTATAAGGTTTGTAACAAAATATGCAAGAAAGTGATAAGAGCAGCTAAAGTAGAAACTGAAAAGCGAGTAGCAAAGGAAAGCAAATCAAACCCCCCAAAAAATGTTAAGTATATCAACAGCAAAAGATTAAAGCAGGAGAGTATAGACCCTTTAAAGGACAAGCTAAGAGTCTTAATCAAAAATGATAATGACATAGCGGACAAATTAAATTAGTTTTTCCAATCAATATTTACAAGAGAGGACCAGATGCAGGGATTAACACATAATCTCAACAAAGATAATGTCCCACTGCTAAGTGCTTATTTAAGCGAGGAGGTAGTCTATGACCAATTAAAAAAGAACTTTAAGATTAATAAGTCACCTGGTCCTGATGAAATTCACCCAAGGGTTCTCATGTAGCCTCACTCTGAACTAGCAATACCGCTATTTTTGATCTTCAATGACTCACTTACATCAGGCATGGTTCCCAAAGACTGGCGTATAGCGGAAGTAGTGCCGATATTCAAAAAGGGAAGTAAAGCTGAACCTGGTAATTATAGACAAGTTAGTCTTACATCTATATTGGGGAAAGTACTCTAAGGTATTCTAAGGGATAGTATATAGAAATTCCTTGAAGCCAATAAGGTTATTAATAGGAACCAACATGGATTTGTGGAGGATAGATCATGTCAAACAAACTTACTAGGCTTTTATGAAACAGTTAGTGCGAACCTTGACCAGGGTAAGGGGGTGGATGTAATCCTCTTAGACTTTGCTAAAGCTTTCGACACATTACCGCACATGAGACTTACAGATGGAGCCATGCTCATCTGAGGCAGCTCCATCGCAAATGAGCACTCCCGGCGTGACTAAGTGATCTGTTCACCTAGTCATGTCGAGAGTGCACAGAGATGCTCCCATTCAGAGCATCTCTGTCCAGGCGTGCGGACTGAAATGCCCTCCATTCAAGTGAATGGGGTGCGTCTCTGTCGTGGGCGTGCACCTGGGTGGACGGGGACTCTTTAGGCGATAGGCGCACCTGGGCGGACGCGCCTAGTTACAGAGAGAGCCACTACTAGCTTGGCTCCATCTGTATCTATAAGTTACAAGAACTAGGGCTAGGGAGCACAATATGTACTTGGGTCAGAAATTGGTTAGAAAATAGGAAGCAGCGCGTTGTTGTCAATGGAACTTTTTCAAATTGGATTGAAGTACTAAGTGGTGTGCCACAAGGGTCTGTACTTGGACCACTATTGTTCAACATTTTCATTAACGATCTAGCAGTAGATCTAGAAAGCATGGTGTAAATTTTTGCAGATGATACCAAATTGTGTAAAGTTATAAATTAGGAGGGGGATGCTGAGTCTCTTCAGAACAACTCAGTTAAACTGGAAACATGGGCAGCAAAATGGAGAATGAGCTTCAATACAGACAAGTGTAAGGTAATGCACTTTAGTAGCAAGAACAAAAATAACACCTACATACTAAATGGGGTAAAATTAGGGGATTCTGTGCTGGAAAAAGACTTAGGTGTTCTCATAGATAGCAAACTAAGCAGCAGTTCCCAAAGTAGGATTGCAGCAAAGAAGTCTAACAAGGTATTAGAAAGAATTAAATGACACATGCGCTTGGAAAGTATTAATAAACACAAATTAAATTTATTAAAATATTAATATCATCAGTCGACTGGACAGAAAACATATAAAAAAAACCACAACATATAATATGCTATATAGAATGAGCTTTTGTATATAACATCACCGCCCAGAAGGCTAATTCAAGGATTTGTCCACATAGCAACAAATATTAATCACTTTAATGCTGATTATGTTGGTCCACTTGCGACTACAGCGCTGCAGTTTTATAACTCTGTGCACAGAGAGGATGTTCTTTCTGGAAATCTCACAGCATAGTGATAATAAAAGCTCTTTATCTTGCAGTGTCCATAGGTACTACACTTATACCTTTCCTTATTAGGCTGTTGGTTGAATCCTTGTCTGAGGAAGCCACTGCCTGAGGAAGCCGCTGATTGAGTGACTGAAGGCGGGGAAACACGTTACATTACGGCCCCTACAGTGTCTGGACTACTGACAGAGAACCGACCTGCATGTACAAGAAACCATCTCTGCACTCCATTTATATCTGGAGCCCCAAGCCAGAGCTGTACTTAAAGGATTCAACCAGCAGCTGGGAGCATCCTAATAAGGAGAGGTATATGTGTAGTACCTATGCATGGGATGAGAGTGTTATATTCCCATTATATAAATCACTAGTGATGCCACATCTTGAATAGTGTGCACAATTTTGGGCACTATACTACAAAAAGGAACTAGAAACGGTTCAGAGGTGGGCTACCAAACTAATTAAGGTGATGGAGACGCTGGAATACGAGGAAAGGCTTGCAAGGCTAGGCATGTTTACACTGGAAAAGAGGAGACTAAGAGGGTACATGATCAGCATTTACAAATATATAAGGGGACAATACACAGAGCTAGCGGGGGATCTGTTTTTGGTAAGCTCAACACAGAGGACACATGGACACCTGCTTAGGTTATAAGAGGAGAATAAGCACACTGAGGCAAAAAGGTTTTTTCACAGTAAGGACAATACATGTTTGGAATTCCCTGCCTGAGAGAGTAGTAATGGCGGACTCGGTCAACACTTTCAAGAATGGGCTAGATAAATTCCGAATATACAGGGTTATGGTGCGTCACTATAGTTATAAAAAAAAGAGGAATAAACACAACGGCCGACATTAGCAACAGACAAAATTAGTCCTAAAAATAATACAGCGTAGGAGACCACAAATAGATTGAACTTGATGAACAAATTGTCTTTTTCTCAACCTCAGAACCGATGGTACTATGTTACTTTGGGGGTCATTCAGACCTGATCGCTCGCTAGTATTTTTTGCAGTGCTGCGATCAGGTCAGAACTGCACATGCATATGCACCGCAATGCGCAGGCACGTCGCACAGGTGCAAAGCGGATCGTTGCTGTGCAATGGTTTTTACGAAGAATCCATTTGCACAGCCGTTCGCAAGGTTATTGACAGAAAGAAGACGTTTGTGGGTGGTAACTGTCTGTTTTCAGGGAGTGGTTGGAAAAACACAGGTGTGTCCATGCGTTTGCAGGGATGGTTCCTGACATCAATTCCGGCCCCGAACAGCCTGAAGTGATCACAATGGCTGAGTAAGTCCTGGACAACTCAGACACTGCACAAACCTTTTTTGTACCACTCAGGTGCACATGCGTTCGTACACTTGCAAAGCAAAAATACCCTCCCCTATGGGCGGCGACTATCTGATCACAGCAGTGCAGAAAAACCCTAGCGAGTGATCAGGTGTGAATTAGGTCCAGAGTTACTATGTGATGCTTAGGGCATTTGGAGCACATAGGGGAATATTGTTCAATAGTATCCCCTTTTTTTGTAATTTTTGATAATCTAATTATTTTAGTCTGACATGGTTTGTTATTTGTGTTTTTTTTGTGTATGTGTGTGTGTGTGTTTGTGTGTGTGTGTGTGTGTGTGGGGGGGGGGGGAGATGGGGGCGCCAAATTACTGCTTTGTCCCGGTTGTTAAAAGTCCTAGTTTCGGCCCTGATTTGTGTGGGTACTGCATAGAAAATTGGGAGATTGACATTGGAATGCGACGTGCACTAAATTGGCTGAGCATAGAAGTGAGAAAACAAGCAGTAAAAGGTTAAAATAAAACAATAATGTAGCTCCTGTCCTACTTGCCAACTTTTGAATGTGTATTCTACGAGAGGGGGTAGGCAGTTTGGCTCTGTCCGCGTGTGGTGCTTCAGAAGTAGGGGGTGCTGAGGGCATGATGGCAGGATCGCTTCACCGTGGCCCCCGCGTCCGCTATACTTTGGTGGAATTACCGGCATTGGGTTTGAGCCACGATGATGTGATTCACAGAGAATCACGTCATTGGCCTTCTTGTTCCACCCACTTTACCTGGCAAGTGAGCGGCCGTGTCGCGGGAGTCTTGTCCAGTCCACTCCTCCAGGTGGCCGGGAGTGCCATCCGATTTTCGGGATTCTTCCAGATGATCCAGCAGCTGAGGCAAGTATAGTGCCCCTTTTTACAGAATATAATAAAATATTGTACTGTACTGTACTAACATGACAGTGATATTCATAGAAAATACATATAAGTAAACATAGTGTCGCCCCCTGTACTCCTGCAAACCTGGGCAACAAGCTACAGTAGGCTGTCTTATCTAAAATCCAGGCCTGTACCTGCCTGGGCCTATACTAGCACTATTAAATATGTGTCTCACTTATGTTATGTAAGTGCTACCTGAACCTGTCCCTTGCAATGTTCAGAGCTGTGATAACCTGACACTTGATGGAATATTAAAGACAGAATACATTAACTATGAGCCAAGCATTGTTTCAGCATGTCCCTGTAATTTTGCTCTCCGGAGGTCGCTTGCAATAGCTGGAAACCCAAGAGGACTTCTCTTTGCTCCAAATTACTGTTTCTTAGGAAGAATCTGAATAGGCAGCATTAAACACTAGCCATTGTAAAGCAGTCTGTGTAATTAGCTCTATAGAAAGCTCCAGCCTACAGGAAAACTGACAGAAATGATACCAGCTGCATTTGTATAGATGGCTAAATGATTTAACTCCTTCATAACAGACTCGTTGCTAGTGACTGTATTAATGAGCTATCTACAATTAATTCCTGTAGTAATAACCAATGACACAGTGATCATTACTCTGAGGTAATTTAGTGTGTTGGCAAGTGTCCTGTAGGAGTTTAATTGTGACATGGTTCATTATGTAACAGTAATGACCTCTTTGTAAGGTATTAATGTCATTATAGCACGCTGTCAGTAATAAAGCAAGTGATTTACTTATTAGTGTTTAACCTAATGCACAGCAAGACGCTAATAGAGTAATGTAACTTTAAATGGCGGAGGCGGAGCCTGATTGGCGCAGCCATTTATTCCTCAAGACTTTTGATTGGATTCTCCACGCGATATATGTGTTATATCCCATCTGTGTATAATATATTCATGTATTTAAATTGCAACCTTTGTTATAGTAAATCAACATAATTTCCTAAGGATAGAAATGTCTGGTAAAAGTAAAGGACTATGAAGGTTGAATGTTCATTGTTAACAATAAGTGGCTTGAGCACCATTGATAAGGTCAGTTATAATTGTAACACACCTTATTAGCTTTCTCAAAAGGTTTCAGAGTTCTCTTATTTGCAGAATTTAATAGAATTACCCTCATATAAATGGTATTATTAGGAAAACAAAGAACTAGAGCTCAATCACATTAACACTTTCCTCAATATACACCTCACATGGTGTATCTCTTGAGGACGTGTAACCATTATCCGGTAATGCTGCTTATTATAGATGATGCAGTACATACAGTGATGGATCTAAACAGCATATATGGAGCCATCAAACTCATCCAAGGATGCCGCACCCTTTGAATAAGCCCATGCTAGTATTTACCATATACAAACTAAGCCTCAGCCTACAATACTGCTTACCGCACAGCTGTCCTAATTGGAGGGCTCTATCAGCAATTGAAATGGGTGTAATGGATCCAATTCAGCCAGTCCAGTTTGTGGTGTCCAGTCTAAACAGGAGTTCACCAGAGACCTCCCACAAGGAGATATGGACTTTGCAACTTACACTACACAAGTCAAGCCTCCCTGTGTGAATACCAAAGGTAATCAGCAGAAACAATGAAGCATGATGATATCACCGGTAGACAGAACAAATGGCAATGAGGCACGGGGATATCAGTGGCAGAATGAACAGATGACAGTGAGGCACAAGAATATCACATGCACAATAAACAGATGACAATGAGGCATGAGCGTATCACTGGCAGAATGAACAGATGACAGTGAGGCACAAGAATGTCTCAGACATAATAAACAGATGACAATGAGGCACGAGGATATTAGGAATGAGGCAGCAGTCTTGTCTACTTCACCTTGCAATTGACTGGATTAAGGGCACTAATCCCTACAGTACACTGATGTTACCCTCTATCACTTAGTTGTTTATTAACACACACACACACACACACACACACACACACACACACACACACACACACACACACCATTTCCTCCACAATCAAATTACTTGATTTAAATGGTATCCTTTTCACATCAACTTGTCATACCTGGAAGTTAGCTAGAATGACCCATGAGCTGTATTAAAAACACTCCTTGTTTCTTCCCCTGGTAGGAAAGATAGACTTTCAATATGGCCACCTCCCTATCCTTTTCGTACTAGTCCTTTTTTGGTATTACCATTTTTAGGCCCCTTTCACACCACTGCAATAACCCAGTTTATTTCCGGGTTAACGCGAGTCGCAACTTGGTGTGATAGGGTTGCAGAAAAATAACTCAGGTACAATGACCTGGGAAATCAACCAGTTTAGCAAGCAGGGTTGGACCCAGGAAGAACCTGTGTTAAGGGGCAGTAGGAACCCAGGTCCCGTTTACAGCTTTGGAAGAGCTGGATCCCCCTGGATACACCATGTGCAGTGTAAACAGGGCCGACCCAGGAATTACCCGGGTCATAGTCACAGTGTGAATGGAACTGTCTTCCAAATCCAGAGTCAGACTTGATATTTTTGTGTGAAAGAGGTATTAGACACTTTCTGGGCCCCTCTCAGACACCTCTTAGTTTCACTGCTGCCACAGAAAAATATAAACACAAATATTTCTATTTCTTGGTCATTCATTACTTACGATCCATCTTTCTAAATTGAACCCACAGGATTTTGTGAATAATTTTGAAGCGCTGATTTAAATTATGTCACACGCTAACTCTTATATCTATGCTTGAATCAGAACAGAACTCTACCTGGAGGCTGAATTTACAGGTGTTTACAAATGGGCTTCCCAGTTACCACCTCCCACAATCATATGACACCTTAAATACTTTCCCGCTCAATTTAAAACTTATCCTGGCTAGAACTTAGCAGTAAATGTCTTACAATATGTTACATAGAACCTATTTATCTCTCAAAAAACAACTTCTGGCCCTTCTGGGACTGCCAGGGTCTGGCTACGGAAGCAAATCTTATGCATTGTTTTTTGGGACTGCAGATGTATTCGGCAATTCCGGCTACACTTGATTAATTATGGGAATACTGTTCTATGCATATCTTTCTGTGGTACTGCACCTCAGGCTATTTTTGGTTACCTGGCTGACCAGCCTGGTATTTCTAGAATTGACAAAAAACTAATACTCCTTATGGCAGCAGTGGGCCAGGAGACTATTCTTCAGCAATGGATCCATGACAGATGCACAACTTTAGCTATGGCCACTTCTAAGTTACACTTTTTGTTCACCATGGACTGGCTTTAAACTACATTGAACGAAGACCTACTGGTGCCTGAGATGTTTCAATGTTGGGGCAAATATATCCAATGCTTCAACTACATACTAAATTAGCTATTCAGCAATGCTTCCAGCACACCTCATGGTACTCATGCTAATTATTTGCTGAGAAGAATGCTATCACCATCTAACTCTCCGTGGCACCTCTTTTCTTCTTTTCCTCTCCCAGGTCTCTCTTCTGACCCCTCTCTTTTCTTTTATCACATACTGTACTTTTAGTCTGTTCCATGGGTGGATCTATGGTTCGGTATTCGGATGATAGGTCGACAGTAATAACTATTGGTTGACATGCATTGGGTCAACATGGACAAAAGGTCAACATTGTCAAAAGGCTGCTGAGTGCAGCGAACAACACCAAGAATTTTTTTTTTTTAAAACCATGTCAACTTTTTTTGTGTTATCCTTTTCTATGTCAAACTTTTTACCATGTTGACCTAGACACTGTCAACCTTTTTCAGATCGACCCAATGATCCACATTCGTGGGACTTCAGTTAGCACCAGTTGTACTTGTTTCTAATATCTTTTTTTCTCTTTATTTCTACATATTTTTTTTTTAAGTTAAATGTTACTTGTCTGTTTTGATGGTATTAGGCTGCGATTATACCATTTGCAGCATCCTTATCTCATTATACAGTTTCATGTGCTGCCTAGGATGTTTATATCATTTTGTCCATTCTATGATGGGCTACTAGAATAATATTGAAAAATGCCTAAATAAATACAGTTTATTCTGGAAAAAGAAATCCCTGTTATATAATGAACTTGGGGGAAAAGTAGTTCTGTGACACAAACTGAGGCAACAAAGCGAGAGAGGAATGAACTCGACATACAGTAAACGGAGATCAAATGTTGCAGGTAGCACAAAAAGAGGAACACAAGTGGAGAAAAGATGGTAAAAGGGCAATAAAAATGGAAATTCAAATTGAACACAGAATATACTGAACCTTCTCCTTCACGTCATATAACACTGGTGTTAAAAAGTAGAGATGAGCGCCTGAAATTTTTCGGGTTTTGTGTTTTGGTTTTGGGTTCGGTTCCGCGGCCGTGTTTTGGGTTCGACCGCGTTTTGGCAAAACCTCACCGAACTTTTTTTGTCGGATTCGGGTGTGTTTTGGATTCGGGTGTTTTTTTCAAAAAACCCTAAAAAACAGCTTAAATCATAGAATTTGGGGGTCATTTTGATCCCAAAGTATTATTAACCTCAAAAACCATAATTTCCACTCATTTTCAGTCTATTCTGAATACCTCACACCTCACAATATTATTTTTAGTCCTAAAATTTGCACCGAGGTCGCTGTGTGAGTAAGATAAGCGACCCTAGTGGCCGACACAAACACCGGGCCCATCTAGGAGTGGCACTGCAGTGTCACGCAGGATGTCCCTTCCAAAAAACCCTCCCCAAACAGCACATGACGCAAAGAAAAAAAGAGGCGCAATGAGGTAGCTGTGTGAGTAAGATTAGCGACCCTAGTGGCTGACACAAACACCGGGCCCATCTAGGAGTGGCACTGCAGTGTCACGCAGGATGTCCCTTCCAAAAAACCCTCCCCAAACAGCACATGACGCAAAGAAAAAAAGAGGCGCAATGAGGTAGCTGACTGTGTGAGTAAGATAAGCGACCCTAGTGGCCGACACAAACACCGGGCCCATCTAGGAGTGTCACTGCAGTGTCACGCAGGATGTCCCTTCCAAAAAACCCTCCCCAAACAGCACATGACGCAAAGAAAAAAAGAGGCGCAATGAGGTAGCTGACTGTGTGAGTAAGATAAGCGACCCTAGTGGCCGACACAAACACCGGGCCCATCTAGGAGTGGCACTGCAGTGTCACGCAGGATGTCCCTTCCAAAAAACCCTCCCCAAACAGCACATGACGCAAAGAAAAAAAGAGGCGCAATGAGGTAGCTGACTGTGTGAGTAAGATAAGCGACCCTAGTGGCCGACACAAACACCGGGCCCATCTAGGAGTGGCACTGCAGTGTCACGCAGGATGGCCCTTCCAAAAAACCCTCCCCAAACAGCACATGACGCAAAGAAAAAAAGAGGCGCAATGAGGTAGCTGACTGTGTGAGTAAGATAAGCGACCCTAGTGGCCGACACAAACACCGGGCCCATCTAGGAGTGGCACTGCAGTGTCACGCAGGATGTCCCTTCCAAAAAACCCTCCCCAAACAGCACATGACGCAAAGAAAAAAAGAGGCGCAATGAGGTAGCTGACTGTGTGAGTAAGATAAGCGACCCTAGTGGCCGACACAAACACCGGGCCCATCTAGGAGTGGCACTGCAGTGTCACGCAGGATGGCCCTTCCAAAAAACCCTCCCCAAACAGCACATGACGCAAAGAAAAATAAAAGAAAAAAGAGGTGCAAGATGGAATTGTCCTTGGGCCCTCCCACCCACCCTTATGTTGTATAAACAGGACATGCACACTTTAACCAACCCATCATTTCAGTGACAGGGTCTGCCACACGACTGTGACTGATATGACGGGTTGGTTTGGACCCCCCCCAAAAAAGAAGCAATTAATCTCTCCTTGCACAAACTGGCTCTACAGAGGCAAGATGTCCACCTCATCATCATCCTCCGATATATCACCGTGTACATCCCCCTCCTCACAGATTATCAATTCGTCCCCACTGGAATCCACCATCTCAGCTCCCTGTGTACTTTGTGGAGGCAATTGCTGCTGGTCAATGTCTCCGTGGAGGAATTGATTATAATTCATTTTAATGAACATCATCTTCTCCACATTTTCTGGATGTAACCTCGTACGCCGATTGCTGACAAGGTGAGCGGCAGCACTAAACACTCTTTCGGAGTACACACTTGTGGGAGGGCAACTTAGGTAGAATAAAGCCAGTTTGTGCAAGGGCCTCCAAATTGCTTCTTTTTCCTGCCAGTATAAGTACGGACTGTGTGACGTGCCTACTTGGATGCGGTCATTCATATAATCCTCCACCATTCTTTCAATGTTGAGAGAATCATATGCAGTGACAGTAGACGACATGTCCGTAATCGTTGTCAGGTCCTTCAGTCCGGACCAGATGTCAGCATCAGCAGTCGCTCCAGACTGCCCTGCATCACCGCCAGCGGGTGGGCTCGGAATTCTGAGCCTTTTCCTCGCACCCCCAGTTGCGGGAGAATGTGAAGGAGGAGATGTTGACAGGTCGCGTTCCGCTTGACTTGACAATTTTCTCACCAGCAGGTCTTTCAACCCCAGCAGACTTGTGTCTGCCGGAAAGAGAGATCCAAGGTAGGCTTTAAATCTAGGATCGAGCACGGTGGCCAAAATGTAGTGCTCTGATTTCAACAGATTGACCACCCGTGAATCCTTGTTAAGCGAATTAAGGGCTCCATCCACAAGTCCCACATGCCTAGCGGAATCGCTCCGTGTTAGCTCCTCCTTCAATGTCTCCAGCTTCTTCTGCAAAAGCCTGATGAGGGGAATGACCTGACTCAGGCTGGCAGTGTCTGAACTGACTTCACGTGTGGCAAGTTCAAAGGGCATCAGAACCTTGCACAACGTTGAAATCATTCTCCACTGCGTTTGAGACAGGTGCATTCCACCTCCTATATCGTGCTCAATTGTATAGACTTGAATGGCCTTTTGCTGCTCCTCCAACCTCTGAAGCATATATAGGGTTGAATTCCACCTCGTTACCACTTCTTGCTTCAAATGATGGCAGGGCAGGTTCAGTAGTTTTTGGTGGTGCTCCAGTCTTCTGTACGTGGTGCCTGTACGCCGAAAGTGTCCCGCAATTCTTCTGGCCACCGACAGCATCTCTTGCACGCCCCTGTCGTTTTTAAAAAAATTCTGCACCACCAAATTCAAGGTATGTGCAAAACATGGGACGTGCTGGAATTTGCCCATATTTAATGCACACACAATATTGCTGGCGTTGTCCGATGCCACAAATCCACAGGAGAGTCCAATTGGGGTAAGCCATTCCGCGATGATCTTCCTCAGTTGCCGTAAGAGGTTTTCAGCTGTGTGCGTATTCTGGAAAGCGGTGATACAAAGCGTAGCCTGCCTAGGAAAGAGTTGGCGTTTGCGAGATGCTGCTACTGGTGCCGCCGCTGCTGTTCTTGCGGCGGGAGTCCATACATCTACCCAGTGGGCTGTCACAGTCATATAGTCCTGACCCTGCCCTGCTCCACTTGTCCACATGTCCGTGGTTAAGTGGACATTGGGTCCAGCTGCATTTTTTAGGACACTGGTGAGTCTTTTTCTGAGGTCCGTGTACATTTTCGGTATCGCCTGCCTAGAGAAGTGGAACCTAGATGGTATTTGGTAACGGGGGCACACTGCCTCAATAAATTGTCTAGTTCCCTGTGAACTAACGGCGGATACCGGACGCACGTCTAACACCAACATAGTTGTCAAGGCCTCAGTTATCCGCTTTGCAGCAGGATGACTGCTGTGATATTTCATCTTCCTCGCAAAGGACTGTTGAACAGTCAATTGCTTACTGGAAGTAGTACAAGTGGGCTTACGACTTCCCCTCTGGGATGACCATCGACTCCCAGCAGCAACAACAGCTGCGCCAGCAGCAGTAGGCGTTACACGCAAGGATGCATCGGAGGAATCCCAGGCAGGAGAGGACTCGTCAGAATTGCCAGTGACATGGCCTGCAGGACTATTGGCATTCCTGGGGAAGGAGGAAATTGACACTGAGGGAGTTGGTGGGGTGGTTTGCGTGAGCTTGGTTACAAGAGGAAGGGATTTACTGGTCAGTGGACTGCTTCCGCTGTCACCCAAAGTTTTTGAACTTGTCACTGACTTATTATGAATGCGCTGCAGGTGACGTATAAGGGAGGATGTTCCGAGGTGGTTAACGTCCTTACCCCTACTTATTACAGCTTGACAAAGGGAACACACGGCTTGACACCTGTTGTCCGCATTTCTGTTGAAATAGTTCCACACCGAAGAGCTGATTTTTTTGGTATTTTCACCAGGCATGTCAACGGCCATATTCCTCCCACGGACAACAGGTGTCTCCCCGGGTGCCTGACTTAAACAAACCACCTCACCATCAGAATCCTCCTGGTCAATTTCCTCCCCAGCGCCAGCAACACCCATATCCTCCTCATCCTGGTGTACTTCAACACTGACATCTTCAATCTGACTATCAGGAACTGGACTGCGGGTGCTCCTTCCAGCACTTGCAGGGGGCGTGCAAATGGTGGAAGGCGCATGCTCTTCACGTCCAGTGTTGGGAAGGTCAGGCATCGCAACCGACACAATTGGACTCTCCTTGTGGATTTGGGATTTCGAAGAACGCACAGTTCTTTGCGGTGCTACTGCTTTTGCCAGCTTGAGTCTTTTCATTTTTCTAGCGAGAGGCTGAGTGCCTCCATCCTCATGTGAAGCTGAACCACTAGCCATGAACATAGGCCAGGGCCTCAGCCGTTCCTTGCCACTCCGTGTGGTAAATGGCATATTGGCAAGTTTACGCTTCTCCTCCGACAATTTTATTTTAGGTTTTGGAGTCCTTTTTTTACTGATATTTGGTGTTTTGGATTTGACATGCTCTGTACTATGACATTGGGCATCGGCCTTGGCAGACGACGTTGCTGGCATTTCATCGTCTCGGCCATGACTAGTGGCAGCAGCTTCAGCACGAGGTGGAAGTGGATCTTGATCTTTCCCTAATTTTGGAACCTCAACATTTTTGTTCTCCATATATTAATAGGCACAACTAAAAGGCACCTCAGGTAAACAATGGAGATGGATGGATACTAGTATACAATTATGAATGGACTGCCAAGTGCCGACACAGAGGTAGCTACAGCCGTGGACTACCGTACTGTACTGTGTCTGCTGCTAATATAGACTGGATGATAATGAGATGTAGTATGTATGTATAAAGAAGAAAGAAAAAAAAACCACGGGTAGGTGGTATACAATTATGGACGGACTGCCGAGTGCCGACACAGAGGTAGCTACAGCCGTGGACTACCGTACTGTACTGTGTCTGCTGCTAATATAGACTGGTTGATAATGAGATGTAGTATGTATGTATAAAGAAGAAAGAAAAAAAAACCACGGGTAGGTGGTATACAATTATGGATGGACTGCCGAGTGCCGACACAGAGGTAGCTACAGCCGTGGACTACCGTACTGTACTGTGTCTGCTGCTAATATAGACTGGTTGATAATGAGATGTAGTATGTATGTATAAAGAAGAAAGATAAAAAAACCACGGGTAGGTGGTATACAATTATGGATGGACTGCCGAGTGCCGACACAGAGGTAGCTACAGCCGTGGACTACCGTACTGTACTGTGTCTGCTGCTAATATAGACTGGATGATAATGAGATGTAGTATGTATAAAGAAGAAAGAAAAAAAAACCACGGGTAGGTGGTATACAATTATGGATGGACTGCCGAGTGCCGACACAGAGGTAGCTACAGCCATGGACTACCGTACTGTACTGTGTCTGCTGCTAATATAGACTGGATGATAATGAGATGTAGTATGTATAAAGAAGAAAGAAAAAAAAACCACGGGTAGGTGGTATACAATTATGGATGGACTGCCGAGTGCCGACACAGAGGTAGCTACAGCCATGGACTACCGTACTGTACTGTGTCTGCTGCTAATATAGACTGGATGATAATGAGATGTAGTATGTATAAAGAAGAAAGAAAAAAAAAACCACGGGTAGGTGGTATACAATTATGGATGCACTGCCGAGTGCCGACACAGAGGTAGCTACAGCCGTGGACTACCGTACTGTACTGTGTCTGCTGCTAATATAGACTGGATGATAATGAGATGTAGTATGTATGTATAAAGAAGAAAGAAAAAAAAAACATGGGTAGGTGGTATACAATTATGGACGGACTGCCGAGTGCCGACACAGAGGTAGCTACAGCCGTGGACTACCGTACTGTACTGTGTCTGCTGCTAATATAGACTGGTTGATAATGAGATGTAGTATGTATGTATAAAGAAGAAAGAAAAAAAAACCACGGGTAGGTGGTATACAATTATGGATGGACTGCCGAGTGCCGACACAGAGGTAGCTACAGCCGTGGACTACCGTACTGTACTGTGTCTGCTGCTAATATAGACTGGATGATAATGAGATGTAGTATGTATAAAGAAGAAAGAAAAAAAAAACCACGGGTAGGTGGTATACAATTATGGATGGACTGCCGAGTGCCGACACAGAGGTAGCTACAGCCGTGGACTACCGTACTGTACTGTGTCTGTTGCTAATATAGACTGGATGATAATGAGATGTAGTATGTATGTATAAAGAAGAAAGAAAAAAAAACCACGGGTAGGTGGTATACAATTATGGACGGACTGCCGAGTGCCGACACAGAGGTAGCTACAGCCGTGGACTACCGTACTGTACTGTGTCTGCTGCTAATATAGACTGGATGATAATGAGATGTAGTATGTATAAAGAAGAAAGAAAAAAAAAACCACGGGTAGGTGGTATACAATTATGGATGCACTGCCGAGTGCCGACACAGAGGTAGCTACAGCCGTGGACTACCGTACTGTACTGTGTCTGCTGCTAATATAGACTGGATGATAATGAGATGTAGTATGTATGTATAAAGAAGAAAGAAAAAAAAACCACGGGTAGGTGGTATACAATTGTGGACGGACTGCCGAGTGCCGACACAGAGGTAGCTACAGCCGTGGACTACCGTACTGTACTGTGTCTGCTGCTAATATAGACTGGTTGATAATGAGATGTAGTATGTATGTATAAAGAAGAAAGAAAAAAAAACCACGGGTAGGTGGTATACAATTATGGATGGACTGCCGAGTGCCGACACAGAGGTAGCTACAGCCGTGGACTACCGTACTGTACTGTGTCTGCTGCTAATATAGACTGGATGATAATGAGATGTAGTATGTATAAAGAAGAAAGAAAAAAAAACCACGGGTAGGTGGTATACAATTATGGATGGACTGCCGAGTGCCGACACAGAGGTAGCTACAGCCGTGGACTACCGTACTGTACTGTGTCTGCTGCTAATATAGACTGGATGATAATGAGATGTAGTATGTATAAAGAAGAAAGAAAAAAAAACCACGGGTAGGTGGTATACAATTATGGATGGACTGCCGAGTGCCGACACAGAGGTAGCTACAGCCGTGGACTACCGTACTGTACTGTGTCTGCTGCTAATATAGACTGGTTGATAATGAGATGTAGTATGTATGTATAAAGAAGAAAGAAAAAAAAAACACGGGTAGGTGGTATACAATTATGGACGGACTGCCGAGTGCCGACACAGAGGTAGCTACAGCCGTGGACTACCGTACTGTACTGTGTCTGCTGCTAATATAGACTGGATGATAATGAGATGTAGTATGTATAAAGAAGAAAGAAAAAAAAAACCACGGGTAGGTGGTATACAATTATGGATGGACTGCCGAGTGCCGACACAGAGGTAGCTACAGCCGTGACTACCGTACTGTACTGTGTCTGCTGCTAATATAGACTGGATGATAATGAGATGTAGTATGTATAAAGAAGAAAGAAAAAAAAAACCACGGGTAGGTGGTATACAATTATGGATGGACTGCCGAGTGCCGACACAGAGGTAGCTACAGCCGTGGACTACCGTACTGTACTGTGTCTGCTGCTAATATAGACTGGATGATAATGAGATGTAGTATGTATAAAGAAGAAAGAAAAAAAAAACCACGGGTAGGTGGTATACAATTATGGATGGACTGCCGAGTGCCGACACAGAGGTAGCCACAGCCGTGAACTACCGTACTGTACTGTGTCTGCTGCTAATATAGACTGGTTGATAAAGAGATGTCTATGTAACTATGTATGTATAAAGAAGAAAGAAAAAAAAACCACGGTTAGGTGGTATACAATTATGGACGGACTGCCTGCCGAGTGCAGACACAGAGGTAGCCACAGCCGTGAACTACCATACTGTACTGTGTCTGCTGCTAATATAGACTGGTTGATAAAGAGATGTCGTAGTAGTATGTATGTATAAAGAAGAAAAAAAAACCACGGTTAGGTGGTATACAATTATGGACGGACTGCCTGCCGAGTGCAGACACAGAGGTAGCCACAGCCGTGAACTACCGTACTGTGTCTGCTGCGACTGGATGATAAATAATGATATAAAAAATATATATATATCACTACTGCAGCCGGACAGGTATATATTATATAATGACGGACCTGCTGGACACTGTCTGTCAGCAGAATGAGTTTTTTATAGAATAAAAAAAAAACACCACACAAGTCACACGACGAGTGTTTAACTTTTTCAGGCAATCACAATATAGTATACTATACTGGTGGTCAGTGTGGTCTGGTCACTGGTCAGTCACACTGGCAGTGGCACTCCTGCCTGCAGCAAAAGTGTGCACTGTTTAATTTTAATAATATGTATGTACTCCTGGCTCCTGCTATAACCTATAACTGCTCCCCAGTCTCCCCCACAATTAAGCTGTGTGAGCACAGTCAGATATTATACATAGATGATGCAGCACACTGGGCTGAGCACAGATATGGTATGTGACTGAGTCACTGTGTATCGTTTTTTTCAGGCAGAGAACGGATTATATTAAATAAAACTGCACTGGTGGTCACTGGTCAGTGGTCAGTCACTAGTAAACTCTGCACTCTCTAGTACTCCTAAGCTCCAGTAAATCAAGTGTCTCTGTCTCAATCTCACTCTCTCTCTTCTAATCTAAATGGAGAGGACGCCAGCCACGTCCTCTCCCTATCAATCTCAATGCACGTGTGAAAATGGCGGCGACGCGCGGCTCCTTATATAGAATCCGAGTCTCGCGATAGAATCCGAGCCTCGCGAGAATCCGACAGCGTCATGATGACGTTCGGGCGCGCTCGGGTTAACCGAGCAAGGCGGGAAGATCCGAGTCGCTCGGACCCGTGTAAAAAAACATGAAGTTCGGGCGGGTTCGGATTCCGAGGAACCGAACCCGCTCATCTCTATTAAAAAGCCCATGTGTACCTTCTGGAACTGGGAAATAGCCGTTAAAACATCAGGTTAAAAGTACTTTATTTATACAAATAACTATACGCACTTTGTCCCTCGTTCAGGTTGAATCACAACTAACGATCCAACTGCAAAAACTACTAAGATGAATTGATGCGGTCGCATGCGCAGGGCCCATCCTGCGCATACGCCTGAACTTTCTGTTGGTGCCCTGCAGTAAATGTGAACGCGTGTTCGCGTGGCAGGAGGGGGCGGCAACGCTCCATTTCCTAGGCGGGGACAGAGCATTGCGAGGTTGGCATCAGGGAAACGAAGGTGGCGGCAGATGTGCAGGGGTTGTGGCGTGGGCCTGATTGGGGCGGCTGCGTAATGTGACACGCAGTTGCTTTGATCAAAAAGATGGCGGCGGGCTGCACCGGCAGGAGGCTTCCCTACTTTCTGTGATCATGCTGAAATTGTGGTGTGACCGCAACTTCAGCATAGTCTCAGAGGGGATGTGTCGGTTAGCACGCTGGGCGGCCTTGCCCTGCGATGGGCGGCCCCCAGCATGCTAACAACAGGATTGCAAATTCTGCTTTTGCAGTTCCTACTGAATCAGGTCCTTCATCTGTGGTAGTAGCAGCTTTATCTGATCCAACATCTGAAATACAAATGAAACAGACGCATATTTCTCAGCCTCATATGCCACCTGGACCTGTATTTTATTCCAAGCAGTGATCAGGAGCATCATTAGCAGTGTGCCACCAGCAAAGTGTGGCATGCCAGTCAGACTCCTCACAATTAATGGACTACTAATTGCAATACCTCACCAAGAGGAATAGCAAGATTCAGCAGAGGCTTACTTGGCAAAACATATAGAGCAGCAATCACTGGCTGTGGAGGTAGCCTAAGATGTAGTGGTGTCATAGGTGTGCCAGGTAGGAACCAACAAGTGATTTGATGCCATTAACGGTCTCAGACAAGACTTGGCTGTGGGCAAATTAACCTGAAGCTAGAGCATATTGTCTTTTAAAAAAAAAAGTAAAAATCATAAAACAAAACTGACTTACAGTACAACTGCATTGCATCTCCAGTCATATCAAGGTGAGGTATTTTCCAAAGGGCCTTATTCAGAAGTCATTGGCAGTCTTGCGATGACAGATTTTTTCACATAAGTGATTGACCGTCAGTGACCGTTTGGGGGAAGTAATGGGAAGTGGTTGTCATAACGCAGGTGGCAGTGTTTGAGTCTGCGACTGTGATCCCGTGCAGCTGTAATGTGTCTGGCACCTTGTTTCCTGTGGCCTTGGTGAGCAACTATAGGGATACTAAAAACCTTGATAATCCACTGATATGCGACGTATGCTACTTCTTTGTAAGCAGCCTCTGGGATTTGCAAAGCTATTCCAGGTGGCAGCAACATTTGTATATTTTTACACAGCCACTGCGTACACATTTGCAGCTGTGAATGCATCTGCATGCTGTACATCTCTTAATCAGGCACAATTTATCCGATGTGCACTAACCCAATGTATGACTGCACTCTGTACTGTTATGCAAATGCATGACGCAGTAAATATAGGACATATGTTGCAATACAAAATACACAAAGATTGCTCTAATATCATCTATAGAACCACTTACTGTAAATCCACTCACCTAAAATCCTTCCAGGCATTGACCTAGTGAATAGAAGAGAAATGGAAATATTCACTAAAGAGATACTGCTGGCGGGTTGTAATGGAGTCTGAGATCATCAGTCACCGAAGGTGTGGGATGCTGGCCGATCTCAGACATTCTTTTAAAGCAGCAATCACTTAAGGCAGGCCTGGCCAACCTGTGGCTCTCCAGCTGTTGTAAAACTACAAGTCCCATCATGCTTTGCCACAGTTTTGCTATTAGGGAAAGTTAAAACTGTGGCAGGGCATGCTGGGATGTGTAGTTTCACAACATCTGGAGAGCCACAGGTTGGCCAGGCCTGACTTAAGGCATGGTTTTGCCTTGTACGCGATTGTCCCTTTAACAAAAGTCAGAGATCAGCATACCGCACCTCTGGCGATCTCTGACTCCATTACAACCCGCCGTGTAACCTCAATTTTTAACCCCCACATCCCCAATTATTGACACAGCAGAGTGGCAGTCATGTTTGATGACACTCACAAGTTAAGCTGCTTTTTAACTGCTACAAAGCGGTACATCTGTAGATACTAGTGATGTGCACCGGAAATTTTTCGGGTTTTGTGTTTTGGTTTTGGATTCGGTTCTGCGGCCATGTTTTGGATTCGGACGCGTTTTGGCAAAACCTCCCTGAAAGTTTTTTGTCGGATTCGGGTGTGTTTTGGATTCGGGTGTTTTTTTACAAAAAACCCTCAAAAACAGCTTAAATCATAGAATTTGGGGGTCATTTTGATCCCATAGTATTATTAACCTCAATAACCATAATTTCCACTCATTTTCAGTCTATTCTGAACACCTCACACCTCACAATATTATTTTTAGTCCTAAAATTTGCACCGAGGTCGCTGGATGACTAAGATAAGCGACCCAAGTGGCTGACACAAACACCTGGCCCATCTAGGAGTGGCACTGCAGTGTCAGACAGGATGGCACTTCAAAAAAATAGTCCCCAAACAGCACATGATGCAAAGAAAAAAAGAGGCGCAATGAGGTATCTGTGTGACTAAGTTAAGCGACCCAAGTGGCCGACACAAACACCTGGCCCATCTAGGAGTGGCACTGCAGTGTCAGACAGGATGGCAGATTTAAAAATAGTCCCCAAACAGCACATGATCCAAAGAAAAAAAGAGGTGCACCAAGGTCGTTGGATGGCTAAGCTAAGCGACCCAAGTGGCCGACACAAACACCTGGCCCATCTAGGAGTGGCACTGCAGTGTCAGACAGGATGGCAGATTTAAAAAATTGTCCCCAAACAGCACATGATGCAAAGAAAAAAAGAGGTGCACCAAGGTCGCTGGATGGCTAAGCTAAGCAACTCAAGTGGCCGACACAAACACCTGGCCCATCTAGGAGTGGCACTGCAGTGTCAGACAGGATGGCAGATTTAAAAAATAGTCCCCAAACAGCACATGATGCAAAGAAAAAAAGAGGTGCCCCAAGGTCGCTGGATGGCTAAGCTAAGCGACCCAAGTGGCCGACACAAACACCTGGCCCATCTAGGAGTGGCACTGCAGTGTCAGACAGGATGGCAGATTTAAAAAATAGTCCCCAAACAGCAAATGATGCAAAGAAAAAAAGAGGTGCACCAAGGTCGCTGGATGGCTAAGCTAAGCGACCCAAGTGGCCGACACAAACAACTGGCCCATCTAGGAGTGGCACTGCAGTGTCACACAGGATGGCAGATTTAAAAAATAGTCCCCAAACAGCACATGATGCAAAGAAAAAAAGAGGTGCACCAAGGTCGCTGGATGGCTAAGCTAAGCGACCCAAGTGGCCGACACAAACACCTGGCCCATCTAGGAGTGGCACTGCAGTGTCAGACAGGATGGCAGATTTAAAAAATAGTCCCCAAACAGCACATGATGCAAAGAAAAAAAGAGGTGCACCAAGGTCGCTGGATGGCTAAGCTAAGCGACCCAAGTGGCTGACACAAACACCTGGCCCATCTAGGAGTGGCACTGCAGTGTCAGACAGGATGGCAAATTTAAAAAATAGTCCCCAAACAGCAAATGATGCAAAGAAAAAAAGAGGTGCACCAAGGTCGCTGGATGGCTAAGCTAAGCGACCCAAGTGGCCGACACAAACACCTGGGCCATCTAGGAGTGGCACTGCAGTCTCAGACAGGATGGCAGATTTAAAAATTAGTCCCCAAACAGCACATGATGCAAAGAAAAAAAGAGGTGCACCAAGGTCGCTGGATGGCTAAGCTAAGCGACCCAAGTGGCCGACACAAACACCTGGCCCATCTAGGAGTGGCACTGCAGTGTCAGACAGGATGGCAGATTTAAAAAATAGTCCCCAAACAGCACATGATGCAAAGAAAAAAAGAGGTGCACCAAGGTCGCTGGATGGCTAAGCTAAGCGACCCAAGTGGCCGACACAAACACCTGGCCCATCTAGGAGTGGCACTGCAGTGTCAGACAGGATGGCAGATTTAAAAAAAAAAACCCAAACAGCACACGATGCAAAGAAAAGTGAAAGAAAAAAGAGGTGCAAGATGGAATTGTCCTTGGGCCCTCCCACCCACCGTTATGTTGTATAAACAGGACATGCACATTTTAACGAACCCATCATTTCAGCGACAGGGTCTGCCACACAACTGTGACTGAAATGACTGGTTGGTTTGGGCCCCCACCAAAAAAGAAGCAATCAATCTCTCCTTGCACAAACTGGCTCTACAGAGGCAAGATGTCCACCTCCTCCTCATCGTCCGATTCCTCGCCCCTTTCACTGTGTACATTCCCCTCCTCACAGATTATTAATTCGTCCCCACTGGAATCCACCATCTCAGGTCCCTGTGTACTTTCTGGAGGCAATTGCTGGTGAATGTCTCCACGGAGGAATTGATTATAATTCATTTTGATGAACATCATCTTCTCCACATTTTCTGGAAGTAACCTCGTACACCGATTGCTGACAAGTTGACCGGCTGCACTAAACACTCTTTCGGAGTACACACTGGAGGGGGGGGGGGGGCAACTTAGGTAAAATAAAGCCAGTTTGTGCAAGGGCCTCCAAATTGCCTCTTTTTCCTGCCAGTATACGTACAGACTGTCTGACGTGCCTACTTGGATACGGTCACTCATATAATCCTCCACCATTCTTTCAATGGTGACAGAATCATATGCAGTGAAAGTAGACGACATGTCAGTAATTGTTGGCAGGTCCTTCAGTCCGGACCAGATGTCAGCACTCGCTCCAGACTGCCCAGCATCACCGCCAGCGGCTGGGCCCGGAATTCTTAGCCTTTTCCTTGCACCCCCAGTTGCGGGAGAATGTGAAGGAGGAGCTGTTGACGGGTCACGTTCCGCTTGACTTGACAATTTTCTCACCAGCAGGTCTTTGAACCTCTGCAGACTTGTGTCTGCCGGAAAGAGAGATCCAACGTAGGTTTTAAATCTAGGATCGAGCACGGTGGCCAAAATGTAGTGCTCTGATTTCAAAAGATTGACCACCCGTGAATCCTGGTTAAGCGAATTAAGGGCTCCATCCACAAGTCCCACATGCCTAGCGGAATCGTTCTGTTTTAGCTCCTCCTTCAATGTCTCCAGCTTCTTCTGCAAAAGCCTGATGAGGGGAATGACCTGACTCAGGCTGGCAGTGTCTGAACTGACTCCACGTGTGGCAAGTTCAAAGGGTTGCGAACCTTGCACAATGTTGAAATCATTCTCCACTGCACTTGAGTCAGGTGCATTCCCCCTCCTTTGCCTATATCGTAGGCAGATGTATAGGCTTGAATGGCCTTTTGCTGCTCCTCCATCCTCTGAAGCATATAGAGAGTTGAATTCCACCTCGTTACCACCTCTTGCTTCAGATGATGGCAGGGCAGGTTCAGGAGCGTTTGCTGGTGCTCCAGTCTTTCGGCACGCGGTGGCTGAATGCTGAAAGTGGACCGCAATTCTTCGGGCCACCGACAGCATCTCTTGCACGCCCCTGTCGTTTTCTTAAATAATTCTGCACCACCAAATTCAATGTATGTGCAAAATATGGGACGTGCTGGAATTTGCCCAGATGTAATGCACGCACAATATTGGTGGCGTTGTCTGATGTCACAAATCCCCAGGAGAGTCCAATTGGGGTAAGCCATTCTGCGATGATGTTCCTCAGTTTCCGTAAGAGGTTGTCAGCTGTGTGCCTCTTATGGAAAGCGGTGATACAAAGCGTAGCCTGCCTAGGAACGAGTTGGCATTTGCGAGATGCTGCTACTGGTGCCGCCGCTGCTGTTCTTGCTGCAGGAGGCAATACATCTACCCAGTGGGCTGTCACAGTCATATAGTCCTGAGTCTGCCCTGCTCCATTTGTCCACATGTCCGTGGTTAAGTGGACATTGGGCACAACTGCATTTTTTAGTACACTGGTGACTCTTTTTCAGACGTCTGTGTACATTTTCGGTATCGCCTGCCTAGAGAAATGGAACCTAGATGGTATTTGGTACCGGGGACACATTACCTCAATCAAGTCTCTAGTTCCCTGTGAATTAACGGTGGATACCGGAAACACGGTTCTCACCACCCAGGCTGCCAAGGCCTGAGTTATCCGCTTTGCAGCAGGATGACTGCTGTGATATTTCATCTTCCTCGCAAAGGACTGTTGGACAATCAATTGCTTACTGGAAGTAGTACAAGTGGTCTTCCGACTTCCCCTCTGGGATGACGATCGACTCCCAGCAGCAACAACAGCAGCGCCAGCAGCAGTAGGCGTTACACTCAAGGATGCATCGGAGGAATCTCAGGCAGGAGAGGACTCGTCAGACTTGACAGTGATATGGCCTGCAGGACTATTGGCTTTCCTGTGTAAGGAGGAAATTGACACTGAGGGAGTTGGTGGTGTGATTTGCAGGAGCTTGGTTACAAGAGGAAGGGATTTAGTGATCAGTGGACTGCTTCCGCTGTCATCCAAAGTTTTTGAACTTGTCACTGACTTCTGATGAATGCGGTCCAGGTGACGTATAAGGGAGGATGTTCCTAGGTGGTTAACATCCTTACCCCTACTTATTACAGCTTGACAAAGGCAACACACGGCTTGACACCTGTTGTCCGCATTTCTGTTAAAATAATTACACACCGAAGAGGTGATTTTTTTTTGTAATTTGACCAGGTATGTCAATGGCCATATTCGTCCCATGGACAACAGGTGTCTCCCCGGGTGCCTGACTTAAACAAACCACCTCACCATCAGAATCCTCCTTGTCAATTTCCTCCCCAGCGCCAGCAACACCCATATCCTCATCCTGGTGTACTTCAACAGTGACATCTTCAATTTGACTATCAGGAACTGGACTGCGGGTGCTCCTTCCAGCACTTGCAGGGGGCGTGCAAATGGTGGAAGGCGCAACCTCTTCCAGTCCAGTGTTGGGAAGGTCAGGCATCGCAACCAACACAATTGGACTCTCCTTGGAGATTTGTGATTTAGAAGAACGCACAGTTCTTTGCTGTGCTTTTGCCATCTTAACTCTTTTAAGTTTTCTAGCAGGAGGATGAGTGCTTCCATCTTCAGGTGAAGCTGAACCACTAGCCTTGAACATAGGCCAGGGCCTCAGCCGTTCCTTGCCACTCCGTGTCGTAAATGGCACATTGGCAAGTTTACGCTTCTCCTCAGACGATTTTGATTTAGATTTTTGGGTCATTTTACTGAGCTTTATTTTTTTTTATTTTACATGCTCTCTACTATGACATTGGGCATCGGCCTTGGCAGACAACGTTGATGGCATTTCATCGTCTCGGCCATGACTAGTGGCAGCAGCTTCAGCACGAGGTGGAAGTGGATCTTGATCTTTCCCTATTTTACACTCCACATTTTTGTTCTCCATTTTTTAATGTGTGGAATAATATGCCAGTAATATATCAATAGCAATGGCCTACTACTATATATACTGCGCACAACTGAAATGCACCACAGGTATGGATGGATAGTATACTTGACGACACAGAGGTAGGTAGAGCAGTGGCCTACTGTACCGTACTGCTATATATTATATACTGGTGGTCAGCAAACTATGCAAAACTGAAATGCACCACAGGTATGGATGGATAGTATACTTGACGACACAGAGGTAGGTAGAGCAGTGGCCTACTGTACCGTACTGCTATATATTATATACTGGTGGTCAGTAAACTGTGCAAAACTGAAATGCACCACAGGTATGGATGGATAGTATACTTGACGATACAGAGGTAGCTAGAGCAGTGGCCTACTGTACCGTACTGCTATATATTATATACTGGTGGTCAGCAAACTGTGCAAAACTGAAATGCACCACAGGTATGGATGGATAGTATACTTGATGACACAGAGGTAGGTAGAGCAGTGGCCTACTGTACCGTACTGCTATATAGTATATACTGGTGGTCAGCAAACTGTGCAAAACTGAAATGCACCACAGGTATGGATGGATAGTATACTTGACGACACAGAGGTAGGTAGAGCAGTGGCCTACTGTACTGTACTGCTATATAGTCTATACTGGTGGTCAGCAAACTGTGAAAACTGAAATGCACCACAGGTATGGATGGATAGTATACTTGACAACACAGAGGTAGGTAGAGCAGTGGCCTACTGTACCGTACTGCTATATATTATATACTGGTGGTCAGCAAACTGTGCAAAACTGAAATGCACCACAGGTATGGATGGATAGTATACTTGACAACACAGAGGTAGGTAGAGCAGTGGCCTACTGTACCGTACTGCTATATATTATATACTGGTGGTCAGCAAACTGTGCAAAACTGAAATGCACCACAGGTATGGATGGATAGTATACTTGACGACACAGAGGTAGGTAGAGCAGTGGACTACTGTACCGTACTGCTATATATATAGTTATACTGGTGGTCAGCAAACTGTGCAAAACTGAAATGCACCACATGTATGGATGGATAGTATACTTGACGACACAGAGGTAGGTAGAGCAGTGGCCTTCTGTACCGTACTGCTATATAGTATATACTGGTGGTCAGCAAACTGTGCAAAACTGAAATGCACCACAGGTATGGATGGATAGTATACTTGACGACACAGAGGTAGGTAGAGCAGTGGACTACTGTAACGTACTGCTATATAGTTATACTGTTGGTCAGCAAAATTCTGCACTGTCCTCCTACTATATACTACAATTCAGCACAGATATGGAGCGTTTTTCAGGCAGAGAATGTATAATACTGGTGGTCACTGGTCACTGGTCAGCAAAACTCTGCACTGTCCTCCTACTATATAATACTGCTGGTCCCCAGTCCCCACAATAAAGCAATTAGCACACTGAGCACAGATATTTGCAGCACACTGAGCACAGTCAGATATGGAGTGTTTTTCAGGCAGAGAACGTAGATATTTGCACTTGCAGCACACTGAGCACAGATATTTGCAGCACACTGAGCACAGATATTTGCAGCCCACTGAACATAGAAACTGAGAGGACGCCAGCCACGTCCTCTCACGATCATCTCCAATGCACGAGTGAAAAATGGCGGCGACGCGCGGCTCCTTATATAGAATACGAATCTCACGAGAATCCGACCGCGGGATGATGACGTTCGGGCGCGCTCGGGTTAACCGAGCAAGGCGGGAGGATCCGAGTCTGCCTCGGACCCGTGTAAAATGGGTGAAGTTCAGGGGGGTTCGGATCCCGAGGATCCGAACCCGCTCATCACTAGTAGATACAGTATTTTAACTAGAGATGAGCGGCTTCGGTTTTACTCGGTTTTACTCGGATTTACTCTGTTCTCAAAACGGCATCTTATTGGCTCACGGGTGTCACGTGTTTTGGATAGCCAATAGAAAAAATCCGGATAAAACCGAACTGGCGTTAATTCTGGTGTTAAATCCGAACCCGCTCATCTCTAATTTTAACACCATTACTGGTTCAAAAAATGGTAAATTAAAAAATAATTGTGTTTTGCTGAGTTCGCTTTCATGGGTGTGTTTAGCCATTTTTTCACACGGAATACTACTAAAGCCAAACACTGGAGTATGTCTCAGTTTTTCCACACTTCCCTATTGAAGTCTATAGGTGCATAGACTTCAATGGGGAAGGACGCATTGGCTGAAAAAATCCACTCACAGTCAGTCAGCATCCAGTTACCATGGTAGCAGCCGCTGATTGGTTGGCTGCTAAACAAGTAATTCACATAGGTCGGAATTTACATGGGTTCAGTCAGTTGTGGAGTGGAGCTATATGTGTATACAAATAGCTCCTTTATGTCAGGCATGGTTCAGGATCACATTTTATTTATTTATTTTTGATGGCCCATGGATGTTACTGGAGAAGAGGACTGACCTGTGCAAGGGATAGGTGAGTATGTACTGTATATTATTTTTAAATCCATGTAGTGGGATTCTGTTGGAGAAAGGGACTGAGCAGCACCATGGAAAAGGTAAGTATGTGTGAGTGTATGTATTAAAGTTTTACTATCTACAGTGTGTGTGTGTGTGTGTGTGTGTGTGTGTGTGTGTGTGTGTGTGTGTGTGTGTGTGTGTGTGTGTGTGTGTGTGTGTGTCCTCTGGTTATTTTAATATTTATTTTACAGGAGTACTATAGGTACCAGTGGGCCTTTAATGCCCTGCAAGCTGGTACTTATGGTTCTTCATGTACCAGCATCTGGGGGAGGCTTGCTGGGACCTGTAGTCCCCCTGTAAAGGACAATATAACTTTTTTTTATAACTCCCCACTATCAACTTTGAAACTACCAGCAGGGGTATGGGGAATAGCCCTGGGCCTCACCCTAGCCCTGGGAGATCTTTGGGATCTTTATTGGGGGTCCCCACTTTATGAGTAATCCCAGGGCTGGAGTGACTAGTTGGTGGAAAAATGCTTTGACCAGGAGATCAATGAACTTTGTCACCTGGCTGTGGCATTACTACCCTACTAGTAAATATGGGGGACCCCTATGCAATTCCCCCCCCCCCCGTTTTTCCAGCACCTGGACCGTCTAAAGAGCCCAGCGCTGGTTCACTGAAATATGGGGGATCCCCACACCGTTAATTCCCCTTATTTCCTGAAACAGGACCTGCTCTAAAAGCCTGGTGCTGGTTAAATTTTGGGGGGACACCACATTATTTTTTTTACTATTTTGTACACTTTTATTAACACTGTACACACACAGAAGCCTGCACGGATCCCACTTATCTGTGCAGGCTTCATGTTCAGGAGAGTTGGCTGCAGGTAGACACATCAAACACAAATCCATACACCATTGAGAAACACAATTCTGGAAAACACGACTCACGATAAATTTCCATGTTTTTTTAAGAAAAATTCACCCATGAGCTATTGATCACCAGCGTGTTTAAACTGGGACAATCTCAGGCAAAACATGTCATTGATAGGTCATGTCTGCTTGCGGGTCCTTCTGTCAGTGTGCAGAGTGCAATGTAGAAACAGGCCACATGCCAGCTGTGTGCTCTCTTGGGGCATTGACACCCTAGATAATTGCCTGTATTACTTATGCCCAGGACCAACTCTGTGAGGCTCTAAACACAAACGAATTTCTTTTAGAATCAGTTCCTTAATGGATTGTTGCAGAAGTGAAAGACAATTAAAAAAAAATGCAATATTATTTATTATAAAGACAGGATAAATATTACACCTACGTACCTCGTCTTTAGCAGCAGTGGCTCCTTATCTGTGTGGTTAAGGGGTTCTACATCATGTCTGACTCCACCTCCTCCTCCCTGCCCTCCCAGTGATTGATGGCTGATGTCATTAGAGGTGGGGCTTAAATTTAGCAGAAAGTGGAGTCTAACTCTGGGGGCAGGGCTTAAGTCTTGCGCTGCCAGGTACTACATGCTGGCTTCTAAGGACTGCATTGGCTGGTTTGGTTTTAGTTTGGGATGTGTATTTGTTTTTAATTGATAAAACACCTGCAATTTTGTAATGTGGACCTGTTTTCACTCCTACAGTATTAACAACATCAATAACATTAATTTCCAGTAATTTCCAGTCAGTTTTGACCACCTCACAATATTGTTCACCAACATTGGCCAAATGTTGGCTGGCTAAACTAAGTAACAGAACAGCAGCAGGAAAACATGTCAGTTTAAAAGAATATAGCACATCTATGAAACATTGTAACACAGCAGTGGCAGACAGGATGGCAGTTTAATAGAATATATGACACAATAGAAAGAATGTACAGGAAAATGGAGGTGGAGTATATAGTGGAAGGCAGGTAAAGGATTGATTGATTGATTGATTGATTGATCGATCAATTGATTGATGATTGATTGATTGATTGATTAAGAAAATTAAATTGAAGATGTGGCCTTATAAGAGTTAGTAACCTTAAAAAAAAGAAATCATAAAAGAACACAATAATAATAGCCAAGGATTCCTGACAAGGCTTGAAACTGAAGTAAGAAAATGTGTCTTTGCACTGCATAACTGCAAACTCCAAATAAGCCTATCTTACACTAACAAATATTAGGAGTAGGGATGGCAGCTTTCATATTTGATTTGCAAAGGATAGTTTCACAGTAAATTGTTGTTTGAAACTACTATACTTCTTGGTCCCCTTCTGGATGAAAATTTACCCCCAGCCCTAGCATGCAAGGGTTCTTCTGGGGATAGGGGATTAGTCAGTTAGCTTTTCCAAATATGATGCAGGAGGACTACCTTCAATCATTGATGAGGAGATTGATGATTAAGTTGTTGGAGGTGGAGATTGCATGTGCTGGGATCTAGCTGAGAGCTGGGAGGTAGCTGATGCTGGCTGCTTGGTATTATTTTACAGGATTTTGCAGACTTTGAATTAACTCACATGAAATAATATAACGGAGGAGGGTCCCAGATGGTTAACATCCCTACCTCTACTTACTTTAATCTCACAAGTTGTATAGATGGCTTAATGTTTGTTGTTAGGGCCTTCCCCTTACTCACCTTGTTTACAGTAGCTTGGGAAACGGAACTGCAGGGGTTAGTTCGGGATATGAATTTGGAAGTAGTTTTTCGTAATACCCAGGCAAGCTCACTTTGTCTAGATACCTTAGAAACTCTATATAAACTAGGATTCCCGTGAGACTGCATAAGATGTCTCTCACTGTATCTAATGACTGCTGGAGATGTAATTCTGTCTTAGGTAGTTTCTTACACATATGGTGGGAATGTCCGACCCTTGCCACCTTTTGGTCCAACGTTTTCAAATGTTCAGAAGCTATTCTAAAAGGTGAAGTGACGAAGGACCCTGGTTTTTGGTTACTTAATATCACATCGGCAAATGCTAAAACATATAAAGACTCATTGTTGAGGCATCTTAACAACGCAGCGAAAGCTGTGATACCGGCTCTTTGGAGATCAACCAAAGCTCCCTCAATGCAAGTTTGGTTTAAAAAAATTGATTATTTTATGGAGATGGAGGACTTTGGGGTATATGCAATTGCGGTCGAATTCCCGAAAATGTCGAAAAACGGGACATTTTCGCCCAAAAAAAAATTCGACAATGCAATTCAGTACTTTTCGTCAGAAAAACGGACTTTCCAAATTAGATTTTTTGAAATTCGACATTTGACAAATTCGACATTTCTGCAATGGTACAAATGCGGCAATTCGACAAAAGTATGGCCCTCATTCCGAGTTGATCGGTCGGTATTTTTCATCGCATCGCAATGAAAATCCGCTTAGTACGCATGCGCAATATTCGCACTGCGACTGCGCCAAGTAATTTAACAATGAAGATAGTATTTTTACTCACGGCTTTTTCATCGCTCCGGCGATCGTAATGTGATTGACAGGAAATGGGTGTTACTGGGCGGAAACACGGCGTTTTAGGGGCGTGTGGATGAAAACGCTACCGTTTCCGGAAAAAACGCAGGAGTGGCTGGAGAAACGGAGGAGTGTCTGGGCGAACGCTGGGTGTGTTTGTGACGTCAAACCAGGAACGACAAGCACTGAACTGATCGCACAGGCAGAGTAAGTCTGAAGCTACTCTGAAACTGCTAAGTAGTTTGTAATCGCAATATTGCGAATACATCGGTCGCAATTTTAAGAAGCTAAGATACACTCCCAGTAGGCGTAGGCTTAGCGTGTGTAACTCTGCTAAATTCGCCTTGCGACCGATCAACTCGGAATGAGGGCCAATATTCAATTGAAGTTTGGAAATTCGACAACAGTGCTTTTAGACAGTAAATTCGTCATTTTCAATCCGCCACACTTTGCTGGCGGAATCTCATAAAAAATTTTAAAAACATGTTTTTTTTTGGTGTTTCTTTTTATTGGTAATAGCATATCTATTTATATTAGAAGGGATTAGGTACTTGGTTTGTCTATTTTGGAGGCACAAGTATCTCCTATATATTTGTCTAAATCTGTGACTCTGTGCCCGTAACGCTGGGTGGAGTCACAGTGGTGGGCGGAGTCAGCAAGTCTCTGCTCCTGCTGCCTGTCCATCTCTCTCTCTCCCCTCCCCCCACCCATCAGCAGCTCTGATTCCCCGGCCGCGGCGCCGGCCCAACAACAACGGCTGATGCCGCCCCCGGCATACACATTAGGAGGGACGGCTGGCGCAGGAGAAGGCTCTCATAGCCCTCCCTGCGCCGTGTACACAGACCCGCCGCCTCCTCCGCACAAATCCCGCTGTCAGCTCTCCTGCTGTGACAGGAGGCGAGTGCTGCAGTGACATCATCTCCTGCAGCACTCTCCTCCTGTCACACAGCCGGCACACACTCTCCAGTCTCCGGGGGCTGCCAGCATCTACAGGCAAGCTGGAAACACCCCCGGAGCGAGAGAGAACAGACCCGCGAGGCCACGCCCCTTTCACAGCAGGCCACGCCCCCTTTTCGGACGCGGGGGGGGGGGAGAGATGTGTGTAACAGTAATGCTGAAATGCTGACCCAGTGACGCCTCTGGACACTGTACTGTTTACTAGAGATGAGCGGGTTCGGTTTCTCTGAATCCGAACCCGCACGAACTTCATGTTTTTTTTCACGGGTCCGAGCGACTCGGATCTTCCCGCCTTGCTCGGTTAACCCGAGCGCGCCCGAACGTCATCATGACGCTGTCGGATTCTCGCGAGACTCGGATTCTATATAAGGAGCCGCGCGTCGCCGCCATTTTCACACGTGCATTGAGATTGATAGGGAGAGGACGTGGCTGGCGTCCTCTCCATTTAGATTAGAAGAGAGAGAGAGAGAGATTGACCTGATTTACTGGAGCTTAGGAGTACTGTAGAAGTGTAGAGAGTGCAGAGTTTACTAGTGACTGACCACAGTGACCACCAGACAGTGCAGTTTTATTTAATATATCCGTTCTCTGCCTGAAAAAAACGATACACACAGTGACTCAGTCACATACCATATCTGTGTGCACTGCTCAGCCCAGTGTGCTGCATCATCTATGTATATATATCTGACTGTGCTCAGCTCTAGAGATGAGCGGGTTCGGTTCCTCGGAATCCGAACCCGCCCGAACTTCAGCTTTTTTTACACGGATCCGAGCGACTCGGATCTTCCCGCCTTGCTCGGTTAACCCGAGCGCGCCCGAACGTCATCATGACGCTGTCGGATTCTCGCGAGGCTCGGATTCTATCGCGAGACTCGGATTCTATATAAGGAGCCGCGCGTCGCCGCCATTTTCACACGTGCATTGAGATTGATAGGGAGAGGACGTGGCTGGCGTCCTCTCCATTTAGATTATAAGAGAGAGAGATTTACTGGAGCTTAGGACTAGGAGGAGTACTGTAGAAGTGTAGAGAGTGCAGAGAGTTTACTAGTGAGTGACCACCAGACAGTGCAGTTTATTTAATATATCCGTTCTCTGCCTGAAAAAAGCGATACTCAGTCACATACCATATCTGTGTGCACTGCTCAGGCTCAGCCCAGTGTGCTGCATCATCTATATATATTATATATCTGTCTGACTGCTCAGCTCACACAGCTTATAATTGTGGGGGAGACTGGGGAGCACTGCAGTGCCAGTTATAGGTTATAGCAGGAGCCAGGAGTACATAATATTATATAGTGAGTGACCACCAGACAGTGCAGTTTATTTAATATATCCGTTCTCTGCCTGAAAAAAGCGATACACACAGTGACTCAGTCACATACCATATCTGTGTGCACTGCTCAGGCTCAGCCCAGTGTGCTGCATCATCTATATATATTATATATCTGTCTGACTGCTCAGCTCACACAGCTTATAATTGTGGGGGAGACTGGGGAGCACTGCAGTGCCAGTTATAGGTTATAGCAGGAGCCAGGAGTACATAATATTATACTAAAATTAAACAGTGCACACTTTTGCTGCAGGAGTGCCACTGCCAGTGTGACTGACCAGTGACCTGACCACACTGACCACCAGTATAGTTAGTAGTATACTTATATTGTGATTGCCTGAAAAAGTTAAACACTCGTCGTGTGACTTCACTTGTGTGTTGTTGTTTTTTTTATTCTATAAAAATAAAACTCATTCTGCTGACAGACAGTGTCCAGCAGGTCCGTCATTATATAATATATAATATATACCTGTCCGGCTGCAGTAGTGATATATATATATTTTTTATATCATTTATCATCCAGTCGCAGCAGACACAGTACGGTAGTTCACGGCTGTGGCTACCTCTGTGTCTGCACTCGGCAGGCAGTCCGTCCATAATTGTATACCACCTAACCGTGGTTTTTTTTTCTTCTTTATACATACATACTACTACGACATCTCTTTATCAACCAGTCTATATTAGCAGCAGACACAGTACAGTATGGTAGTTCACGGCTGTGGCTACCTCTGTGTCTGCACTCGGCAGGCAGTCCGTCCATAATTGTATACCACCTAACCGTGGTTTTTTTTTCTTTCTTCTTTATACATACATAGTTACATAGACATCTCTTTATCAACCAGTCTATATTAGCAGCAGACACAGTACAGTACGGTAGTTCACGGCTGTGGCTACCTCTGTGTCTGCACTCGGCAGGCAGTCCGTCCATAATTGTATACCACCTAACCGTGGTTTTTTTTTCTTTCTTCTTTATACATACATAGTTACATAGACATCTCTTTATCAACCAGTCTATATTAGCAGCAGACACAGTACAGTACGGTAGTTCACGGCTGTGGCTACCTCTGTGTCTGCACTCGGCAGGCAGTCCGTCCATAATTGTATACCACCTAACCGTGGTTTTTTTTTCTTTCTTCTTTATACATACATAGTTACATAGACATCTCTTTATCAACCAGTCTATATTAGCAGCAGACACAGTACAGTACGGTAGTTCACGGCTGTGGCTACCTCTGTGTCTGCACTCGGCAGGCAGTCCGTCCATAATTGTATACCACCTAACCGTGGTTTTTTTTTCTTTCTTCTTTATACATACATAGTTACATAGACATCTCTTTATCAACCAGTCTATATTAGCAGCAGACACAGTACAGTACGGTAGTTCACGGCTGTGGCTACCTCTGTGTCTGCACTCGGCAGGCAGTCCGTCCATAATTGTATACCACCTAACCGTGTTTTTTTTTTCTTTCTTCTTTATACATACATACTACTACGACATCTCTTTATCAACCAGTCTATATTATTAGCAGCAGACACAGTACAGTACGGTAGTTCACGGCTGTGGCTACCTCTGTGTCTGCACTCGGCAGGCAGTCCGTCCATAATTGTATACCACCTAACCGTGGTTTTTTTTTCTTTCTTCTTTATACATACATAGTTACATAGACATCTCTTTATCAACCAGTCTATATTAGCAGCAGACACAGTACAGTACGGTAGTTCACGGCTGTGGCTACCTCTGTGTCTGCACTCGGCAGGCAGTCCATAATTGTATACTAGTATCCATCTCCATTGTTTACCTGAGGTGCCTTTTAGTTGTGCCTATTAAAATATGGAGAACAAAAATGTTGAGGTTCCAAAATTAGGGAAAGATCAAGATCCACTTCCACCTCGTGCTGAAGCTGCTGCCACTAGTCATGGCCGAGACGATGAAATGCCAGCAACGTCGTCTGCCAAGGCCGATGCCCAATGTCATAGTACAGAGCATGTCAAATCCAAAACACCAAATATCAGAAAAAAAAGGACTCCAAAACCTAAAATAAAATTGTCGGAGGAGAAGCGTAAACTTGCCAATATGCCATTTACGACACGGAGTGGCAAGGAACGGCTGAGGCCCTGGCCTATGTTCATGGCTAGTGGTTCAGCTTCACATGAGGATGGAAGCACTCAGCCTCTCGCTAGAAAAATGAAAAGACTCAAGCTGGCAAAAGCAGCACAGCAAAGAACTGTGCATTCTTCGAAATCCCAAATCCACAAGGAGAGTCCAATTGTGTCGGTTGCGATGCCTGACCTTCCCAACACTGGACGTGAAGAGCATGCGCCTTCCACCATTTGCACGCCCCCTGCAAGTGCTGGAAGGAGCACCCGCAGTCCAGTTCCTGATAGTCAGATTGAAGATGTCAGTGTTGAAGTACACCAGGATGAGGAGGATATGGGTGTTGCTGGCGCTGGGGAGGAAATTGACCAGGAGGATTCTGATGGTGAGGTGGTTTGTTTAAGTCAGGCACCCGGGGAGACACCTGTTGTCCGTGGGAGGAATATGGCCGTTGACATGCCTGGTGAAAATACCAAAAAAATCAGCTCTTCGGTGTGGAACTATTTCAACAGAAATGCGGACAACAGGTGTCAAGCCGTGTGTTCCCTTTGTCAAGCTGTAATAAGTAGGGGTAAGGACGTTAACCACCTCGGAACATCCTCCCTTATACGTCACCTGCAGCGCATTCATAATAAGTCAGTGACAAGTTCAAAAACTTTGGGTGACAGCGGAAGCAGTCCACTGACCAGTAAATCCCTTCCTCTTGTAACCAAGCTCACGCAAACCACCCCACCAACTCCCTCAGTGTCAATTTCCTCCTGCTGTTTGGGGAGGGTTTTTTGGAAGGGACATCCTGCGTGACACTGCAGTGCCACTCCTAGATGGGCCCGGTGTTTGTGTCGGCCACTAGGGTCGCTAATCTTACTCACACAGCTACCTCATTGCGCCTCTTTTTTTCTTTGCGTCATGTGCTGTTTGGGGAGGGTTTTTTGGAAGGGACATCCTGCGTGACACTGCAGTGCCACTCCTAGATGGGCCCGGTGTTTGTGTCGGCCACTAGGGTCGCTAATCTTACTCACACAGCTACCTCATTGCGCCTCTTTTTTTCTTTGCGTCATGTGCTGTTTGGGGAGGGTTTTTTGGAAGGGCCATCCTGCGTGACACTGCAGTGCCACTCCTAGATGGGCCCGGTGTTTGTGTCGGCCACTAGGGTCGCTAATCTTACTCACACAGCTACCTCATTGCGCCTCTTTTTTTCTTTGCGTCATGTGCTGTTTGGGGAGGGTTTTTTGGAAGGGACATCCTGCGTGACACTGCAGTGCCACTCCTAGATGGGCCCGGTGTTTGTGTCGGCCACTAGGGTCGCTTATCTTACTCACACAGCGACCTCGGTGCAAATTTTAGGACTAAAAATAATATTGTGAGGTGTGAGGTATTCAGAATAGACTGAAAATGAGTGTAAATTATGGTTTTTGAGGTTAATAATACTTTGGGATCAAAATGACCCCCAAATTCTATGATTTAAGCTGTTTTTTAGTGTTTTTTGAAAAAAACACCCGAATCCAAAACACACCCGAATCCGACAAAAAAAATTCGGTGAGGTTTTGCCAAAACGCGTTCGAACCCAAAACACGGCCGCGGAACCGAACCCAAAACCAAAACACAAAACCCGAAAAATTTCAGGCGCTCATCTCTACTCAGCTCACACAGCTTATAATTGTGGGGGAGACTGGGGAGCACTGCAGTGCCAGTTAATAGTTATAGGTTATAGCAGGAGCCAGGAGTACATATTATATTAAAATTAAACAGTGCACACTTTTGCTGCAGGAGTGCCACTGCCAGTGTGACTGACCAGTGACCTGACCACACTGACCACCAGTATAGTTAGTAGTATACTATATTGTGTGATTGCCTGAAAAAGTTAAACACTCGTCGTGTGACTTCACTTGTGTGGTGTTTTTTTTTTTATTCTATAAAAAACTCATTCTGCTGACAGACAGTGTCCAGCAGGTCCGTCATTATATAATATATATACCTGTCCGGCTGCAGTAGTGATATATATATATTTTTTATATCATTATTTATCATCCAGTCGCAGCAGACACAGTACGGTAGTTCACGGCTGTAGCTACCTCTGTGTCGGCACTCGGCAGTCCGTCCATAATTGTATACCACCTACCCGAGGTTTTTTTTTCTTTCTTCTTTATACATACATACTACTACATCTCTTTATCAACCAGTCTATATTAGCAGCAGACACAGTACGGTAGTTCACGGCTGTAGCTACCTCTGTGTCGGCACTCGGCAGTCCGTCCATAATTGTATACCACCTACCCGTGGTTTTTTTTTCTTTCTTCTTTATACATACATACTACTACATCTCTTTATCAACCAGTCTATATTAGCAGCAGACACAGTACAGTACGGTAGTTCACGGCTGTAGCTACCTCTGTGTCGGCACTCGGCAGTCCGTCCATAATTGTATACCACCTACCCGTGGTTTTTTTTTCTTTCTTCTTTATACATACATACTACTACATCTCTTTATCAACCAGTCTATATTAGCAGCAGACACAGTACGGTAGTTCACGGCTGTAGCTACCTCTGTGTCGGCACTCGGCAGTCCGTCCATAATTGTATACCACCTACCCGTGGTTTTTTTTTCTTTCTTCTTTATACATACATACTACTACATCTCTTTATCAACCAGTCTATATTAGCAGCAGACACAGTACGGTAGTTCACGGCTGTAGCTACCTCTGTGTCGGCACTCGGCAGTCCGTCCATAATTGTATACCACCTACCCGTGGTTTTTTTTTCTTTCTTCTTTATACATACATACTACTACATCTCTTTATCAACCAGTCTATATTAGCAGCAGACACAGTACGGTAGTTCACGGCTGTAGCTACCTCTGTGTCGGCACTCGGCAGGCAGTCCATAATTGTATACCACCTACCCGTGGTTTTTTTTTCTTTCTTCTTTATACATACATACTACTACATCTCTTTATCAACCAGTCTATATTAGCAGCAGACACAGTACAGTACGGTAGTCCACGGCTGTAGCTACCTCTGTGTCGGCACTCGGCAGTCCGTCCATAATTGTATACCACCTACCCGAGGTTTTTTTTTCTTTCTTCTTTATACATACATACTACTACATCTCTTTATCAACCAGTCTATATTAGCAGCAGACACAGTACAGTACGGTAGTTCACGGCTGTAGCTACCCCTGTGTCGGCACTCGGCAGTCCGTCCATAATTGTATACCACCTACCCGTGGTTTTTTTTTCTTTCTTCTTTATACATACATACTACTACATCTCTTTATCAACCAGTCTATATTAGCAGCAGACACAGTACGGTAGTTCACGGCTGTAGCTACCTCTGTGTCGGCACTCGGCAGTCCGTCCATAATTGTATACCACCTACCCGTGGTTTTTTTTTCTTTCTTCTTTATACATACATACTACTACATCTCTTTATCAACCAGTCTATATTAGCAGCAGACACAGTACAGTACGGTAGTCCACGGCTGTAGCTACCTCTGTGTCGGCACTCGGCAGTCCGTCCATAATTGTATACCACCTACCCAAGGTTTTTTTTTCTTTCTTCTTTATACATACATACTACTACATCTCTTTATCAACCAGTCTATATTAGCAGCAGACACAGTACAGTACGGTAGTTCACGGCTGTAGCTACCTCTGTGTCGGCACTCGGCAGTCCGTCCATAATTGTATACTAGTATCCATCCATCTCCATTGTTTACCTGAGGTGCCTTTTAGTTGTGCCTATTAAAATATGGAGAACAAAAATGTTGAGGTTCCAAAATTAGGGAAAGATCAAGATCCACTTCCACCTCGTGCTGAAGCTGCTGCCACTAGTCATGGCCGAGACGATGAAATGCCAGCAACGTCGTCTGCCAAGGCCGATGCCCAATGTCATAGTACAGAGCATGTCAAATCCAAAACACCAAATATCAGTAAAAAAAGGACTCCAAAACCTAAAATAAAATTGTCGGAGGAGAAGCGTAAACTTGCCAATATGCCATTTACCACACGGAGTGGCAAGGAACGGCTGAGGCCCTGGCCTATGTTCATGGCTAGTGGTTCAGCTTCACATGAGGATGGAGGCACTCAGCCTCTCGCTAGAAAAATGAAAAGACTCAAGCTGGCAAAAGCAGTAGCACCGCAAAGAACTGTGCGTTCTTCGAAATCCCAAATCCACAAGGAGAGTCCAATTGTGTCGGTTGCGATGCCTGACCTTCCCAACACTGGACGTGAAGAGCATGCGCCTTCCACCATTTGCACGCCCCCTGCAAGTGCTGGAAGGAGCACCCGCAGTCCAGTTCCTGATAGTCAGATTGAAGATGTCAGTGTTGAAGTACACCAGGATGAGGAGGATATGGGTGTTGCTGGCGCTGGGGAGGAAATTGACCAGGAGGATTCTGATGGTGAGGTGGTTTGTTTAAGTCAGGCACCCGGGGAGACACCTGTTGTCCGTGGGAGGAATATGGCCGTTGACATGCCTGGTGAAAATACCAAAAAAATCAGCTCTTCGGTGTGGAACTATTTCAACAGAAATGCGGACAACAGGTGTCAAGCCGTGTGTTCCCTTTGTCAAGCTGTAATAAGTAGGGGTAAGGACGTTAACCACCTCGGAACATCCTCCCTTATACGTCACCTGCAGCGCATTCATAATAAGTCAGTGACAAGTTCAAAAACTTTGGGTGACAGCGGAAGCAGTCCACTGACCAGTAAATCCCTTCCTCTTGTAACCAAGCTCACGCAAACCACCCCACCAACTCCCTCAGTGTCAATTTCCTCCTTCCCCAGGAATGCCAATAGTCCTGCAGGCCATGTCACTGGCAATTCTGACGAGTCCTCTCCTGCCTGGGATTCCTCCGATGCATCCTTGCGTGTAACGCCTACTGCTGCTGGCGCTGCTGTTGTTGCTGCTGGGAGTCGATGGTCATCCCAGAGGGGAAGTCGTAAGACCACTTTTACTACTTCCACCAAGCAATTGACTGTCCAACAGTCCTTTGCGAGGAAGATGAAATATCACAGCAGTCATCCTACTGCAAAGCGGATAACTGAGGCCTTGGCATCCTGGGTGGTGAGAACCGTGGTTCCGGTATCCATCATTACTGCAGAGCCAACTAGAGACTTGTTGGAGGTACTGTGTCCCCGGTACCAAATACCATCTAGGTTCCATTTCTCTAGGCAGGCGATACCGAAAATTTACACAGACCTCAGAAAAAGAGTCACCAGTGTCCTAAAAAATGCAGCTGTACCCAATGTCCACTTAACCACGGACATGTGAACAAGTGGAGCAGGGCAGGGTCAGGACTATATGACTGTGACAGCCCACTGGGTAGATGTATGGACTCCCGCCGCAAGAACAGCAGCGGCGGCACCAGTAGCAGCATCTCGCAAACGCCAACTCTTTCCTAGGCAGGCTATGCTTTGTATCACCGGTTTCCAGAATACGCACACAGCCGAAAACCTCTTACGGCAACTGAGGAAGATTATCGCGGAATGGCTGACCCCAATTGGACTCTCCTGTGGATTTGTGGCATCGGACAACGCCAGCAATATTGTGTGTGCATTAAATATGGGCAAATTCCAGCACGTCCCATGTTTTGCACATACCTTGAATTTGGTGGTGCAGAATTATTTAAAAAACGACAGGGGCGTGCAAGAGATGCTGTCGGTGGCCAGAAGAATTGCGGGACACTTTCGGCGTACAGGCACCACGTACAGAAGACTGGAGCACCACCAAAAACTACTGAACCTGCCCTGCCATCATCTGAAGCAAGAAGTGGTAACGAGGTGGAATTCAACCCTCTATATGCTTCAGAGGTTGGAGGAGCAGCAAAAGGCCATTCAAGCCTATACAATTGAGCACGATATAGGAGGTGGAATGCACCTGTCTCAAGCGCAGTGGAGAATGATTTCAACGTTGTGCAAGGTTCTGCTGCCCTTTGAACTTGCCACACGTGAAGTCAGTTCAGACACTGCCAGCCTGAGTCAGGTCATTCCCCTCATCAGGCTTTTGCAGAAGAAGCTGGAGACATTGAAGGAGGAGCTAACACAGGGCGATTCCGCTAGGCATGTGGGACTTGTGGATGGAGCCCTTAATTCGCTTAACAAGGATTCACGGGTGGTCAATCTGTTGAAATCAGAGCACTACATTTTGGCCACCGTGCTCGATCCTAGATTTAAAGCCTACCTTGGATCTCTCTTTCCGGCAGACACAAGTCTGCTGGGGTTGAAAGACCTGCTGGTGAGAAAATTGTCAAGTCAAGCGGAACGCGACCTGTCAACATCTCCTCCTTCACATTCTCCCGCAACTGGGGGTGCGAGGAAAAGGCTCAGAATTCCGAGCCCACCCGCTGGCGGTGATGCAGGGCAGTCTGGAGCGACTGCTGATGCTGACATCTGGTCCGGACTGAAGGACCTGACAACGATTACGGACATGTCGTCTACTGTCACTGCATATGATTCTCTCACCATTGAAAGAATGGTGGAGGATTATATGAGTGACCGCATCCAAGTAGGCACGTCACACAGTCCATACTTATACTGGCAGGAAAAAGAGGCAATTTGGAGGCCATTGCACAAACTGGCTTTATTCTACCTAAGTTGCCCTCCCACAAGTGTGTACTCCGAAAGAGTGTTTAGTGCCGCCGCTCACCTTGTCAGCAATCGGCGTACGAGGTTACATCCAGAAAATGTGGAGAAGATGATGTTCATTAAAATGAATTATAATCAATTCCTCCGCGGAGACATTGACCAGCAGCAATTGCCTCCACAAAGTACACAGGGAGCTGAGATGGTGGATTCCAGTGGGGACGAATTGATAATCTGTGAGGAGGGGGATGTACACGGTGATATATCGGAGGATGATGATGAGGTGGACATCTTGCCTCTGTAGAGCCAGTTTGTGCAAGGAGAGATTAATTGCTTCTTTTTTGGGGGGGGTCCAAACCAACCCGTCATATCAGTCACAGTCGTGTGGCAGACCCTGTCACTGAAATGATGGGTTGGTTAAAGTGTGCATGTCCTGTTTTGTTTATACAACATAAGGGTGGGTGGGAGGGCCCAAGGACAATTCCATCTTGCACCTCTTTTTTCTTTTATTTTTCTTTGCGTCATGTGCTGTTTGGGGAGGGTTTTTTGGAAGGGACATCCTGCGTGACACTGCAGTGCCACTCCTAAATGGGCCCGGTGTTTGTGTCGGCCACTAGGGTCGCTAATCTTACTCACACAGTCAGCTACCTCATTGCGCCTCTTTTTTTCTTTGCGTCATGTGCTGTTTGGGGAGGGTTTTTTGGAAGGGCCATCCTGCGTGACACTGCAGTGCCACTCCTAGATGGGCCCGGTGTTTGTGTCGGCCACTAGGGTCGCTAATCTTACTCACACAGCTACCTCATTGCGCCTCTTATTTTCTTTGCGTCATGTGCTGTTTGGGGAGGGTTTTTTGGAAGGGACATCCTGCGTGACACTGCAGTGACACTCCTAAATGGGCCCGGTGTTTGTGTCGGCCACTAGGGTCGCTAATCTTACTCACACAGCTACCTCATTGCGCCTCTTTTTTTCTTTGCGTCATGTGCTGTTTGGGGAGGGTTTTTTGGAAGGGACATCCTGCGTGACGCTGCAGTGCCACTCCTAGATGGGCCCGGTGTTTGTGTCGGCCACTAGGGTCGCTAATCTTACTCACACAGCTACCTCATTGCGCCTCTTTTTTTCTTTGCGTCATGTGCTGTTTGGGGAGGGTTTTTTGGAAGGGACATCCTGCGTGACACTGCAGTGACACTCCTAAATGGGCCCGGTGTTTGTGTCGGCCACTAGGGTCGCTTATCTTACTCACACAGTCAGCTACCTCATTGCGCCTCTTTTTTTCTTTGCGTCATGTGCTGTTTGGGGAGGGTTTTTTGGAAGGGACATCCTGCGTGACACTGCAGTGCCACTCCTAGATGGGCCCGGTGTTTGTGTCGGCCACTAGGGTCGCTTATCTTACTCACACAGTCAGCTACCTCATTGCGCCTCTTATTTTCTTTGCGTCATGTGCTGTTTGGGGAGGGTTTTTTGGAAGGGACATCCTGCGTGACACTGCAGTGACACTCCTAAATGGGCCCGGTGTTTGTGTCGGCCACTAGGGTCGCTAATCTTACTCACACAGCTACCTCATTGCGCCTCTTATTTTCTTTGCGTCATGTGCTGTTTGGGGAGGGTTTTTTGGAAGGGACATCCTGCGTGACACTGCAGTGACACTCCTAAATGGGCCCGGTGTTTGTGTCGGCCACTAGGGTCGCTAATCTTACTCACACAGCTACCTCATTGCGCCTCTTTTTTTCTTTGCGTCATGTGCTGTTTGGGGAGGGTTTTTTGGAAGGGACATCCTGCGTGACACTGCAGTGCCACTCCTAGATGGGCCCGGTGTTTGTGTCGGCCACTAGGGTCGCTAATCTTACTCACACAGCTACCTCATTGCGCCTCTTATTTTCTTTGCGTCATGTGCTGTTTGGGGAGGGTTTTTTGGAAGGGACATCCTGCGTGACACTGCAGTGACACTCCTAAATGGGCCCGGTGTTTGTGTCGGCCACTAGGGTCGCTTATCTTACTCACACAGTCAGCTACCTCATCGCGCCTCTTTTTTTCTTTGCGTCATGTGCTGTTTGGGGAGGGTTTTTTGGAAGGGCCATCCTGCGTGACACTGCAGTGCCACTCCTAGATGGGCCCGGTGTTTGTGTCGGCCACTAGGGTCGCTTATCTTACTCACACAGTCAGCTACCTCATTGCGCCTCTTTTTTTCTTTGCGTCATGTGCTGTTTGGGGAGGGTTTTTTGGAAGGGACATCCTGCGTGACACTGCAGTGCCACTCCTAGATGGGCCAGGTGTTTGTTTCGGCCACTAGGGTCGCTTAGCTTAGTAGCGACCTCGGTGCAAATTTTAGGACTAAAAATAATATTGTGAGGTGTGAGGTATTCAGAATAGACTGAAAATGAGTGGAAATTATGGTTTTTGAGGTTAATAATAATATGGGATCAAAATGACCCCCAAATTCTATGATTTAAGCTGTTTTTTAGGGTTTTTTGAAAAAAACACCCGAATCCAAAACACACCCGAATCCGACAAAAAAAATTCGGTGAGGTTTTGCCAAAACGCGGTCGAACTCAAAACACGGCCGCGGAACCGAACCCAAAACCAAAACACAAAACCCGAAAAATTTCAGGCGCTCATCTCTACTGTTTACCAGCCTGCAGCAGCCGCCCACAGCCCCAACGGTGAGTCCCTCCGGCCATCCTACCCACTGTTTCTATGTCTGCTCGCCACTTTACACAAGTCTCCTCTTCTGGTGCCCTCCCCCTCCACTACTTTCCCCCCTCTATCCATCAGCTTCCTCACTGGGGACCCTCCCTGCCGACCCGCGTCTCTATATCCCCTCCCTACCACCCCGCGTCTCTCTATCCCCTCCCTACCGCCCCGCGTCTCTCTATCCCCTCCCTACCGCCCCGCGTCTCTATATCCCCTCCCTACCGCCCCGCGTCTCTCTATCCCCTCCCTACCGCCTCGCGTCTCTCTATCCCCTCCCTACCGCCCTGCGTCTCTATATCCCCTCCCAGCCGCCCCGCGTCTCTCTATCCCCTCCCTACCGCCCCACGTCTCTCTATCCCCTCCCTACCGCCCCGCGTCTCTATATCCCCTCCCAGCCACCCCGCGTCTCTCTATCCCCTCCCTACCGCCCCGCGTCTCTATATCCCCTCCCAGCCGCCCCGCGTCTCTCTATCCCCTCCCTACCGCCCCGCATCTCTATATCCCCTCCTTACCGCCCCGCCTCTCTCTATCCCCTCCTCCCTATGCCTCTGTATCCTCTCCCTACCGCCCGCGTCTCAGTATCCCCTCCCTACCGCTCTGCGTCTCTGTATCACCTCCCTACCGCCCCGTGTCTCTGTATCCCCTCCTACCGCCCCGCATCTCTGTATCCCCTCCCTACCGCCCCGCCTCTCTCTGTCCCCTCCCAGCCACCCCGCCTCTCTGTATCCTCTCCCTATCGCCCCGGGTCTCTCTATCCCCTCCCTACCGCCCCGCGTCTCTCTATCCCCTCCCTACCGCCCCGCGTCTCTCTATCCCCTCCCTACCGCCCCGCGTCTCTATATCCCCTCCCTACCGCCCCGCGTCTCTCTATCCCCTCCCTACCGCCTCGCGTCTCTCTATCTTCTCCCTACCGCCCTGCGTCTCTATATCCCCTCCCAGCCGCCCCACGTCTCTCTATCCCCTCCCTACCGCCCCACGTCTCTCTATCCCCTCCCTACCGCCCCGCGTCTCTATATCCCCTCCCAGCCACCCCGCGTCTATCTATCCCCTCCCTACCGCCCCGCGTCTCTATATCCCCTCCCTGCCGCCCCGCGTCTCTCTATCCCCTCCCTACCGCCCCGCATCTTTATATCCCCTCCCTACCGCCCCGCCTCTCTCTATCCCCTCCTCCCTATGCCTCTGTATCCTCTCCCTACCGCCCGCGTCTCAGTATCCCCTCCCTACCGCTCTGCGTCTCTGTATCACCTCCCTACCGCCCCGTGTCTCTGTATCCCCTCCTACCGCCCCGCGTCTCTGTATCCCCTCCCTACCGCCCCGCCTCTCTCTGTCCCCTCCCAGCTGCCCCGCCTCTCTGTATCCTCTCCCTATCGCCCCGGGTCTCTCTATCCCCTCCCTACCGCCCCGCGTCTCTCTATCCCCTCCCTGCCGACCCGCGTCTCTCTATCCCCTCCATACCGCCCCGCGTCTTTCTATCCCCTCCCTACCGCCCCGCGTCTCTATATATCCCCTCCCTACTGCCCTGCGTCTCTCTATCCCCTCCCTACGGCCCTGCGTCTCTCTATCCCCTCCCTGCCGCCCTGCGTCTCTCTATCCCCTCCCTACCGCCCCCCTTCTATCTATCCCCTCCCTACCGGCCCGCGTCTCTCTATCCCCTCTATCCACTCATACAAATATTGAACCGCAGCAAGGCGTGCAGGGGTTAAGGGGGCGTAGCCCCTTTTGACGGTGTGAAGAGCGCCCGTAGGGCGCGATGAAGCACCTAGTTATTGATATATTTTTTAAAATATTATTATTATTATTTTTTTAATGAAATGGTAAAAATCAGAAAAAAAATTGCGTGGGGTCCCCCCTCCTAAGCATAACCAGCCTCGTGCTCTTCGAGCCGGTCCTGGTTCTAAAAATCCGGGGGAAAAACTGACAGGGGATCCCCCGTATTTTTAAAACCTGCACCGGGCTCTGCGCCTGGTGCTGGTGCAAAAATTACGGGGGACAAAAAGAGTAGGGGTCCCCCGTATTTTTTACACAAGCATCGGGCTCCACTAGCTGGACAGATAATGCCACAGCCGGGGGTCACTTTTATACCACGCCCTGCGGCCGTGGCATTAAATATCCAACTAGTCATCCCTGGCCGGGGTACCCTGGGGGAGTGGGGACCCCTTCAATCAAGGGATCCCCCCCAGCCACCCAAGGGCCAGGGGTGAAGCCCGAGGCTGTCCCCCCATCCAAGGGCTGCGGATGGGGGGCTGATAGCCTTGAGAAAAATGAAAGACTATTGTTTTTTCCAGTAGTACTACAAGTTCCAGCAAGCCTCCCCCGCAAGCTGGTACTTGGAGAACCACAAGTACCAGCATGCGGGAGAAAAACGGGCCTGCTGGTACCTGTAGTTCTACTGGAAAAAAATACCCAAATAAAAACAGGAGACACACACCGTGAAAGTAAAACTTTATTTCACACCTGCCGACACACACATACTTACCTATGTTGACCCACCGACTGCCACGCCCCCCTCGTCACTGAAGAATCCGGGGTACCTGTGAATAAAATTAAACTCACCTGATCCAGTGTCCAGATTATAATCCACGTACTTGGAAGAAAAAAAAACGAACACCCGGACCAGGCGGACTGAAAGGGGTCCCATGTTTACACATGGGACCCCTTTCCCCGAATACAGAGACCCCCCGTGACTCCTGTCACAGAAAGGTCTCTTCAGCCAATCAGGAAGCGCCACTTCGTGGCACTCTCCTGATTGGCTGTATGCGCGTCTGAACTCAGACAGCGCATCGCACAGCTCCCTCCATTAGTTTCAATGGTGGGAACTTTGCTGACCGCAAAGTTCCCACCATTGAAAGTAATGGAGTAAGCTGTGCAATGCGTGTCTGAGCTTAGACGCGCAGAGCCAATCAGGTGAGTGCCACGAAGCGGCGCTTCCTGATTGGCTGAAGGGACCTTTCTGTGACAGGAGTCACGGGGGGTCTCTGTATTCGGGGAAAGGGGTCCCATGTGTAAACATGGGACCCTTTTCATTCCGCCTGGTCCGGGTGTTCGTTTTTTTTTTTTGCCAAATACGTGGATTATAATCTGGACACTGGATCAGGTGAGTATAATTTTATTCACAGGTACCCCGGATTCTTCAGTGACGAGGGGGGCGTGGCAGTCGGCGGGTCAACATAGGTAAGTATGTGTGTGTCGGCAGGTGTGAAAAAAAGTTTTACTTTCACGGTGTGTGTCTCCTGTTTTTATTTGGGTATTTTTTTTCCAGTAGAACTACAGGTACCAGCGGGCCCGTTTTTCTCCCGCATGCTGGTACTTGTGGTTCTCCAAGTACCAGCTTGCGGGGAGGCTTGCTGGGACTTGTAGTACTACCGGGGAAAACAATATTCTTTCATTTTTCTCAAGGCTATCAACCCCCCATCCGCAGCCCTTGGATGGGGGGGACAGCCTCGGGCTTCACCCCTGGCCCTTGGGTAGCTGGGGGGGACCCCTTGATTGAAGAGGTACCCACTCCCCCAGGGTACCGCTGCCAGGGGTGACTAGTTGGATATTTAATGCCACGGCCGCAGGGCGCTGTATAAAAGTGACCCCCGGCTGTGGCATTATCTGTCCAGCTAGTAGAGCCCGATGCTGGTGTAAAAAATACCGGGGACCCCTACTCTTTTTGTCCCCCGTATTTTTTGCACCAGCACCAGGCGCAAAGCCCGGTGCTGGTTTTAAAAATACGGGGGATCCCCTGTTAGTTTTCCCCCCGGATTTTTAGAACCAGGACCGGCTCGAAGAGCCCGAGGCTGGTTATGCTTTGGAGGGGGGACCCCACGCATTTTTTTTTGGGTTTTCTCCCATTTTTCCCCGTTTTTTTAAAATCGGATCAAAATCCGTCAAATCGTCCGTTTTTCGACAGCGGGACTGTCGAATCCGTTTTTTATTGAATATGTTGAATTTCGGCACCCACTTGCCGGAATTCGACGGTCGAATTGTGTCGAATTAAAAAACGGGCGAAAAATTGCCGCGATTCGCCGGCAATTGCATATACCCCTTTATTGGGTAAAACTTCCAATTTTATTGCTACTTGGCTCCCCTGGCTGGAGTTCAAGGAGTCTTCCTTGTACCTGTCTCTAGCTAGATGACCATAACTTTTTCTAGTGCCTGTTTTTTATTGTTATTTTTTATTTTTTATTTACCCCAGATGAATCTTCTTTTGATAACCTTTCAAACTAAGTCCAATCCCTTCCAGTCCATACCTTTTCTCGACGATGTTCAATCCTCTCTCTTTCTTACCCCGTCTTCATTTTCTTCTTTTTCTAACTTTTCTGTCTCTTTCCACTCATTCCTGATAACTTTTGTTTAAACAGATTTTTGTGTTTTTTACTTGGTATATGGAATATTGTATTTATTTTTTATCAACAATATTTTATCACTGCTGCTTAATTGAGCTATTTCTCGAGATAGTCGTTCCTGTCTTTTGTAAATCAGACACTCCCTATATGAATGGCTCTGTTTGTGATGGATCAATTAATGCTCTACTGTGTTTTATTTTTCTTGCTATTTTCTGTACCTTTACTGTACTTGAAAAATACTGTATGTATATGAAAAAAACAATAAAAACAGTTTGAACAAAAAAACATTTGTTGTTAGGATTTGGGTAAAAACTAATTCCACACAGGCATGACAATGGCCTTTTTATCACAGTGAATAACTGCTACCACTGGTGGCTGACTTACTTTGACACAAACAGCACCCTTATCATCAACAACCTCATTAGTGTAAGATACATAAATATCCCCCTCATCCTGTTGTACTTCCACAGTAGCTTTCTTCATTTCTTTCACCATCTTTACTTGTGCAATTCATCCCCACATTTGCAGTGGGTGCAGAAATGGTGAATGGAGGCTTCTCTATGAGTACAGTATCAGAAATGTCACTCACACATAAGCCTTTCCTTAACACTACGTGTGCTGTATGGTATGTTGGCAAGTTTACATTTTTTGGCAGTAAACATTCCCTTTATTATTTGAGGTGATGTTTAACAGTGTGAAATATTGTTTCAATTTCAGGTGCCCTTTTTTAAACATTCTTTCCCTTTGGCCGCTGCACTAGTAGTGGGTTGCTGCTCCTGCTCTTCTATCGACTGATCCATGATTAGTTTTATTTTTAACACTTGCCAAGAAATAAGTTTTCACACTTGAGAATTGTTTTGGGGTGTAGATGATGGGGGACACCACTGCACACACAGAAAAGTAATATACACTGCATCTCTCGTATGAACACACACTAAATAAACTCATGATATAATTTTTAAATACAATTAGAAAATACTGAATTTTTTTGTTCTAGACAACAACAAGAGAAACTTTATATATCTGGAACTTATCAAAACCATAGGCATGCGCACGGGAGGTGCCTGGTGCGCACAGGCACCCCCTAATGTCCAGTACACCCTGCACGTCACACCTGCGATCCGATGGTTGGCGCCGGCGGCGGCTTTCCACTTGCACTTCTGAGCAGAGCCACTTGCGGTTAGCGGTAGCACACGAGCGGGTGCAAAGCGTGTTGAGGTGCCGGCACTGCTGGTGGGGCAGACAGTGTATGCTGTCATCAGATGCCCCTAACAAATATGACGACCGCTTCGGGAGGAGGGCTTCTGCGCATGCCCGGCTGCAGCAGCTTCTCCTCCCATGGTCCTTTGCGGAGTCAGTCAGACTCCGGCCACTGCACCACCACTGACCGAGCCAGGACCCTCCTACCCTCCACTACAAAGCGTATCAAGCAGTTTATATTTTATAAAAGTAAGGCAATTTACTTGTATTTAAAAGTGCCTGTGCGTATGCGTATATATATATATATATATATATACATACACACATGTGTGTGTATATATATATATATATACATACATATATGTTTATATATATATATATATGTATATACATGTTTATATATATATATATATATATATACATACATATAATTATATATGTGTGTGTGTGTGTGTGTGTTTATTTATTTATTTTTCATTATTATTATATATTTTTATATGTACAGTATGATTTGCTTGCCGGTGATATCTAGGAGGGAACTGATTTCTTGACAGTTGGATATGGGAGTGTTGTCCCATGTGAGTTCTGGCAGGGCAGCTCACACAGCGAAGCGTGTGTGCAGCGCTGCTGCCGGTAATAATCATACCTCCTGCCTGAGTCCGGGGAAGAGAAGCTGCCTGACACTGCGGTCTGAGAGCACGGCCGCAGTCACCCAGCCAACGTTCCCACTCTCTCCTGCTGTCATATTTTCCCCATCCATCCCTACTGATGTGCCCTTCTTTCCCTCCCACCTTCCCAGAATGGCAGTGTTGGCTTGATGTCATCACGCATAGCATGCTGGGAGCGGTCTCTGGGGAAATAAGACGGTTGGTGCTAAATCCTAGTGGGCTAAAGATCCTCTGACGACCAAACATGTGACGCGCTGGCAGGTTTAGGAGCAAGGTCGGTGGAATAACACTTTAACTATCCACGTCACATCTATTGCCTTTAGTAACCAGGTGGCGAGCAAAGCAGAGTGAGCCACCGCGCCCAAAGCGTGGCTAGCGAAGCGGCCCGCCAGGGTAAAATTAGATTTCCATGTTCAGACATTGCTCCTCTCCCTGGTGTCACACGTCACCTGCTTGTGACGTCAGGGGACCCTTACCCATATAGGTTTTAGACCTAACCGAGAGAAGACGGGTGAGCATCATCTGCACAGTGTTGGGCGATGGCACGTAGTATTACACGAGGTCGCATGTCCTATCACCCGGTCTGCAGCCTGATTGCCCCGAAGATGAGACTGATCACCAAGGTATTCCTGGATCCTGGCCCCAGCAGCACAGCACAGGAGCTGCAGCAGCAGCACTGACAGGAGGATCTGTGTGCCGGCCCCCGCCGGGGTGAGTGCAGGTGTATACTTGCCCTGGCTCACGCTCACTCTCTCATTCTCTTTATCCCTCTATCCTGCCTTACCTCTCTCTCTCCTGTCCTCACCTCCCTCTCTTTCTCTACCTCTCTCCCATCCATACCTCCCTCTCTCTCTCTTCCATCTCACCTCCCTCTCTCTTTCTCCCTCTCTCCCGTCCTCACATCCCTCTCTCCCATCCTCACCTCTCTCTCTCCCGTCCCCACCTTCCATAGCGGCTCTACTGTGGTGTAACATGTATAGGGCCTTTACTATGGTGTAATGTGTATAAGCATCGGAACTGTGGTGTAACGTAAATAAGGGGCTCTACACTGGTGTGATATGAATAAGGGGCTCTACTGGGAGACATAACATGTATAAGGGGTGCCAATGTGCGGCACGCACTATCACGCTTTATAATATTTAGGGGGGGGGGGTTAGCAAAGGGAAACTGTTGCCTTGAGATTTGTAAGGTCTAGAACTGGTGTGTGTGTTTATATATACATATATATATATGTGTATGTATGATGTCAGGATGACGTCATTGGAAGACGCCGATGCCGTTCGGTGTGGCTTCTGTGATTCACATGGTGATGGTGGGGGTATATTAAGGTGAGCTATTGTTGTTTGTCTTTATCTTGAAAACAGTCTATAAGAACTGAAACATTGATGTAACAAGGCTTGCGCTGTTTATTCATCATCATTATGCTCTGAGTGCCGCATCCTGGGAGGATCTACTAGTACTACACTGTGCTGGCACCGGGCCAAGTTGCTACACTTATGTGAGTGCCTGAACTTTGGAAATTATATTGACGTATTAAGCGTGCCGAACCTTTGGAAATTATATTGTTGCATATATATATATATATATATATATATATATATGTATGTATAAGCCATAAACCAATGTGTTATTTTGGGTGTCCGTGTGTAAGCAAAAAGCTTGGTGGTGGGATTATCTTCTAGGGGAGACCAACAAAAATCTTGCCAAGGGCATGAAATTGCTTAGGGCCGGCTCTGGTGGCTGGCCGCACAGCCCACCCGTCGTCATGCTCCAACCGCCTCGCGATGTGACGTCCTGATGTCACACCGCACCCCCTCCCTCCCTCCCTGCCCGCCCTGTGCTGTCCTCCCGTGCTTAGTATCTCCACTCCATGTGTGTGCCCTGCCCTGCCATTGCCGACATACGCCAGAAGGACTCCTTGTCCTGCGCCACTGGAGCAGGACAGAAGACAGTGGTCGCAGGCAGCTGAGCTGAGTCTGCCTGTCTGATTCAGAGTGAGACAGTAGACTTGACCAACCACTCACTGTGTGCTGCAGCCAGGGAAAGAGAAGGGTTCAGGCCAGCTAGGTAAAGGGGGGATAAAATTCTGTATAAAAAGAAAAGAAAAGAAGGATAACAACCTTATTATTTGATATGATTATATATATATATATATATATATATATTTAGCTGAGCCAAGCATTCAGTAGTTTCTCTGTGTGTGTGTGTGTGTGTGTGTGTGTGTGTGTGTGTGTGTGTGTGTGTGTGTGTGTGTGTGTGTGTGTGTGTGTGTGTGTGTGTGTGTGTGTGTGTGTGCAGTGTAAACGTTAAAAAAACCGCGCTGAGCCTGGGATTTGAAATGCTTGAGCTGCTCCGTATATGATAGTACTTTTAAATGAATAAACCAAAGCGCTTGAAAATTATGTGAATGTAACAATGAGTGTGGTGGAATGGCTATATTGTAGCCAAATGAACAATGTAACTTAGTGCAATACCTGTGAATAAAACATTGGTAAAAATCAAACAAAAAAGATGCTGATGTTTACAGCCCTTTTGTGTAAATTGCTGGGATCTCCAAGTGATGTTAAATAATTGCGGGGGTTCCGTAATTAGCCGTGTAGGCCGGTACGTGTGTTGATTGTCCCGAGCACCTGACTCTCCCTATACTACCAACCTTGTTATAGGTGACGTCCGTCTTCCTCCGGCTGGTTCCCCTGCTCCGACTTGTCCTCTTCTCCGGCCGCCGCTCACTTGCGCTGTGCGGCGCTCAGCGAGTCACCACAGTCCCGGTCTGTCAGGCGGCTTGTTATAGGTGACGTCCGTCTTCCTCCGGCTGGTTCCCCCGCTCCGACTTGTCCTCTTCTCCGGCCGCCGCTCACTTGCGCTGTGCGGCGCGCAGCGAGTCACCACAGTCCCGGTCTGTCAGGCGGCTGTAACAACGGCTTCCAGACGGTCAGCTATATGCTGATGAGGAGAAGCAAATAAAGTAAAATGCTTGGTTCTTTGTTAGTTTCCCAGTCTTTCCTCCGACGCGTTTCAGGCGCACTGCCCTTAATCATTTTTGTGTGTGTGCAGTGCCAGGCACGCCACTCCAGTCGTGCACCCCCTAATAAAATGTGCTGCGCACGCCTATGATCAAAACAAAGAAGTCTTCTTCGGGTGCAGCGGCTTTTAACAAAGCAGAGTAATGAGCATGCTATTTTGGACAAATAATAAACAATATCAAATACTACAGTATACTGCAGTAAAAGATCTCCTAAGAAAAAATAGACAGGTTCACATTAATTGCACCCTAAAATGGAAAATTTTATATTATTTGAAAGCACAGTGCCTGAACACACAAACACAGTGCTCCTAGTAAAAATGGTACCCTAAAATTGTATATTTTTTTTACAGTACAGTGCCTAAACACACAAACACAGTGCTCCTAGTGATAACGGCACCCTAAAATGACATAAAAAAATTTAAGGAAAGTGGCTGAGTACACACGGTGCTTCTATAAATAATGGCAACTTAAAATGAAGTTGTATATTTTAAAGCACAGTGCCTGAACACACAAACACAGACTCATTTGTACAACTGAGTCTGAATCTGTGCAGATAGGGCTCTGATGTCAATAGCCACAGCTTTCCCACTACCATTGTGCTTATATAAAAAAAAACTGTTAATGTAATGCAAATATAAGCTGTCCATGAGATGTGGCTCATATGGCATTGTCCATGTACAGTATTGTATATACTGGTTGAGTCTCCCACATCCGTAATGCTTGGAACCAGGAGTATTCCAGATATAGGATTTTTCTGGTATTGAGAATTCTGGAATACCCAGGGATCTGGCAGCATGGCCAAGGGGGGGGGGGGGGGGGGGGGTCTAGTAGAGACAGTGGGGGGTCCAGTGTCCTCAGCAGGGGTATGGCAGTGTCTGCAGCAGGTGGGTGCAGGAGTCTGGCGGCGTCAGCATGGGGGGTTCAGTGGTGTCCACAGCAGGGGTGTGGGGGTCCAGCAGTGGAGTCTAGCTTGAGGTTGTGGATGTCCGGCACTGTGGAGCAGCAGTAGCCGGTGATGAAATGGCTGCAAAGTTGCTCCCACACCAGCTGTCATTGGCCAGTGACACAGTGACGTCACAACATCAGGTAACGTTGTGATGTCACAGCACATCTAAAATATTTTCCGGTTTAATGAATATTTCAGATAATAGAATTCCAGATAAGGGAGACCCGACCTGTAACTGTAACTTGCTTTTATCTATAAACTGGCAGCATTACTGGTCATTAGGATTAATTGCCGTGGCATCTGCATTTGTCAGGTGTTCAGAAGCAGTTTGTAAACTGTAAATATAACACCAACAAGTGTACCACACAAATGCCTTAAAAGAATAAGGTTTGAACACACTTAAGCCTAAATGATATATTTGTTACAATTATGAACTAGAATGATACTAATAAAAATATAAATTTTGCTTTTTTAGTTAAAAGATCCTGATGTACAGTACTACATTATTTCCATATTTTTGTCTATTTCTTTCAAAGCATGGGAGCCATTGGTCCTCTGTATTAGTTATGAATAAAGGAAATGATCATGGTTAGAGATAGAATTATCTCATAGTAATTACACATTTTAGAATAGTGATCCATCATTGGGGCATATATTATTTATGCAGACCAACATGATGCTAATTGGTTTCAACTGAAAACATTCAGAGAAAGCAATCTACGTATGAGCTTGTGTACATCTGCTATCGCTCAGATGTCTGATTATAGAGATGAGCCTCTTTGTAGAACGTAGTTTAGATGCAGGGCCAGGCAGTGGCAAGAGCAGCTTCAGTACTGCACAGTAAACCGTATCACTGTGGGGTAGTGTCTGTATGCAAATACACTACCTCAAATATGCAGTTCGGTTTTTTAGAAATTTGAACCCACCCGAATTTTGCGGTTCCAAACCAAGTCAAGTCCCGGTTTGGTTCCCCTGAGGAGATCCAATCAGAACTGAGTCCCGATATGGATCTTCTTGCGGTTCTAAATTCAGATTTTTAAAAAACAATTTCGTGTTTTGGATTGCAAAAATTACACAATTTCAGTTGTTTTTATCTATTTTCAAGAAATTGAAAACCCAAGATTTAGGTTTTAAATTAAAATTTCGAACTTAAACACTTGAGGGTGGTTTTGAAAAAGCAAAACTAAAATATGATGATGAAATTAGAACCAAAACCAATACCAAAAACACGAGACTCCGCACACACCCCTCTTTATTATTTCTGGTAAGGTGGATACTGGATAATTAAATCTATACCTGATGTGTAAATAAAAGATAACTATACTTTGTTCTGGTAATTGTAAGCCCACAGCTACGGTGCATTGACCCATAGATTCCAAGAGAAGTGCTGGAGCCATGGGATAACGTGCTTGTGGCAGCCGCTGTAAGGGCAGAAAGGCCTACTTACTGTACAACAGATGTTTGTTTGCACCTCTGGATGGTACAAACAGAAATCCACGGTGAGATGCAATTGAATAGCCAGGCACTTGGGTGCTAGAACTGCAGGTGTTTGAACCTAGCCCATAATTAAAGATGAGCAGTTCGGATTAAGAAGAATTAAACAGAACAGAATATTGGAGAAATAAGACAAATGGGGGCAAGAATCAGTTCCTCCCACCAAATCTGGATCTGAAACAAAGCAAAATGTCATTGTTCTGGAAATTCTGGATCTTGCGTGTTTTGCTTTTAAAATGCTTCCTACAAGTCTCAGCTGCCATTTTCCCCTAAAATGAGAGGTTCATAGGTAGTCTTGCCATAATATCCCTTTACTCAGGGACATTTATAAATTACACAGGTTCTGTGGCTGGCTGAATTCAAGTCTGCATTTAACCTGGTTTTAATCAGCTACAGAACCTGTGTAATTCATAGGTGTCCCAGATTAAAGGAATATTATGGCAAGCCTAATCATAGGTGTTAATTGTGTTCTACAAAAGTGGGTTACAGTGGGTGAAGGCAATCAATGTGTACTTAAGTAGCTGTCATTTTACTGTAAAAAGAACCAATACAATAATTTCAGTTTACGTACAGCTCACAGTCTGAAAAGTTTATTGATTAGGACATATAAGTGTTCAAAAACCAGTCTGCACTGTCCCTGTTTGTGCAACCCCCTCCCCCCCCCGGCTCTTTGACTCTATACAGTAACTCCCCAAGAATGTTGTTTCAATGCATTTCTTGGTTATTATAATACGGTATTGAGTGCTTACATTTAAATCATTTGTGTGCAGGGCAGTATCAGCTGTCTGATAGCAATAAGCAAAACTACAGTCAGAGGCGGAACTACCGGCAGTGCACTGCACTGGGGCCCGCCTCTGTCCAGGGGCCCAAGCATGTAATGAGTCAAACTGACTCATTACATGCCGCTGTGCACAGCCGCCCGGAGATAGGAGCTGAGCAGCGGTACAGACGGGGGAAGGAGGAGGGAGCCGGAGGACGGAGCCGCAGCAGCGCTTTGTTACTGGTGGAGGCGCTGCTGCTGCTGCTCCTCTGCTTCCCTATAGGCTGTCTTCCGAGAACAGCCTATAGGGAAGCAGAGGGGCAGCAGCAGCAGCGCCTCCACCAGTAACAAAGCGCTGCTGCGGCTCCGTCCTCCGGCTCCCTCCTCCTCATTCTCTACTGCCCGGGAATCGTCGTCTGACGCAGCTGCACCGAGGAGCCTGAGGGTAAGTATAATTCTTTCTTTCTTTCTTTCTTTCTTTCTTTCTTTCTTTCTTTCTTTCTTTCTTTCTTTCTTTCTTTCTTTCTTTCTTTCTTTTTCTTTCCTTCTTTCTTTCTTGTGCCTGCCTGCCGCAATGTGTAAAAAGGGGGGACTACCTGCCGCAATGTGTAAAAAGGGGGGACTGCCTGCCGCACTGTGTAAAAAGGGGGGACTGCCTGCCGCAATGTGTAAAAAGGGGGGACTACCTGCCGCAATGTGTAAAAAGGGGGGACTGCCTGCCGCAATGTGTAAAAAGGGGGGACTACCTGCCGCAATGTGTAAAAAGGGGGGACTGCCTGCCGCAATGTGTAAAAAGGGGGGACTGCCTGCCGCACTGTGTAAAAAGGGGGGACTGCCTGCCGCAATGTGTAAAAAGGGGGGACTACCTGCCGCAATGTGTAAAAAGGGGGGACTGCCTGCCACTATGTGTAAAAAGGGGAATCTGCCTGCCGTAATGTGTAAAAATGGGGACGCTGTCTGCCGTAATGTGCAACAAGGGCACGCTGTCTGCCGTAATGTGTAAAAAGGGCACGCTGTCTGCCGTAATGTGTAACAAGGGCACGCGGTCTGCCGTTATGTGTAAAAAGGGGTAATCTGCCCGACGCTATGTGTAAAAATGGGGAATCTGCCTGCCGTAATGTGTAAAAAAGGGGGGCTGCCTGACGCTATGTGTAAAAATGGGGAATCTGCCTGCTGCTATGTGTAAAAAGGAGGAATCTGCCTGCTGTAATGTGTAAAAATGGGGACGCTGTCTGCCGTAATGTGTAACAAGGGCACGCTGTCTGCCGTAATGTGTAACAAGGGCACGCTGTCTACCGTAATGTGTAAAAAGGACACGCTGTCTGCCGTAATGTGTAACAAGGGCACGCGGTCTGCCGTTATGTGTAAAAAGGGCACGCTGTCTGCCGTTATGTGTAAAAAGGGCACGCTGTCTGCTGTAATGTGTAAAAAGAGGAATCTGTTCGCTGTAAGGTGTAAAAGGGTCTCTACCTGGTGTAGTGGTGCTACTGAGCGGCGTAATTTGAATAATGGAGACTACTGTGTTGGTATTATTTTGTGGCCACACCCCTTCCCCACGAAGCCACGCCACTATGTATTTTTGCGCGCGCCTACGCCGCGCACTGCCCCCGGGGTGGACTTGGATGGATGGGGGGGGGGGGCCCAAAGCATTTTGTCGCACCTGGGCCCACCGCTTGCTTGTTCCGCCACTGTACAGGGTACTGTGTGCAGGGGCGTTTCAACAGAGGAGGAGGCCCGTGTGCACCTCGTGATGGGCCCCCTCCTCTGTACAGCGATGTAGACTCCAGCATTGTGCCAGAGTCTACTGCGTATGCGCAGGTCTCTGGAAACATGGCGCCCGCCATGATCCGGAGACCAATTTGGCTACCGCGCATGCGCGGTGGCCATTTTGATTTTGATTTCCAGCACAATCGCAGTGGCCGACGCTGGACTCTGGAAAGATAAGTATTTAAAATGGGTGCAGTGTGTGTGGTGTGGGCCACATTGCACCCATTATAGAAACGCCAATGGTACTGTGGATGTCTAACTTCACAGGGAACCCAGAAAAACTTTAAATTGAATTGAAAAAGTTTTGTGAGAGGCAGCACATAAAAAAGGCAATAACAATAAAAAAAAAAATCATAGCATTCTTGCTGTAACATTCAAGTAATTAGGGGGTCTATTCATGAAGCAGTGAAGAGAGTGGAGAAGCGAGCCAGTGAAGAAGTTGCCCATGACAGCCAATCAGTGTTTAGGTAACATTTAAAAAGTTAATTCTATATACGTATACGTGTAAATTATACGTAGCAGCTGATTGGTTGCCATGTTTCTCCACTGGCTCACTTCTCCACACTTTTCAATACTTCATAAATAGACCCCTAATTTTAAAAGGGTAATGTATGAGGGACAATGGGGGTAATTCTGAGTTGATCGCAGCAGCAAGTTTGTTAGCAATTAGGCAAAACCATGTGCACTGCAGGTGTGGCAGATATAACATGTGCAGAGAGAGTTAGATTTGGGTGGGTTATTTTGTTTCTGTGCAGTGTAAATACTGGCTGCTTTATTTTTACACTGCAATTTAGATTTAAGTTTGAATACACCCCACCCAAATCTAACTCTCTCTGCACATGTTATATCTGTTCCCCCCCTCCCTTCAGTGCACATGGGCCCTCAATCCGAGTTGTTCGCTCTGTAATTTTTTTCGCATCGCAGCGATTTTCCGCTAATTGCGCATGCGCAATGTTCGCACTGCAACTGCGGCAAGTAAAGTTGCTAAGAAGTTTGGTATTTTACTCATGGCATTACGAGGTTTTTTCTTCGTTCTGGTGATCGGAGTGTGATTGACAGGAAGTGGGTGTTTCTGGGCGGAAAATGGCCGTTTTATGGGAGTGTGTGAAAAAACGCTACCGTTTCTGGGAAAAACGCAGGAGTGGCTGGAGAAACGGGGGAGTGTCTGGGCGAACGCTGGGTGTGTTTGTGACGTCAAACTAGGAACGACAAGCACTAAACTGATCGCACTGGAAGAGTAAGTCTCGAGCTACTCAGAAACTGCACAGATAAATCTTTTTGCAATATTGCGAATCTTTCGTTCGCAATTTTGCTAAGCTAAGATTCACTCCCAGTAGGCGGCGGCTTAGCGTGTGCAATGCTGCTAAAAGCAGCTTGCGAGCGAACATCTTGGAATGAGGGCCATAGGTTTGCCCAATTGCTAACAAACTTGCTGCTGCGATCAACTCAGAATTAGGCCCAATATCAGATATTTGAGCGAGTAGTACCTCCCAGCGCTGTCACACAAGAAACAGTATGGAAAATGGTTTGAAAAAAGGTATACATTTTATTTTTCTTTTAGAGCATAAAACGCAATATATAATTATCTGATTATGATGTCAAATGGTAAAGAATGGGTTGCAGATAGTACTATGTATAACAACAAAAACTGGTATATATACGTAAAAAGTTACTTAGAAATAAATACACATCAACACCTGATGTGTGCGTGAAGGTGTATTATCATATGTAATTTGAACTAATTCCTAATACCGGTATACGTACAAATGGGACACTGGACAAACATATGTAAGAATAAAAAGGAAAAAATAATAATAAAAATAAAAATATTAAAAATAGAAAAAAGTATTTTTTCTTATTGTTTATTCTACTAAGCTGGTACGTGAGTGCTTAATAACAGAAGATCCTGTGTGGTATTTGTATCCAGGAACAGTCTTTTATGTGTCCAAACTTTGATACAAAGTGACAGTCTTTCCAGCAAGGTCTTTGTAAGCAGCGATAAGGCAGTAGTAGTTGATATGGATAATCCAAATATCACTCACCACTATTTCTGGATTTTGCTGGTGTTCTATGAGCCGTAGAGGGTCTTGTGGGTGTATCAGAAGGCGGATGTCTGCCGGCAGACACTCGGAGTCAGCAGCGGTGGTCAGCGTTTGAAGCGTGTTCCCAATCCGTTGCTCGGCGATCAGATATTTGAGAGCAAATCATAAGAATGCAGTATGATGTGGCTGATTTACTCTGTGAAGCAAATGTCACATCCAACAATCCCACCCCCCAAATCCCTTCAACCTAAAAAAAACCCAAAACCCATATGACTCCATAAAGCATCCACCCACCCTCCCCATCCCACCAAAAAATATACACATTTATAAAACAAACCAAGTGTATTACTGTATGTTCCTACTTTATGCACCACCTTTATGCACCACATAAGTGCCTTAAAACTGAGGCTGTAGAAGAAATCAGGCGTTCTGAGAATCCTGAAGAGCGTTTGGGCACGATTGCTGTATTGTCTGAGAATTCAGATGTTTACCATCACAATACACTGTCCCACCAGTAGTCACTCACTAGTGGGAGGTTGTGTAGCAGGAGGAGTTGATATCCGATGTTAAGAGCGATGAGTCACATTACAGCAGCAGCACAGCAGAGCAAGCAGCCAGGAGGAGGAGCCTCAGGACAACAACAACAAAATAAACATGTGACACATCACACACGTAACGCCCTACGCCGCCACGGACTGGTGTCTCACATTCTGTAAACAATGAGCAAAGGTAGTGTGAGGGGATCTACTGGGAGCTACTAACTAAGGTTTAAAAGAGTATATAAACATCATACATACAAAGGTAGGGTGCCTCATGTGATGCAATCTCATCTGATGAGGATCACTCTTGTGTTGGAGAAGCAGGGCAGCCGATTACTGAGACAACATCCAACGAACCCAAGAAGATACCTTGATTCAGACACATCAGCCAGGAAGGAGCGAGGTGCTGTGGCTGTGCAGCTCTCAGGAATTAAAGGGAACCATCAGAACACCATTAAATCATTATCATTTGATGGCGGCAAACAACGGACTGCCACCATTGAATGGTAAAAACACCACTATTGACGAACAAAACATTGATGGCCTGCAACCATCACATTCCTATATCCTATTGCCTGAGTCAGCAGCTTTGGGCTGCACCTGTGATTGTCTAATTGAATCCTACTCCACAGTGCTTTCTAGGCCAGATCATATTGTCAGATTCTTGGTGTTAGAGCTAGTGCTAGTTTCTTGTGTTTGATTCCTTGTGTCAGATGCTGTGCTAGCTGGAAATCTTGCTACTGCATTGCTCTACAGCATTCAGCTACAGTGATATCCAGAATACCTGCACAGCATTGCTTTACAGCAGTGAGCTACTGTACTTTTTTTGTGTCTCACCTTGAAGCTTCCAAGCAGCCTATTATATTGTAACTAGCTGTTCTACCTGCTCTTCGCACGAGAGTTTCTGATTTTCACGGTTGTGAATATAAATAATAATTTCTGCTGCGGGGTACACTGGGCTCCACAAGGAATGGACAATAGGGTGTAGAGTAGGATCTTGATCCGAGGCACCAACAGGCTCAAAGCTTTGACTGTTCCCAGAATGAATAGTGCCGCCTCCTATATCACCCCACCTCCTTGCACAGGATCTCAGTTTTGTAGTTGGTGCTGCAGTAGCAGGCACTTAACAGAGGGGCTGCTCAAGGCAGCCCTAAGAAGAGCTTTTTTTCTGAGGAAAAAAGTGAAGACTTCAAGGGCAGCAACAGTGTTACATGTCAGTGGACATTCACGGCTGCAGCTCCGGCTCTCCCCAGCGGCGCTGTACACTCCCGAGCCCTGGTTGCCGGGTAACTACAGCAGGAGGCTCTGGTTTTCTTCTTGTCAGGCACACACGACGGCGGCTCTCCGGGATCGCGTGGCAGCGCTTCGGGAGGTGGTAAGTGGGTCCCGCTTGCGGGACCCGGTCTTTATCGCTATCCGGCGCGGTCAGTGGGAGGCGGGCCGCGCGCACTGGCGGTGGACACTGTGGCAGTACAGGTGATCCCACTAGATCACCAGGGCATTGGACAGGTAGGGTTTTCTCTATAAACCGTTTTATTAGAGCCCGCAGTACCCGGTGGTTTTGCCAGCAGGGGGATACACCTTGGACCTGAAGCCCCTCCCCCAGCCCCAGGACGCCATTTTCTGCAAATGTTCCCGCCCTGGAGCTGCATATCTGTCTCCCTCACTCCCTGGCAGTGTCTGCGGCGCCATTATCCCTCAGCTCACTGTTCCTGGGAATGCTTGGGCAAATCCTCCTATGGAAAGCCGCCTGGTTGTCAGTGCTGTGACTTTACAAGACACTTAAGTATTTTACCTGCCTTTTTTAGTCAGTGTTAGTTAAGAAAGAGTGCACTTAGTCAGGGTTTCCTAGTACAATTACCCTGTGATATACATCCAGTTCTTACTGTGTACTGTTATATCTATTGTTATATAGCTGTGTAAGCTAATCCAGTGCAGTATTATTGTTAGTAATAACCTCTGCATTGTACAGACTGTGACTATTTGTGTGTGCATTTGATAGCTGAGTGGTGTCCATTTCGTGTCTTTCACTCAACCTGCTATCCCTATATTCTATAACCTGAGGGGGCTTGGTGCATCAGGTTTTATCTAATATAGGATTTTCACAAAGATATACTGTATTACGTATTTTTCTCTGTGATTTAGTCACCATATCTCTCCTTTATCTCTGCTGGTGCTGACTACACTGCACAGGGGTTTGGGCTAGAGGTATTGTGCTGCTGACTAATTGTACTGTGTTACCTGATATTGCAAGTTATATCATGTCTGCTTCTGAGGGTAACGGTTCTGGGGCTGAACACACTGCCGATGTTGCTGAAGCCGCACAAAGCCGGCCATAGGCATAGGCAAACTAGGCAATTGCCTAGGGCATTTGATATGCCTAGGGGCATCAGCAGCTTCTGCTGATTAAAATGATATGCGACATGCCTATATTCTGTGTGTAGCATTTCATATGCAGATACAGCCACAGTCTCACACAGTATATTGGCATGCTGCATATCATTTTAATCAGCAGAAGCTGCTTGTGCATCCTAGCCACATAGCAATGCAAATAAGATGCATTTTCATAAAAAAGGTGTGCCCGACGTTAGCATTGAGGCAATATTATTCAGGACACATCTGTATCCAAGCAGAGGCAGAAGTCACAGTGTTAGTGGCAGTGTGAGTGCTGTGTGCATGTGAGTGGGTTGGCTGTGCAGTAGTGTTCAGAATATGTGTAAGGAGCATTATGTGTGTCATGTAAAAATGCATTAATAATGTGCAACATATGTGTAAGGGGCACTATGTGTGTCATGCATAAGGGCATTAATAATGTGCGGCATATGTGTAACAGGGTACTACTGTATGTGTGTCATTATGTGTATAGGGGCACTAATAATGTGCAGCAAATGTGTAGGGGGCACTATGTGTGTCATTATGTGTATAAGGGCATTAATAATGTGCAGCATATGTGTAAGGGACATTATGCGTAAAAGGGCATTAATAAAGGTTGTCATAATGTGTAAGGTGCATTATGTTTATAAAGACATTAATAAGGTGTCTCATATGTGTAAGGGGCATTACTGTGTGGAATGTGTGTAAATGCATTACTAATGTGTGGCATTATGCGTATAAGGTGCTCTACTATGTGGCATTGCGTATAGAAAGGGAACTACTGTGTTGTCTAATGTGAATAAAGAGCAATAGGGTGTGGTGTAATGTGAATAAGAAGCAATTCAGTGTGATGTAATGTGAATAAGGGGCTCTACTGTGAGGAGTAACGTTTATAAGGTAAAGTGATACTACTGTGGGATGTAATATGAATTATGGACACTATTGCATGATCATATGTGAATAAAGTTGCAGTACAGTGTGGCATAATTGGAATTGGGGTTATTGCGTGGCCATGCCCCTTGCCAGCAAAAACACACCCCTTTTTGGGCTGTGCGCCAAATGTGCAAACTGTTCCTATTTAAAAAATAGGGGGTACAAGGTCAGAGGCGGAACCAGCGGTGGTGTAGGGGGCACCAGCCAAAATCTTGCCTGGGGCATCATATTGGTTAGGGCCGGCTCTGAAGCCGCAGATACCTATGAGGAGAATATAGCAGCTATGGGCTCTGGTTCTGGGGGCTCCTTGCCCCCCAGTGGGACGGTGGCAACAGGGGCAAATAATGACCCGCCATGGGCCGCTTTTTCCACGCCTTTACATACGCTAGTTCATAAACTAACATCCCCTATGGGACCCCCAATGCCGGTGCAACCGTTTGTGGTCCCTGCAGCTAACCCGCCGTGGGCGGACGGTTTATCTGCTCAAATAAAGAAGTTGAACCAGTCCCTGACTACTAAAAAGTCTGACCGTCGCTCGCCTACGTCCAAGGGGTCCTCTAAGCGAGTGCTTGTCTACTCACAATCCACTTCTGTCACTGACACCTCGTCGGATGAAGACGGCACTTACACTGACCCCACAGGTTCTGACTCAGATACGGCTGATGGGGAGGGTGTTTCACATGTGGATGTTCCTGATCTTTTGGAGGCTATTAAATTAATTTTACAGATTACGGATGATCCCGAGCCATCCGTTCCTCCTAAGAAACCAGATAGGTTCAAGCGTCAGAAGGTGATTAAACAAGTTTTTCCTCACTCTGACCACCTAATTGATATACGTCTGGAACCCTGGGAAAACCCGGGTACGAAGTTTGTGCCTCAAAAGAAGATGCTGGCTCGCTATCCCCTCGCTCCGGAGCTGTCTAAGAATTGGGAAACGCCTCCTCCAGTGGACTCACATGTGGCTAGGATGGTGGTTTCCTCAGCTCTACCGGTCACCACCGTCACGTCTCTAAAAGAGCCTATGGATAAACGTGTGGAGGGTTGTCTGAAAGCGATTTACACCCTCACGGGTGCTGCACAAAGGCCTACTATTGCAGCTACTTGGACTGCAGAGGCCATTGAAGCATGGGGCTTGGAGTTAGATGCTGAAATCTCAAAAAAATTGAAATACTGTCATACACCACAAGCGCTAAAATAAATAAAATATCACCATAACATCCCTTTTGAGTTGCATGGAAGGTTCTTTAGTCAGAGTTGTGTCTCCAGTTCAGCTGAAATCTCCTCTGACCATGCTAGACAATGCTTGTCTTATATTGTCACAGCTTCTCATTATATTAAAGAGGTGGCTTCTGATGCTGGTATCCTGGCAGCCAAGGCCTCTACTACGTCAGTCCTGGCTCGCCGGATATTGTGGCTGAGATTCTGGTCTGTGGATCTGGACTCTAGAAAAATCCTGGAGGTACTCCCTTTTAAGGGAGATATTCTGTTTGGGGAGGATTTAAATAAGATTGTGGCTGACTTGGCTACTGCCAAAACTGCCTGTCTGCTAAGTACTGCTCCTTCTGCGTCGAAGGCTAAAGGTACTTCCTTTCTCCCCTTTCGTCCTTCAGGTAAAGCAAAAGGTCAGGCGTACAACAAGCAGGCCCGCACTTCCAAACCTGGTAAGCCTAAGCCCAAAAGAGCCTGGGCGGCCCGTCAGCCAGCTCCCAAGACAGATAAGCCTGCCGCATGATGGGGCGGGCCTACCTCTGGGGGATCCCAGGGTGGGGGGCCGGCTTCTAGGGTATACCCAGGAATGGTTGAAGACCACTTCAGATGTCTGGGTACGGGAAGTCGTCACTCGAGGTTACGCCACAGCCGACCCCCTCATCGATCAAAAACCGACCCCCTCATCGATTTTGCCAGACAGATGTCTCGTTGGACAAGACAAAGGCAAACACTCTACATTTGGTGGTACAGACCCTCCTGGATACAGGAGTCGTAGTATAGGTGCCTCTTGCACAGAGGGGCCGGGTGTACTATTCTCCGCTGTTTCTAGTCCCGAAACCGAATGGGTCCTCCCGGCCCATTCTCAACCTCAAGGCATTGAACAGGTTTGTGAAGGTTTCCAATTTCCGGATGGAAACCCTTCGCTCTATAGTTCTGGCCTTGGAACCTGGGGACTTCACGGTCTCCCTGGATATACAGGATGCTTACCTGCATATTCCTATAGCAGTGTCTCATCAGCAATACCTGAGATTTGCGATTGGCAACTGCTATTACCAGTTTCGGGAGTTACCTTTTGGTTTAACAACGGCTCAGCGAGTCTTTACAAAAGTCATGGCGGTGATGACGGTGGTACTCCGCCGTCAAGGGGTCAGGATACTGCCGTATTTGGACAACTTGTTAATCCTGGCAAATTCCCCAGAACTTCTCCTGCATCATCTAGATGTGACGGTCCGGTTTCTGCGAGCCCACGGGTGGCTCATCAACTGGAAGAAGTCATCCCTGATCCCTGCTTAGAGCATGGTGCATCTGGGAGCACTATTGGACACTCACAATCTGCGGTTGTTCCTGTCTCAGGAGAAAGTCCTGAAACTTTAGGACAGGATTCGTTGCTTCCTATCTCGTCTGCAAGTGTCGATACATTCGGCGATGCAGGTGCTGGGCCTCATGGTGTCAGCATTCGACATGGTGGAGTACGCTCAATTTCACTCTCGCCCTCTCCAGAGGCTGATTCTAGCCAAATGGGACGGCCTGCCTCACCGGATCAGGTATCAAATGATTTCATTGACTCCGGAGGTCCGTCTGTCGCTGCTCTGGTGGCTTCGGGACCAACAACTGTGCAGAGGCCGTCCGTTCTGGATATCCGACTGGGTCCTGTTGACGACAGATGCCAGTCTAAGAGGTTGGGGCATGGTGCTGGAGCAACACTCCCTTCAGGGGTGGTGGACCAAGGAGGAGTCCCTCCTCTCGATCAATATTCTGGAGTTTCGGGCAGTCTTCAATGCCTTGAACCTAGCCCAGCATTTAATTCAGAACCGTCCTTCCTGTTCAAGTACAGTCGGACAACGCCACCACAGTGGCTTACATAAATCATCAAGGCGGCACTCGAAGCCGCCTAGCAATGAAGGAAGTCTCACGGATTCTACAGTGGGCAGAACGCCATCTTCCGGCCATATCGGCAATATTAATTCTGGGAGTCCTGAATTGGGAAGCGGACTTTCTCAGTTGTCAAGACATGCATGCTGGCGAGTGGGGCCTCCATCCAGAAGTGTTTCAACTCCCAGTGGAAAGGTGGGGCCTTCCAGTCGTGGATCTGATGGCGTCTCGACACAATCACAAGGTTCTGGTATTCGGAGCAAGGACAAGGGATCCTCAAGCAGCATTCGTGGATGCGCTGGCGGTACCGTGGAGGTTTCGGCTGCCTTACGTGTTCCCCCCGGTGTCACTCCTGCCCAGGGTAATTCGGAAGTTCAAGCAAGAAAAAGGAATTCTGCTTCTCATAGCTCCAGCGTGGCCCAGACGGCACTGGTTCTCAGACCTGCAAGGCCTATCGTCAGAGCGTCCAATTCTACTTCCACAACGCCCAGACCTCCTCGTTTAGGGCCACTGTGTCTACCAGGACCTATCCCGGCTGTCTTTGACGGCGTGGCTCTTGAAGCTTCCGTCTTAAGGGCTGAAGGGTTTCTGAAGCGGTCATTCAAACTATGCTGCAGGCCCGGAAACCGGCTTCTGCTCGGATTTACTATAGGGTCTGGCATTCTTACTTTGTTTGGTGCGCATCTAACGATTATGACGCTTCCAAGTTTAGTATAGCCAAGTTGTTGGCTTTTCTTCAGCAGGGCCTGGACTTAGGCCTGCGTCTGGCCTTCCTCAAGATTCAAATATCTGCCTTGTCGGTGTGGTTTCAGAGAAAAATTGCGACCTTACCTGATGTGCATACCTTTACCCAGGGCGTGTTGCGTATCCAACCTCCCTATGTCCCGCCTGTGGCTCCTTGGGACTTGTCGGTGATTTTGGAGGCGTTACAAGAGTCTCCGTTTGAACCTCTTGGTTCAGCTGACCTTAAGTGGCTTTCCCTTAAGGTGGTGTTTCTGCTGGCTATTGCTTCAGCTAGAAGAGTGTCGGATTTGGGTGCCTTGTCCTGTAGTTCCCCATATTTGATATTTCACCGTGACCGGGCGGTTCTTAGGACTCGTCCCGGCTATCTACCTAAGGTGGTTTCTTCGTTCCACCTTAAGCAGGAGATTGTAGTTCCGGCACTTGTTTCTCCTGATCTGTCTCTGGATGTGGTACGGGCTCTCCGTATCTATGTGAAGAGAACTGCTCCTATTAGGAAATCTGATTCTCTTTTTGTTGTGTTTGGGTTTCACAAACGGGGCTGGCCTGCTCACATGCAAACTCTGGCCAGATGGATTAGAATGGTGATTGCACATGCTTATGTGAAGGCTGGTCTCTCTGCTCCTGATCACATTAAGGCCCATTCTACTCGGTCTGTTGGACCTTCTTGGGCGGCCCAACGTGGTGCGACCCTTGAACAATTGTGCAAGGCGGCTACGTGGTCCTCTGTGAACACGTTCATAAGGTTCTATGCCTTCGATACTGCCGCTTCCCAGGATGCTTCCTTTGGACGCCGGGTTCTTGTGCCCGATACAGTGCGTCCCCTCCCATAAGGAACTGCTTTAGGACATCCCCATTGTCCATTCCTTGTGGAGCCCAGTGTACCCCGCAGCAGAAAACGAGTTTTATGGTAAACTTACATTTGTTAAAACTCTTTCTGCGAGGTACACTGGGCTCCACAAGGTGCCCACCCTGACGCACTTAGCTTCTTTGGGTTGGTGTGGCATTAGCCGCTGACACGTCTCCTGTCGTGAGAATGCGGTGTTGTGGCTACTAACCAATGTCGTCTCTTTTCCTGCTACTGCATTGGACTGGTTAACTAAAAACTGAGATCCTGTGCAGGGAGGCGGGGTGATATAGGAAGCGGCGCTATGCATTCTGGGAACAGTCAAAGCTTTGAGCCTGTTGGTGCCTCGGATCAAGATCCTACTCTACACCCCACTGTCCATTCCTTGTGGAGCCCAGTGTACCTCGCAGAAAGAGTTTTAACAAAGGTAAGTTCTTACCATAAAACTCATAATAATAATAATAATAATAATAATAATAATAAAAAATAGAAATAATAATAATATTATAATAATTAAAAATGTGGTAAATCTATAGAGATGTAAATTTGAGACATCTTAATGTAAGTAAATATTAATCCATGTCTCTTGGCATTACCCGATGATCACCCATAGCAGATAAGGTAAAAAGTGACAGGACCATTTTTGTAGTTTATTCAATTCTACACACTGGAGGTGCAATCCAAATTTTGATCTGACTGTCCATTTGGGAGTAATCGTTCACACAACACAAGTCACGCATCGGTAATGATGTCATTATGTCAACATCCTTTTCATCCCCTTAGGGGAGCTTTATTAAAATTCTTAGTACGTAGTTTTCCTATTTCACACCTGAAGAATACCTATGTTAAATTTCAGCTCCTAACATATTGGGAAGTAAGAGAATTAGTGATGAGTGAGTGAGTGAGTGAGTGAGTGAGTGAGTGAGTGAGTGAGGGCTTTTCGCATTTTTGTAGTTTATTAAATTCTACACACTGGAGGTGCAATCCAAATTTTTATCCGATTGTCCGCTTGGGCATTATCGTTCCCGCAACGCAAGCGACTTATCGGTAATGACGTCATTATGTCAACACCCTTTTCATCCCCTTAGGGGAGTTTTTTTTTTAAATCTAATTATGTAGTTTTCCTATTTCCCACCTGCAGTATACCTATGTTGAATTTTATCTTCCTAACATATCTGGAAGTAAGAGAATTCGTGATGAGTCAGTCAGTCAGTCAGTGAGAGCTTTCGCATTTTCGTAGTTTATTAAATTCTACATACAGTACTGGATGTGCAATCTAAATTTTGATTCGATTGTCCGTTTGAGTTTTATCATTCCGCAACGCAAGCTACTCATCGGTAATGACGCCATTATGTCAACCCCGTTTTCATCCCCTTGGGGGAGGTTTATTAAAATTCTAATTACGCAGTTTTCCTATTTCCCACCTGAAGAATACCTATGTTAAATTTCATCTTCCTAACATATTGGGAAGTAAGAGAGTTAGTGATGAGTCAGTCAGTAAGTCAGTGAGTGCGGACTTTCGGATTTATTTATACATATATATATATATATATATATATATGATGGAAATAGTTGGCACTCAAGAAAACATGGGTACAGACCGGGGTGCCCTCCTCAAATAAATGCACGTTGTAGGTGTTCGTGGTGACTGAAGCCACAGTCCACTGACCCCCTCACCACAGGAACAGGCGGCACTCCACGGATTTAGTGTGAGACAAAAATTTATGAGACAAACTGCATGACGAGTCCAGAACCTGAGCTTAGACAGTTCTTGGTCGACCTCAACACAGGAGATGAAAACATCAAATTTACATCTGAGTTTAGTTCTCAGAATATAGACTACTTGGATGTTTCAGTCTCCTTAGTTGATTGTCAACTCGTGACTAATGTATACCAGAAGGCGGTTGACCGCAACACTTATTTACAGGCAGATAGCCAGCATCTCCCGTCTCTGAAACGTGGTTTGCCCTTCTCTCAGTTTTTACGCATCATTCGCATTTGTTCGAATCATCAGGATGCCGTAATTCAAATCAATTTAATGTTAAATAAATTTTTATTGAGGGGCTATCCACCAAAACTGTTACGTGAAGTGAGAGTAAAGGCATTGGCATACCCGAGAGAGCAGGCTTTAAAGCATAGCCGGGTATCCACATTACAGAATAAAATGATTTGGCCACAACAATACTCAACAAATTCAGAATCGTTTGTGGCAGCAGCAAAAAAGTATTGGCCCGTTGTCAATAGTGATCTAACTCTACCAGGTCTATTGAATAAAACACTAATGCCAGGGTTTCGTAGAGGCCGTAACATTAAAGATGTCGTTGTCCACAATGACATCACGGGCTTTGTAGCCCACCCACAGACCCACTTTTTGTCCAGAAAACCGGGCAATTTTGAGTGCATTAATTGCACAACCTGCCAATATCTAGAGACAGGGGCCTATTTTTCACATCCGCGCTCAGGCAAAAGGTTTAAAATTAATTACCCCTTAACTTGCTCAAGTACCCATGTAGTTTACTACATCAAATGCCCATGTGGCTTACAATACGTGGGCAAAACAATTTGCAGTTTTAAGGAAAGGATGGCTGCCCATCGATCAGGTATTAGAAAGGCCATTGAGAGCACTGATACTGCCCCTAAAAATAAAATGAATGATCAACCGGTTGCTAGACACTTCCGTGATTCTCGCCACAGTTTAGCTGCATTAAGGTACAAAATGATCGATTGGGTACCCCCCTGTAGAAGAGGTGGCAATAGGGACAACTTACTATTGCAGTTGGAGACAAAATGGATCTATAAGTTACAAACACTGCAGCCATTTGGGTTGAATGAGCATTTATCCTACACCTGCTTTCTAGATACATAGTATTCTTTACATTAATGGTTGATTGTAACGATTTCCTCTAGTAGCTCTGTCTATAACAATTATATTATAATGTCACCACTGTAATGCTTAGTGATTCAATATTGATGCATTTGTGTTGTTTAATTTTCTCTATCGTCCTAAGTGGATGCTGGGGTTCCTGAAAGGACCATGGGGAATAGCGGCTCCGCAGGAGACAGGGCACAAAAGTAAAGCTTTTACAGGTCAGGTGGTGTGTACTGGCTCCTCCCCCCATGACCCTCCTCCAGACTCCAGTTAGATTTTTGTGCCCGGCCGAGAAGGGTGCAATTCTAGGTGGCTCTCATAAAGAGCTGCTTAGAGAGTTTAGCTTAGGTTTTTTATTTTACAGTGATTCCTGCTGGCAACAGGATCACTGCAACGAGGGACAGAGGGGAGAAGAAGTGAACTCACCTGCGTGCAGGATGGATTGGCTTCTTGGCTACTGGACATGAAGCTCCAGAGGGACGATCACAGGTACAGCCTGGATGGTCACCGGAGCCACGCCGCCGGCCCCCTCACAGATGCTGAAGCAAGAAGAGGTCCAGAATCGGCGGCTGAAGACTCCTGCAGTCTTCTTAAGGTAGCGCACAGCACTGCAGCTGTGCGCCATTTTCCTCTCAGCACACTTCACACGGCAGTCACTGAGGGTGCAGGGCGCTGGGGGGGGGGCGCCCTGGGAGGCAAATGAAAACCTTTAAAAAGGCTAAAAATACCTCACATATAGCCCCAGAGGCTATATGGAGATATTTACCCCTGCCTAAATGTACTAAATAGCGGGAGACGAGCCCGCCGGAAAAGGGGCGGGGCCTATCTCCTCAGCACACGGCGCCATTTTCTGTCACAGCTCCGCTGGTCAGGAAGGCTCCCAGGTCTCTCCCCTGCACTGCACTACAGAAACAGGGTATAACAGAGAGGGGGGGCAAAATAAATGGCAATATATTAATATAAAAGCAGCTATAAGGGAGCACTTAATCATAAGGCTATCCCTGTCATATATAGCGCTTTTTGGTGTGTGCTGGCAGACTCTCCCTCTGTCTCCCCAAAGGGCTAGTGGGTCCTGTCTTCGTATAGAGCATTCCCTGTGTGTCTGCGGTGTGTCGGTACGTGTGTGTCGACATGTATGAGGACGTTATTGGTGTGGAGGCGGAGCAATTGCCAAATATGAGGATGTCACCTTCTAGGGGGTCGACACCAGAATGGATGCCTTTATTTGTGGAATTACGGGATAGCGTCAACTCGCTTAAGCAGTCGTTTGCCGACATGAGGCGGCCGGACACTCAATTAGTGCCTGTCCAGGCGCCTCAAACACCGTCAGGGGCTGTAAAACGCCCCTTGCCTCAGTCGGTCGACACAGACCCAGACACAGGCACTGATTCCGGTGGTGAAGGTGACGAATCAACCGTATTTTCCAATAGGGCCACACGTTATATGATTTTGGCAATAAAGGAGATGTTACATTTAGCTGATACTACAGGTACCACTAAACAGGGTATTATGTGGGGTGTGAAAAAACTACCAGTAGTTTTTACCGAATCAGAAGAATTAAATGACGTGTGTGATGAAGCGTGGGGTGCCCCGATAAAAAACTGCTAATTTCAAAGAAGTTATTGGCGTTATACCCTTTCCCGCCAGAGGTTAGGGAGCGCTGGGAAACACCTCCTAGGGTGGACAAAGCGCTAACACGCTCATCAAAACAAGTGGCGTTACCCTCTCCTGAGACGGCCGCACTTAAAGATCCATCAGATAGGAGGATGGAAAATATCCAAAAAGGTATATACACACATGCAGGTGTTATACTACGACCAGCTATTGCGACTGCCTGGATGTGCAGTGCTGGGGTAGTTTGGTCAGAGTCCCTGATCGAAAATATTGATACCCTGGACAGGGACAATATTTTACTGTCGTTAGAACAAATAAAGGATGCATTTCTTTATATGCGTGATGCACAGAGAGATATCTGCACACTGGCATCACGGGTAAGTGCTATGTCCATTTCGGCCAGAAGAGCTTTATGGACACGACAGTGGACAGGCGATGCGTAGAGGAGTTATTTGGGGTCGGTCTATCGGATTTGGTGGCCACGGCTACGGCCGGGAAATCCACTTTTCTACCTCAAGTCACTCCCCAACTGAAAAAGGCACCGACCTTTCAACGCAGCCCTTTCGTTCCTTTAAAAATAAGAGAGCAAAGGGCTATTCATATCTGCCACGAGGCAGAGGACGAGGGAAGAGACAGCAACAGGCAGCTCCTTCCCAGGAACAGAAGCCCTCCCCGGCTTCTACAAAAGCCTCAGCATGACGCTGGGGCTTCGCAAGCGGACTCGGGGGCGGTAGGCGGTCGTCTCAAGAATTACAGCGCGCAGTGGGCTCACTCGCAGGTAAATCCCTGGATCCTGCAGATAATATCTCAGGGGTGCAGGTTGAAATTAGAGACAGAGCCACCTCGCCGTTTCCTGAAGTCTGCTTTACCAACGTCCCCCTCAGAAAGGGAGACGGTTTTGGAAGCCATTCACAAGCTGTATTCTCAGCAGGTGATAGTCAAGGTACCTCTTCTACAACAAGGGAAGGGGTATTATTCCACTCTTTTTGTGGTACCGAAGCCGGATGGCTCGGTAAGGCCTATTCTAAATCTGAAGTCCTTGAACCTGTACATAAAGAAGTCCAAGTTCAAGATGGAGTCACTCAGAGCAGTGATAGCGAACCTGGAAGAAGGGGACTTTATGGTATCCTTGGACATCAAGGATGCGTATCTCCACGTTCCAATTACCCCTCACACCAGGGGTACCTCAGGTTCGTTGTACAAAACTGTCACTATCAGTTTCAGACGCTGCCGTTTGGTTTGTCCACGGCACCTCGGGTCTTTACAAAGGTAATGGCCGAGATAATATTTCTTCTTCGAAGAAAAGGCGTATTAATTATCCCATACTTGGACGATCTCCTAATAAGGGCAAGGTCCAGAGAACAGCTAGAGATGGGTTTAGCACTATCTCAAGAGGTGCTAAAGCAGCACGGATGGATTCTGAATATTCCAAAATCCCAATTAATGCCGACAACTCGTCTGCTGTTCCTGGGGATGATTCTGGACACAGTTCAGAAAAAGGTTTTTCTTCCCGAAGAAAAAGCCAAGGAGTTATCTGACCTGGTCAGGAACCTCCTAAAACCAGGAAAGGTGTCTGTACATCAATGCACAAGAGTCCTGGGAAAAAATGGTAGCTTCTTACGAAGCAATCCCTTTCGGCAGATTCCATGCAAAGGGATCTGTTGGACAAATGGTCAGGGTCGCATCTTCAGATGCACCTGCGGATAACCCTGTCGCCGAGGACAAGGGTATCCCTTCTGTGGTGGTTGCAGGAGGCTCATCTATTGGAGGGCCGCAGATTCGGCATGCAGGATTGGATCCTGGTGACCACGGAGGCCAGCCTGAGAGGCTGGGGAGCAGTCACACAGGGAAGAAATTTCCAGGGAGTGTGGTCGAGCCTGAAAAAGTCTCTTCACATAAGCATTCTGGAACTAAGAGCAATCTACAATGCTCTAAGCCAGGCGGAACCTCTGCTTCAAGGAAGACCGGTGTTGATCCAGTCGGACAACATCACGGCAGTCGCCCATGTAAACAGACAGGGCGGCACAAGAAGCAGGAGGGCAATGGCAGAAGCTGCCAGGATCCTTCGCTGGGCGGAGAATCACGTGATAGCACTGTCAGCAGTATTCATCCCGGGCGTGGACAACTGGGAAGCAGACTTCCTCAGCAGACACGACCTTCACCCGGGAGAGTGGGGACTTCATCCAGAAGTTTTCCACATGCTATTAAACCGTTGGGTAAAACCAATGGTGGACATGATGGCGTCTCGCCTCAACAAAACACTGGACAGGTATTGCGCCAGGTCAAGAGATCCGCAGGCAATAGCTGTGGACGCGCTGGTAACACCTTGGGTGTACCAGTCGGTATATGTGTTTCCTCCTCTGCCTCTCATACCAAAGGTATTGAGGATTATACGGCAAAGAGGAGTAAGACTAGTGGCTCCGGATTGGCCAAGAAGGACTTGGTACCCGGAACTTCAAGAGATGGTCACGGACGATCCGTGGCCTCTACTTCTGAGAAGGGACCTGCTTCAGCAGGGTACTTGTCTTTTTCAAGAATTACCGCGGCTGCGTTTGACGGCATGGCGTTTGAATGCCAGATCCTAAAAGGAAAAGGCATTCCAGAAGAAGTCATTCCTACCTTGATAAAGGCAAGGAAGGAAGTCACCGCGAAGCATTATCGCCGTATTTGGCGAAAATATGTTGCGTGGTGCGAGCAGCGGAGTGCTCCGATGGAGGAATTTCAACTGGGTCGTTTTCCTACATTTCCTGCAATCAGGATTGTCTATGGGTCTCAAATTGGGATCTATTAAGGTTCAAATTTCGGCCCTATCAATATTCTTCCAAAAAGAATTGGCCTCAATCCCTGAGGTCCAGATTTTTATCAAAGGAGTACTGCATATACAGCCTCCTGTGGTGCCTAAGGTGGCACCGTGGGATCTAAATGTAGTTTTAGATTTCCTCAAATCCAATTGGTTTGAACCACTAAAGAATGTGGATTTGAAATATCTCACATGGAAAGTGACTATGTTACTGGCCCTGGCTTCGGCCGGGAGAGTATCTGAACTGGCGGCTTTGTTTTATAAAAGCCCTTATTTAATTTTCCATTCGACATAGGGCAGAGCTGCGGACGCGTCCGCATTTTCTCCCTAAGGTGGTATCAGCGTTTCACCTGAACCAGCCTATTGTAGTGCCTGCGGCTACAGACGACTTGAAGGACTCCAAGTTGTTGGACGTTGTCAGAGCCTTAAAAATATACATTTAAAGGACGGCTGGAGTCAGAAAATCTGACTCGCTGTTTATACTGTATGCACCCAACAAGTTGGGTGCACCTGCTTCTAAGCAGTCGATTGCTCGTTGGATTTGTAACAAAATTCAACTTGTACATTCTGTGGCAGGCCTGCCACAGCCTAAATCTGTTAAGGCCCATTCCGCAAGGAAGGTGGGCTCATCTTGGGCGGCTGCCCGAGGGGTCTCGGCATTACAACTCTGCCGAGCAGCTACGTGGTCAGGGGAGAACACGTTTGTAAATTTTTACAAATTTGATACCCTGGCAAAGGAGGACCTGGAGTTCTCTCATTCGGTGCTGCAGAGTCATCCGCACTCTCCCGCCCGTTTGGGAGCTTTGGTATAATCCCCATGGTCCTTTCAGGAACCCCAGCATCCACTTAGGACGATAGAGAAAATAAGAATTTACTTACCGATAATTCTATTTCTCGGAGTCCGTAGTGGATGCTGGGCGCCCATCCCAAGTGCGGATTATCTGCAATACTTGTACATAGTTATTGTAAACTAATTCGGGTTATTGTTTAGGAAGCCATCTTTCAGAGGCTCCTCTGTTATCATACTGTTAACTGGGTTTAGATCACAAGTTGTACGGTGTGATTGGTGTGGCTGGTATGAGTCTTACCCGGGATTCAAAATCCTCCCTTATTGTGTACGCTCGTCCGGGCACAGTACCTAACTGGAGTCTGGAGGAGGGTCATGGGGGGAGGAGCCAGTACACACCACCTGACCTGTAAAAGCTTTACTTTTGTGCCCTGTCTCCTGCGGAGCCGCTATTCCCCATGGTCCTTTCAGGAACCCCAGCATCCACTACGGACTCCGAGAAATAGAATTATCGGTAAGTAAATTCTTATTATAAGCAGAGCTCCACATTTCATTCTCCTCCGTTTTCTATTGTGCAGTATTGTTACCATGGTGATGGGTATCACTATAGCAAAGCCCCGGCCCCCCGCCCAGCTTGACCAGCCGTGTGACGCGGACGTGAGTTCACTTCCGGTGACGCCAGCGGGACGGCGATGGGAAGCGGCCGACGGGCTCAGCGTGCACCTGGGTGAGTTGAATAAAGGTATGTTTTTTACTGTTGTTCTGTATTGTCCTGACGAAGGAGATTAAAGGTCTCCGAAACGTAGACCAATTATCTTTGCTACTTTGAAGTTTCCTGAGTGCCGTTTTTTCTCCATTACTATATCTCCTATATAATAGCCCAGATCTGTGACTTTGTGATTCATTTGCTAACGCTGGGCGGAGTCACAACACTGGGCGGAGTTAGTCAAATGAGTCACAGATCTGGCCAAATCTATAGGAGACTAGGAGCAGAAGCAGATAGTATGGGCATGGCACAGGCAGGAGTGCACACCTCCCAGCTTTCTGCAGGAGCTTTCTTCAGGCAGAAGGAGGGACACACACTCGGCAAAAAGGGGGCGTGGCTTCACGGGAGGGCCCCCGTTTTCGTCAATGAGGGGGCATGCCCAGTGCTCTGTGAGCTGCTGGCATGCCCCCAGGGGCTGATTATGAGTCCGGGGGGCCCAGGGCACTTGTGACAGGGGAGCCCTATCTCATTGCTGTGCCTGCTGTGGGTTGGGGGCGTGGCCTAATCGCGGGACGCGAGGCCACGCCCCCTTACGCAAATTCCGTGGTTTTTTTTACATGGAATTTTGGCCCCTCAGCTAGGGGTAAATCCAGAGGGGGTGGTTGCTCCCCTCTACACACCCGCACAGGCAGAAGAAAGCAGGGAGACTGCTGCCTCCCTGCAACACCACAGACCTGCCAATACGCAGCAGCGTGTGCTGACAGTAGCACAATGCTGCCGTTGTTGCTGGCAGGACAGGGGGGGTGGGGAGCTTCTGAGCTGGGACAGAGCTACTCGAGCCAGGGGGCCCCCTAAAACTGTGGGGCCAACGGTACGTACCCCCTGCCCCCCCCCCCCCCCCCCTTAGTCCGGCTCTGCTGCTGGAACCCCCCCTTAATCCATACCCCCTGATGCCCCCTCTCCCTCTGTCTCCACTATTCACCGCTGCTCTGCTAAGCAGAACAGCGAGTCCAGGAGCTTTCCAACTGACCCCCCCGTTACCGCGGGACACTGCGACCCGCGGGTGGGACAGCGGGACAGACCCAAAAAAATGGGACTGTCCCGCGAAAATCGGGACATTTGGGAGGTATGGGGTTGTGTGAGGGGGTATGCCGTACAGACAGACGGGCACCGGCTCACTGTGTGCTTGACCCCCCCCCCCCTCTCTGGTGCGGAGGAGCGTCACTTTCTGGCACACTCCACGCTTCTTAGCTGCAGTTTTGTGGGGCACCTGCTGCTGTGCAGGTTCCGTACTGCCTCTGTTATCTCCAGCCCCGGCAACCCCACCGCTAGCTGCAGCGCTGCCACCCACAGTGAGGTGCGCCCAGCTCCTCCACACACTTTAGCCGGCGGGTAACGCTGCAGAAGTTCGAGCTGCTTGCAGGCTCCGACCCCCTCCTCCCTCCAGCCGCAGCATCTCCTGGGGGCTAACCAGTCACTCCCAGTCTCCCCTTACCACAGTGCCCGGCAGCTGCGCGAGGTCTGCGGTGTGTGACTGAGGAGGGGGGGAGGGATGCGGACGGGCAGAGGAAGCAGGACTCCAGCCTAAGAGAGTCAGCCATGCCAAGTCTCCACCAGCAGCAGATCCCAACAGGTTGGAGTGGAACAGCAGCAGCCAGCAGCAGTGACTCCGGTAAGACACATCTGTCTGTCACCACTGTTTTGTCCCTAATACCAATCTCTCCCGTGCCGTGTGTTCTGTCATGTCCCTGGCCTTGCCCTGCCACCCTTATCCTGGCCCTTTCACCCTTATCCTGGCCCTGTCACCCTTATCCTGGCCCTTTCACCCTTATGCTGGCCCTGTCACCCTTATGCTGGCCCTGTCACCCTTATGCTAGCCCTGTTACCCCTATCCTGGCCCTGTTACCCCTGTGCTTGCCCTGTCAACCCTATACTGGCCCTGTCACCCCTGTCCTGTTCCTGCCACCCCTACCCTGGCCTGTCACCCCTATCCTGTCCCTGTCATTTCTGTCCTGGCCCCGTCGCCCCTGTCCTGGCCCCGTCACCCCTTTTCTGACCCTGTCACCCCTGTCCTGGCCCCGTCAACCCTGTTCTGACCCTGTCACCCCTGTCCTGGCCCTGTTACTGCATACCCTCCAACTACCTTTTTGGCAGGTACAGTACCCGCAGCGCCTCCAGACCTCTCCCCAATGCACCACACCTCCGCACCTTCCCCTCCACCACATGCGGCACTCCACCCCTCCCCCACACGCTGTGCCTCCAGACCCCCTACACCACCCGCGGCTCCCACTCCTCCGCCCCTTCACCACCCACAGCACCTCCAGGCCCCCTCCACCATCCACCCCCTTTATATGTCTCCCCCCACACCTGCCCCCCTCCACCCGCAGCATCTGTAGACACCCTCCTCCATCCGCGGTCCCCCCCCCTCCCCCACCCCTCCCCCACCAATGGCACCACCGCACCTGCCCCTCCACCACCAGCAGCACCTCCAAACCTCCTTCCCTATGCGCCGCACCACCCGTACCTGCCCCTCCCCTACCCATGGCGCCTGCGGACCCCTACCCCACCCCGGCACTCCCGCCCCTTCCCATCCCACAGCACCTCCGGAACCCTTCACCCATCCACAACATCCCCACACCTGCCCCTCTCCCACCCATGGCACCCCTGCCCCTCCCCCACCTGCAGTGCCTCCGGATCCCTCCCCAATCTGCATCCCCCACTCCTCTGCCCCTCCCCCACCCGCAGCACCTCCCGACTCTTCCCCATCCGGGCCCCACCCCCACTTTTCCCCCCCCTCCACCTGCAGCATCTACAGACACCATCCGCAGTCCCCCCCGCACCCGCTACATTCTGTACATCGTGCCCTGCAAGCGCTGTTCACGCCGTCGCAAGGGGCTGCGCCTCCTTTACCATCGCACGCCCTTTCATTGTGCAATATTTAACCACTAACAAAGGAATGCAGGTAATACTTTATATAATACAAATATTGAACCCCAGAAAGGCATGCAAGGGTTAAGGGGGCTTAGCCCCTTGCGACGGTGTGAAGAGCGCCCGTAGGGCGCGATGAAGCACCTAGTATATATATATATATATATCAAAGCTTATAGCACGGCACTCCCTGAGTCCTCAGCTGGGGTTGAAGCAAGATGAAATGGCCGGTGCCTTCCAGTGGTTACAGCAGACGCTGTGTCCAATAATAAATCCGGAATAACGGCGGCACTCACGGCATAAAATAAAGAGGCAGACGCAAGTCTGATATCAACGTTTCAATGTTTAGTAAAACATTTTCGTCAGGATAAACAAATATAACAGTGTCACTCACCTAAATACCCCCGTCTGGTGATCTTATGCCGTGAGTGCCGCCGTTATTCCGGATTTATATATATATATATATATATATATATACACTGCTCAAAAAAATACAATGTAACTCCAAGTCAATCACACTTCTGTGAAATCAAACTGACCACTTAGGAAGCAACACTGATTGACAATCAATTTCACATGCTGTTGTGCAAATGGAATAGACAACAGGTGGAAAATATAGGCAATTAGCAAGACACCCCCAATAAAGGAGTTGTTCTACAGGTGGTGACCACAGACAACTTCTCAGCTCCTATGCTTTCTGGCTGATGTTTTGGGCACTTTTGAAAGCTGGCGGTGCTTTCACTCTAGTGGAAGCATGAGACGGAGTCTACAACCCACACAAGTGGCTCAGGTAGTGCAGCTCATCCAGGATGGCTCATCAATGCGAGCTGTGGCAAGAAGGTTTGCTGTGTCTGTCAGCATAGTGTCCAGAGCATGGAGGCACTACCAGGAGACAGGCCAGTACATCAGGAGAAGTGAAGGAGGCCGTAGGAGGGCAACAACCCAGCAGCAGGACCGCTACCTCCGCCTTTGTGCAAGGAGGAACAGGAGGAGCACTGCCAGAGCCCTGCAAAATGACCTCCAGCAAGCCACAAATGTGCATGTGTCTACTCAAAAGATCAGAAACAGACTCCATGAGGGTGGTATGAGGGCCCGACGTCCACAGGTGGGGGTTGTGCTTACAGCCCAACACCGTGCAGGACGTTTGGCATTTGCCAGAGAACACCAAGATTGGAAAATTCGCCACTGGCGCCCTGTGCTCTTCACAGATGAAAGCAGGTTCTCACTGAGCACATGTGACAGACGTGACAGAGTCTGGAGATGCCAAGGAGAACGTTCTGCTGCCTGCAACATCCTCCAGCATGACCGGTTTGGCAGTGGGTCAGTAATGGTGTGGGGTGGCATTTCTTTGGGAAGCCGCACAGCCCTCCATGTGCTCGCCAGAGGTAGCCTGACTGCCATTAGGTACCGAGATGAGATCCTCAGACCCCTTGTGAGACCATATGCTGGTGCGGTTGGCCCTGGGTTCCTCCTAATGCAAGACAATGCTAGAACTCATGTGGCTGGAGTTTGTCAGCAGTTCCTGCAAGATGAAGGCATTGATGCTATGGACTGGCCAGCCCGTTCCCCAGACCTGAATCCAATTGAGCACATCTGGGACATCATGTCTCGCTCCATCCACCAACGTAGCATTGCACCACAGACTGTCCAGGAGTTGGCGGATGCTTTAGTCCAGGTCTGGGAGGAGATCCCTCAGGAGACCATCCGCCACCTCATCAGGAGCATGCCCAGACGTTGTAGGGAGGTCATACAGGCACATGGAGGACACACACACTACTGAGCCTCATTTCGACTTGTTTTAAGGAAATTATATCAAAGTTGGATCAGCCTGTAGTGTGGTTTTCCACTTTATTTTTGAGTGTGACTCCAAATCCAGACCTCCACGGGTTAATAAATTTTATTTCCATTGATAATTTTTGTGTGATTTTGTTGTCAGCACATTCAACTATGTAAAGAACAATGTATTTAATAAGAATATTTCATTCATTCAGATCTAGGATGTGTTATTTTAGTGTTCCCTTTATTTTTTTGAGAAGTGTATATATATATATCCTGAAGAAGGGGAACTGGTCCCCGAAACGTTGACTGCACTTTCTTTGAATACACGTTTGTTGTACAGTCTCCGAGTGCCGCCTCGTTCTTTGTTGCTGTATATATATATATATATATATATATATAATCACCAACTGTTCTGGGACTAATATCCTACAGCAATAGGTTATATTGTCAGTGCCTGGTACCATTTGTGTTTATGTCCCAAATCCCAAATGCAGTCCTGGACCTTCTCACATATTTCCAGTGCAGTTATTATTAATTCTTGTTTAGATTTCATCTTATTCCTGCAATATACTTATTGTATGAAATAAGTCATTATCTTTCCTCTATACAGCTGTGTTGCTAGTTTTTGGCAAAAGTGCACACACAGGGGAATTCCTTCATAGTGACGTGACACACTGTCATTATACTGTAGAGCACACTCTTTCCTGAAATTCTCAGCGTTTAGAAATGTGATGATGGTTAGGAATCATGATGATTTAGACACAGATATTAGGGATGCTGCTTTGGAAGTTTGTAATGTACAACAGGATAAGGAGGATAATGGTGAATCTGGCAATACTGAGGACTAGCTGTTCTGCCCATTCTTTGCAAGGGAGTTTCTGCTTTTCACGGTTGTAAATATAAAGGAGTGTTAAAAATGTGGTAACTCTATAGAGCTGTAAATTTGAGAGGTCTTAATGTAAGTAAATATTAATTCATGGTTCTTGACATTACCCGAGGAGTACCCGTTACAGATACAGTAAAAAGTGACAGGACCATTTTAGTAGTTTATTAAATTCTATACATTGGGGGGCATGGCTTGGCAGAAAAACAGGACGGATGCAACTCCCAGGTGCTCCTGCCTAAGCTCCTATATAGTGGGCTTTCTCATGCTCCCTGAGATCCCTGAACGCTTATACAGAGCCCACCTGTGTGCCCTGAGGTGTTGAGTCAGCGCTGTGGAGCTGTGGATCGGGATCTCCCATGCCTGCAGGTTGTGGCCCACTCCCTTATATTGAGCCGGGACCTGGAGTGAGCTTTCCGGCTGGAGCTGTGACGCGGCGGAGGTCCGGACAGAACCCTCTCTCCTCTGCCCGCAGCGGTTTCCACCTGGAGTCCTGGTGTGTGTATGCGGCTCCCGCTGCAGTGGGGGTCGGGCGGCACTGCCTAAAAGTCCGTACAGAGCACAGAGCTGCTGGCTGTCTCTCTGTCCTCCCGTGGTGGCCATCTTGGAGGGCTGCAGAGGTGAGACTCTGGCTCTCTGATAAGCTGCCTGAGTTTAAAGTTGCTCTTCTCTACCACCAATGCAATTTCATGTAACTCCCTTCTCCCTGCACTCCTCTCCCTGCTATAACTACCCCAACTGCCGTACCATAAGGCTCAGCAGCTAACCCCCCCCTTTTTTTGTTATATATACTCCCTACACCTGCTCATTTTGACGGAGCAAGACGTGGGAGCCTGTGGCGTGGATTGCCTTTCTGCCCCCCCTCCTCCGGAGCTGACCACTGGTGGCCATCCTGGACGTGTTGGTAGGGTAACAGCTGCTGGCCTCTCTGCCTGTTAACCTCTGCACCCACACCCCTGCCACGGCTGGAAGTGTTCCAGTGCACCCTGCCTCCACAGCAGCCTCTACTGCCCCTCCTTCTCCCACTGTGGGCCTAGATAAGAGGACCCCAGCCCTAGATAGCAGTGGCCATCTTGGATGCAGGCGACAAGCAGCTACAACACCAGCAACCTTTGATTTGATTCTCCCCTACTGCGTCTTTACTAGGTGGCACCTTTAGCCATGTTATTATAGTGCAGTTTCACGTTGGCTCCATTACAATACTACCTCAGTCACCAGAGCTCCCCCCTGTGTTTGCCTGGAAGCACCTCATGTGTTTTTTTCTATATATTTGCCTTGGGCTCCACTAAGTAGTTCTCTCCACTGCTCTCATCTTCTATGAACCCTTCAGAGTGTCCACAGCCGCTTGGAGCGACATTGTGAGGACCTCTAGTCATGCTGCCCATAGCTGCTTGATGGCCTGTTGAGGGCAACCCACTGGGAGTCAGAGGGCCTAATTCAGATCTGTTCGCTCGCTAGCTATTTTTTGCAGCGCTGCAAACAGATAGACGCCGCCTATAGGGGAGTGTATTTTAGCTTTGAAAGTGTGCGAACGCGTGTGCAACCGCCCTGTACAAAAACAGCTTGTGCAGTTTCTGAGTAGCTCTGACCTTACTCAGCCACTGCGATCACTTCAGCCTGGTAGAGCCTGGAATTGACGTCAGACACCCGCCCTGCAAACGCTTTGGCATGCCTACGTTTTTCCAACAACTCCTAGAAAACGGTCAGTTGCCACCCACAAATGCCTTCTTCCTGTCAGTCTCCTTGCGAACGGCTGTGCGAATGGTTTCTTCGCTAGAACCAGTGCACAACAACGATCCGCTTTGTAACCGTACGGCGCGAATGCGCATTGCAATGCATATGCATGCGCAGTAGTTACCTGATCGCTGCGCAGCGCAAAACGCTAGTGAGTTAACAGATCTGAATTAGGCCCAATGTCCGAGGGCTTTTATTGATGTAACTAACACTTACCTTACTGCTATCCTCCCTGACCTTTATTTTTTTTTCTGATTCTTTCTGACTTCACTATGCCCAGGAACAAGAAGTCCTCCCAGAAAAGTAATATGCCTCTTCCAAAGGAGACCATGTCCAAGATGCATTTAAGGCCCTTTTTACAACCCACCCCGTCTAGACCTCTAGATGATGTCTCCGCTTCGAGCTGCCCCTCCTCCCCTGATACGCTATCACCTTCTCCGGTCACCGACATACCCCGAGTTTCCTCTAGGGGCGACAAGGATCTGCAAGATATTCTGTAATTTATGAATACTCTCCCCACTAAATAAGACCTTCAGAATACTATTTGCAGGGAACTCACTACTGTACGACAAGATATATCTCAGCTTAATGATCGTGCCTCCACGTTGGAGGAATTCCAAGACTCCTCTGACACGTTCATGAGATCGATACAGGATGTCATTTCGGCTCAGTCAGCGGAGATATGCTCATTACACCTGCATTTGTTGGACCTTGATAACAAGGAGAGGCAGAATAATATTCGTATCAGAGGTCTCCCTGAAGAGGTCCCACCCTTGGGCTTAGTGGATGTCCTTACAAAGATTTTCAATGAAATCCTAGGCAAGGATCCCGGCTCTGCCATTACATTCAACAGAGCTCATCGAGCACTTCGGCCGAGAGGACTTTCCACTGATCGCCCATGTGATGTCATATGCCGCTTACACTACTTCACCCAAAATGTGACATTGTGCGCAAAGTGAGACAACTAGACGGCATGGACTACAATGGCACAATGATGCACATTTACCAAGATTTATTGTGGCATACTTTCCAGCAAAGGAAGGCTCTTAAACCAGTTACTGATGAGCTTCAAAAACGACAATTGAAGTATAGGTGGGGCATCCCTTTCAGTCTCCAAGTTCTCCTATCTGGGAAGATGCATACTTTGAATTCTCCGTCTGATATAGCCTCGTTCTGTTCTGGACTTGGTCTCCCGATGATCGACGTACCCAACTGGGAATACAATATGCCTCACTTATGGCTTCCGAGACGTACCAGGAAGTCCTTCTCATGGCAGATGATTCGCAATTCGAAGAACACTCTGGGTGTGTCCATAGCTCACCAGGACTTGGACGTTACCTGAATGACTGTACTTATTCCTTGGAAGCTTTCTCCTGCTTTTCTGTCCCTGGGTGTTTCCGTTTCCAATGATTTCGACGGTTGGTGAGATCAATGACGAAATTGACTGTGTTGCTCTCGTATTGTTTGCTGTTCTTGCCTCCCACTTGAACTTTTTTGTTATAGACGGTTGGATTTTTTTTCTATTTTTGACCATAGTTAATAGACAAGTGTCATAACACTTGATATGTTCCTAATGCATTATGAATATTTATATGCATGCTTTACTTCATGTGTTGTTTATTTGATTTCTACTATGCCCTCATTATTGACTCCCATGCCCCATACCGTCCTCTGGCAGTCATGCCTTCTGGGGTCCTGGTCCACAAGTTAACCAGTTCCCCCACAGTGAGTTTTGTATTATTGTTATTGTTTGTTTTCCTATTCTTCAATCTCCCTTCCTTTCCTTTTCCATTCCTACCTGTTGCTCTATTTTTCTTCCTCTTTGACTCTTTAGGAGCCACGATAAATGTTCTTCTTTTATTGCCCCCATGACAGTACAAGGTACACTTAAAATCTCCTCGATTAATGCTAGAGGTCTCAGTGTGCCTGAAAAGAGATCCACCCTGCTTTGGTCCCTTTGGGTGGTTAGGGTTGATATAGCTCTCTTACTGGAGACACACTTTAAAATATCTGCACGTACTCCATCGCTTACTAACCGAAAATTCCCCTTGGCGTACTACTGCGATAACCCAGACAATAAATCTAAAGGGGTAGCGATATTGTTCTCTAGAAACCTGCCAGTTTCTGATGTTGCTATACATAAATTGGTCCCGGGTAAGCTACTCCTGGTGAATTGTAATATCTTTACACAACCCTTAACTCTTGTTGTGATCTATGCACCCAGTTGTAATCAGCCCTTGTTTTTTCAGTCTTACCTCACACGAATGGACTCGCTTCCTACAGGCACAGTAGTTGTAGTGGGCGATCTGAATTGGATCATTGACCCCTGTTCAGACCCCTCCTCCCATGCACCCACATTTTCTAAACCTCAACACCGCCGGATTAAGTGACTTTTTCAAGAATTCCAACTGGCGGATTCCTGGAGAATTCTTAACCCGACTGGTCGTGATTACTCGTTTTACTCTGCTCCTCACCAGATGTATTTACGCATTGATTATTTGTTCTTAAGCCATAGACACCTACCCCTACTATTAGATGCTTCAATTGGCTCTATTACATGGTCCGATCATGCACCGATATCTTTGACTTTGTCGGTTCCGCGTGACTCCTCTGGGCAATGGATTTGGCGCTTGAATAAATCCTTACTACAAGATGACTACTGTAAGGGGGAAATTGATAAAGCCCTATCTGATTATTTTGATTTTAATGATACTGCAGATGTTTCCAAAATTACTGTTTGGGAGGCTTCTAAATGCTCCCTGAGAGGTAAGCTTATCCAATTGGGCTCCTATATGAAGAATCAGAAATCAGCTCGCATCGCTAACTTGCTACAAAAAATTAATTCCTTAGAACTATCACACAAAAGTGTCTGAGGTGGTTTATGCGGAATTGGTCGAAGCAAGGGCACAATTGCGGAAAACCCTCAGTGACAGTGTTCAGCTTTCCATTAGAAAGTGTAATACCAAATATTATCAGTTGGGGTAATAAGCCAGGTCATCTCCTGGCCGAGGCATTACACACCCAGCGGGCGTTCTCTTTATTAGTCGTATGAAAGATGAAAAAAACGTTCCTTGCACCACAAAACACCTGATATTGCATCCTGTTTCAGAAACTATTACTCTACTTTGTATAATATCCCTAATTGCTCTCCTGGTACTTCTCCGCTTCCTGATAACTCCCCATCTAAAACCTATTTGAGGAATGTTGACTTTCCCACCCTCCCACTCACTGATAGAGAGGCCTTGGAAAAACCTTTCTCCTTAATGGAAGTACAACAGGCCTTAGCATCCACCCCTTCAGGGAAAAGTGCCGGGACCAGACGGCTTTACTGCTGTATATTATAAGACATTTAAAACTGTACTGATCCCCAGACTTCTTCAAGCTTTCAACTCAGTCTCTGCAGACACCCACTTCTCCGGAAAATCCCTGGAGGCCCACATATGGTGATTCCCAAACACGGGAAAGACCCCTTGATGTGTTCCAGCTACAGACCTGCCTCACTACTGAATATGAATGTCAAATAATTTGGGAAACTAGTGGCTAACAGATTAAAATTATTTCTCCCGTTTTTGATTCATAATGACCAAGTAAGCTTTGTCCCTGGGCGAGAGGCTAAGGACAATACAACCAAGGTATTGAATCTGATTAATTTGGCCTCCCAGGGCCAAACGCCAGCTATGTTAATTTCCACAGATGCTGAAAAGGCTTTCGATAGGGATAATTGGAGTTTTATGAGGTCTGTGATGGAACACATCGGACTGGGTCCGCAAGCACTTAATTGGATCTTAGCACTCTATAACAGGCCCTCTGCGCGGGTTTGTGTCAACAGTCTACTCTCTGATCCTTTCCTTATTCACAATGGGACCAGACAGGGGTGCCCCTTGTCCCCTTGATTTTTGTCCTTTGTGTTGAAGCTCTTACTAGGGCTATTAGAGCGAACAATCAAATTCTTGGTTTAATGGTGGGCAACGTGGAATACAAACTCTCTATGTTTGCTGAAGATCTTTTAGCTATAATCTCTCAGTCCACATCCTCCCTATACCAATTAGGGCCTGAATTAGATGTCTTTGGTCGCCTCTCAAATTTTAAAGTAAATATGTCCAAGTCTTGTGCCCTGAATATTTTAGCCTCGCCCACCACGGTGGCCACCTTGATAAATATCTTCCCTTTTATGTGGAAGACCTCACATATAACTTACCTGGGGGTTCAACTACCTCGTGATTTATCCCAACTATTTTCCCTGCACTTCCTACCCCTTGTTAAAACCCTGAGGATTGACCTGAGTAGCTGGCACCTGAAACGACTTCCCTGGTTTGGGAGTGTGAATATAATTAAAATGAATACTTTACCTAAACTTCTGTATATTCTCTAGACATTGCCTGTTCTTGTTCCAGATTCCTGGCTTCGGTTCCTACAACTCCTGACCGCGGCTTAAAAGAACCATACTGATTTGGCCTGTACGATGTAGAGGTCTTCAACTACTTGACATAAAACTTTATTATCATGCAATTTTTCTGAATGGGATCTTGGACTGGACCAGATGTCGGGAGAAGAAGTAGTGGGTGGCTTTGGAGGGTATATGCATGCAGCAATAACCCAAAATTTTTCCCTGGCTCCCTACTTTGCCTAAACCACCCCTTTCCCATCCGACCATTTCTCCCACTCTTTCCATTTAGAAGGTCATACGTCGACAGCCTCATATCTCCTCTGACTTTGGTCCCCTAACTTCCTTCTTGGCAAATGTAGAATTTCTACCAGGTTTTATATTATCACATTTTTCAGGGCGGGCATTGGAGGGTCTCTTTAGGGTTGGACAGATGACGACTTCCTCCAGTGTGAAACTTTTCACTGAGATTCAGGCAAAATGGGTAATACCTCAGAAAGATTTTTGGAAATATTTATAAATTAGGCATTATTTAACTTCAAGTGGCAGAATCCCCCTGGCGTCCCGAGAACTCTCAGCATTTAAAAGACTGGGTGTTGGCTCTTGTGACCCCAGACATACTGTGTCTACCCTGTATAAACTTTTACAAAACACTGATTCCCTATCTCTCCCTCCCTCAACTTTTGCCTGGGAGAGGGACTTGGGGCTATTGCTATCCAACAAAGAATGAGAACTTATTTTCCTTAAAGCTTACAGGAGCTCGGTATGTGTCCAGGTGAGAGAGACACAATACAACAATACAAGGTCTTAATGCGGTGGTATAGACACCCCTCCCTTCTGCATGCTATATACCCTTCAGTGTCCGCTAACTGCTGGAGGTGTCGGACCATGACGGGGACCTTACTACTATATGGTGGGATTGCCTGCTAATTTGCACTTTTTGGGAGGATTTTATAGTGCTCTCTTCAGAGATTATCGATATAGCGATTCATACTACTCCTGCTTTCTGGCTACTAAATTATTCCTCTACTACTCTGTCTAACTACAAACACTCGCTACTCCGCCATCTGTGCAACGCTGCCCGTGCATTGATACCTATTTTATGGAGAGCCTCTCTCCCACCCACTCGGAACACCTGGTTTATCAGGTTAGACTACTTCCAGACTATGCAAGAAATTCTTCTGACTCCTGTGGATAAACTGTCTGAGTTCCTGTCGATCTTGTCCCCCTGGATAGAATATAAGGCTTCAAGAGCATATAAATTATAGATTATATATAGATTATATTGCTAAACTGAACGGCTAATATTTACCTTTATGTATTAGGAGGTTTATGGGATTTACCCCGAAGGCAGCTCCCAAAGTACTCTACTTTACTCTTTCTCTTTTCATCTCCTAACTTTTCATCTTTACTTTTCATCTTTTAATGACCCTCGTCCCTTCCCCCTCCTTGTTCTTAATATTCAATTTGTTTGGAATATTTTCTATTTCCTGTGAAACTGCGACTTTATATGATTAACTATACTTTAGCTTGTCCATAATGTGAACGTTTTGATATACTTATTGTTTTTTGGCTGTGTTCTCTCTCGCTATGTTGAGGGTCTGTATTTTTTTGTGCTATTAAGCTGTTATTCCATATTGCTTTGTATATGCAAATATTTCAATATAAACTGATTATACAAAAAAAAAATCTATACACTGGAGGTGCAATCCAAATTTTGATCCGATTGTGCGTTTGGGAGTTATCATTCACACAACGCAAGCCACGCATCGGTAATGATGTCGTTATGTCAGCACCCTTTTCATCCCCTTAGGGGAGGTTTATTAAAATTCTATTTACGTAGATTTCCTATTTCCCACCTGCCGAATACCTATGTTAAATTTCATCTTCCTAACATATCGGGAAGTAAGAGAATTAAGGTGCATACACACAGTGAGATATTGACTATCTCTGATTTTGATTATGCGATTTCCCCTGAACTCCCTGGAACCCTGAACCACCAATATTGACTATCTTTACTTGAGATTTTGACTATGTGAGATCTTGACTATACTATGTACTAGATTATACACAATATAGTCAAGATTGACTTGCCTGCAAAGTCTAACTTTTCTTGCGATACCGACACTACAGAAGCGCGCATCGGTATCACAAGCTGTGTACAGACGGTGCGATTTGTAACTTTCCTTACGATTTTGACTATATAAAAAAGTAGAAAGAAGAGATGCCTCGTGGCGCAAGATAAGGTACATGTAGTGAAAAAACCCTCAAAATAAAATACAAAATATTTCCTGTAGACTGGAATCCTCAATGATTCCTTAATGTGCAAGTACTTTCCTACAAAAGTTCCACTCCAGTGGGTGTACCTCAAACAGAAGAGAAAAAAGGCTTAGTGCAACACCATTTAGGGGTATATTCAATTGAAATCGAAAGCTGCCGTCTGTCGGAAAGAAGGCAGTTTCGACTTTTTTAGGTCGGAAGGGGTTCTGACCTATTTAATATACAACAAAATTACCTGACAAGTTGGGGAATTTGACTTGTCGGAAAGCACGTGGATCGGTGGAATAGCTGCCGATCGGAATGCTTCTGTCGGAAACGGGGCCAAATCCGACCATCTCAATCCGACTTTAAAAAAAGTTGGATTGAGATGAGGGACATTGAGGAAACTGAGAGGAGGAGAGGATGAGATGGGGTGGGGGGGGGAGAGCCGCGGGGAGATGGGGGAGAGCAGCGGCTACAGCACAGCATATGCAGGAGCATGTGTCACAGCCGCCACTCACGGCAGTGTCCACCCGGCTCCAGCAAGCGAGGTCCCGCTTGCTGAGGCAGGGTGGATGCTGCGGTGAGGTCTGGCGGCGGTGCCCCATCCTCCGGGTAAACTGCTGTAGCCGCTTTTCTCCCCCGTCTCCCTGCTGCTCACCGCCATCTCCCTGCTGCTCTCCCTCAGCACCCTCATCTCAATCCAACTTTTTTTTAAGTCGGATTGAGATGTCAGGAACGGGCAAATCCTGTCGGATTTGGCCACATTGAATAGGTTCTGTCGGATCCATTCCAACAAATTCATGTCAGATTGGATCCGGTTTGAATTGAATATACCCCTTAAGATCTGGATTTGGAATTCTCTGGTAAAATATCCCACTCACATTTGGTAAGTATAAAACTTGCTCATCATCCTCCAATATGAATGGTGAATCTTAAAATATCTTCCTCCACTCAGGCATATGAAAAGGAGAGAGACTATAGTGCAACATCGTTTAAAAACAAATTCAGTTTTAATAACAAATGTTACACTCACATTTGATATAAATCACAATCACATATAAAAACCTCCATAGGGGTAACAGCTCTCACAGAGATGAAGGCCGGAATCGGTAAGTCCATAAAGCGCAATGGTCCATATCTTTGTACTTAGATGTCCAGTTCTAAATCTATATAGTCAAAATCGTTACATTGCACCGTGTGTATGTACCTGTAGAGATGAGTCTGTCAGTAAGTGAGGGCTTTCACATTTTTGTAGTTTATTAAATTCTACACACTGGAGGTGCAACCCAAATTTGATTGTCCATTTGGGCGTTCACGCAACGCAAGCCATGCATCGGTAATGATGTAATTATGTCAACCCTCTGTTCATCTCCTTAGGGGAGGTTTATTAAAATTTTAATTACATAGTTTTCCTATTTCCTCTGTGCAATGCTTTTGCACCCTTGCGGGGGAATAGGGCTTGACATGCGGGGTGGACTAGCCCTGTGCTGGGCGTCCCCCCGCATGTCAGAGAAACTGATCGTAGATGTGCTAAATTTAGCACATCTACAATCAGATCTGAATTAGGCCCTCTGGGGGTCATTCTGAGTTGATCGCTCGCTAGTAGTTTTTAGCAGCCGTGCAAACGCTATGCCGCCACCCACTGGGAGTGTATTTTAGCTTAGCAGAAGTGCAAACGTTTTTATCGCAGAGTGCCTGCAAAATATTTTTGTGTAGTTTCAGAGTAGCTCAAAACCTACTCAGCGCTTGCGATCACTTCAGAATATTCAGTTCCGGATTTGACGTCACACACCTGCCCAGCGTTCGCTCAGCCACACCTGCATTTTCCCTGGCACGCCTGCATTTTTCCAAACACTCCCTGAAAACGGTAAGTTGCCACCCAGAAATGCCCACTTCATGTCAATCACTCTGCGGCAACCAGTGCGACTGAAATGCATCGCTAGACCCTGTGCAAAACTGCATCATCTGTTGTGCCTCTACATCGTGCGTGCGCACTGCGCTTCATATGCATGCGCAGATCTGCCATTTTTTAGCCTGATCGCTGCATTGTGAACAAATGCAGCTAGCGATCAACTCGGAATGACACCCTCAGTTCCTTCATATATACAAAGGGGGTTATTCAGAGATGAATGCAGATGTCTACATATGCTGCCAGATCTGCATTTATCTCTGCACATGCTGGGTGCTGCCCAGCACAGGGCAAGGCCGCCCAGAATGTGTGAGGCCCTCTCCCGATGCGTCCACAATCTAATTGCAGATACATCGGGACTAAAGTTGACTCCTGGTGGTGCAGCCTTGCTGCACTGTTGGGAGGTCAGCGGCCATTTTTTAATCAGAGCGGCTGTGTGTGACGTCACGCAGCCACCTCGAAAACAGTCCCAGCATTCCCCCGTTCACCCTGCTCTAACCCCCCAATGCTGCATTGCCATCCCGAAAATGCCTGCTGCTGTCAATCACATTGCGGTCGCATCTATCGGGGCTGCGGCTGCAATGTGTGTGTCAGCGCAGCCACTTTACGGTCGATGTCTGAATGACCCTCAGTGTCATCATTTCTATTTTATTCCAAACACCTTTATTACTTGATTAGTACAGGGAGTGCCTCCATCTGAGTTGATGATGTAATGTGGACTGCAGGGTGGTGCAATGGATATCTTGCAGCACTGTATCTTGAGTTCAATGCCCATCAAGGCCTTATCTGTGTTGAGTTTGTATGTTATCCCACCGGGTACTCCAGTGTTGTCCCTGAGCACTCCGAGCAGCCATACCTATGCCCCTCGTTCATTCCCCCTAAACAAATACACAATCATTTCACTAGCCCTTTATAACATTTAAAAACAATCCAGGCAAGCACATGTTGGAGAATGCATTGAAGTTCATAGTAAACATCACAGTTTGTGTCGGTCGGTGCAACAAGAAATGGAAAACTGAAAATAGACGTATGGAGGAGGAGGAGGAGGAGGAGGTACTGAAGATTGAAAAAAAGAGAGAAAGGAGAATAGAACAAGGAACAGAGGGGCAGGAGAGAAAAAGAGATGCTACAAAGGAGCAGGAGAGAAACAGAGATGCCAACAGAGGGGCAGGAGAGAAATATTGATGCCAACAGAGGGGCAGGAGAGAAACAGAGACGCCAACAAAGGGGCAGGAGAAAAACAGAAATACCAACAGAGTAGAAGGAGAGAAACAGAGACACCAACAGAGGGGCAGGAGAGAAACAGATGTCAACAGAGGGGCAGGAGAGAAACAGAAATGCCAACAAAGGGGCAGGAGAAAAACAGATGTCAACAGAGGGGCAGGAGAGCAATATTGATGCCAGCAGAGGGGCAGGAGAGAAACAGAAATGCCAACAGAGGGGCAGGAGAGAAACAGAAATGCAAACAGAGGGGCAGGAGAGAAACAGAGACACCAACAGAGGGGCAGGAGAGAAACAGATGTCAACAGAGGGGCAGGAGAGAAACAGAAATGCCAACAAAGGGGCAGGAGAAAAACAGATGTCAACAGAGGGGCAGGAGAGCAATATTGATGCCAACAGAGGGGCAGGAGAGAAACAGAAATGCCAACAGAGGGGCAGGAGAGAAACAGAAATGCAAACAGAGGGGCAGGAGAGAAACACAGATGCCAAAAGAGGGGCAAGAGAGAAACAGAGACACCAACAGAGGGGCAGGAGAGAAACAGACGCATACATAGAGTCAGGAGAGAAAGAGACACAAACAGAGGGACATTAGAGAAACAGAGAAGCCAACAGATGGGCATGAGAGAAACAGAAATACAAACAGACTGTCAGGAAAGAAAGAGATGCAAATAGAGGGGCAGGAGAGAAACAGGGACAGGAGAGAAACAAAGACACAAACTGTGGGATAGAAGAGAAAAAGAGACACAGATAGAGGGGCAGGAGAGAAACAGAGATGCAAACAGAGGGGCAGGAGAGAAACAGACACAAACTGAGGGGCAGGAGAGAAACACACACAAACAGAGAGGTAGGAGAGAAACAGAGATGCAAACAGAGGGCAGGAAAGAAACACAGATGTAACGGGCAGGAAAGAAAAAGAGGGTCAAACTGAGGGGCAGTAGAGAAACAGATGCAAATAAAGATGAGAAAAGAGGGGCAGGAGAGAAACTGAGACACCAACTGAGGGTCAAGAGAGAAAAAGACGCAAACGGGCAGGAGAGAAAGAGATGAGAAAAGAGGGGCAGGAGAGAAACAGAGACACCAACAGAGGGGCAGGAGAGAAAGAGATGCAAACTGAGGGACATGAGGGAAACAGATGCAAACCGAGGGGCAGGAGAGAAAAAGACACAAAGAGATGGGCAGGAGAGAAACAGAGATGCAAATAGAGGCAGGAGAGTAACAGAGACATAACACGGGCAGGAGAGAAACAGGGAAACAAACTGAGGGGCAGGAAAGAAACAGAAATGCAAATAGAGGGGCAGGGGAGAAAGATGTAAACAGAGGGACAGGAGAGAAACAGAGACAGAAACTGAGGGTCATGAGGGAAACAGATGCAAACAGAGGGGCAGGAGAGAAACAGAGACATAAACTGAGGATCAGGAAAAAAACAGATGCAAGCAGAGGGGCAGGAGAGAAACAGGGATGCAAACAGGGGAAGGAGAGTAACAGAGAAATAACAAGGTCAGGAGAAAAACAGATGAAACCAGAGGGGCAGGAAAGAAACAGACACAAACAGAGGGACAGGAGAGAAACAGAGAAACAAACTGAGGGGCAGGAGAGAAACAGGGATGCAAACAGGGGAAGCAGAGTAACAGAGAAATAACAAGGTCAGGAGAAAAACAGATGAAACCAGAGGGGCAGGAAAGAAACAGACACAAACAGAGGGACAGGAGAGAAACAGAGATGCAAACAGGGGCAGTAGAGTTACAGAGACATAACAGGGCAGGAGAGAAACAGAGAAACAAACTGAGGGGCAGGAGAGAAACAGAAATGCAAATAGAGGGGCAGGGGAGAAAGATGTAAACAGAGGGGTAAGACAGAAACAGAGAGAAGTGACAGGGGCAGGAGCGAAACAGGGACAGGAGAGAAACAAAGACACAAACTGAGAGTCAGAAGAGAAAAAGAGATGCAAACAGAGGGGAAGGAGAGTAACAGAGATGCAAACAGAGGGGCGTAAGAGAAAGATGCAAACAGACAACCAGAAGAGAAATAGAGATCAAAGAGTGAGGCAGGAGAGATTCAGAGATGTAAATAGAGTGGCAGGAGAGCAAGAGATGGAAAATGAGCAAGACAGAGGAGATGTGAAGAAAGAAAGGAGGCATTGTCACCATAATGCTTTTTACAAAAACCCAAAAACTAAATTCAGATAAATGCAACTTGTTATTTTTTCTGGTACACAGATTTCTACCTTACAAATGAAATTTTTTTTACTGTATTACAATGCTTTTATTGTATATATAAAATTACACTATTATCTGCCTCTCTTTCATTTCAAAGCTACACCATGGGAGAAAAAACAATACAACGCCATTAAGACTATGACAAGATTCTAAACCAACAGGTACAAATCTATTGTGTTTTTATTACATACATTTTCTGTACCTTTTATATTTTTCGTAAATCTATCAAAATAATATCTGTTAAATCATTGTGATAGGTCTTAGCAGGGATGGATTGACTGCTCTTGATACCGGTATACAGTGCATCTGGAAAGTATTCACAGCGCTTCACTTTTTCCACATTTTGTTATGTTACAGCCTTATTTCAAAATGAAATAAATTATTTTTTCCCCCTCAAAATGCTCCACACAATGGCCCTCATTCCGAGTTGATCACTAGCTGCTGTTGTTCGCTGCATTGCGATCATTTAAAAACACAGCAAATCTGCGCATGCGTATGCACCACAATGCACGCGCCTGGTGTACGGGTACAAAGAGCATTGTGGAATTGCACAGGTTCTAGCAACGATTTCAGTTGCACTGGCGGACGCAAGGAGATTGACAAGAAGTGGGAGTTTCTGGGTGTCAACTGACCGTTTTCTGGGAGTGTTTGGAAAAACGCAGGCGTGGCCAGGCGTTTGCTGGGCGGGTATCTGACGTCATTACCGTGTCATTCGTCGCAGCAATCATTACACAGAATAAGTAACTACAGGGTTGGTCTTGTTTTGCACAAAATGTGTTTGCAGCCGCTCTGCTGCACAGGCGTTCACACTCCTGCAAAGCGAAAATACACTCCCCCGTGGGCGGCGACTATGCGTTTGCACTAAGGAGTGGCTTCCATCTGGCCACTCCACCATACAGGCCTGATTGGTGGATTGCTGCAGAGATGGTTGTCCTTCTGAAAGGTTCTCCTCTTTCCACAGAGGAATGCTGTAGCTCTGACAGAATGACCATCGCTTTCTTGGTCACCTCCCTGACTAGGTCCCTTCTCCCCCGATTGCTCAGTTTAGACAGCCGGCCAGCTCTAGGGATAGTCCTGGTGATATCAAACTTCTTCGTTTTACGGATGATGGAGGTCACTGTGCTCATTGGGACCTTCAAAGCAGCAGATATTTTTCTGTACCGTTCCTCAAATTTGTGCCTTGAGACAATCCTGTCTCGGAGGTCTACAGACAATTCCTTTAACTTCATACTTGGGTTGTGATCAGACATGCACTGTCAACTGTGGGACCTTATATAGACAGATGTGTGCCTTTCTAAATCATGTCCAATGAACTGAATTTACCACAGGTGTACTCCAATTAAGCTGTAGGAACATCTCAAGGATGATCAGTGGAAACAGGATGCACCTGAGTTAAATTTTGAGCATCATAGCAAAGGCTGTGAATACTTATGTACATGTGATTTCTTAGTTTTTTATTTTTAATAATTTTGCAAAAATCACACAAAAACTTTTTAACGTTGTCATTATGGGGCAGTGTGTGTAGTATTTTGAGGGGAAAAATGAATACTGTGAATACTTTTCGGATGCATTGTAACTCTCTCTGCACATGTTATATCTGCCCCATTTGCAGTGCACATGGGAGGTCATTCCAAGTTGTTCGCTCGTTGCCGATTTTCGCAATGGAGTGATTAAGGCAAAAATGCGCATGCGCATGGTACGCAGTGCGCATGCGGTAAGTATTTTAGCACAAAACTTAGTAGATTTACTCACGTCTGAACGAAGAATTTTCATCGTTGAAGTGATCGGAGTTTGATTGACAGGAAGTGGGTGTTTCTGGGCGGAAACTGCCCGTTTTCTGGGAGTGTGCGGAAAAACGCAGGCGTGTGAGGGGAAAACGCGGGAGTGTCTGGAGAAACGAGGGAGTGGCTGGCCGAAAGCAGGGCGTGTTTGTGACGTCAAACCAGGAACGAAACGACCTGAGCTGATCGCAATCTGTAAGTAGGTCTGGAGCTACTCAGAAACTGCTAAGAATTTTCTATTCGCAATTCTGCTAACCTTTCGTTTGCTATTCTGCTAAGCTAAGATATACTCCCAGAGGGCGGCGGCCTAGCGTGTGCAATGCTGCTAAAATCTGCTAGCGAGCGAACAACTCGGAATGACCCCCATGGTTTTGCCCATTAGAGAAAGATTTTGCTTTTGCGATCAACTCTGAATTAGGCCCATAATCTCATCAGACCCAACAGTACTCTGTATCACTTCATTTAGACTAAGGGGCATATTTGTTAATATTTATTTACTAAAATAATGTGAAAAAGGGTGTTTTCCCACCCTTTTCACATTATTTTAGTCTCACCTGAAGCTCCTAAAGGGCTTTTGGAGCAGTTCCCTTTAATTCCAATTCATACCCCCCAATCTCTGCCTGAATCTAGGCCCGACATAACTATTTTTACTTTTCAAACTCTTACTCGTTGGTGTAAATTGAAGATCATTTGTAAAAACTGATGGGGAGATGACCACAAATGATTTTACACATACTTGCTTTCCTGGAGAGCCCGCCACAGTATAATTCCACAATTTGATCCTTGGGTGTAGCAAGGGCTCAGTGCCCTGATAACATGATTCTCTACAAATTGTGTTGTCATGCTCTGCCCATTTCACCGAAGAAGCGGACAGTGGGGGTCATTCCGAGTTGATCGCAGCTGTGCTAAATTTAGCACAGCTACGATCAGGCACTCGGACATGCGGAGGGACGCCCAGCATGTCAGTGCCGCGCCCCCCCCCCACCCACAGAAGTGCAAGAGCATCGCACTGCGGCGATGCTTTTTATTTCAGGAGATCCTCCCGGCCAGCGCAGCTCCTGCGGCTAGCCGGGAGAGCCTCTTCATTGCCCGGGTCACAGCAGCTGCGTGTGACGTCACGCAGCCCCCGCGGCATGCCCCCCCCAACGGCCCGGCTACGCCTGCGTTGGCCGGACCGCGCCCCCTAAACGGTGGCTTAATGCCGCCATTCAGCCACCTCCCGCCCAGCGGCCGCCTCTGCCTGTCAATCAGGCAGAGGTGATGGCTAGGCAACGATGGTCTTCGGCTGTCTGGCATGCGCCGGTGCACTGCGGTGCCGGTGCATGTGCAGTTCTGACACGATCGCACTGCTGCGAACAAATGCAGCGTGCGATCAGGTCGGAAGACCCAAAGTATCTTGAAGGCTAGTCTACTATTCCAGGATTCAAGAAATTCAGGAGTCTCCCTGAAACTGCGATATACAGTATGATCTAATTTGTTTATTTGTTTAATCAAAATACATTTATTAAAATTAAGATTCAAATAAAGATCAAATTTTAGAACCAATCAAAACAGGAATACAGAATATCCTGAAATATTTACTATCTCTAAACCTCACTGCTGCACATTTTATGAATATAAAAAGTGAACTACAGTTTGGGAATCAAACTGTGAAAGAATAAGCACAGATTTATTTTCTGCCTGAACCGTTAAATTTAATCCACTTGTTCCTTGGTGACAGTTTATGCTAAACCTGTTTTAGTTGTTTCTTTAGCCATTTTACTGCTATTTATATTTATGTAAGGTATATTAATAAGGAATTGCCCTCCAGGATATAAACGGTTTAAATTGGCCAAGTCTTTGCTGGAACTGCAGTCTTCTAAAGATACAGTACATCAATATATAATGTGTTCCATGAAAAGAACAATAGGTTGTTTCTTTGGGAATTACAGTGGTTTGCGGTTTAGGTCACAGATGCATGATTCTTTTTCATTCTTTATGCAGAGTGATAATTAGAAGGAAATATCAAAATGGGCCTGTTTGTGTCTGAGGGTTTGCTTCACGTAGTGATTCACAATATTGTACTAACAGTTATATTTTCTTTGCATCAGTTCCCACATTTTACTGGTTCCATCTAGAAAGCGTATAAAGTATCTTAAGAGTATGTTAATAAAGTTAATTTATTATGTTAATTTTTACCACTTTTTTTTATAGAATTTGTTGTTTAAAAACAAATTTATAAAGTCAATTTTGTTTAAAATAAATGATGTTCCAAATACAGTACATTATTAAAAACACACACACGCACGCACAGACGAATCACAGTAATGTTTGGGCTAAACTCCCCTTTGCCTGATGAGTGCCCCCTCCTATCAGTCCAAGATAAACCATATAACCTTAATCATAAATAAATACACAGACTTTCATAAGGGAAAAGGAAGATCAGTTTTATTTATTGGGGACTGATAAAAACTATTTAAATGTAGCCAACTAATTGCCCCCCCCCCCCATTCCAATGCCTCTGTATATATATGTATATATATATATATATCCTCGGAATCCGACCCGCCCGAACTTCACCTTTTTTTTACACGGGTCCGAGCGACTCGGATCCTCCCGCCTTGCTCGGTTAACCCGAGCGCGCCCGAACGTCATCATCCCGCTGTCGGATTCTCGCGAGACTCGGATTCTATATAAGGAGCCGCGCGTCGCCGCCATTTTCACACGTGCATTGAGATTGATAGGGAGAGGACGTGGCTGGCGTCCTCTCCGTTATAGTAGAACACAGAGTGACTTAGTTAGTTATAATTGTGGGGAGGATTGGGGACGGGGAGCAGCTGTTATGGAGTACAGTGCAGGGTTTTGATTATACCACCAGTGAGTTTAATCCTTTGTTTCTCTGCCTGAAAAAAACGCTCCGACCACCATATCTGTGCTCACTCAGTGTGCTGCACTGCTGCATGATATATCTGTGCTGAGTGCACTGCTCTGCTCACACTGCCTAATTGTGGGGACTGGGGAGCAGTTATAGCAGGAGTACAGTGCACAGTTTTGCTGACAGTGACCACCAGTCCAGTATACGTCTGCCTGAAAAACACTCCTGTGTTTTTTTTTCTTTTCTTCATACTAGTTTAGCAGTCTGCTGACAGTGTCCACCAGGTCCGTTATACAGTATATTATATATATAAGCAGCAGTACGGTAGGCCACGGCTGTACCTACCTCTGTGTCGTCAGTGCACTCGTCGTCCATAAGTAATATAATACTATACTATCCATCCATCTACATTGTATACCTGTGGTGTTTTTTTTTTCATCATACCAGTTTAGCAGTCTGCTGACAGTGTCCACCAGGTCCGTTATACAGTATATTATATATATAAGCAGCAGTACGGTAGGCCACGGCTGTACCTACCTCTGTGTCGTCAGTGCACTCGTCGTCCATAAGTAATATAATACTATACTATCCATCCATCTACATTGTATACCTGTGTTGTTTTTTTTTTCTTCATACTAGTTTAGCAGTCTGCTGACAGTGTCCACCAGGTCCGTTATACAGTATATTATATATATAAGCAGCAGTACGGTAGGCCACGGCTGTACCTACCTCTGTGTCGTCAGTGCACTCGTCGTCCATAAGTAATATAATACTATACTATCCATCCATCTACATTGTATACCTGTGTAGTTTTTTTTTTCTTCATACTAGTTTAGCAGTCTGCTGACAGTGTCCACCAGGTCCGTTATACAGTATATTATATATATAAGCAGCAGTACGGTAGGCCACAGCTGTACCTACCTCTGTGTCGTCAGTGGACTCGTCGTCCATAAGTAATATAATACTATACTATCCATCCATCTACATTGTATACCTGTGTTGTTTTTTTTTTCTTCATACTAGTTTAGCAGTCTGCTGACAGTGTCCACCAGGTCCGTTATACAGTATATTATATATATAAGCAGCAGTACGGTAGGCGACGGCTGTACCTACCTCTGTGTCGTCAGTGCACTCGTCGTCCATAAGTAATATAATACTATACTATCCATCCATCTACATTGTATACCTGTGTTGTTGTTTTTTTCTTCATACTAGTTTAGCAGTCTGCTGACAGTGTCCACCAGGTCCGTTATACAGTATATTATATTTCTCTATCGTCCTAAGTGGATGCTGGGGTTCCTGAAAGGACCATGGGGAATAGCGGCTCCGCAGGAGACAGGGCACAAAAAAGTAAAGCTTTTACCAGATCAGGTGGTGTGCACTGGCTCCTCCCCCTATGACCCTCCTCCAGACTCCAGTTAGATTTTGTGCCCGAACGAGAAGGGTGCAATCTAGGTGGCTCTCCTAAAGAGCTGCTTAGAGAAAGTTTAGCTTAGGTTTTTTACTTTACAGTGAGTCCTGCTGGCAACAGGATCACTGCAACGAGGGACTTAGGGGAGAAGTAGTGAACTCACCTGCGTGCAGAGTGGATTTGCTGCTTGGCTACTGGACACTAGCTCCAGAGGGACAATCACAGGTACAGCCTGGATGGTCACCGGAGCCGCGCCGCCGGCCCCCTTGCAGACGCTGAAGAGAGAAGAGGTCCAAAATCGGCGGCTGAAGACTCCTGAGTCTTCATAAAGGTAGCGCACAGCACTGCAGCTGTGCGCCATTTTCCTCTCAGCACACTTCACACAACAGTCACTGAGGGTGCAGAGCGCTGGGGGGGGCGCTCTGAGAGGCAAATAAAAACCTTATTAGAGGCAAAAAATACCTCACATATAGCCCACAGAGGCTATATGGAGATATTTAACCCCTGCCTAACTTCAAAAATAGCGGGAGACGAGCCCGCCGTAAAAGGGGCGGGGCCTATCTCCTCAGCACACAGCGCCATTTTCTCTCACAGAAAAGCTGGAGAGAAGGCTCCCAGGCTCTCCCCTGCACTGCACTACAGAAACAGGGTTAAAACAGAGAGGGGGGGCACTGATTTTGGCGATATTGTATATATATAAAAGATGCTATAAGGGAGAAACACTTATATAAGGTTGTCCCTATATAATTATAGCGTTTTTGGTGTGTGCTGGCAGACTCTCCCTCTGTCTCCCCAAAGGGCTAGTGGGTCCTGTCCTCTGTCAGAGCATTCCCGGTGTGTGTGCTGTGTGTCGGCACGTGTGTGTCGACATGTATGAGGACGATGTTGGTGAGGAGGCGGAGAAATTGCCTGTAATGGTGATGTCACTCTCTAGGGAGTCGACACCGGAATGGATGGCTTATTTAGAGAATTACGTGAGAATGTCAACACGCTGCAAGGTCGGTTGACGACATGAGACGGCCGACAATCTATTAGGACCGGTCCAGGCGTCTCAGAAACACCGTCAGGGGTTTTAAAAACGCCCATTTACCTCAGTCGGTCGACACAGACACAGACACGGACACTGAATACAGTGTCGACGGTGAATAAACAAACGTATTTCTCATTAGGGCCACACGTTAAGGGCAATGAAGGAGGTGTTACGTGTTTCTGATACTACAAGTACCACAAGAAAGGGTATTATGTGGGAGTGGAAAAAACTACCTGTAGTTTTTCCTGAATCAGATAAAATAAAATGAAGTGTGTGATGATGCGTAGGGTTACCCCGATAGCAAATATTGGCGTTATACCCTTTCCCGCCAGAAATTAGGGTACGTTGGGAAACACCCCTTAGGGTGATAAGGCGCTCACACGCTTATCAAGTGGCGTTACCGTCTCCAGATACGGCCGCCCTCAAGGAGCCAGCTGATAGGAAGCTGGAAAAATATCCTAAAAAGTATATACACACATACGGTGGTTATACTGCGACCAGCGATCGCCATCAGCCTGGAGATGCAGTGCTGGGTTGGCTTGGTCGGATTCCCTGACTGAAAATATTTTATTCATGTAGAGCATTTAATAGGATGCATTCTATATATATGTATGTGAGATGCACAGAGGGATATTTGCTCTCTGGCATCAAGATAAGTGCGTTGTCCATATCTCCCAGAAGATGTCAGGGACACGACAGTGGTCAGGTGATACAGATCCCATACGGCAGATGGAAGTATTGCTGTATAAAGGGAAGGAGTTATTTGGGGGTCGGTCCATCGGACCTGGGGACCACAGCAACAGCTGGGAAATCCAACCTTTTTTACCCCAAGTTACATCTCAGCTAAAAAAGACACCGTCTTTTCAGCCTCAATCTTTCCTTTCCCATGAGGGCATGCAGGCAAAAGGCCAGTCATATCTGCCCAGACATAGAGGTAAGGGAAGTAGACTGCAGCAGGCAGCCCTTTCCCAGGAAAAGAAGCCCTCCACCGCGTCTGCCAAGTCCTCAGCATGACGCTGGGGCCGTGCAAGCGGACTCAAGGTGGGGGGGTAGTCTCAAGAGTCTCAGGGCGCAGTGGGATCACTCGCAAGTTGACCCCTAGATCGTACGAGTATTATCCCAGGGGTAAAGATTGGAGAGTCGAGACATCTTCTCCTCGCAGGTTCCTGAAGTCTGCTTTACCAACGGCTCCCTCCGACAGGGAGGCAGCATTGGAAACAATTCACAAGCTGTATATCCAGCAGGTGATAATCAAAGTACCCCTCCTACGACAAGGAAAAGGGTATTATTTTTCCACACTATATTGTGGTACTGAAGCCAGACGGCTTGGTGACACATAGTCTAAATCTAAAATGTTTTGAACACTTACATAAAAGGTTCAAATCGAGATAAAGTCACTCAGAGCAGTGATAGCGAACCGGAAAAAAGGGGACTATATGGTGTCCCTGGACATCAAGGATTACCTCCATGTCCAAATTTTGTCCTTCTCATCAAGGGTACCTCTGGTTCGTGGTACAGAACTGTCAATATCAGTTTCAGACGATGCCGTTTGAATTATCCACGGCACCCCGGGCCTTTTTACCAAGGTAATGGCCGAAAAGATGTTTCTTCAAAGAAAAAAGGCATCTAAATTATCCCTTACTTGCACGACCTAAAAAGGGCAAGTTCCAGAGAACAGTTGGAGGTCGGAAGAGCACTATCTAAAGTAGTTCTTCGACGGCACGACTGGATTCTAAATATTCCAAGAATCGCAGCTGTTTTCCGACGATACGTCTGCTGTTCCTAGGGATGATTCTGGACACGGTTCAGAAAAAGGTTTTTCTTCCCGAGGAAAAAGCCAAGGAGTTATCCGACCTGTCAGGAACCTCCTAAAACCAGGAAAGGTGTCTGTACATCAATGCACAAGAGTCCTGGGAAAAATGGTGGCTTTTTACGAAGCAATTCCATTCGGCAGATTCCATGCAAGAATTTTCCAAAGGGATCTGTTGGACAAATGGTCAGGGTCGCATCCTCAGATGCACCTGCGAATAACCCTGTCGCCAAGGACAAGGGTATATCTTCTGTGGTGGTTGCAAAAGGCTCATCTATTGGAGGGCCGCAGATTCGGCATACAGGATTTGATCCTGGTGACCTCGGACGCCAGCCTGAGAGGTTGGGGAGCAGTCACACAAGGAAGAAACTTCCAGGGGGTATGGACGAACCTGGAAAAGTCTCTTCACATAAACATTCTGGTACTAAGAGCAATCTAAAATGCTCTAAGCCAGGCGGAACCACTCCTGCAAGGAAAACCGGTGTTGATTCAGTCGGACAACATCACGGCGGTCGCCCATGTAAACAGACAGGGCGGCACAAGAAGCAGGAGTGCAATGGCAGAAGCTGCCAAGATTCTTCGCTGGGCGGAGAATCACGTAATAGCACTGTCAGCAGTGTTCTTCCCGGGCGTGGACAACTGGGAAGCAGACTTCCTCAGCAGACACGATATTCACCCGGGAGAGGGGGGTCTTCATCCAGAAGTCTTCCACATGCTAATAAACTGTTGGGAAAGACCAATGGTAGACATGATGGCGTCTCGCCTCAACAAGAAACTGGACAAGTATTGCGCCAGGTCAAGAGATCCACAGGCAATAGCTGTGGACGCACTGGTAACACCTTGGGTGTACAAATCAGTATATGTGTTTCCTCCTCTGCCTCTCATACCAAAGGTATTGAAGATTATACGGTGAGGAGGAGTAAGAACAATACTAGTGGCTCCGGATTGGCCAAGAAGGACTTGGTACCCGGAACTTCAAGAGTTGGTCACGGACGACCCGTGCCCTCTACTTCTGAGAAGGGACCTGCTACAACAGGGTCCCTGTCTCTTTCAAGACTTACCGCGGCTGCGTTTGACGGCATGGCGGTTGAACGCCAGATCCTAAAAGGGAAAGGCATTCCAGAAGAAGTCATTCCTACCTTGATTAAGGCAAGGAAGGAAGTCACCGCGAAACATTATCACCGCATTTGGCGAAAATATGTCGCGTGGTGCGAGGATCGGAGTGTTCCGACGGAGGAATTTCAACTGGGTCGTTTCCTACATTTCCTACAATCAGGATTGTCTATGGGTCTCAAATTGAGATCTATTAAGGTTCAAATTTCGGCCCTGTCAATATTCTTCCAAAAAGAATTGGCCTCAGTTCCTGAGGTACAGACTTTTGTTAAAGGAGTACTGCATATACAGCCTCCTGTGGTGCCTCCGGTGGCACCGTGGGATCTAAATGTAGTTTTAGATTTCCTCAAATCCCATTGGTTTGAACCATTGAAAAAGGTGGATTTTAAATATCTCACATGGAAAGTGACTATGTTACTGGCCCTGGCTTCCGCCAGGAGAGTATCTAAATTGGCGGCTTTATCTTATAAAAGCCCTTATCTAATCTTCCATTCGGATAGGGCAGAACTGAGGACTCGTCCGCATTTTCTCCCTAAGGTGGTATCAGCGTTTCACCTGAACCAACCTATTGTGGTGCCTGCGGCCACTGGCGACTTGGAGGACTCCAAGTTGTTGGACGTTGTCAGAGCCTTAAAAATATACATTTCAAGGACGGCTGAAGTCAGAAAATCTGACTCGCTGTTGATACTATATGCACCCAACAAGTTGGGTGCCCCTGCTTCTAAGCAGACGATTGCTCGTTGGATTTGTAACACAATTCAACTTGCTCATTCTGTGGCAGGCCTGCCACAGCCTAAATCTGTTAAGGCCCATTCCACAAGGAAGGTGGGCTCATCTTGGGCGGCTGCCCGAGGGGTCTCGGCATTACAATTCTGTCGAGCAGCTACGTGGTCGGGGGAAAACACGTTTGTAAAATTCTACAAATTTGATACCCTGGCAAAAGAGGACTTGGAATTCTCTCATTCGGTGCTGCAGAGTCATCCGCACTCTCCCGCCCGTTTGGGAGCTTTGGTATAATCCCCATGGTCCTTTCAGGAACCCCAGCATCCACTTAGGACGATAGAGAAAATAAGAATTTACTTACCGATAATTCTATTTCTCGGAGTCCGTAGTGGATGCTGGGCGCCCATCCCAAGTGCGGATTATCTGCAATACTGTACATAGTTATTGTTAACAAATTCGGGTTATATTGTTAAGGAGCCATCTTTAAGAGGCTCTTTCTGTTATCATACTGTTAACTGGGTTTAGATCACAAGTTGTACGGTGTGATTGGTGTGGCTGGTATGAGTCTTACCCGGGATTCAAATTGCCTCCCTTATTGTGTACGCTCGTCCGGGCACAGTACCTAACTGGAGTCTGGAGGAGGGTCATAGGGGGAGGAGCCAGTGCACACCACCTGATCTGGTAAAAGCTTTACTTTTTTGTGCCCTGTCTCCTGCGGAGCCGCTATTCCCCATGGTCCTTTCAGGAACCCCAGCATCCACTACGGACTCCGAGAAATAGAATTATCGGTAAGTAAATTCTTATTATATAAGCAGCAGTACGGTAGGCCACGGCTGTACCTACCTCTGTGTCGTCACTCGTCGTCCATAAGTAATATAATACTATACTATCCACCCATCTACATTGTATACCTGTGGTGGCTTTTAGTTGTGCGCAAAATATGGAGAACAAAAATGTGGAGGTTAAAAAAATAGGGAAAGCAAAGAACTGTGCGTTCTTCGAAATCACAAATCTCAAAGGAGAGTCCAATTGTGTCGATTGCGATGCCTGACCTTCCCAACACTGGACGGGAAGAGCTTGCGCCTCTTTTTTTCTTTGCGTCATGTGCTGTTTGGGGAGTATTTCTTGGATGGGCCATCCTGCCTGACACTGCAGTGCCACTCCTAGATGGGCCAGGTGTTTGTGTCGGCCACTTGTGTCGCTTAGCTTAGCCATCCAGCGACCTCGGTGCAAATTTTAGGACTAAAAATAATATTGTCAGGTGTGAGGTGTTCAGAATAGACTGGAAATGAGTGTAAATTGTGGTTATTGAGGTTAATAATACTATGGGATCAAAATGACCCCCAAATTCAATGATTTAAGCTGTTTTTTAGGGTTTTTTGAAAAAAACACCCGAATCCAAAACACACCCGAATCCGACAAAAAAAATTCGATGAGGTTTTGCCAAAATGCGTTCGAACCCAAAACACGGCCGCGGAACCGAACCCAAAACCAAAACACAAAACCCGAAAAATTTCCGATGCACATCACTATATATATATATATATATATATATATATATATATATTCTACAAACAAGGATGAGGAAAGAGGGCGCTCATAGTGCAAATCAGTTTTTAATGGATAAAACAATATTACAGGATCAGTCCGACACAAATAGTAAAAAGACTGGTACCCTGATCACCCACGCTGTGGGCTGATTACCACATGGTATGAATGTATTCCACGAGGCTAAAGCTGCAATCGCCTTCCGCTGTCTGGGACCAAGCACCGCGCTGCCGGCCGTTGAGAACAGCCGAGACCCGTCAGGACACCGTGCAGGGGGATAAGTCGGAGCAGACAGTGCACTCGCGAGGGGGGATCATCTGACAGGCCACGCCCCAACGCGTTTCGTGTATCACTTCGTCAGGAGGCTCCAAGCACCGGCCGGCGGCGCGGTACTTGGCCCCAGACAGTGGAAGGCGATTGCAGCTTTAGCCTCGTGGAATACATTCATACCATATGGTAATCAGCTCACAGCGTGGGTGATCAGGGTACGAGTCTTTTTACTATTTGTGTCGGACTGATCCTGTAATATTGTTTTATCCATTAAAAACTGATTTGCACTATGGTGGTCATTCCGAGTTGTTCGCTCGTTAGCTGCTTTTAGCAGCATTGCACACGCTAAGCCACCGCCTACTGGGAGTGAATCTTAGCATAGCAGATTTGCGAACGAAAGATTAGCACAATTGAGAATATAAATTTCTTAGCAGTTTCTGAGTAGCTCCAGACTTACTCAGACATTGCAATCAGTTCAGTCAGTTTTGTTCCTGGTTTGACGTCACAAACACACCCAGCGTTCGCCCAGCCACTCCCCCGTTTCTTCAGACACTCCCACGTTTTTCCCAGAAACCCCAGCGTTTTTTCGCACACGCCCAGAAAACGGCTAGTTTCCGCCCAGAAACACCCACTTCCTGTCAATCACAGTACGATCACCAGAACGATGAAAAATCCTCGTTATGCCGTGAGTAAAATACCTTACTTTTGTGTAAAATAACTAAGCGCATGCGCTCTGCGAACCTTGCACATGCGCAGTAAGTGACTAATCGCAATATAGAGAAAATCGGCAACGAGCGAACAACTCGGAATGACCACCTATGAGCGCACTCTTTCCTCATCCTTGTTTGTAGAAAGTTTTACTCCTGGAGTCTGGAGTTTTCGTAGGAGAGATGTGCTGCGGTATTTAATTTTACCTGTGCCTCAAGCCCGGATTGCTAGTCTGCGGATTGCTTCCCATTCAAGAGTCACAAGCGCACCTGTACATGTTTATCAGTTACATATATATATATATAAATATATATATAGGAAAAACAAACTGCGGCACTCGGGGACTGGTGAAAAAATGATGTATTCAACAATACATATTTTACATCAACGTTTCGGGGATTTTAACCCCTTTTTCAAGATGTACCTGTGTACCTGTAAATATATATATATATATGGTAAAGTACTACACTACAGATGTGTCCTTATAGATTTTTGCTGCGGGAGGCTGCATCGTGTGGCATTATCGCGATGCATACCCATCACAGGCACACGTAGCTGCATTTTCCCTTTGTCCTGCTATCGTTCGTGGGAGAGTGTTTACACATATTTGCGCCGCCCAGTAAAACTACCCGGAACTATGGGTAGCATGAGCATAGCCCCTCATTACCATGCCCACTAAGTCCCACCAGCTCTACCTCCCTGTTTAGAGCTGTGGGAGCATTGCTTCTCCGCTGTTTGCGGCCGCACACAATCTTTATCTCAAGAAAGGGAAGATCCCGTGTCAAGCCTCTGGTCACCCACTCGTCGGGCCAAGAGTTGGTGCTCCATCGACTCTCCACATACGCCCCAAAGCCTGAGGAGCTAGCTAAATTTGTAAACAGCTGGAGAACGCAGTTGGACTCCACTGGCGAAACCCAAATGCGTGTTCCATTAAATGCAGATACAATTTCCATCCAAACTCTGAGATTCCTTATAAGCTCCACATACAATCAGATAAAATTGTGTGGTCTCTGCTCCTGCGACGTAGCCCGCTCCAACTTGTGGCTAAAAATGCGCCCCATGGGGATAACATGACATGCAAAGCTAAGAGTCTCAAAAAGTGACTGAGTGTAATGCAAAGTAACCTAACCCGATGCCAAGTCCCTAGCTAGCGCATTGTGTAGCAACTCACTTTCTCTTAGGGAGATGGCACGCCCCTTCCAGGGTATAATTCTCGGTCACCAAACAGAACATATCCGATGAGATCCACTCCATCCTATTTTGCAAGCACCACACAATGTTCCTGGGGGGTCTCACCAACAGTAAATCATCCAAATAGTGGGCCACCCCCCCCCCCCCATTCACCAGACCAGCTATTAATGCACTAGTGCAGGAATGTGTTGAACTTCGCAAAGTATGCGCAGGAAATAGTGCACCCCATAGAAAGGCACCTATTAAAGTATAACCCATCCTCCAACCAAAAACCCAGTAACTGGAAAAATCTCCATGCAGCAGCAGCAATCGGAAGCCTGGTTCCACATCTATCTTGGCCATGAAGGCACTGACCCCAAAGGACCTGACTATATACATCTCCGCGTCAAAGAACTGATAAGTCACCTGACACAGATCATCTGGGATTGAATCATTAACTGAGGACCCCCATGGCCAAAACAAATGCTGGATTAGCCTAAATTTGCCAGGAACCTTCTTTGGGACCTCCCCAACTGGAGACAGCACCACATCCAACCCCTTGGCCTGACAAGTTGGTGACTAGGGGCTTGACATAATACCTGTTGTTTGATGTCAAAATCTGTCTGTGGTTCATGTAGTCAAGTGGCTTCCCTACTTGCCATTTAATGTCCCAATTTGTGTTGCGTTTTCTGCAGTTTAATATTTTGTTTCGGGCACAGCACATCCCTGTTGTTAACAATATCACATTTGAATTGGTCATGTTTTCAAACTCTTTCCCCTTTGGCTTGTCAGGTTGGTGAGTTGGTGCCCGCCTTATGTCTGTCAGGTTATCTAGTTGGCATTGAATGGCATCAGTTTGCAGCCCGCAGCAAGAACCTAGGTAAGGCCAGTCAGAAGCTTATTCTCGCGTTTGTGTGGAGCTTGTACAGATTGGGTAGGTCCAGAGCTGTGGCACTTAAGACATTGGCAGGGCTGTCACATGTGGTGTGCTCCTCAAATTTTGAGGCCCGGCTGTTTAGTACCGCTCTCTCCAAGGTTTGATATTGTCCCCCTTAGTCACTAAACTTCATACAAATCCTGCTCCTATACACTGCTGTCATGGTAACTGCATATTTACATCTGTCACCAAAATTGTGTAGAAAATCAGCAATATAATATACAGAGCCCACAAAGATGATAGGAATAATTATGGCATTGTTATAAGCTGCCACTGCCAAGATCTCATGTTGGCAGCTGATATCAATCTTGGTTTTGCCATCATAACTAATCAGAGGTTTCTAAGAAGGAGATGTCTCAAACCCATGTCCATAGATAGCGTGGCTGGGCCCAAGTAATGGGTGGTGTGGCCTAATGTAAGGGGGCGTGACCATGCCTCATTACAAAAAATATAATTCAAAATAGTTTTTAAGGTGCCACGATGTGGCTACGCGTGCTTCATTGGGGGTGCGGCTGTGCACTCCAGCCAGGAGCAGATCAGGAGGGTGCCTAATAATTGGACAGTTACTCAAAACATGTGTAACGGGGGGATCAGTATGGATGACCGCCGGACAGGATGCTGGCGGTCAAAATACCAACGCCGGAATCCTGAAAGGAGAAATCCCGATGGGGGTGAGTATACTATGCTAACCCCCCTATCCTACCTCCTAACCCTATCCCCTTCCTAACCCCTTCCCGCAGCCTAATTCTAACCTCCCCCCTTAGTGCATAACCCTAACCTCCCCTAGGTGGTGCCTAAACCTAACCCCCCGTGCCCCGCAGGCTAAACCTAACCCTCCCCCCTTAGTGCCTAAACCTAACCTCCCCCGGTGGTGCCTTACCCTAATCCCCCCCATCCGCAGCCTAACCCTAACCTTCCAGCCACTGCAGCCTAACCCTAACCCCCCTGTAGTTGACAAAACCTAACACTCCCACCCCCGGCACTATCCTGCACTGCGCTACTTACAACAGTCAGTATCCCGGATGTTGGAGTTCCGGCGTCGGTCTACTGACCTAGTCCTGATTCTGATGTTGGCGTTTTGACGGGTGTCGGGATCCTTACATCGGTATTTTGACTGCCGGGATTCCGACAGCCGGGATATTAACCGCATACCGTAACCTGCCCTTATGTGATAATGAGTGATAATGAGTAGGTCCCTTAGTTCTAAAATTCCCTTCCAAAGCCCGACCCTATCATCCTGCAGCTGTACCTGCAAGAAATTATCCTCCATTTTACAATCCTAAGTAATAATATGTGTGCGTTCAATTTCTCAATTTTTTCCTGTTATGCAAGCTCAGTTACTGGCTTGACTGTCTGCCTAATTACAAGAATTACCTTTGAGACTTTGTTCCAATGGGTGTCATGGTGCCTACAAAACATATCTTCCCATATTACTGTCCTTTCCTGATGCAGACAGTAGACTACCTGCCTGCATGTAAGACTGAAAAAGAAATGTTTTTGTTTTTTTCTACCACCATTGCACAGTCACAAACTCTTCTTTAAATCTCAATTTGCGGAATAGTGTGACTTGTCTTTTCTGAACATACAGTTGCTTTATTAATTATTCAATGAATCATAACAACTTATATAAATCAAAATTTGTACTCCCGCTACAATAACTGGCTATTTATTTATCCAACTCATCGAAATGGGTCCCATGGACACCACAATACGCACGCACACACAAACAAAATTTGGTAGTGAGTTTTGACTATAAAAATGATTAGAATAATACAAAGAAAATATCAATAATACAAATGATATGGATGATCAAAATATAAATATCTTCTTTGTATTATTCTAATCATTTTTATAGTCAAAACTCTGGAGCATACTGGAGTATGGGCCCGATTCAGACCTGATTTCTGTTGTGCAAAATCGCAGTGGCTGATCATCGAATGGCTGCGCATACATATGCACTGCAATGCGCAGGCGCATCACCAAACAGCGACAGGATGGTGCGAAAATTTCAATTACATGGCCGTTTGCAAGGTGATTGACAGGAAGAGGATGTTTGTGGGTGGTAATAACTGGCCATTTTCTGAGAGTGTCAGGAAAACGCAGGTGTTCCCAAGCGTGTTCAGGGCGGGTGTGTGACGTCAGCTCCGGCCCCCGATCAGACTGTTTGTATCGCACTGTAGGAGTAAGTCCTGGGCTACGCACAGGCTGCACACGCTGGAAAAATCATTAGATGGTGAGTGAGTTGTGAACGGATTTGCAGCTGTCCGCTGTCTGGCTGAATTTTCGTACGCCGTACACATGCATTCGCACACTTGCAAGGGGGGGGGGGGTTTCACTCTCTATGGACGGCGGCTATCTGATCGCAGACTGCTGAAAAACGCACAGCAGCGATCAGGTCTGAATCAGGCCCTATGACAGGTGAGGCTCTGCCTTTCCTGCCTACCCTTACTGCACGTCACTGCACAAATGAGCCTTTACAATACTGTGGCAAAAGCATGATTAAACTGTGAGACATTATGGAAGTGTCTTTGCAGGTGGGATGGGGTGAGGGATTTATCAGATAACAGGGCATATGTAATATGGTCCGAATTTGCCGGAGGTGCGAGATGCTGGACTATCTCTGACTTTTTTTTAAAGCGGCAATCATTTACAAGGCAAAACCAGGCCAGTTTTGCCTTATAAATTATTGCCATTTTAAAAAAAGTCAGAGATTGTCCAGCATCCTGCGCCGCTGGCAAACTCGGAGCCTATCATATATGTCCCAACGTTTGTTTTCTGGAGGTTTGAAATTGGCAGCAATTTTGACCTCCAAAATTTCAGATTTATTATACAGTAGTTTACAGGTTTACAACTCAAATTGATGAGCTGCAGTTTTAAACCCCCAAACTCCCCAGTGGTTTGAGCCAATATGCTAGAAAAACTGCCAGTCAAATGTTGTAAGTGGTAAAATTGCTGACATTACATGCAGTTTTAGCTATCTAGCCATGCACATCATAATAAGGAGGCACTTAGGAGCAGCAAATATATCAAATGACGAAAACTCCTTTCTTCAGCTTTTCGCAGGATTATTCCCGCTTCTCGGTATGCAACAAGAGACATAGGGGTATATTTACTAAGATTCGTAATTTCCGAAAATAGGTCAAAGTTCAATCACGAATGACATCGACAGTGTAAAACTGCAACTTTTTGAATTGATTACGATGGATTTACTAAGCTGTCGTATTCGTATTTTTCTTTGCTTCCGATGTCGATGTAATTCGTTTTTTTTAACCTATTTTTACGGCAGTGATTAGCAAAACACTGCCGTTTTTTTTTACAATCAATCTCGGCCGGATCTGTGTGATCCGTGCTGGGGTTCTTATTTTTTTTTTTTTTAATTAAACAATGTAAAATCACAAAAAAAAATGCGTGGGGTCCCCCCTCCTAAGCATAACCAGCCTCGGGCTCTTTGAGCCGATCCTGGTTGCAGAAATATGGGGGAAAAAATGACAGGGGTTCCCCCATATTTAAGCAACCAGCATCGGGCTCTGCGCCTGGTCCTGGTCCCAAAAATACGGGGGACAAAAAGAGTAGGGGTCCCCCGTATTTTTAAAACCAGCACCGGGCTCCACTAGCTGGACAGATAATGCCACAGCCGGGGGTCACTTTTATACAGCGCCCTGCGGCCGTGGCATCAAAAATCCAACTAGTCACCCCTGGCCGGGGTACCCTGGGGGAGTGGGAACCCCTTCAATCAAGGGGTCCCCCCCCCCAGCCACCCAAGGGCCAGGGGTGAAGCCCGAGGCTGTCCCCCCCCATCCAATGGGCTGCGGATGGGGAGGCTGATAGCCATTTGTGATAATGAAAAGATATTGTTTTTAGTAGCAGTACTACAAGTCCCAGCAAGCCTCCCCCGCATGCTGGTACTTGGAGAACCACAAGTACCAGCATGCGGCGGAAAAACGGGCCCGCTGGTACCTGTAGTACTACCACTAAAAAAATACCCAAAAAAACACAAGACACACACACCGTGAAAGTATAATTTTATTACATACATACACACATACATACATACTTACCTTATGTTCTCACGCAGGTCGGTCCTCTTCTCCAGTAGAATCCAAGGGCTACCTGTTGAAGAAATTCTACTCACCAGATCCATGGGTCCAGGCTCCTCGGCAAATCCAGGGTTAATCCACGTACTTGAATAAATAAAAAAAAACGGTGTCCCGACCACGAACTGAAAGGGGACCCATGTTTGCACATGGGTCACCTTCCCACGAATGCCAGAAACCCACTTTGACTTCTGTCTAAGTGGGTTTCTTCAGCCAATCAGGGAGTGCCACGTTGTAGCACTCTCCTGATCAGCTGTGTGCTGCTGTCCTCACTGACAGGCAGCACACGGCAGTGTTACAATGTAGCGCCTATGCGCTACATTGTAACCAATGATGGGAACTTTCTGCCCTGCGGTTGACCTAAAGTGACGTCACCGCTGAGCAGAAAGTTCCCAGCATTGGTTACAATGTAGCGCATAGGCGCTACATTGTAACACTGCCGTGTGCTGCCTGTCAGTGAGGACAGCAGCACACAGCTGATCAGGAGAGTGCTACAACGTGGCACTCCCTGATTGGCTGAAGAAACCCACTTAGACAGAAGTCAAAGTGGGTTTCTGGCATTCGTGGGAAGGTGACCCATGTGCAAACATGGGTCCCCTTTCAGTTCGTGGTCGGGACACCGTTTTTTTTTATTTATTCAAGTACGTGTATTAACCCTGGATTTGCCGAGGAGCCTGGACCCATGGATCTGGTGAGTAGAATTTCTTCAACAGGTAGCCCTTGGATTCTACTGGAGAAGAGGACCGACCTGCGTGAGAACATAAGGTAAGTATGTATGTATGTGTGTATGTATGTAATAAAATTATACTTTCACGGTGTGTGTGTCTTGTGTTTTTCTGGGTATTTTTTTAGTGGTAGTACTACAGGTACCAGCGGGCCCGTTTTTCCGCCGCATGCTGGTACTTGTGGTTCTCCAAGTACCAGCATGCGGGGGAGGCTTGCTGGGACTTGTAGTACTGCTACTAAAAACAATATCTTTTATTTTACAACAAAGGCTATCAGCCCTCCCATCCGCAGCCCATTGGATGGGGGGGGACAGCCTCGGGCTTCACCCCTGGCCCTTGGGTGGCTGGGGGGGACGACCCCTTGATTGAAGGGGTTCCCACTCCCCCAGGGTACCCCGGCCAGGGGTGACTAGTTGGATTTTTGATGCCACGGCCGCAGGGCGCTGTATAAAAGTGACCCCCGGCTGTGGCATTATCTGTCCAGCTAGTGGAGCCCGGTGCTGGTTTTAAAAATACGGGGGACCCCTACTCTTTTTGTCCCCCGTATTTTTGGGACCAGGACCAGGCGCAGAGCCCGATGCTGGTTGCTTAAATATGGGGGAACCCCTGTCATTTTTTCCCCCATATTTCTGCAACCAGGATCGGCTCAAAGAGCCCGAGGCTGGTTATGCTTAGGAGGGGGGACCCCACGCAATTTTTTTGGCAAAAATAAGCACTTTCCCACCCCTTCCCACTGATATACATGCACGGATCTCATGGATCCCTGCATGCATCTCAAATCACGGAAAAAAAAAGCAGGTCTGTTTTTTTTTAGGACTTTTTTACGAGTTGTAATTTTTCACGGCAGTGTTTTGTGTTTTTTTGCTTTGCACTTCTTAGTAAATGACCGAGATTCATATCTAAACAGGCGTAATTTGACCGATGGTGTATTCATTCGTAATTTTTTACCTGAACTAGCAAAAAATTACGAATGCCCTCATCACTGCCGTGATTAGTGTTTAGTAAATGACCGAGATTAACCGAGATGACACTTTGAAGAAAAAACGGCATCTCGGTCAAAATCGGGAGCTTAGTAAATATACCCCATACTGTGGAGAAATCAGTTTTTCAGCGGCACCTCTTTGCTTGTATAATAATGGCGCTATCATAGCTGGTTATGGCAGCGAAGTACCGGGTGACAAGAAGCTGCCTCCTCCAGACACCCTTGCACATGCATGTCCTTCCTAAATGACACATTATATGTATCAAAAATGCAATATTTTTCTTATTTTTTATCATCAGTTATTGGGTCTTTTTCGTGTCTTTTAACGTGTTTTTTTCGACATACAGTATGTATCCTTTTTTTTTCTTCAGAAAATGAGATTGCGATAACAGGCCTAAGTTACGATAAATATCCTAATCATGTTTTCGCTAGCGATAAAGCATTTCTAGCTGCGTAGGTAGTTTTATCGCATTTCGAAAACCTAACATCAACTACTCATGCTCGGTTTTACATCCGGACATGTGCTGTGAGGTCCGCGGTGGTGTTCAGTCAAGGCGTGCAGTGGTGTGGACGGATGCGGATCTCCTCAGGCGTTTCCTCAACTATTCCAGTGGTGTTTCTCCTGTGGTCCTCTCAACTTGAAAAATGGCAGCCAAGGATTGTATGGCGGGGTTTAATTTAGTTTTGTTTGTGATGTTTTTACAGGGTGTTTGTAGGTGTTTGTAATTGGGCTGCAGACTTATGGGGGGTGTTTTTATTTGTTCACTGTTTAGTATGTATTATTGGTGCTGAATGTCAGGCCCTGCAACTTTCTTTCTAGGGGTGCAAAGTGTGATGTCTGAGCCTGCACTGTGCTTTTATTGGGCTGTTACTGCTGCAATGTGTGATATGTTTATTGCCTCATGTCTGAGCCTGCCCTGTGTTTTTATTGGGGGTGTTACTATTGTAATTAGAGATGAGCGGTGTTAGGTGCCGCGGTCCGCGGCGCCGCTCGGTCTGCTTCCGAGCGATGCTCACGGCCGCCGCACCTCCCTTCCTGCCCGCCCGGCGCCTAGCAAAGCCAGGACGCCGTGCGCGCTGAGCCGCCGGGTCCCTGGCAACGCCAGGACGCCGTGCGCGCTGAGCCGCCGGGTCCCTGGCAACGCTGGGATGCCGTGCGCGCGTAGCCGCCGGACCCTTAGCAACGGGGACACCACAGACGAACCGCGTTCCCCGTTGCGTCCTATCAATCAATACACCTGTTAGCTCTGGTCGTGCAGCAGGGCAGCTGCACGACATTACTAATTAAGTGGAGGGCTCCCTGTTATATTCTCCCTCACTACCTGGCACAGACGCCGGTGATAGCTTCCTGTATGCTGTTCCTGCCTTGTAACGTCTGTTCCTGGTCAGCTGTATCTGGTCGATCCTGCTCCCTGTGCTCCTGAGTCCTGGAGTTCTGAAGCCGGTCCAGGGAATCCTTCCTGTTCAAGTGAACCTGTTGCAGTCATCTGGGGGTTCTCGTTTGTTGGGGTTCTCTCCCGGTTTCGTGAGTAGCGGCTTCTGCCGCGTGTTGCGGCCTAGGCCGCTTAGTCCTGTTGGTACTTTTTGTATTGGTGGTTTTTGCGGAGGTTTCCGCTTTTCACTGTCCTCCCCGGAACTCGGCGGTGCCGTGTGAGGGAGTGGACAGTGATATCTTTTGTTGTTCTTTTCCTTTGGCGGCGTGCCGCACATAAATTTAGTTTTAGGGTAGTTAGTAGCCCCTAGCTTCTGTTTGCTTTAGTTAGAGGTCCCCTTGTTATTATCCTGTCTCGGTTCACGCTTTGTCTCACGCTAAGACCTGGGGGCATCGGAGTTGGGCAGACCTAATCCGCCCTTCAAACGCGGCTGCCGTGGGCCCAAGAAACCATAGTCACTCAGGCGTGAACTGACCACACGGGTAAAACAACGGAGGTAGGGTGCTAGGGTTATTCCCGTTCCCTTCCTATTTCAGCGTCACGTCCTGGTCCTCTGGACTCACTTCGCAACATCTTTCTAGTTCTGAGCATCAGGAACGTAACATTATCACCGGCCCAAAAACACAAAAAAAAAAGTTATTTGTATTTGGTGGGCTTTGAAATTCGGCCTCATGAATCCGGCAGTATTAGGACCGAATCCCAGCCAGCTTTTGGAACTAACTCAGATGGTTCAGGATCTTACTCTTCGGGTGAGATCACAGGAAGATCTTTTGCGAGCCTCCCCTAGTATGATTCCAGAACCAAAGATGCATCTACCTGACCGTTTTTCGGGTAACCGAAAGGATTTTTTTAATTTCAAGGAAGCTTGTAAGCTTTATTTTCGTTTAAGGCCCCGATCCTCTGGTACTGAGTCTCAACGGGTCGGGATTGTGATGTCATTACTACACGGCGATCCACAAACCTGGGCTTTTGGGCTAAAAGCCGATGATGTTGCCTTGCTATCTGTAGATGCCTTTTTTAAGTCCTTAGGCCTTTTGTATGATGACCCTGATAGAGAAGCGTCGGCTGAGAGCCACCTGCGTGCACTTAAGCAAGGGAAAAATCCAGCAGAGGCGTATTGTACCGAGTTTCGCCGTTGGTCGAACGACTGTGGCTGGAATAATCCGGCCCTGCGCAGTCAGTTTCAGCTCGGTTTGTCTGAAGTTATTAAAGACAGTCTCCTTCAGTACCCCGCTCCAGAGACTCTAGACAAACTCATGGAGCTTGCTATTAAAATTGATCGTCGTCTCCGGGAGTGGAGGACTGAAAGAGAAGCTAGTTTCAGGACTAGTCCATGTGTGTATACTTTCCCTGAGGACGTCGAGGAGCCCATGCAAATGGGTCTCTCCCGGCTGTCCCCAGAGGAAAGACCCAGAAGGCTAAATTCTGGTCTTTGCTTGTATTGTGGTGGCAAGGGACATATTGCACGTAATTGCCCGAATAAGCAGGGAAACGCTCTGACCAAGTGAATAGTGAGGGGGTTCACTTGGGTCTGCAGTTAATCTCCTCTAATGATTCCTTATTAGTTCCTGTAAAAATTTCCTTTGGTAGCCTCAGTTCGTTGGTGTCGGCCTTCGTCGACAGTGGAGCTGCGGGAAATTTCATGGATCTTGGTTGGGCTCAGGGTTTGGGCGTTCCACAGATACCTATGGATAAACGTATCACCATGCACGGCTTGGATGGTGGTCCGCTTTCTAACGGGGTAATCACTCACCGCACACCTCCAGTACAACTGACAGTGGGGGCCCTACATTCAGAGAAAATCGAATTTTACCTTACCCATTGTCCGGCTGTCCCCATAGTTCTGGGTCACGTCTGGCTTGCCTTTAATAATCCCACCATAGATTGGCAGTCTGGGGAGATTTCACGATGGGGTCCCTTTTGTGTTAAGGAATGTATTTCCCGTCCAGTCCGGGTTGCGGCAGTCACCCCAGAACTTATTCCTTTGGACTATCAGGACTTTGCCGACATTTTCTCCAAGGGTAATGCGGATATTCTGCCTCCTCATCGGTCCTATGACTGCGCTATTGACTTAGTTCCCGGTGCCTCTTTACCTAAGGGGAGACTATATGCCCTGTCTGGGCCGGAAACTACGGCAATGAATGATTATGTACAGGAGAGCCTAAAAAAAAGGCTACATTAGGCCCTCGAAATCTCCATTGAGTGCAGGGTTCTTTTTTGTTGAGAAAAAAGATGGGTCGCTCAGACCATGTATTGATTTTCGGGCTTTGAATAAAATCTCTGTTAAAAACAACTACCCCTTGCCACTGATTTCAGTACTATTGGATCAGCTCCGGACTGCCGTTATCTTTTCCAAGATCGATCTTAGAGGGGCTTACAATCTCATCTGAATTAAATCTGGGGATGAGTGGAAGACGGCTTTCAGCACTCAGTCGGGACATTATGAATACCTGGTGATGCCGTTTGGGCTGTCAAATGCTCCTGCTGTATTTCAAGATCTCATTAACGACGTCCTTCGCGACTTTCTAGGAAAGTTTTTGGTCGTTTATTTAGACGACATTTTGATTTACTCCGAGTCTTTAGAACAACATATTACCCATGTGCGACTGGACCTTCAGAAGTTACGGGAAAATCATTTATACGCCAAACTGGAGAAATGTGATTTCCACATCACAGAAGTGTCCTTCCTGGGGTATATTATTTCTCCTAAGGGGTTTTTCATGGAACCAAAAAAACTCCAGGCCATCCTAAATTGGGCACAACCCACGAACTTAAAAGCAATTCAACCCTTTTTAGGGTTTGCAAATTACTATAGGCGTTTTAATTATACCTTCTCTGATTTGGTTGCTCCTATAGTAGCATTGACTAAAAAAGGAGCGGACCCTTCCAATTGGTCGCCTGAAGCCATGTCTGCCTTTCTGGCCTTAAAGCAGGCCTTTGTCTCAGCTCCAGTGCTCAGACACCCTAACCCGGAGCTCCCCTTTATTGTAGAGGTAGATGCCTCAGAGGTTGGAGTGGGGGCTATCCTTTCTCAGGAAGACCCGGAGTCTCAGGAATTACACCCATGTGCCTTCATGTCCAGGAAATTCTCCTCCGCAGAATCCAACTATGATGTTGGTAATCGAGAATTGTTGGCAGTTAAATGGGCTTTCGAGGAGTGGAGGAATTGGCTGGAAGGAGCTAGGCATACCATTACGGTGTTTACTGACCACAAGAACCTGCAGTATATTGAGTCAGCTAAATGGCTTAATGCTCGACAGGCACGTTGGGCGTTGTTTTTTACTCGTTTCAGGTTTATTATCACCTTCAGGCCCGGTTCTAAGAATACAAAAGCCGATGCCCTGTCACGTTGTTTTCTTCCGGTTCACAACAACCACCTGGCTACTACCCCCATAGTTCCATCGTCTGTCATCCGGGCTGGCCTCACACAGGATTTATTTACACAGCTAGTCCAGCTTCAGCAGCAGGCTCCCAAAGTCACTCCTGCAGATCGTCTCTTCATCCCTGAATTTCTGAGAGGCACTGTTCTAGCTGAGTTTCATGATAATAAGGTTTCTGGTCATCCGGGTATCACTAAGACCTTGGAGTTAATCTCTCGCTCAGTGTGGTGGCCTAATCTTTCTAAAGATGTAAGGGAATTTGTCCGTTCCTGTCAGGTTTGTGCTCAGTACAAGGTATCTCGATCGTTGCCGGTCGGGCAACTCATACCTTTAGCCATTCCTCTCAGGCCATGGTCACATATATCCATGGATTTCGTGGTGGACCTTCCTCTTTCAGCTGGATTTCGAGTCATTTGGGTGGTAGTAGACTGTTTTAGTAAGATGGCCCACTTCATTGCTCTCCCCCGATTACCCTCTGCTCAAGGGTTGACAGTTTTATTTCTCCGCCATGTGTTCAGGCTCCATGGTTTACCCAGGGATATTGTCTCTGATCGGGGACCGCAATTCATCGCCCGTTTCTGGAAACGTTTTTGTGCCTCATTAAATATGAAACTCTCTTTAACATCTGGGTACCATCCACAGTCTAACGGACAAACTGAACGTGTTAATCAGTCGTTAAAACAGTATTTACGGCTATATTCGGCCAAACTTCAGAATGATTGGTCTGAATTTCTTCCTTTGGCCGAGTTTGCCTATAATAACTCTTGTCATTCTTCCACCAAGGAGTCCCCATTCTTTTCGGTCTTGGGCCTTCATCCTAGAGCCAATTCTTTTTACCCTCATTTTCCAGTCTCCTCGTTGACCTTAACTTCCCGTCTCAAAATGATTTGGAAAAAGGTGCACCTTGCCCTTAAGAAGGCTGCCTTCCGAGAAAAAAATTTTTCTGATAGGTTCCGACGCCCATGCACTTTTAAGGTGGGAGATAAGGTGTGGTTGTCAACCCGCAACATCAAGCTCCGACAACCCTCGGCTAGATTGGGACCCAAATTTATTGGACCGTCCCTTATCATTAAGAAGGTCAACCCAGTTGCTTTTCGGCTACGCTTGCCTAAATCACTCAAAATTGGCAATACTTTTCACTGTTCCCTTCTGAAGCAGTATTTTTCTTCCAGGAGATTCCCTCGGAAGACTTCCCAGGGTAGACATCCGGTGGATGTTCAGGGGCAACAAGAGTTCTTGGTGGAGAAGGTTTTAGATTCCAAAGTTTCTCGGGGCCGGCTTTATTTTTTGTTTCACTGGAAAGGCTATGGCCCGGAAGAAAGGTCTTGGGTCCTGGATAAGGATCTACATGCCCCTAAATTTAAGAGATTATTCTTTCAGGAATTTCCTCAGAAACCCGGCTTTATGGGTTCTTTAACCCCTGCTCAAAGGGGGGGTACTGTTAGGTGCCGCGGTCCGCGGCGCCGCTCGGTCTGCTTCCGAGCGACGCTCACTGCCGCCGCACCTCCCTTCCTGCCCGCCCGGCGCCTAGCAATGCCAGGACGCCGTGCGCGCTGAGCCGCCGGGTCCCTGGCAACGCTGGGACGCCGTGCGCACGTAGCCGGCAGACCCTTAACAACGGGGACGCCACAGACGAACCGCGTTCCCCGTTGCTTCCTATCAATCAATACACCTGTTAGCTCTGGTCGTGCAGTAGGGCAGCTGCACGACATTACTAATTAAGCTTCGCTGCAGCTATTGGAGGGCTCCCTGTTATATTCTCCCTCACTACCTGGCACAGACGCCGGTGATAGCTTCCTGTATGCTGTTCCTGCCTTGTAACGTCTGTTCCTGGTCAGCTGTATCTGGTCGATCCTGCTCCCTGTGCTCCTGAGTCCTGGAGTTCTGAAGCCGGTCCTGGGAATCCTTCCTGTTCAAGTGAACCTGTTGCAGTCATCTGGGGGTTCTCGTTTGTTGGGGTTCTCTCCCGGTTTCGTGAGTAGCGGCTTCTGCCGCATGTTGCGGCCTAGGCCGCTTAGTCCTGTTGGTACTTTTTGTATTGGTGGTTTTTGCGGAGGTTTCCGATTTTCACTGTCCTCCCCGGAACTCGGCGGTGCCGTTTGGGGGAGTGGACAGTGATATCTTTAGTTGTTCCCTTCCTTTGGCGGCGTGCCGCACATAAATTTAGTTTTAGGGTAGTTAGTAGCCCCTAACTTCTGTTTGCTTTAGTTAGAGGTCCCCTTGTTATTATCCTGTCTCGGTTCACGCTTTGTCTCACGCTAAGACCTGGGGGCATCGGAGTTGGGCAGACCTAATCCGCCCTTCAAACGCGGCTGCCGTGGGCCCAAGAAACCATAGTCACTATAGTAAGAAACCATAGTTCTGAGCATCAGGAACGTAACAAGCGGGTTCGGTTCTCCGAGATCCGATTCCCCCCGAACTTCACCTATTTTACAAGTGCAGCCTCGGATCTTCCCGCCTTGCTTGGTTAACCCGAACTTCATCATCCCGCTGTCGGATTCTTGCGAGATTCGTATTCTATATAAAGAGCCGTGCGTCGCCGCCATTTTCACTCGTGCATTGGAGATTGAACGGAGAGGACGTGGCTGCGTTCTCTCCCTGAAAAGCTCCGTAATCTGTGCTCAGTGTGCTGCAAATATCTGTGCTCAGTGTGCTGAAAATATCTACGTTCTCTGCCTGAAAAGCTCCATATCTGTGCTCAGTGTGCTGCAAATATCTGTGCTCGGTGAGCTTTATTGTGGGGACTGGGGACCACCAATATATAATTATAGTAGTACAGTACAGTAGGCCATTGCTGTATCTTGCAGCTCTGTGTCACTGCAAGTATCCATTCCATATCTGTGCTGCATTTTGTGAGCAGTATATATAGTATTACAGTGCAGCATTTTGGTGACCAACAGTATATAGTTGTACAGTAGGCCATTGCTGTATCTTTCAGCTCTGTGTCACTGCAAGTATCCATTCCATATCTGTGCTGCATTTTTGTGAGCAGTATATATAGTATTACAGTGCAGCATTTTGGTGACCAACAGTATATAGTTGTACAGTAGGCCATTGCTGTATCTTGCAGCTCTGTGTCACTGCAAGTATCCATTCCATATCTGTGCTGCATTTTTGTGAGCAGTATATATAGTATTACAGTGCAGCATTTTGGTGACCAACAGTATATAGTTGTACAGTAGGCCATTGCTGTATCTTGCAGCTCTGTGTCACTGCAAGTATCCAATCCATATCTGTGCTGCATTTTTGTGAGCAGTATATATAGTATTACAGTGCAGCATTTTGATGACCAACAGTATATAGTTGTACAGTAGGCCATTGCTGTATCTTTCAGCTCTGTGTCACTGCAAGTATCCATTCCATATCTGTGCTGCATTTTTGTGAGCAGTATATATAGTATTACAGTGCAGCATTTTGGTGACCAACAGTATATAGTTGTACAGTAGGCCATTGCTGTATCTTGCAGCTCTGTGTCACTGCAAGTATCCAATCCATATCTGTGCTGCATTTTTGTGAGCAGTATATATAGTATTACAGTGCAGCATTTTGGTGACCAACAGTATATAGTTGTACAGTAGGCCATTGCTGTATCTTGCAGCTCTGTGTCACTGCAAATATCCATTCCATATCTGTGCTGCATTTTTGTGAGCAGAATATATATTATTACAGTGCAGCATGTTGGTGACCAACAGTATATAGTTGTAGAGTAGGCCATTGCTGTATCTTGCAGCTCTGTGTCACTGCAAGTATCCAATCCATATCTGTTCTGCATTTTTGTGAGGAGTATATATAGTATTACAGTGCAGCATTTTGGTGACCAACAGTATATAGTTGTACAGTAGGCCATTGCGGTATCTTGCAGCTCTGTGTCACTGCAAGTATCCATTCCATATCTATGCTGCATTTTGTGAGCAGTATATATAGTATTACAGTGCAGCATTTTGGTGACCGACAGTAAATAGTTGTACAGTAGGCCATTGCTGTATCTTGCAGCTCCGTGTCACTGCAAGTATCCATTCCATATCTGTGCTGCATTTTTGTGAGCAGTATATATAGTATTACAGTGCTGCATTTTGGTGACCAACAGTATATAGTTGTAGAGTAGGCCATTGCTGTATCTTGCAGCTCTGTGTCACTGCAAGTATCCATTCCATATCTGTGCTGCATTTTTGTGAGCAGTATATATAGTATTACAGTGCAGCATGTTGGTGACCAACAGTATATAGAAGTACAGTAGGCCATTGCTGTATCTTGCAGCTCTGTGTCACTGCAAGTATCCAATCCATATCTGTGCTGCATTTTTGTGAGCAGTATATATAGTATTACAGTGCAGCATTTTGGTGACCAACAGTATATAGTTGTAGAGTAGGCCATTGCTGTATCTTGCAGCTCTGTGTCACTGTAAGTATCCAATCCATATCTTTGCTGCATTTTTGTGAGCAGTATATATAGTATTACAGTGCAGCATGTTGATGACCAACAGTAAATAGTTGTACAGTAGGCCATTGCTGTATCTTGCAGCTCTGTGTCACTGCAAGTATCCAATCCATATATGTGCTGCATTTTTGTGAGCAGTATATATAGTATTACAGTGCAGCATTTTGGTGACCAACAGTAAATAGTTGTACAGTAGGCCATTGCTGTATCTTGCAGCTCTGTGTCACTGCAAGTATCCATTCCATATCTGTGCTGCGTTTTTGTGAGCAGTATATTTAGTATTACAGTGCAGCATTTTGGTGACCAACAGTATATAGTTGTAGAGTAGGCCATTGCTGTATCTTGCAGCTCTGTGTCACTGCAAGTATCCATTCCATGTCTGTGCTGCATTTTTGTGAGCAGTATATATAGTATTACAGTACAGCATGTTGGTTACCAACAGTATATAGTTGTACAGTAGGCCATTGCTGTATCTTGCAGCACTGTGTATCCAATCCATATCTGTGCTGCATTTATCTTGCAGCTCTATGTATCCAATCCATATCTGTGCTGCAAGTATCCAATCCATATCTGTGCTGCATTTTTGTGAGCAGTATATATAGTATTACAGTGCAGCATTTTGGTGACCAACAGTATATAGTTGTACAGTAGACCATTGCTGTATCTTGCAGCTCTGTGTCACTGCAAGTATCCATTCCATATCTGTGTTGCATTTTTGTGAGCAGTATATATAGTATTACAGTGCAGCATTGTGGTGACCAACAGTATATATTTGTACAGTAGGCCATTGCTGTATCTTGCAGCTCTGTGTCACTTCAAGTATCCATTCCATATCTGTGCTGCATTTTGTGAGCAGTATATATAGTATTACACTGCCACTAGTCATGGCCGAGACGATGAAATGCCATCAACGTCGTCTGCCAAGGCCGATGCCCAATGTCATAGTAGAGAGCATGTAAAATCCAAAAAACAAAAATTCAGTAAAATGACCCAAAAATCAAAATTATAATCGTCTGAGGAGAAGCGTAAACTTGCCAATATGCCATTTACGACACGGAGTGGCAAGGAACGGCTGAGGCCCTGGCCTATGTTCATGGCTAGTGGTTCAGCTTCACATGAGGATGGAAGCACTCATCCTCTCGCTAGAAAAATGAAAAGACTTAAGCTGGCAAAAGCACAGCAAAGAACTGTGCGTTCTTCTAAATCACAAATCCCCAAAGAGAGTCCAATTGTGTCGGTTGTGATACCTGACCTTCCCAACACTGGACGGGAAGAGGTGGCGCCTTCCACCATTTGCACGCCCCCTGCAAGTGCTGGAAGGAGCACCAACAGTCCATTTCCTGATAGTCAAATTGAATATGTCACTGTTGAAGTACACCAGGATGAGGATATGGGTGTTGCTGGCGCTGAGAAGGAAATTGACAAGGAGGATTCTGATGGTGAGGTGGTTTGTTTAAGTCAGGCACCCGGGGAGACACCTGTTGTCCATGGAATGAATATGGCCATTGACATGCCTGATCAAATTACAAAAAAAATCACCTCTTCGGTGTGGAATTATTTTAACAGAAATGCGGATAACAGGTGTCAAGCCGTGTGTTGTCTTTGTCAAGCTGTAATAAGTAGGGGTAAGGACGTTAACCACCTGGGAACATCCTCCCTTATACGTCACCTGGAGTGCATTCATCAGAAGTCATTGACAAGTTCAAAAACTTTGGGTGACAGTGGAAGCAGTCCACTGACAACTAAATCACTTCCTCTTGTACCCAAGCTCCTGCAAACCACACCACCAACTGCCTCAGTGTCAATTTCCTCCTTAGACAGGAACGCCAATAGTCCTGCAGGCCATGTCACTGGCAAGTCTGACGAGTCCTCTCCTAACTGTGTCCCCAGTACCAAATACCATCTAGGTTCCATTTCTCTAGGCAGGCGATACCGAGAATGTACACAGACGTCAGAAAAAGACTCACCAGTGTCCTAAAAAATGCAGTTGTACCCAATGTCCACTTAACCACGGACATGTGGACAAGTGGAGCAGGGCAGACTCAGGACTATATGACTGTGACAGCTCACTGGGTAGATGTATTGCCTCCCACAGCAAGAACAGCAGCGGCGGCACCAGTAGCAGCACCTCGCAAATGCCAAGTCTTTCCTAGGCAGGCTACGCTTTGTATCACCGCTTTCCATAAGAGGCACACAGCTGACAACCTCTTACGGAAACTGAGGAACATCATCGCAGAATGGCTTACCCCAATTGGACTCTCCTGGGGATTTGTGACATCGGACAACGCCACCAATATTGTGCGTGCATTACATGTGGGCAAATTCCAGCTCGCCTAGCAACAACCGAAGTACTGGTATGTGCATTTATTTAAAAAAAAATGCTGTACATTAGAACGTGTTGCTAGGAGACAGGATGTGCGGGATGACATCGCGCATGCTGATAACGAGGCTGTTAACACTTATACTCAGTATTGGACTGAGTCAGTTGCTAGGAGACAGGACGTATGTAATGATGTCAGGCACATTGGGAACGAGGCCTGAATGCACATACCCGTACTTCGGTTGTTTCTAGGCGACGGCCGATGTACTGGTATGTTGTTGCTAGGAGACAGGACGTGCGTGAGGACGTCACGCACATTGGGAACGAGGCCTGGAATACATATACCAGTACTTCGGTTGTTGCTTGGCGACGGGACGTGCGCAGTGACATCACGCCCGCTACAAGGAGGCTTGGAGCGCACATAGGAGGCGCTCTATGTCCCTTTATTATCAATTAAAACTTTTATTTTAGTTTCTTTAAAATATTAATTGTCAGTGTCTGTTTGTCAACATTAGGTTTGGTTTGGCCATATGAATTAGGAGGCCATTATAAACAAAGTGACTTTATAAAAAGATTAAAATGAAGAAATAAATATAATTAGTAATTCTATCAATTAAACAATTAATCAAATGGAATAGGAAGTGATGTAATTAGCTAAGGCACTTAAATAGGGAGACCCTGAGCCCAGCATTCATTCCACTTTTGGATCTCTATGTATGCGGACACATAGGAGAGCTGCTGGTAAGCTATAAGGGCTATTTTTGAACCCTATTTTATTATGGTCTAATTTAAGATCTTTAGCAATGTTTTGTCTTTACTAGGGAAATAAAAGATGCTTAAGATTACTCAGTCCACATTTGGATCCTTATGTTTTTTGATATACGAAAAAGCTGCGGGTAAGCTACGATATGATAAAATAATTGCTTTATGATCTAAATACAGATCGATATTAATATATTATTGTTTTTTAATAGGGAGATTAAAAATAAAAAGTTTGATAAAGCACTTACAAGTTACCACTTTGAAGATTAATATAAATTATCAGTGAGTATTTTATTTTTTGGTTATTTGAAAAAACAAATTAATTCCTTTAAATACATATATATTTATACATACATATATCTTATTGTATGGCGGTCTCAAGTAGGAATTTCTATCAAACATTGCTAAATCGTGGAAGTCTAGGATTATTATTTTCCATAATAATTTACAGTAAGTATTAGTAGTTAGACTATTAATAGGTAAAATAATAATACAATTATTACAATTTGAACCTTTATTTTTTCAAATAGGTAAATTATGGACCATATTTTTGTGAAAATACAGCTGTTTAAAATTAAATAACTTGCTATTCATAAGTAAGTAATACTATATTAATCTGAATTTATTGTGGAGTCACTCATTAGACAATCATTACCAAATTATATGTTATTATCCTTTATTGATGTTGGAATTCAGCTCGAGAAATGTTTCTTTCTATTGAATAAACAGAAAATAAATCTGAACGATGTCAGCTAAATCTAGACACCGATATAATTATGTTTTGTGCATATACCTTCTCTTTCTTATTGTTCTTTTTATTTATTTTTATCTATAATTTTTTTATTTTTGGATCACACCCTAAGAGAACACCCCTGAAGAAGTCGCCATAAAGACAAAACGCGGTGGATGAAAACTTATCAATTTTTTGTTCTGAAAAGTTGAAAATTATTATTGTATCTTTATTGAACAACAATACATTGTGAAAATGTTTACTAATTATTTTTAATAGAAATGAGGATTTAAATTGTTTTTACTAATAAATAACAAGTGTTTAAAGAAAAGGGTGTTTTTGTATGGTCATCCTCTATTTATCAGTAACCAGATATAAATACTATAAATTACATCTAATCAGTAATCAGATACGAATACACCAAATCATGTTTTATTAAGTGCGCTCCACAGAGACATTTTTGTTATACAGGTTGAGTATCCCATATCCAAATATTCCAAAATACGGAATATTCCGAAATACGGACTTTTTTGAGTGAGACTGAGATAGTGAAACCTTTGTTTTTGATGGCTTAATGTACACAAACTTTGTTTAATACACAAAGTTATTAATAATATTGCATTAAATGACCTTCAGGCTGTGTATATAAGGTGTATATGAAACATAAATGAATTGTGTGAATGTAGACACACTTTGTTTAAATGCACAAAGTTATAAAAAATATTGTATTAGATGACCTTCCGGCTGTGTGTATAAGGTGTATATGTAACATAAATGCATTCTGTGCTTAGATTTAGGTCCCATCACCATGATATCTCACTATGGTATCTAATTATTCCAAAATACGGAAAAATCCGATATCCAAAATACCTCTGGTCCCAAGCATTTTGGATAAGGGATACTCAACCTGTATATATATATATATATATATATATATATATATATATATATATATATATATATATGTATATATATATATACATATATATATATATATATATATATATATAGTTTTTTAAATATGACTATGTGCATGCACATGTTCCGCCACTGTGTTACTTAATAGTAATGTTGCATTTGTAATTATTGTCTTTGCCGAGATGTGGATCCCCACACTGTTGATCCTACTGTTGATCCTACTGTACTCCCTGATGCTGATTATCATCAAAGATTTCAATGGCTTAGTTCAGTGGTTTCCAAACTGTGTGCCTAGGCACCCTGGGGTGCCTTGAGGTACTTGCAGGGGAGCCTTGGGTTGGTGGTCCAGGGCCAAATCAATTAATTTATGGTCAATAAAATAGGCAAAACCAGTGCTAGTGGCAAACAATCATGATATATGTAGACAAATAGAAGAAAATCCTGTCCCTTACCACATAACTGACCCTAAGGATGACATATAAACGCAATATATTTAATTTAATATTTGTTTTTGAATTCCTCAATAACAAACATTTGGCCTAGGGGTGCCTTGATAAGTTTTTGATGGTCTAGGGTGCCGTGATTCAAAAAAGTTAGGTAATCACTGGCTTAGTTGCATCATTGAACTACACTGGGTGGATTACAATGGCAGCAATGATCTGAGCTCACCACTCATGGGTTTTATTTTATATTTTCAACATGTATGTTTTTTTCCATGTTTGTTTAACATGTTTTTTTATAGTTTATTTTATTTATTGACTTTAAAAATATTTTTTTTACTTTTACTTCTCCAAAGACGATGAGCAGTGTGAGCAAGAAAAAGATTGAACTGACATACCAGGTAAGTTGTTTTTTTTTCCAACTTAATATGATTGATCCATATAAACAGGGTGCAGTTAAGGGAGACTTTGTTTGCCTGTAATTTCTTGACATCACTTTTTGGAATTCTTGCCATGCTAAATTTTGCTACTTAATTCGTAATGTATATTTCTAAAAAAGGTAAATGTGTTTGTGGGTTTTTATTTAGCTTCTCAGAAGACTTTTAGCAGTGATAAGAAGAAAAAGAAAGACGTTTTTACTGTTTCACCAGGTAAGTTTTCGACTATTTTTGGGTATTAAATGCTTATTGTGTCATATGTTGACCTGATTTAAGGTGGCTACACTCTAGAATTATGTTTGGCCAAATGTACCTTCAGAATCAATGGGACATACAGGTTTGGAATGTTGATGTTGTTGATGAAGCTGGATTTTGTATCTCCACATTCCTGACAATTTTTGCACAGTATTAGCTAATACTGTAGAATATACGAATTAGGTAACGAATTTGGCTGAAAGGGAGTATTTTGCCTTATGATATGTTTGAAGTAAGTAAGTTGTTAAAGTATTTTTTTCTTTTCATCCTAGTGAAAGATCTTACGGTAAAGAGGAATCTCGAATGCTGCTTAAGAAAAAGAAAAAAAGAAAAGCATTTGAATCTGGTATTTTTGTCCTCAACATGTGTACATAGCTATGTGTGTTTAAACTTGGGCAATTTTACTAGAGCATAATATTTTCTGAATGGCATGCTAAAGTACACTGCATCTAGTATGCTTTGAAAAAGGGGCCCACAGATGGATGAGTCTGTCTGTGGCATTTGCACCCATTAAACCTTAGAATCAAGGGCGTAGCTACCGTAGGTGTAGGCAGTGCAGCTGCTATGGGGCCCAGAGCTGAGAGGGGCCAACCTTCCCTGTCACAGTTACATGTGTTATATACATTTTTCACCATTGGGGGTACGTAGGGGTCCTTTCAAACTTTTTCCTTGGGGTCTGCAATATATCTAGGCATGCCTCTGGACCTGCTCATTGTAGTGTGGTATAACATGAACTGGAGGACATTTTAATGTTATATATTATGAACCGGGGCACTGTAATGTGGCACAATATGAACGGGGAGCACTATGTGTGGTATAATGTGTATTGGCAGCTCTGAAATGTGACATAGGGTGAACTTAAGCACTATTACCATTCATAAAAGAAACTAGGGCACTACTATGGGGCATAATATTTAATGAGGCTCTACTATGGTTCAGTAAATGAACTAGGGCACTATTATAGGACATAAAATGAACAACTGTTGCAGAGAGGAGTTTCTCTAGAAGCATTGGGACAGGGGCCCTTCAAAATGTTGCTATGGGGCCCACAAAGTTCTGGCTACGCCCCTTCCTAAAATTTAAATTTGCATTTCAAACTACAGTTCAACCTACTACCAGAAACAATTTTTAGGTCCCGGACCCCCAGCCACCTGCTTGGCACATTGCAGGATATGCTGAATTTTGGGCATATGTCTCTGCATGTGCTGGGTGAAACATTCAGCTGAAGAATTTGCATTTGACAATGCGTTTCTGGAATGGTAAATTTCCACTGATATCACAATCATTTTTTTTATTCATTTGAATAGGCACTCAAAATTTTATGAACAGTGCTTGCCGAAAAACAGATCGCTTGATTTGAAATTTTTTGGAGATTCCAAATTTTTGCTTTTTTATATTTAATAAACTGTAATTAGATTTTTGAATTGTTTTTGTTTTGTTTTTTTGTATACATTTTGCTAAATCAAGTACTAATCCAAAGAATGATTCAGATTACAATGGAATGTCAGCATCACTTGTAGAAGGTAAGTTTCAATCAATTTGAATTCATATTATTCATTATTTCATCAGAAAATGTATTTAGGACATTTTTTATATTTATTAGTTTTTGAAGAAGATCATTCAGTAAACCTTGGTGAGGAAAGCATCCTAATTTCATCTCAAAGCACTGTGGGAGAAAACAATTCAAGCCCAAAGGTGGATGAAAATCACCAAAAAATCTTTGAGTCAAAAAATGGTAATTTTTTAAACCACAATGAAGATAACTTGAGTATTGCTGCGAACATAAGAGAAGTTAATGTAATTAAAACACAACAATGTAACACTTACCCCTGAAAAACTATAATGTTCTCCTGTATTTCTCAAATCTGAGAAAAATGAGAATTCCATCAATATGGCTCAATCACAAGTTGAGGTAGATGATTCTTTTGTAACCAAGGAATGTTTGCAGTCAGGACAGTTAAGCTTTCCATATGTTCACACTAAAAAAGAAAAAGAAAAGTTGTTACGGATGTCTGAAGATATAGCTAGCATGATAGAAGAGATGCAAAAACCAAACCTTATTTTGAAAAGGGTTTATGAGCAGCAATTTGACATATTATTATATATTACCAGTTATTTATATAGCTCACACATATTCGCAGCGCTTTACAGAGAAAATATCTAGCAATATCAATAAACATATCCCCAAACAAAAAAGTCAGGCCTTGCTGGGGATGCGTAGTGATTTTAAATGATTTTACAAAGACATCATTAGAAGTTTTTCCAATAAGGAGCTAACTTTTTATGACATCTGAAGGTACATCCTCAAATGGTGTAATCACCAATGAGGAATCTTAAATCCATAGTTCACTGTAAATTTTTTTAAAGCATTCATGCTGTTCGAGTTTAAGCTGGTTTACACTCTTTTTCTTCTCTTCTATATGACAAGTTTTTGATAAAAGGGCCTTCTTCTAATTACATGTGTCGAAACTGTCCTCTGCAGGTAGATCGACCAGGTTTTACTATGTGAGCACTTTTGTCTTGTGCATAACACAAATTTGCTGTACAAGTTTAAGCCAGTTTACAGTCTTTTTCTTCTTTTCTTTATGGAAAGTTTTTGATGAAAGGGCCTACTTCTAATTACATGTGTCGAAACTATCCTCTGCAGGCAGATCAACCAGGTTATGGTAGACCAAGTCTGGACCTTTGACTTGCTCATAATGCTTATTTGATTATTACAATGTTGGAAACCATCGATAATGCTTTGTAATAGGAGTAGTTGATATATCTGATAAACATGATTGAACAACAGGATCTATATCATATATATTGTCTTTGTACAATCATTGGATTCCATTTGCAATCTTTACTAATTCAATATAGTACTTAGAAATAGGTGGTAGTTTTTTATGGGAGGGGTGGACCGTTATCAATAATTATTAGGTTTTGGTCTTGATTAAATTACTTTTGAGAGGAGTATCTTCAAGGAATAATTTGTATTGGACTAATGTTTGTATAAGAATACTCAGCTGTTAAGTATGATACATGCTGTGATCCGTTTGTGCCTGGTGAGCAGCAGCATCCCCCACAGGATTCGATTGCTCTTTAAACAACTGAATAAACAAATAGCTGAAAAGTAGTCCCTTAGTAATGATGGCCCACACAGCAAGCTACACACTTTCATTCGAAAGTAAGTGATTGTACTCTATGTACTACACTCCCCAGCAACTTACTATCACAATCCTCATGATAACTCTGGAACAACTAATGGAAATGACATCCTTGAAAAATGGGCTCATCATTCTTTAGGAAGTGTGTTTGATGTAGACAAAAACTCATTAGTCTTTATATGAATTAAGGTATATTTGTATTTGGGTGTGTTAGATTTAAGTGAGCAACTGTAAAGTATTTCTAGAAATTAGGAAGCCCTGTGTCAGTATACTGACACTCAAATACATAATTTTGTTGGTATATACCAGTGATGGGGAAGTTTGGCACTCCAGCTGTGGTACAACTACATATTTCAGCTTGTCCTGCTACAGTCTTAGCTAAGCCAAATAGCAAAACTGTAGCTGGGCCTGCTGGGAATGTGTAATTCAAAGACTGCTGGAGAGTCAACTTCCCCATCACTGGTATGTACAGACATATCCTATTACATCCTTGCTCCAGTCAAGCTATACTGCCCCTGAAGTTGCAACGCACGGACCCTTATAATGGACCCCTATGTCCTGCCACTTTAGTTTGGAGCTAGGGGTCACCTTAACAATTGACACTGGCACATAGAATGTCAGCATACTGCATATTAGTTTAATCACTAGTTGCTGCTTGTGTGCACTATCACTTTACTTCATGTGGAAGACACTTTTTCGCAGGGAAAGGACCTTACAAAAATGCAGTGTGCTACCAAGTCACACAGCACTCACACGTTAAATGTAACGTGTGAGTGATGCACAGGGCAAAGATGTAAGAGGTTACATTTGGATGTCACAAATCTTTTCAGATATATTATTTACAATTTGTATATGACTAATAAATCAAATCATGGAGACCATAAACTTGTAGATGTTTTATAGAAAAAAACATGTCAAACAACTCAACCAAAAATGTTTACACGAATTCAGTTAGATGAAAGAAACACTTTTGAAAAATTCTCAGTAAATCCCCCAAAACTTAAGGATTGGAACTTGGATCAGTAGACTCAATCAATCTGTAGAAAAAGATACAATTGATTATTTAATAGATGTAACATTATTAACTAAAAAAACATTCCATAAATTCTTATCACAATTATTGCGTAAATCCTTGTTAAACTGATTACTGTTTTGGGGCCCACATGTAACAAACCATACTTGTATTTTTAGCCAACTCATTTACGGTGAGGTACTTAAGCTTAAAGGTCCAAGGTAGTGTCAGGGATGTATGGTTGCCAAATCTCACATTAGACATATTGAATATGATTTGGGGGGAGTGTTACCGGGCAGGATTGTAGTGCAATATGCGATACCTTTGGAAAGATGTGTCACCCTGCAAATGCAGGAACACCCTCTCCAAACGAAGTCTCTCTCTGCAATGTTCCAAGTACACTGTACAAGCCTATGTGAATGCGCTATCACCTGATTTGGATGCACAGGGGTCATAGTGAGCAGTAGGTTTCTAAGGAAGACTACCAGATTTATAAACTGGTACCTTACTGGTACCCCTGGTACCTTACTCCTAATGCCCTTCCCCAAAACCCAAAGTCTATGCCATCTTTCAAATCACCATTACTCATCCAGCTGTCGGCAAACCAGCTTTGGACTCTAGGCACTGTTTGAGAGCTTCACAAATCTGACAGCTGTGACCGATCATATGGTTGTTGGATTAGTAGAATCCAGATAGCTGGGAACTGTAATGTATCCACTATATATCCCTCTACTATAATGTGAAATCTCCATAAAGACAGATGGCCAGTGCAGCTTCATTCAGGTAAGTTTTGAGTTTAAAAAATAACTTATACAAAGGCAGCTACTGTACTTTAGGCTTCTATTTGCTAAACCTTAAACCAATGGATAAAGTGGACGGACATAAAGGGGTCTATTCATTAATAAAAGAAAAGTGAATTGTTACTTATTACTATACAATGAATTGGTTAGAAGCGCTGTATGGCTGTAATAAGTAGCCATTCATGTATACTCACCATTGTCACGATGCGCTGCGGTGTCAAGGGGTCCAGTGGTGAGGTCTTTTCTGGTGGGGCCTCCTTCAGATGCGTGGAGTCCTACGGTGGGTCCCTCTCCGTATGTGCAACCAACTGACCTCCCACCATGCCGCAGTGGTGCTGGGAGGTCAGGGGTGGAGCCAGCGCCAGGTGCTATGCAGAGAGCAGAGAAACATTAAGCTTCCCTGCCGTCACCGCACTGCAGTTCAGGTTACGCCATCCTGAGATGGGGAACCAGAACTCCTTTGAGGAGTGGAAAGCTGGGCTCTCTGCTCCTTCATGAATTGCACTCACTATACTAAAGTTTGGTGATGTGATTCAGACACTGAGCGGGTGTTCAGCTGGAGAAGTTAGGGACTTCTCCATGGTAAACTGCTCCATTAATTGCGGAAAGCAAAGCAAAGCCCAGTTTAATGCAAAACAGGGCATTACGCTGCTTTATGAATAGACCCAAAAGTACCAACTGACCAGCTCCTAGCTATGGGGGTCATTCCGATCCGATCGCTCGCTGCAGTTTATTGCAGCACAGCGATTGGGTTGGAACTGCGCACGTGCTGGCGCCGCAGTGCGCCGGCGCATGTCCGACGGTCGAAGGCCATCGTTTCCTAGCGATCGCCTCTGCCTGATTGACAGGCAGAGGTGGTCGCTGGGCGGGAGGGGGTGGCAAGGCGGCGTTTGGCCGCCGTTATGGGGGTGCCGTCCGGCCAACGCAGGCGTGGCCGGACCATGCAGGGGGTGGGCCGCAGCAGCTGCGTGAAGTCACACGCAGCCGCCGCGACCAGGGGCAGCAACGATCAACTCCCGGCCAGCTGCAGGAGCTGCACTGGCCGGGAGTTACTTCACAAGTACAAAAGCATCGCCGCTGTGCGATGCTTTTGTACTTGTGCGGTGGGGGGGCCAGACTGACATGCGGGGCGGACTAGTCCTGTGCTGGGCGTCTCCCCGCATGTCAGGGAAGATCATCGTAGCTGCTCCCAGTAATGCCTCTTTGCATTTAAACTGAGGTCTGCTATATTTTAAATTGTTTGCTAGATTGGTCCTGAAGTCTCATGACTACCCAATAGTTGACATTACCAAAGACAGTGGATGCGACTCATCCCAGAACAGTGTGTATATATATATACTGTATATATATATATATATATATATATATATATACTGTGTATATATATATATATACTGTGTATATATATATACATATATATATATATATAAAATACATTAAAAATAAATAAATATATATATATATATATATTGACAAAAAAGGAAAAAAACAGCGCCACTTGTGGGAAACTCACTATATATCTATAAAATCTTTCCAATAATTGACACACCCTCTGTACAAAGGGTGTCTGGAGGCCCTTAAATAAATCAGCATGGGTAAGCTGCTGAATAGTTAATGTATGTTAAGGGGGGAATATGGGCATCCGCGACCAACGGTGTCAGGTGTAAAGGAACTAGAATAGTATTCAAATCTCGTGATTTTCACATAAAAATATATAATAAATATATATATATAAAAATATAGATTTTATTCTACATAAAGACATAAAGACACAGATTTCTAAAAACATGAACAAAATACACTGCTCAAAAAAATAAAGGGAACACTAAAATAACACATCCTAGATCTGAATGAATGAAATATTCTTATTAAATACTTTGTTCTTTACATAGTTGAATGTGCTGACAACAAAATCACACAAAAATTATCAATGGAAATCAAATTTATTAACCCATGGAGGTCTGGATTTGGAGTCACACTCAAAATTAAAGTGGAAAAACACACTACAGGCTGATCCAACTTTGATGTAATGTCCTTATAACAAGTCAAAATGAGGCTCAGTAGTGTGTGTGGCCTCCACGTGCCTGTATGACCTCCCTACAATGCCTGGGCATGCTCCTGATGAGGTGGCGGATGGTCTCCTGAGGGATCTCCTCCCAGACCTGGACCAAAGCATCCGCCAACTCCTGGACAGTCTCTGGTGGATGAAGCGAGACATGATGTCCCAGATGTGCTCAATTGGATTCAGGTCTGGGGAACAGGCGGGCCAGTCCATAGCATCAATGCCTTCGTCTTGCAGGTACTGCTGACACACTCCAGCCACATGAGGTCTGGCATTGTCTTGCATTAGGAGGAACCCAGGGCCAACCGCACCAGCATATGGTCTCACAAGGGGTCTGAGGATCTTATCTCGGTACCTAATGGCAGTCAGGCTACCTCTGGCGAGCACATGGAGGGCGGCCCCCCAAAGAAATGCCACCCCACACCATTACTGACCCACTGCCAAACCGGTCATGCTGGAGGATGTTGCAGGTGTCCTTGGAGTCTCCATATGCCTGTCACGTCTGTCACATGTGCTCAGTGAGAAGCTGCTTTCAACTGTGAAGAGCACAGGGCGCAAGTGGCGAATTTGCCAATCTTTGTGTTCTCTGGCAAATGCCAAACGTCCTGCATGGTGTTGGGCTGTAAGCACAACCCCCACCTGTGGACGTCGGGCCCTCATAGCACCCTCATGGAGTCTGTTTCTGATCGTTTGAGTAGACACATGCACATTTGTGGCTTGCTGGAGGTCATTTTGCAGGGCTCTGGCAGTGCTCCTCCTGTTCCTCCTTGCACAAAGGCGGAGGTAGCAGTCCTGCTGCTGGGTTGTTGCCCTCCTACAGCCTCCTCCACGTCTCCTGATGTACTGGCCTGTCTCCTGGTAGCGCCTCCATGATCTGGACACTATGCTGACAGACACAGCAAACCTTCTTGCCACAGCTCGCATTGATGTGCCATCCTGGGTGAGCTGCACTACCTGAGCCACTTGTGTGGATGGTAGACTCCGTCTCATGCTACCACTAGAGTGAAAGCACTACCAGCTTTCAAAAGTGACCAAAACATCATCCAGAAAGCATAGGAGCTGAGAAGTGGTCTGTGGTCACCACCTGCAGAACAACTCCTTTATTGGGGGTGTCTTGCTAATTGCCTATAATTCCCACCTGTTGTCTATTCCATTTGCACAACAGCATGTGAAATTGATTGTCAATCAGTGTTACTTCCTAAGTGGACAGTTTGATTTCACAGAAGTGTGATTGACTTGGAGTTACATTGTGTTGTTTAAGTGTTCCCTTTATTTTTTTGAGCAGTGTATATATATATATATATATATATATATATATATATAGAACACCTGAATGATATACCATTCAGATGAAAAGATACAGAGTAATTAAAAAGGCAAAAAAAGGAAAAATATTAAAAAAATATAAAATGCATGGAAAGGTGCTTATCTTTTGTATGGAGGTCAGTCTAGGGAGCAATCATGAAGCATGGTATGCTGTAAGTAAAAGGACCCGTCATTCCAAAAAAAATTGCATGTCAAAATTAGTCTCAACAGCTGTAACAAAATGTTAGTGTCCAATTTGACCGTTTGGAGGCTATTTAAGAATGCTTGTACTGCCCGTAGACCTTCCGTATGAGGTATGGAGGTGTACAAGGAGCTGACGTCCATTGTGCACATCATGATTCCGTCTTTTAGGTCCCCAAACTGTGCTAATTTGTTGAAAAATGTGGTCGTATCTTTAAAATATGTCAGTTGCACACATACGTGTGGTTGTAATATTGAATCCAGGTACTCTGATATTGGCTGAAATAGCGATCCCCTGGCAGATATAATGGGTCTGCCAGGTGGGTTGTGCAACTCCTAAATGTATTTTCGGCACAGTATAAAGTAATGGCATTTTTGGATGTGTTTGTAATAGTGCTTTGTATTCCCTGGTACTGATGTGTCCCTGGTCAACTGCCGTTTTTAGAACTAGTTGCAGTGCCTTACTAAATCCTGTTTCAATTTTTCATAGGTATTTGCATGTGATAATTGTTTCTCGATTTCCGCCTTATCATGAATCAAATCCTGTATCACTATACTACCGCCTTTATCAGCGGGACAAATGATAATAAAATTGTCCTCACTTAGATTTTTGAGGACTGTATGTTTCTCTTTGGACAAGTTGGAAATTTTTTTTGTAAGGGCTCTGAACGAATCTGTTAAGTGAATCGTCCATAAGACGGGTGAAGGTTTTAATTGTGGAATTACTAGACTGTGGATCAAAGTTAGATTTGAGGTGCTTTTTTACACTAGGATTCTCTTTAGTGGTATCCCCTTGTGCAGTGTGATGCTGGAAATATTCCCGAAGCCTCAATTTGTTTTATAAAGGATACCTGGATACATATTCTGCGATGTACTCTACTGTAAATTGTACTGTTTGGTGCACTTTTCCTTCATACGCTTTGTTCATGTGCATTAAGCCCTGTGATCCACACAGTTTGAACCGAGCTAAAAGTTAAAAAGCCAAAAAATATAAAAAAAGGATCTATTATTTGTACCGTTTGCTGTGCTTTACACTAGTGCACTTTGTTCAAAGCCCTGTGACTCCACGCTGGGTTCTACGAATTGAAAAATTAACAAATATTCATTTAGAGAAGAGCAACTAAATACTAGCGCAGCAGCTGCTGCCACCAGTCATGATGACGCTAGTCCAGCAACATCATCTACTAAAGCCGATGCTATAGCAGGTCTAAGTCAGGACATCTAAAATGAAAAACCCAATATACAGTGGTAAAGAAAAAAACACCTTATAAAGTGAAGGTTTGGTGCAGAAAAACATAAAATTGCCAACATGCCATTCACCGCATGCATTGGCAAGGAAAGGCTCAGGCCTTGACCTTTATAAGTGGTGGTTCTGCAACTGTCCGTAAGGCATACTCTTCTGCCTCTCATGATAATGCAAGATCTTTTCACTCAGAGTCTAGAAGAGGTGTTTAATAAATTAAAACCACCAAGGCAGTAGAACAAACTGTGTGTTCAGAACTGTCACAGATCCCAGAGGAGAGTCTAGGAGTATCCATGTTAACTACAGTATGTGTGACTCTGACATTAATCACTGTCCTCATAGAGAGGCCTCTTTCGCCTCCTTCCACCATTTCTACACCATCTGTACATGTGGGGAACAGTATAAGTAAAGATAATGATGAGGACATAATAGAAATTGAGGATGCTTGTGTGGAAGTTGATTAGGATGAGGGGGATATGTGTTTACTACTACTATCTGACACTGAGGATGAGGATGTTGATGATGTTGTTTGTGTAAGTCAGCCACCAGTGGCTGCAGACTTTCTTGCACATGATAAAAAGAAAGCCATTGTAATGCCTGTGCATAAGAACAAAAAAGCCACCTCTTGGGTGTGTAATTATCTTTATCCAAATCCTGACAATGTTTGTGAAGGAATCTGCTCCATTTATGAGTCCAAAATTAGTATTGGTAGGGATACATCTCATGAGGTCTGCTATATCATAGCTGCTGAGCGCCTGTTCTGGAACACACCCTAACCATACAGTATTGGTAGGGATGTTAGCCCTCTTGGCACCTCCTCCATGTTACGTCATTTGTGGCGAGCTCAAAAAAATCTATTTTACAAGATTATAATGTAATAAACACCCTCATCATCAACCTCCTCATTCTTGCTCAGAGGTACAGTAGTCCTTCCAAGAAAATTGTTTTGGCGGGCCCAAGCAAACCAAGCATTTCAGCCATAAGAGTGGCAGTCCCTGTTGCTGAAATGCTTGATTTGTTAAACTGTGCATGCCCTTTTCAATATCCATCATACGGATGGGAGTGTGGGCCCAAAGACAATTCAATCTTGCACAACTTTTGTGGTTATGTGGTAATGTTTCATAGATGTGCTATAAACTGCCATGTGTTTGTGCCGCTGTTCTGTCGCTTAGTAATCAGCCAGCTCTCTGCAACCTTTGGCCAATATTGGTGAATAAAAATTGACTGGAAATTAATATTATTGAGGTTAATAATTAGAGATGAGTGGGTTCGGTTTGTCGAGATCCGAACCCCCCTGAACTTCACCTATTTTACACAGGTCCGAGGCAGCCTCAGATCTTCCCGCCTTGCTCGGTTAACCAGAACGCGCCCAAACGTCATCATCCCGCTGTCGGATTCTCGCGAGATTCGTATTCTTTATAAAGGGCCGCGCATCGCTGCCATTTTCACTCATGCATTGGAGATTGAATGGAGAGGACGTGGCTACGTTCTCTGCCTGTAAAGCTCCATATCTGTGCTCAGTGTGCTGCAAATATCTACGTTCTCTGCCTGAAAAGCTCCATATCTGTGCTCAGTGTGCTGCAAATATCTACGTACTCTGCCTGAAAAGCTCCATATCTGTGCTCAGTGTGCTGCAAATATCTACGTACTCTGCCTTAAAAGCTCTATATCTGTGCTCAGTGTGCTGCAAATATCTACGTTCTATGCCTGAAAAGCTCCATATCTGTGCTCAGTGTGCTGCAAATATCTACGTACTCTGCCTGAAAAGCTCCATATCTGTGCTCAGTGTGCTGCAAATATCTACGTACTCTGCCTGAAAAGCTCCATATCTGTGCTCAGTGTGCTGCAAATATCTGTGCTCAGTGTGCTGCATTGTGGGGACCACCAGTATATAATTATAGTAGTACAGTACAGTAGGCCATTGCTGTATCTTGCAGCTCCGTGTCAGACTCAGTTCTAGACAGTATCCTGATCATCAGTGCTCAATATCTGCTGCATTGTTGTGTGACCAGTATATACTATATATATTATATATAGTACTACAGTGCAGCATTTTGGTGACCAACAGTATATAGTTGTACATTACAGTAGGCAATTGCTGTATCTTGCTGCTCTGTGTCACTGAAAGTATCCATTCCATATCTGTGCTGCATTTTTGTGAGCAGTATATATAGTAGTACAGTGCAGCATTTTGGTGACCAACAGTATATAGTTGTACAGTACAGTAGGCCATTGCTGTATCTTGCAGCTCCGTGTCACTGCAAGTATCCATTCCATTTCTGTGCTGCATTGTTGTGAGCAGTATATATAGTAGTACAGTGCAGCATTTTGGTGACCAACAGTATATAGATGTAGAGTACAGTAGGCCATTGCTATTGATATAATAATATTACTGGCATATAATTCCACACATTAAAAAATGGAGAACAAAAATGTGGAGGGTGAAATAGTGAAAGATCAAGATCCACTTCCACCTAGTGCTGAAGCTGCTGCCACTAGTCATGGCAGAGACGATTCAATGCCATCAACGTCGTCTGCCAAGGCCGATGCCAAATGTCATAGTAGAGAGCATGTAAAATCCAAAAAACTAAAGTTCTGTAAAATGACCCAAAAATCTAAATTAAAAGCATCTGAGGAGAAGCGTAACTTGCTAATATGCCATTTACGACACAGAGTGGCAAGGAACGGCTGAGGCCCTGGCCTATGTTCATGGCTAGTGGTTCAGCTTCACATGAGGATGGAAGCACTCATCCTCCCGCTAAAAAATTGAAAAGAGTTAAGATGGCAAAAGCACAGCAAAGAACTGTGTGTTCTTCTAAATCACAAATCCCCAAGGAGAGTCTAATTGTTTCTTGAGGTAGTGTGTCCCCGGTACCAAATCCCATCTAGGTTCCACTTCTCTAGGCAGGTGATACCGAGAATGTACACAGACGTCAGAAAAAGACTCACCAGTTTCCTAAAAAATGCAGTTGTACACAATGTCCCCTTAACCACGGACATGTGTTCAAGTGAAGCAGGGAAGACTCAGGACTATATGACTGTGACAGCCCACTGGGTAGATGTATTGCCTCCCTCAGCAACAACAGCAGCAGCGGCACCAGTAGCAGCATCTCGCAAACGCCAACTCGTTCCTAGGCAGGCTACGCTTTGTATCACCGCTTTCCATAAGAGGCACACAGCTGACAACCTCATACGGAAACCGAGGAACATCATCGCAGATTGGCTTCGCCCAATTGGACTCTCCTGGGGATTTGTGACATCGGACAACGCCACCAATATTGTGCGTGCGTTACATGTGGGCAAATTCCAGCACGTCCCATGATTTGCACATACAATTAATTTGGTGGTGCAGAATTTTTGTAAAAATGACAGGGGCGTGCAAGAGATGCTGTCGGTGGCCCGAAGAATTGCGGGCCACTTTCAGCATTCAGCCACAGCGTGCCGAAGACTGGAGCACCAGCAAACACTCCTGAACCTGCCCCTCCATCAGCTGAAGCAAGAGGTGGTAACGAGGTGGAATTCAACCCTCTATATGCTTCAGAGGATGGAGGAGCATCAAAAAGCCATTCAAGCCTATACATCTGCCTACGATATAGGCAAAGGAAGGGGAATGCACCTGACTCAAGCGCAGTGGAGAATGATTTCAACGTTGTGCAAGGTTCTGCAACCCTTTGTACTTGCCACACATGAAGTCAGTTCAGACACTGCCAGCCTGAGTCAGGTCATTCCCCTCATCAGGCTTTTGCAGAAGCAGCTGGAGAGATTGAAGGAGAAGCTAAAACGGAGCGATTCCGCTAGGCATGTGGGACTTGTGGATAGAGCCCTTAATTCGCTTAACCAGGATTCACGGGTGGTCAATCTGTTGAAATCAGAGCACTACATTTTGGCCACCGTGCTCGATCCTAGGTTTAAAGCCTACGTTGTATCTCTATTTCCAGCAGACACAAGTCTGCAGAGGTTCAAAGACCTGCTGGTGAGAAAATTTTCAAGTAAAGCGGAATGTGACCCGTCAACAGCTCCTCCTTCACATTCTCCCACAACTGGGGCTGCGAGGAAAAGGATAAGAATTCCGAGCCCACCCGCTGGCAGTGATGCAGGACAGTCAGGAACGAGTGCTGACATCTGGTCCGGCATGAGGGACCTGCCAACGATTACTGACATGTCGTCTACTGTCACTGCATATGATTCTGTCACCATTGAAAGAATAGTGGAGGATTATATGAGTGACCGCATCCAAGTAGGCATGTCAGACAGTCCGTACGTATACTGGCAGGAAAAAGAGGCAATTTGGAGGCCCTTGTACAAACTGGCTTTATTTTACCTAAGTTGCCCCCCCCTCCAGTGTGTACTCCGAAAGAGTGTTTAGTGCAGCCGGTCACCTTGTCAACGATCGGCGTACAAGGTTACTTCCACAAAATGTGGAGAAGATGATGTTCATCAAAATGAATTATAATCAATTCCTCCGTGGAGACATTCACCATCAATTGCCTCTAGAAAGTACACAGGGACCTGAGATGGTGGATTCCATTGGGGACGTATTAATACTCTGTGAGGAGGGGGATGTACACAATGAAAGGGGTGAGGAATCAGAGGATAATGATAAGGTGGACATCTTGCCTCTGTAGAGCCAGTTTGAGCAAGGAGAGATTGATTGCTTCTTTTTTTGGTGGGGGCCCAAACTAACCAGTCATTTCAGCCACAGTCGTGTGGCAGACCCTGTGGCTGAAATGATGGGTTTGTTAAAGTGTGCATGTACTGTTTATACAACATAAGGGTGGGTAGGAGGGCCCAAGGACAATTCCATCTTGCACCTCTTTTTTTTTTTTTATCTTTGCATCATGTGATGTTTGGGGCCAATTTTTTTAAGTGCCATCCTGTCTGACACTGCAGTGCTACTCCTAGATGGGCCAGGTGTTTGTGCCACCCACTTGGGTCACTTAGCTTAGTCATCCAAAAATAATATTGTGAGGTGTGAGGTGTTCAGAATAGACTGGAAATGAGTGGAAATTATGGTTATTGAGGTTAATAATACTATAGGATCAAAATTGCCCCCAAATTCTATGATTTAAGCTGTTTTTGAGGGGTTTTTGAAAAAAAACACCCGAATCCGACAACAAATTTTCAGGGAGGTTTTGCCAAAACGCGTCCGAATCCAAAACACGGCCGCGGAACCGAATTCAAAACCAAAACACAAAAAAATTCCGGTGCACATCTCTATTAATAATACTCTAGGAACAAAAAATGCCCAAATTATGTGATTTAAGCTTTCTTTTGGTACATTAATGAAAAAAAATCCAAAACCGAATGACGAATCAGAGCCAAATCCAGCAAAAATGGGCTGACGCACATCTCCAGTATACACAGGAAAACCCGTTGGAAGATCTTATGTCCTGCTTCCTTGCAATATAAATCAAATCTCCCGCAAAACTTCCTTAGGTTACTGAACCAGCATGCTATTCTCCCTTGTCTTCATGCCTTGCACGTCACCCCTTGATGATGTCACACTACCTGCGATTCTCAGGCGGTCACAGCGGGAGACGGAATGATATAGGATCACCATGGGTACTTGTGCCCCTATCTGAGGTAAGCACTTTTTTACACTGTAATTTCTTATGCCCTGATGAAAAGGCCAATATGCTATGAAATATTGGCATAATAAACCTGCTTTTTTCTGAACTCTAATAAAGACCGATGGGCTGTTTCATTTGTAACGGAAGCCTGGATCTGTATGTAACATTTTAAAAAGGCACCCCGGTATAACTACTTTTCCATATACTGGCCCTCATTCCGAGTTGTTCGCTCGTTGTCGAGTTTCGCTATATTGCGATTAGTCGCTTACTGTGCATGCGCAAGGTTCGCAGAGCGCATGCGCTTAGTTATTTTACACAAAAGTTAGGTATTTTACTCACGGCATAACGAGGATTTTTCATCGTTCTGGTGATCGGAGTGTGATTGACAGGAAGTGGGTGTTTCTGGGCGGAAACTGGCCGTTTTATGGGTGTGTGCGAAAAAAGCTGCCGTTTCTGAGAAAAACGCGGGAGTGGCTGGAGAAACGGGGGAGTGTCTGGGTGAACGCTGGGTGTGTTTGTGACGTCAAACCAGGAACGAAACTGACTGAACTGATCGCAGTGGCAGAGTAAGTCTCGAGCTACTCAGAAACTGCAAAGAAATTTCTATTCGCAATTATGCGAATCTTTCGTTCGCAATTCTGCAAAGCTAAGATACACTCCCAGTAGGCGGCGGCTTAGCGTGTGCAATGCTGCTAAAAGCAGCTAGCGAGCGAACAACCTCGGAATGAGGGCCACTGTATATGTACATACACATACACACACACACATACACATACACACACGACCACATTATTATGACCACCTTCTACATTTGAAGATGGCAGCACGTAGCCGGCAGTGCATACATCACATGCTGTGCGCTGGCTTGGTTGCGTATATATAAAGTGTGCGATGGTCGTCTGCACACAAATCCCTCATTGCTGTCATGGGTAAAAAGGGTGATTTATCCGAGTTGCAAAAAGGGATGATTATCGGCTTTTGGGCAAAGAGCGGCAGTATTTTTGAAACAGTGCAGCTTGTGAACTGTTCGCGTGTTGCTGTGGTGAAGGTGTATTGTGACTGGATAAAAGGCACCATTGCGAATAACTGACGTGGAAACTCCTGGTGGTCATAATAATGTGACTCGACCGTATATGTATGTATGTATGTATGTACATACATACATACATACTTACATACATATACACAGTGGTGGATTTACTTTTTATCTATGGGCTGCAGGGCTGCATTCCCCCTTACCCCCCCCCCCCCCCCCCCCCACCACCACCACCACCACCACCACGGACCAATGGCAACACAACCCTCTTGATGACAGAGTAGATTGCAGCTGACATACTGCACACATACACTGCAGCTGAGATGCAAATAAAACAACACTGCTCTGGCAGCACAGAGGTACTGCAAACCAGACATAGAACAGCAGCACCTCTGGCAGCACAGAGGTACTGCAGGCCAGACACAAAGGGCAGAGATGTAACAGCTAACCACAGTCAGACAGTCCAGACTGTGATGGCAGAGGGAGTACCTCCCATGGGAAGCCACTCCCCTGCTATACCATCAGCCCTATTTGGCTTCTTTGGACTGCAGCTGATGCAATCTATAGAAGCCAGCCTGCTCAGCAGCACCGCAGTTAAGCACTCCCCCCCCCCCCTCCCAATATAAAGGAGAGAGAGACAAGAGGAGACAGAGAAAAACCTCCCCCCCCCCCCAGTAAATCCTGCGTTTGCCCCTGGGTACCTCATTATTGTTGTGTCTAAAACTGCTCACAGTATCTGGTTGCCTTCAATAATTCTCCAGCAGTCTTAAAAGCTGCTTAATACAAGCCCCCCCCATCCACAAGTAATTGTTTTATAGGGTTCTTTGTTGTGGATAATGTAGCTATCATTTATATTCTATGGACAAAAGTTTAAATGATCAAATACTGAATTGAAAAACAAAACAATAATCTTCCCACTTTATATCACAAGCTATTCCTAGCACAAGCGTGGGCCCAGCCATTAGCCGGCTGCATCAGGTTCCCCTGCTATCATTTCATTCTTGCTGATTATTCTGGGAAACTTTTAGTGGCTTCTCACTGCTTTTTCGATGACCTGAAACAAACCTTAGCTGCAGCAAATCATCTCTCCCAGAAGCAGGGTTTAATGCACAATTACTCAATCTACGGCTGCATTATAAAATATAATTTTACTGACCACCTGGAGTAGAGCAATGCAGCGGTTTTGCTTTAAAAGGGGCCCAAGTTTATACATTAAAGATGAACAAGCCTTAATCGATCAGGCCACAGAATGAGTTTATCCAGCACAGTGCGCAGACTGACAGAATCAGTCAGCGATCGGTCTCTGAGCAGATTTGTTGTTTTAGAAATAAGCATATTGCAGATTCTCTCTCATCGCGACGAGAACTGTTTCATCTTGGAAGGTTCTGCACATCACTCAGTGCCAATGAGAACAATGACAACTAATCCAATATCCTACATCTGTATTTCAGGGTTGCGTGACGTCCTGTTGCAACCTGTCCAAATAATGTCAGGAATAAAAAAAGCATTCAGGAAATGACAAAGATTGCATAAAATGTAAGTTTTAAAGGGCATTTCAATTAAATTTCCTGGCACTAATAATAGATGTAGAGGAGAACTGCAAATAAAAATATCATCTTTATTTATCTATTTCCAGGCCTAAAATATGGAAACCATCAAACAAGGCAGAAAATATGGGTTCATAAGTGTGAAGTATTAAAAAAAGAGGAAGGTAAGAATATGCTTCATGTCTACCGAATCAGTAAACTGATAATTCATCAACCATTACATAATTAAAACGGAGCAAGTTCCCTTTCTTCTTTACAAAACCGCACTTGTGGCTACAGTATACTGGCCCTATTCAACCACTGAAAATCAGGATACAATTCTCTGTTGACCATTTGTCATTGGTTACTTTATACCCAGCTACTATTATATAGGTAAGGACACATTCTGTTGTGGAAAGGAAGAATCCTAGTAGCATGCAAGTACTGTATACATTCTTCATGGCGTTGCCAGCAGAAAATATATACCAGATTGAATGGGTGGACAACAAGCAGGACCGCTGCTGAATTCTACAGCTCTCCACTGCTGCAGGGAGTGTCTTTGGCGCAGGGGCGTTTTAAGAGAGGAGGAGGCCCGTGTGCAGCCTTCTTTATCAGGGGCCCCCCTCCACTCTGCACAAGGATTTAATACTTACCTCCTCGGAGTTCCCCTGTGGTGCCGTACTTCTCCGCAGCAGCAATAGAACCTGAGCATAGACTCTATTACGCATGCACAAAACTCTGGAAAAAAAAGCGCGGTGGCCATTTTCCTGAAGATTTTCCTAATGCGCATGCGCAAAACCCCGGAAAAATGGCCTCTGCACTACGTTTCCGGGGTTTTCATCAAGCGCAATAGAGTTTGTACCCCCTAGTGTTCAGACTCTATTGCGCTGTTGAGAAGGGATGGCTCCGATGGGGGACTCTAGAGAGGTAACAATTAAACAAATGGGTGCAGGGTGGGCCCCCTTGGACCTCGGGGCCCGTGTGTCCTGCACACACTGCACCCATTATAGATACGCCAATGCTTTGGCGCCTCACTACATGTGAACCACAGAGAGCCTGCTGTGCATGTGTGTGTGTGTCCCTCCCTATATCCCAGCAGGGTGTGGATTATTAGAGCTACACTCAAAAAAGTTCTACAGTCAATAGGTCGACCACTAATGGTCGACATGCTTTAGGTCAACATGGTCAAAAAGTCGATGTGGTCAAAAGGTCGACATGGAATAGATAGACAGTAGAAAAGGTTGACAGGGTCAAAAGGTCATGAAACGGTCGACACAAAAAAAGTAAACACAATTTTCTATTTTTTGGGGGGTGTTTTGTCACTTTTCTGCAACAAACAAGCCCCATTAGTTTACCGCATCCCCTCTCATGGCTCGATTCGCTTGCTATGCTTCAGACAAGGTGTATCGCTGTGCTCAGCACAGGTTACTATTCCCAATTGTAGTCCACGTGAATGGTAAAGTATGAAAAAGTTGAAAAAAACAAAACAAAAACTTATGTCGACCATGTGTGTGTCGACCATTGTAATGTTGACTTTTTGACCCAGTCGACCTTTTGAAGCTGCTAACCTTTTTAACTATCTACCTTGTACGTGTTAAACTTTTGACTCTGTCAACCTAATGTATGTCGACTATTAGTGGTCGACCTATTGACTGTAGACCTTTTTAGCTTAGATCTAGAAACTGGATGCCATCCCAGCACTTGGTCCGATGTCCCCCACTCCGGTCCCTTTTTTTTAGCACAATGTAGTAGGTGGTGCATAGGCCACACTTTTCCTTGTGCTAATTACCGCAGGGGGAAAGTGCTCGAAGCTATTCAATTACAAGCCCTTTTTGTTGTGCTGTAAACGTGCAGCTAATGTGAAATGACTCATAGATCACAGCATAAGTGCCCGGTGCTATGGGTTAATGCTAGAGATGTGCACAGGAAATTTTTTGGGTTTTGTGTTTTGGTTTTGGATTCGGTACCGCGGCTGTGTTTTGGAATCGGACGCGTTTTGGCAAAACCTCCCTGAAATTTTTTTGTCGGATTCGGGTGTGTTTTGGATTCGGGTGTTTTTTTTCAAAAACCCCTCAAAAACAGCTTAAATCATAGAATTTGGGGGTAATTTTGATCCTATAGTATTATTAACCTCAATAACCACAATTTCCACTCATTTCCAGTCTATTCTGAACACCTCACACCTCACAATACTATTTTTAGTCCTAAAATTTGCACCGAGGTCGCTGGATGACTAAGCAAAGCGACCCAAGAGGGCGGCACAAACACCTGGCCCATCTAGGAGTGGCACTGCAGTGTCAGACAGGATGGCACTTAAAAAAATTGGCCCCAAAGAGCACATGATGCAAAGAAAAGAGAAAAAGAGGTGCACTGTGGTCGCTGGACGGCTAAGCTAAGCGACACAAACACCTCAATATCACAGGAATTATTTGTTCTAATCAATGGTATTATTGGTCCAAATCACTGGAAGAAAATGACAAAATCACTGGAATTATTCGTTTTAATCAATGGTATTATTGGTCCAAATCACTGGAAGAAAATGACAAAATCACTGGAATTATTCGTTCTAATCAATGGTATTATTGGTCCAAATCACTGGAAGAAAATGGAATGGATGGATACTTGCAGTGACACAGAGCTGCAAGATACAGCAATGGCCTACTGTACAACTATATACTGTTAGTCACCAAAATGCTGCACTGTAATACTATATATACTGCTCACAAAAATGCCGCACAGATATGGAATGGATACTTGCAGTGACACAGAGCTGCAAGATACAGCAATGGCCTACTGTGCAACTATATACTGTTAGTCACCAAAATGCTGCACTGTAATACTATATATACTGCTCACAAAAATTCCGCACAGATATGGAATGGATACTTTCAGTGACACAGAGCTGCAAGATACAGCAATGGCCTACTGTAGTGTACTACTATAATTATTATATAGATGACAGATATAAAGATACATTGTGGGGGAATCCAGTATACGTTCTGTCACCAGGTACCAGTGAATGGCCACATCATGTATATAGGTGACAGATATAAAGTTACATTGTGGGGGAATCCAGAATACGTTCTGTCACCAGTTTACCAGTGAATGACCACATCATGTATATAGGTGACAGATATAAAGTTACATTGTGAGGGAATCCAATATACGTTCTGTCACCAGGTACCAGTGAATGACCACATCATGTATATAGGTGACAGATATAAAGTTACATTGTGGGGGAATCCAGTATACGTTCTGTCACCAGGTACCAGTGAATGACCACATCATGTATATAGGTGACAGATATAAAGTTACATTGTGGGGGAATCCAGTATACGTTCTGTCACCAGGTACCAGTGTATGACCACATCATGTATATAGGTGACAGATATATAGTTACATTGTGGAGGACTCCAGTATACGTTCTGTCACCAGGTACCAGTGAATGACCACATCATGTATATAGGTGACAGATATAAAGTTACATTGTGGGGGAATCCAGTATACGTTCTGTCACTAGGTACCAGTGAATGACCACATCATATATATAGGTGACAGATAAAAAGTTACATTGTGGGGGAATCCAGTATACGTTCTGTCACCAGGTATCAGTGAATGGCCACATCATGTATATAGGTGACAGATATCAAGTTACAATGTGAGGGAATCCAGAATACGTTCTGTCACCAGGTACCAGTGAATGACCACATCATGTATATAGGTGACAGATATAAAGTTACATTGTGAGGGAATCCAGAATACGTTCTGTCACCAGGTACCAGTGAATGACCACATCATGTATATAGGTGACAGATATAAAGTTACATTGTGAGGGAATCCAGAATACGTTCTGTCACCAGGTACCAGTGTATGACCACATCATGTATATACTTATACTGGTGATCCCCAGTCCCCACAATGCAGCACACTGATCAGATATTTGCAGCACACTGAGTACAGATATGGAGCGTTTTCAGGCAGAGAAAGTAGATATTTTCAGCACACTGAGCACAGATTATTTGCAGCACACTGAGCACAGATTACGGAGCTTTTCAGGGAGAGAACGCTGCCACGTCCTCTCCGTTCAATCTCCAATGCATGAGTGAAAATGGCGGCGACGCGCGGCTCCTTATATAGAATACGAATCTTGCAAGAATCCGACAGCGGGATGATGACGTTTGGGCGCGTTCTGGTTAACCGAGCAAGGCGGGAAGATCCGAGGCTGCCTCGGAACCGTGTAAAATGGGTGAAGTTCGGGGGGGTTCGGATCCGGAGGAACTGAACCCGCTCATCTCTAGTTAATGCATTCTCGGTTAGTTACCTACAGTACTTACCTTACTTATCGCTGATTTATGCTCAAGCATTCTGGAGTGCAGCCTGCGGACTGTCATGGACTGCAATTGAATAGCCCTGGCAAATACTATAAGCCCACAGTGTGGCTAACTGAATAAGGACCATCATTTCTATTATGTGAGCTAGACTATACACTATACTGTAGGTTACTATAGTTCTGAGCAGGTGGAATGGAAATATGAATACAGTATGTTGGCAATGATCAAAATAGCAATTAAAGAGCTATATAGATAAACAACTACTCTGTTTTATATTCTATAGAACAAATTATATACTGTATCACAAAAAAAGGTTAATAAGTGATAATTTTTGCAAACTGTAAAACAATTATTTGCCACTAACTAGAGCTGTGCGGCGGAAACTTTTTGTGTTTTGTTTTTGGATCTGGATCCTCGCTCGTGTTTTGGATCTGGATTGGTTTTGCCCAAACCACCCTTTTTGGTTTTGGTTTTGGATCTGGATGATTTTTGAAAAAAACATAAAAACAGCTAAAATCACAGAATTTGGGGGTAATTTTGATCCTATGGTATTATTAACCTCAATAACATTCATTTCCACTCATTTCCAGTCTATTCTGAACACCTCACAATATTGTTTTTAGGCCAAAAGGTTGCAGCAAGGTCGTTGATTACTAAGCTAAGCGACACAAGTGGGCGGCACAAACACCTAGCCCATCTAGAAGTGGCACTGCAGTGTCAGGCAGGGTGGCACTTTTCAAAAACTAGGCACAAACAGCACATAATGCAATGAAGAAAAAGAAGTGCAATGAGGTAGCTGAATGATTAAGCCAGTGATCTTCAACCTTTTTTTACTCACGGCACACCGAACAATATTTTAAAATTGCCAAGGCACACCAACAGTTCCCCGCAGAAAAAAGCAAAACACACACATTGGCCCTCACAGTAAAGAAAACAAACAAACAAACAAACAAACACATTGGCCTCTACAGAAAAAACAATCACATTGCTCCCCACATAAATCATGTTGCTCAATACATAAATCCTATTGCTCCCCACATAAATCAATTACATTGCTCCCCACATAAATCATTTTGCTCACACATAAATCAATCACATTTCTCCCCACATAAATCCTTTTGCTCCCCACATGAATTATTCACATTGTTCCCCCATAAATCCTTATTCTCCCAACATAAATCCTATTGTTAACCACAGGAGAAATAAAATAACAAATATTAGCCCCTACTGGTCAGCTGTCCTCCTTCCTGTCCCTCAGTGGCGGTGGTTGTTCTTAGTGGAGTGCTGCGAATACTGAGCAGCAGGCAGTCAGGCAGGTGTGGATGTGGGTGGGCAAGGAAAGCTGTGTATGCAGACAGAAACTGGAAAATGTGTATGCAGGTAGGTGGGCCGGCTGGGTGGTGAGATGCGGCGGCCGTGACCTATGATATCACAACGCCGCGTGTTCAAGGCATAGGTCACGGCCGGAGCACGACTAATCCTCTAAGAAGAGCCTGGGCCAACAGTTCACACTGTAGGTGCAGGAAGCTGTTCTGGCTACCTTGTAACTGGGCGCGGCACACTAGTGTGCCACGGCACTTTGGTTGAAAAAGCCTGGACTAAGCTGAGCGATCCAAGTGGGCGGCACAAACACCTGGCCCATCTAGGAGTGGCACTGCAGTGTCAGACAGGATGGCACTTTAAAAAACTAGGCCCCAAAGAGCACATAATGCAAAGAAGAAAAAAAGGTGCAAAGAGGTCGCTGGATGACTAAGCTAAGTGACAAAAGTGTGCGGCACAAACACCTGGCCCATCTAGGAGGGGCACTGCAGTGTCAGACAGGATGGCAGTTTTAAAAACTAGGCCCCAAACAGCATATAATGCAAAGAAAAAAAAGAGGTGCAAGATAGAATTGTCCTTGGGCTCTCCCACACACCCTTATGTTGAATAAACAGGACATGCACACTTTAACAAACCAATCATTTCAGTGACAGGGTCTGCCACATGACTGTGGCTGAAATGAGTGGTTGGTTTGGGCCCCCACCAAAAGAAAAGCAATCAATCTCTCCTTGCACAAACTGGCTACACAGAGGCAAGATGTTGACCTCATCCTCCGATTCCTCACCCCTTTCACTGTGTACATCCTCCTCCTCACAGAGTATTAATTCGTCCCCACTGGAAACCACCACCACAGGTCCCTGTGTACTTTCTGGAGGCAATTGCTGGTAAAGGTCTTCCTGGAGGAATTTATTATTCATTTTGATGAACATCATCTTCTCCACATTTTGTGGAAGTAACCTCTTACGCCGATTGCTGACAAGGTTACCAACTGCACTATACACTCTTTCAGAGTACACGCTGGAGGGGGGGCAACTTAGGTAAAATAAAACCAGTTTGTGCAAGGGCATCCAAATTGCCTCTTTTTACTGCCAGTATACATGCGGACTGTCTGACATGCCTACTTGGATGCTGTCACCCAAATAATCCCCCACCATTCTTTCAATGGTGAGTGCATCATATGCAGTGACAGTAGACATGTCAGTAATCGTTGGCAGGTCCTTCAGTCCAGACTAGAGGTCAGCTTTCGCTCCTGACTGCCCTGCATCACCGCCAGCGGGTGGGCTAGGAAATCGTATCCTTTTCCTTGCAGCCCCAGTGGCGGGAGAAATTGAAGGAGGAGCTGTTGATGGGTCACGTTCCGCTTGAGTTGACAATTTACTAACCAGCAGGTCTTTGCACCTCTGCACACTTGTGTCTGCTGGGAAGAGAGATACAACGTAGGCTTTAAACCTAGGATCAAGCACGGTGGACAAAATGTAGTGCTCTTATTTCAACAGATTGACCACCCTTGAATCCTGGCAAAGCGAATGAAGGGCTCCATCCACAAGTCCCACATACTTTGCGGAATCGCTCCGTCTTAGCTCCTCCTTCAATTTCTCCAGCTGCTTCTGCAAAAGCCTGAAGAGGGGAATGACCTGACTCAAGTTGGCAGTGTCTGAACTGACTTCACGTGTGGCAAGTTCGAAGGGTTAGAGAACCTTGCACAACATTGAAATCATTCTCCACTGCACTTGAGTCAGGTGCATTTTGCCTCCTACAGGTGGATGTATAGGCTTGAATGACCTTTTGCTGCTCCTCCGTCCTCTGAAGCATATAGAGTGTTGAATTCCACTTCGTTACCACCTCTTGCTTCAGGTGATGGCAGGGAAGGTTCATGAGTGTTTGCTGGCGCTCCAGTCTTCGGCACACAGTGGCTGAAAGCCGAAAGTGGCCGCAATTCTTCGGGCCACCAACAACATCTCCTGCATGCCCCTGTCATTTTACAAAAAAATCTGCACCACCAAATTAATTGTATGTGCAAAACATGGGACATGCTGGAATTTGCCCAGATGTAATGCACGCACAATATTGGTGGCGTTGTCCGATATCACAAATCCTCTGGAGAGTCTAAGTGGGGTAAGTCATTGTGCGATGATGTCCCTTAGTTTCCGTAAGAGGTTGTCACCAGTCTGCCTCTTACAGAAACCGATGATACACAGCGTAGCCTGCCTAGGAATGAGCTGGCATTTGTGAGATGCTGCTACCGCTGCTGTTGTTGCTGCAGAAGGCAATACAGCTATCCAGTGGGCTGTCACAGTCATGTAGTCCTTAGTTTGTCCTGCTCCACTTGTCCACATGTCCGTGGTTAAGTGGACAGTGGGTACAACCGCATTTTTCAGGACACAGAGGACACTTTTCTTAATGTCCCTGAACAGTCTGGGAATCTCTTTCCTAGTGAAATGGAATCTACATGGGATTTGGTACTGGGGACACACTACCTCCATCAATTGTCTAAATACCACTGCATTAATGGTGGATACCGGATGCACGTCTAACACCAACATAGTTGTCAAGGCCTCAGCTAGCTGCTTTGCAACAGGATGACTGCTGTCATATTTCATCTTCCTCGCAAAGGACTGTTGGACAGTCAATTGCTTAGTTGAAGTAGTACAAATGGTCTTCCAACTTCTCCTCTGGGATGACGATCGACTCCCAGCAGCAACAACAGCATTGGCAACAGCAGTAGGCGTACCACTCAAGGATCCTCCGGAGGAATCCCGGTTAGGAAAGGACCTGCCAGTCATGCCAGTGACATGGGCTGCAGGACTACTGACGTTCCTGACTGAGGAGGAAATTGACGTTGAGGGAGTTGGTGGTGTTGCTTGCAGGAGCTTGGGTACAAGAGGAAGAAGGGATTTAGGTGTCAGTGGACTGCTTACGCTCTTACCCAAAGTTTCTGAATTTGACAATGACTTCTGATAAATGCGCTGCGGGTGATGTATAAGGGAGGATGTTCCTAGGTGGTTAACATCCTTACCCCTACTTATTACGGATTGACAAAGGCAACACACAGCTTGACACCTGTTGTCCGGATTTGTGGAGAAAAAATTCCACACCGAAGAGGTGGCTTTTTTGGTATTTTGCCCAGGCATTACAATGGGCTTATTCATCCCACGAACAACAATTGTATTCCCTGGTGCCTGATTTAAACAAACCACATCACCATCAGAATCCTCCTCGTCAACGCGCCAGCAACCCCCATATCCTCATCCTGGTGTACTTCAACAGTGACATCTTCAATTTGAATATCAGAAACTGGACTGTGGGTGCTCCTTTCATCAAATGATGGAAGGAGCCACCTCTTCCCTCCAGTTTTGGAAAGGTCAGGCATCGCAACCGCCGACACACTTGGACTCTCCTTGGGGATTTGTGATACCATCTTAGAACGCACAGTTCTTTGCTGTGCTTTTGCCAGCTTAAATCTTATCATTTTTCTAGCGGGAGGATGAGGGCTTCCATCGTTATGTGAAGCTGAACCACTAGCCATGAACATAGGCCAGGGCCTTAGCCGTTCCTTGCCACACCGTGTCGTGAATGGCATATTGGCAAAATTATGTTTCTCCTCAGACCATTTAAATTTTTTTTTTTGGGTCATATTACTGAACTTTGGCTTTTTGGATTTTAAATGCCCTCTACTATGACATTGGGCATCGGCCTTGGCAGACGACGTTGATGCCATTTCATTGTCTATGTACTGACTAGTGGCAGCAGCTTCAGCACTAGGTGGAAGTTGTTCTTAATCTTTCCCTGTTTTATCCTCCAAATTTTTGTTCTCCATTATTTTTCTGGAGTTATATATATTCTCCTACACCACACAGGGCAAACCCTGTAAAAATTATTTGGATTAAATATTAATAACCCATTTATTTGGAGTAAATAATATACAGCCCAGGACAGCACCGTTGGACCTATACGGCAGTATCAGTGGACTTATACGGGAGTAAAACTGGACTTATACGGCAGTACCCCTGTACTTATATGGCAGTACCACTGGACTGGACTTATACAGCAGTACCAATGGACTTATATGGCAGTACCGCTGGACTGGACTTATACAGCACTACCAATGGACTTATACAGCAGTTCTATTGGACTTATACGGCAGTACCACTGGACTTATACGGTAGTACCCCTGGACATTATACCGCAGTATCTCTGGACTTATATGGCAGTATTCCTGGACTTATATGGCAGTACCACTGGACTGGACTTATACGGCAGTAACACTGGACATATACGGCAGTACCACTGGACTTATACGGCAGTAGCTCTTTATTTATACGGCAGTACCACTGGACTTATACAGCAGTACAACTGGACTTATCCGGCAGTACCCCTGGACTTATACGCCAGAACCCCTGGACTTATATGGCAATATCACTGGACTTATACAGCAGTACCACTGGACTGGACTTATAAGGCAGTACCTATGGACTTATAAGGCAGTATCACTGGACTTATACGGCAGTACCCCTGGACTTATACGGCGGTACCCCTGTACTTATACGGCAGTACCTATGGACTTATATGGCAGTACCACTGGACTTATGTGGCAGTACTTCTGTACTTATGCGGCAGCACCTCGGGACTTATACAGCAGTACCACTGGACTTATATGGCTGTACCACTGGACTTATATGGCAGTACCACTAGAATGGACTTATACGTCTGTACCACTGGACTTATATGGCAGTACCACTGTACTTATACGGCAGTACCTCTGGACTTATATGGCAGTACCACTGGACTTATATGGCAGTACCACTGGACTTATATGGCATTACCACTGTACTTATATGGCAGTACCTCTGGACTTATATGGCAGTAACCCTGGACTTATACGGCAGTACTGTAATGCCCTGGTATCTATAGGGGGCTTATTAGAGTGTAAGATAAGCTGGTGCGAGTGCATACCCACTCATTCTACGCTGGCATGTTATATAGGGAAATAGTATTATAATTCATTAGACCCTCACAGAGGGCAAAAGGCTTTATTTAAATTAGTCAACTCTATAGAGAGAGAGAACTCTAGTTGCGGACCCTCATGGAGGCGAAATAGTACAGGCTGGACTGGAAATGACACAGAGTTGAGTTTGGCTCGTGTCCCCGGGACCTTTCCATTTCCCCGAACTTAGGGGGAGATCCAAGCATACGTGGAGGAGCATAGGGTAGCGCGCGATACCAACGGACGGTGGGACAGATCCGGGAACCCCAGCGGAGTGGATAAAATGGGGGTGAAGTAGGACCGTTTGGCAGTCTGAGGTACGCAACAGGGGACGGCAGAGTGACGCGACGGTGGCTACGCAGACGAGTGAGGAAAGAGGCTCCGTTACGAACCCCGGGTGACAGCAATTACTCACCCCTACCTGATCTTCATCCCCGGTATACCTGGCGACGTCAGAGACTCCCGTTCTGCCTAATTGCCAGAGAAGGACGGCTCAACGCAGCGGTGACGCAGATTACAGGCCGCCTGTAGCAGGAGAGATCTGCGGGAAAGGACGGCCTCCAGGAGGTGGCAGCGGCTCTCCCACCAACCCGGTGGGATAAAGGCGGACTTCAAAGCGTGAGTGACCAGAGTGTGGGTGGGCCCCCGGTCACGCCAAATTAGGTCAGGGGTGGTCCTATGCAGATTATGCTAGAGACTCATACCCACACTTCATCACCTCAGGCTGTGTTGAAGAAGGGGAAATAGCCCCACGCACAACAAAGGCTAGACATCCCGACCTCACTAAGAAGGGGACTTAGTAAGAGGTGTCCGCGCTCTTCAGACAGTTTATTTCCCACTACAATTGCGAAGCAATTCATAATAAAAGCAATTAATAATAATAAAAGATCAGACCACCCAGCCTAAGAGAGAGAAAAACCGCAGTCAGAGGCAGATGTAACATATATGCAGCACAGAACCGGAGGAATTGATAGTCAAAAGTCAGACAGTTCAGCCTAAAGGAAAAAGAGAAGTGTCAGTCAGATACAGACTTACCTTAATTATTGCACCGATAAGGGAAATAGTTCGTTATCCATCTTGCTTCTCCGAATCCTAGCATCCCTATGTAATTCATCACCAGGATGATTGATAAAGTATAAAATCGAAATTACCTGTGGATTACAAACAACACATAACGTTAGACTAATAATCCCCAACGAAGGCCACGGAGATTAGTTCATATAACTAACAACATTTCAGCTAGCTAAACAGTCCAGGTATACACGTGTAAGAAAAAAGAACTTCATGTGCACCAACGATATGGCCATTAGAAATTGCGCAATATAGAGAGTAGTAATTGGTGGACAATATTATTTAAGGTTTAAATCTCTCAGTAATAGAAGGAATATAGTTATTATTTAATGACTGCATAAAAATGTAAGGGTGGAAATTTCCATTGACGGGGTATTGTATATGTATTAACCTTTATATCCCACCCAGAGACGACCGATGTGGATTGGCAGTTGCTGTGAAATAAAATTGCAGTGTTGTAGTAGTGTGGAATTGATGGGCATGGTGAAACTAAATTGACCAATTAACTGTTGGTAAAAATTAATGTTATGAGCTTAAGTAGTTACACTAAATTCTGTGAACAGAAATAAAGACGAGGAGCCAGTTCATTCTTTAAAAACAAGACTTAATCCTCTGTTTCAAAGTGTGTTATTTTATTCACCTGTATTGTGAGAAATAGTAAAATCCCAATTGGTGTTGTGGCTATACCACTGATCTCGAACTTACCCTCGGAAGACAGGCTTACAGTAGACGGCTGTGGCAGTACCACTGGACTAGACTTATACGGCAATACCTATGGACTTATATGGCAGTACCACTGGACTTATATGGCAGTACCACTGGACTGCACTTATATGGCAGTACCACTGGAATTATATGGCAGTTCCTCTGGACTTATATGACAGTACCATTGGACTTTTACGGCAGTACCCCTGGACTTATACGGCAGTACCACTGGACTGGACTTATACGGTAGTACCATTGGACTTATACGGCAGTACCACAGGACTTATATGGCAGTACCATTGGACTTATACAGCAGTTCCACTGGACTGGACTTATACAGCACTACCACTGGACTTATTCGGCAGTACCACTGGACTTATACAGTGGTACCACTGGATTTATATGGCAGTACCACTGGACTGGACTTATAAGTCAGTACCACTGGACTTAAATGGCAGTACCACTGGACTTATAAAGCAGTACCACTGGACTTATACGGCAGTACCACTGGACTTATAAAGCAGTACCACTGTACTGGAATTATACGGCAGTACCACTGGACTTATATGGCAGTACCACTGGACTTATACGGCAGTACCTCTGGACTAATATGGCAGTACTCCTGTACTTACATGGACTTACACGGCAGTACTGCTGGACTTATATGGCAGTACCCCTGGACTTATACGGCAGTACTACTAGACTTATATGGCAGTACCTCTGGACTTATACGGCACTACCACTGGACTTATACGGCAGTACCAATGGATTTATATGGCAGCACCACTGGACTTATACGGCAATACCACTGGATTTATATGGCAGTTCCACTGGACTGGACTTATACGGCAGTACCACTGGAATTATATGGCAGTTCCTCTGTACTTATACGACAGTACCATTGGACTAATACGGCAGTACCCCTGGACTGAACTTATATGGTAGTACCACTGGACTTATACGGCAGTACCACTGGACTTATACGGCAGTACCACTGGACTTATACGGCAGTTCCAATGGACTGGACTTATACAGTAGTACCACTGGACTTATACGGCAGTACCACTGGACTTATAAGGTGGTACCACAGGATTTTTACGGCAGTACCTCTGGATTTATACGGCAGTACCACTGGACTGGACTTATACAGCAGTACCACTGGACTTATATGGCAGTACCATTGGACTGGACTTATAAGGCAGTACCACTGAACTTATACGGCAGTACCACTGGAACTATATGGCAGTACCCCTGGACTTTTACGGTAGTACCCCTGGGCTTATATGGTAGTACCACTGGACTGGACTTATACGGCAGTACCTCTGAACTTATACGGCATTACCACTGGACTTATATGGCAGTACCACTGGACTTTACGGCAGTACCACATGACATACATGGCATTATAACTGGACTGGATTATACGGCAGTACCACTGGATTTATATGACAGTACCTCTGGATTTATACAGCAGTGCCACTGGACTAATACGGCAGTACCACTGGAAATATTCGGCTGTACCTCTGGACTTATACGGCAGTACCACTGGCCTTATACAGCAGTACCACTGGACTTATACGGCAGTACCACTGGACTGGACCTTTACAGCAGTACCTCTGGACTTGTATGGCAGTACCACTGGACTTATACAGCAGTACCACTGGACTTATATGGCAGTACACCTGGACTTATACGGCAGTACCCCTGGACTGGACTTATATGACAGTACCACTGGACTTACAAGGCAGTACCACTGTACTTATACGGCAGTACCTCTGTAGTTATACGGCAGTACCACTGGACTTATACGGCAGTACCCCTGTACTTATACGGCAGTACCACTGGACTTATACGGCAGTACCACTGGACTTATATGGCAGTACTACTGGACTGGACTTATACAGCAGTACCACTGGACTTATATGGCAGTACCTCTGGACTTATACAGCAGTAACTCTGGACTTATCTGTTAGTACCACTGGACTTATATGCTAGAACCACTGCACTTATACGGTAGTACCACTGGACTGGACTGATAGGGCAGTACCACTGGACTTATACGGCAGTACCTCTGGACTTATACAGCAGTACCACTGGGCTTATACGGCAGTACCACTGGACCTTTACGGCAGTACCACTGGACTGGACTTTATGGCAGTACCTCTGGACTTATAAGGCAGTACCTCTAGACTTATACGTCAGTACCACTGGACTAATACGGCAGTACCACTGGATTTATATGGCAGTACCACTGGACTTATACAGCAGTTCCAGTGGACTTATATGGCAGTACCCCTGGACTGGACTTATAAGGCAGTACCACTGGACTTATACTGCAGTACCACTGGACTAATACGGCAGTACCCCAGGACTTATATGGCAGTACCACTGGACTGGACTTATGCGGCAGGACCACTGTACTTATACGGCAGTACCCCTGGACTTATACGGCAGTACCACTGGACTTATACGGCAGTACCAGTGGACTTATATGGCAGTACCACTGGACTTATGGCCGCATAGGGACATCACTACTGGACTGATGCAGCACAACACAGCACCACTGGTCTGGACTACACCACCACTGGACTGATGCAGCACAACACAGCATCACTGGTCTGGACTTATATAGCAGCACTGGACATATGGCAGCAGAGGACACCACCACTGTTACTGACCTGATGCAGCACAAGACACCACCAGTGGACTGATGCAGCACAACACAGCACCACTGGACTGGACTTACACAGCAGCACTGGACATATGGCAGCAGAGGATACCACCACTGTGACTGGACTGATGCAGCACAAGACACCACCACTGGACTGATGCAGCACAAGACAGCACTGGAATGACACATAAGAGCAGGTCGCCACCCCATGCGCCACAACACTTTCCCGCACAGACATTGAGGAGACACGTCCTCTCGCTACACTCTCCAGGACTGGAGTGAAAATGGCAGCGACGCGCGGCTCCTTATATGGAATCCAAAACCTGCAGAGTCTGGCAGGAAAACCCGAGCCGGATCTCATGGAACCGAACCCGCTCATCCCTACCATTATCAAATGGTACATCTGCTGGGGTTCATATTCTCATACTTGTAAGTATGTGTCGTGACACTGCAATTAATTATGTTTGTCCCACTGTGTAAATATGAAATAAGCATTGTAAATAAATATGATTATAAGAATCAAAGTTCCTTTTAACATGCAGGGTGAACAATGCAAAATGTTTATGAGCATAGGGCCTAATTCAGAGTTGATCGCAGCAGCAAATTTGTTAGCAGTTGGTCAAAACAATGGCCCTCATTCCGAGTTGTTCGCTCGGTATTTTTCATCGCATCGCAGTGAAAATCCGCTTAGTACGCATGCGCAATGTTCGCACTGCGACTGCGCCAAGTAACTTTACTATGAAGAAAGTAATTTTACTCACGGCTTTTTCTTCGCTCCGGCGATCGTAATGTGATTGACAGGAAATGGGTGTTACTGGGCGGAAACACGGCGTTTCAGGGGCGTGTGGCTGAAAACGCTACCGTTTCCGGAAAAAACGCAGGAGTGGCCGGGGAAACGGTGGGAGTGCCTGGCCGAACGCTGGGTGTGTTTGTGACGTCAACCAGGAACGACAAGCACTGAACTGATCGCACAGGCAGAGTAAGTCTGGAGCTACTCTGAAACTGCTAAGTAGTTAGTAATCGCAATATTGCGAATACATCGGTCGCAATTTTAAGAAGCTAAGATTCACTCCCAGTAGGCGGCGGCTTAGCGTGTGTAACTCTGCTAAATTCGCCTTGCGACCGATCAACTCGGAATGAGGGCCAATATGAGTCATTCAGACCTGATCGCTGCTGTGCGTTTTTACACAGCAGCGATCGGGTCTGAACTGCGCATGCGCTGGTGCCACAATGCGCAGGCGTGAGGCCCCGCCAGCACCGGGGTGCGCCGGACTGCGACGGGATTAATGACGAAAGCGATCGCACTGGCGATCACAAGAAGATTGACGGGAGGAGGCCATTTTGTGGGAGTTAACTGACCATTTCGAGGGAGTTTCGTGGGTTCCTGACGTCAACTACGGGCTGGATCATCGCAGAGAAAGAGTAAGTGCTGAATTGTGCAGAGACTGCACAAACATTTGTTTGTGCAGCTCTCTGCACAAGCGATCGCACCCCTGCACAGCGAATACCCCCTCCCCCTGTAGGTGACTACCTGATCACAGGGTTGCAAAAACTGTACACTAGCAATCAGGTCTGAATTAGGCCCTATGTGCACTGCAGGGGGGGGGGGGGGGGGGGGATGGGGGGCAGATATAACATGTGCAGAGAGAGTTAGATTTGGGTGGGGTGTGTTCAAACTGAAATCTAAATAGAAATAGCAGTGTAAAAATAAAGCTGCCAGTATTTACCCTGCACAGAAACAAAATAAAGCACCCAAATCTAACGCTCTCTGCAAATATTATATCTGCTACACCTGCAGTGCACATGGTTTTGCCCAACTGCTAACAAATTTGCTGCTGCGATCAACTCTGAATTACCCACATAGGCCCTCATTCCGAGTCGTTCGCTCGGTATTTTTCATCGCATCGCAGTGAAATTCCGCATAGTGCGCATGCGCAATATTCGCACTGCGACTGCGCCAAGTATCTTTGCTATGAAGATAGTATTTTTACTCACGGCTTTTTCCTCGCTCCGGCGATCGTAATGTGATTGACAGGAAATGGGTGTTACTGGGCGGAAACACGGCGTTTTATGGGCGTGTGGCTGAAAACGCTACCGTTTCCGGAAAAAACGCAGGAGTGGCCGGAGAAACGGGGGAGTGGTTGGGCGAACGCTGGGTGTGTTTGTGACGTCAAACCAGGAACGACAAGCACTGAACTGATCGCACAGGCAGAGTAAGTGTGGAACTACTCTAAAACTGCTAAGTAGTTTGTGATCGCAATATTGCGAATACATCGGTCGCAATTTTAAGATGCTAAGATACACTCCCAGTAGGCGGCGGCTTAGCGTGTGTAACTCTGCTAAATTCGCCTTGCGACCGATCAACTCGGAATGAGGGCCATAGTTCCTTTCAGTGGCGTAACTTCGTCCCAGTTGCCCGGAGGCAAGAAAACTTTTGGTGCCCCCCACCACCCCACCCCATGCCAACTCTTCAACTTCGTAAAGCAAGTTTAAACCTAACTTATGGTTAGAGAGAAAAAGAGAAAGAGGGGGTAGAGACACAGCGGGTGTCAGGGATAGAGAGCATGAGACGGGGGGGAGCAAGAGAGAGAGCGTGTCAGAGAGAGAAAGAGAAAGAGAGCGTGAGAGACAGAGAGAGGGTAGCAAGAGAGAGAAGGTGAGGTGGATCAAGTGGGAGAGTGAGAGAGGGTGTTAGGGAGGGATAGAGAGAGAGAGAGAGGGGGAAGCAAGAGAAAGAGGGAGAGAGAGTGTCAGGGAGAGATAGAGGAGCAAGAGAAAGATAGAGAGAGGCAAGAAAGAGTGGAGACTCAGCGAGAGGAGCAAGAGAGAGAGAGGGAGAAGAAGAGCGAATGTCAGAGAGGGAGAGAGGAGCAAGAGAGTGGAGTGTGTCAGAGAGAAAGAGGAAGCTAAAGGACATGTGTCAGAGAGAGAGAAGCAAGAGAGTGGAGAGTGTCAGAGAGAGGGTTGGCAAGAGAGAGTGCAGAGTGTCAAAGAGAGAGGGGAGGGCAAGAGAGAGTGTGTCAGAAAGATAGAGAGGAGCAAGGTAGTGGAGGGTGTCAGAGAGGGGGAGCAAGACAGAGTGTGTCAGAGAAAGAGTGGAGAGTTTCAGAGAGAGGGGGGGGGGAGAGCGAGTATGCCAGAGAGAGAGAGGGGGGAGCCAGTGTATGTGACAGTAAGAGAGGGGGGGGGGGCAAGTGTATGTGACAGTAAGAGAGAGAGTGGGGAGCAAGTGTATGTGACAGTAGGAAAGAGAGGGGGGTAGTGTATGTGACAGCAATAGAGAGAGGGTGAGTGAGTGTATGTGACAGTAAGAGGGGGGGGCGAGTGTATGTGACAGTAAGAGAGATAGGAAGGGGCGAGTGTATGTGACAGTTAGAGAGAGAGGGAGGTCGAGTGGAAGAGACAGTACCTGTGCAGGTCTTTAATGGTGGCGGTCTTTTCACAGGACACGGCCCCTTTCCCATTCACCAGCTACATGCGGCACTGCATTGCTTCCTGCCTGCCGGGACTCAGCCAGCCAGGTAGGGGCACAGTGTGTCGGGGCAATTTGTGACCACAGTGTGAGCAATGTGTGGGGATGGCTGCTCCGTCAGCACCGCATACAGGGATGTCTTGATAAAGGATATTTACAGAAACGCGTTGACACAGGAGTGTGAGTAGCTTTATACTATCCATTTGATGTTCTTTTTTATCTTTTCATATGTTTTAAATATTTTTTGTTAGATGCTGGTCGAACTTTTTAACTTTGTTCATGTATGCTTGATACCATAATTCTTTATGGAATCCATTTTTTGATGGATTTTTAATCCAATAAATCTGGGTTTTTTTTATTGCTATCACGGCTTTGGAGTGCTTTGGCTATCCTTTGAAAAGAGATTTCTTTAAGCCATACAAAGATATCTTTATGGGAGCAGCAACATATTTCAAACCGTGAGTTTGGGTACGCCATATACTGGATAGAACACCCACTTTTAAAGATACCTTGATGCGCTTTCTCCTCTTGCTCTTGCTGTGAGTGCTGGGTACGCTTTACTGATTGTGTAAGCTATATTTTAAATGGTAAAATCCAAGACCGGTTTGCACTCCAGAGAACGAAAGACACATAACTGGATTTTAGAGGAAGCAGGGCACCTTTTGGTTTAAAGATACCTTGATGCGCACAGTTCCCCCTATCCTTTGTGTGAGTGGGGTACGCCTCTATATAGCTTTTCTAAAAATACTTTATCACCTGTTTCCTGATTATTAAGGATTTACTACACATTGCACTGTTTTTGATCTTTTTTTATAAACTGGGGTATACGTCCCGAATATTTATCTTGAGGGGAAGAATTGAGAACGTCGCCTCATGAAAAATAAACCTTGATGCGCTTGCCCCCACCTCTCTTGCTGTGAGTGTTCTGGTACGCCCTTCTAATTACTGTAAGCGGTTCATTCTGTGGAAATATCACCAGAGTGGGGTGCACCCAGAGAGTGAAAGACACCGGCTAAAAATTCGGAGGGGTTTAAGAATACCACCAGTTAAAGATACCTTGATGTGTTTATCTCTCCTATCCTTTGTGTGAGTGGGGTACGCCCGTGAAGAATCACTAGAAGTCTACATATATATTTATTCAATATTGTTGTATCAAAATATACAACACATTGCACCGTTTATTGTTATTTTCTTTCATATTTGGATATATGTTCGAGATACACCACGTCACAAGAAGGATCTACAGTACGAGAAACCCTCTACATTTCTCCTAATAAGGGATGTATTGATTTTCTTCTCCTAAGCGCACTGTGTGTTATATAGGTTCAAAAATAGTCTTTTTCTGTCTATACTGTTGATATAAATGTGGTGACATTTATTTTTTGAACCTAAACACCTGAGCTGCTTTGCGCCACGTTGACACGCCCTCCCCCCAAAAATCTCTCTACCGCATACAGTGCACTCTGGCTAGGAGCTGCATCATCACAAGGTATATGGGCCTACAGGGCTTCCGTAGCCCTGTCAGAGAGAAGCCCTGTAGGAGACAGACTGTAATAGAATCACATGCCCACGCCGGGCCAGCGGTCAGTCCAGTCTGATCATCATAGTCGCGGACTCGCCGCTGTTCCACTGGATCACCAGGGCAGGCATAATAATGAGGCAGCATTATAAATAAAATGAGAAATAACTAAATGGGTTGGCACACACCTTGGTGCCCCCCTCATCCTCTCTGAATTCGCCACTGGCGACTAATTCCCACCCTCCTCAAAAAAGCTCCTCATCATTGCACTGTGATACCGCTCCTCAGTCAGGCAACGGGGGACAGTGGAGAAAGTGCCCGTTTCGAGCCTGGAGCCCGGCGGCAAATGACTCCACTGTCTCCCGGAGTTCCGCCTCTGGTTCCTTTAGCTCTTAGTGGTCTATAAGTGTCTGTATTGTGCTGTTTTCTTTAATCCCAAACTGGAAACTCATAAAGTACATTTAATAATGAAAGTGAGTATAACTGGTATGAGTCACACTGATGACTCATCTTTCCGTCAAGACCTTGATCTGTCCATTATCTGCTTACATCACTTAATTTTCTATAGAGTCCTGTGTAAGTTATATTACTGAATGTTGTAACTAGTGATGAGCGGGTTCGGATCCTCGGAATCCGACCCGCCCGAACTTCACCTTTTTTTTACACGGGTCCGTGCGACTCGGATCCTCCCGCCTTGCTCGGTTAACCCGAGCGCGCCCGAACGTCATCATCCCGCTGTCGGATTCTCGCGAGACTCGGATTCTATATAAGGAGCCGCGCGTCGCTGCCATTTTCACACGTGCATTGAGATTGATAGGGAGAGGACGTGGCTGGCGTCCTCTCCAAATCCGTTGTATTATATTAGAACTTAGTTATAATTGTGGGGAGGATTGGGGACGGGGAGCAGCTGTTAGGGAGTACAGTGCAGGGTTTTGAGTTTAATCCGTTCTTTCTCTGCCTGAAAAAAAAACGCTCCACCATATCTGTGCTCACTCAGTGTGCTGCACTGCTGCATGATATATCTGTGCTGAGTGCACTGCTCACACTGCCTAATTGTGGGGACTGGGGAGCAGTTATAGCAGGAGTACAGTGCACAGTTTTGCTGACAGTGACCACCAGTCCAGTATACGTTTGTCTGCCTGAAAAACACTGTGGTGTTTTTTTTTTCTTTCTTCATGCTAGTTTGTTTAGCAGTCTGCTGACACTGCAGTGTCCACCAGGTCCGTTATACAGTATATTATATATATAATTAAGCACTAAGCAGCAGTACGGTAGGCCACGGCTGTACCTACCTCTGTGTCGACTCGTCACTCGTCGTCCATAAGTATAAGTAATACTATCCATCCATCTACATTGTATACCTGTGGTGTTTTTTTTTTCTTTCTTCATACTAGTTTAGCAGTCTGCTGCTGACACTGTCCACCAGGTCCGTTATACAGTATATTATATTTATATATAAGCACTAAGCAGCAGTACGGTAGGCCACGGCTGTACCTACCTCTGTGTCGTCACTCGTCGTCCATAAGTATAAGTAATACTATACTATCCATCCATCTACATTGTATACCTGTGGTGTTTTTTTTTCTTTCTTCATACTAATTTAGCAGTCTGCTGCTGACACTGTCCACCAGGTCCGCTATACAGTATATTATATTTATATATAAGCACTAAGCAGCAGTACGGTAGGCCACGGCTGTACCTACCTCTGTGTCATCACTCGTCGTCCATAAGTATAAGTAATACTATACTATCCATCCATTTACATTGTATACCTGTGGTGTTTTTTTTTTTCTTTCTTCATACTAGTTTAGCAGTCTGCTGCTGACACTGTCCACCAGGTCCGTTATACAGTATATTATATTTATATATAAGCACTAAGCAGCAGTACGGTAGGCCACGGCTGTACCTACCTCTGTGTCGTCACTCGTCATCCATAAGTATAAGTAATACTATACTATCCATCCATCTACATTGTATACCTGTGGTGGCTTTTAGTTGTGCGCAAAATATGGAGAACAAAAATGTGGAGGTTAAAAAAATAGGGAAAGATCAAGATCCACTTCCACCTCGTGCTGAAGCTGCTGCCACTAGTCATGGCCGAGACGATGAAATGCCATCAACGTCGTCTGCCAAGACCGATGCCCAATGTCATAGTACAGAGCATGTAAAATCCAAAACACAAAAGATCAGTAAAAAAATGACCCAAAAATCAAAATTAAAAGCGTCTGAGGAGAAGCGTAAACTTGCCAATATGCCATTTACGACACGGAGTGGCAAGGAACGGCTGAGGCCCTGGCCTATATTCATGGCTAGTGGTTCAGCTTCACATGAGGATGGAAGCACTCATCCTCTCGCTAGAAAAAAGAAAAGACTTGCGGCAAAAGCACAGCAAAGAACTGTGCGTTCTTCGAAATCGCAAATCCCAAAGGAGAGTCCAATTGTGTCGGTTGCGATGCCTGACCTTCCCAACACTGGACGGGAAGAGCTCGCGCCTTCCACCATTTGCACGCCCCCTGCAAGTGTTGAAAGGAGCACCCGCAGTCCAGTTCCTGATAGTGAAATTGAAGATGTCAGTGTTGAAGTACACCAGGATGAGGATATGGGTGTTGCTGGCGCTGGGGAGGAAATTGACAAGGAGGATTCTGATGGTGAGGTGGTTTGTTTAAGTCAGGCACCCGGGGAGACACCTGTTGTCCGTGGGAGGAATATGGCCATTGACATGCCTGGTGAAAATACCAAAAAAATCAGCTCTTCAGTGTGGAAGTATTTAAAAAAAAATGCGGACAACAGGTGTCAAGCCGTGTGTTGCCTTTGTCAAGCTGTAATAAGTAGGGGTAAGGACGTTAACCACCTCGGAACATCCTCCCTTATACGTCACCTGCAGCGCATTCATAATAAGTCAGTGACAAGTTCAAAAACTTTGGGCGACAGCGGAAGCAGTCCACTGACCAGTAAATCCCTTCCTCTTGTAACCAAGCTCGCGCAAACCACACCACCAACTCCCTCAGTGTCAATTTCCTCTTTACCCAGGAAAGCCAATAATCCTGCAGGCCATGTCACTGGCAAGTCTGACGAGTCCTCTCCTGCCTGGGATTCCTCCAAAGCATCCTTGAGTGTAACACCTACTGCTGCTGGCGCTGCTGTTGTTGCTGCTGGGAGTCGATCGTCATCCCAGAGGGGAAGTCGGAAGACCACTTGTACTACTTCCAGTAAGCAATTGACTGTCCAACAGTCCTTTGCGAGGAAGATGAAATATCACAGCAGTCATCCTGCTGCAAAGCGGATAACTGAGGCCTTGACAACTATGTTGGTGTTAGACGTGCGTCCGGTATCCGCCGTTAGTTCACAGGGAACTAGACAATTTATTGAGGCAGTGTGCCCCCATTACCAAAAACCATCTAGGTTCCACTTCTCTAGGCAGGCGATACCGAGAATGTACACGGACATCAGAAAAAGAGTCACCAGTGTCCTAAAAAATGCAGTTGTACCCAATGTCCACTTAACCACGGACATGTGGACAAGTGGAGCAGGGCAGACTCAGGACTACATGACTGTGACAGCCCACTGGGTAGATGTATTGCCTCCCGCTGCAAGAACAGCAGCGGCGGCACCAGTAGCAGGATCTCGCAAACGCCAACTCATTCCTAGGCAGGCTACGCTTTGTATCACTGCTTTCCAGAATACGCACACAGCTGAAAACCTCTTACGGCAACTGAGGAAGATCATCGCAGAATGGCTTACCCCAATTGGACTCTCCTGGGGATTTGTGGCATCGGACAACGCCAGCAATATTGTGCGCGCATTAAATCTGGGCAAATTCCAGCACGTCCCATGTTTTGCACATACCTTGAATTTGGTGGTGCAGAATTATTTAAAAAACTAAAGGGGCGTGCAAGAGATGCTGTCGGTGGCCCGAAGAATTGCGGGCCACTTTCGGCGTGCAGGCACCGCGTACAGAAGACTGGAGCACCACCAAAAAAATCTGAACCTGCCCTGCCATCATCTGAAGCAAGAGGTGGTAACGAGGTGGAATTCTACCCTCTATATGCTTCAGAGGATGGAGGAGCAGCAAAAGGCTATTCAAGCCTATACATCTGCCCACGATATAGGCAAAGGAGGGGGAATGCACCTGACTCAAGCGCAGTGGAGAATGATTTCAACGTTGTGCAAGGTTCTGCTGCCCTTTGAACTTGCCACACGTGAAGTCAGTTCAGACACTGCCAGCCTGAGTCAGGTCATTCCCCTCATCAGGCTTTTGCAGAAGAAGCTGGAGGCATTGAAGGAGGAGCTAAAACAGAGCGATTACGCTAGGCATGTGGGACTTGTGGATGGATCCCTTCATTCGCTTAACCAGGATTCACGTGTGGTCAATCTGTTGAAATCAGAGCACTACATTTTGGCCACCGTGCTCGATCCTAGATTTAAAACCTACGTTGGATCTCTCTTTCTGGCAGACACAAGTCTGCAGGGGTTCAAAGAACTGCTGGTGAGAAAATTGTCAAGTCAAGCAGAACGCGACCTGTCAACATCTCCTCCTTCACATTCTCCCGCAACTGGGGGTGCGAGGAAAAGGCTACGAATTCCGAGCCCACCCGCTGGCGGTGATGCAGGGCAGTCTGGAGCGACTGCTGATGCTGACATCTGGTCCGGACTGAAGGACCTGCCAACGATTACTGACATGTCGTCTACTGTCACTGCATATGATTCTCTCACCATTGAAAGAATGGTGGAGGATTATATGAATGACCGCATCCAAGTAGGCACGTCAGACAGTCCGTACGTATACTGGCAGGGAAAAGAGGCAATTTGGAGGCCCTTGCACAAACTGGCTTTATTCTACCTAAGTTGCCCTCCCTCCAGTGTGTACTCCGAAAGAGTGTTTAGTGCCGCCGCTCACCTTGTCAGCAATCGGCATACGAGGTTACTTCCAGAAAATGTGGAGAAGATGATGTTCATTAAAATGAATTATAATCAATTACTCCATGGAGACATTCACCAGCAGCAATTGCCTCCAGAAAGTACACGGGGATCTGAGATGGTGGATTCCAGTGGGGACGAATTAATAATCTATGAGGAGGGGGATGTACACAGTGAAAGGGGTGATGAATCGGATGATGATGATGAGGTGGACATCTTGCCTCTGTAGAGCCAGTTTGTGCAAGGAGAGATTGCTTCTTTTTTGGTGGGGGCCCAAACCAACCAGTCATTTCAGTCACAGTCGTGTGGCAGACCCTGTCGCTGAAATGATGGGTTGGTTAAAGTGTGCATGTCCTGTTTATACAACATAAGGGTGGGTGGGAGGGCCCAAGGACAATTCCATCTTGCACCTCTTTTTTCTTTTTTTCTTCTTTGCGTCATGTGCTGTTTGGGGAGTATTTTTTGGAAGGGCCATCCTGCCTGACACTGCAGTGCCACTCCTAGATGGGCCAGGTGTTTGTGTCGGCCACTAGGGTCGCTTAGCTTACTCACACAGCTACCTCATTGCGCCTCTTTTTTTCTTTGCGTCATGTGCTGTTTGGGGAGTATTTTTTGGAAGGGCCATCCTGCCTGACACTGCAGTGCCACTCCTAGATGGGCCAGGTGTTTGTGTCGGCCACTAGGGTCGCTTAGCTTACTCACACAGCTACCTCATTGCGCCTCTTTTTTTCTTTGCGTCATGTGCTGTTTGGGGAGTATTTTTTGGAAGGGCCATCCTGCCTGACACTGCAGTGCCACTCCTAGATGGGCCAGGTGTTTGTGTCGGCCACTTGTGTCGCTTAGATTAGTCACACAGCGACCTTGGTGCGCCTCTCTTTTTCTTTGCATCATGTGCTGTTTGGGGACTATTTTTTTAATCTGCCATCCTGCCTGACACTGCAGTGCCACTCCTAGATGGGCCAGGTGTTTGTGTCGGCCACTAGGGTCGCTTAGCTTACTCACACAGCTACCTCATTGCGCCTCTTTTTTTCTTTGCGTCATGTGCTGTTTGGGGAGTATTTTTTGGAAGGGCCATCCTGCCTGACACTGCAGTGCCACTCCTAGATGGGCCAGGTGTTTGTGTCGGCCACTTGGGTCGCTTAGCTTAGCCATACAGCGACCTCGATGCAAATTTTAGGACTAAAAATAATATTGTGAGGTGTGAGGTGTTCAGAATAGACTGAAAATGAGTGGAAATTATGGTTATTGAGGTTAATAATACTATGGGATCAAAATGACCCCCAAATTCTATGATTTAAGCTGTTTTTTAGCGTTTTTTTAAAAAAACACCCGAATCCGACAAAAAAAATTCGGTGAGGTTTTGCCAAAACGCGTTCGAACCCAAAACACGGCCACGGAACCGAACCCAAAACCAAAACACAAAACCCGAAAAATTTCAAGTGCACATCCCTAGTTGTAACAGGGTGAAGGTCTGCCACTTGTAAGAAAGGGGTTAACTTTTACAGGACAGTAGGATTCCTTTTATCAAGATCCCTCTTAAATGAAGTCTCTGGGAAGTTGAGCAATGCTCACCGTCCTGCAGCACTGGCTGGTAGTGGTAAGAGTAGTTTTACAGTACATCTCACCAGGCCAGCTTCCCAGATGTCACATGTACATTGAAATATAGCAAACAATCCAATATTTTGGTGTGTGTGTGTGTGTGTGTGTGTGTGGCGCTATAGTTCCTAGAAGTCTGTAACTAAGGGGTCTATTCATGAAGCAGTGAAAAGAGTGAAGAAGTTGCCCATGGCAACCAATCAGTGTTGAGGTAACATCTATAAATTGCATTCTATAAAATTATATGTAGCAGCTGATTGGTTGCCATGGGCAACTTCTCCGCTGTCTCGCTTCTCCACACTTTTCACTGCTTCATGAACAGATCCCTAAATGTCTAGATACCAGGCAATTTTTTATATGTAAGTGTAGGAGATAGGGGTGTGGTAATTAGATAGAAAGTAATTATGTCGACCTCATTTGTCGACATGCGTTAGGTCAACAGGGTCAAAAGGTTGACATGGAAAAGGCAGACAGTAGAAAAGGTAGACGGGACAAAATGTCGACATCTAAAATGGTTAAAAGTTAAACCAAGCAAGGTCAACAGTTTTTTTTTAAGGTGTTTTGAGTGTAATTTTGTATGTTTCATCATCTGTGATGACAATCAGTGTAACTGTGCACCGTGACGTGCTCGCTTTGCTCGCCACGCTTCAGGCAAGGTGACTCTTCCCAATTGTAATCCACATGGATGGTAAATCAAGCAACAGTTGAAAAATATGTGAACCCCCCCAAACAACATTGTTAACCATATGTGTGTCCACTATCGTCCTGTCAACCTTTTGAACCTCTAGTCCTTTTGTATCTATCCACCTTAAGCACTGTTTACCTTTAACCTGACAACCTTTTGACCACATCATCCTAATTCATGTGGTGTTGACCTATTAACTTATCTAGACACTGCCTATCTATACATTGAAGCCCAGGGAATAGGACCAGGGCAGGAAAGTAAGAAAGTAAGGCAGTAGCACAATTACTGTAGACCAGGGCATACAGAGGAATAGGGAAACCAAAAAATACAAAGCTAAGACATGGGTGGTCATTCCGAGTTGTTTGCTCGTTGCCGATTTTCGCTATGCTGCGATTTGTTGCTAATTGCGCATGCGCATGGTATGCAGCGCACATGCGCTTAGTTATTTAACTAAAAACTTAGCAGTTTTGCTGTGGATCCTGCGGTGCTTTTCAGTATCACTGCTGATCGGTGAATGATTGACAGGAAAGGGGCGTTTCTGGGTGGTAACTGAGCGTTTTCCGGGAGTGTGCTAAAAAAAAAACGCAGGCGTGTCAGGGATAAACGCGGGAGTGTCTGGAGAAACTGGGGAGTGGCTGGCCAAACGCAGGGCGTGTTTGTGACGTCAAACCAGGAACTAAACGGGCTGAGCTGATCGTAATCTAGTAGTAGGTCTGGAGCTACTCAGAAACTGCAAGAAAATATTTAGTAGCAGTTCTGCTAATCTTTCGTTCGCTATTCTGCTAAACTAAGATACACTCCCACAGGGCGGCGGCCTAGCGTGTACAATGCTGCTAAAAGCAGCTAGCGAGCGATCAACTTGGAATGAGGGCCAAGATCTGAATGTAGGATCATTATACAGCAACACAATAGATGCAGAAACAAGACAGGGCCAGTCGCCAGATACAGGTAGAAGTCACAAAATGAACGCGTTGAGCCTTTTATTATCCACATACCTGTTTATTGGAATCCATCATCACCACTGCTGGCGTTTATTGGTCACTCGCTATTGGTTATTTGGGACATCCACACTGCAGCATCCATCCTGTATGGTTGTACACCAGCGTCGTTAAAAGACAATCCCCTTCAACTGCTCTTTAGGGGAACATCTCTGCATCTGGATCACTGGTAACAGCTTCATGATTGCAAAACTATCGGACTATGCTAATACAGCCGATTATTGATACCTATTCCAGTGACACTATCCCTACTGTATGTGAGTGAATCCTAGCCAGCATTGTGGAAATTCATCCATTGTGATACTATTGATCAATACAGGCTATATGTGGCTTTTTACCTACTTTTTAGTATGAATTTATATGTCTATGTAATAAATGTATAATAATTTTTAACAAGCCGTATATATTAATTTATTTCATATATTTCTTGAGCAGCCAGCGCTGGTATACATATTTCTTTTAAATGCCAGCTATAGCTGGTGTTACCCTCTGCATCGGAAACCCGGCAGGGCTTTAGTACATATGGAAAATGCTGTAAAACCCTGAAAAGGGGGAGGTTTGCTGCATTTTCACGTTAGTACATCCCGCCCAGTGTATGGATAGTATTACTGGCATTTCTCTATATATATTGTACAGGGCCGGTTCTAGCCCTTTTGCACCCCCGGGCGGAAAATAGGGGTGTGGCTTCTCACAGGGGGTGTGGTCAGTTACGCCCCCTGTAGAGTTGTGCCCCCATTTGTGCCCCCTGTAGGAGTAGTGCCTCTTACACACACAAAAAAAATAATTAATACTTACTATCCCCGCTCCTGATTCCCGACCGCTGCAGACCTCCGCCGGCGCCGCTCCTCTCCTCGGATCTATGGGACAGATAGACACTAGAGGTTAATTATGACCCCTAGCGTCTGTGTCAGTCCCACAATGCTGTGCGGTGCGCGATTACGTCATCGCGCACCACACAGCAAAGGTCTTCTCCACGAAGGGAAACTAGACGGGTAGTGTCTAGTTCCCTTCACAACGGGGGACCAGCGGTGGACACAGCAGACACAGCAGGGGGCACAGTAGCACAGTAGCGGATCTTGCCATGGTGCGGCGCCCTCTGGAATGCGGCGCCCCGGGCAGAAGTCCTGCTTGCCCATGGCAAGATCCGCTACTGATATTGTATATAGTTTTTTATAGTGTCAAGGTCTTCTAAGGTCTCATTAATGATCCAGGGTACCATGCGAGAGCTATGACCGCTGCCTTTCTCAATGTAGTGATGGGCAAAAAATTAATTTGCAACTGCAAATTTATACAAAGTGGCTGTGTGGAAATATGTAAATGTCACAGCCACCTGGATTTTTTTGAAAATACCAATCAGCAGCTTTGCAAACCCCAGTGGTTACGTACAAAGACGGATAATCCATCACAGATCAGTTGATTACTAGAGCTCTAAGTAATCCTAGTCTTCTGCAGCATGGCCACAGGAAGTATGACCCCAGAGCCATTGCAAATGGGTACGGGATCACAGTCCCAAACAGTAACATGCCCGCAAAACAGGTGCGTTTTTGTTGCCAATCCCCCTTTACCTCCTTCAAATGATCCCTTACTGCCACTCACTTTACAAATAATTCCTCTCTGCAACCATGTCGCAAGCCCATTGTGACATGCATTTTCTCCCATGTAAACCCCTGATGAGCATGAACCCCTTTACAATGAGCATATGAGACCCCTTGCAATGAGCATATGAGACCCCTGGCAATGAGCATATGAGACTCCTGGCAATGAGCATATGAACCCCTGGCAATGAGCAGGAAACCCCTGGCAGCAAGCATGAGACCCCTGGCACAGAGCATGGAACCCAGAGCATGAAACCCTTGGCAACGAGCATGAGACCCCTGGCAACGAGCGGGTAATTTAAAAGTAATTAGAAGCCTTACTGTGGGGCATCATTTGTAAGGGGCATTATTGTGTGTGGGGCATAAAATAGTGTCGGGCATGTGGAATAATGTCTAATGGGCATTACAGTGTATGGAATAATGTGTGGAATAATTTGTAATGGGCATTACGGTGTGTAGCATAATGTGTAATGGACATTATGGTGTGAGGCATAAAGTGTAATGGGCATATGGGCATTACAGTGATTGGCATATTGTGTAAGTATTATTACTATAAGGAAGAAAAGGACAATGTAAAGGGAATAAATCAGGGTTTATTTTTCTTGTGTTTTTTTTTTCCTGTGTTGTAAAATGGGCTCTACCTGGCGTAATGTGTATGGTATCCATTCTCTAGGTCGACCACCCTTAGGTCGACAGTCATTAGGTCAATCACTATTGGTTAACATGCATTAGGTCGACTTGGTTACTAGGTTGACATGACAAAAGGTCGACATGAGTTTTTCACAATTTTTTTTTAATTTTTTTACTTTTTCATACTTTACGATCCTCGTAGACAGAGGCGGATTGGCCATTGGGCTTACAGGGAAGATCCCCGGTGGGCCAACGCACCCACGGGGCCTGTTTTGTTTGAGGACATGTGGTCCTATTTATAGACATAATGAATAAGATGCAAAATTATTTGCATATATGAAAATTTATTTGCCACTTAGCTTGTGATTGCAGATGATCTAGTGTATGCTCTGTCTGCCTGCTTGGCTGACATATAAGATTGAGTGAATAGTGATTGGGATAGGCGGTTGGTGTAATAAGCAAGAAAATATATCTTTCTAAAGAATTATATAGTTTCCTAAATTCTAAAGGTGTATCATACAATGTGCTCATAATATTTAATTTTATTTCCTTTTAACTTACCCCTTGATGCTGGACATGCCCACTATCTGGAAAGTCTTGGGGGAGGGTGCTGCTGCCATGGCCCATGGCTAGACCTTACACCTCTGGTGCTGCCCATGTGGGGCCACTAGCACAAATTTTTCCAGGGCCACTTTTTGTTCCCAATCCGCCCCTGCTCGTAGACTACAATTGGGAATGAAGGACTACAATCCATGTGGACTACTAGGGGACACGGTGCACTAATTGGGGTTCCCGGTCACTCTACGAAGAAAACGGTACCATTTAAAAAAAAAAAAACTCATGTTGACCTTTTGTCATGTCGACCTTGCTCATGTCGACCTAATGCTTTTGTCGGCCTATTTTGGGTATCGACTTAGTCACTGTCGACTAATAGTGGTCGACCTAAGCGTGGTCGACCCTATGAACCACACCCATGTGTATAAGGGGCACTGCTTTACTGAGGTGTAAGTGCAAAATATTTTTTTCAAATATCCTCTTATGGATGTAACATTAACACTATGTAAAAGTATGTAGTTATTACAAAACACACACAAAAAAATAATAAACCTGCTATCGGCAGATGTGAGGTTGAGTGTCTCCCACATGCTAACCAAAACCCCTTTCAGTTTCAACACTAAAACTGTAAACTTATCAAAAATAACAACACTGACAACAGGAATGCCATTAAAATCGGTTGTTTTATTATTCAAGAAAGCTTATTTCGATTAAGTATGGTGGCAGAAAGAAAGAACGGGCAGTTGCTCAGTGACATTACGACTTACACTGATCTGATGTCCATGACATGCTCTTCACCAAGCCAATTGGCCGTTACCCATAAAACTAGTCAAGGTTTCAACTCTCCCGTCAATATACCGCAAAAAGGGGGCTGGCCAGAAAGCCAACGCCCCTGACCCCCAGTAGGGTAAGTCATACTAGCTGAGTGTATTGAAAGAGAGAGCGCACATCCAGTAAAGCAGCGCAATAGCCACTGGACTGCATTTCTTTCCCACTACAACGAGGTTGACAAACCCCAACAGGCAAAAAAAAAAGAAAAAAAGTATTTTGGGGTGGGTGCAGCGGTGCAAGTGGGTGGGTACGGGTGGGTACGGCGTACCCTTAAGAATTTAGCCGTGGGTACGCCGTACCAACCACCGCCGCTCCCTCCCTCCGCTGCTGCTCACCGCACTGATGCGAGGGGAGGAGAGTACAGATTGCGCCTCTCCTGCCCCTCAGTACCTACCTTCAATTCAGCGCCGGCTCGTGAGCCAATCAGAGCTTGCGGACCGGCAGCCAAGGCTCCTGATTGGCTGCCGGACCACGAGCTTTGATTGTCTCACGGATCGGCGCCTAATTGAAGGTAGACTGACACCCCGCACCGCCGCCTTAGACTGAGGGGCAGGAGAGGCGCACGCTGCGTTCTCCTCCCCTCACACACACAGAAACAGGACAGCAGCAGTGCGGTAAGCAGCAGGGGAAGGGGGTGGGACATGTATACCTGGCACTGGGGGCATATCTGGCACTGCAGGGACATATGTATCTGGCACTGGGGGCATTTCTGTATCTGGCACTGGGGGCATCTCTGTATCTGGCACTGGGAGCATATCTGGCACTGTGGGGGCATTTCTGTATCTAGCACTGGGGGCATCTGTATCTGGCACTGGAAGCATCTCTGTATCTGGCACTGGGGGCATATCTGGCACTGGGAGCATCTCTGTATCTGGCACTGGGGACATATCTGGCACTGGGAGTGTATCTGGCACTGGGGGCATATCTGGCACTGGGAGCATCTCTGTATCTGGCACTGGGGGCATATCTGGCACTGGGAGCATATCTGGCACTGTGGGGGCATATCTGGCACTGGGGGCATCTCTGTATCTGGCACTGGGGGCATATCTGGCACTGGGGGCATATTTGGCACTGTGGGGCATTTCTGTATCTGGCACTAGGGGCATCTCTGTATCTGGCACTGGGGGCATATCTGGCACTGGGGGGACATGTGTATCTGGCACTGGGGCATATCTGGCACTGTGGGGGCATTTCTGTATGTGGCACTGGGGGCATATCTGGCACTGGGGGCATATCTGGCACTTGGGAGACATGTGTATCGGGCACTGGGGGCATTTCTGTATCTGGCACTGGGGGCGTATCTGGCACTGTGGGGGCATTTCTGTATCTGGCACTGGGGGGCAATGTATATCTGACACAAAGGGGGATTTGTGTATCTAGCACTGTGAGGCAATGTATATCTGGCACTGTGAGGCAATGTGTATCTGGCACTCTGGGGGGCATTTGTGTATCTGGCACTGTTGGGCAATGTGTATCTGGCACTGTGAGGCAATGTATATCTGGCACTCTGGGGCATTTGTGTATCTGGCACAGTGAGGCAATGTGTATCTGGCACTCTGGGGGCATTTTTGTAACTGGCACAGTGAGGCAATGTGTATCTGGCACTGTGGGGCAATGTATATCTGGCACTGTGGGGCAATGTATATCTGGCACTGTGGGCAACGTGTATCTGGCACTATTGGGGTCATAAGTGTTTCTGCCCCTCCCCATATGTGTACCACACCCCCATTTTCATTGGCCACACCCCATGTGACATTTGGCCACACCCATTTTTGGCACGCGCGCACACACAGTACCTAGGAGACATTTTTTTCTACTTGCACCACTGGGTGGGTGGGGAATGCAAGAAAAACAGGCAGACCCTATCTAGGACTACACACAAAATGCCTTACACCCCACCCTAAACACGCCTGCAGAAAACCTAACTGGCTAACCATCCCTACCTATTAATCCATATCTTCCCCTGTGTGAAAGCTGTCAATCTCACACTCCCTAGGAGTTTACGTTTGGCTCATGCTCATTCAAGCACTCTCCCGACATAATATTTTTTGGTCAGTAAGCTGCTGCAACACCTTGCTTACACTTTTACTGAAACACCAATCCCACTTGTCCAGTGTTGCCCTGTGATTGCAAAGGGGGTGCAGTTTATGCCCTGCACTCCAGCTCACAGTGATCCACATCCCCCACCCTCTGAGACAATTTACCACATGTCCTGTGGGATGTCCTCTCTGCCATCTTTCAGAGAATGACTTGGTTGCTGAGATGCCCTCTGTGAGCCAGCTCCCTCCCTCCCCTGCAGTGCCCTTCCTGCTTCTGTTTTTCAGTGGGTTATTTGGCTGGTTAGCTTCCCCTCTGTACGTGATCTCCCGCCCCTGCAGCCAGTGACGGACTGGGGTGTGAAGGGCCCGCTGGGGAAATTCAGTGGTCGGGGCACATGCTTAGAGGCTTGGCTAACCATTAGTGAGTGCATGCTTTAGTCCCCTTGATAAATATATATAGTAAATACTGCTAGTGCATGCATGACACCATACTAGATTAATAACAGCAATGCCCCGTAGAAAATACACCATAGTCCAGTATTAATGTAACATGTAAAATATGTATAATGTATAATTCAAGTGCACAGACTGGAACCTGATCCCTAGTGGAGGGGGTAGCCCCCCAGACAGTGGGGCCGACCGGGGTTTCCCCCCTGTACCCCTGTGTGGCCAACCCTGCCTACAGCCCTCACTCAGCTCAAGACCTAAGGGGTAAATTTACTAAGGTGGGAGTTCTATTTAAGATGGGATGTTGCCCGTAGCAACCAATCAGATTCTACTTCTCATTTATCTAGCACCTTCTAGAAGATAATACCTGGAATCTAAATGGTTGCTATGGGCAACATCCAATCTTAAATAGAACTCCCATCTTAGTAAATTCACCCCCTTGTTTTACACAGTTCTATTGCACTATTTGCATTGTGTTTTCTGATTCTGTCTATGTTGTCATCTTGTATATCTTTTTATTTTATTTAGATGACGTGTAGATAAAATATGTTGCTGTATATTCCAATCATACCATTCTTTCTATTGGGCGGCCACTCCATAGCAGTCTCATTGTAACCAAAGAATGACGCTGTTGAATCTTTTTAGCGACTTATAAATAAATGAGTTTGATGATAGCTTAGGAAAGATCTGGGCATCTGAGAGCAACTGCAATATGAAGAGGAGCAGTAATAGCAGCCTTGGGGGACAAAAAGGTTGATACTCCGGCCCAGTCTTTGCTATAAAATAGCATTGTCTGACAAACCTGAGATCTCACAAATAAGGAATTTCAGTTGCAATTCAGTAAACATTCCTACGGGCTATACCTACAGAACTGCAGTTTAATAGTAGCACAGATACAACAAGACATGTAAACATCTGTATCCAAAAGCTGTGCATTTACAACTGTTACATACAGAAGGCTTTGTGCTGTCATCATTGGTAATCTTATTTTCAGTCCTCTTCGGAAAGATCTGCACAGTACAGTTACAAAATCAGTTTTTAATGGAAATGCAGAAGCCGCAAATCATTCTGAAAGCTCCCCTTGGCACTTTGAATATCAGCCAGTACAAGTGTCAAATTTGACCTTTGTGTCTGTTTAATCATTTATATTTAGAAGCAGTTACAAATTGATTATTAAAAACTACCATTTGTAAATAGTCAGGGCATATTTTCCCCATAGCATTTGTAGCTGATTGGGAAACGGCAGCCCTTATTATCAAGTTAGGCAACCTTACAACTCCCCACACTGTTGAAAGCTTCTCCCTCATTCTCTTCCTCTTGCTGGTGTCTGGAAATAGTTGAGTGAGTAGTATTTTCTGTCTGCATTACGGAGCTCACCGCTCTACTGCATTGTATTTTTCCTTGGTCACAATACTGACAATAATACAGACACGCAAAAACTGGCTTTCCTAGTTCTGCGTTACATTCTAGCACATAAAAGCCTCAATCAGGCATAGATTTACTTTTAAGTGTAGCTGGAGACACACAATGTCCTAAGCTCTGTGTCTCTGTAAATGTACTTTTTTATTTTTTTTATCTGAAATCAGTGTCTCTAATGGGAATGGAAAGCTGAAAAAATAATAACAATTTCTTTGTGTAATGTGGCATTGGCATCTCCTCCTAGCAGGGGTCCAGACTGATCGCTGAGCGGCTGTATGTGCCCCAGTGCCCCCTGCCGCAAAGAAAACCATCAAACATGCAGTTTGTGATATTGTCTTTTCTCACTAAAAACAACAATTTGAGCTACAAAAAAAAACATCCACAGAGTCTTTTCAAAGTGTGTTTTTGTAGTAAATCTGGAATATGACCAGGTGTGTGCTGGAAACTCAAAGTCCTGTTTGATAACTCATTAAACATGGAAGACATTGCTGCCTAAAATCTTTCCCAACCTCAGTACTGAAGGCACACTAATGCTGTGTACACAGTGGTCGATATATTGCTTGTAACATCGATGGATGATATATCGCAAATGGATAGGCTGGTATATACACCTGATATGTCTGTGAACGATGTCGTTCACAGCAGTGGCGGAACTACCACCAGTGCAGGCAGTGCCTTGCACTGGGGCCCGCCACTGTCCAGGGGCCCAAAGGCAGAGCGGCATGTAATGAGTCAAACTGACTCAGTACATGCCGCCTGGCTGCCGCTGTGTGCCGCTGCTGCCGCCGCCGCGAGCAGCACACTGATTACGGGGAGGGGGGGGGGGTGAAGGAGGAGGAGGGAGGGGGGGGGAGCCGCAGCAGCGCTGTGTAATTGGTGGAGGCGCTGCTGCTGCTGGCCCTCTCCTTCACCATAGGCTGCCCTCCGTCGATGTGAATGCTGGGATGCGCTTCCCAGCATTCACAGTGGCGGATGACAGCCTATGGTGAAGGAGAGGGACAGCAGTAGCAGCGCCTCCACCAATTACAATGTGCTACTGCGGCTCCCGAGTCCCCCTCCCTCCTCCTTCTTCTCCCCTGCCTGGGATCTGCCAGAAGCTGCACCAGGAGCCTGAGCCAGCGGAAACAGTAAGTATAATCTAATCTAATCTATCTATCTATCTATCTATCTATCTATCTATCTATCTATCTATCATCTATTCTGTTTGCCGTAATGTGTAAAAAAGGGGACGCTGTCTGCCTTAATGTGTAAAAAAGGGGACGCTTTTTGCCGTAATGTGTAAAAAGGGGGATGCTGTCTGCCGTAATGTGTAAAAAAGGGGACGCTGTTTGCCGTAATGTGTAAAAAAGGGGATCCTGTCTGCCATAATGTGTAAAAAGGGGATGCTGTCTGCCGTAATGTGTAAAAAGGGGACGCTGTTTGCTGTAATGTATAAAAAGGGGACAGTGTCTACCGTAATGTGTTAAAAGGGGACGCTGTCTGCCGTAATGTGTAAAAAGGGGACGCTGTCTGCCGTAATGTGTAAAAGGTTGACGCTGTCTGCCGTAATGTGTAAAAAGGGGAATCTGTCCGCCGTAAGGTGTAAAAGGGGCTCTACCTGGTGTAGTGGTGCTACCGTGCGGCGTAATTTGAATAATGGAGACTACTGTGCACCGTTATATGAATTGGTATTATTTTGTGGCCACACCCCATCCCCACGAAGCCACACCCCTATTTTTTGGGCACGCACATACAGCGCGCACTGCCCCTGTTTTACATGGAGTGGCGGGGGCTCCATTGCCTTTTTCTTGCACACAGTGCTAAAATGTCTAATTACGGCACTGTTGCTAGGTTTCCATTTCCTTGGCCTTGAGCAGGTCCCACGCATCAGATCTTCTCCAGGGGTGAGGGGCTGGACTTGGATGGGATGGGGGGGGGGCCAAAGCATTTTGTTACACATGGGCCCACCGCTCGCTAGTTCCGCCACTGGTTCACAGACATATCAGATAGGCCCTGCAGCACAGCCGAGCCGATGCTGATATATCTTACAGATATATCGGTGCTTCTGCATGTGTCTACGGGTGGTCTACTCCTACATGTGTGTACATCCAAACTGCCGACTGTCCGTACACCGGCTGCAGGAACTGCCGACACTGACATCACAGCTAATTTAAATGCCCGCCCAGTTGTGATGTCTGGCCCGACATATCGAACAGCCGATTGGTAAATGCGTATTGCTTTACTGATAGGCGGCTCTGTCCGCAGGACGTTGTTTTGGCAGATAGATCTTTTTAGTGTTTTCCCAATCTAACAGCCACGGTTGTAGTGATATCCGTGCTTGAGCATAAATGGTTAAATTAAAATATCGGAGGTTTATTTACTAAGCCTTGGCTGGAGATAAAGTGGATGGAGATAAAGTCCCAGCCAATCATCTCCTACCATGTCACAGGCTGGGTTTGACAACTTACAGTTAGGAGCTGATTGGCTGGGACTTTATCTCTGTCCACTTTACCTCCATCCAAGGCTTAGTAAATAGACACTTATGCTCAAGTATAGCTTTCCTTAAAACCTGGACTGTTTGTGTGCCTTGAGGACTGTGGTTGGGAACCCCTTCTCTATTGGATCTAAACATGGAAAAAACATTCAAGCACAGAAACATTTTTCTCCAATCTGCCTATTATTATGCCTGGATGACTTATTATTGCTAACCTTATTATTAACCTTTATTAATATAGCGCTAACATATCATGCATCACTTAACCGAGATTGCTTAATAATTCACATCAGTCGCTGCCTCATTAGAGCTTATATTACATATTCCCTAACACACAAATATTAACATTAACTGGGCTATTTGTAAAGATCCTTCTGAAATGAAGATTTTCTATCTAGTGTGAAAGTGTTCTTTTCAGCTATTTAGCAAGAAAAAAAAAAGAAAGAAAGAAATCGTTGGGACAGCTGGGAGATGTGAGTTCCTGGCAACACTGGCCGCCAGCTCGAAGAGTAGTCGTTCTTATGTCTTGCCAGGCCAGTTATGGGTCAAGGAGTGCAGTTGTGATCCGCCTTATCGGCTCCTGCATGCCCATGAAAGCTGGAAGCTCGACTCATGCTTCCACTTCTATATTCATTTTATTTTTTTTATTTTTTTTACTGAAACAATAGCAAATAACAATAAAATATTATTGGGAAAAAATACTCCTTTTAATAATAAAGCATTTTTTCTTTGCGCACCCTCACCTAATGGCCCCCTTACACCAGTGACCGTGATTCCCCCAACCTGCTGGCACTGCCATTCCTCTGCCCAGATCCACTGATCGGCGGCCAACAATGATCGGCAATCCGTCTGTGAATTAGGGTAATTAAACATGTTAAAAATGTCAGATTACCCAATCCCGACCAAAATCAGGAACGGGCAGTCTGTATCTTTAAACATGTTACTATTCCCGATTCCCCAAACCTGCTACCCGGAGATCAGGACATAGTAGCAATTTATTGCTGATGTTTTGGGGGCCATAACGGCTTTCTGAGACGGCTTTAGTTACCAGAGGTAAGCCACAGTACTTGTCCTTAATAAACAGGCTTCCACACCTATGGGGAACCATTGCAGCAATCCACCAGCTACAGCCACTGGGATATTTTTATTACTTAACAGAACTTGGTTCCGATAATGCTAATTTCTTTCTTATCGCCACTTATAACTGCACTAAGAAATTAAGGATTGCAGGAATGTATGAAAATACATAGGAGCCCTTCCCTGCAATGTGTAAGAAGTAAAGTGATCGTGATCACTTTACTTTTGGGTATGGGACCCAACCACGCTACTGTGCATGCACCGCTTACTGACTGCACATGTAAGGGCGGCTATTACCTGGAGAGATCATGTGTATTCCTCTCCCCGTAACTTTAGTGTAATGTAGCCCACAGGCATAGCTACTGGGGCTTGGTAAATATTGCATTTTGTGATCGATAACGTGGAGATCTCTGTTGCGGCTTCCCTGTACCTACTGTACATCCTGGAGATCCTTATACCACTTTCAGATCTCCAATGCCAGATCCCACCCGGGAATTGGAATTGGGTCCTTACTGGGTGGGATCTGGCATTGGAGCCTCTGAGCAAGCTTACAGACCCGGCAATATGCCAACCGGTTGCCATAGCAGTGGGGGCGGAGCCGGCAGTGGGGGCAAGGGTGGTGGCGGCGCTGGGAGATGAGCTCTTCTCCGTGCCGCCTCTCCCTATGTAGTAAGCGGGGCCCGGGTCGCATCGACCCGGGAATCCATTTACGCTGCCAATGACCCGGTAATAACCCGGGAATAACCCTTCTTAGTTCCCGAGTTGAATTACCGGGTCAGGCTACCCGAGAATTCTCCAAGGCCCCTTTCACATCGCACACTGACCCGTGTCGACCCGGCAATATGCCGGTTCGATACCGGGTTATTTTTGCAATGTGAAAAGTATAAGTGTGAGTAGTTCCCGAAAATGGATGTTTTTAGGTGCTATCTCACAAATATTGGGGTCAATAGACTAAGCCTTGGAGAGAGATAAAGAGAGATAAAGTGGATGGAGGTAAAGTAACAAGCAACCAGCTCCTATCTGTCATTTTTCAAACACAGCCTGTAACATGACAGTTAGGAGCTGATTGGCTGGTACTTTATCTCTCTCCACTATATCTCTGTCCACTTTACCCCATAGCTTGATAAATATGTATCTATTTTGGATCTCTACTCATCACGATGATAGAAAATATATTTTTTTGTCAATTTGTAATAGAAAAATGTATGTTTTCATAAAGGAAGAAGAATTCCAAAGTTATTTTTAATATTCCTTTGGAATTCTGGGGCTTATTCAGAGGTGGATGCTACTGTCACCTGTCACTGTGTGTTGGGGGATATTCAGGTTTGTTAGCAAACCAAAAAAGCACACTAATGGGCAAAACAATTTTGAACTGCAGATGGGGCAGATGTAACATGTGCAGAGAGAGTTAGATTTGGGTGGGTTATATTGTTTCTGTGCAGAGCAAGTACTTTTTGCTTTATTTTGACACTGCAATTTAGATTTCAGTTTGAGCACACCCCACCCAATCCTACTGTAACTCTCTCTGCACGTGTTACATCTGCCCCACCTGCAGTACAGCATGGTTTTTCCCATTAGTGTTTGCTAACAAACATGAAAAAGGCTCTTTGTGTACACCTGCTGTGTGACCTGCTGTGTGACAGTATGCAAATGTCACAGGAGATGTGTACAAATAGACTCCTCCTGCGGGCTTCAGTAATCCACTGCTGCATCTGAAAACACAGCATTGGATCATCTGTGTGAACATCGGCCATGTGAGTAAACCTACGGTTACTCAGAATGGCTGCCACATCTTCATTGCTGATGTCAGTAAATCTGTGTTGGAAGACACAGTCATTGGCCTCGGCACTCCCACCATACAGTAGTATACAATGGTAACTGTCTCCAGCCCCAAATGGCCACAGCCAGTATTGTGGCACATGTACACTGCAGCTCTGGACAGAGCTGAATTAAAGAATTGGGGGAACCAAAGACATTTAAGACTGGGGGCAACATTTGGGGTGCAGGGATTGGGTTTCTGTGCACAAGTAATCAGCACATACATGAAAAGGAGTCATGGTCACACATCGTATGGGATCAGTATGATATCCCAGCTGTCAGGAGACTGATGTTGGGATACTGTGCGGCGAGCGCAGCCTATCCCCTCACAGGCTCGCTGTACTCACCATGCTTCAGGCCCAGTGCAACCGGAGGTGGCCACAGGATTATATTCTCTCTTGGGTGGTGGCGTAGACCACAACCCAAGTGGGGATTCCGACCTCCGGTATTTCACTGGGTGTCAGGATTCTGGCATCAGTATCCTGACAACCGGGATCCAGACAGCCAGTAAATTGACTGCCTCCCCATCAAACAGCCAGAGGAGCAGTAAATGGGACATATCTACCAACCTTATGGCCCACCTAGTAGCCAGTGGCATCACATTAGCCCCTGCAGCCCCTATGGGTCCTAATGGTGCTGTTTCCTCTGCTTCTGAGGACCAAGCTCATGCACTGAGGCCAGTGTATCCTGTTTTTGTTTAAATGGGCCTGCATTACACATGCATCAGCTCCTGCACATGTAACAGGTATGATCTGTGGGAAGGTCAGTGCAAGTGCAGGTGGCGGAGGACGTACCTGGATTCTTCACTGGGGATCACCTCTTGGATCGGATCTCACTACTGGAACTCTAGACAGAGGGACAAGGAACCCCAACCCCTGAGGACCCAACGCAATAGTCACCACACATTAGGACGGTGACATAAAATTTATTATTTGGGAAACAAACTGATCACCACTGCAAGATTAATTGGTTAAAGAGCAAATACAGATTCACATATAAAGAAAACGAGGCACATCAAAAGATATAATACTGTTATGAATAATCAAATGACGTCACAGTGTATATTTGAACAGATCAATATACCCTTAACATACTAGTAACTTGAACAATTATATTGCACCCCCCCTGGTGACTGTATACCCTCAGTTGTCACAATAAACTATTGGTATCTGAGTCGTGTACCTAGTACAGAAATTAAACCTGAGCAGCTAAGTAGTTAATTCAACTACTAGGATTATGAACCCTTCATAATCCACAGTCCAAAGGTAGCAGGTAAGGCTTATAATTGAAAGTCAATAGCAGAATTTAGCACAGTACACAAAAGCAGAGTGGCGGCAGCAGCTGTACAGTTTTAAGGCAAGCAGTTCAGTGAAAGTGAAGTATAGCATGCAAAATCCTCACAGTTCAGTCAATAAAGTAAGCACGCAAGAGCTGACAAGCCTAGCAGAAGTCTATAAGCATACAGGCAGCAACAGGGATCACTGAGGGTGCAAGTAAAAGCAGTTTCCAGTCAAAGCCATAAGATTTTAAGCACAGCTGGTAGATGTGGATTATGCTAGTTCCGTTGGCTCAGAATAGCTAGGTTGTGCTAGCAGTACAGTTCAGCGCTACATGCAAGATGCAAGCAGATGGCAGGCAAGGTGTAAATAAAACTGACAGAGATGATCTGTGGAGGGTATGAAGTACACAAAAGGCTCCTCACTTGCCTGACACACTGTCGTGGGTTAATGTCACTGAGGCAGTTTACAGTTTCTTGTGCTATCTGATGCCCGCCTTTCCTGAGGTAAATTATAACCAAAAGGGTTTGTGTTGGGAATTAAGTGGGCTCCCCTGTTGAAAGGTACAATATTTGATACTGTCAGGTACTCTTAATAGCTGTGTCTGCCAAGTAAAAGGAAGAGCATCTCTCTCTCTCTCTCTCTCTCATCTGACCCCTATTCAGCTGTGTATGCGGATCTGGGTGGCTCTGGGTTTCTAACTGAGGGCATTAGCTGGAGTGTCTGTGCGTCAGAGGTAGGTACCTGCTATCAGCAGCCTCATCCACTCCCCTCTATCACCTGAGACCATTCCCGGCAGCTTCTCTCAGTACTGGGCAGGCTGGTGTCACTGCAGTGGCTGGCGGCTCTCACAGCGGTCTCCTCAGCAGGAAAGCTCTGCCACAGCCAATCAACCTTCCATCAACCTTCTCCCTTCCTCCTCCATTATAAGTAAGTCCAAGGGTTCTAGTGCCCGTCCGCTCACTGGTCCTGCTGACGTCCCCTAGGCAACTGCAGGAGCGGGTGTTAACCCCTTCAGCATTAACAGAGCAGGTAGTAATTGAAGCTCAGCAAGGGGAAAATTAGGGAACCTTACTCATGTCTTATCCAGTCCGACAGTTGCCTGCACTATACAGTAGAGATGAGCGGGTTCGGTTTCTCTGAATCCGAACCCGCCAGAACTTCATGTTTTTTTTCACGGGTCCGAGCGACTCGGATCTTCCCGCCTTGCTCGGTTAACCCGAGCGCGCCCGAACGTCATCATGACGCTGTCGGATTCTCGCGAGGCTCGGATTCTATCGCGAGACTCGGATTCTATATAAGGAGCCGCGCGTCGCCGCCATTTTCACACGTGCATTGAGATTGATAGGGAGAGGACGTGGCTGGCGTCCTCTCCGTTTAGACACTTGATTTACTAATTTTGGGGAGCATTAGGAGTACTCAGTAGTGTACAGTGCAGAGTTTTGCTGATAGTGACCAGTGACCACCACTTTTATTTATAATCCGTTCTCTGCCTGAAAAAAGCGATACACAGCACACAGTGACTCAGTCACATACCATATCTGTGTGCACTGCTCAGGCTCAGGCCAGTGTGCTGCATCATCTATTATCTATATATAATATTATATATCTGTCTGACTGCTCAGCTCACACAGCTTATAATTGTGGGGGAGACTGGGGAGCACTACTGCAGTGCCAGTTATAGGTTATAGCAGGAGCCAGGAGTACATAATATATTATATAGTGAGTGACCACCAGACACACAGTGCAGTTTATTTAATATATCCGTTCTCTGCCTGAAAAAAGCGATACACACAGTGACTCAGTCAGTCACATACCATATCTGTGTGCACTGCTCAGGCTCAGGCCAGTGTGCTGCATCATCTATATATATTATATATCTGTCTGACTGCTCAGCTCACACAGCTTATAATTGTGGGGGAGACTGGGGAGCACTACTGCAGTGCCAGTTATAGGTTATAGCAGGAGCCAGGAGTACATAATATTATATTAAAATTAAACAGTGCACACTTTTGCTGCAGGAGTGCCACTGCCAGTGTGACTAGTGACCAGTGACCTGACCACCAGTATATAATATTAGTAGTATACTATCTCTTTATCAACCAGTCTATATTAGCAGCAGACACAGTACAGTGCGGTAGTTCACGGCTGTGGCTACCTCTGTGTCGGCACTCGGCAGCCCGTCCATAATTGTATATACCAGTGACCTAACCGTGGTTTTTTTTTCTTTCTTTATACATACATACTAGTTACGAGTATACTATCTCTTTATCAACCAGTCTATATATTAGCAGCAGACACAGTACAGTGCGGTAGTTCACGGCTGTGGCTACCTCTGTGTCGGCACTCGGAAGCCCGTCCATAATTGTATATACCACCTAACCGTGGTTTTTTTTTCTTTCTTTATACATACATACTAGTTACGAGTATACTATCTCTTTATCAACCAGTCTATATTAGCAGCAGACACAGTACAGTGCGGTAGTTCACGGCTGTGGCTACCTCTGTGTCGGCACTCGGCAGCCCGTCCATAATTGTATATACCACCTAACCGTGGTTTTTTTTTCTTTCTTTATACATACATACTAGTTACGAGTATACTATCTCTTTATCAACCAGTCTATATATTAGCAGCAGACACAGTACAGTGCGGTAGTTCACGGCTGTGGCTACCTCTGTGTCGGCACTCGGCAGCCCGTCCATAATTGTATATACCACCTAACCGTGGTTTTTTTTTCTTTCTTTATACATACATACTAGTTACGAGTATACTATCTCTTTATCAACCAGTCTATATATTAGCAGCAGACACAGTACAGTGCGGTAGTTCACGGCTGTGGCTACCTCTGTGTCGGCACTCGGCAGCCCGTCCATAATTGTATATACCACCTAACCGTGGTTTTTTTTTCTTTCTTTATACATACATACTAGTTACGAGTATACTATCTCTTTATCAACCAGTCTATATATTAGCAGCAGACACAGTACAGTGCGGTAGTTCACGGCTGTGGCTACCTCTGTGTCGGCACTCGGCAGCCCGTCCATAATTGTATATACCACCTAACCGTGGTTTTTTTTTCTTTCTTTATACATACATACTAGTTACGAGTATACTATCTCTTTATCAACCAGTCTATATATTAGCAGCAGACACAGTACAGTGCGGTAGTTCACGGCTGTGGCTACCTCTGTGTCGGCACTCGGCAGCCCGTCCATAATTGTATATACCACCTAACCGTGGTTTTTTTTCTTTCTTTATACATACATACTAGTTACGAGTATACTATCTCTTTATCAACCAGTCTATATATTAGCAGCAGACACAGTACAGTGCGGTAGTTCACGGCTGTGGCTACATCTGTGTCGGCACTCGGCAGCCCGTCCATAATTGTATATACCACCTAACCGTGGTTTTTTTTTCTTTCTTTATACATACATACTAGTTACGAGTATACTATCTCTTTATCAACCAGTCTATATATTAGCAGCAGACACAGTACAGTGCGGTAGTTCACGGCTGTGGCTACCTCTGTGTCGGCACTCGGCAGCCCGTCCATAATTGTATATACCACCTAACCGTGGTTTTTTTTTCTTTCTTTATACATACATACTAGTTACGAGTATACTATCTCTTTATCAACCAGTCTATATATTAGCAGCAGACACAGTACAGTGCGGTAGTTCACGGCTGTGGCTACCTCTGTGTCGGCACTCGGCAGCCCGTCCATAATTGTATATACCACCTAACCGTGGTTTTTTTTTCTTTCTTTATACATACATACTAGTTACGAGTATACTATCTCTTTATCAACCAGTCTATATATTAGCAGCAGACACAGTACAGTGCGGTAGTTCACGGCTGTGGCTACCTCTGTGTCGGCACTCGGCAGCCCGTCCATAATTGTATATACCACCTAACCGTGGTTTTTTTTTCTTTCTTTATACATACATACTAGTTACGAGTATACTATCTCTTTATCAACCAGTCTATATATTAGCAGCAGACACAGTACAGTGCGGTAGTTCACGGCTGTGGCTACCTCTGTGTCGGCACTCGGCAGCCCGTCCATAATTGTATATACCACCTAACCGTGGTTTTTTTTTCTTTCTTTATACATACATACTAGTTACGAGTATACTATCTCTTTATCAACCAGTCTATATATTAGCAGCAGACACAGTACAGTGCGGTAGTTCACGGCTGTGGCTACCTCTGTGTCGGCACTCGGCAGCCCGTCCATAATTGTATATACCACCTAACCGTGGTTTTTTTTTCTTTCTTTATACATACATACTAGTTACGAGTATACTATCTCTTTATCAACCAGTCTATATATTAGCAGCAGACACAGTACAGTGCGGTAGTTCACGGCTGTGGCTACCTCTGTGTCGGCACTCGGCAGACCGTCCATAATTGTATATACCACCTAACCGTGGTTTTTTTTTCTTTCTTTATACATACATACTAGTTACGAGTATACTATCTCTTTATCAACCAGTCTATATATTAGCAGCAGACACAGTACAGTGCGGTAGTTCACGGCTGTGGCTACCTCTGTGTCGGCACTCGGCAGCCCGTCCATAATTGTATACTAGTATCCAATCCATCCATCTCCATTGTTTACCTGAGGTGCCTTTTAGTTGTGCCTATTAAAATATGGAGAACAAAAATGTTGAGGTTCCAAAATTAGGGAAAGATCAAGATCCACTTCCACCTCGTGCTGAAGCTGCTGCCACTAGTCATGGCCGAGACGATGAAATGCCAGCAACGTCGTCTGCCAAGGCCGATGCCCAATGGCATAGTACAGAGCATGTCAAAACCAAAACACCAAATATCAGTAAAAAAAGGACTCCAAAACCTAAAATAAAATTGTCGGAGGAGAAGCGTAAACTTGCCAATATGCCATTTACCACACGGAGTGGCAACGAACGGCTGAGGCCCTGGCCTATGTTCATGGCTAGTGGTTCAGCTTCACATGAGGATGGAAGCACTCAGCCTCTCGCTAGAAAACTGAAAAGACTCAAGCTGGCAAAAGCATCGCAAAGAACTGTGCGTTCTTTGAAATCCCAAATCCACAAGGAGAGTCCAATTGTGTCGGTTGCGATGCCTGACCTTCCCAACACTGGACGTGAAGAGCATGCGCCTTCCACCATTTGCACGCCCCCTGCAAGTGCTGGAAGGAGCACCCGCAGTCCAGTTCCTGATAGTCAGATTGAAGATGTCAGTGTTGAAGTACACCAGGATGAGGAGGATATGGGTGTTGCTGGCGCTGGGGAGGAAATTGACCAGGAGGATTCTGATGGTGAGGTGGTTTGTTTAAGTCAGGCACCCGGGGAGACACCTGTTGTCCGTGGGAGGAATATGGCCGTTGACATGCCAGGTGAAAATACCAAAAAAATCAGCTCTTCGGTGTGGAGGTATTTCACCAGAAATGCGGACAACAGGTGTCAAGCCGTGTGTTCCCTTTGTCAAGCTGTAATAAGTAGGGGTAAGGACGTTAACCACCTCGGAACATCCTCCCTTATACGTCACCTGCAGCGCATTCATAATAAGTCAGTGACAAGTTCAAAAACTTTGGGTGACAGCGGAAGCAGTCCACTGACCAGTAAATCCCTTCCTCTTGTAACCAAGCTCACGCAAACCACCCCACCAACTCCCTCAGTGTCAATTTCCTCCTTCCCCAGGAATGCCAATAGTCCTGCAGGCCATGTCACTGGCAAGTCTGACGAGTCCTCTCCTGCCTGGGATTCCTCCGATGCATCCTTGCGTGTAACGCCTACTGCTGCTGGCGCTGCTGTTGTTGCCGCTGGGAGTCGATGGTCATCCCAGAGGGGAAGTCGTAAGCCCACTTGTACTACTTCCAGTAAGCAATTGACTGTTCAACAGTCCTTTGCGAGGAAGATGAAATATCACAGCAGTCATCCTACTGCAAAGCGGATAACTGAGTCCTTGACAACTATGTTGGTGTTAGACGTGCGTCCGGTATCCGCCGTTAGTTCACAGGGAACTAGACAATTTATTGAGGCAGTGTGCCCCCGTTACCAAATACCATCTAGGTTCCACTTCTCTAGGCAGGCGATACCGAGAATGTACACGGACGTCAGAAAAAGACTCACCAGTCTCCTAAAAAATGCAGTTGTACCCAATGTCCACTTAACCACGGACATGTGGACAAGTGGAGCAGGGCAGGGTCAGGACTATATGACTGTGACAGCCCACTGGGTAGATGTATGGACTCCCGCCGCAAGAACAGCAGCGGCGGCACCAGTAGCAGCATCTCGCAAACGCCAACTCTTTCCTAGGCAGGCTACGCTTTGTATCACCGCTTTCCAGAATACGCACACAGCTGAAAACCTCTTACGGCAACTGAGGAAGATCATCGCGGAATGGCTTACCCCAATTGGACTCTCCTGTGGATTTGTGGCATCGGACAACGCCAGCAATATTGTGTGTGCATTAAATATGGGCAAATTCCAGCACGTCCCATGTTTTGCACATACCTTGAATTTGGTGGTGCAGAATTTTTTAAAAAACGACAGGGGCGTGCAAGAGATGCTGTCGGTGGCCAGAAAAATTGCGGGACACTTTCGGCGTACAGGCACCACGTACAGAAGACTGGAGCACCACCAAAAACTACTGAACCTGCCCTGCCATCATCTGAAGCAAGAAGTGGTAACGAGGTGGAATTCAACCCTCTATATGCTTCAGAGGTTGGAGGAGCAGCAAAAGGCCATTCAAGCCTATACAATTGAGCACGATATAGGAGATGGAATGCACCTGTCTCAAGTGCAGTGGAGAATGATTTCAACGTTGTGCAAGGTTCTGATGCCCTTTGAACTTGCCACACGTGAAGTCAGTTCAGACACTGCCAGCCTGAGTCAGGTCATTCCCCTCATCAGGCTTTTGCAGAAGAAGCTGGAGGCATTGAAGAAGGAGCTAAAAGGGAGCGATTCCGCTAGGCATGTGGGACTTGTGGATGCAGCCCTTAATTCGCTTAACAAGGATTCACGGGTGGTCAATCTGTTGAAATCAGAGCACTACATTTTGGCCACCGTGCTCGATCCTAGATTTGAAGCCTACCTTGGATCTCTCTTTCCGGCAGACACAGGTCTGCTGGGGTTGAAAGACCTGCTGGTGACAAAATTGTCAAGTCAAGCGGAACGCGACCTGTCAACATCTCCTCCTTCACATTCTCCCGCAACTGGGGGTGCGAGGAAAAGGCTCAGAATTCCGAGCCCACCCGCTGGCGGTGATGCAGGGCAGTCTGGAGCGACTGCTGATGCTGACATCTGGTCCGGACTGAAGGACCTGACAACGATTACGGACATGTCGTCTACTGTCACTGCATATGATTCTCTCAACATTGATAGAATGGTGGAGGATTATATGAGTGACCGCATCCAAGTAGGCACGTCACACAGTCCGTACTTATACTGGCAGGAAAAAGAGGCAATTTGGAGGCCCTTGCACAAACTGGCTTTATTCTACCTAAGTTGCCCTCCCACAAGTGTGTACTCCGAAAGAGTGTTTAGTGCCGCCGCTCACCTTGTCAGCAATCGGCGTACGAGGTTACATCCAGAAAATGTGGAGAAGATGATGTTCATTAAAATGAATTATAATCAATTCCTCCGCGGAGACATTGACCAGCAGCAATTGCCTCCACAAAGTACACAGGGAGCTGAGATGGTGGATTCCAGTGGGGACGAATTGATAATCTGTGAGGAGGGGGATGTACACGGTGATATATCGGAGGGTGAAGATGAGGTGGACATCTTGCCTCTGTAGAGCCAGTTTGTGCAAGGAGAGATTAATTGCTTCTTTTTTGGGGGGGGTCCAAACCAACCCGTCATATCAGTCACAGTCGTGTGGCAGACCCTGTCACTGAAATGATGGGTTGGTTAAAGTGTGCATGTCCTGTTTTGTTTATACAACATAAGGGTGGGTGGGAGGGCCCAAGGACAATTCCATCTTGCACCTCTTTTTTCTTTTCTTTTTCTTTGCATCATGTGCTGATTGGGGAGGGTTTTTTTGGAAGGGACATCCTGCGTGACACTGCAGTGCCACTCCTAGATGGGCCCGGTGTTTGTGTCGGCCACTAGGGTCGCTAATCTTACTCACACAGTCAGCTACCTCATTGCGCCTCTTTTTTTCTTTGCGTCATGTGCTGTTTGGGGAGGGTTTTTTGGAAGGGACATCCTGCGTGACACTGCAGTGCCACTCCTAGATGGGCCCGGTGTTTGTGTCGGCCACTAGGGTCGCTAATCTTACTCACACAGCTACCTCATTGCGCCTCTTTTTTTCTTTGCGTCATGTGCTGTTTGGGGAGGGTTTTTTGGAAGGGACATCCTGCGTGACACTGCAGTGCCACTCCTAGATGGGCCCGGTGTTTGTGTCGGCCACTAGGGTCGCTAATCTTACTCACACAGCTACCTCATTGCGCCTCTTTTTTTCTTTGCGTCATGTGCTGTTTGGGGAGGGTTTTTTGGAAGGGACATCCTGCGTGACACTGCAGTGCCACTCCTAGATGGGCCCGGTGTTTGTGTCGGCCACTAGGGTCGCTAATCTTACTCACACAGCTACCTCATTGCGCCTCTTTTTTTCTTTGCGTCATGTGCTGTTTGGGGAGGGTTTTTTGGAAGGGCCATCCTGCGTGACACTGCAGTGCCACTCCTAGATGGGCCCGGTGTTTGTGTCGGCCACTAGGGTCGCTAATCTTACTCACACAGCTACCTCATTGCGCCTCTTTTTTTCTTTGCGTCATGTGCTGTTTGGGGAGGGTTTTTTGGAAGGGCCATCCTGCGTGACACTGCAGTGCCACTCCTAGATGGGCCCGGTGTTTGTGTCGGCCACTAGGGTCGCTAATCTTACTCACACAGCGACCTCGGTGCAAATTTTAGGACTAAAAATAATATTGTGAGGTGTGAGGTATTCAGAATAGACTGAAAATGAGTGTAAATTATGGTTTTTGAGGTTAATAATACTTTGGGATCAAAATGACCCCCAAATTCTATGATTTAAGCTGTTTTTTAGTGTTTTTTGAAAAAAACACCCGAATCCAAAACACACCCGAATCCGACAAAAAAAATTCGGTGAGGTTTTGCCAAAACGCGTTCGAACCCAAAACACGGCCGCGGAACCGAACCCAAAACCAAAACACAAAACCCGAAAAATTTCAGGCGCTCATCTCTACTATACAGTACATCCTTTGCAGTATAATTTAAGGGTGATCCAGTTCAGAGTGTCACACACATGCTGAGAAGAGCAGAGAACTGACCTCCAGAGTGGATGGAACAGTGTCCCCATGCCTCCTTTCACATTTTGCTACAGTGTCTGGTCATTTTATGCTGCCATGTCCACTGAGACATCAGACATGTGTGCATGGTCAATATTGGGTGCCTGATCCTGACATGGTTTCATGGCCAATACTGGGAGCATGACCATTGCCCCGCCCTGAATAATATGTAACGATCCTAATATGCGTACAGACAGGAAGGAGCATTGATCCTCCAAGTAATAAGTACCCACCCCTGTCAGCACCATTGGATCTTATGCCCTTGTTAGTATCAGATTAATATAAGGAAAGGAATATTTTATTGTAGGGTTTATGTTCATTTTACAAGGCACAGGATGTACACCGTGTAAGTCAGAACAAATTACATATTAATGGAACATGAATATTTGTAACAGGACTTCTCCTACCGACAGCCTGTGGAAGTAAGGGCTACATAACATACTGTAGTTTGGCTACAATGAGCAGTGTCTGATTGGTTAATGAATTCTATATGTCAGGTATATGGCCAAGCCACTTTTTCTCCTGCTGGCAATGGCTCATCTCTATCTATGGCCGCCAGCCCCAAGTAGTACAATGATTACTCCCTCGCTACTTACATCTAAGCTGTATTATGTTTTGAGAATTGTGGTGCTCTTTGTTACCTGTACTCTATTTTTGTTATTTATTTACTGTAATGCTAAGTTTTGTCTCCCTGTACTGTCCTTTGTATGGCGCTGCGAAACACTTGTGGCGCCTTATAAATAAAATGTAATAATAATAATAATAATAATAATAATAATAATAATAATGATATATGAAAGAGCTAGTCAAATTTTTCTATTCTGGATTATAATAAAGATGATTTTCAGAACCATATAATTGATCACATTAATGGAACACTCATTAAAAAAAATTAAAATAAAAAATTAAAATATACAGCAAAGAGATAAGGGCAAAGTATTTATTTATCCCTGTACTGTAACTCATTAGTAGTTATAGACATAAAAAAACTCCAAGTTCCTGTGATATTGCTCTATGCATAGGAAAACATAAAGCTCTCAGGTAGAACCTGCTCAGTAAGTGGCATGTATTACAGCACTTTCCATGGAATTATAAGTGTCAGCGGGATGCGATGAAATGTTTTCCTAAAGAGGTGATTACTAAGAGGTATTAAAATCAGTGATATGAGGAGCATGACACAGTTTGACATACCGATACCCAAAGGCTCACACACAGTCCTTGTGTCGGTCACTAACAACTGCAAATCAGTATTGTACAGGTGTTTGTGAGTCTGTCACAGGATGAGGTGACATCTGGGGCTGACTTCTCCGGAATCGAGCCACTTCCTTTCGCAGGACAGTGTAATATTTAGAGAAAGAAAGCCAGAGCAGGTGCATGCTAATGATGAGATCAATTTTAATTAGGGTTTTAATTAAGTACCCAACCCAGCAGGAAGCATGACATCCAGCAGACAGAGGCGACACAAAAAAAAACAAAAATGCAGATACTAAAAAGAGATTAAACTTAATTTACTGAAAGCTTGCAAATATTCTCCCAGCTCACAAAAAACATTTAGGTATGTAAAACTGTTATTCATTAGTGGATGCAAGTTTAATGCAGGTTGCACACTAAGGGGCTGATTCTGTTGGGAGAAAATAAAAAAAGGAAGTCACTGTGTGTCTGGAACAAACCATGTTATACTGCAGGAGTGCAACATTGGCGTATCTCTAATGGGTGCTGGATGTGCAGTCAGGGCCGGCTCTACCATTAGGCAGCTTTAGGCGGCAGCCTAGTGGCACCGTCCTCTGGAGGGCGACACTGAATTCATCTAACAAAAAACTGAAGGATATGAATGTGTCCCTCCTCTTTTTACACTGCGCTGGCCACTGCTGCGGATCTAATCAGGAACAGCCGCCGCTATCAGGCTGTAGCACATAGTATCTCAGCGTTTCCTCTGTGCTGACACGTGTAACATCAAGTCATGTGAAAACACATAGGGGCGGATGTAACTGTGGAACCTGGAGGGGCGCCCCCACGTCCGCTTCTCATAGCCCTGATGCACCTTGTAAATGCATGCTGTGCATCATGGGAGATGATGTCATGCCGAGGTGACTCACTTCCTGTTTGTTTCCTGTTACTTCTACTTGGTGTCTGACTCATGCTGAGTAAAGACCTGTATTACACTGATGCTGCAAGTGTCATCCTGATTTTGTTATTACACATCTACATGGTGTCAGAACTGGGATGCCATGGTACAAGGTCTCAGGAGAATAGATCCGCTGATATTTGATGAAAATGTGGCTGACAACTGGCTGAGGTTTAAAAGGGAATGGCATGTATACTCCATAGCAGACCTTTCAGACAAATAAAAAAAAGTCCAGGCATACACGCTGCTGAAAATCGCCGGCACCGACGCTGTGGACAAATCAGATCCTTTTTTATACGCTGACGGAGAAGACAGAGAGGACCCTGACGTCCTAATTGCAAAGTTTGAAGAGATCTGCATGCCAGTAAAGAATGTAATTATGGACAGGCATGTTTTTAACAGCACAAACCAAAAGGGTGATGACACCATACAGTCCTACGTTTCCACGCTAAAGCTGCTGGCAAAGAAGTGCAATTTTGGTATCCTCACAGAGGATCTCATCCGTGACAGAATCATATGCAGCGACAAGGTACATGCACAGCTGCTGTGGGAGAAGGGCCTCACATTAGAAACTGCCATAAATATCTGTATGTTAAATGAGCAGTCTGAAAAGGGCACAAGGGAACTAAGAAAGGACGCTGAGGTGTGTGTCATGGTGGCCGTTCCACCCCGATCCTCCACATGTGGGAACTGCCCGGCACAGCACCCTCCTGACAAACAAAGCTGCCCCGCATATGATAAACGATGTAATGCATGTGGCAAATGGAATCATTTTGCAAGGTGCTGCCGCTCCAAAGATCAAACTTCCATAAAGCGACAGTCTGAGTCGCACTATAGCCGCTTGAAAGGATATGTCCCTATATTCTTTAACCCTCGATGTGATGGCCTCTCAGACGTCTGTGAGTGTAAACCTTTAGCCACAAGGAACATGCACAACACAAGCAGTAAAGATTCACACTGTTTATTGTTCGTTTAACAAAAGTATATAAAAGAAAGGATTTAGGGCGTGTATATCCCAAGTCAATAACTAATTGGACAGAACACAAAAAGGGGCTAACATAACATGATTGGCTAGGAACTGCCGCAGTGGAAGGATATGCATATATGGGCAAGTTTGTATTTCAAATAGGGAGGTTGTTCACACGGTATAAGAAAAAGATAAGAGACAAGGACAGTAGCAAGGAATGTGCTGGAACATTAAGTTCTATAACACAAGCAATTCTATGACATTGAAGCAGAGACGAGCTTTAACCCTTTCAATCCCCTCTTAGAATCATTATTGTTATACTATATGATTCTTGCAAAGCTTACGTCTTTCTGCACACCAATGGCGCAATTTTTAGCCTGAGCGGGAGTTGCAGTAATTGTTGGGCATTTTAAGAAGGGTTAATCGTTGAGTTAATGATGTTCCGTGTTTACCCTTTTCATCTAAGGCTTCAGCGGGCTTATAGCCCCATGGGGTACCTGTGTTCCAGGCAGCCGCGGACCATGAGCTGCAATCATTTCCCCAGTTATGGCCTGTAACGCAAATATAGGGTACCTCGGGGCTTAGGTTGTCTGTGGTGTCAGCGCGGATCTGGTAGTCAACAGACTTTTGGACAGCAGCTAGTTGGGGGAATTGGAAATAATCTAGTATGTAGGTTGCGGTGTATGTGGTGGAAGAGTTATACCATAGTGTCAGTTTCCCTTATTCTGAGTTATATCAACCTCAGTCATTGAGAGGGGAAAATGGGCCAGTAGGGCTATCAAGATAGTCCCCAGGGTAAAGATAGGGGGCAGGTTCTTCATCGTTTTCTGTTCTTCTGTCTTCGCTAGGTGGGAGGTCAGGGCTGTCTGCCCCGGTTCGTACCTCACTGGAATCACTTGCTTCCCTCTCTAGGTCTGGTCTAGGAACCTTTTTTACTCGGGATGCATGGATCCAGGTAGGACTTTCCTCTGTCAGGACTGCTGTTCGGGTAACTGCTACGACCTCTGTCTCTGGACCATAGGTGAAGTCTCCTGGGCTCTTGTTCCTGGGGAGCACCTTCACCACGACTCTGTCTCCGACTTTAAAGGGGTGTGTAGGTTCCTGTGGATTCAAAGGGTTTTTACAAACAACCTCATGTTCAATTTCATCAAGTTTGGTTATGAGGGCCCTGACATACTCTTCCCTTATAAATTCTAGATCTCCTTCCTGTATCATCAACGGTTTCCTAGCCCAGGGTGTAGGAAAAGGGTCTACCCATTAGTATTTCAAAGGGTGAGTATCCTAGAGTTTTCTGTGGGGTCATTCTGATTTCTGCTAGGACAATGGGAAGGACCTGCTTCCATTTGTGGAAGGTACCTCCTGTGGCCTTCCTTAGTTTGTCTTTGAGGGTCCTATTCATTCTTCCTACGACCCCTGAACTCTGCAGGTGGTACGGGATGTGAAACTTCCACTCCACCTGCAGAGCTTTTACTAAGGCCTGTGTGATTTTGGCTGTAAAGGCTGAGCCTTTATCACTATTTATTTGCAGGGGGCACCCCCATCTAGGGATGATTTTCTGTGTTAGGATTCTTGCTACTGTCTTGGCATCCTCTGACTTAGTTAGGAATACTTCTGGCCAGCGGGAGAACATATCTACAATGACCAGGGCATATTCTTGTTTACCTGTACCAGGGATATGGGTAAAATCAATTTGTAAGTGTGTAAAAGGGGTGGTGGGGTATTCAAGATGCTGGTGTTTAGCTTTATTAGGGTTGTTAGGGTTGTTCCTGAGGCAAGTGATGCATCTGCTAACATACTGGTCCACAAGTGATTTGGCATTAGTAACATAAAAATCATTGGTTAGTAGGAGGAGTGTTGTGGCTTCACCACGGTGACCAACACCACGGCACTGGGCAACGAGCAAAGGGGCACTGGACTGGGGTATACAGGGTTTCCCCTCTTTGCAGATTAATCCTGATTTAGGATTTTTTCTGCAGAATTGGGTAAGTCCAGTCGGAGAGATCAGTATTAGTCGCAGCAGCTTGAAGTTGAGTGAGCAGATGGACGCTGTCAAGGGAGGGACATGCTCTAGTGAGTGCAATGAGTTCTGCAGCTTGCGCGGACTGATAAGGTATTGGCAGGGTTTCCAACACAGTGTCAGGGAGGGTGACAATGGCATAGCCAGCCTGGTATGTATTGTCATTGGGCCTACTACAGGAGCCGTCAACAAAAACTATGTCTGCGCCTGGTATGGGAACGGGAGACATGTCAAGTCTGGGAGAAGTTTCAGCTTCAATGGAAGCAGCACAGCCATGTAGGTCGGGTGGTTCATCCTCGGGACCTTTCAAGCCTAAAAGGGCATTGAGAATGGGTGCAGGGCCAGAAGAACTAGCAGTGTACTTAATGGCAAGGGTAGGGTTACTCAAAAGGAGCACCTCATATCCACCAAGGCGTTGTGCTGACATGTGCTGTGTGTGCAAGCCTTTAAGTATTGCCAGGACATCATGTGTGGTGTGGAGTACTGTGATGTGGCCTAAAGTGAGGGTAGTGGCCATTTCTGCAACCATTGCACAGGCTGCCAAAGCCCTGAGGCAGGCAGGCATACCTTGCACAGACACTGGCATGACTTTGGAAAAAAATGCCACGGGGCGCAACTTCCCTCCATGAAACTGTGTGAGCACCCCCGCCATGGTTTTACAATTGTCCCTTGCATATAGATGGAAAGGTAGTACATAATTGGGGAGGCCAAGTGCCGGACTTTTCATCAACATACATTTTAAACTTTCATATGCAGTTAACATTTCTTGTGACCATTGTACAGTTTTAGGTTTGTCCTTCAGTGTGGCTTGTCTCAAAATGTTATCATAATAAGAGCAATCAGAAATCCACTGTCTGCAGTAATTTACCATACCCAGGAAGGACAGTAGTTCCCTCTGGGTAGTTGGGGTGACCAGGCCCAATACAGACTGTATGCGCTGTGGACTGATTTTCCTCTCTCCCTGAGTGAGCACAAAACCTAAGTAATCAACATGCTTTTTACACCATTGCATTTTTATTTTGGACACCTTGTGTCCACATTCACAAAGCCAGTTTAGTAATGAAACACCATCCTCTCGGCAGGCCTCCTCAGTTTGACTACAGAGCAGCAGATCATCTGCATACTGTAGCAGGACTGAACCATGGTGAGGTTGCCAGGGCCCCAATGTGGCCTGGAGACAACAGGTGCGTCAGTAATCTGCACCAGGTAAGTTGTTTACCCTCAAAAGAAAAGGCAAAAAGTAATTGTGTCTGTGAATCTACAGGTATGCTGAAAAAAGGCATTCTTCAAATCAATTACAGAGAAGAACGCAGCATCTGCAGGGATTGCAGAAATGAGTGAGTTTACATCTGGAACAATTGGTGCAATTGGGACAATTAACTGATTGATCGCTCTGAGATCCTGTACAAATCTTATACTGCCATCAGCTTTGGCAACAGGGTTCACAGGAGTACAGTATGGTGATACAATATGTCTGAGAATACCCTGTTGTAAGAATTGCTGTATCATGGGGCGGAGACCTTCTATCTTTTCTGGTGAGAGGGGATACTGCATAGGTCAGAACACAAAACACTGGTTGTTGCACCGCTGTCCACTAAAAAGGGAATTTTACTTCCATTTATAATAAGTGGCAGCAGAGGTGAATCTTTACTATGACGGGTGAGTTGAATAAAGGCTGGGATACCCTCCTCCGGGCCCTGTCAGTGCGCGGGGTCTTTGGAATGTAAGGGGGAGGGAGAGGGTTTTCAAAGATTTTACAGTTTCTCACTGCTTCGCTTCTGTGCTGTTGGGAACTGACATTTTTTTTTTTAATCCTCCATATAGAAAGGGTAATTACTGCCTTCCCGTAGGAATGGGTCCTGTCCTGCTTTCTCTGTCCATCCCGCTAAATTATCCACCCAGGGGTTAACTAAGTAATACTCTGAGGTAGAGTTGCGGGCGACATACATCTTGCATGTCTCACCAGGGAGGGGCGGGGGATATGTAGTTTTTTTTACTCTGACTAGAGCCCATTGTCAGACAGTAATATAAATCAACAGTACAACTTTAAAAGAAAATATCTAAAATTTACAACACTCTACTTACTATATGCATCAGCTAACCAGTTAATTAGTCATTGACAATATCACAATATTATCTGTATAGTGAGAACATGAAATCTTTTGACGTGTACGATACTTACCATTCGTACAAGATGTCAGAAAAATACAGCGTTTTAAACAGGAAGCAGGAAAAGTGTTTGAGTAAAGATATCTGGCAGACGAAAACTTACCAGCCGTCTGGACCAAATATAAGAACTTATCTCACTACAAACATACAAGAATATATAGACGATCAAATCGAGGTATTCTCTACGTTACGTATAGACCCCAGGTCTATTTTAAGTATCCCAGATACTAACGTCACGTTATGTATAGACTCCCAGGTCTATTTTAAGTATCCCAGATACTAACGTCTTTGGAGAATTGCGCTTGGACCCCTGGTCCCTTCTCAGACGTATCTTTAAGTCCCAGACATTAAAGATGTTTGGTCACGTGTTCCCAGAACACTGACACGGATTCAGCTTCAGTGTATGACCGCAATCCCGTATGGCAAAGACAGACAATAAATTCTCTATCTTTACCATCCAGGGACGATCACTGAATCGCGGACGTAGCCCCCACTTGAAAGGATATGTCCCTATATTCTTTAACCCTCGATGTGATGGCCTCTCAGACGTCTGTGAGTGTAAACCTTTAGCCACAAGGAACATGCACAACACAAGCAGTAAAGATTCACACTGTTTATTGTTCGTTTAACAAAAGTATATAAAAGAAAGGATTTAGGGCGTGTATATCCCAAGTCAATAACTAATTGGACAGAACACAAAAAGGGGCTAACATAACATGATTGGCTAGGAACTGCCGCAGTGGAAGGATATGCATATATGGGCAAGTTTGTATTTCAAATAGGGAGGTTGTTCACACGGTATAAGAAAAAGATAAGAGACAAGGACAGTAGCAAGGAATGTGCTGGAACATTAAGTTCTATAACACAAGCAATTCTATGACATTGAAGCAGAGACGAGCTTTAACCCTTTCACCGCTCACCCTGGCGGATTAACCAGGTTGAAACAGAGCCAGGGTGTGAATCGGTTCACATGACAGTTTGTGATACTGTAGACCACTTGGATGAAAAGGGCACAAGGGAACTAAGAAAGGACGCTGAGGTGTGTGTCATGGTGGCCGTTCCACTCCGATCCTCCACATGTGGGAACTGCCCGGCACAGCACCCTCCTGACAAACAAAGCTGCCCCGCATATGGTAAATGATGTAATGCATGTGGCAAATGGAATCATTTTGCAAGGTGCTTCCGCTCCAAAGATCAAACTTCCATAAAGCGACAGTCTGAGTCGCGGTATAGCCGCTCACCCCGGCAGATTAACCAGGTTGAAACGGAGCCAGGGTGTGAATCGGTTCACATGACAGTTTGTGATACTGTAGACCACTTGGATGAAAAGGGCAAAATATTTATCAAACTGAGAACAAAGCATACGAAGAAGGTGGCCATAGTCAAAATAGACTCAGGAGCGAAGTGCAATGTCATATCCTACAAACAACGACGTGAAATATATCAAACTGCACAGATAAACCAGATCATCACCACACTGGGTACCACAAAGCTAAAGTTTACCCGTGCTGATTTGCTATTCCACATTGTGGATCAAAAGGTTAAACCGCTGCTAGGCCTCCCTGACAGTATGAAGCTAGGTCTTCTCAAATTGAGGCCTGAGGTACACGCAATACAGATGAACGTCCCAGAGATAAAAGACTTCCAGGATTTATTTGATTGCAGTACACTTGGCAAGCTTCCTGTTGTGTACCATATAAGGCTGGATGACTCCATTGTACCTACTGTCTGTGCCCCCCGGAGGGCTCCTATCACAATGAAAGACAAAATCATTAAAGAGATCCACAGAATGACTTAATTGGGTGTCATTGCCCCATAGAGGAAGCAACACAGTGGGTGTCTGCCATGGTGTCCGCGTCAAAAAAGGATGGGACTGTACATCTTTGTATTGATCCAGTACACTTGAACAAAGCACTGCTGTGTCCATATCACCCTCTCCGCACCATCGAGCAAGTGATTGCTGACATGCCAGGTGACACAGTTTTCATTACCCTGGATGCAAAGTGCGGATTCTGGCAAATCCCTTTGGACAGATCTTCGTCCCTGCTCACCACTTTCATGACCCCGATAGGGCGGTATGTCTTCCTTCTCATGCCCTATGGAATCACTACGGGCAGTGAGGTCTTCTAGCATTGCATGGAGCAACTGTTTACAGGCTATATCTAGATCAAAGCGTGATACCAAGTGGCGCTATTTTATACACTCAGTGATAAATACATCTTACACATAGTTGTTGTAAGGAATTCGGATTCACAAATACAATTTTGTCAGGAATTTCTTTAAGTATCCAGCTCTAAAAATAGAAAGGAACACAGAACATAGTGCAATCCTGTTGATAATAGGAATTTTTTTTATTGGTTATTGGTCTCACTCACATGGAGGAAGAAATAATGGACGTATTATTTAAAGAAATTCCTGGCAAAATTGTATTTGTGAATCCGAATTCCTTACAACAACTATGTGTAAGATGTATTTGTCACTGAGTGTATAAAATAGCGCCACTTGGTATCACGCTTTGTTCTAGCTATTGATTGTTTGAATCACGGTGAATGTTCTCCTGTGAGTCAGAAGGCTGCTATTGACATAAAGCACACAAAGGAAAAATATCTGTTTGTTAAATCTGCTTGTTTGCAGGCTATCCCTGTGAAATCATCATCAATGACATCCTGGTGTGGGGCCGCACCAATGAAGAACACGACCAGCGACTGCACCAGGTACTTAAACGGGCCCGTGCTTTGAACCTCAAGCTCAACCCAGACAAATGCAAGTTTAGAGTTACAGAAGTGGTGTACGTGGACCACGTGCTCACTATTCAAGGCGTCAAACCGGATCCGATTAAAATCACTGCCATCCAGCAAATGCAGCTACCGGCTGACCAACAGGCACTGCAGCGCTTCCTGGGGATGACCAACTACCTGTCTAAATTTGTTCCTCTGTACAGTAAAACCACAGCACCTTTACGGCAGCTACTACACCAGGACTCAGAATGGTGCTGGCTGGACACACACACGGTTGCTGTTGATCGATTGAAGACCATGCTGACAAATCCACCGGTCCTGCAATACTTCAATGTGCATGATCTGGTAGTCTTCTCTGCCGACACTTCACAGAGTGGTCTAAGGGTCATGTGTCTCCAACACCGCAGACCGGTGGCTTTTGCTTCCAGGGCTCTCACTGACACTGAAACCAGGTATGCACAAATTGAGAAAGAACTGTTGGCACCGGTGTTTGCCTGCAACCGTTTCCATGACTTCATCTATGGCCATCCTGTCATGGTGGAAACCGACCATCAGCCTCTCATCACCATGCTGAAGAAGCCCATCCACTCTGCTTCTTCCCGTATTCAGGGCATGATGCTCAAACTGCAGCGGTACAACCTGGATGTCCTATATAAGCCAGGCAAATAAATTTACTTTGCTGATGCTCTGTCTCGAGCCTTCTTTTCGACTACTGACATGAACGCTTATGAGGATGACTAGAGCTGGAAGACCTGCATGCTGCTACACTTGCAGATGATCTTTGCCAGCGTCTCTCTGCTGTAATTCTCAATGGCTGGCCATCCTCTTCCAAGGAACTGCTGCACTGCCTTCGCTCCTTCTACTGTATGAGAGATGAGGTCACTGTGTCTGATTATGTCATCCTGCGGGGTCATCGCTTCGTGATTCCGGCTGCCCTTCAGAAGTTCTGCACCCAGCAGATGCACCAGGGCCATTCCCGGCCTGGAGGCTACCAAGCGTAGGGCCTGTGAAACCATGTTCTGGCCCTCCATGTATGGTGACATTGACTGTGCTGTCTCGTTTTGTGTACCCTGCAATGCCTTGCTTCCACACCTGCCACAGGGGCCCATGCTGCTCCATGACATTCCTGATCTTCCGTGGTCCATTCTTGCGGCTGATCTATTCGAATGGAGGGGAAAGAAGCACCTGGTACTAGTTGACTCCTATTCAGGATGGTTCGAGATAAACTACTTGCCCAGCACCACAAGTCAAATGGTCATTGCAAAGCTGAAGAGACACTTTGCAGCACATGGCACACCACATCAGCTGATCACTGATAATGCCATACAATTCAAGAGTAGAGAGTTCAAGGACTTTGCGAATACATGGGACTTCCAGCACATCACTAGTAGTCCACACTACCCACAGTCAAATGGATTGGCAGAGCGTGCAGTCCGCTCTGCAAAGCACCTAATGGAGAAGTGTGCACAAGATGGATCGGACATATACTTGTGACTGTTAAACTTGAGAAACACTCCCCAAGGTGCACTTCCATCTCCTGTACAGTGCCTCTTAGCACGGCACACCGCCACAGGCATCCCAATGGCAAAACAGCTCCTGCAACCCAGAGTAGAGCCACAGGAACGGGAGAACATCAGCAAGCACAGAATGGCTGCCAAAGCTACTTATGACAGATCAGCATACCACCTGCCACCACTGTCGCCAGGCCAGCCTGTCTGCATGCAAACCGAGCAAGGATTTGACAGAATGGAGGTGGTTCAGCATAGCTACGTGGAACAGTCTGATAATGCCCTCCATGAACGCAACCGCTGCCATCTGTTAAGTGTACCTGAAGAAAGCTCTACACAGCCTGACTCATCAGTTTCTACCACAGCTGCAACCAATGTCAGTGATAATTCACATTGCATGGAGAATCCTTCCTCAGAGACCACTTCTGAAGTAATAGAGCCCTCTGGTGTCACAGCGGACATGCCTATAGGTTACCAGTGTACCATTACCAGATCGGGCCGTGTGTCCAAACCCAACCCAAAGTTCCAAGACTTTATTATATAATGTCTTTTCTTTTGTTCACGCCTAACATTGTCACATTGTTGCATTTGTTTCATCTATGTTCTGCATACTTCCAGTTTGAAAGGGGGGATGTAAATGCATGCTGTGCATCATGGGAGATGATGTCATGCCGAGGTGACTCAGTTCCTGTTTGTCTCCTGTTACTTCTACTTGGTGTCTGACTCATGCTGAGTAAAGACCTGTATTACACTGATGCTGCAAATGTCGTCCTGATTTTGTTACACATACAGAGGGGTCCTTGTTTATCTTGACCTTTAATAGGATTAAGTGAGACTGGACAGTCAGACTTAATCCCCTGCTGTAATGAATTAATCCCCTGCTGTATTGTTCTCTGTATTGTATTGCAGATGAGAACAATAGATGAAGGGTTTATGCTAATAAATCATGTTGTGCCTACACGCAGAAAACTAGTCAAGATAACCGTGGACCCATCTGTATATACACACCTCCTCCAGGCCCCTGGATCCCGACTCTCCAGCAACAAGCAGCTCCTGACTACATGTCGGCTCCCAGCAGTGTCGCTGTAATGCTGCTGCTACCTGGAAGAGGAACCAATTACCAGGGAAAACAAGGAAACAACTTTTAGGTAAGTAACTCATGGGGGTTCTGCGGGACGACAGACAGATCTTACAGCCTGATCGGTGGATTGTATTAGTAAACAGCATAATAGGGAAAACACAGGCACTGGGCCACAATGCAGTACAGGGGTAGGGGGTCAGTAATGTGGAGGTTTGGGAAATGAACTTACAGATGGGGGAATGGAATACAATAAGGAGCAAACAACTACAGTATATGTATGTGTGTGTGTGTGTGTGTGTGTGTGTGTGTGTGTGTGTGTGTATATATATATATATATATATATATATATATATAGGATGGAAAACAGTACTGCGGCACTCAGAGACTTAACATGTAGCAGAGTGTATTTCAACAAGTCACCATACAGACTTGTATGGTTTCTGTATGGTGACTTGTTGAAATACACTCTGCTACATGTTAAGTCTCCGAGTGCCGCAGTACTGTTTTCCATCTTTTACATCGTCCCTGGAGGGAGCAGAAAGAGCGCATATGGAGGAGTGCCGGTCTGATTTTGCCAGAGATGAGCGGGTTCGGTTTCTCTGAATCCGAACCCGCCAGAACTTCATGTTTTTTTTCACGGGTCCGAGCGACTCGGATCTTCCCGCCTTGCTCGGTTAACCCGAGCGCGCCCGAACGTCATCATGACGCTGTCGGATTCTCGCGAGGCTCGGATTCTATCGCGAGACTCGGATTCTATATAAAGAGCCGCGCGTCGCCGCCATTTTCACACGTGCATTGAGATTGATAGGGAGAGGACGTGGCTGGCGTCCTCTCCGTTTAGAATTAGAATAGATTAGAGAGACACTTGATTTACTAATTTTGGGGAGCATTAGGAGTACTCAGTAGTGTACAGTGCAGAGTTTTGCTGATAGTGACCAGTGACCACCACTTTTATTTATAATCCGTTCTCTGCCTGAAAAAAGCGATACACAGCACACAGTGACTCAGTCACATACCATATCTGTGTGCACTGCTCAGGCTCAGGCCAGTGTGCTGCATCATCTATATATATTATATATCTGTCTGACTGCTCAGCTCACACAGCTTATAATTGTGGGGGAGACTGGGGAGCACTACTGCAGTGCCAGTTATAGGTTATAGCAGGAGCCAGGAGTACATAATATTATATTAAAATTAAACAGTGCACACTTTTGCTGCAGGAGTGCCACTGCCAGTGTGACTAGTGACCAGTGACCTGACCACCAGTATATAATATTAGTAGTATACTATCTCTTTATCAACCAGTCTATATTAGCAGCAGACACAGTACAGTGCGGTAGTTCACGGCTGTGGCTACCTCTGTGTCGGCACTCGGCAGCCCGTCCATAATTGTATATACCAGTGACCTAACCGTGGTTTTTTTTTCTTTCTTTATACATACATACTAGTTACGAGTATACTATCTCTTTATCAACCAGTCTATATATTAGCAGCAGACACAGTACAGTGCGGTAGTTCACGGCTGTGGCTACCTCTGTGTCGGCACTCGGCAGCCCGTCCATAATTGTATATACCACCTAACCGTGGTTTTTTTTTCTTTCTTTATACATACATACTAGTTACGAGTATACTATCTCTTTATCAACCAGTCTATATATTAGCAGCAGACACAGTACAGTGCGGTAGTTCACGGCTGTGGCTACCTCTGTGTCGGCACTCGGCAGCCCGTCCATAATTGTATATACCACCTAACCGTGGTTTTTTTTTCTTTCTTTATACATACATACTAGTTACGAGTATACTATCTCTTTATCAACCAGTCTATATATTAGCAGCAGACACAGTACAGTGCGGTAGTTCACGGCTGTGGCTACCTCTGTGTCGGCACTCGGCAGCCCGTCCATAATTGTATATACCACCTAACCGTGGTTTTTTTTTCTTTCTTTATACATACATACTAGTTACGAGTATACTATCTCTTTATCAACCAGTCTATATATTAGCAGCAGACACAGTACAGTGCGGTAGTTCACGGCTGTGGCTACCTCTGTGTCGGCACTCGGCAGCCCGTCCATAATTGTATATACCACCTAACCGTGGTTTTTTTTTCTTTCTTTATACATACATACTAGTTACGAGTATACTATCTCTTTATCAACCAGTCTATATATTAGCAGCAGACACAGTACAGTGCGGTAGTTCACGGCTGTGGCTACCTCTGTGTCGGCACTCGGCAGCCCGTCCATAATTGTATATACCACCTAACCGTGGTTTTTTTTTCTTTCTTTATACATACATACTAGTTACGAGTATACTATCTCTTTATCAACCAGTCTATATATTAGCAGCAGACACAGTACAGTGCGGTAGTTCACGGCTGTGGCTACCTCTGTGTCGGCACTCGGCAGCCCGTCCATAATTGTATATACCACCTAACCGTGGTTTTTTTTCTTTCTTTATACATACATACTAGTTACGAGTATACTATCTCTTTATCAACCAGTCTATATATTAGCAGCAGACACAGTACAGTGCGGTAGTTCACGGCTGTGGCTACCTCTGTGTCGGCACTCGGCAGCCCGTCCATAATTGTATATACCACCTAACCGTGGTTTTTTTTTCTTTCTTTATACATACATACTAGTTACGAGTATACTATCTCTTTATCAACCAGTCTATATATTAGCAGCAGACACAGTACAGTGCGGTAGTTCATGGCTGTGGCTACCTCTGTGTCGGCACTCGGCAGCCCGTCCATAATTGTATACTAGTATCCAATCCATCCATCTCCATTGTTTACCTGAGGTGCCTTTTAGTTGTGCCTATTAAAATATGGAGAATATGGAGAATTGTCAGCAATCGGCGTACGAGGTTACATCCAGAAAATGTGGAGAAGATGATGTTCATTAAATGAATTATAATCAATTCCTCCGCGGAGACATTGACCAGCAGCAATTGCCTCCACAAAGTACACAGGGAGCTGAGATGGTGGATTCCAGTGGGGACGAATTGATAATCTGTGAGGAGGGGGATGTACACGGTGATATATCGGAGGGTGAAGATGAGGTGGACATCTTGCCTCTGTAGAGCCAGTTTGTGCAAGGAGAGATTAATTGCTTCTTTTTTGGGGGGGGTCCAAACCAACCCGTCATATCAGTCACAGTCGTGTGGCAGACCCTGTCACTGAAATGATGGGTTGGTTAAAGTGTGCATGTCCTGTTTTGTTTATACAACATAAGGGTGGGTGGGAGGGCCCAAGGACAATTCCATCTTGCACCTCTTTTTTCTTTTCTTTTTCTTTGCATCATGTGCTGATTGGGGAGGGTTTTTTGGAAGGGACATCCTGCGTGACACTGTAGTGCCACTCCTAGATGGGCCCGGTGTTTGTGTCGGCCACTAGGGTCGCTAATCTTACTCACACAGTCAGCTACCTCATTGCGCCTCTTTTTTTCTTTGCGTCATGTGCTGTTTGGGGAGGGTTTTTTGGAAGGGCCATCCTGCGTGACACTGCAGTGCCACTCCTAGATGGGCCCGGTGTTTGTGTCGGCCACTAGGGTCGCTAATCTTACTCACACAGCTACCTCATTGCGCCTCTTTTTTTCTTTGCGTCATGTGCTGTTTGGGGAGGGTTTTTTGGAAGGGACATCCTGCGTGACACTGCAGTGCCACTCCTAGATGGGCCCGGTGTTTGTGTCGGCCACTAGGGTCGCTAATCTTACTCACACAGTCAGCTACCTCATTGCGCCTCTTTTTTTCTTTGCGTCATGTGCTGTTTGGGGAGGGTTTTTTGGAAGGGCCATCCTGCGTGACACTGCAGTGCCACTCCTAGATGGGCCCGGTGTTTGTGTCGGCCACTAGGGTCGCTAATCTTACTCACACAGCTACCTCATTGCGCCTCTTTTTTTCTTTGCGTCATGTGCTGTTTGGGGAGGGTTTTTTGGAAGGGCCATCCTGCGTGACACTGCAGTGCCACTCCTAGATGGGCCCGGTGTTTGTGTCGGCCACTAGGGTCGCTAATCTTACTCACACAGCTACCTCATTGCGCCTCTTTTTTTCTTTGCGTCATGTGCTGTTTGGGGAGGGTTTTTTGGAAGGGACATCCTGCGTGACACTGCAGTGCCACTCCTAGATGGGCCCGGTGTTTGTGTCGGCCACTAGGGTCGCTTATCTTACTCACACAGCGACCTCGGTGCAAATTTTAGGACTAAAAATAATATTGTGAGGTGTGAGGTATTCAGAATAGACTGAAAATGAGTGTAAATTATGGTTTTTGAGGTTAATAATACTTTGGGATCAAAATGACCCCCAAATTCTATGATTTAAGCTGTTTTTTAGTGTTTTTGGAAAAAAACACCCGAATCCAAAACACACCCGAATCCGACCAAAAAAATTCGGTGAGGTTTTGCCAAAACGCGTTCGAACCCAAAACACGGCCGCGGAACCGAACCCAAAACACAAAACACAAAACCCGAAAAATTTCAGGCGCTCATCTCTAATATATATATATATATATATATCCTATATATTAGGCTACATCTGTGACTCTGTGCCTGGCCGTAATGCTGGGCGGAGTCAGAGTCACAGATCGGATCCGGCTGCCAAAACAAATCACGTGCCTGCCTCCCTTTCCCCCAGGTTACTGTGCAGCTGCGGCCAGTAATAACGGCCCCCGCTGGAGATCACACTGTGCCCTGACATCCACCACCCAGGATACACTGAGCCGCGGCCAGCTATGTCCAATCCCCCCACTCCAACCCCCGCCAACGGAGTCGTCCCCCCCCCGGGGCGCCCGCTATCCGATCCAGTGAACCCCCGCCCGCTCCCTATCCCTCGCCGCCAGAGTTGCAGGGACTTCAACACCCCCGTATCCCCCCGCCAGCGGACCTGCATGGACTTCAGCCCCCACCCCCTGTGCGCCCGCCAGCCGATACAGTGCCACAGCGCACCTTTTCCCCGGCAGCTCGGAGTCTGAGCTGCAGCTGCTGCTCCCGCACACAGCTACAGCGTTTGCCGAGCAGGGCAGCAGGAGTGCAGGCAGCTCACCTACAATGCTCCTCTGCGTGCCACTCACTGCACAGTGCACGCCTCCTCCGCTCCACTGCGGATTCCGCACAGCTGCTCAGCTGCCAATGGGTGTGGGGCAAGCAAAGTTTTGTGTGTGGGAGGGGGGCAGTCTGTAGTGTGTGTGTTGTGGGTGGTGGGGAAGGGTGTTAGTCTGCAGGCTGTGGGTAGTGTGTGTGTGTGTGTGTGTGTGTGTGTGTGTGTGTGTGTGTGGGGGGGGGGTATTCTGCTGTCCATGTGTGTTTGTGTGCTGTGCAGTCCCAATCTGCAGTCCGTGTTTTTGCGGGGGGGGGGGGGGGTGTAAACTGCAGGCAGTGTATGTGTTTGTGTGCTGTGCAGCCACTGTGTCTGTAATCTGCAGTCCGTGTTGGGGGAGGGGGGGTTGTTAGTCTGCAGGCTGTGAGTGTGTGTGTATGGGGGGGGGGAAGGGGGCATTCTGCAGGCCATGTGTGTTTGTGTGATGTGCAGTGTAAGTGTGTGAGGGAGGGAGCAGTTTGCAGCCAGTGCATGTGTAGGGAGAGGGGACACTCTGCACAAGGCCTTAACTAGCTGTGGGCGAATGGTGATTCACACACACCGTGCATTTGCACTATTGGCACACCATCCGCATCCACCCCGATTGGCTACCGCCAGCTGCAGCGCTGCCCACTACAACATATAAAAGTAGCGTTGTGCCCGGATCCTCTGCCGGACGCACAGCTGCTGCCCGCTGATACAGGTTGAGTATCCCATATCCATATATTCCGAAATACGGAATATTCCGAAATACGGACTTTTTTGAGTGAGAGTGAGATAGTGAAACCTTTGTTTTTTGATGGCTCAATGTACACAAACTTTGTTTAATACACAAAGTTATTAAAAATATTGTATTAAATTACCTTTAGGCTGTGTGTATAAGGTGTATATGAAACATAAATGAATTGTGTGAATGTAGACACACTTTGTTTAATGCACAAAGTTATAAAAAATATTGTCTAAAATGACCTTCAGGCTGTGTGTATAAGGTGTATATGAAACATAAATGCATTCTGTGCTTAGATTTAGGTCCCATCACCATGATATCTCATTATGGTATGCAATTATTCCAAAATACGGAAAAATCCGATATCCAAAATACCTCTTGTCCCAAGCATTTTGGATAAGGGATACTCAACCTGTATATATTATAGCTGCCAGCGCTGCGCACACTATCTCTGTCTCCCTGTCCCGTGTGCTGCAGCTCCGCCCCGCTCCTCCCCCCTCCTCGACTGGTGTAGCAGTGTCCTTGCACCATACAGGCCGGTCCCGATCCGCGCCTCCTCCTGGCAGTGAGCCACGCAGGGGATGCCAAGAGAACGGAATGGCAGCACCTGCAGCAGCTCCCATTCCATAGTGTACTGCAGCTACAGTCGTCACCAGCGCACGGACATTCCCCCGCCGCCGCCATGGCTGCCTGCACTCCAGCCATCATCACATAGGTACTGCTATGTGTGTGTGTGTGTTTCTTTCTCCTCCCCACCACTCTTTCTGTCTCTCTACCTGCCACCTTTCTTTCCCTCTCAACTCTGTCTCTCTCTCCCTCCCTCCCTCTCTCTCTTTCATGACTCTACCATCTGTAATCTATTAAAGGAGACACTACGTGGCATTATGTGTAAAAGGGAGCTCTACCTGGTGTAATGTGTGATAGTGGCTCTACCTGGAGTAATGTGTAAAAGGGCCTCTACCTGGCGTAATGTGTGACGGGGACTCTACCTGCCGTCATGTGTAAAAGGGGCTCTACCTGGTGTAATGTGTGACGGACTACCTGGTGTAATGTGTGACGGACTCTACCGGGCATAATGTGTGATGGGCTCTACCTGGTATAACGTGTGTAAGTGGCGCTACTGTGCGGCGTCATTTTAATAATGGAGACTACTGTGCACCATAATATAACTTGGATTTATTTTGTGTCCATGCTCATTCCCCATGAAGCCACATCCCTATATTTTAACACACACTGGCTCTTTTTTACATATGGAGAGAGAGAGGGGGGGTTGCTGCTGCTGTTTCTTGCACACAGCCCTAAAATATATAGTTATGGCACTGCTGATGGGTATAAGGAGAGTCCTCACCAGTACAGATAGTGGCGTGTTCCCGGGATCATCCTCTCCCTGCCTCGTGCTGGAGGAAAGGTCACTGGCCTTATCTGACAAGAGCCACCAACTCCTGCAGGATGTCCCGCCCACAGGGCTCACAAGCGTGGGCTGGCCGGGGCGGCAGCGCAGGAAGCAGCCCAGGTGAGTGCCGGACTCCGGCTGCCTTCCCGCAAGCCCGGGGACTTCTCGGGCACCCAGCACCGGTCTCTCCTCCCCATGGCGGGCCCAGACGTCAGCAGCAAGATAGCGGCCGCTCAGCAGCCTTGGGACCGGACAGCAGCTCCGGCATGGAGGGGAAAGCAGCTCAGCAGCAGCGCCAGCAGCAACAACATTGCAGCGATCACTGGGATCCAGAGGCCGGGGCTCCCCGTACTCCCCACGCACATTGCTCTCTTCATTGCCACACTTCAGCGGCTACTGCCTTACAGCACTACATTAACCCACACACGCCTGCCCTGTCTGTCATCTGTCATCACCAGGTGCATGTAAATAATTTGTGTGTGTGTGTATTTATATGTGTGTACACCCGCCCCTCTCCCACCTCCGGCTCCCCTGCACCCGCCCCTCCCACACCTGCAGCATTAAAATTATTGCACGCCCCGAGGGCGTGCAAGGGTTAAGGGGGCGTAGCCCCTTGCGATGGTGTGAAGAGCGCCCGTAGGGCGTGATGAATCACCTAGTATATATATATATATATATATTAGAGATGAGCGGGCTCGGTTGGTTGAGATCCGAACCCCCCCGAACTTCACCTATTTTACACGGTTCCGAGGCAGCCTCGGATCTTCCCGGATCTTCCCGCCTTGCTCGGTTAACCCGAATGAGGCCGAACGTCATCATCCCGCGGTCGGATTCTCGCGAGATTCGTATTCTATATAAAGTGCCGAGCGTCGCTACCATTTTCACTCGTGCATTGGAGATTGAACGGAGAGGACGTGGCTATGTTCTCTCCCTGAAAAGCTTCATATCTGTGCTCTGTGTGCTGAAAATATCTGTGCTCAGTGTGCTGAAAATATCTGTGCTTTAGTGTGCTGCAAATATCTACTTTCTCTGCTTGAAAACGCTCCATATCTGTGCTCAGTGTGCTGCAAATATCTACGTTCTCTGCCTGAAAAGCTCCATATCTGTGCTCAGTGTGCTGCAAATATCTGATCAGTGTGCTGCATTGTGGGGACCACCAGTATATAATTATAGTACAGTACAGTAGGCCATTGCTGTATCTTGCAGCTCCGTATCAGACTCAGTTCTAGACAGTATCCTGCTCATCAGTGCTCAATATCTGCTGCATTGTTGTGTGACCAGTATATATATTGTGACAAGAACACTGGGATAGTGTTTGAGGGCAGGTATGTTTATCCCAGGTTCTTGTCTTACATGTTTTAGAAAATGAAAACTTCTAGGAAAATGCTTTTGTTTTGTTAGAACCTTTTCAATTTGCTGGAAAAGCTGGATAAGGGCCCTGAGAGAGAGATAAGGCGAGTTCCAGACATTGGGCCCAGTTCGGATCTTTGGCCTCACAGTGGGCTAATCGGGGCTTTCAGCTGTGCAAGAGCCTTATAGGGCTTCTAGCTTGATTAATGTGTGCAGACTGCCTGGGAAGACTGCAGGATCTCTGTGAGAGAAACACGCTTTCTGATACAAGTAAGCTATACAGTGTTTACTGGAGAACTCTGTGTTTTTGTTTAGTGATAGTTAGAAACATCTTGTGTTTAGTTAGTGCCGGACAGGCAAGGTATTTTCATTTGGTGTTTGTTTTATTTTCTGTATAATATAACTGGCTGGGGCCAGTTGTACCAGAAACTGGACTTGTGTGGTCCCTCAGCTGCTACGTGCTGCCATTTACCCCAGGAAACGACACCTTGTACCCTTACAGTGTTACAATATATATTATATAGTAGTACAGTGCAGCATTTTGGTGACCACCAGTATAGTAGTACAGTACAGTAGTCCATTGCTGTATCTTGCAGCTCCGTGTCACTGCAAGTATCCATCCATATCTGTGCTGCATTGTTGTGAGCAGTATATATAATAGTACAGTGCAGCATTTTGGTGACCAACAGTATATAGTTGTACAGTACAGTAGTCCATTGCTGTATCTTGCAGCTCCGTGTCACTGCAAGTATCCATCCATATCTGTGCTGCATTGTTGTGAGCAGTATATATAGTAGAGGTGGTCTTCAGTATGCCGACTGATGGGATCCCGGCGCACAGTATACCAGCACCGGAATCCCGACAGCCGGCATACCGACACTTATTCTCCCTCGTGGGGGTCCACGACCCCCCTTGAGGGAGAATAAAATAGCGTGGCTCATTTGCGCTCGCCAGACTGTCGGTAAGCCGGCGGTCGGGCTCCCAGTGCCAGTATGCTGGTCGCCGGGAGCCCGACCGCCGGCATACCATACTGAACCCATATAGTAGTACAGCGCAGCATTTTGGTGACCAATAGTATATAGTGCACCTCTTTTTCTCTTTTCTTTGCATCATGTGCTGTTTGGGGACTATTTTTTAAGTGCCATCCTGTCTGCCACTGCAGTGTCACTCCTGGATGGGCCAGGTGTTTGTGCCGCCCACTTGGGTGGCTTAGCTTAGTCATCCAGCGACCTCAGTGCAAATTTTAGGACTAAAAATAATATTGTGAGGTGTGAGGTAATCAGAATAGACTGGAAATGAGTGGAAATTATGGTTATTGAGGTTAATAATACTATAGGATCAAAATTACCCCCAAATTCTATGATTTAAGCTGTTTTTGAGGGGTTTTTGAAAAAAAAACACCCGAATCCAAAACACACCCGAATCGGACAAAAAAATTTCAGGGAGGTTTTGCCAAAACGTGTCCGAATCCAAAACACGGCCGCGGAACCAAATCCAAAACCAAAACCCAAAACATTTCCGGTGCACATCTCCAATATTATGGTGATCCTGTGAGGTTGTACCAGTCCCTATGGAAAAGGAGTAGTGCGGTTCATGATTTGAAACTCCTTAAGACCCAATTTTGGTGATACTTATACCCCTTTCACACCGCAGCTTATACCCGGTATTTTGCCGTTTTAACTGGCTTCCTAAACGGGTCAAGCTGCGACGTGAAAGGGTCCCCTTCAATTTACCGTTTTCAAAATACTGGTATTTTGAAATGGTAAAAAAGAAGGGTCCTACCCGTTTCAGTCCTATTTCACTGTGCAGTGTGAAAGGGTCTGAAACGGTATTTGCAAGCCCCAGCAGGTCATAGGCTGTCTCCATGTGTGATGTCAGCAGCCACAACCAGGAAACAGCTTGGAAAACACAGGAGACACATGTGAGAGTGGCTTTATAAACGTTTAAACGGGAAAAACACGGAAAAAAATGGCGTGGGGTCCCCCCTCCAAAGCATAACCAGCCTCGGGCTCTTCGAGCTGGTCCTGGTTCTAAACATGCGGGGGAAAAATTGACAGGGGATCCCCCGTATTTTTAAAACCAGCACCGGGCCCTGCGCCTGGTGCTGGTGCAAATAATACGGGGGACAAAAAGAGTAGGGGTCCCCCGTATTTTTTACACCAGCATCGGGCTCCACTAGCTGGACAGATAATGCCACAGCCGGGGGTCACTTTTATACAGTGCCCTGCGGCCGTGGCATTAAATATCCAACTAGTCACCCCTGGCCGGGGTACCCTGGGGGAGTGGGGACCCCTTCAATCAAGGGGTCCCCCCCCAGCCACCCAAGGGCCAGGGATGAAGCCCGAGGCTGTCCCCCCCATCCATTGGCTGCGGATGGGAGGCTGATAGCCTTGAGTAAAATGACAGAATATTGTTTTTTCCAATAGTACTACAAGTCCCAGCAAGCCTCCCCCGCAAGCTGGCACTTGGAGAACCACAAGTACCAGCATGCGGGAGAAAAACGGGCCTGCTGGTACCTGTAGTAGTACTACTGGAAAAAAAATACCCAAATAAAAACAGGAGACACACACCGTGACAAGTACAACTTTATTACACACTGCCCACACACATACATACTTACCTATGTTGACACGCCGACTGCCACAGTCTCCGACAATCCGAGGGTACCTGTGAAAAAAATTATACTCACCTGCCAGTGTCCAGAGATAAATCCACATCCAGAGATAATCCTCGTACTTGGCAAAAAAAAAAACACGAACACCCGAACCACCGGACTGAAAGGGGTCCCATGTTGACACATGAGACCCCTTTCCCCGAATGCCGGGACATCACGTGACTCCTGTCACTGAGGTCCCTTCAGCCAATCAGGAAGCGCTACTCCGTGGCGCTCACCTGATTGGCTGTGCGCGTCTAAGCTCAGACAGCGCATCGCACAGCTGCCTCCATTACTTTCAATGGTGGGAACTTTGCCGTCAGCGGTGGGGTTACCCGCGGTCAGCCGCTGACCGCGGGTGACCCCACCACTAACCGCAAAGTTCCCACCATTGAATATAATGGAGGGAGCTGTGCGATGCGCTGACAGCTCAGACGCGCACAGAGCCAATCAGCAGAGTGCAAGGAAGTTGCGCTCGCTGATTGGCTTACGAGACCTTTCAGTGACAGCAGTCACGGGGGGGTCTCTCTGCATTCGGGGAAAGCGGTCCCATGTGTCAACATGGGACCCCTTTCAGTTCGCTCGTCGGGTGTTCGTTTTCTTTTTTTGACAAGTACGTGGATTTATCTCTGGACCATGGATCAGGTGAGTATAATTATCTTTTATTTTCAGGTACCCGTGGATTCTACTTGGAGAAGAGGACCGACTGCTTCGTGACAATATAGGTAAGTATGTGTGTGTCGGCAGTGTGTAATAAAGTTGTACTTGTCACGGTGTGTGTCTCCTGTTTTTATTTGGGTATTTTTCCCCCAGTAGTACTACAGGTACCAGCGGGCCCGGTTTTCCTCCGCATGCTGGTACTTGTGGTTCTCCAAGTACCAGCTTGCGGGGGAGGCTTGCTGGGACTTGTAGTACTATTGGAAAAAACAATATTCTGTCATTTTACTCAAGGCTATCAGCCTCCCATCCGCAGCCAATGGATGGGGGGGACAGCCTCGGGCTTCACCCCTGGCCCTTGGGTGGCTGGGGGGGGGGACACCTTGATTGAAGGGGTCCCCACTCCCCCAGGGTACACCGGCCAGGGGTGACTAGTTGGATATTTAATGCCACGGCCGCAGGGCACTGTATAAAAGTGACCCCCGGCTGTGGCATTATCTGTCCAGCTAGTGGAGCCCGATGCTGGTGTAAAAAATATGGGGGACCCCTACTCTTTTTGTCCCCAGTATTTTTTGCACCGGGCGCAGAGCCCGGTGCTGGTTTTAAAAATACGGGGGATCCCCTGTCAATTTCCCCCCCGCATTTTTAGAACCAGGACCAGCTCGAAGAGCCCGAGGCTGGTTATGCTTTGGAGGGGGGACCCCACGCCATTTTTTTTCTGAATTTTACCATTCCATCTAAAAAAATAATAATAATAATAATAATAATAATAATAATAATAATAATAATAATAATAATATTTTAAAAAATATATAAATAATACTTGTGCCTCCAAAAAAGACAAACCAAGTACCTAATCCCTTCTAATATAAATAGATATGCTTCAAGCTGCTGGGTTCCATCGTACGACTATCCAAATTATTAATAATGAATTAATTAATAATTATTAATAATGTGTGGGCCAGAAAAGTCCATTTATAATGACAACCACTGTTTTCTATGGGTGAAACGGGTTCAGTGTGAAAGGTACCAAAATGGTAATGAAATGGTAATTTACTGGTTACAACATGAGATGTGAAAGGGGTTTAACTGCTCAGACCCGTTTTAAGAACCGTTTCAAATACCATTTCAAAAGCAGGTTTTGCGATGAGAAAGCAGCATTATTGAAGCAGATGTGGATTGTAGGGTTCTACTATCCTTGAAGAGATTAGGGAATATTACACCATCTAACTTCAACCTAATTGTTATTTTTTTGTTACGATGAAGCCTCTTTAGATACCATATCAATTGAACCGAATGTGTGATTGGATGTAACATTGAGAATTTTAACCAGTGGTAATCCATTCTGTTATATAAAAACTGATTATAAACCCCTGATGAAGTCCTAACTGATGAAACGCGTTGGGTTTCGCGATTTGGGTTAATAGAGCCTTTGCCACAAGCATCTGGTTGGAGATACATCTCTTCCAAGTTCTGACTGTGATCACCTGACTGTAAATTCCTCACATCAACTCAAAAATGTTTATGTATGAGATTATTATATTGTTTTAATGAACTTTTACATACTTGTGTCAATGACGAATGTCTAGGTTACAAATATCGTTCATTTATGTATGAATAAAAAATCTTTTAAATATTGTCATACTAAAGGCGATTTGGCTTTCCACGAGAATCTTTTACTATTCTATATATATATATATATATATATATATATATATTTATTTATTTATTTATACACGTATATTTAATTATCCCCACCAGACCCCATATGCAGATGCTTATCTCGTCGCTTATTGAAAACGTGAAATAGGCCTCAGTGTACTATACAATACCTAACATGCCGGCTAACGTGTATACACAGGCAGAAAGAATGGTCGCCACTCAAGGATTTGAAAGTGAAAGTATACTGCGAACAAAGTCACAAAATGTTGTGACTTTATTTACAATATACTTTTTCACCTTAAAAGTCCTTGAGTGTTGTCCCTTCTCTCTGCATATGTATAATGATGCAATTCTCCCCAGCCCACCTAGTGGCCACCTGCATCTTGCCTCCGATAAGTGGTGTTTTTTTTTTTTGCAGGTTAGGGGGCACCAGGCTGAAGCTTTGCCTAGGGTGCATAGAGACCTTGCTCCGGCCCTGTGTGCAGTGCACACAGGTCTCTGGGTCCGTTGGGGGTGGGTACACCACACTCCCTGCGCCCATATAATTATACTTACTTAGGTGAAACTCAGAAAATTAGAATATTGTGCAAAAGTTAATTTATTTCAGTAATTCAACTTAAAAGTAGTGATGTGCACCGGACATTTTTCGGGTTTTGTGTTTTGGTTTTGGATTTGGTTCCGCGGCCGTGTTTTGGATTCGGACGCGTTTTGGCAAAACCTCCCTGAAATTTTTTTGTCGGATTCGGGTGTTTTTTACAAAAAACCCTCAAAAACAGCTTAAATCATAGAATTTGGGGGTCATTTTGATCCCATAGTATTATTAACCTCAATAACCATAATTTCCACTCATTTCCAGTCTATTCTGAACACCTCACAATATTATTTTTAGTCCTAAAATTTGCACCGAGGTCGTTGGATGACTAAGCTAAGCGACCCAAGTGGCCGACACAAACACCTGGCCCATCTAGGAGTGGCACTGCAGTGTCAGACAGGATGGTCGATTTAAAAAATAGTCCCCAAACAGCACATGATTCAAAGAAAAAAAGAGGTGCACTGTGGTCGCTGGATGGCTAAGCTAAGCGACACAAGTGGCCGACACAAACACCTGGCCCATCTAGGAGTGGCACTGCAGTGTCAGGCAGGATGGCACTTCAAAAAAATAGTCCCCAAACAGCACATGACGCAAAGAAAAATGAAAGAAAAAAGAGGTGCAAGGTGGAATTGTCCTTGGGCCCTCCCACCCACCCTTATGTTGTATAAACAGGACATGCACACTTTAACAAACCCATCATTTCAGCGACAGGGTCTGCCACACAACTGTGACTGAAATGACTGGTTGGTTTGGGCCCCCACCAAAAAAGAAGCAATCAATCTCTCCTTGCACAAACTGGCTCTACAGAGGCAAGATGTCCACCTCCTCCTCATCGTCTGATTCCTCACCCCTTTCACTGTGTACATCCCCCTCCTCACAGATTATTAATTCGTCCCCACTGGAATCCACCATCTCAGGTCCCTGTGTACTTTCTGGAGGCTATTGCTGGTGAATGTCTCCATGGAGGAATTGATTATAATTCATTTTGATAAACATCATCTTCTCCACATTTTCTGGAAGTAACCTCGTACGCCGATTGCTGACAAGGTGAGCAGCTGCACTAAACACTCTTTCGGAGTACACACTGGAGGGGGGGGGGGGGCAACTTAGGTAAAATAAAGCCAGTTTGTGCAAGGGCCTCCAAATTGCCTCTTTTTCCTGCCAGTATACGTACGGACTGTCTGCCGTGCCTACTTGGATGCGTTCACTCATATAATCCTCCAACATTCTTTCAATGGTGACAGAATCATATGCAGTGACAGTAGACGACATGTCAGTAATCGTTGGCAGGTCCTTCAGTCCAGATCAGATGTCAGCACTCGCTCCAGACTGCCCTGCATCACCGCCAGTGGGTGGGCTCGGAATTCTTAGCCTTTTCCTCGCAGCCCCAGTTGCGGGAGAATGTGAAGGAGGAGCTGTTGACGGGTCACGTTCCGCTTGACTTGACAATTTTCTCACCAGCAGGTCTTTGAACCTCTGCAGACTTGTGTCTGCCGGAAAGAGAGATACAACGTAGGTTTTAAATCTAGGATCGAGCACGGTGGCCAAAATGTAGTGCTCTGATTTCAACAGATTGACCACCCGTGAATCCTGGTTAAGCGAATTAAGGGCTCCATCCACAAGTCCCACATGCCTAGCGAAATCGCTCTGTTTTAGCTCCTCCTTCAATGTCTCCAGCTTCTTCTGCAAAAGCCTGATGAGGGGAATGACCTGACTCAGGCTGGCAGTGTCTGAACTGACTTCACGTGTGGCAAGTTCAAAGGGTTGCAGAACCTTGCACAACGTTGAAATCATTCTCCACTGCGCTTGAGTCAGGTGCATTCCCCCTCCTTTACCTATATCGTAGGCAGATGTATAGGCTTGAATAGCCTTTTGCTGCTCCTCCATCCTCTGAAGCATATAGAGGGTTGAATTCCACCTCGTTACCACCTCTTGCTTCAGATGATGGCAGGGCAGGTTCAGGACTATTTGCTGCTGCTCCAGTCTTCGGCACACGGTGGCTGAATGCCGAAAGTGGCCCGCAATTCTTCGGGCCACCGACAGCATCTCTTGCACGCCTCTGTCGTTTTTTAAATAATTCTGCACCACCAAATTCAATGTATGTGCAAAACATGGGACGTGCTGGAATTTGCCCAGATGTAATGCACGCACAATATTGGTGGCGTTGTCCGATGTCACAAATCCCCAGGAGAGTCCAATTAGGGTAAGCCATTCTGCGATGATGTTCCTCAGTTTCCGAGAGAGGTTGTCAGCTGTGTGCCTCTTATGGAAAGCGGTGATACAAAGCGTAGCCTGCCTAGGAACGAGTTGGCATTTGCGAGATGCTGCTACTGGTGCCGCCGCTGCTGTTCTTGCTGTGGGAGGCAATACATCTACCCAGTGGACTGTCACAGTCATATAGTCCTAAGTCTGCCCTACTCCACTTGTCCACATGTCCGTGGTTAAGTGGACATTGGGTACAACTGCATTTTTTAGGACACTGGTGACTCTTTTTCTGAGGTCTGTGTACATTTTCGGTATCGCCTGCCTAGAGAAATGGAACCTAGATGGTATTTGGTACCGGGGACACAGTACCTCAATCAAGTCTCTAGTTCCCTGTGAATTAACGGTGGATACCGGAAACACGTTTCTCACCATCCAGGCTGCCAAGGCCTGAGTTATCCGCTTTGCAGCAGGATGACTGCTGTGATATTTCATCTTCCTCGCAAAGGACTGTTGGACAGTCAATTGCTTACTGTAAGTAGTACAAGTGGTCTTCCGACGTCCCCTCTGGGATGACGATCGACTCCCAGCAGCAACAACAGCAGCGCCAGCAGCAGTAGGCGTTACACTCAAGGATGCATCGGAGGAATCCCAGGCAGGAGAGTACTCGTCAGACTTGACAGTGACATGGCCTGCAGGACTATTGGCTTTCCTGTGTAAGGAGGAAATTGACACTGAGGGAGTTGGTGGTGTGGTTTGCAGGAGCTTGGTTACAAGAGGAAGGGATTTAGTGGTCAGTGGACTGCTTCCACTGTCATCCAAAGTTTTTGAACTTGTCACTGACTTCTGATGAATGCGGTCCAGGTGACGTATAAAGGAGGATGTTCCTAGGTGGTTAACGTCCTTACCCCTACTTATTACAGCTTGACAAAGGCAACACACGGCTTGACACCAGTTGTCCGCATTTCTGTTGAAATAATTCCACACCGAAGAGGTGACTTTTTTTGTATTTTGACCAGGCATGTCAATGGCTATATTCGTCCCATGGACAACAGGTGTCTCCCCGGGTGCCAGACTTAAACAAACCACCTCACCATCAGAATCCTCCTTGTCAATTTCCTCCTCAGCGCCAGCAACACCCATATCCTCATCCTGGTGTACTTCAACAGTGACATCTTCAAATTGACTATCAGGAATTGGACTACGGGTGCTCCTTCGAGCACTTGCAGGGGGCGTGCAAATGGTGGAAGGTGAAACCTCTTCCCATCCAGTGTTGGGAAGGTCAGGCATTGCAACCGACACAATTGGACTCTCCTTGGGGATTTGTGATTTAGAAGAACGCACAGTTCTTTGCTGTACTTTTGCCATCTTAACTCTTTTAAGTTTTCTAGCAGGAGGATGAGTGCTTCCATCCTCAGGTGAAGCTGAACCACTAGCCTTGAACATAGGCCAGGGCCTCAGCCGTTCCTTGCCACTCCGTGTCGTAAATGGCACATTGGCAAGTTTACGCTTCTCCTCAGATGATTTTGATTTAGATTTTTGGGTCATTTTACTGAGCTTTATTTTTTTGGATTTTACATGCTCTCTACTATGACATTGGGTATCGGCCTTGGCAGACGACGTTGATGGCATTTCATCGTCTCAGCCATGACTAGTGGCAGCAGCTTCAGCACGAGGTGGAAGTGGATCTTGATCTTTCCCTATTTTACCCTCCACATTTTTGTTCTCCATTTTTTAATGTGTGGAATTATATGCCAGTAATATATCAATAGCAATGGCCTACTACGATATATACTGCGCACAACTGAAATGCACCACAGGTATGGATGGATAGTATACTTGACGACACAGAGGTAGGTAGAGCAGTGGCCTACTGTACTGTACTGCTATATAGTATATACTTGTGGTCATCAAACTGTGCAAAACTGAAATGCACCACAGGTATGGATGGATAGTATACTTGACGACACAGAGTTAGGTAGAGCAGTGGCCTACTGTACCGTACTGCTATATATTATATACTGGTGGACAACAAACTGCAAAACTGAAATGCACCACAGGTATGGATGGATAGTATACTTGACGACACAGAGGTAGTTAGAGCAGTGGCCTACTGTACCGTACTGCTATACATTATATACTGGTGGACAGCAAATTGTGCAAAACTGAAATGCACCACAGGTATGGATGGATAGTATACTTGACGACACAGAGGTAGGTAGAGCAGTGGCCTACTGTACCGTACTGCTATATATTATATACTGGTGGACAGCAAACTGCAAAACTGAAATGCACCACAGGTATGGATGGATAGTATACTTGACGACACAGAGGTCGGTAGAGCAGTGGCCTACTGTACCGTACTGCTATATATTATATACTGGTGGACAGCAAATTGTGCACAACTGAAATGCACCACAGGTATGGATGGATAGTATACTTGACGACATAGAGGTAGGTAGAGCAGTGGCCTACTGTACCGTACTGCTATATATTATATACTGGTGGACAGCAAACTGTGCATAACTGAAATGCACCACAGGTATGGATGGATAGTATACTTGATGACACAGAGGTAGCTAGAGCAGTGGCCTACTGTACCGTACTGCTATATATTATATACTGGTGGTCAGGAAACTGTGCAAAACTGAAATGCACCACAGGTATGAATGGATAGTATACTTGACGACACAGAGGTAGGTAGAGCAGTGGCCTACTGTACCGTACTGCTATATATTATATACTGGTGGACAGCAAATTGTGCAAAACTGAAATGCACCACAGGTATGGATGGATAGTATACTTGACGACACAGAGGTAGGTAGAGCAGTAGCCTACTGTACCATACTGCTATATATTATATACTGGTGGACAGCAAACTGTGCAAAACTTAAATGCACCACAGGTATGGATGGATAGTATACTTGACGACACAGAGGTAGGTAGAGCAGTGGCCTACTGTACCGTACTGCTATATATTATATACTGGTGGACAGCAAACTGTGCAAAACTGAAATGCACCACAGGTATGGATGGATAGTATACTCAACGACACAGAGGTAGGTAGAGCAGTGGCCTACTGTACCGTACTGCTATATATTATATACTGGTGGTCAGCAAACTGTGCAAAACTGAAATGCACCACAGGTATGGATGGATAGTATACTTGACGCCACAGAGGTAGGTAGAGCAGTGGCCTACTGTACCGTACTGCTATATAGTATATACTGGTGGTCAGCAAACTGGGCAAAACTGAAATGAACCACAGGTATGGATGGGATAGTATACTTGACGACACAGAGGTAGGTAGAGCAGTGGACTACTGTACCGTACTGCTATATATATAGTCATACTGGTGGTCAGCAAAATTCTGCACTGTCCTCCTACTATATACTACAATGCAGCACAGATATGGAGCGTTTTTCAGGCAGAGAACGTATAATACTGGTGGTCACTGGTCAGCAAAACTCTGCACTGTCCTCCTACTATATAATATTTCTGGTCCCCAGTCCCCACAATAAAGCAATTAGCACACTGAGCACAGATATTTGCAGCACACTGAGCACAGTCAGATATGGAGCGTTTTTCAGGCAGAGAACGTAGATATTTGCACTTGCAGCACACTGAGCACAGATATTTGCAGCACACTGAGCACAGATATTTGCAGCACAATTTGCAGCCCACTGAACATAGAAACTGAGAGGACGCCAGCCATGTCCTCTCACAATCATCTCCAATGCACGAGTGAAAAATGGCGGCGACGCACGGCTCCTTATATAGAATACGAATCTCGCGAGAATCCGACCGCGGGATGATGACGTTCGGGCGCGCTCGGGTTAACCGAGCAAGGTGGGAGGATCCGAGTTGCTCGGACCCGTGAAAAATAAGGTGAAGTTCGGGCGGGTTCGGATCCCAAGGATCCGAACCCGCTCATCACTATAATAAACTGCAATTTAACATGGAATAAAACTGAGGTTCTAAGCAATTTTTGGACAAAACTATGGGCCCACCAACCACAGCCAGGTGATCTCATCAGGTGGGTCCCTAACATTCCTAAGGTTCAAGTCCAGAGCACGGGATTCCCCAGGTGAGCACAAACCAATGACCCCAAGGCATCACACTAGTAAGAAGTAGCAGTTTAAGTGTTATATTAATAAGAAGTAGCCACTAAGTGCTAGAAGTGTTACATGGGTGAGAAGTAATTAAAAAGTGTTTTAAAAAGTGTTACATTAATAAAAAAAAGAACAGTTTAACTGCTAAAGTGTTACATTAAGTGTTACAATAATGATGCCCCAAAGCCTGGCCACATCAACACAGGGTGCTTCACGCCCTGAACCCATTCCTAATACTAACATATTATATAAATGTATGCAAAGCTTACCATTCATAGTGCCTATTCCAATATTTACACAATGCACAAACCCATATTAATTAAAGACAAGTGGTAGGGCTGGTTGTCCAAGCTGAAGGAGTCTCCGCCTTCAAGTGTACACAAACGTACATAATATTGAATGCATGAAGTGGGACTGGACTCTAAACGTAATAGGAGGTGCTACCATGCTGAGACTTGTAGTGCCACACAGATAAAACAAAAAATGCAGGTGTATTATTTAGATAAATGTTAATGCGGGCTAGCTATGGCTTACCGGCACTGGGGATACCAGCGGTTAGCATACTGACCGTGGGGTCCCGGCAGCAGAATGCCGGGGGGGGGGGGGGGGGAATTGAGCGCAACGAAGACCCTTGCTGGCTTGGTGGTGAGCGCAGGTTCTATTCCCACTTTATGAGTGTTGTGGACACCCTCGAGTGGGAATAGTCCCTGCTAGTCAGCATTCTTGGCAATCTCCTGACTGCTACATCCCGTTAATGCAGTGTTTGGATGGGATAAAAAAAATTTACTTTGTTGAGACCTAAAAGCATTAAATAAGGTATATTTGCAGTGTAAATAGCGTAACAAAAAGTATAGCTATGGGCGGATTCAGTATGGGTTCCCGGCAGTCAGAAGACCGGCGCCAGAATCCCGACGGCAAGCTTCACGCCCAGTGATGACTTTTTCTCGCCACACTAATTTATTCCCACTTGGGAGGCGGCGTGGACCACCCCCAAGTGGTGATTCCAGGCCCCGGTCAGAATTCCGACTGCCGGGATTCCCTTGGCTGTCAGGATTCCGGTGTTGGTATCCTGACCACTGGGATCCTGACAGCTGGGGAACTAACTGCTTCCCCTATGGGCATGTTGAAAAGCATGGGTACCTGTGTGAATAATGCTACCCCTAGGTGACCCCTACTGCCCCAAGGCTTCTCAATATTCCCCTTACTTGTAATCTATGTCACCAGCTCCTGCTGCCACAAGCTTTTAGATAACATTAGCGTTGGCAACAGGCATCTACAATCTGGTTTAGGAGAACAACTTGCTCACTTTAATGAGCCTAGGGAGTTTGTAAATCTAAACATCGGGATCTTTCATGGTGATTTTATATGAAAACTCTTCATTTGTAATTATACATGATGAATGTGCACATAAATATAAGGTAGAAGTAAAAGTATAAAAACACATCAAAATATGCACCTTTCACTTAGAAGCATACAAAATATCTTTAACAAACATCAAAATGCAAAGTAGTAGACTTAGACTAAGTGCATCTCTACATGAAGAATAAAAAAGAGGAGCGCAGTATGATTATTTGTCTAAAAATGATTTCTATATATATTAAAAAAGTACAGTATATTGCATCATTAGTCAGTTAGAAAAACAAGATACAATCTGAGACGAAACAAAATCCTAATGAGGCATCTGCCACTTTAATCTCAGAGAGGGAAATGAAACCTTTGTGAACAAAAAGTGACAATTATTGTGTTCATGATCATTGCTTATGTCACAGCAGTCTGCAGCAAAGGACAGTTGCAAATCTTATAAAATGTAATTGCACATAATATGAGAACGCAAATAGATGAGTTTGACACCGGACAAAGTGAAGAGAGAGCCCTGCTAGTGACAGCTTACTGTCTAACAGAGAGGGCAATGATGACATGGGTTGGGGCTGGGAGACCGGCGCTGGGGATCCTGGCAGTCAGCATACCGACCCCATATCCCAGCAGCAGAATGCCGGCAGGGGGGGTGGCGAGCGCAACAAAGCCCCTTGCGGGCTCACTATGCTCGCCACAGGTTCTATTCCAATTCTATGGGCTTTTTGAACACCCACGAATGGGAATAGTGTCTGTGGCTTGGCATACGAGCTAGTGAGACTAGACAGGGCATGAGACTGCAGCTGGTAGAACATGCAGAAGGATTAGTACCAGGTTGAGATGGATAGTTGCTAGGTGTGTGATAGGTTAAATAGGTGTGTTTTCAGGGAGGGTTTTAAAAGTTGAAGGTTGGGGGAGAGTCTGGTAGGTCTTTCCATAACTAGGGACCATGACGGCTTGGGAGAAATCTTTGAGGCAGAAAGGAGATGTGGATGAGGCAGATTGAAGAGTACAAGAGGGAGTGTATTTTGTGTGGACTTCAGAGATGTATGAAGAGGAGTTAGTGAATAGAAGACCAGTGCAAGTTCTTACAAAGAATATAAAGCATCAGGAGAGAATTGTCAGTCTTACTATGGCATATAGGACAGATTGTAAAGGGGAAAGAAGAGTAGGGTGAAGGACAGATAGAAGATTTGCTGTAATCAAAGTTGAAAATAATGATAGCATGGATAAGAGTCTCAGTAACATCATAAATGAGAAAAGGGTGTATTTTGGAAAGCTCTGAAAGAAGAAACAATAAGAAAACATAAGGAACTGGCTGTATGAAGTTGAGGGTGGAGACTGGAGGAGGCATGCAACATTAAGAGATGGGATGAGTTCTGTTTTGGACACATTAAGCTTTAAGTAGCGTTGGGACATCCAGAGAGCTGATCAGAGCTGACCGCCCAGTCAGCCATGACAGTTCTGATCAGTTGACCGCACAGAGTCTTATCAGGAACCATTTCACAGTCATGTGATCATCACCACCAAATCATCAGCAAACCAGGGGTATAAATCTTGATTCCCAGCCTTCCTGAGCTATCCAGTTCAGATGCTCATCTCAGCATCGCAGCATGTCCAGATTCGCTGGTACAGCCAATCCCAATGATCCTGAAGGGCTGCTGAGTTCATCATTGCAGCATATCCAGATTCACCGGTACAGCCAATCCCAGTGATTCTGAAGGGCTGCTCAATTCATCATAGCAGCATATCCAGATTCACCAGAACAGCTAATTCCAGAGTTCCTGAAGGACTGCTCAGTTCATTATTGCAGCATTTCCATCACTGGTTTTGGAAGGAACTGCTGGCGTGGAGTGGGCAGTGAAGCCTGACAATGGCTGCCAGGCCTGGTAGCGCCAGTAATGGAGACACAGCACAGGACACCAGAAGGACCAGCAGATGACAGACAGTGCCTCAAAGTGCGTCGCCGGTAAGAGAGAGTGCGGCTGGGGAGCATTGAATTCCTCCTTTTTTGACATCTCAACTGAAAATGGAAGTGAAAAAGAGAATGTATTAGTAATAGAAAAACTAAAGGAGCATAGAGAAAAATATCGTAGATGGTAGCAGCAGAAAAAAAGTGCTGCAATGGTCAAGAGAGTGAATGGTTTAGAGGGGTTTAGGTTGAGATGGGAAAATTAACCCTTCGATTTAGCCAGAAATAGATTATTGGTCACTTTAATAAGGAAAGCAGATGGTTGAGAAGGGAGTGAGTAGAGATAAAGTTGGTCATTTGGCTGTATATAAGCCATTCAAGAAATTTGGAAGCAAAAGGAAAGAGAGAAATGAGGTGTTAGCTAGAAAAAGGGGTAGGGTCAAGAGATGGTTTCTTGAGAGTTTGATAGATGATAGCATATTTCTAAATGAGAGCCATTGCATTCACCAGGAGAAGGAAAGTCTCCACTTTTCCACCAGGCAGGGATAATATGGCAACATACTCACAAGTTGACATTCCATCACATGTCGACATTTTGACCATCAACATATCATACCTAACTCAACTGCCGCCTTGTACAGTAAATCTACACAGACTGAGAATAAGCAGTACCATGGACTTCAAAGAGAGCTATCCTGTGTAAAAGTGTGCTGATAAATGATTCTGATGATGGACCTAATTCATGTTTGTACATAGACATATGCAAGGTAGCGCTGTATAGAGCCCGAAGGCGTGACCACGACAACTGGAGTAACTTAAATGGGTTTTATTAAAGAAAAAGTCATAAAAAGTGCATGAAATAATAATGTCACAGGGGATGTTAAAACACAGTACTGGTTGGGACCAGTAATCAGGAATAACACAAAGTTCTGTATAAAACTTGGGAGCCCAGGTGAGGAGTAACATGATGATGGGAAGTAAAGGTGAAGCTGTAAATAATATTAGTGTTCATAGGTAACCTGAAGATGAAGCTGGAGTTTGCTGGTAAATGAGAAATGAAGCTGGGGTTCGCAGGTAAATGAAGAATGAAGGTGGGGTTCGTAGATAAATGAGAAATGAAGGATGGCTGCTGGGAAGCCAGAGAATACACACCACTAGCACTAAGTGCAGGATGACAGGGAAGCGGATAGCACCACAGAATAACCACAGGGGAGCTGAATAACACTGCAGGAGGGAACCACCAAGGAGTCAGGCTGAGTTGCAGAGAGAGTCCACAAAAGAACTGCACACTGGAGTAGCAGACGACAATGGAAGCACTGACAATCTTCTGGGTGTGGAAACAGGGTATTTATCCCCCATGGCTAGCGGGGATTGGCTGACCATGATACCTGAGCTTTAGGCAGCACTGCGGATTGGAGAAATGAAACAGGTGACTGGAGTCCAACATGGCTGCGTCCATGAACGGCAACAGAAGGGGAATTAACTACTGTGGGAAGATGCAACAATGGCGGTGAAGGCCGCAGCAGCAGAATCACATGCACCCAGCGGCGCGCGGCGACCAGAGAGACAGAAGCGGCAGGCAGAGGGACATAGAGGACGTGCATCCAGACGGGAGCTCCCAGGCGCGGCGGTGACAGCCGCGGCAGGACCAAAACGCCGCACTTCCGTAAGTACATATACTAAGGTGGTCAGCTAAGACCAGTGCTGCGAGCAATAACCTAAGTTAACGCCCGGCCCTGGCCCGCTGAGCCAACCTCAGGTGGCACCTAATGGGTAAAAACTGGTACCCGGATCGTACCCGGATTGTGATAGCACCCCCCCCCCTTTAGGAGTGGCCCCTGGACACTTCTCTTAGGTTTACGTGGGAACTTGGAATTAGTTTCTTGGACTAGTTTAGGAGCGTTGACATCAGCTGCATTCGTCCAGGAACGTACCTCAGGACCGTAGCCCTTCCAATTTATTAGGTACTGGAGATGACCATACCTAATACGAGAATCCAGTATCTTGGCGACCTCGTACTCAAAGCCGCGTTGAGTCTGGTCCTTGGGAGCAGAGGGAAGCGTAGAATGAAAGCGATTCAAAATCACTGGCTTGAGGAGAGCAATGTGGAACGTCTTAGGAACTTTCAGGAATGGAGGCAATTAAAGTTTGTACGCCACTTGGTTGACGACTTGCTCAATCGGAAAATGGCCAATGTAACGTGGAGCGAATTTCATACTTGGAACTTGTAGATTCTTCGTCGATAGCCAAACGCGGTCACCAATTTTAAGGGCAGGGATTGCCAGACGCTTCTTATCTGCAAATCTTTTGTACCTGGAGGAAGCTTTCAACAAGGCTGCACGAACATTCTTCCAATTTCTTGAAAACTGTTGAATCGTGATATCAGCAGCAGGCACCGAGGTTGCTGGAAGCGGCTGGAACTCGGGGATTTTTGGGTGAAACCCATAGTTGGTGAAGAATGGCGTGGAGGAAGACGAAGAGTGGTACTGATTGTTGTGGCAGAATACAGCCCATGGGAGGAGTTGAACCCAGTCATCCTGGGAAGAGGATACATAAATACGGAGGAAGGCCTCCAAGTCCTGATTCACCCTCTCAGTTTGCCCATTTGCCCATGAGGATGATAGGCTGTAGAAAACGTAAATTTGACTTGGAGTGCTTGACAAAGACTTCGCCAGAACTTGGCCACAAACTGCACACCTCTGTCGGAAATTATCTCCTCAGGGAGACCATGCAGCCTGAAGATCTCTTGATTGAAGACTTGTGCCAGCCTGGAAGCTGACGGGAGACCAGTAAGAGGGATGAAGTGAGCCATCTTGGTGAACCGGTCAACTACCACCCAGATGGTATTGAATTTATTACTCATAGGGAGATCCGTGACAAAATCCATCGAAAGATGAGTCCACGGACGATGAGGAACAGCCAAAGGAACCAGTTGCCCAGCGGGTGACTTGCGGGGTACCTTGTGTTGGGCACATTTTGGGCAGGAAGCCACAAATTCAGTAATGTCCTTCTTTAGGGTCGGCCACCAGTATGCTCTGGAAACAAATTCTAAGGTCTTGCGGATGCCTGTGTGCCCGGCAAAGTGAGAGGAATGTGCCCAATGCAAGAGCTTCCTTCTGAGAGCCAGTTTTACAAAACTTTTCCCTGGCGGGGGCATAGAGTCCATCCTCACTGCGGAGAACGCCACTGGATCAATGATATAATGCTTGTCAGTAGACTCAGACTCATTTTCTTGCTCCCAGGAGCAGGAAAGGGCATCGGCCCTACGATTCTGTGACCCTGGACAAAACTGTAACTTGGAATCAAATCTAGAAAAGAAAAGTGCCCACCTGGCTTGGCGAGGGTTAAGACATTGAGCGCCTTTTAGGTACAAGAGGTTTTTGGGATCCGTCATAATGATGATGGTATGAGAAGCTCCCTCCAGCAAGTACCTCCACTCTTCCAAAGCGAGTTTGATGGCCTGAAGTTCTTGGTCGCCAATGACGTAGTTACGCTCTGCAGGAGAGAACTTTCATGAAAAGAAGCCACAAGAATGCAGATGTCCATCATTAACTCTCTAAGACAGTACTGCGCCCACTCCAACAGAAGAGGCATCCACCTCAAGGATGAAGGGTGAGTTGGTATCAGGCTGTTTCAACACTGGAGCGGAGATTAATCTTTGTTTCAGCAAATGAAAGGCTTGTGTTGCTTCTTCTGGCCATTTGGAAGGGTTGGCACCCTTTCTGGTAAGAGCCGTGATAGGCGCTACAATAGTAGAAAAGTCTCGAATGAATATCCTGTAGTAGTTGGCAAACCCTAGGAACCTCTGGATGCCTTAAGGTTTACAGGAATCGGCCACTCTTGGATCGCTTGAAGTTTATCAGGGTCCATCTCCAGACCGGAATCAGATACAATATACCCCAGGAACGGGATAGATTTAACTTCAAAGACACATTTTTCCAGTTTGCAATATAGATGATTGGTGCAGAGACGGGACAAGACCATCACCCAGAACCGATGTTCCTCCAAATCATTTGCGAAGATAAGGATATCATCGAGATACACAACATGACGATACAGGATGTCTCTGAAAATTTCGTTCACGAAATGCTGAAATACCACTGGAGCATTACTGAGTCCGAAAGGCATGACGAGGTACTCATAATGTCCGTCACGGGTGTTAAAAGCGGTCTTCCACTTGTCACCCTTTCGGATCCGGATGAGATTATAGGCACCCCTTAGATCTAACTTGGTGAAGATAGTGGCTCCACTGACGCGGTCAAACAGCTCCGTGATAAGTTGCAAAGGGTACCGATTCTTTACTGTGATGTCATTCAGACCCCGGTAGTCAATACAAGGCCGCAGGCCGCCATCTTTTTTCTTCACAAAGAAGAAGCCTGCGCCAGCTGAAGACAAAGGTCGGATGAATCCTTTATCCAGGTTTTCTTTAATATACTCCTCCATGGAGTGGGTCTCAGGCAGAGACAACGGATACATGCGCCCACAAGGAGGAGTTTTCCCCAGAATAAGATCTATAGGACAGTCTAATTCCCTATGGGGAGGAAGAATATCAACTGAGGACTTGCTGAATACATCGGTGAAGTCTTGATATGGAGAAGGTGGACCATCAGAAGCCTTAGAAAAGGATTTGCAAACTGGAAGCACTTTTTGCAGACATGTCTCGGAACAGGAAGGACCCCATGCCAGGATATGGGTCGTCCTCCAATCTATTTGAGGGTTATGCAGACATAGCCATGGGAGGCCTAGGACCACAGGATGGGTGGCCCTTGGGATTACCAGGAAGAAAATAATCTCTGTGTGTAGGACCCCTACCTTCAGATGAATAGGTAGAGTTTTGGAGGTAATCACAGCATCAGGAATCCTACTGCCGTCCACGGCAGTTAAAGAAATTGGGGATAATAGTCTCTCAGTGGGCAGAGACCACTGCTTAACAAACCTCTCTGTAATAAAGTTTCCGGCTGCTCCGGAATCCAATAAGGCAATTAGATGCTTGGTACGCTGAGCCACCCGAAGGAAAACTGAGAGGTTGCAGTCACTTGAAGGTGGAGAGGCATACATAACTCCTAGCCGACCCTCTCCTTGGCGGACTAGGATTTGGAGTTTCCCGGACGCTCAGGGCAGGCATTAATGAGGTGGGAAGGTGCGGCACAGTATAGGCATAGGCGGTTAGATAAGCGTCTTCTACGCTCTGCTGGAGACAGTCGTGAATGACCTATCTGCATAGGCTCGTCTTTAGATGGGGACGGCTGACGAAGAGGTGGAGTAGAAGGAGTCTTATGCACTGTTGACCTGCCTCGCACCATAGCACTTTCGCGGAATCGTAGGTCAACCTTGGTGCAGAGCGAGATGAGCTCATTCAGTTTCGAGGGTAAGTCTCTAGTGGCGAGCTCATCTTTGATACGTTCTGACATGCCTTGCCAAAAAGCCGCATACAGGGCTTCCTCATTCCAGGAGACTTCAGATGCCAACGTCTGGAATTGCACCAAGTACTGCCCAACAGTTTGCGTCCCCTGACACAGCCGAAGAATCTCTGAAGAAGCTGACGATACTCGATCTGGCTCATCGAAAATTTGCCTGAACGTTGCCACAAAGTCAGCGTAAGATGACAGCAGGGCATCAGATCTTTCCCATAAAAGTGAAGCCCAGTCAAGGGCGGCACCACTGAGTAGAGAGATAATGTATGCCACTTTAGTGCGGGCTATGGGAAAACTGCTGGGCTGCAGCTCAAAGTGGATCTCACACTGATTCAGAAAACCCCTGCAGGCTTTCGGGGATCCATCATATTTGGCAGGTGTCTGCAAGTGGAGACGTGGAGGAGAAACGGGAATGGTGGGTGGGGACACCACCGGAACTACGACTGTCAGTACACTGGATGCCCCTGACCCACGGAGGGTAGCTTGAATTTCATCCAGTTGGGAGGAGAGGTCCTGGAGACATTGGATAACATGGCCTTGTGCAGCCTCCTGATGTTCAAGGCGGGCTGCCAGTTCTTGCATCGGCCTAATCCCCTGGGCCTGATCTCCTACCGGATCCATTAGGTCAGTGCTTACTGTCATAACTGAGGGTTGGTGACGGTAACTAGGAGCCTCAGTTGTAGGGGCTGATGTGGGAGGAGTGAGTAGACTCCTAGACATATGCAAGGTAGCGCTATATAGAGCCCGAAGGCGTGACCACGACAACTGGAGTAATTTAAACAGGTTTTATTAAAGAAAAAGTCAAAAAAGGTGCATGAAATAATAATGTCACAGGGGATGATAAAACACAGTACTGGTTGGGACCAGTAATCCGGAATAACACAAAGTTCTGTATAAAACTTGGGAGCCCAGGTGAGGAGTAACGTTATGATGAGAAGTAAAGGTGAAGCTGTAAATAATATTAGTGTTTGTGGGTAAACTGAAGATGAAGTTGGAGTTTGCTGGTAAATGAGAAATGAAGCTGGGGTTCGCAGGTAAATGAAGAATGAAGCTGGGGTTCGTAGATAAATGAGAAATGAAGCTGGGGTTCGCAGGTAAATGAAGAATGAAGCTGGAGTTCGTAGATAAATGAGAAATGAAGGATGGCTTCTGGGAAGCCAGAGTATACACACCACTAGCACTAAGTGCAGGATGACAGGGAAGTGGATAGCGCCACAGAATAACCACAGGAGAGCTGAATAACACTGCAGGAGGGAACCACCGGGGAGTCAGGCTGAGTTGCAGAGAGAGTCCACAAAAGAACTGCACACCGGAGTAGCAGACGACAAGGGTGGTCATTCCGAGTTGTTCGCTCGTTGCCGATTTTCACTATGCTGCGATTTGCTGCTAAATGCGCATGCGCATGGTACGCAGCGCGCATGCGCTTAGTTATTTAACTAAAAACTTAGCAGTTTTGCTGTTGTTCGTGCAGCGCTTTTCAGTCGTACTGCTGATCGGTGAGTGATTGACAGGAAAGGGGCATTTCTGGGTGGTAACTGAGCATTTTCAAGGAGTGTGCTAAAAAACGCAGGGGTGCCAGGTAAAAACGCAGGAGTGTCTTGAGAAACTGGGGAGTGGCTGGCCGAACGCAGGGCGTGTTTGTGACGTCAAAGCAGGAACTAAACGGACTGAGGTGATCGCAATCTAGGAGTAAGTCCGGAGCTACTCAGAAACTGCAAGGAATTATTAAGTAGCAATTCTGCTAACCTTTCGTTCGCTCTTCTGGTATGCTAAGATACACTGCCAGAGGGCGGCGGCCTAGCATTTGCAATGCTGCTAAAAGCAGCTAGCGAGCAAACAACTCAGAATGACCACCAATGGAAGCACTGACAATCTTCTGGGTGTGGATACAGGGTATTTATCCCCCATGGCCATCGGGGATTGGCTGACCATGATACCTGAGCTTTAGGCAGCACTGCGGATTGGAGAAATGAAACAGGTGACTGGAGTCCAACATGGCTGCGTCCATGAACGGCAACAGAAGGGGAATTAACTACTGTGGGAAGATGCAACAATGGCGGTGAAGGCCGCAGCAGCAGAATCACATGTGCCTAGCGGCGCGCGGTGACCAGAGAGACAGAAGCGGCAGGCAGAGGGACATAGAGGACGTGCATCCAGACGGGAGCTCCCAGGCGCGGCGGTGATGGCCGCGGCGGGACCGAAGCGCCACACTTCCGTAAGTACATATACTAAGGTGGTCAGCTAAGACCAGTGCTGCGAGCAATAACCTAAGTTAACGCCCGGCCCTGACCCGCTGAGCCAACCTCAGGAGGCACCTAATGGTTAAAAACTGGTGTCTCAGTACCCGGATCGTGACACAGCCCATGTCACGCCTGTTTTTGCAGCTATTCCCACATTAACTCCTGAAAATTGTCCCTTCTTGTCAATCTCTCTGCGTATAAAATGACATTGTGGGAGCAATTGTAAAGTTACCTTGGTGCATACGCAGTGCAGTCGCAGCACAGGGCCAGTCGGCTGATAATCACTCCATTGCAAAAACATCGCCATTGTATACCAATATGAATTAGGCCCTACAATATGTCTGGAATAGGGGGGTCATTCAGACCTGATTGCTGCTGTGCATTTTTGCACAGTAGTCGATCAGATCCGAACTGCGCATGCGTATGCACCGCAATGTGCAGGTGCGACGGACGGCTGCAAAGGGGATCGCTGGTCAGCGACGGGTTTGTGCGAAGGATCCATTTGCAAAGGGCGTTCGCAAAGAGATTGACAGGAAGAGGCCATTTGTGGATGTCAACTGACTGTTTTCAGGGAGTATCTGGAAAATTTCAGGCGTGTCGGAGCGTTTGAAGGGAGGGTGTCTGACGTCAAATCCGGTCTCGAACAGCCTGATATGATCGCAGTGGCTGAGTAAGTCCTGGGCTGCGCAGAGATTGCACAAAATCAGTTTATGCAGCTCTGCTACACATGCAGCTCTGCTACACACTTGCACAGCGAAAATATACTCCCCCTGTAGGCAGCGACTATCTGATCGCAGGGCTGCAAAAACCGCTGCCTAGCGATCACATCTGAATTACCCACAGATCTGTCTGCACTTTGCAATTACTCAAAGAGTTTAACACATACACAGTGAGTTGGAGCCAGTGATACATTTTGGCCTGCAAACATTATCTGGCAATAGTGCTGCCCTCCATCCTATTAGAGTGATTATGAGAGAACTAAATGGGTTACTCCTCCCCCCAAAAAAAACACATGGGGGTGTATTTACTAAGCTCACGATTTTGACCGATATTGTGGTTTTTTTTTCAAAGTGTCACCTCGGGAATTTACTAAACTCAAATCTCGGCAGTAATGAGGGCATTCATATTTTTTTTGAAGGCATAGAAAAAAATACGAAAGAATACACCATTGGTCAAATACGCCTTTTATTTTATACAACTCGGTAATTCACAAAAAAAATTTGTATTCTCAATCACTGCCGGCAATAGCCAAACACTGCCGGGAAAAAGTACAAATCGTAAAAAAAAGCAGTTTTTAAATAGATCGTCCCCCCCCCCCCCCCCCCCGTGCATGCTTATAATTGGGAAGTGTAAATTTCAAATTGCTTTCTAACAAATATTTAAAATTCCCGCTTTAATATATACTGTGAACGCCTGCGCATCTTATTACCATATGCTATGAATGTGCGCTATACATCGCAAAACACTGCATCCCATAAGAGAAAACAATACACCCACACATTATCTGAGTTCCAAAGCTCATTGATGTATATATTTGTTATTTTAAAAGGATATGTATTCAATATATCACAATGTACAGTATATATATATAGTTACATGGTTGCAATTTACACAGTTAGCAGTTAATACAAACTAATTCAAATACATACATGGCCAGCGATACAATTACCATATTTTGCTCAAATAAAGTCTCCATTCCATATCACTCTCTCTCTCTCTGTAAAATCATGCAGCCACTGAACAGTCAACATCTCCACCATCATCTGGGACAAAAGAACAGCCAGCTCTTGTGTCTGCAATCAGCCATATACTATGTAGTTTGGGGGAGTGCACAGACTAGTCTAGGGGAAGGAACTTTCTCATTCATGATGAGTCACTGGTCAGTTCATATGCAAGCAAGCTCCAGCCTTGATGGTGTAATTACAGGAGATAGCCACTGGTCAGACATGCTGTCTTCCAGGAAATCCATTGTTCTAATAAGAGTGACTTTAGCTTTCATACATTTAATCATATCTACTAATGGCAATGTGCTATAACTTAATAACAGGCATCAAATGAATCTACACATTAATCTGGTTACTGTGACACCATACACGACATGTCCATCTTGCTCTGCTCAAATAATACACATACATGACGTTACTCCATTATATAATTTAAAACTTTATGATGTCTGGCACTTGATATGTTCAATTTATGTGCTGTATGAAATATGTGTTGAATATATCTTTGTGGCATGTCTGTGTACATGTGTCTGTTACCATATTTGCTGTGCTCGCTGCGTGTATTTGCAAGCTTAGCGACTAATAATGTGTGGAGTCTGTATATTCTCTCTATGTAATATTTTTGACTTCGACAGTCCACCCTTTGGCAGTAAACAATAAATATAAAAAGATTTTTGGTACACACTTTCAGTAGAGCTCCATACATCAACAATGCCGTAAATAATATAAATTAAAAGTTCTCATATGATTCCGGTTGATTTTCCTGAAGCTTTCTACCGAGGAAAGATTCTCCAGCCGTCTCCGTAGGTTCATATCATGAGAGAGGATAAAAAGAAAAGAAAGGAAGATCTCAGTTCCTATATCATAGCCCGGTTGGATATATATATCATAGAGAGAATCCTCAATCTTCCTCCATATGGGTAGTGCTCGTTTCTTAAAGTTCTTATGGGGTCACCCTTGTGGTAAACAGTCAACTGTGTGCTCACAATGTTCTTACATAAAGCCCTAGAGAAAATTCTCATAAAGGTTTCTTTTCCCGTCACTATTATCAGTACAAGAAACGGGGAGATGCTCACATGTGTGCTTACATCAGGGGAAGTGTAGATAAACACTTCAATGTATCTTTCACCGATCCTCCCAGGTTCCTTCAGATCTCTCCTCGTGATTTCCGGAATGGAGCCACAGAAAGTAAAGCAGAAGGAAGTGGTTAATTTGAGAATACCTAAAATAGGTTTCCACCTATTAGGGGCACCCTTTTCTGTCTGGGAAAGGTGCAAAGGAGTATATTTATGGGATCACCCGTTCCGTGAAACCTGAAAAATAAACCCGGGTTCCTCACCACTACTGGTCAGCGGGGTATCAGTCCCAAAGGTCAATCCCTGTATCCCTGTATCCTTTCAGCTCCTCACCCTCAGGTGAGCTGAAAGGATACAGGGATTGACCTTTGGGACTGATACCCCGCTGACCAGTAGTGGTGAGGAACCCGGGTTTATTTTTCTCCCCATGGTTGGTGATTCCATCTGGTATCAAACCCAGAGGTCTTTCGACTTTTATCGTGTAATTTGTGGCATTGTTTTTTTATTGGAATAAATTGAAGGAACTGTTTTTACTACAAGGATTTTATCACATTTTTTTGGTATCGTTTGAACCTATCTGGCTCTGGGAAAAGAAACCATTATGAGCTTTGAACCACTCTTGCTGATGTAAGCAGATAAAGTGAGCATTTAAGATTGTCCAATGTGATGTTTTAAACGTGAGATTTGAGCATTCAGGATAAAGATACCTTTATGTGTGATTTCACAATTGTTTACATGTAAGCCTTCATGTGAGCAGTTTTTTCTATCTGGTTTCACGGAACGGGTGATCCCATAAATATACTCCTTTGCACCTTTCCCAGACAGATAAGGGTGCCCCTAATAGGTGGAAACCTATTTTAGGTATTCTCAAATTAACCACTTCCTTCTGCTTTACTTTCTGTGGCTCCATTCCGGAAATCACGAGGAGAGATCTGAAGGAACCTGGGAGGATCGGTGAAAGATACCTTGATGTGTTTATCTACTCTTCCCCTGATGTAAGCACACATGTGAGCATCTCCCCATTTCTTGTACTGATAATAGTGACGGGAAAAGAAACCTTTATGAGAATTTTCTCTAGGGCTTTATGTAAGAACATTGTGAGCACACAGTTGACTGTTTACCACAAGGGTGACCCCATAAGAACTTTAAGAAACGAGCACTACCCATATGGAGGAAGATTGAGGATTCTCTCTATGATATATATATCCAACCGGGCTATGATATAGGAACTGAGATCTTCCTTTCTTTTCTTTTTATCCTCTCTCATGATTTGAACCTACGGAGACGGCTGGAGAATCTTTCCTCGGTAGAAAGCTTCAGGAAAATCACCCGGTATCATATGAGAACTTATTATTTATATTATTTACGGCATTGTTGGTGTATGGAGCGCTACTGAAAGTGTGTACCAAAAATCTTTTTTCGTATGTCTAATCCCCTGGAGTGTAATTGGTGATATACTCTTGTCCACACTTACTATAGCTGCTCCTAGGGCGCAGGGATTTTCTCTAATTCCATTTTTTGTCCATTGTAAACAATAACTGCCATCAATTATTAACATAAGAAAAAATATTTCAGACAATAATCGGTGACCTAGACACACATATGTATTCATTTCACAAATCAGACACCTGACTATATTTGGGGAAGACAGGGAGGAGGACGAGACATCCTCTATATGCATTCAGCGGTCACGGGACCACTGGTTGGGTGTGGGACAACATTCAACCTATAGAGTATGCTGGGACAGTGCTTTGGCCTATAATGTCTGATTTGAATGAACATTTCACACATACATGTACCTACGTCTTCGTACACTGATGTTCGGATTCGATTGAGGTTCTGCTGGGTAGAGGGAGAAAACACAAACAAATCATGAAAGTGACATAAAATTTTCATGATTTACATATTCCTATCATTTTCTGAACATTGTTTCCATTTCTGGAACGTATGCTAGGTCTGTTTCATCATTGAACAAGGGTTATAAGTAGTGTCCTTCCTAAATAACATAAACCTTCGGAGTTCGGGGAGAGCCACTCATAAACCTTTCTTCCACATATATTAATGAGCTCTTTATCTGCAATGTGTGAATAGCCATTGTTTGATTGTTCCTGATTACCTCCCAATTTCCTGAAATTGGTGAGATTTAAACATACCAAGGATTTATCTATGGTACTGGTGGATCTTAAGACTAGGGGGTCTAGTTATATTATATTCTTTGTCCACCGGTCCCCTCCCCCTTCCGTGTAATTCAAGTACCTCAGCTAACTCTAAAAAAATATGGCACTAATCCTGCATCTTTTCGTCTTAGAGGTACCTGTGAGCATATCCAACATTCCGTTTGGTTTAAGACCTTACCCACTAGTAAGTGGTAATCACTCAAGGGATGTCTGTCACCTTATTGCTAGACTGACATCTCTGGATGCTCTCATCTTCAAATATGGGGTCATAATAACTACAAAATACAGTATTCCTCAGACAAAAGCCTATCACGTTACCTCCGAACTCCGTAACTACTAGACATTTGATTTTCTCTGGCTTTAACAAACTGATCGGCTAATCCTGGGATCCTATAAGGAAATCACTCCTTCCTCCAGAACCAGTTCCAGTCCCACACTCGATTCCTCATGAAAAACCAAACAAAAATAGAATGTCCTGAAAAAAAAATTTTGTCAGTGGGAAAGAGAGAAAAGAGAAATAGAACAAAACAACTCTTGTTCATAGCAAATCAATTACAATGACTGGTCTTCTGTGATCCTTTAGCACGCTCAGGTAGTGTTCAACAGTGACGCCTCTCCGTCTTCACGGAACAGACTCTCTGGTGATACTTTTGCGATCTCACTCCATTTACGAGTTCCTTCCGGACTACCGACTTTCCTGCAATGGGAATCGTGGACCCAAGTCTCTCTCTCGGCTACTTTCACTGGGATAGTGCTGTCAACAAAACTTGGTACAGTCCTTCTCACCTGTCTATTAGGCAACCTGAGCATAAGAACAATCACACAGTCTCTTGATTCACAATCAAGACAGTTAGTATTTGGCATATCAGGAATCAACAGTTTCAAGTTCTTTTGTCAATTTCTCAAATGCTGGCTCATCTCGATAAGGTACTGTACTGTCACCTCATTGGTGTATTTCTGATCATTGTGCGGATCAATCATGACATGAGGTTGTCTTCCAAGAACAAAAAAAACACAAAAACAGAAACCAATTTTGAAGAGGGTGATTCGTTAAGTGAAGATCTGGGAGTGGTTCCGATGCTACATAATACTTGTGGCAGTATCTATGATCACAATAGTCCAATTTCAAGCTTTGCTCCTACTCCTAGGTGTACCATTATCTACACACAAATTTCTGTGCAATTTTCTTTGCAGTAAACACAGCAGCATACGTTGCAGGCAGGAAATGCCTCTACCCAATTTGAGAAAACATCAGTGCACACCAATACATAACAATAATTCCTAAAGTGTGTTAACTGTACGAAGTCGATTTGTATTACCTGAAAAGGTCCGTCTGCAGGAGGGATATGGGATTGCTCTGTTAGTACTACCTTACCAAATGTTCTTCCTCATGCAAGTAAGATAGGTCATTGTTTTCCTGCTTGCCTGAGAAGAGAACCCTGGTACACGCCAGTAAGCTCTTACCAATTTGCACATACCTTCCTTACCCTAGGTGAGTCAGACCATATGTCGCCTCAGCTAGGCTTGGGAGATAAGTCCTGGGGGCCACTGGCTTACCTTGTCCATCTCTCCAGAGTCATGGGGACTCCTAACCATACCCCTTCGACTTCCAGACCTTCTTTTTCTGTAGGGAACACAAATTTGTATTTTAATTTAACTGTTGTGTGTTTGCAATGTAGAGTACCATGAGCATAACTCAAAAAATAAAAAAGAAACAAGAAAAAAACATTTCTAGAGGAGAGAAAGAAGGAGGCATATTAGTGTCTATACAAAATTTCCCTTCACCAGTATTCTCATCCTTCCTCCACCCTTTGTGCATGACAAGGCACACTGCAGTAATACTGGTGTTATCGTGCTGGTGAGATATACTGGGTTCGAGCAGAACTCTGAACGACCGATTAGGCATGTAGTGTTTGAACTGTAATCGGGTCCATGTATTGTACCACCCTGTGTGAACGCAAAAGATGAAGAGGAAACTGTGGAGAAACAGAATAGAGGTTGGTGACAGATAAGTTTGTAGAGGTGGAGAGGATTTTATTAAAATGACAACTGGATTCGGCCCTACGGGGAATTGACTCTCAACTATCTTGTTTATCCCCCTTAGATCCTGCACTAGCCTGTAACCACTCCCCCACTCTTTTTCACAGGGAAGATGGGACAATTGGCTGTGCTGGACGTCCTGACTAGGATGCCCTGCTGTAGCAGCCGCTCTATGATGGGGTACACTCCCAATTCTACCTCTGGCTTTAGAAGATAATGAGGGATTTTTTTTTTTTTGGAGCTATCCTGCCACCTTTTACTTGTACTACTACTGGTGCTACATTCGTCATCAATCCAGTGTCCTGTCCATCTTTGGTCCAAAGGGAACCCGGTATTTGTGAGATAATTTCCTCTACCTGTGATGGACATGAATCTAGAACAGTGTAATGCAACATTAGTCTTTGAGGGTATCTAACATACCTTGCACTTCCTGAGCGGCAGTACAATATATGTATTTCACATTTAACAAAATCTCTGTTACAGTACGTTAATCAGGGGCCATTTCTGTTAGGAAAAAGAAGGAAAGGAAAGGGTTTAGCATTGTAGGGGCCCAATTGTAACTTCAGCAGGTTTTTGTCAAAGGGTAATGTTGCACTTCTTTGTTCCTTCCATTTGCCGAATTAGTGTTTTCCAGTGATCTTATCCAGACGGAGAATTTTCTATTACTGCAAAAGACAAAAAAAAAATGAACAAGCTTCTAGGTCATGCAAAGTATTCATTCAATCCTTCTCATCCCGTATTAAGGGTCTGTACATGGTCCAACAAACATTTCTTAGCTCATCTTGACTAGGGTCATTACTAGGAATGAATACTTCTTATATGGTAACTAAAAGAAATACCCGGGGGTTACCCTGTCTCTGTCCGCTTTCCTACTGGCAAATACTAATGTGCGGACAGGTTTTTCTCCATTTCTGACGTTACTTTTTTGATTTTTATTTTATTTTTGGGTTTTACTATATATGTGCACGAATGACACCATACTTACCAGTTCCACTGGTCTCAGCCACTTCCCCCGCAGGCTACTGCTCTTCTTTTACCGGTTGGATACTCCTCTGAGTGCATGAGAAATGGCTGAAACCAGTCAGATCGCCTTCTCCTCCTAGATAAAACTTTGACATTCATTAGTACATATATAGGTTACATTCATATTTTTATTATTTTCTATAGTTTGCATGCTGGCCGCAACTGCTTCCACATCTACATATGGCGGTGTACTTGCTTTCTCTTTTTTCTTCCTACTTGTTTATTGTCGCTACAAGTTCAAACAGTTCTTATTTTTCCGTACTTGCCTTAGATGACTTTGGTTAGACATACCACCTGCAATACCTTAGGATCAAACTCACCAACCCCAGAGAATGATGCCCTATCTTCAGCAGTCATACGTACCCATTCATTGCAAAAAGCCTCCGCGTGTGAACCATATTTCTCACACATAATAAACCTCGCTGACCCTCTCGGCCGCAATTCTGACCCTCTCGGTCGCAATTCTTCAGCCTGAACCCTAGCTACCAAACGCACACTGCTTGTGCAATTGGATCCCATTGCGGACTTTTTGCCTGTAAACGCAATCCCCAAATGCACAACACAATAGACGGTGAAAGACACCTAACGCTTTCACTCGCTCCTTCTCCGCTGATGTACCACGACTCACTCCAATAATGACCACCGCGTACCCAGTGAGGCCCTAACTGGCTTCTATTCACTGGAAGTTTTTGGAGTTACTTACCTTTTCCAGTGAATATCCACTGTTGAAGATTTTCCTGAGAGAGGCCAGCGAAAACTTCCCTTTATGCAATACACAAATTACGCTTGTGTATGCTCTACATGGCGCTAGTGATAACTTTGTTTACGCAAAAGCTCGCAAAGGGGGTATCAAGTTGTGTCACGTATTGCACCCACAAACATGCGGTCCAATCGCACAGCGTATAGGTACTTGTTACCTATCCGCCTTACGATCACTGGAGTCGAATATACAAGCTGGGCTCCTCAGCCGGAACGTAACACAAAACCTTTAAACTTCAATTCACAATTTCTATACTTCTCAATGCACAATTCTATATCACACTCCTCTGCAAATCACCTCACGATTTGCGTATTATCTCTATCTGTATTAATGTAAGTCAGCCACCTAGCACCACCAAGCCTCCACTTACTTGGTATACCACGGGACCCGATTTCCGGGGTTCAAATCCACTCACTCCACTTTCACTCACTCAAATACACCTTGTTTTTCTTTTCTGTACAGAAAATTCCACTCCCTTAGGTTGGTTACTTTACCCCAGAGGCAGTACCGTCTAAACAAAGTCTCACACTAATCTGCTTTTGAAATCGGATAGTTATGTGCTATTGTATTAAATGTATACTATCCCGCCATTAATTGAACAACTATCGTGTGATTTGTACTTTGCACCCGCAATCCTACGCAACCTTGCATAAACACTCGACCGTGCGTGCCTTTTACGCCACTTGTGCAACCCTGTACTTTGTCCGTACCATGTGTACAAAAGTGCGTCCGCAATTCAACAAACCACACAATCTCTATAAATATGAGCAATAAAAGCTACTATCGCTCATGAACACAACACCCAGTTTTTCTGTATAAACCTTTAATGACTAGGCCAGAACTGCGTTTCATGTCTTTTACGATTACACCCTTAATACATTTATTTCAAATTTATCTAAGTATGGGCCCCTATAACTGCATTCCCCCGGTGGGCTCTTCGTGCCCCAGTCCGACACTGGTTTTCCCCCTGTATTTTTACAACCAGGACCGTCTCAAAGAGCCCGAGGCTGGTTATACTTAGGAGGGGGGACCCCACACAATTTTTTTTTCAATTTTAACACTTTCCACACTTCTCATAATATACACAGTGAAGCCCTTCACGGATCTCACAGATCCGTCCGGGATTCATTGTGTTTTGTCAGGCAGTGTTTTACTAATCACTGCCGTAAAACACTGCCCGACATTACGAATGACATCGACATCGGAAAATACGAAAATGCAGAATACGACTGCATAGTAAATGAGACGTAAAAAAACAAAAAGTTGCAAATTCACACTACCGATGTCATTCGTGTTTAATCTCCCTCCAAATCCCGACAATTACGAATTGTAGTAAATATACCCCATTATTTCCGCATTTCACGTGGAATCAGTGTGATTCTTCCTGTAAAACACGATCTTTTAGCATGGGAAAAAAGCTATTTTATTGTAAAGCTTTTCCCTGCACAACGGATATTTTTGCCTGCAATTAGCATGGCTAAATGAATACCCCCCTTCCCCGCATGGGTTGAATTTAGTTCATTCCTCCCTATAATCATGCAGAAAAGTTTCCACAAGAAGTAGCAAGACTATTTATTAAATAAAGTATACGGTGATAGATTTTATACTATAATGTTTTCCAGCATTAGACAAACAAACCCTGCAGAACCCAGTTACCATCAATCTCATTGGGTCTGTTGGCCTAATTCAGACCTGATCGCAGCAGCAAAATTGTTCTCTAATGGGCAAAACCATGTGCACTGCAAGGGACGGGGGGAGGGGGGAGAGGGGCAGATGCTGTATGACCTTTGCAGAGAAAGTTAGATTTGGGTGGGTTATTTCATTTCTGTGCAGGGTAAATACTGTCTGCTTTATTTTTACACTGCAATTTAGATTTCAGATTAAACACACCCCACCCAAATCTAACTCTCTCTGCACATGTTATATATGTTCTCTCTGCACATGTTATATCTGCCCCACCTGCAGTGCACAAGGTTTTGCCCAATAGAGAACAATTTTGCTGCTGCAATCAGGTCTGAATTAGGCTTTGTGGTCTTGCGCAACCAAAAATTCTTTGTACAGTCTGGACAAATTTACTATGCTCCAAACAGCTTGGCCTGATTAGCTAAGGCCATTGGCATCCGGTCTATAGGAGACAGTAAAAAGTTCAACAGACATTAGGTCGACCATTAATGGTCGACAAGACATGCATTAGGTCGACATGGTTAAACGGTTCATGGTGCTTATGGTCGACAGGTACAAAAGGTCAGCGGGTTCAAATGACTGACATGACAATGGTTGACATTTTTACGTTTTTTTTGCATTTTTACCAACTTTTTCATACTTTACCATGCACGTGGACTACGACTGGAATATTACCCAGCACAGCCAGTAGCGGAGCGAGGCACCTTACCTGCAGCATGGCAAGTGAAGTGAGCCGTGTGTGGGGACATGGTACACTAATTGGGGTCCCCTGTGCTCTGACGGCAAAAATAATACAAAAAAAAAATTCTGAAAACTTTTTTGTGTCAACCATTTTCCATGTCGATCTTTTCATGTGTCGCCCTTTTGTACCTGTTGACCTTTTCCACTGTCTACCTTTTACTTGTCAACCTAATGGCCCTGTCAACCTTTTCACCATGTCAACTTTTTCCATGTCAACCTTTTGACTGTTGACCCAACTTGATGACACATACCCAAGGCCATCACAATCGCTGATACAACCCTATAGCTGGAGTATCGACATAGAGTAATCCACCATTATCTTCTCCTCCTGGTTACCACATATTGCTTCTAGTGGTAGCAATCACTTTATGCCAGCCTCCTTGATGTAACAGGCTCAGATCCGCTGTGACTGTCCCAACAAGATGTTTTTTGTTAAATACCCCTGAAAAGTAATTTCTTATTGCTGCAATATGCAGCGATTAGAAATGATACATTTTTGGGGCACCACTGTCTCCAATGAATTTATGACCCTAGTTGTATATATTAGAAACTTAGGGGGACATTTACTAAGCAGTGATAAGAGTAGAGAAGTGAGCCAGTGGAGAAGTTGCCCATGGCAACCAATCAGCATTGATGTAACATCTATAATTTGCATACTATAAAATTATACAGAGCTGCTGATTGGTTCATGGGGCAACTTCTCCACTGGCTCACTTCTCTGCTCTTATCACTGCTTAGTAAATGTCCCCCATAGAAACATAGAATTTGGTGGCAGATAAGAACCACTTGGCCCATCTAGTCTGCCCCTTTATTTATATTGCTTTTATTTGTCATGTGCTTTTATCTCTGTCATTGCTCATCTGTCATTTACCTACCTAGTTTACAGTTACTGTGTGTCCACATTTTTATATATAGGTCCTGCTATGTGCTATTAACCGTAAATAGTCTAGTGACTTTGGTGAATATGGATCCCTCACCACGTAAGATATCTACAAGGTAATTCATATAGAACATTGTAAAGGACAGATTTCATTGCTCATTTCTTCTGTGCTATACTGACGTGTACTATAGCTGAGCCAGCATATGGTGGATCACTTGGTCCCGACAGAATTCGGCCAAGGGTTCTCATGGAGCTTTACTCCGAACTATCAAGACCCGTATATTTGATTTTCACTGACTCACTTACATCAGGCATGGTTCCCAAAGACTGGTATAGAGCGGAAGTAGTGCTGATATTTAAAAAGGGAAGTAAATCTGAACAAGGTAATTATAGACCAGTAAGTCTCACATCTATAGTGGGAAAAGTACTGGAAGGTATTTTAAGGGATAGAATACAGGAGTTACTTGAAGCCAATAAGGTTATTAATAGGAACCAACATGGATTTGTGAAGGATAGATTATGTCTAACTTAATAGGCTTTTCTGAAACAGTGCGTACCTAGATCAGGGTAATGAGGTGGATGTAAACTTTTTAGACTTTGATAAAGCTTTCGATACAGTACCTCACATGAGACTTATCTAATAATTAAGAGAACTTGGGCTAAGAAGCACAATATGCACTTGAGTTAGAAATTTGTTGGATAATAGGGAGCAGCGAGTGGTGGTAAGTGGAATTTTTTTGAAATGGACTGAAGTACTAAGTGGTGTGCCACAAGGGTCTGTACTTCAACCACTATTGTTCAACATTTTCAGAAATGATCTAGAAGTAAGTCTAGAGAGCAAGTGTGTCAATTTTTGCAGATGATACCAAACTGCGTGAGGTTTTAAATTCGGAGGGGGATGCTGAGTCTTTTCAGAACAAATTATTTAAACTGGAAGCATTGGCAGCAAAATGGAGAATGAGGTTCAATATAGACAAATGTAAGGTAATGCACTTTGGCAACAAGAACAATAATACTACCTACATACTAAATGGGGATAAAGTAGGGGATTCTGGACTGGAAAAAGATTTAGGCGTTCACAAAGATAACAAACTTGGCAGTAGTACCCAAAGTAGGAATGCAGCAAATAAGGCAAACAAGCTATTAGCATGCATAAAGCAGGGTATTGATGCAAAGGATGAGAGTGTTATACTTCCATTATATAAATCACTAGTAAGGCCACATCTTGAATAATGTGCACAATTATGGGCACCATACTACAAAAAAGATATCCTGAAACTAGAAAAAGTTCAGAGACAGGCCACCAAATTGATTAAGGGGATGGAATATTAGGAAAGGCTTGCTAGACTAGGCATGTTTACACTGGAAAAAAGGAGATTAAGAGGGGACATGATTAACATTTACAAATATATAAGGAAACAAAACACAGAGCTAGCAGGGGATTTGTTTTTTTGTAAGATCAATATAAATGACACGTGGACACCCGCTTAGGTAAGCGGAGAGGATATTTTGCACACAGAGACGGAAAGGTTTCTTTACAATAAGAATAATACATACTGTATTTGGAACTCCCTGCCTGAGAGAGTTGTAATGGCGGACTCGTCATTGCTTTTAAGAATGAGCTAGATAAATTCCTACTGGATAAGGATATACAGGGTTGTGGTGGGTAAATCATGCACAATAGTATTAAAAAAAATCATGCACAATAGTATAAATAAGTAAAATAAGTATAAAAATAAAAAAGGAATAGACATAATGGCTAAACATTCACAACAGTAAAATTAGTATTAAAAATATTGCAGTATAGGAGATCACTAACAGATTGAACTCGATGGACAAATTGTCTTTTTTTCAACCTCAGAAACTATGTTACTATGTACTATGTTACATCACCAATATTTAACAGTAAAAATATGTTTTGTGCCTCTCAGTAAACCAGCACATTGCATTGCGTCACTCGGGACTTTTGTAAAGTTTCTGTTTAAGATAACTCTAGATACCTTTATGTGGGATACTAAGGGACATATGGGGGTCTATTTATTAATCCTTGTTTGGAGATAAATTGGATGGAGATAAAGTATCAATCAACGTCTAACAGCCTTGTCACAGGTTGGGTTTGAAAATTACAGTTAGGTGCTGATTGGCTGGTACTTTAACTCCGTCCACTCTATCTCCATCCAAGACTTATGGGGACTTATGGGGTAAATAGACCCCATGATCACAATATGAAATGACAATCTATCAGCATGTTTTTTTGTTTTTTTATTGTAACCATACATCACTTAGCAAAGTCATCCAAAGTAATATTGCTAATTAGCAAACCATTACTACTCTCATCTTTGAGTGTTACAGACATAGCAAGTGCTGCTCTTAGCCCCCTTTATTTTTGCTCTCTATTGTACAGCAAAATTTACTCATTTGTAAATAATTTCACTTTCACACATTATTTGATTTATGACATCAAGGGCCATGCATTCCCAATCCTGCCCTTCACTATAAATCTACCCTGTTTAACTACTCTCTGAATGATCATTCCTACATATTTCCTTTCCCAAAGACACTGAAAAGCACAAACAATATAACATGGTAGTACAATTAGTGGCTAAGCGTATCTGAATATGCTTTGGCTGATTTATTGAATAAAATAACATACTGTAGCTTTCTGCAAATATATGTCAAATATGACGCTACCGTTTTTTTAAAGGGAAAATACATTTTTTGCACCTATCTCAGTTTTATTATTCTTCCCTATGTAAGAGGAACATTGTGCAGGATTGTGGCATTTTTCTTGTGAAGTTAAAAAATTTTCATTGTGGTCTCGATTGAGTCAACATAATAGATTTGTGGGGAATAGGGTCTTTAAGCAGTAATTACAGTGAAACACCTGTTTACAACATAAAGAATCATGGTGCTAAACTGCCACACAGCTCCTGATTGGTGGGGCTGTCTATACTTGACCAGTGGCTCATTCTACATTGGGAAGCCGAAAGGCTTGGTCCGTGTCATTATATGTTAGGGTTCTTTTAAATACCACTGGATTAAGCTGGATGAAGATATAAGCGCAGGAAAGATAAGTAATTTAACCAATACACTGTGGAAAATATGGAGGCAATACAAGGAAAAATAATACATTTACAATACATGAAATATTAACTAATATAGTGAATACACAAAATATGAACTAATATATTGAAAGGGTACATTATAATGTCAATAAACAATTAGTGATGAGCGGGTCCGGTTCTCCGAGAACCGGACCCACCCGAACTTTGCAGTCTGAGTCCAGATCAGAGTCAAGCTTGGGACTTCCCAACTTTCTCGGATCCTAAAACGAGGCAAAACGTCATCATCCCACTGTCGGATTTTCGCAGGTTTTGGATTCTATAAAGGTCCCCAGTGAGTGGCGCCATCTTCACTCCGGCTGTGGAGAGTGTACTGGATGGACGTGTCTGTCTCAGTACTGTGTAGTCTGGTGTGGAGAGGGTGCTCTGTCTGCTGTATCTGAAAAAGGGGTGCTCTGTCTGCTGTATCTGAAAGGGGTTATCTGTCCATCCAGGAGCTCAGCCCTAGTGTAAAATTAAAATAATAAAAGCTAAAAACAAAAAGACTAACAATATAATAATAATAATAATAAGTTTTGTTTGTTTGTTTGTTTGTGCTGTACACCAGTGTGTACTATACAATTTTAATTTTAGTTCGTAAGTACTGTGACACTGCCGGTCAGACTGCAGTATATTATTATTTCCTATTCATACACGTATTGTGCCACACTGTTGGTGAAGGTCAACTGCAGTCTTCGATTACTATTTCTGACACACACACATATTGTGTGATGCTGTGGGTGAAGGTGGTACAGTGATATATTTTATTTCCTACTCATATGCCCATTGGGCCTAATTCAGACCTGATTGCAGTAGAAAACTTTTTCTCTAATGGTCAAAACCATGTGCACTGCAGGGGGGGCATATATAACATGTGCAGAGAGAGTTAGATTTGGGTGGGTTGTGTTCAAACTGAAATCTAAACGACAGTGTAAAAATAAAGCAGCCAGTATTATTTACCCTGCACAGAAACAAAATAACCCACCCAAATCTAACTCTCTCTGCACGTTACATCTGCCCCACCTGCAGTGCACATGGTTTTTCCCATTAAAGAAAGATTTTTATGCTGCGATCAGCTCTGAATTAGGCCCATTGTGCGACACTGTTGGTGAAATAAAACTGTAGCATTCTATTATTATCTTTGACTCATACACGTATTGTGACACTGTAGGTGGTAAATTTTTTGTATTAAATGTGGTGTGTATGCTGTACCCCACTTGGTTTGTTTTTGTTGATAGATATGGAGGACAAACAATTGAGAGGAGAGGCATAGATGGCTAAATTCAGGGCATCTAAAATAAAAGTAAAAGTCGGATTACTGCAATATTGTCTATGCATTAAATACCATCACCAATGCCCACAATGATTAATTTAATTTTTAAAAACAAACAAATTAAATGAAATTACTAATCAAACCTTCATTCCACTACATACATACTCTATCCCCCTTGGGCTCCTGATCTAGTTATTGATAAAGATCTGTCAGACCATTTATGCTGGTTTTGGATTCATATTTTTTTTTTCTCTAAATTTACAAAAACAGCTAAAATAACATGATTTGACCTTTTTTTTGTCCCTGGAGTATTATTAACCTCAATAACATTAATTTCCAGACATTTCTAGGCAATTTTGACCACAGTACAAACAATGAAATTTATATATTGTACAATATATATTTTTAGACTAGGTGATTCATCGCGCCTTACGGGCACTCTTCAGACCGTCGCAAGGAGTTACACCCCGTTAACCCCTGAACGCCTTTCTGGTGTTCAATATTTGTATTATATGGAGTATTACCTGCATTCTTAGTCTTGTTACTGGTTAAACATTGTGTGTACAAGTGGCTCTGCTAACTGTGGGTATGGAGTATTACCTGCATTCTTAGTTTTGTTAGTGGTTAATCATTGTTAAACATTGTGTCTGATGGTAAAGGGGGCCTAGCCCCTTACGACGGCGTGAACAGCACCTGCAGGTCACGATGTACAGAATGTAGGTCTAAATGAAATTTTTGGAAAATATTTTTTCTGGGTTAAAGGATGAAATTACATGTTTTACATGTGAAACACTTCATTGAAAACATTTCTAGTAAAGTGTCGATCAGTACTAGATGAATAGCAGCAATGCAGTGTAGAAAATACACCAAAGTCCTGTGCAGTATGGGATAAAGTACCAGATGAATAGCAGCAATGCACTGTAGATAAGACACCAAATAGCCACAGGTATCAGAGCCGCTTATACACACAATACCCACAGGTAGCAGTGCCACTAATACACACAATACCCACAGGTAGCAGAGCCGAATATACACACAGTGCCCACAGGTAGTAAAGCCGCTTATACACACAGTGCCCACAGATAGCAGAGGTGCTTATACACACAGTGGCCAAAGGTAGCTGAGCCACTTATACACACAGTGCCCACAGGTAGCAGTGCCGCTTTTACACACAATGACCACAGGTAGCAGCGCCACTTCTACACACAATACCAACAGGTAGCAGAGGTGCTTATACACACATTGGCCAAAGGTAGCTGAGCCGCTTATACACACAGTGCCCACAGGTAGCAGTGGTGCTTATACACACAGTGGCCACAGGTAGCAGAGTAGCTTCTACACACAATGCCCACAGGTAGTAGCTGCATTTATACACACAGTGGATAAGATAAGACACCAAATGGCCATAGTTACCAGCGCCACTTATACACAATACCCACAGGTAGCAGCGCCACTTATACACAATGCCCACAGGTAGCAGTGTCGCTTATACACATAATGGCCACAGTATTAGCATTTCTTATGAACCCAATGTCCATTGGTAGCACCTATACTCACAGAAGTTCAGTGTGTAGGGGGGGGGGGGGCTTGGGAAGGGGGTGGGTGCAGTGAGGTGGAGGCGCCTCTCCTTGCCGCTGATCACCCCTGATTTAGGGAATCACTGGTAGCGGCTGAGGGTGGTATCCAAGGATCTACGTGTGGAGAAGGGGTGGTTGTGGGGAGGGGTATTTGAGGGGGTGCCACGGGTGTGCGAGGGTGTAGGGGTGTTTTGCGGATGGGGGGTGCCACGGGAGGGGGGATGGGGGTGCTGTGGGTGGGGGAGGGGCAGGTGTGGGGGTACTGCGGGTGGGGGAGGTGCATGTGTGTGGGGCAGGATGGAAATAGATGCAGCAGTGTGTGGTCAGGCAGGGAGCACGACCTCTGTGTCTTAGGTGCTTTCATCAACTATATTTAAAGTGCTCACCACTCACCAGAAAGTTAAGGGATCGTGCCCTCATCCAGCCACCCAGATCTGTGACTCCATGACTCAGACTCCGCCCAGCATTGTGACTCCGCCCAGTATTATGAAATGAATCACAGAGTCACAGATCTGGGCAAATATATAGGATATGCTGTAATCATCTGTATAGATTATTTTCAGCTTCAATGTAGGATCAGTTCCTGAAAGTAATGTTCGACCTGGAGAAGGTTCCGCTTCATCCAGCTTTATGCAAGGTATGTAGTGCCATGTAAATGTTTTTTTTTTTTACCAATTAACACAACTATTTTTTGTATTAATTAAACATATTTCTACTTTATTGCTGACATCGTGGCAAAGGGAGTATAATCACGCCGAGTTCCGGATGCGGCTCCCTTACATGGTATTCAAAACCTGCAAGATTTGATGAGCAGCATGCTGACTGATAACACTCCGCTCTCTCATCTCTTGAATTAAGTAATTAATCTATTAAACCGAAAATTTTAGCTTATTATTATTTTTTATTTATTATTTATTATTATTTTAGGTTAATTTTATCCGTATAATTGATGAATCAGAACAACATTTTCTCTAATAACTATATAAAAAAGTATATATATATATAAATAATGTCATAAATCCATAAAATATAATTGCTAATAAACTACTTCTATTTAAAAGAAGTTCAAGTTTGCTGGTCTCAAACCTTTGACCTTCTCTGCAGTAATCCTGTTACCTAGTTGTTGAGCCACTGGAGCTCAGTGGAAACAAAAAACACTAAAAGATACTATTGTTACTGTATGTGTGGTTATAATGACTAACTAAATGTATGTCTATTATTTCTTGAATCACATATTGTTTTACTAAAGTATTCCACTGGGCTGCTATGTCGGCTTGATATTCTAGCCACCCTACTTTATATGACTTTATATATCTATACATATTCTCTATTTTATGTTTAGTAGGCCTAAATGAGTAGCATGTTGACTGATAATACTCTGCTCTCTCGTCTCTCTAATTAATTAGTTAATTAACTAAATTGAAAATTTGAGTTTGATGTTTTTTTTAATTATTTTAGGTTAACTTTATCTTTATAACTGATGAATCAGAAAAAAATTCCCTCTAATAACTATAAAAAAGTATATAAATAATTTCATAAACCTACAAAACATAATTGCTAACAAATTACTTTTATTTAAAAGAATTCTATTTATGCTGGTCTCTGCCATCTCTGCCATAGTCCTGTTACTTACTAGTTGAGCCACTGGAGCTCAGTTGAAACTAAGGGGGTAATTCCAAGTTGATCGCAGCAGGAAATTTTTTAGCAGTTGGGCAAAACCATGGCCCTCATTCCGAGTTGTTCGCTCGTTATTTTTCTTCGCATCGGTGCGATTAGTCGCAAACTGCGCATGCGCAACGTTCGCAGTGCGCCTGCGCCAAGTAAATTTGATAAAAAGTTTGGTTTTTCACTCATGGCTTAACGAAGAAATCTCTTCGTTCTGGTGATCGGAGTGTGATTGACAGGAAGTGGGTGTTTCTGGGCGGAAACTAGCCGTTTTATGGGTGTGTGCGAAAAAACGCAGCCGTTTCTGGGAAAAACGCGGGAGTGTCTGAAGAAACGGGGGAGTGTCTTGGCGAACATTGGCTGTGTTTGTGACGTCAAACCAGGAACGAAACTGACTGAACAGATCGCAGTGGCAGAGTAAGTCTCGAGCTACTCAGAAACTGCTAAGAAATTTCTATTCGCATTTCTGCTAATCTTTCGTTCGCAATTCTGCTTTGCTAAAATACACTCCCAGTAGGTGGCGGCTTAGCGTGTGCAAAGCTGCTAAAAGCAGCTAGCGAGCGAACAACTCGGAATGAGGGCCCATGTGCACTGCAGGAGAGGCAGATATAACATGTGCAGAGAGAGTTAGATTTGGGTGTGGTGAGTTCAATCTGCAATCTAAATTGCAGTGTAAAAATAAAGCAGCCAGTATTTACCCTGCACAGAAACAAAACAACCCACCCAAATCTAACTCTCTCTGCAAATGTTATATCTGCCTCCCCTGCAGTGCACATGGTTTTGCCCATCTGCTAAAAAATGTCCTGCTGCGATCAACTTGGAATTACCCCCTAAGACCACTAAAAGATATTATTGTTTTGTATGGTTATAATGACTAATTAAACTTAGGAGCTCTTATGGGATGTCACGACCACTAATTTGGCTTTATTATATAGGGATGTGACTTATGTGTCTACACATTCCTATATATATATATATATATATATATATATATTCCTATATATATATTCCTATATAACTTTTTTCAAAAATCATCCAGATCCAAAACCAAAACACCAAAGGGTGGTTTTGGCAAAACTAAGCCAAAACCAAAACACGAAAGTTGAATTAGAACCAAAACCAAAACACAAAACACGAAAAGTGCCCACCGCACATCTCTACTATATATATATATATATATATATATATATATTCTTCATATGAGATTTATTGTTGTCATTTACATGTAAAGTACCTATATTTATTGTAATTATTGACTTCTAGCAGTGAATGGACTCACTTTGGTTTACTCATAGCAATGAATAGATCTAACTAAAAATCTCAGGTTTGAATGAACAACACCAGGAGCTGATTGGCCACAACCAGTTTAAATACAATCTCACCTGATCATTGATCATCTATACCTCCTGAAGAAATTGCCGTTTGCTGTGGCAGAGAAATGCATTGAGGGCTACAGAGTTTGAGTGTCCGCCTATGGGAATAAGCAGCAACTATCATTTGAAGTGGATACGTCCTCCCCCAGCCGCCTGCTGCGTTAGGTACATCTAACAATTGACTGTCGCTTTGCAACAAGCCCCGTCAGCAGACTAGGTATAGTGGACTCCCCCCCCCCCCCCCCCCCCCCCTCTCCACTCGTCCCTGCATACCTACAGAGGGGGAACCGATCAGCTGTCTGGAGCTCACACGTCTGAACTGCCATCGACGGGAATGTACGGTCAACACTTGCATCGGGTGAAAACTAATCTTTGGTCAGGGGTGAGCATAACATCTCCACTCCACTCTATTTACAGCTGTGGACTTCATGCTTTTAGGGAAAAATCCTTCCCAATGATTCTGGATTTACCAGCTTTATGCTATCAACATATGGACCTCAGCTCTGCTAATTTCATTTAAGATTCATTTTATATTACATCTAAATTGCTATGCTTCATTCGTTGCTATCTTAGATTGTTTATATTGTTTTTTATTTTTGGTTACAAATGTTTATGCCGTAATTATTGCTATTTTATATGTATTCTAAATAAATTTCATTATATGTTATTTTATAAGCGTTCCTTGTTTGTTAAGTCTATACAAACATTCCGCAATTTTTTTTCTTTTATAAATTCAACATATTTCTACTGTATTGCAGACATCGTGGCAAAGGGAGTGCAATCACGCCGAGTTCCGGATGCGGCTCCCTTACATGGAATTCAAAACCTGCAAGATCTGATGCTGGATGAAAGAAAACAATATTGCAATGTGGTCAAAACTAACTGGAAATTAGAGATGAGCAGGTTCGGTTCTCAGAGAACCAAACCCTAGTGAACTTCACGTCCCCAGCCTGGATCCGAGTCAGGCTCAGATTTTCCCGCCTGACTCGGAAACCCGAACGTGGCAAAACGTCATCATCCCGCTGTCGGATTCTCACGGGATTTGGATTCCATATAAGGAGCAGCGTGTCGCGCCCATTTTCACTCCAGTCTCGGAGAGTGTATTGAGAGGACGTGTCCTCAGTGTTCAGTGTCTTTGTGGGGGCGGGAAAGTTGGGTGGCGAGTCCTCTGCTGCTCAGTCCAGTCCAGTGTAGTCGGTGTTTTGTGCTGCATCAGTCCAGCCAGTCACAGTGTTGGTGTCCTCTCTTGCCAGTGTAGCTGTATAAAGTGGTGCTGTGTTGTGCTGTCCAGTCCAGTGTAGTCAGTGTATTGTGCTGCATCAGTCCAGCCAGTCACAGCGTTGGTATTCTTTGCTGCCATATATCCAGCGTAGCTGTATAAAGTGTTGTTGTGCTGCATCAGACCAGTGGTAGTGTCCTGTTCATCAGTCATTCCAGTGACGATATACGCTGCTGCTATATGTCCACTGCTGCCATATAATAATAACAACAACCACAAGTCCCTTACAGTGTTGTTGTGTTGTGCTGCATCAGACCAGTGGTAGTGTCCTGTCCATCAGTCATTCCAGTGACGAGGCAGTCACTGTGATTTATAGGTGAAGGGCAGAGCCAGATTAACGGCAGGGCGGAAGGTGCGGTCGTCCCGGTGCCCCCACACACTGTCCTCACAACGGCAAAATAACATTGGAGTAGGAGTACAGCATTTACCTGTCTCCTCTCCGACTTCCTCGGCATCTGAGACGTTCTATTACAGCTGCGGCCACCGAGGAGCTTCACTCACTGCAGTGTGAAGTCTCGCGAGATTAGACATTATCTCGCGAGACTTCACACTGCTGTGAGTGAAGCTCATCGGTGGCCGCAGCAGTAAAGCAGCAGCTCAGCTGCCGAGGAGGACGGAGAGGAGAAAGGTAAATGCTGTATTCCTGCTCTGATGGTTTTTTTTTTCAGTAGTGAGGACAGTGTGTGGGGGCACCACAAATTTGTTGCCCAGGGGTCCCCACAGACCTTAATCCGGCCCTGGTGAAGAGCTTTGGCCCCCTAGGCTGTGCATTAATAGAAGGGTGTGGCTGGTTAGTTAAGGGGTTACATTTTTTAGCTGGATAGTTAGAGCAGCTTCAGTAGCTAGGTATCCAGATGGTAGGTCGACACGGATTATGTTGGCAGTCAGTAGGTTGACCACTATTTGTTGACATGGTCAATACAGGAAAAAGGTTGACGTATTAAAATGGTTACCGCGGGACAGGTCGATACATAAAAAGGTCGACCTGACTTTAAAAAAAAAAAATATATATATATATATATATATATATACATATATATATACATATACAAAACAAGAATGCCCGGCACTCTGGTATGCTTTGTGTATCCAGGTGCCCTCCGCAGCAAAAGGTGCATCAAAATAGGAAACAAAAAGGCAGCGGCACTCCGGCGATGAATGAATCAAACGTGTATTAGATGAAAGCATTACAAACAATGGTCACGGTAAACCAATGTTTCGGGGTCCTTGAACCCCTTTGTCAAGGCGTGAACAGTGTGGGAAACAACCCCTCTTACCTAAATAGCACCCGGTGAGTCCTGCACGTGAGAGGAAGGTGGGCCAGACGCTGTCAGTTGCGGGAGCCGCCGGAAGGCCTCCGGCGTCTCCAGGAGGTGACGCGGTGCCGGGTCTGCGTCACGGTTGCCGTAGCAACCAGCGGCGCTTCTCGTTACACCCGCTTCGGCCTTGCAGAGGAGAAGATGTGATAGAGAAAACCTGGTCCGGACCAGTGCACAATAGAGAGTGGTGCTAGGCACAGAATGGTGATGAGCCGATTGGGGAAATTGGGTATAGAATAGGTTGAATGTGAGGCAGGTGTTGTCTGGGCACTGCGGATACTTTGTGGGAAGATAGGTTGGTGCGCAAGTGAATCTCGGGCATTCGAGCAGAGTGTACTGATAGATAGAAGCAGTTATAAATGAAACTGTATTCACAGGGGCACTGATGTGGGTCCTAGAGAAATTAATAAATGCTGAAGATAGATGGGAGCAGACCAGGGAAAGAAGGAGGGCAGAAATAAAGAGGAAAAGTGATCCCGCATGGAGCGGGGCGAGTAAGTAAAGTAAGGGACAAGGTGCAGGTGACTAGAAGTGAGACTTGTGTGAGAAAACAACTAGAAATGTTTGTATACTGATGTGGGAGTGCATAGTAAAGAAAAGGAAAAAGAAGAAGAAGAAGAAGTGGGGAAACAGCAGTGCATCTGGTAAGCAAGTGTAAAAGACTGGAAAAGATGGAAGAAAGAGAAACAATGTGGGAGAAAGAGCGAGTGACTATCTCGATAGAATGGAGTCAGAGACCAAAACCCAAGAAGGGAAAAGGGACCACCTAGCAAATAATATAAGAGAAATGTGGAAAAATAAATCCTGTGAATGAAACAAAGTTCTGCTCCTGTGGTACATGAATGTCCGTGTAGAATGCTTAAAGACTGTTTCACTGTATCTTCTCATTGAGACCCTTCGGCGGAAAGGTTTCCAGTTTGAAAATCCACCGTGCCTCTAGCTTAAGTAATTTACTACTCCTGTCTCCACCTCTTAAGTTGGCTGGAACGTGGTCAATTATCATATGTTTCAATGAATCTGCCGGGTGGCCCTTCGTCGCGAAATGATGTGCCACCGGCTGGTCAGAGCTCCCCTTCTTAATGGCCGCTTTGATGGCCGATCTGTGTTGGGCCATCCTCGTTCTGAAACTGGTCAGTCTTGCCAACGTATCCTTGCCCACATGGGCAGGTGATAAGATACACCACGTGGGTCGACGTGCAGGTCAGGACATGTTTTAATTTGAAGGTGAAATCTTTGGATGGATGCTTGAAGGATGAACCAGTAACCATATGCTTACAGGTGGTGCATCCCAGGCATTTGTAGCAGCCTGGTGGCTTGGAAAGGAAATGTGCTGGTGGAGAACTGGAAAAGCCTGTGATGTCAGCATGCACTATAGTGTCCTTGATGTTTCTGGCCCTCATGAAACAATTCATTGGCGTTTTGTTTTTGAAACAAACAAGATTCTTGTCTGAGGCCACTATGGGTCATAGTGCACGAGTGGCCCGCTGGACCACCGGACTGGAGGTGCTAAATTGGCTTTTCCAAGGTATGATGTTGTCCTTTTTTCTTACGGATGGGTGCAGCAACTCATTCCTATCCATTCCCATGACTTCCTGCTTGTGCTTCATCAGGTCATCCTTATTGTATCCTCTTTTGAGGAATTTGTTGATTACTTTGTCTAATTGGGCTTCTAAAGTATCCCGGGTGCTGTGGATCCTAGCTGCACGAATCAATTGGGAATGAGGCAACCCTTTGATAAGAGGTTTAGGGTGGTGGCTGCTTGCCAATAACGTGGTGTATTTGTCTGTGGGCTTGGTATATACCGTAGTGCTGGTGCTGTTGTTGCAGATGGAGACCTGCACATCCAAGTAGTTGATAGTAGAGGCATCACATTGATAGGTAAACCTAATGTGGGTTGCCGCTTGGTTGATATCTTCCATCATTCTGGTAAACTCCTCCTTGCTGCCCGTCCATAGCATGAAGACGTCATCGATATAACGGCAATACGCTAGTATGTACTGGGAGTATGTTTGATTAGAAAAGAAGATTTTACGTTCTTCTTGAAACATATAGGTGTTGGCGTAAGACGGGGCCACATTGCTGCCCATGGCACAGCCTGTTTGTTGAAGGTAGAATTTGCCGTCGAATAGAAAATAGTTCCTCTTCAGTGTCAGTTCTAATAAGCACACAAACAGATCTCTGTCCACATCTTGCATGTCATTCCGAACTAAAAAGTCCTGCATGGCCGCCAAGCCCCCCTCGTGCGGGATACTAGTGTAGAGGTTGCAGATGTCCATGACACAGAGCAGGATACCTGTAGGGATATGAGTGATTCCATCCTGTCCCGGCACTCCTCGTTAAAGCATGCTTACCTCTGCTGGTTGCCCTCCCAGGATAAGATAGCATGGGTCTGTAGGTGTAGCAGAGTGAGGCACATTGCCTCTGGAAGGAGACGCAGTAGACTATTTGGGGTTCCTGGTCATGTTACACATAAAAAGTTTTAAAATGTCATGTCTACCTTTTCATGTGTTACTTGTTCCACATTGACCATTTCAATGTGTCAATCTTTTTCATGTAGCAAAAATGTCAATGTCGACCAATAGTGGTTGACCTATTGACTGTCGACCTATTGATCCATAACCCAATAGCTAATGAAAAATAAAAGAGGGGGGTTTAGGATACTATATAAAGGAGCTACAATAGGAATCAGCCCTCTTTGATTCTTGACCCTATTGGTATGCTGTGTATATGTGTGTTTGTTGTTAAGGCTTGGGGGACTGGGTATGGCAAACAGGGCTTGTGGGTACATTATGACATCTGAATCGGTTGGTGTAATGGAGAATTACTTTAGAAGATACCACATAGGTATATTTTGGATACTGTCTACAAAGGAGTCAACATTTTATGGAAGAAGTTAAGGGCAGGAATTACTTTGCTGCCAAAATGATAGTGTATGACTCCCCTTTGTGAAGTACAGTACTGCACAGATTTCTTTTTAATGCATTTGTTCGAAAATAGTTAACAAGTTCTCTCTTACCAACAATAATCTGTCCTCAACCTTTTAAAGTTCTCCTGGGAATAAAAGACAAAAAAATATATAAATTTAAAAGAGATATACTCTAACTATAGCACAAATAGCTGAACCAACTGTATTCTTTTCTAACTGCAGCTGTTTTGTTTTCAATTAGGAAGAATTTCTGGATGAGAAAGATATTTTTATACAGTTTGGAATATGTGTAATGTATTACACAGCTAGAGAACAATGGAGAGAGGTTAAACTTGTGTCTTACAGTATGTTGATTATTTTGCTAATAATGACAGAAACAATGGCTCAGATTTATCAAGCCTTTATCAAGGGATAAATTGCATGGTGATAAATTACCAACCAATCAGCTTTCAACTGCCATGTTACAGGCTATGTTTGATAAATGACAGGAGCTGATTAGTTGGTTATTTTATCACTGTACAATTTATCACACTCCAAGGCTTGATAATGTGTTCCAATGTATCCTATAATAAAACCCATAAGTTTACAATGTTCACCACCACATAAATCGCTCTTACCATTATACAATTACATTAAAAACTGTTGGTACCCCCATAGTCAAGCTCAAAGATTAGCAACTATTGAAACTTCTGAGTAATGGGCCCTACACAATTATCGATATTGACGGGCAATATGAACAATATTGTTTAGAAATGAACGATATATTGTTCATTTCATTTAGTGTGGATGCACCGACGATAAAAGATACGCGCCCCTCGGTCGATCATCGTTGGTTTTCCGTCGTTTTTCAATTCAAGTCAATTTGGGCGATAACGATCATCATTGAGATCGATCATCGTCCAAGTCGCTGACATCGCCAAGTGTTTAGGGCCCTTAAGAGTGATCATCACTGTTTTCCAACCAACATCCAGTTCTAGCAATAGCATCTGTATCTGTATCCTGGATTGTATTTACAAATGTTAAATAGACAAGCTTGATAGTCCATGGGCCAAGCCAGATTTTTTACTAATCTGTACCAGTGAAGGGGGCAAAAATGTGTATTTCTTTTGTAGCTTATAGGTAGTAAAACACAAATGGGGGGGGGGGGGGAATTTAAGTCAATGGGGATTTTTGCCCGGTTCTATCTCTGGATCCAGGGGGTCTATAAACTATCGGAGATATACGCGTTTTGTAGCCCTGGAACTCTTCTCTGGGCATGCCAATTTGCTTGTATGGGCACCCCAAGGAACCGGAGCTACACCGGCTGAAAGCCGATGCCCCCGACCGGCAGCCGCTCCATTATAGTCTATGGGGATTTTTGCCTGGTTCTATTTCTGGATCCAGGGGTCTATAAAAAATCTCAGATATACGTTTTGTTCAGGTGAACCTCCTCTTTCAGATGAGCCCATCCCCAAAATTTTAGCACCCCTGGGGAGCAAAATATTCCGGGTGACATTTTTTGAGGGGGGTCAGTTTTGAGGGGGCAATTGCTCGGTCCAGTGATTTTTCTTAAAAAATCAGAGATCATGGATCTCCGGTTCTGGTGGAGCTATTTACCTGAAATTTGGCACACTAGTAGGGGCATATCCCCTCTATATTTGGGGATTCGGTCCAGCAGAACCGGAGATATTTTGCTCCAAAGTCGTCTAATTTTTGGCCCATTCAGGGAACCAGGAAGACTCTGCAGCTTGTGTTGGTGCATTAAGTACCTGTGCTGGAACTGGTATCTGTTATAAAAAGAGTGCCCCCCTAAAGCTCCAACCGGTACAGGTGATGTTTTTGAATCCAGGGGTATGGATAGGTCCCAGGGGTCCAAACAGCCCCCCTGTCCCGGTGGGTGCTATTTTGTTGAATCCGGTGCAAAAAAGACTTGTACCGAAACAGAACTCTGTGCAATTAACATGGATACAGGCTTAATTGCAAAGCACCTCCGATAATGCAGATGTTTTGGCATAAGATATTGACACCATTAAGCATTTCATTCAAACTGGCTTTGTCATTTTTATGGGTTTCTTCCAACCATGCAAGAAATCCCTTCCATGCAAGCCTCATAATAGCTTCATACACCAGCTTGTGAAGTCGCACGGCACGGTTGTACTTACGACCTTCTTTTATATCACAAAGCTGTGGCTATAAGGCGGTTATCATACAGAAATATTATGGCCATATATATATCTTTAAGAAAAGTGCACTCAAGTTTTGCCCCTCTTGGTGGTACCGACATTTGGTCTGGCCCACGGACTATGACATTGCCATAAATCACCAGTACATAGAGATGAGCGGGTTCGGTTTCTCTGAAACCGAACCCGCACGAACTTCATGTTTTTTTCACGGGTCCGAGCAGACTCGGATCCTCCCGCCTTGCTCGGTTAACCCGAGCGCGCCCGAACGTCATCATGACGCTGTCGGATTCTCGCGAGACTCGGATTCTATATAAGGAGCCGCGCGTCGCCGCCATTTTCACACGTGCATTGAGATTGATAGGGAGAGGACGTGGCTGGCGTCCTCTCCATTAGAAATTAGATTAGAAGAGAGAGAGAGATTGTGCAGAGTCAGACAGAGTTTACCACAGTGACCAGTGCAGTTGTTGTTAGTTAACTTTTATTTATTTTAATATATATCCGTTCTCTGCTATATCCGTTCTCTGCCTGAAAAAAAACGATACACAGCAGCAGCCAGTCACACAGTGTGACTCAGTCTGTGTGCACTCAGCTCAGCCCAGTGTGCTGCACATCAATGTATAAAAGGCAAAGCTTATAATAATTGTGGGGGAGACTGGGGAGCACTGCAGGTTGTTATAGCAGGAGCCCCCAGGAGTACATAATATTATATTAATTTAAAATTAAACAGTGCACACTTTTGCTGCAGGAGTGCCACTGCCAGTGTGACTAGTGGTGACCAGTGCCTGACCACCAGTATAGTAGTATATTCATTGTTGTATGTATTGTATACTATCTCTTTATCAACCAGTCTATATTAGCAGCAGACACAGTACAGTGCGGTAGTTCACGGCTGTGGCTACCTCTGTGTCGGCAGTCGGAACTCGGCAGGCAGTCCGTCCATCCATAATTGTATTACAATATATACCACCTAACCGTGGTATTTTTTTTTCTTTCTTTATACCGTCATAGTGTCATACTAGTTGTTACGAGTATACTACTATCTCTTTATCAACCAGTGTACAGTGCGGTAGTTCACGGCTGTGGCTACCTCTGTGTCGGCAGTCGGCAGGCAGTCCGTCCATCCATAATTGTATTATTATTATAATATATACCACCTAACCGTGGTTTTTTTTCCATTCTTTATACCGTCGTCATAGTGTCATACTAGTTGTTACGAGTATACTACTATCTCTTTATCAACCAGTGTACAGTGCGGTAGTTCACGGCTGTGGCTACCTCTGTGTCGGCAGTCGGCAGGCAGTCCGTCCATCCATAATTGTATTATTATTATAATATATACCACCTAACCGTGGTTTTTTTTCCATTCTTTATACCGTCGTCATAGTGTCATACTAGTTGTTACGAGTATACTACTATCTCTTTATCAACCAGTGTACAGTGCGGTAGTTCACGGCTGTGGCTACCTCTGTGTCGGCAGTCGGCAGGCAGTCCGTCCATCCATAATTGTATTATTATTATAATATATACCACCTAACCGTGGTTTTTTTTCCATTCTTTATACCGTCGTCATAGTGTCATACTAGTTGTTACGAGTATACTACTATCTCTTTATCAACCAGTGTACAGTGCGGTAGTTCACGGCTGTGGCTACCTCTGTGTCGGCAGTCGGCAGGCAGTCCGTCCATCCATAATTGTATTATTATTATAATATATACCACCTAACCGTGGTTTTTTTTCCATTCTTTATACCGTCGTCATAGTGTCATACTAGTTGTTACGAGTATACTACTATCTCTTTATCAACCAGTGTACAGTGCGGTAGTTCACGGCTGTGGCTACCTCTGTGTCGGCAGTCGGCAGGCAGTCCGTCCATCCATAATTGTATTATTATTATAATATATACCACCTAACCGTGGTTTTTTTATACCACCTAACCGTGGCAGTCCGTCCATAATTGTATACTAGTAAACTATCCAATCCATCCATCTCCATTGTTTACCTGAGGTGCCTTTTAGTTCTGCCTATAAAATATGGAGAACAAAAAAGTTGAGGTTCCAAAATTAGGGAAAGATCAAGATCCACTTCCACCTCGTGCTGAAGCTGCTGCCACTAGTCATGGCCGAGACGATGAAATGCCAGCAACGTCGTCTGCCAAGGCCGATGCCCAATGTCATAGTACAGAGCATGTCAAATCCAAAACACCAAATATCAGAAAAAAAAGGACTCCAAAACCTAAAATAAAATTGTCGGAGGAGAAGCGTAAACTTGCCAATATGCCATTTACCACACGGAGTGGCAAGGAACGGCTGAGGCCCTGGCCTATGTTCATGGCTAGTGGTTCAGCTTCACATGAGGATGGAAGCACTCAGCCTCTCGCTAGAAAACTGAAAAGACTCAAGCTGGCAAAAGCACCGCAAAGAACTGTGCGTTCTTTGAAATCCCAAATCCACAAGGAGAGTCCAATTGTGTCGTTTGCGATGCCTGACCTTCCCAACACTGGACGTGAAGAGCATGCGCCTTCCACTATTTGCATGCCCCCTGCAAGTGCTGGAAGGAGCACCCGCAGTCCAGTTCCTGATAGTCAGATTGAAGATGTCAGTGTTGAAGTACACCAGGATGAGGAGGATATGGGTGTTGCTGGCGCTGGGGAGGAAATTGACCAGGAGGATTCTGATGGTGAGGTGGTTTGTTTAAGTCAGGCACCCGGGGAGACACCTGTTGTCCGTGGGAGGAATATGGCCGTTGACATGCCAGGTGAAAATACCAAAAAAATCAGCTCTTCGGTGTGGAGGTATTTCACCAGAAATGCGGACAACAGGTGTCAAGCCGTGTGTTCCCTTTGTCAAGCTGTAATAAGTAGGGGTAAGGACGTTAACCACCTCGGAACATCCTCCCTTATACGTCACCTGCAGCGCATTCATAATAAGTCAGTGACAAGTTCAAAAACTTTGGGTGACAGCGGAAGCAGTCCACTGACCAGTAAATCCCTTCCTCTTGTAACCAAGCTCACGCAAACCACCCCACCAACTCCCTCAGTGTCAATTTCCTCCTTCCCCAGGAATGCCAATAGTCCTGCAGGCCATGTCACTGGCAAGTCTGACGAGTCCTTTCCTGCCTGGGATTCCTCCGATGCATCCTTGCGTGTAACGCCTACTGCTGCTGGCGCTGCTGTTGTTGCCGCTGGGAGTCGATGGTCATCCCAGAGGGGAAGTCGTAAGCCCACTTGTACTACTTCCAGTAAGCAATTGACTGTTCAACAGTCCTTTGCGAGGAAGATGAAATATCACAGCAGTCATCCTACTGCAAAGCGGATAACTGAGTCCTTGACAACTATGTTGGTGTTAGACGTGCGTCCGGTATCCGCCGTTAGTTCACAGGGAACTAGACAATTTATTGAGGCAGTGTGCCCCCGTTACCAAATACCATCTAGGTTCCACTTCTCTAGGCAGGCGATACCGAGAATGTACACGGACGTCAGAAAAAGACTCACCAGTGTCCTAAAAAATGCAGTTGTACCCAATGTCCACTTAACCACGGACATGTGGACAAGTGGAGCAGGGCAGGGTCAGGACTATATGACTGTGACAGCCCACTGGGTAGATGTATGGACTCCCGCCGCAAGAACAGCAGCGGCGGCACCAGTAGCAGCATCTCGCAAACGCCAACTCTTTCCTAGGCAGGCTACGCTTTGTATCACCGCTTTCCAGAATACGCACACAGCTGAAAACCTCTTACGGCAACTGAGGAAGATCATCGCGGAATGGCTTACCCCAATTGGACTCTCCTGTGGATTTGTGGCATCGGACAACGCCAGCAATATTGTGTGTGCATTAAATATGGGCAAATTCCAGCACGTCCCATGTTTTGCACATACCTTGAATTTGGTGGTGCAGAATTTTTTAAAAAACGACAGGGGCGTGCAAGAGATGCTGTCGGTGGCCAGAAAAATTGCGGGACACTTTCGGCGTACAGGCACCACGTACAGAAGACTGGAGCACCACCAAAAACTACTGAACCTGCCCTGCCATCATCTGAAGCAAGAAGTGGTAACGAGGTGGAATTCAACCCTCTATATGCTTCAGAGGTTGGAGGAGCAGCAAAAGGCCATTCAAGCCTATACAATTGAGCACGATATAGGAGATGGAATGCACCTGTCTCAAGTGCAGTGGAGAATGATTTCAACGTTGTGCAAGGTTCTGATGCCCTTTGAACTTGCCACACGTGAAGTCAGTTCAGACACTGCCAGCCTGAGTCAGGTCATTCCCCTCATCAGGCTTTTGCAGAAGAAGCTGGAGGCATTGAAGAAGGAGCTAACACGGAGCGATTCCGCTAGGCATGTGGGACTTGTGGATGCAGCCCTTAATTCGCTTAACAAGGATTCACGGGTGGTCAATCTGTTGAAATCAGAGCACTACATTTTGGCCACCGTGCTCGATCCTAGATTTAAAGCCTACCTTGGATCTCTCTTTCCGGCAGACACAGGTCTGCTGGGGTTGAAAGACCTGCTGGTGACAAAATTGTCAAGTCAAGCGGAACGCGACCTGTCAACATCTCCTCCTTCACATTCTCCCGCAACTGGGGGTGCGAGGAAAAGGCTCAGAATTCCGAGCCCACCCGCTGGCGGTGATGCAGGGCAGTCTGGGGCGACTGCTGATGCTGACATCTGGTCCGGACTGAAGGACCTGACAACGATTACGGACATGTCGTCTACTGTCACTGCATATGATTCTCTCAACATTGATAGAATGGTGGAGGATTATATGAGTGACCGCATCCAAGTAGGCACGTCACACAGTCCGTACTTATACTGGCAGGAAAAAGAGGCAATTTGGAGGCCCTTGCACAAACTGGCTTTATTCTACCTAAGTTGCCCTCCCACAAGTGTGTACTCCGAAAGAGTGTTTAGTGCCGCCGCTCACCTTGTCAGCAATCGGCGTACGAGGTTACATCCAGAAAATGTGGAGAAGATGATGTTCATTAAAATGAATTATAATCAATTCCTCCGCGGAGACATTGACCAGCAGCAATTGCCTCCACAAAGTACACAGGGAGCTGAGATGGTGGATTCCAGTGGGGACGAATTGATAATCTGTGAGGAGGGGGATGTACACGGTGATATATCGGAGGGTGAAGATGAGGTGGACATCTTGCCTCTGTAGAGCCAGTTTGTGCAAGGAGAGATTAATTGCTTCTTTTTTGGGGGGGGTCCAAACCAAACCGTCATATCAGTCACAGTCGTGTGGCAGACCCTGTCACTGAAATGATGGGTTGGTTAAAGTGTGCATGTCCTGTTTTGTTTATACAACATAAGGGTGGGTGGGAGGGCCCAAGGATAATTCCATCTTGCACCTCTTTTTTCTTTTCTTTTTCTTTGCATCATGTGCTGATTGGGGAGGGTTTTTTGGAAGGGACATCCTGCGTGACACTGCAGTGCCACTCCTAGATGGGCCCGGTGTTTGTGTCGGCCACTAGGGTCGCTAATCTTACTCACACAGCTACCTCATTGCGCCTCTTTTTTTCTTTGCGTCATGTGCTGTTTGGGGAGGGTTTTTTGGAAGGGACATCCTGCGTGACACTGCAGTGCCACTCCTAGATGTGCCCGGTGTTTGTGTCGGCCACTAGGGTCGCTAATCTTACTCACACAGTCAGCTACCTCATTGCGCCTCTTTTTTTCTTTGCGTCATGTGCTGTTTGGGGAGGGTTTTTTGGAAGGGCCATCCTGCGTGACACTGCAGTGCCACTCCTAGATGGGCCCGGTGTTTGTGTCGGCCACTAGGGTCGCTAATCTTACTCACACAGCTACCTCATTGCGCCTCTTTTTTTCTTTGCGTCATGTGCTGTTTGGGGAGGGTTTTTTGGAAGGGCCATCCTGCGTGACACTGCAGTGCCACTCCTAGATGGGCCCGGTGTTTGTGTCGGCCACTAGGGTCGCTAATCTTACTCACACAGCTACCTCATTGCGCCTCTTTTTTTCTTTGCGTCATGTGCTGTTTGGGGAGGGTTTTTTGGAAGGGACATCCTGCGTGACACTGCAGTGCCACTCCTAGATGGGCCCGGTGTTTGTGTCGGCCACTAGGGTCGCTTATCTTACTCACACAGCGACCTCGGTGCAAATTTTAGGACTAAAAATAATATTGTGAGGTGTGATGTGTTCAGAATAGGCTGAAAATGAGTGTAAATTATGTTTTTTGAGGTTAATAATACTTTGGGATCAAAATTACCCCCAAATTCTATGATTTAAGCTGTTTTTTAGGGTTTTTTGAAAAAAACACCCGAATCCAAAACACACCCGAATCCAACAAAAATAATTCGGTGAGGTTTTGCCAAAACGCGTTCGAACCCAAAACACGGCCGCGGAACCGAACCCAAAACCAAAACACAAAACCCGAAAAATTTCAGGCGCTCATCTCTACCAGTACAGTGAACATTTTTTATTTCATCTGTTCATTAACTTGCTCTTTACAGTGACCTCTATTCCCAGTACATAAAAATATATTAACGTATGCCATGTATAGGGTATTTGCTTATGTGATGCATACAGGAGCACTGCAAGGGGGTCCAGGTGAGCCAAAATCATGTGGCCACTCATCACTCTAGCTTCATGTTGGCATAGCACCCCACACCCACTGATTGACCATGCCACCCTTGATAGTATTGCACCAGGGCCCAAATCTTTTCACTTCTGCCCTAGGTGCACAATTATGAAGTTAGGCATATTTACTGAAAATGACTAGTGTCAAAAGTTTGTACAGTATGTCACTCTTCACTTTTATAATATGATCTCGGAGGAGCTGAGAATGGGCTGGGATGGGTACGGATTACCTGGTCCAGGGCCTGTTTAAGGGGCACAGTGGTGGGCCTAGGCCAGCCAGCTGAGCATGTCTCAGCACCCCTATAGGCACTGCACCAAAAGCACAGTAGCGACCGCAGACTGGGAAACTACAATGTGAGGGTGATCGTGTGTGGGCTATGAGGGGTGTGCCTGCAATGTATTAGCCCCAGTATGTAGGCTTACACAGCAAGTTATGGTGGAAGGAGTCTGAAGAACAGATGTCATTTAAAAATGGAAATTTGATAGTTGCAAACATTTAAGTTAGTGGTATATGCGATAATTCTCACACATGACATTTCTGGCCTAATTTATTTATTATTATTTATTTATTACTAGTTATTTATATAACGCACACATATTCTGCAGGGCTTTACAGAGAATACACCAGTCCTTGCCCCAATGGAGCTTACAATCTCTATTCCCTACCACATGTACACTCACACACATTCACGCTAGGGTTAATTTTGTTGGGATCCGATTAACCTACCAGTACATTTTGGGAAACCCATGCAAGTACGGGGAGAATATGCAAACTCCACACAGGGTCACAGTGGGAATCAAACCTACGACCTCAGTGCTGTGAGGCAGTAATGCTAACCATTACATCATCCGTACTGCCCTAATCCTAATTTACAATAGGCCAAAATGTTACACTGTATTTTACATGGACATTATGGGCGAAATGTAATAGAGTGAGAGTTTCAGAAAGTGAGAGATTTGGTAAGGGTTTTCAGTGTTTTTAAACTGGCAATCATTTACACTGCAAAACTAGGTTGATCTTGTTGTGTAAATGATTGTCACTTTAAAAAAAACTGCAAAACCTTACCAAATCTCTCACTTTCTGAAACTTTTACTCTATTACATTTGGCCCTATGAGTTGCACATACTGTATGTTAAGATATCTTACAAACCCCAGATGTGCCAAACAATTAAAATTAGAGATGTGCGACGGGCACTTTTCGTGTTTTGTGTTTTGGTTTTGGTTCTAATTCCCCACTTGTATTTTGGTTTTGGATTGATTTAGCCAAAACCACCCTTTCGTGTTTTGGATCTGGATGATTTTCGAAAAGAACATAAAAACAGCTAAAATCACAGAATTTGTGGGTAATTTTGATCATACGGTATTATTAACCTCAATAACATAATTTCCAATCATGTCCAGTCTATTCTGAACACCTCACAATATTGTATTTAGGCCAAAAGGTTGCATGACTAACTGTATGACTATGCTAAGCGACACAAGTGTGCGGCACAAACACCTGGCCCATCTAGGAGTGGCACTGTAGTGTCAGACAGGATGGCAGATTTAAAAAATAGGCCCCAAACTGCACATCATGCAAAGAAGAAAAAGAAGTGCACCGAGGTTGCTGTATGACTAAAGGCCCGTACACACTGGCCGATATATCGGCCGTTCTCTTGAACGGCCCATATATCGCGGGACCGTCGGCCAGTGTGTACGGCTGATACATCTGTGAACTCCGTCATTCACAGACATATCGCGTCGGCCCCGCAGCACAGCCGACGGCCAATATATCTACCGATCTATTGGTGCGTCGCTGTGTGTGTACGGGTGGTCGGCCGACCGCCCGTACACATGCTGCGGTGGCCGGCGGTGATTGACAGCTGAACTGTGTGGGCGTGTGTACACGCCCGCCCAGTTCATGACGTCAGTCCCCGACGGATCGGGCAGTGTGTATGCACAGCACACTGCCCGATCCGTCCATAGATATATCTGCAGATTAATTGATCTGCAGATATATCTTTCTAGTGTGTACCCACCTTAAGCTAAGCGACAGAACCACCTGGCCCATCTAGTAGTGGCATGCAGTTGCTGAATGTCGAAAGTGTCCCGCAGTGTTTCAGTCTACTGACAGCATCTCCTGCACGCCCCTGTCATTTTTCAAAAATTCTGCAATTGGTGGACTTATACGGCAGTATCCCTGGACTAATACAGCAGTACCCCTGGACTTATGTGGCAGTGTCAGACAGGATGGCACTTTAAAAAACCATGCTCCAAACAGCACATGATGCAAAGATGAAAAAGAGGTGCACCAAGGTTGCTGTATGACTAAGCTAAGCGACACAAGTGTGCGGCACAAACACCTGGCCCATCTAGGAGTGGCACTGCAGTGGCAGACAGGAGGGCAGACATAAAAATAGGCCCCAAACAGCACATGACGCAAAGATGTAAAAGAGGTGCAATAAGGTAGCTGTATGACTAAGCTAAACGACACAAACAATTGGCCCATCTAGGACAGGATGGCACTTAAAAACAAATAGTACCCAAACAGCACATCATGCCAAGCTAAGCGACACAAGTGTGCGGCACAAACACCTGGCCCATCTAGGGTTGGCACTGCAGTCCCACTGCACTAATGGTGGACGCACATCTAGCACCAGTATAGTTGGTATGGCCTCAGTAATCCGCTTTGCAACAGGGTGTGTGTGTGTGTGTGTGTGTGTGTGTGTGTATATATATATATATATATATATATATAGCAGTACAGTATCACTGGAATTATATGGCAGTACCACTGGACATATACGGCAGTATCAATGGACATATACGGCAGGATCACTGGAATTATATGTCTGTACCGCTGGACATGGACATGTACGGCAGTATCACTGGACATATATGGCAGTACCACTGGACATATACAGCAGCACAGGGACACCACCACTGGACTGATGCAGGACAACACAGCACCACAGCAATGGACTGGACTTATACAGCAGTGCTGGACATATGGCAGCAGAGGACACCACCACTTTGACTGGACTGATGCAGCACAAGACACTACCACTGTACTGATGCAGGACACTGAGGACGGAGACACGTCCTCTCTCTACACTCTCCAATGCCGGAGTGAAAATGGCGGAGAAGTGCGGCTCCTTATATGGAATCCAAACCCTGCGAGAATCCGACAGCGGAGTGATGACTTTTTGCCTCGTTCTGGTTTCCAAGTCAGGCGGGAAAACCCGAGCCTGACTAGGATCCGGTCTCGGGTAGTGAAATTTGGGGGGGTTCAGTTCTCTGAGAACTGAACCCGCTCATCTCTAATTAAAATTCAATATACAATAGAACAGCATTGTACTGCACATACATTGTGTGGTAACACAGTCCCCAGTGTTGGGCTGGCTGTGTCTCTAGCAGGCAAAACAACCAGGGTCACTGGTCTAATCAGCCTTACTAGAACAAGCAAGCTGTTGGGAAAACATGGATTTGATTCCAGTCAGAGCTGGAGTGGCTTGTCCTTATGGCAATTAGTTAATTAAGAATACATGTTTTTACCCGGGATTTTGTGAAGACATAGGGGGTCATTCCGACCTCATCGCACGCTAGGATTTTTCGCTATGCTGCAATAAGGTCACTACTGAGCATGCATATGCACCGCAATGCGCAGGCGCGTTGTACGGGTACAAAGCGGATCGTTGCTGAGCGATGGATTTAACTAAGAATCCATTCGCACAGCAGATCACAAGGAGATTGACAGGAAGAGGGCATTTATGGGTGTCAACTAACCGTTTTCTGGGAGTGTTTAGAAAAACACAGGCGTGTCCAAGCATTTGCAGGGCGGGTGTCTGATGTCAATTCCGGGCAAGAACAGGCTGAAGTGATCGCAGCGGCTGAGCAAGTTCTGAGCTACTCAGAAACTGCACAAAACTTTTTTGTACCACTCGGCTGCACATGCGGTCGCACACTTGCAAAGCAAACATTCACTCACAAAAATAGCTAGCGAGCGATCAACTCGGAATGACCCCCATAACCCTGTGCTCTTTCCTTTGTCTACATGGCCATTTCAGTTACTCTGTTCATGTTACACTTTAGCCCCTTTGCTATCATTAATATAAAAAGTATAGTAAAACAAGCACTTAAACTGCAATACTTGGGCCTGATTTAGGTCCTTCCTGATGTATTTGCTGACCAGGGGCCTAATTCAGACCTGATCGTAGTCGTGCAAAATGTATCATGGCTACGATCAGTTACTCAGACATGCGGGGGGGAAGGGGACGCCCAGCACAGGGCTAGTTCACCCCGCATGGCTGGCACTACCCCCCCTGCACAAGTACAAAAGCATTGCACAGCGGCGAAGCTTTTGTACTTGACGAGCAGCTCCCTACCAGCGCAGCTCCTGCGCTTTGGTAGGGAGCTACCCATCACTGTCCGGGTCGTAGCGGCTGTGTCACGCAGCCGCCACCGCTGCCCCGCACAGTTCAGGCACGCCTGTGTTGCCTGGACCGCACCCCCAAAACGGCGCACAAATGCCGCCTGCCCATAGGCAAATGCAGGGGGGGTTTCTGGTTGCCCAGAACCCCCCCCCCCCCTCATCTTGGCAAGTGGCACAAATTATGACAATAGCAATGATATATAATATGAGTACTAGAGCTGCCGCCACATCATGCAGTTTAAGGGACAGAGCAGAACTATTGCACATGCCCAGTGGTAGCAGCTTCTTCTACCAAGTTTGTGTGTGTGGATCTAAATCCTCAATCCGTGCACTGGACCAGAGAGTAGCTATCAGGAAGAAGAGACAGGAGCCTTACCAGGAAGTGGTAGAATGTGTGCTTAGAAAGTACAGTACTGGTTCTATTATGTTGAGCTCATATTATTATCTATTAACTGCCATTCAGTCTTGATTGTCTTGTACTATGATGGTTTTATGGGTTATTTTTGTTTTTTGTTTTTAACAGTTAAATAAAGGTGTATATATTTTTATCAAATCAGCAGCCTTGATTAAATTTTATATATATATATATATATATATGATTGCATCTATTAGTGCGCTCACATTTGATATATATTTCTATTATGTTTGTGTATCTATTAAAGTATATTTAACCTTTTCCTGACCACTTATCTTATTAGTTATGTCTGTTTGATACAGCCTATACTATAAACCATCTGTAGCGTTAATTATTAATACTGTATTCCGTACACTATCTAGTGTATAAATACTGTAGACCAATGTTTACATTAATGTCCAGGGTCTTTATTAGGTTCTTATACCGCTTCACCAGACTCCCGCATTTGCTCAAATGTTCTGCAGAGTGGGAGATTGTGGACTGCATTTGGAAACTCCCCTCTAGAAATCCTGCGTTTGCCACTGCTGCCCACCCCCTCCCGCCAAGCGACCGCCTCTACCTGTCAATCAGGCAGAGGCGATTGCTGGTAAACAAAGAAAATAAATAAACTAATATTTCAAGGATCGGCGCTCGCCGGGCTGAGATGGCAGTCGCATGCGCAGTTCAGACCTTATTGGCTACTGTGCACAGGAGCGATCATGTCTGAATTAGGCTCCATGTTCGGTACTTTGCTTGAGTGCAGTTCGTGTCCTGCATCGTTTGTAATTGACAGTCTGTAGCTGTTTGGGGCCATGTGGGGGGGGGGGGGGGGGAGTGATGACGACGGCCTCTGATTCTCAAAACGAAGGTGCTTCGCTTCTATTATGGGGGAGTGCCGAATTAGGATCGCTATCTACCGAAGGAGATTTCCTGGCCTGCATGACCTCATGGGTAACTCAACCGGCCGATGGAGTCGCAGGTGATCCGATGCTGCATCCTCGGACGCAGCACTGGATCACACATGCATGCAGGATGCATCTACTTATACCAGATGCCTCCTGCTGCATATCTGTATCTGAGCATAGTTGCTGCTTCCAAGCAAGCAGCAGCGATGCTCACTCCATACACATCTGAATCAGGCCCCTTGTGCAAAGGTGCATGAATACGATGTTTAGATTTGTAATTAAAGTGCCTGGTGTGTACAGAGGCAGGGCTCAATAACAAGTCATTATCACATCTTATTTCCTAGCGTGCACATGTAACAGACAATCATTGTTGCGCTACTTGGCACATTGAAAATAACCGCTCAAATGTGTAAATGAAGAAAAAAAAATTCTTATACATTACATTAAATGAGAAGTTCAGTCTCATGACTGTTACTGGTAGGATGAATAATAACATTTCATACAGTGTCCGCTAGGTCCATACATTTTATGTCCTGTAATGCAAATTTATTAGCAATCAGGCCGTAAGTGTATAGGCCATGTGCCGCCTGCGTTAATGCTCTCTTGTCCTCTGTTTGACCCTTATTGGAAAACAATCATCTGATGCTTTAAATTCATTTGAAATTTCGAAGAGTTTTATATTGAGTTGGTAAAAGGCTGATGCTTATTTACTGCCTTGGTTGATGTAGGTGCTTATATGTGAACACATGCTTTGCCTTATCTGAGCAAATCTGTCCTTGGTCTAAATCAGGCATGTCCAAACTGCGGCCCTCCAGCTGTTGTGAAACTACATATCCCAGCATGCCCTGACAGTTTTGTTGTCAGAGAATGCTAAAGCTGTGTCAGGGCATGCTGGGATGTGTCGTTTCTCAACAGCTGTAGGGCCGCAGTTTAGACATGCCTGGTCTAAATGTATGTCCATCCTAAATAATACCAAGTACACATCTGAGCCAAAGTTTCTCTTTAAGTCATCAGATTCCAAAGGCAAGGTATTACGCTACTTTAAAACTGCCGTGTAATCTGTGGGTGTGGTGTAATAGCAGTGGCAAACGCAGGATTTGCATGGGGGGGTTTCCTGAACTGGGCGGAGCCAATCACGGGGGTGGGGACTGAGGTGACCCAGTATATGCTGGGTCCGTAAAACTAGTGTGTCTGTGTGTATATATATATATATATATATATATATATATATGTATATACATATATCTACACATATATATATATATATATACATACATACATACATACATACATACATACACACACACATACATATACACATATACATAGCATATTAAACATGCATACATATATATATATGTACACACACATACAGTACACATATATATACACATGTATATATGTATATATATATATATATCTATCTATCGTGTGTGTGTTTGTATGTATGTATGTATGCACATGGATATATATGTACTATAATTAAAATAAAGTAAACTTTTATTGCACTTACAAGTGCCACCAGGAAGACAGCAGGCTGCAGAGGATGCTAGACAGCCATTAATAATACTCATGCAGCTAAAAAAAAAAAAAATATATTTTTTTTTTTTTTTTTAGTGGAGGGGGGTTTCTGGGTACTCGGAACCCCCCCCCCTGGGTGCGCCACTGAATAGATCTACACAAATTAGAAAGACAGTCAATAGGTTGACCCCATATGGTCGCCATAAAAAAGTCGACAGGGTCAAAAGGTCGACAGTGAAAATGGCGACTGTGCCTAAGGTCAACAGGTACAAAAGGTGGACAGGGTTAAAAGGTCGACATGGAAATAGTCGCCACAAAAAAGGTTGACAAGTTTTTTGGGCAATATTTGTTTATAATACCTCCCAACATGATGAATTCTAGGAGGGACAGAATGCTCTGCTCATGGACTCCTTCTTAATTTAAGATTGCTGGTACCTGTGTTGAACAGGTTAATTGATCACAAAGGCGTTTCACCACAGGTGACAGCAATCATAAATTAAGAAGGAGTCCAGGAACAGAGCATTTTGTCCCTCCAGGCAGGGCCGGATTAACAATGGGGTGGATGGAGCTGCAGCTCCAAGCCCCCCATTGAAAATGGACCCACAGAGTTCCTTGCAATGGAGACAGCCAGAAAAATTTTTTTTCCTGTCATCACATACAGCAGCTCACTCACCTCCGGCTGCTCATTCACCCAACACGGACTAAACCTGCCTTTCCTTTCCTGCATCCATCTGAGGCTCCGCCCCTGGGTCCGCAAATGCTCCGCCCCCTTGTCCATCCAAAATACATGCTTATGCTTACCATCCCGGCTGCAGCTACCCAACAGGAAAATGCCTCATGAAAGAGGGGAAGGGTCTGGGGAGGGGCTGCTGTCTTTTAGGAGAGCTGTCTTTTCAGTGACTCACAACCAACACAAGGCCCTGAGGTCTCCTCTCCTTCTCTGTAAGTGGTGTCTCTATCAGTAAGTGTTGTGTGTGTGCATGTGTATGTGTCCGTAAGTGGTGCCTGTGTCAGTTTTGTGTTCTGTGTGTGTGTGTGTCAGTGGTGTCTGTTTCAGTAAGTTTTGTGTTGTGTGTGTCAGTGAATAGTGTCTGTCAAGTGGTATCTGTGTCTGTAAGTTTTGTGTTGTGTGTGTTAGTGAGTAGTGTCTGTCAAGTGGTGTCTGTGTCTGTAAGTTTTGCGTTGTCTGTCAGTAAATGTTGTCTGTCAGTAAGTTTTGTGGTGTGTGTGTGTGTGTGTGTGTGTGTGTGTGTGTGTGTGTGTGTGTGTTAGTGTCTGCCAATAAGTGGTGCCTGTGTCAGTAGATTTTGTGTTGTGCGTGTGTCAGTAAGTAGTGTCTGTCAGTAAATGGTGTCTGTGTCAGTAGGTTTTGTGTGTCAGTGAGTAGTGTCTGTCAAGTGGTGTCTGTGTCAGTAAGTTTTGCATTGTGTGTGTCAGTAAGTGTTGTCTGTCAGTAACTTTTGTGTGTGTGTGTAAGTTTTGTCTGCCAGTAAGTGGTGTCTGTGTCAGTAGATTTTGTGTCGTGCGTATGACAGTAAGTGGAGTTTTTGTCAGTAAGTTGTGTATTGTGCCGTGTGTGTCAGTATGTAGTATCTGTCAGTAAGTGGTGTCTCTATCAGTAAGTGTTGTCTTGTGTGTGTGTGTATATGTGTCAGTAAGTAGTGTCTGTTAGTAAGTGGTATGTGTCAGTAAGTTTTGTGTGGTGTCTGTGTCAGTAAGTGTGTGTATTAAGTAGTGTCTTTGTCAGTAAGCATTTGTGTGTGTCAGTAAGTGGTGTGTGTCAGTAAGTTTTGTGCTGTGTGTGTGTGTGTCTCAGTGAGTTGTGTCTGTCAGTAAGCAGCAATGTTTCCGATGTTCCTATGGTCACGATGTTCCCGATCGATGTTTGAAAAAATTAGTTTTAAAAAAGAAATAAAAATAATTTTTTTTTTTAACTAAAATCATTTTGGATAGGGTTAAATTCATGTTCTTCACCTAATTCACTCATAAAACCCCCCGACAATTCCGAAGCGATTTTTTTTGGGGGGAAATTGTCAGTTACGTGGTTAAGGAGTGCACATTATAATGCCCCAGCTGAAGTAATGGTTTCGTACCAATTGACAACTATATTTCGTCGTATCACTACCATATACTTAATGTCAATATATGAAATGCTATAGCCTTGGATACTTTTTTCAGCTACAATACTGGGGGTCATTCCGAATTGCTCGCTAGCTAGTTTTAGCAACCGTGCAAACACTATGCCGTCGCCCACTGGGGAGTGCATTTTAGCTTAGCAGAAGTGCGAACGCATGTGCAGCCGAGATCTACAAAAAAAGTTTGTGCAGTTTCAGAGTAGCTCTGAACCTACTCAGCGCTTGCGATCACTTCAGCCTATTCGTGTCCGGATTTGATGTCATACACCCGTCCAGCCACGCCTGCGTTTTTTCAGACACGCCTGCGTTTTTGCAAACACTCCCTGAAAACGGTCAGTTGACACCCAATAACGCCCCTTCCTGTCAATCTTCTTGCGGCCGACAGTACGAAGGAAAACTTTGCTAGAACCTGAGCACAACCACAAAGAGCTTTGTACCCATACATCGTGCGTGCGCATTGCGGGGCACATGCATGCGCAGAAATGCCATTTTTTTCACCTGGTCGCTGCGCTGCGAAAATCGGCAGCGAGCGATCAACTCGAAATGACCCCCACTGTCCAATCCATTTTTAAATGCATTTAAAAGTCCGCCATTATTACCATCTCCGGCAGGGAATTCCAAATCCTGATTGCCCTTACGGTGAAGAACCCTTTCCTACGTTTTGTACAGAATTTTCTCTCCTCTAGCCTCAGCGAGTGCCCACGTGTCCTATACAGAGTTCTATTAACTAGTAGTAAGTACTGTCTGTTTGTAAGTTGTGTCTGTGTCTGTAAGTATTGTGTTGTATCTGTGTGTGTCAGTAAGTAGTGTCTGTGTTGTGCATGTGTGTCAGTAAGTAGTGTCCATCAGTATGTGGTGACTGCGTCAGTAAATTTGTTTTGTGTGTGTCAGTTAGTAGTGTCTGTCAGTAAGTGGTGTCTGAGGGCGGGATGTACTAAGCTTTGCCGCCGCACTAATTGCCTTCTCAGCGCTCCCTTGACATCTCCACGGTAACCCCTCCGAGCGCTGCCATTCGCTCCCGTTGTTTTCTCCTGCAATCGCCGCTGGTATGAACTTACATAACACCACCTCTTCTCTGCCACAGCCACTCAGGACTCAGCACTGTGGATGCTGCGCTCTACATTAATATCCTCCCGTGCATGTGCACATGCCTTAGCATCCCTTGATGCGCACACTGGTGTGTGGGACGCCGGAACTCTCACCTCCTGAGTCCTGAGTGAAGAAGAGGCGGTGCTTATGTAAGTTCATACTGGTGATTGCAGGAGAAAATAACAGGAGCGAATGGCAGCACTGGGAGGGGTTACCGTGGAGATGTCAAGGGAGTGCTGAGTTAGTGTATCTGGGTTAGTAAACTGTATCTGTGTCGTGTGTGTCAGTAAGGGGTATCTGTATCAGTAAGTTGTATCTGTGTCAGTAAGGGGTATGTGTGTTAGTAAGTGTGTATAGATGGGTCCTCCGTTATCTTCGCTGTTTCTGCGCCTTGACAGAGGTTTAGTCACACCTAGGCGATAGCTTAGGTTGCTGAGTTTAATCACGGACAGGTGCGTTGAGGCACGAGCATGCAATAAACATCTCCACCACTGGATGGCTAATGCTCCACTAATCCAGTACTTTAGTTTGAATAGCGGCGGATTGATCTACAGTACAAGCTTTGGCAAATGGTCAGTAATGACTGTAATGATAATATACAGTCCTGTGCTGCATAGTGTACGCACAGATGGTGACCAAAAAAGAAAAATTTGTTTAAGCAGACGCAAACAAACGTATTTAAACACTTCTGTATGCAGATGCAACTAATGTGTGAAAGCAATAATGTAGCTCATTGACTTTAAAGTATGTACAGTGCACTAAATACCGTGTTTTGATTATGAGCGTCCGAGTCCCCTAACAGCATAAATAAACATCGGGGGTCATTCCGAGTTGTTCGCTCGTTGCCGATTTCCGCTATATTGCGATTAGTCGCTTACTGCGCATGCGCAAGGTTCGCAGAGCGCATGCGCTTAGTTATTTTACACAAAAGTTAGGTTTTTTACGGCATAACGAGGATTTTTCATTGTTCTGGTGATCGTACTGTTATTGACAGGAAGTGGGTGTTTCTGGGCGGAAACTGGACGTTTTCTGGGCGTGTGTGAAAAACCGCTGGCGTTTCTGGGAAAAACGCGGGAGTGTCTGAAGAAACGGGGGGAGTATCTGGGCGAACGTTGGGCGTGTGTGTGACGTCAAACCAGGAATGAAACTGACTGAACTAATCGCAATGGCTGAGTAAGTCTGGAGCTACTCAGAAACTGCTAAGAAATTTCTATTCGCAATTCTGCTAATCTTTCGTTCACTATTCTGCTAAGCTAAGATACACTCCCAGAGGGCGGCGGCCTAGCGTGTGCAATGCTGCTAAAAGCAGCTAGCGAGCGAACAACTCGGAATGAGGGCCCTCAATGGGAAGGAATCGCTGCTTGTGTTATGAGCCACAGCAGTGGCTCATTCCTGTTTTGCATTTTGGTTATGTATTTTATGTTATTCTTCTGTTTCTATTCCCCTTGGCGTAAATGGGATGTCTGGAGTTTCACCCTTAAGGAGAGGGTACTGTTATGAACCACAAGCAGTGGTTCATTCCTGTTACTTTCTGTTCATGTATTTTGTATTATAGTTCTGTTTACATGCCAGGATTTCCCCTGTACCTGTTTAGAAGACTCTTGTTGGCCGCCGGTGGTGAGTCTGTGTAATTGCAGCCTATTTTCTATGGGTTAATTCTCACCTGCAGGTGTTTGTGCAATTACCATGTGCCTGGCTTCCAGCCATCCTGATTGAGGCGTGATCCCTTATTACCTAGCTAACTCTGCAGTTCTGAGCTGGTGATAGACGTTTGTAAAAGATACCTGAATGTTCCTGGCTTGTTTCATGTCCAATATTGAATTTGTGTCCAGACCCTGTTTTATAGTGGAATCCTGCATATTCAGTTCTGGCAGAATCTGGAGTTTACTACAGTCCACCTGCATTTCTAACCTCAGCGAGAACCTGTCAGCTTCTGTGGTCTGTTGGCGGAATCCTGCCAGCCTTCCGTTCCTGTGAGCCTGTGTCTGCAGCTTTGGGGTTCCCGGCCATCTGCCTGAATTCACACTGGTGTCGTGAGTAGCGGCTTGGCCGCACCTTACAGCCTTGGCCGTATTTTTCCGTTATATTTGTTTTGGAGTTTCTGCAGAGGATTCTGCGTTGGCTGTCCTCGCTGGTATACGACAGTATCGTGTAGGCGTGTGGACAGCACTGCCTTTGTTGTTATTTATCTTGGCGGCAGAGCCGCACATACTTTCATTTAGTTCTGTAGCGCCATAACTTTGTATTTCTGTCTTTAGTTAGAGGAACCCCTTGTCATCGCCCCGTCTCAGTTTACGCCTTGTCTCCAACTAATACCGGGAGGCATCGGAGTTGGGCAGACATAATCTGCCCTTCAAACGTGGCTGCCGTGGGCCCAAGAAACCACAGTCTCGCAGGCGTAAGCTGATCACGAGAGTGAGACAACGGAGTCAGGGCTCTTTAGGGGTTGCTGCGGAACTCCGTTCCCACTCCAGCATTACGTTCCTGTACTTGGGGCTCATCCACCAAGTTTCAGAAGTACCAGGTACAGTGAACGTAACAGCTTGCATTACTTTTACACATGAACTTGTGTAACTTCCATGCAGTGATGTGGGTGAGCAAGCGGTGAAGGCTCCCGCCTCCCACACTGAGAGTCCCGGGTTCGATTCCCAAAGTGCATGTATATGTGTGTGTATGTGTATATATATATATATATATATATATATATATATATATATATATAATGTATGTATGTGTGTGTATATATATATATATATATATATATATTTAAAAAATTTCCCTGACATTATTATTATTTTTTTTATTTGTAATACATTCAATGGAAGGGTGCACACAGGTTTCACATAAATCAGAGTAAATCTGCAGGAGTGACTGATTCCACTATATAAAATACACAGCGATAATGAGCACCCATAGACATACAGTACCAGTAAATATAAATTAGTGTATTCTGACACATCTAACTGTTCAAGCAACACAGTACTGTAGGTAATCAGCGTTAGAGAATCTGTGTTGTACTTTATACAACTCGTTAATTTACTAGGAATTTGTATTTTCAATCACTGCCGACAATAGCCAAGCACTGCCGCGAAAGCATAGAATTCGTAAAAAAAAGGAGCTTTCAAATAGACCTGCTTTTTGCTGGCGTGTTCAGATAGTCATGCACAGATCAGTGAGATCCGTGCATGCTTCTCTGTGGAAAAGGGTCAGAAATAGTTAAAAATGTCAAAAAAATGTTTGCGTGGGGTTCCCCCTCCTAAGCATAACCAGCCTCGGGCTCCTTGAGCCGGTCCTGGTAGTTTAAATACCGTAACATTGGTTAATGGCAACATTAATACAAAGGTCCTCACCAGTGAAAAGCTGGGCGCCGAGCACTCTCCTGACCCAGGGACATCTCAGGCTTTCACAGATTACAAATGGTAGGTTGCCAGGCTGGCTGGGATCACAAGAGGGGGTGGTTACCAGGCCACATATAAGCCGGAAGATAAGCTTTGGCCCGGCCACGCAGAGCTCAAGTGCAGTGTCAGCCCCTTCTGTAGGAGCCAGAGGTATCCCCCATTTCTATCCAGGCCAGATACTCCTGTCCGGCAGTCCCCCACACCCCTGATGGCGGCCCTGGACATGGACACCCCTTACTGACAGATACCACTTACTGACAGACACCACTTACCTATACAAACATCTCTAATGGACACGGATAGCCTTACGGACGCAGACACCTCTTACTGACACACTTACTGACATAGACTCCCCTTACTGACACATCACTTACTGAGACACCTCTTACTGACACAGACACACTTACTGTGACACCCCTCTACTGACACAGACACTACTTACTGACTGATAACACTTATTGGCACATACAGATGGGTTGTCCGTTATCTTGGCTGGCTGAGGCGTTAGTCGTGATTGGGCATACGCAGCGTACCTAGTCATAGGGAGGCGCGCCTAGCATTTGGCGTTACCTTTGAGTGTAATACCTGCGATCATCTACCAGATGTCGCTTTTTCAAATCACCAATGCGCATGCGTGTGGTCTCCATTAAAAATACTGAACTACAGCATAAGAACTACTTTACTGGTGTGTCTCATTATGGTACATGCTACAATATGTGGTATTTAAATTTAACTCTTTCTGCACATGTTATATCTGCCCCTCCTGCAATGTACATGGTTTTGCCCATCTGCTAACAAAATTGCTGCTACGATTAGGTCTGAATTACCCCCATAGTGAGTGGGTAGTGTATACAGATTTTAGGCTGGCTGATTATAATAAATATACTGTTATCAATATCTCAGATGGAAATTGTCTAGTAAGATGTTTGGTCTGCGTGATACTGCCCTCTCCTGGCTGTCCTCCTACCTCTGATCGTTCCTTCTGTCTCCTCTCATAATTCCACCTCCCCGCCACTTCCACTAACTGTAGGTGTCCCCCATGGTTCTGTTCTTAGTCCTCTCCTTTTATCTCTCTATACCAGGGACGTGCAGTCAGGGGAGGCAGTGCCTCCCCTGTCATTAATGATTAAGATAATACAAAGAAGATGCATATGACACATATTCTGTGTCATATGTATCTTCTTAATATTATTCTTTGCATTGCTGTTTTCTTTTTGTGTTTGGGAGGCACCGATCGTGGTGCCTCCCGTTTTCACTGGGGAAAGTATGGGGAGCGGGGGGCAGGCACGGGCGGGGACTAGCCATGGGCTGTAAAAGCCCATTGAAAATATATGGGAAAGCGGCACCATTAGTGGTGCCGCTTTCATACAGGGACGTGCTTTCAACCTATGAAAGCACGTCCCTGTCAGTGAGGCCACAGCAGAGCCGGCCATAGGTATAGGCAAACTAGGCAATTGCCTAGGGCATTTGATATGCCTAGGGGCATCAGCAGCTTCTGCTGATTAAAATGATATGCGGCATGCCTATATTCTGTGTGTAGCATTTCATATGCAGATACAGCCACCGTCTCACACAGTATATAGGCATGCTGCATATCATTTTGATCAGCAGAAGCTACTTGTGCATCCTAGCCACATAGCAATGCAAATAAGATGCATTTTCATTAAAAAAATGTGCCCGTCGTTAGCATTGAGGCAAGATTTATGAGGACACATCTGTATCCAAGCAGAGGCAAAGGTCACAGTGTTAGTGGCAGTGTGAGTGCTGTGTGCATGTGAGTGGGTTGGTTGTGCAGTAGTGTTCGTAATACTGTATGCGTTAGAGCATTATGTGTGTCATGTAAAAATGCATTAATAATCTGCAACATATGTGTAAGGGGCACTATGTGTGTAATTATGTTTATAAGGGCATTAATAATGTGCGGCATATGTGCAACAGTACTGCTGTATGTGAGTCATTATGTGTATAGCGGCACGAATAATGTGCAGCAAATGTGTAGGGGGCACTGTGTGTCATTATGTGTATAAGGGCATTAATAATGTGCAGCATATGTGTAAGGGACATTATGTGTAAAAGGGCATTAATAAAGGTTGTCATAATGTGTAAGGCGCATTATGTTTATAAGGACATTAATAATGTGTCTCATATGTGTAAGGGCATTACTGTTTGGCATTATGTGTATAAGGTGCTCTACTATGTGGCATTGCGTATAGAAAGGGCACTACTGTGTCGTCTAATGTGAATAAAGAGCAATAGGGTGTGGTGTAATGTGAATAAGGAGCAATTCAGTGTGATGTAATGTGAATAAGGGGCTCTACTGTGAGGAGTAACTTTTATAAGGTAAAGCGATACTACTGTGGGATGTAATATGAATTCTGGACACTATCGCATGATCAAATGTGAATAAAGTTGCAGTACTGTGTGGCGTAATTGGAATTGGGGTTACTATTGTGTGGCCATGCCCCTTGCCAGCATAAACACACCCCTTTTTGGGCTGTGCGCCAAATGTGAAAACTGTTCCTATTTAAAATATAGGGGGTACAAACACCAAAATAAGGACTGCTGTGGATGAGGGGTGATGGTGCTGGGAAAGAGGTGCAAGGTCAGAGGCGGAACCAGTGGCGGTGCTAGGGGGCACTAGCCAAAATCTTGCCTAGGGCATCATATTGGTTAGGGCCGGCTCTGGGCCACAGTGATTGGCCAGCGGATCCGTCACTGGATCCGCTGTCAATCACTGTGTGGGCGACGCGGGTGGCTGGATGCGGCGATGGTGCGGGCGGCGGGATGCGGCGGTGGTGCGGGCGGCGGCGGTGCGGGTGGCGGGTTGCGGCGGCGGAAATTTACCTTTATCCTGCAGAGTTTGGCAGCGGAGCGGTTCCAGTTTCAAAAATGGCGCCTCAGCGTCATTTTTGAAATTCAAGATGGCCGCCGCGAGCCAATCACGGCTCGCTGCGTCATCGCCCCACCCCCTCCGGCTGACTTATATAAGTCAGCGCGAGGCGGAGGAGAGTCAGTCCGACGGCGGAGGAGGAGCAGTGAAGAGCCCCTGAAGAAAGAAGACGCCGGAAGTCCTGGCTGGGCGGCGGCTATGCAAAAGAGCTTAGCAGCCTCCGCCCACCAGGTGAAGACGCTGGAAACCCTGGGAGGGTGGCGCCCCCCAGGTGAAGACGCCGGAAGCCCTGGGAAGGCGGCGGCCACGCAAAAGAGCTTAAAGGCCGCCGCCCCCAGGTGAAGACCCAGTTTAATAAAGCTTATTTTCAATATTTTCTTTACAGGTGGACTACAGGTGCCAGCGGGCACTTTATGTCCGGGCATGCTGGCACTTGTGGTTCTCCAAGTGCCAGCATGCTGGGGCAGGCTTGCTGGGACCTGTAGGCCACCTGTAAAGAACAATATTAACACACAATGAACCCCGCACCCACCGCCACCAGGGGTGCGGGGCATAGCACTGGGCTATCAGCCCAGTGCTGGTTATTGCTCGGGAGGGGGGACCCCATTTTTATTTTTTGGGGTTCCCACTTTCCGAGGAATTCCAACCCTGGGCTGACTGGCTGGGGGGGGCATATTAATGTTATGGCAGGGGGACACCACACTGAGTGTCTCCCCTGCTATGGCATTACTCCCCCTGGCTGGTTCTGCCTAGTGCTGGTTTTACTGATGTGTTGGGGGACCACACTTTTTTTATTTTTTTCGGGGGGGGGGGCTTGTTAGCAGCCAGTGCCTCCCCAACCAGAGACCTCACCGCACGTCACTGCTCTATACGTCTTCATTAGGTGAACTCATTAGCTCTTTTTACGTCCAATATCATATCTATGCTGATGACACTAAAATCTTCCTTTCCTCCCCTGAACTCTCCTGTATTCAACTGTCTCCTCTCATGTATTCAACTGTCTCTCTCTGCTATCTCTTCTTGGATGTCCCAACGCTTTCTTAAACTAAACATGTCTAAGACTGAGCTGATCATCTTCCCTCCCTCCCGCATAACCTCACCTCCCAAAATCTCATTATCTATTGATAGCACTACTAAACTTCTCACACTTACTTACAAAGCCCTCACCCACTCCTCTCCCATTTACATCTCTGACCTTATCTCTCTTTACACTTCCACCCATCCTGTTCCCTCTGCTAATGCACGTCGCCTCTCCCGCCGACTGATTACTTCCTCCCACTCCTACCTTCAAGATTTCTCACATGCTGCTCCCTTTCTCTGGAATTCCCTACCTCTCCCCCTCAGACTCTCCACCTCTTTACAAAACTTCAAACGGGCTCTCAAGATCACTTCTTCACCAAACCCAGCCTAATCTCATCCTAACCCTCTGTTCCACGCTCACTGTCTACCCCATCTGAGCCACCCCTGTCTGTCTGCCCGCCCCTCTCCTTTAGAATGTAAGCTCTCATGAGCAGGGCCTTCAACTCTCATGTGCTTATCCTTCTCTTACTTAAACATCCTTGATGGCACCTAATCCCACGGTTTCTGCCACCCTGATACTTATGTCAGCATCATCTGCTGCTGTCGCTATGTTTATTTACCCTATACTTGTCCTATATTGTCTTCAACTGTAAGTCACTATTGTCTCGTTTTGATTTTTTCAAATATGTACTCTGTAATTGGACACTGCGAATCTCTTGTGGCACAATATAAATAAAGTATAATAAATAATAGTAACTAAATGACTGTAACTAATTGTTTTGGTGTGATACCTTTTAACGGCATTTGGGGTGCCGACAGCGGCACCCCAACAGAGAAGATTCCAACAGGGGTCCGGTAAGTATACTTACCTCACCACCCACCCACCAGCCCCTTAATCCTAACCCTCCCTACACGAAGCCTAACCCTAACCCCCCCCCCCCCCCACCCATGCAGCCCAACCCTTCCCTCCCTGGTGTTGCCTAAACCTAACCCCCTATTCTTGCAGTCTACACCTAACCCTCACTCCCCCACAGACTAACCCAAACCCTCCCTGGGGGAGCTTAAACCTAACCCCCCCCCCTCCCTCCCCGCAGCTTAACTGTAACCCACCCTTCTCCCCCAGCCTAACCCTAACCCTTCCCGGTGGCGCCTAAACCTAACATTCCGATGCCGGGATTTTGACTGTCGGCTTCCCGACCATCGGAATGCTGAACATATTCCAATTGATTACCTATAACAATGCCCACACAAGCTGACCAATGCTTAATGAACTGATATCATTAAGATATGCTGTGACGTCATCTACAGAGACTGGGAACAAGGGAGCCTCTACTGCTTGGATGGAGAGCATTCCATAGAAATGGGGGAAAATGACATTATTTACACTGGAGTGATCTATAGACCACCAGGTGAGGGGGTAAAAAATGGACAGTAACAGGCTTGGACTGGCCCACAGGGGTACAGGGGAAACCACCAGTGGGCCCTACTGCCTGGGGCCCCAAATTCTGCTGTAAGGATCAGGTTTCAGACTGTGCACTTGAATTATACATAGGTTACCTTATTCTGGACTATGGTGTGTTTTCTACAGTGCATTGCTGTTATTAACCTGTTATTAATCTGGTCATGCATGCAGCAGCTGAATTTACTGTATATATTTATGAAGGGGCCCAGACGTTGCACTCTCTAATGGTTAGTCGAACCAATGAGGTGGCAGGTCACACCACCTCTGCAGACTGACTACACCCCTAACATGGTCCCCTACCACTGCATTTCCTGGTGGGCCCTACATGCCCCAGTCCGACACTGGACTGGAAACTGTTGAAGGACATCATTAAAATGGCTTTAAATGGGGAGGTAATAGTTATGGGAGACTTCAGTCTATCGGATGTAAACTGGGAGGGCTCTTCTGCAATTTCCACTAGAAGTGGGGACTTTCTAAATTCCTTGCAGGGGCATCCCACACACAAAGATGCAATATTAAATATAGTATAATACCCACAAATAGTGCCAGAATATCGGACATAAATGTGGAAGAAAACCTAGGATCCACAGCGGGATGTAATGGCATCTGAGTTTGCCGGAGGTCCGGGATGCCAGCTGAGTTTGCCGGAGGTGTGGGATGCCGACCACTTTAAAAAAGGTCCAGTTTGGTCAGCATCCCGGCAAACTCAGACGCCATTAAATCCCACAACCAGTATCCATCAAGCAGGATGGTTTACTATAAAATCAGGGACCAACTCGTAAAAAACAACAACCCCAAAAACAAAGGTGTTGGATTTTGAACAGATAGGGAGATGTGCTAACAATTTATTGGCAGATCGGAGGAATTTGGAAGCAGTGCAGTAGAGGTGGGAAAAATGTAAAACTGCAATACTACAACCAACAGACGTTTGTATTGAAAAGGGTTTGGAAAAGCACAAGGAAAAGGAGGTCAGTGTGGTTTACAAAAGAGATACCGTGTTTCCCCGATAATATGCCCTACCCCGAAAATAAGCCCTACCCTTGCTTTTGGAAATTGGTCCAAAATAAGCCCTACCCCGAAAATAAGCCCTGTCAAAATTCCCATTAGCCGAGTCCGTGCACTAAAATCAATGCCCCCAGCTCCACCCCCGCTAACCCCCTTCACCGCCGCCCTGCTTGAGGGATGCTGTACAGTACTGTATCAGCCGTTGAAGACTCCAGCTCCCAGTCCCAGGGATGCATTGCGCCCTGCGCATGATGTCACCGCGCACATCACGCGGCTTCTGTACATGGCGGGAGCGGATTAGCAGCGGCGCCGGCAGAAAGCATGAAGAAGAACTGGAAACTGGAACTGGAAAGTGCTGTAGGTGAGGAGCAGGACTGGGGGCATGGTGGCTTTAAAAGCAGGACTGGGGGCTGTAAAAGCAGGACTGGGGGCATGGTGGCTGTAAAAGGAGGACTGGGGGCTGTAAAAGCAGGACTGGGGGCATGGTGGCTGTAAAAGGAGGACTGGGGGCTGTAAAAGGAGGACTGGGGGCTGTGAAATTTGCTGTCAATGTTAATTAAAATAAGCCCTACCCCGAAAATAAGCCCTATGGTTTTTTTTGTTGAAAAAAAAAAAAAAAAGACAGTGTCTTATTATCGGGGAAACACGGTATCAACTAGTGTGAAAGCAAAAAGGACGGCCTTTAGGAAGTATAAGCAGACTCAAAATAATGAGGACACAGATGAGTATATAGACACGCAGAAAGAGTCTAAAACTGCCCATAGCAACCACTTAGATTCTACTTAACATTTATCTAGCTGCTTCTAGAAGATAATAGATAGAATCTGATTGGTTGCTATGGGTAACATCACCAGTTCTAAAAACTCTCACCTTAATAAATTTACCCAAAAGGAGGTAATCAGACGTACAAAGGATCAGTCAGTAGGTAAAGGGGCAAAACTTTTTTAAGGTATATAAATGAAAGTAGAAAAGCAGACGCAAGGATAACAAGACTCAAAAGGAGAGTGAGAGTCTGGTCAAAGGACAAAAGACAATAGCAGACCATCTAAATAATTCTTTCTGCTCGGTATTTACTACAGAAAGAGAGGGGAAGGGGACACAGTTAAGTTGTAAGTACATTCATAAAATGAGTCAGATACAAGTATATTTACAGAAGAGAGGGTCTTAACCGAACTCTCAAAACTGAAAGTGGATAAATTAAAAGGGCCAGATGGGGTACATCCAAGGAGATCGCGGGGCGCAATTCAATTGTTTTCTTCTTATCACGCCATTTATGCCCAGAAGTGACGGATTTTGCTGCGAAAGATGGCTAAACCCGACTAAAGTTCTGGGCGCAACGCGAAAAGTGCCATTTAGACACCCAAATGGTTCACTTTCTGTAAATGTCTTCTCGCCAGCACGAGGGGCATGGAACTTTAACAGTGAAATTGCAACTATCATAGTTAAACCCCTGCTGCACTGCCTCTCAGTTGGCATTATCTAAACTTAGTAATAAACTACTGTAAAACGGGTACTGGAAATAAGGACTTGGTAGGCAACGAATCACAGTGTCTTTTTACTGGCAGCAGACACTGTTTTTATGTACATAAAATAAACAAACAGGTGAAAATTAAGTGCTTAACGGTCTGTTTGCTGTAATGATCTACAGCCACACTCTATGAAGCTTTCCTTGCACAGCTAATGTCATCAGTCCTTGGCACTATGGAGACTTTGGCCTACTAACTGGCCTCTAGCAGGCATCTGTGCACCATTCAGTGGGTGTATGTGAGTTTTAAACCCCGCTCCTGCTTCTGATTTTTTTTTCTGGTCTTGGGTGAGCTGGAAAACCCGGAATTCCAAATTACTACTGCAGAATATGCAGGTCTTGTTTTCCTCTCACTTGGAGGGAGTTGATCCCACAGAAATGTGGGCAATTGTGGTGAGACACACTACATTTTTTACTTTTCAATGAACTACAACTGGATTAGATAATTATTCTTACTTTAATAAGGTTTTCCAAACATAAGGCAAATGGGCTGGGGCAGAGCCAGTTATGCAGCGCTAGATAACATGTTTTCAAATTGTGTATGCTCCAAAGTCGACCGTAGGCAAATACAGGTGATCTCCATATGTTGCTGAAGGTGTGTAAATGGATGGAAACATTGAGTTTGCAAAGCTTAGCGAAGGCATGTTGAGGGTGCATCAATTGAACTGTGGGTTATGCAGAAAAGTGTGTACAGTACATGTAATTAAGCCTGTTTTCAGATAGTTCTTTTGAACCAAGGATATGTTTGGTGTTTGTGTGCACTGATGATGTCTATGTATAGGGGCGGTTTGGCCACAGGTATGCATAAAACTATGCATATTGGTGAATGTGTGCATCTAGACCTGTACATGTAATGTGGTTGCAGTTCCAGCATTGGACACACAGGTTCTACTGTGAACAAACTCCTCTGAAAATCAAGTATTGGCATTATTGTTCCTGGTGTCAGTAAACATTTGCTCAGATGAGCAGCAGTGGAAATTTTGGGTCGCTCCCAAAGTGGCAGAAAGCTCAACATGCATGATCAATGATCCCAGTCACTGTGTGATATTCTGATTAGTTCCCACTGTGTTCCATTGCAAACACTGCATGATTATTTGCAGCTAAATGCCCATGGGAACAAGTCCATACTGCATGGCTTCATTGCTATTTTGACATACTATAAACCAGTGGTTCTCAAACTCGGTCCTCAGGACCCCACACAGTGCATGTTTTGCAGGTAACCCAGCAAGTGCACAGGTGTATTAATTACTTACTGACACATTTTAAAAGGTCTGGACAAGAGAAGACGTATAGTCTATAAGGCTATGCACAGGCTTAATTAATGTAGACAATAATAAGAAAAAAGTATATTCATTCAGAAACCAGCCTTAGGAATCACATTGGAGAGGCAAAAAGCCATTACCCGTCTATGGGGTATATGCAATTGCAGTCGAATTCCCGAAATTGTCGAATTTCGGGTATTTTTCGCCAAAAAAAAAAATTCGTCAATGCAATTCAGTGCTTTCCGTCAAAAAAACTGACTTTCAAAATTCGACTTTTTGAAATTCGACTTTTTGCAAATTCGACTTTTCTGCAATGATACAAGTGCTGCAATTCGACAAAAGCATATTCAATTCAAGTTTGGAAATTCGACAGCAGTGCTTTTAGACAGCAAATTTGTCATTTTCAATCCGCCACACTTTGGAGGGTGAAACCAATAAAAAAAATTTCAAACATGTTTTTCTTGTGTTTTTTTTCTCGTGGTAATATCAGATCTATTTATATTAGAAGGGATTAGGTACTTGGTTTGTCTTTTTTGGAGGCACAAGTATTATTTATATATTTTTTAAAATAATATATATTTTTTTTTTATAGATGGAATGGTGAAATCCCTGAAAAAAATGGCGTGGGGTCCCCCCTCCAAAGCATAACCAGCCTCGGGCTCTTCGAGCTGGTCCTTGTTCTAAAAATGCGGGGAAAAAATTGACAGGGGATCCCCCGTATTTTTAAAACCAGCACCGGGCTCTGCGCCTGGTGCTGGTGCAAAAAATACGGGGGACAAAACGAGTAGGGGTCCCCCGTATTTTTTACTCCAGCATCGGGCTCCACGAGCTGGACAGATAATGCCACAGCCGGGGGTCACTTTTATACAGTGCCCTGCGGCCGTGGCATTAAATATCCAACTAGTCACCCCTGGCCGGGGTACCTAGGGGGAGTGGGGACCCCTTCAATCAAGGGGTCCCCCCACCCAGCCACCCAAGGGCCAGGGGTGAAGCCCGAGGCTGTCCCCCCCATCCAAGGGCTGCGGATGGGAGGCTGATAGCCTTGGTAAAATGTCAAGAATATTGTTTTTTCCAGAAGAACTACAAGTCCCAGCAAGCCTCCCCCGCAAGCTGGTACTTGGAGAACCACAAGTACCAGCATGCGGGAGAAAAACGGGCCCGCTGGTACCTGTAGTTCTACTGAAAAAAAAATACCCAAATAAAAACAGGACGGACACACCGTGACAGTAAAACTTTATTTCATACGTCGACACACACATACTTACCTATGTTCACACGCCGACATCGGTCCTCTTCTCCAAGTAGAATCCACGGATACCTGAAAAGAAAAGATCAATATACTCACCTCAGCCAGGGTCCAGAGATAAATCCACGTACTTGTTAAAAAAAACAAACCGGACACCCGTACCATGCCGGACTGAAAGGGGTCCCATGCTTACACATGGGACCCCTTACCCCGAATGCAGAGAGAACTCTCAGAGTGACAGCTGTCACAGAAAGGTCTCTAAAGCCAATCAGGAAGCGCAACTTCGTTGCGCTCACCTGATTGGCTGTGCGCTGTCTGAACTCAGACAGCGAATCGCACAGCGCCCTCCATTACTTTCAATGGTGGGAACTTTGCAGCTAGCAGTGAGGTCACCCGCCGGTCAGCGGCTGACCGCGGGTAACCCCACCGCTGACGGCAAAGTTCCCACCATTGAAAGTAATGGAGAGGCTTTGCGATGCGCTGTCTGACAGCTCAGACAGCGCACAGCCAATCAGGTGAGCGCCACGGAAGTAGCGCTTCCTGATTGGCTGAAGGGACTTCAGTGACAGGAGTCACGTGGTGTCCCGGCATTCGGGGAAAGGGGTCTGATGTGAAAGCATGGGACCCCTTTCAGTCCGGTGGTACGGGGGTTCGTTTTTTTTTTTTAACAAGTACGTGGATGTATCTCTGGACGTGGATGTACCTCTGGACGCTGGAAGGTGAGTATAATTTTTTTCACAGGTACCCTCGGATCGTCGGAGACCGTGGCAGTCGGCGTGTCAACATAGGTAAGTATGTGTGTGTCGGCAGTGTGTAATAAAGTTTTACTTGTCACGGTGTCTGTGTACTGTTTTTATTTGGGTATTTTTTTTCCAGTAGAACTACAGGTACCAGCGGGCCCGGTTTTCTCCCGCATGCTGGTACTTGTGGTTCTCCAAGTACCAGCTTGCGGGGGAGGCTTGCTGGGACTTGTAGTACTGCTAGAAAAAACAATATTCTTGTCATTTTTCTCAAGGCTATCAGCCTCCCATCCGCAGCCATTGGATGGGGGGGACAGCCTCGGGCTTCACCCCTGGCCCTTGGGTGGCTGGGGGGGGGACCCCTTGATTGAAGGGGTCCCCACTCCCCCAGGGTACCCCGGCCAGGGGTGACTAGTTGGATATTTAATGCCACGGCCGCAGGGCACTGTATAAAAGTGACCCCCGGCTGTGGCATTATCTGTCCAGCTAGTGGAGCCCGATGCTGGTGTGAAAAATACGGGGGACCCCTACTCTTTTTGTCCCCCGTATTTTTTGCACCAGCACCAGGCGCAGAGCCCGGTGCTGGTTTTAAAAATACGGGGGATCCCTGCTCAATTTTTCCCCGGATTTTTAGAACCAGGACCAGCTCGAAGAGCCCGAGGCTGGTTATGCTTTGGAGGGGGGACCCCACGCCATTTTTTCCCGTTTTTTTTAAATCGAGGCAAAATCCGGCAAATTGGCCGTTTTTCGCCCGCGGGAATGTCAAATCCATTTTTCATTGAATATGGTGAATTCCGGCAGCCACCTGCCGGAATTCACCTGTCGAATTGTGTCGAATTAAAAAACGGCGATAATTTGCCGCGATTCGCCGTGAATTGCATATACCCCTATATCTGAGCCGGAGGTGCACCTGTAAGCATTATACAGTATCTAGAGAAAAGGGAGAGGAGAATGACCACAAGACGGTCATCTACCAAAGAAGGCTTACTTTGTGGCGCACTCTTTTGTTTAAATCGAATATGTAATGGTTATAAAATTAAAACTTAACATTTATTGAATATTTTTATAATATTGTGACCAAAGTCAGACATAAACAACATATATCGGTCAATATTGACCTACAATAATCCCAGAAAAGGGGATTCGTATCACTGTGTAATGAAAATATGTATAAGCGGTTAGGGTTCACTGATATAAATATTGATATCAGGTTAGAATTCCTTTTGTATATAACCACACTTATACTACAACAGTGAGAAATGTAGAACAAAAAGTGAAAATGTAATATAGAACAATTTTTATCGGGTTGTTATACATTTTAAGAGATCCTTCCAAGTGAATCACTGGGTCTCTATTTAATTACCCGATTAGCGGTCCTCGTTATCTCAGCTGATGCACTCCTCCTTTAATTAGGTGAAATGGAGAGTAATGTCCTCTAAGAAGGCAGGAGTAGTGGGTATTAATTAAATCACAATAAGTGATAATTACCAACACACCGTAAAGCCTTAGAGTATTGATCAAGTCACTAGATTATGATGCAGCATCCCAGATATAAGTCGTAGATGTGAATGCACCATGATCATCATTCCCAAATGATATAAACGTTTATAAGTATGGACACTGTGTTCTTTTTGCCTGCATGTACTTTAAAACAATATTATGCAAACATGTGTCACAGTGGTAGATGACTGATAGTAGAGACAGAGGGCTAGTAAAAATCAGTGCCAATCAGATCACTGGCAACAATGTAATACCCTCTAAAGATATTTAGACATTTATCAGCATAAACACTGTACCCTTTTGTTTAAATGTATCAGCCTATATAAAATCAGTCCCTGATTGAGTCAGGCTGCAAAAGTACAATACAAAAAAACACACAAGTCAGTGATCCACACGGCATACATATAGGTGACATGAACTAAAGTCTGGGCACTCATTAGTAATCCATAAATGTATGCATATTATAATAACCATAGATATAAAAGGCAAACGTATATCTAAATTTCTTTGAGAAGATAAAGGTATCCCAGCAACTACCGGTCAGTTCCCCTTTCTACTGTCATCCCATATGCATTAAATCAGTGAATGGGAACGATGAGAGTTCGGGTAACACCAGTTGCTGGGACAGAAGGAAGAAGTGCGTGTTGCTTCTGCTGTCCACAAGCCGGACTCCCACTCCCCTGTTGTGTCGCCACAGTGCAGAGGCAGCGGGAGACCTTTCGTGGATGAGAGAGCCGCTCTGAGTCGCATAGAGAGCGGGTGTGTATCACCATTAGTGTATGCACGCTGAGTGCGGAGAACCGCTCACGTGACCAGACGCCGGGTCGGGTTTGAGGATTCCACGCTCCCGGAAACTGTATGCGTCTGGTTTGCCGATCGATGACGTACGTTTCACTACAGGCTTGTTCACATCGGTGTCTGACAAGTCTGTCTGTCAGACAGACTTGTCAGACACCGATGTGAACAAGCCTGTAGTGAAACGTACGTCATCGATCGGCAAACCAGACGCATACAGTTTCCGGGAGCGTGGAATCCTCAAACCCGACCCGGCGTCTGGTCACGTGAGCGGTTCTCCACACTCAGCGTGCATACACTAATGGTGATACACACCCGCTCTCTATGCGACTCAGAGCGGCTCTCTCATCCACGAAAGGTCTCCCGCTGCCTCTGCACTGTGGCGACACAACAGGGGAGTGGGAGTCCGGCTTGTGGACAGCAGAAGCAACACGCACTTCTTCCTTCTGTCCCAGCAACTGGTGTTACCCGAACTCTCATCGTTCCCATTCACTGATTTAATGCATATGGGACGACAGTAGAAAGGGGAACTGACCGGTAGTTGCTGGGATACCTTTATCTTCTCAAAGAAATTTAGATATACGTTTGCCTTTTATATCTATGGTTATTATAATATGCATACATTTATGGATTACTAATGAGTGCCCAGACTTTAGTTCATGTCACCTATATGTATGCCGTGTGGATCACTGACTTGTGTGTTTTTTTTGTATTGTACTTTTGCAGCCTGACTCAATCAGGGACTGATTTTATATAGGCTGATACATTTAAACAAAAGGGTAAAGTGTTTATGCTGATAAATGTCTAAATATCTTTAGAGGGTATTCCATTGTTGCCAGTGATCTGATTGGCACTGATTTTTACTAGCCCTCTGTCTCTACTATCAGTCATCTACCACTGTGACACATGTTTGCATAATATTGTTTTAAAGTACATGCAGGCAAAAAGAACACAGTGTCCATACTTATAAACGTTTATATCATTTGGGAATGATGATCATGGTGCATTCACATCTACGACTTATATCTGGGATGCTGCATCATAATCTAGTGACTTGATCAATACTCTAAGGCTTTACGGTGTGTTGGTAATTATCACTTATTGTGATTTAATTAATACCTACTACTCCTGCCTTCTTAGAGGACATTACTCTCCATTTCACCTAATTAAAGGAGGAGTGCATCAGCTGAGATAACGAGGACCGCTAATCGGGTAATTAAATAGAGACCCAGTGATTCACTTGGAAGGATCTCTTAAAATGTATAACAACCCGATAAAAATTGTTCTATATTACATTTTCACTTTTTGTTCTACATTTCTCACTGTTGTAGTATAAGTGTGGTTATATACAAAAGGAATTCTAACCTGATATCAATATTTATATCAGTGAACCCTAACCGCTTATACATATTTTCAATACACAGTGATACGAATCCCCTTTTCTGGGATTATTGTAGGTCAATATTGACCGATATATGTTGTTTATGTCTGACTTTGGTCACAATATTATAAAAATATTCAATAAATGTTAAGTTTTAATTTTATAACCATTACATATTCGATTTAAACAAAAGAGTGCGCCACAAAGTAAGCCTTCTTTGGTAGATGACCGTCTTGTGGTCATTCTCCTCTCCCTTTTCTCTACATTTTAAAAGGTCCACAGGTGGAGCTAATTATTTCACTTGTGATTCTGTGAGGACACCTACAAAACATGCACTGTGTGGGGTCCTGGGGACCGAGTTTGAGAACCTGTGCTATAAACAATGGATCTGGTATGATATACCTGCAGATGGGACGCCGGCTGTCAGTATACCGACAGCAGCATCCCATCTGCTGGTATCCCGACTGCGAGGCAGTGCGTACCCACGCAGGCTTGCTGCACTCACCACACATCGGTCCTGGTGGCTCGCTGCGCTCTCCACAGATACTATTCCCACTCAGATTGGTGGTGGGACCCACCAACCGAGTCTAGGTGGGTGTCAGGCTGGTGTCCATCAGTAAAATGCCGGCTGTCGGGATTCCAGCATCAGTCTCCTGATTGCCGGGATCCTAACAGCCAGCATTTTAACTGCATCCCTAATCAATGTTTTCTTAATTTAGCCACTCATTTTTCCTCCCAGCTTTCTGCCAACTTCAGACTGGCACAGCGCAGTGCCTCTGGTCTTGCAAACTCTCCTACTGCCACTACTGTTGCAGCATTCCCTGCTGCAGATCCTGAGGCCTACAAACAGAGGCGGATTGGCCATAGGATTTACAGGGAAGATTCCCAGTGGGCCGACGCACCCGTGGGGCCTGTTTTTGTTTGAGGACGTGTGGTCCTTTTTATAGACATAATGAATATGATGCAAAATAATTTGCATATATGCAAATTACTTTGCCACTTAGCCTGTGATTGCAGATGATCTAGTGTATGCTCTGTCTGCCTGCTTGGCTGACATATAAAATTGAGTGAATAGTGATTGGGATACGGTTGGTGTAATAAGCAAGAAAATATATCTTTCTAAAGAATTATATAGTTTCCTAAATTCTGAAGGTGTACCATATAATGTGCTCATAACATTTAATTTTATTTCCTTTTAACTTCCCCCTTGATGCTGGACATGCCCACTCTCTGGAAAGTCTTGGGGGGAGGGTGCTGCTGCCATGGCCCCAGGCTAGACCCTACACCTCTGGTGCTGCCCATGTGGGGCCACTAGTACAAATTTTTTCCAGGGCCGCTTTTTGTTCCCAATCCGCCCTGCCTACAAATTACCTTTGACAGCCTGTGTGTTGTCTCTTGATTGCCGCTGCTCAGACGGGAAGGTATTATGTGACACACTGCTGCACAGGGGGAGGGATTATGTGACACACTGCTGCACAGGGGGAGGGATTATGTGACACACTGCTGCACAGGGGGAGGGATTATGTGACACACTGCTCCACGGGGGAGTGATTATGTGACAGATTTCTGCACAGGGGGAGGGATTATGACACACTGCTGTATAGGGGCTGAATACAGGCATTACCATTAGTCAGCTGCCTTAGGGCGCCGACACCTGAGGGGGCGGCATTGAGTCTCCCAGCACAGTAATAAGTATATCTCTGAAAGAGACATCCTTATTTTACTTAATACTGGCAGTGGCTGCAGCCAAGATTTGCACAAGTCTCCATGCTGAGACTACAGGCACGTCATAAAGGGGTATGCAATTAGCTGCTACTGCATAGGGCAAATCCGCATTCACCCTAAAAATAGCGAAAATCTCATTTTTTTCACCTAGGTGAAAAAACTGAGCTAATTGCATACCCCCCAGAGTGTCTGCAGTGCTCCCTTCCCCCGGGACCAGCCCCCTATCTGCTATTGTCTAGATTGAAGTCCCTTTTCCTGCCCATCCCGAGGCTCTGCAACTGAGGCCCCGCCTCTTCCTGCTCCTTAAGTCTTGGCCTGAGAACCATGACTGTGAGGAGACTGCCGAACCACCTTTAAGCAGACGGTAGATGTTTTTCTCTGTTATGTGTGGGTTGGGTGTATATTCATATTATCTGGGTATTGTAGTAATATCATGTAAGGTGGGGTGTAGTATAATGTTTTTAGATATATGGAAGATACTTGTGGGAGGTGTTAAGTTATGTGTGTTTGGAGTGGGTACAGGTGTCTGCCTCATTGACGGAAGCAGCACAAAGATGCTGCGATACAGGGGATGGGGGAGAAGTGGCACCAAGGAGCTGGGATACAGGTTATGGGATGGGGTAAGCAGCACGGTGGACCCAGGATACAGGTGACTGGATGGGGGGAAGCAGCAAAGTGTACCCGAGATACAGGTGGTGGGACGGGGGAAGCAGCACCATGGACCCAGTATACCAGTGACTGGGTGGCTGGAAGTGGCACAGTGGACCCATGATACAGGAGATGGGATAGGGGAAGTAGCAATGAGGAGCCGGGATACAGGTGACGACGGTATGGGGGAAGCAGCACCAATGAGCCACGATACAGGTGATGGGAAGGGGGAAGCGGCACCAAGGAGTCGGGATACAGGTGACTGGATGGGGGGAAGCGGCACCGTGGACCCAAGATACAGGTGATGGGATGAGGGAGATGGCACCGAAGAGCTGGGATCCAGGTGACTGGATGGGGGGAAGCAGCACCGAGGATCCGGAATACAGGTGATGGGATAGGGTTAAGCGGCACAGAGGAGCTGGGATACAGGTGACGGGATGGTGGGAAGCGGCACAGAGGAGCTGGGATACAGGTGACTGGATGCGGGGAAGCGGCACTAAGGAGGAGGGATACAGGTGACAGGATGGGGTGAAGCGGCACCAAAGAGCCAGGATACAGGTGATGGGATTGAGGGGAAGCTGCACAAAGGATATGGGATACAGGTACATAGGAGCTGGGATACAGGTGTTGGGATGTGGGGGGGAGTGAAGAGGCACAGAGGAGCTAGGATACATGTGACCGGGATTCAGAGGAAGGGGAATGTGTCAAGCTGTGGAGGAGGAATCTGATAGCACACGTGAAACAAATTTTTTTTTATTATCTGTTTTTTTCTCTTTTTCATTAACATTAGAAGTAAGTGGAGAGAATCTGTTTTCTTCTGTGATTTCATAATGGTTCAGTTGAAGAGACGTTGACTGGTCTCTGGAAAAGTTTGCTTAGATGTGTGGAGTACTGTATATAAGTTGGTCAGACAACTTGGACAAAAGTTGGTCAGTTGGTTGCTAGTTGGATGAAAGTTGGTTAGATGTTCTGCTGCCTATGTGCCTAATGATCTGAAAGTAGAAGAAATAAAGGCTTCATTTAATTAGAACTCCATCCTATAGGGAATACATACGATATGCCACCAGATGGGATGCCGGCTATCACTATACCGACAGCTGCATCCCGTCTGGCAGCGGGTCCCATTGCAGGCTGACTTTGCTCGCCAGGCATCGGGCTCAGTGGCTTGCTTCACTTGCCACAGGTTGTATTCCCACTCGGTCAGTAGCGTAGACCCACCAACTGAGTGGGATTACCGAGCAATTGTTGTGATGCCGGGCATAGGTATTACATCGGCTGTTGGGATTCCGGTGTTGGTCTCCTAATGCCAAGATTCCCACAGCCGATTTATTGACTGCATCCCTCCTAGATGGCTACACTAAAAATATGTTCAGTGCAAATCTCAACAACAAAAATATTTCTATTAAGGTCAGTTTTAACCCTAGAGATTGCCCATTATAGAGGGAACAGTTGACAAAATTGTAATACTGTATGAAGCATTATATTATTCTAAGGACTTATTTACATATACAGTACTGTATGTACTACAAACATAGATTAAAAAAGTTTTAGTCATGCTTTAGTGATACATTTTTAATACATTTCTATACACTTTTTATGTGATGCACTTTTTCCAAAATAATCTATTGCACCTTACTTTAGAAATATATTATTTTCCTGCATTTTACTTACTTAGAAAAACAAAGAAAATCTTTAGATCCCCCCTCCCCAAATTACATAAATGCCATTGATATAAATGTGTCATCTAAAGTATAGGTTGCTTATCATTCTTACAGTATTAAAGATACAGAAGGTTCCCATTATTAAATGAAGACATGGCATCACCGTTTTTGCTAAGTACAGTAGTTTGGATATATAGGGTTCATGCTAGGGTGTTTTAGCAGTACCCTTCCCAATTTTTAAAGTGCAAAATGCGCCCTGCCCCTTTTAGCAATGTCCTGCTGAAGCAGCCAGCTGCCGCGTGAACAGATGATATGCGCTCGCACATGGCATCTATTCACATTGTAGGAAGAGCTTGGGGGAATCCCAGCACCTCCGTAGGTGCAGGGCACACCCCCATCAGTGGTGGCCAATTAGTGATGTTGTGGGGTGGGACACACCCAATCAGTGACGTTGCGTAAGCTGAACGCCTCCATTAGTGACATTGAGAGGGCTGTCCCCATCCCATCAGTGATGCTGACGGGCCAGCGCCCCCTACCTGGCACAGTGGCACCCTGCCCAATTAAATTCCTGGGGGGAACACTACTATAGATTCCCTGTTAAATCATATTAAATCATAAAATATAATAAAGTCCTGAGTCTGTGTTCTTATACAGTCACAAGTCTATATCCTATGGGGGAAATTCAAGTGTTTTGCACCAGTAGCCAGTAGATAACACCAATGGAGAAATTAAATTGTTGCGCCATTCGGGCATGCTCAGCCACCAGCGCTGACATTACTGTTGTGTAGTTCTGTCATTTTGATGGGCCGGTAACTAGTACTGTAACTTGAAATGGTATAATGCTGCATATTAAGCCAGATATTGTTAAGTTAACAATAGACACTGAATGATTAAATTGATTTCTGTTGGGAGAAATGTGAATCGAACACCATCCAGCCAAGCTTTTTTGATCTGGGAAAACTAGTCTTAGTAGTGGCAGAGAAGTTCTATAAGGGGGAATGTAGGATACTAAAAATGAGATTTTAATAATTATACTGTATGCAATTCAACTGGTTTGGTTTTGATTAAACCTTGGATATTTACATGTCATGCTCACAGACTAAGGTGAATGCTGAATTGTGACATATTTACTACTGACCACTATTTGGATAGTAAAAATTGTATGAACTGCAATACATTTTTAAAAGAGTGCATCATTGTATTAATATAATTTGCAATAATATCTACTTAACTTACAGTATTTTAAAATCTCTAGATGCATGATCAGCAATGTTATTAATATGAATAAATAATTCTTCTCAGGCTGGCCAACTCTCCCTATGTCATATCATTCATAAAGTAACATAATTAAAACTCCAAGACAAATGGGGTCACTGCTACCCCCCCCGGGTGTATATCTGCAATCTTCTAGTGGTCAATGAATAAAATACTGTTTCAGTGACTTAACATTACTCTGTCAGTGTTCTTATTAATCATGTCATGCCTCTAAACTGAGCTCCAGCCATAGAATTGGAGAGAAAGTAGCCATTAGTTTCTTACCTGAGTATCTGCTGACTGTTTCTCCCTCATGTTGGTAATGGGCCAGGAGTGTGGTGCTCTCAGCCCATTACCAAAATGTAATGTCATAGCCCACCACCAGCTCTCAGTTTCAAAGGAGCAGATGATGTTGCCCCAACCTTGTTCCACACCAAGCCAACAATGGCAGGTTGCAGTAGACGTGGGAGCTGCCTATGGTACATGCCCAGCTGTGAACACAAATATCGATTCTTAGTGGAACTACCACCCTATATCATTCCTCCCATTTCCCTCCAAGCCCTTTGAAAGGATTGCTATTTCCATCTCACTTCATTCCTTTCTACTGACACACTTCACAACCCTCTTCAAACTGTCTTCTGTAATCTCCACTCCACTGAAGCTGCCTTCACCAAAATCACCAATGACCTTTGGCCAAAGCCAAAGGTTACTTCCCTCTCCTCATACTCCTCAATATATCTGCTGTCTTTGATACTGTCAACCACCCTCTTCTCCTACAAACTCTCCACTCCATTGGCCTCCTAAACTGTTTGTTTATGGTTAAACTCCTACTTCCCCAACCACTCCTTCTCTATCTCCACCTTCACCTCAATTCTACTAGCTGTATGCATCACCCAAAGGACTGTTATCTGCCCTCTTCTTTTTTCCCTCTATACCTCTTCCCTTGGAATACTCATTAGCTCTTTCATCCTTCAATACCATTTATACATTTATGACACCCAAATCTACCTCTCCTCCCCTGATCTCTCAGTCTCCATCAGGTGTCCCCAACTCCCTCTCTGCCACCTTCTAATTGATGTCCCACTGCTTCCTGAAGACTAACATGGCCAAGACTGAACTTATTGTTTTTATACTTTAGGGTCCCTTCATCCCTCCACTATTCTTGGTTGACAGTACCACCCTCATTCTTCCTCCAAGTTTACCACCTCTGTGTTATCCTTGAATTTGCTATCTCCTTCACTCAGACCACATTTCAATCTTGCAACCTCCAGCTCCAGAACATCACCAAAATGCGGTCCTTCCTTACTGCAGATGCCACCAAAACTGTTATTCACTCTCTATTCATGTCCTGCTTAAACTACTCTGACCTCCTCCTAGATGGTCTACCTCTTTCTTGCCTCTTTCCTCTTCAATCCATCTTTGATGCAGCTGCTCATCTTATTTTCCTGCCCATCATATCATGTCTGCCCTTTGCAATCAGCTTCAATGGCTCCCTATCACACTCAGAATTCAACTCAAGCTACTAGGCCTTACTTACAAAGCCTTAAACCATTCATCTCCTCCCTACATCTCAAACTTCAACTCTTTTTGACTAGCACCTCTGCTCCACCCTGGTCATTTCCTCTACTGCTTTTCTCCTAGAGTTAGCTCAAGGTGACCCAATCCTCTTGTGTCTCACTCCTTCACCCAGTCACACTCTGAGCTAGTCTCCCCAGCATTAAACATGCACTTACAAATTACATTTTACTACAGCATACCAGCCTTCCGGATAATTTGATAATGTTCTCCTCACAACTCAACTAAACATTTCACCATCCAACTGTTAGGACCATACACCCTCTTGTTCTTATACAGCAATAACCATGTCACCAGTGCTCCCCTTCCTTGTTTTTCTCCTCCTTAGTTTCTCAGACTTCATTTGCTCAGCAATCTGAGCACTGAATTGACTTGCCTCCTGATAGCTCAAGTGAGTTTCCTTACCCCTACCTTTGCTATCTATCCACCCCAGTCTGTGTTGTGATGTTTGGTACTTATTCCATGTATTTTTGCTTTGATCTGTTATTATTTATGCTATGTTCCTCTTACTGTTTTATATGTTAAACCTCTATGGCATTGCGTGCATCTTGTGGTGACTAATACATAACAGTTAAAAATAATAACAATTCTTGCTGCAGGCCAGCGTTCCAACATCAAGGCTGATGTGATGGTGGGAGGAGGCATGTGCGCACTGCTCTAGAATCACTAGCTGTCTGGGGCAAACAACTACGCATTTTAAACATGGATAGCTATTGGTAGCAGTAGTTAGGTAGGGGCGTTCCATTAGTAGCAATGTTAGATTAAAGGTGAAGGTCCTTTTAAATTTTGGAAAAGGTTGCTTTAGTATTTATTTTATTACACCATGTATTTCACATTTCCCTAATTCCAAGAAAATGTAAATTACCTCACGAAATAATTATTGCTCCATATCTATGGGATTATCTGCACTTCATAAATTAAATTATAATTAGAATAATGTTATAAAATCTTAATTTTATGATTGAAAATTGCTTTATTAGACTATCAAAAACAATTATCTTTTAATAGCTGAAATGTCCCTGATGGCTCATTGACAAACCTTGTTTTTAAATTTCCATGACTTGGTTCCTTATGACAATAAAAATGTTCTGCTGGCTGGTATTACCAGTATGTGAACCTCAGCAGCTGCCTAGAGTGCCAATGGGGTCAGTGGTTTGAGGCATCTAAAACACTGAATAAATGACATAACACAATAGATAAGTACAGGGATTTCTGTATTAATTGATGGAAGTATAATTTCAGTGTGGACTGTTAGCCTTAAAACTTTTCCCCTCAAGTTACAAATTGGATTCCTTAATAAGAATTTTTCTGCAAGACGTATGGCCTCCAGTCCAGCCATATCCTGTTGTAGGGCCCTAGTGTGGTACTTGCCTTGATAGGACTGTAGTTGTTCCCTGCATTTCTTAGTGACCTCTGAAATTGTCTTTTGAATATTGCAAGTTTTCTGATGTCTTCTGCAAACAAAAAGCTGAGACCATACCACATTTTCTACATATTTATGCCAGGAGATTAATCCTATGTACCATAATTAGCAGAGTTCATGTGTAACCTCCTTCATGTAAGGACGCAATTATGGAAAGGGGGTTAATCTGCAAATTCCCTTTTATTGCTTCAGACACATTTTCACTTTTAAGAATCAATCATTCTTTAAAGCTGGGTACCCACTTCAATGGCTGGACAAAGTACCCTTATTGAAGTGCTACACTCTTAGCTTCCACCGATTTCAGAATTCTCCATTACAGGAGATGAGAGGATGATCACTGTCAAAACTTGTCATGAAAGAAGTGCTTCTGATTAATACCAAACCTCCAGAGACGCCAAGTTGTTTCTAAAGAGCCACCTATATAGATCAGGTGGTTTCACCTCTTTACGAGGAACAGTTTCATAGTCCATCTCTTGGCCTATGCATGTATCAAAAGTATTATATTTCGCTGATTTCATTGTACCATATAAATAAATAAACCAAAATATATTACAGGTTGAGTCTCCCTTATCCAAAATGCTTGGGACCAGAGGTATTTTGGATATGGGATTTTTCCGTATTTTGGAATAATTGCATACCATAATGAGATATCATGGCGGTGGGTCCTAAATCTAAGCACAGGATGCATTTATGTTTCATATACACCTTTTACACACAGCCTGAAGGTCATTTTAGCCAATATTTTTTATAACTTTGTGCATTAAACAAAGTGTGTGTACATTCACACAATTCATTTATGTTTCATATACACCTTATACACACAGCCTGAAGGTCATTTAATACAATATTTTTAATAACTTTGTGTATTAAACAAAGTTTGTGTACATTGAGCCATCAAAAAACAAAGGTTTCACTATCTCAATCTCACTCAAAAAAGTCCGTATTTCGGAATATTCCGTATTTCGAAATATTTAAATATGGGATACTCAACCTGTAAAATTATGTGCAAATTTTATAAACATAAAATTGTGTAATACAGTTTAATTTGAATTGATAATCCTCTTAAGTATAAGCCGTTTGATGGTGCTCCCAATGGAAGCCTGATAATGTGATAATGTGTATTACCAAAGAGAGTGCATGCACAGAATCTGCATTCAAAACAATAAATAATACATTTCAGCAACATGTATCAAAAAAACATAAAAAAAATATATAGCAAGAGTTGGACACACACACTCATAGAAATATAATTGGAAGGCAGTTGTACTCCAGTCAGGAAGTAATAATTCCAGGTGAGTTTATACTTGTCTAAAGAGTTTCTGAGGAACAGTGAATCCAGGATCCAGGGTTAATGTGGATAGAACTTTAGCAGTTTTTAATACCAGTAAAGTGACTTCCAATAGTGGGTGCCTGCTAGGAAAGTCAACCTGTATTTCAGCCCAGTGTGGCTTTTTATTAGTGCAAGCTGGCAGATATCAATGCCAATATAGTGGGCAGCATTATGCTCAACCTCCTCCCAGCGTCTTACTGTGTGGAATACTCTAGCTGCAAACTAGCATAAGCCGTAATCTTACCCCAGCCAGGGACTTGCGGTGAAGGAGAAATGGTTGCTTTGTGTCGAGGAGGAGTGAGGACTAACCCACTTTTTGAGCACAGGCAACGGGCAACACAATGCAAGACATGCAATCCTCACCAGAGGGTCATGGAGGAGTCCAACAGGGTGACCCTTATGCATTTCTGCACCCCTTTTAAGCAGCACTTTTTTCAGAGGGAGTTAAAATGTTCTCTCTCTGAAATACACTGGATCCTGGATTCATTGTTTCTCATACTGCTTTTACATCTAAATGCCAGGTCGCACCCGGGATTTTTGTAGCCAACACGGATGCGGCCCGGCTGTGACCCTGATCAGACTGGCAGCATGACACAGCTTATTGCCATGTCAGTGATGTCAGTGGTCACATGTGCAGTGTTGGCGCTAGGAGATGAAATCATCTAATTGTGCCGGCTCTCCCTATGCTGTATCGACCTGGCATACCCATTTACACTGCACCGCGACCTGGATCCTTCCCAGGACCAACCCTGCAAGCTAGCCAGGTTGGACCCGGAAAAACACTTTTCCACTGAGACATGTTCTAAAGAGATTGTCCAACTCTTGATAAATCTGAATGATTGTTATATATCTTGCTGAAATGTTATTACATAGATCTTAAATGTTTTGAATACTGTCTCTGTTCATGCGTTCACTTTGGTGATTAAACATTAATCATGTTAAGTATATAAAAAAAATTGTACTAGATTAATGTGTAACACCTAGTCATTTATAACTGACACTGTTTGCTAATGTGTATCTTGTATCTTTTTGGAGCCTTGTCCCGAGCCTTTGTCTGCTTTCCAGTAGAGGTAGAGGGGGGTACACCAAGGGTTTGCTCCAGCGAATCCCCTATGGACTACTCTGTAGTCCCCTATTGGACTGTGGGGGTCATTCTGAGTTGATCGTAGCTGTGCTAAATTTAGCACAGCTACGATCATTCACACTGACATGCGGGGGGACGCCCAGCACAGGGCTATCCCGCCCCGCATGTCAGTACTGACCCCCTGCAGAAATGCAAAGGCATCACACAGCGGCGATGCCTTTGCACTTCAAGAGTAGCTCCTGACCAGCACAGCTTTAGTGTGCTGGCCGGGAGCTACTCGTCGCTCCCCGGCCCGCAGCGGCTGCGTGTGACATCACGCAGCCACCGCGGACTGCCCCCTCAACGGTCCAGCCACGCCTGCATTGGCCGAACCACGCCCCCTAAATGGCGGCTTAACGCCACTGTCCAGTCCCCTCCTGCCCAGCGACTGCCTCTGTCTCAAAGGCGATCGCTAGGCAACGATGACTGCCATGCGCCGGCTCACTGCGGCACCGGCACATACGCAGTTCCGACCCGATCACTGCACTGCGAGAAACTGCAGCGAGCGATCGGGTCGGAATGACCCCCTGTGTTCCTATTGGACTGTGTTCCTTAGCTTACCAATAAACCACACACAGGTTCACAGAAAATAAATTAATAAGATGTTAGGCGCTTAGTTGTATTTCATTACAAAGCATAGGAAGTGATATACATTATACTGTACAATAACATCACCAATATCACTTCAATGTTTTAATTACCACTAGGACTATTGGCAAATTAACAATTAAATATTTTTGTTTAAACGTGAAAAATTGTGCAAGAAATTTACATTAGCTAAAACATATGAACCAATTTATTCAACAGATGAAATATAGAATAAATACTTCAATTAAAACATCTTCACAGTACAAAACTCTAAGCAATTCCCACCCTGTATCAACCTTCCCAAAATAATTCCTTAGCCTAAATTCAGAAGATCAACAATCCCTTTACTGAACCCCAAATAAATATTAAGGAATTAGTAATTATAAGGACCAGTGGGGTAACCAGGGTGGTGCGAGCAGGGTGTGTGCACTGGGCACTGTAACAGGTCCAGCAGAGGGGGATGCTTTTAAATTGCTGCAGCTAATTGGATACACCCCATAGAATAAATGGGAGTGGGGAACACTGCACTGAGACATAGAATGAAGGCGGGGGGGGGGGGGAGACGACACTGCTCTGAGACATAGATTAAAGTGGGGGGGGGTGGCACTACACTCAGACATTGATTGAAGGGGGGGACACAGAGACAGAATGAATGCAGGGGGAAGAGACACAGGTAGATATAGAATGAAGGGGGAGGGAAGACACAGAGAGACCAAATGAATGAATGCAGGGGGAAGAGAAACAGGGAGACATAGAATGAAGGGGGGGGGGGGTGTGAGACATAGAATGAAGGGGGGAGACATAGAGAGACTTAGAATGAAGGGGGGAGTGGAACACAGAGAGACACAGAATAAAGGGCTGGAGATGATGATGTTCTGAGAGACAACGTGGGGGGGATGATAGTGTGCTGAGAGACGACACAGGGGGGAGATGATGGTGTGCTGAGATACGACGGGGGGGAAAAGATGGTGTGCTGAGAAACAAAGCGGGGGGGAGGTGATGGTGTGGTGAGAGATGCAGGGGGAACGTGCTGGTGTGGCTGAGAGATGCAGAGGGAGATGATGGTATAGTTGGGAGATGCAGCGGGAGATGGTGTGGCTGGGAGATGCAGGGGGAGATGGTGTGGCTGGGAAATGCAGGGGGAGATGGTGTGGCTGAGAAACGCAGGGGGAGATGGTGTGGCTGAGAGATACAGGGGTCAGGAAGTGACACGGGGGGCAGAAGTCTGGTTGAACTGCTATTGTATGATAATGACCTTTGTTAATATTCCTACACAAACAGGAGAATACCAACTGAAGACGCTGTCTTGCCAGGGACGATGCATTTCTTCAGAGGTTACACATTGTGAGAAACTATCATATAGGTAAGGTGCATATGCAATGGAAAGGAATGTTGCCAGAGTGACGAGAGACAGGTGTTGCCAGAATGATTTGCATTTTAGCACACTGACTTCAACACTGAACACTCTGCTATTTACAGAATGTGCCTCGTGTCATCCTTCTAGTAGTCCCAAGCAAATTTAGTTCCTTACATACAGTAGACTACATGCTGCTGCGCAAATTCTGGCTGGTTGGCCTATTTTACTTAAAGTGGTAGTGTCTTGGTTGGCATCCTCCTGCTATCTATATGGCTGATTCTCCTACAAAAATCTATTCACTGCTGAGATTTGTCTAAATAAGGCTGCGGGGGTTATAACAGTAATAATCCATTCACAGTCCTTAGCAGGGGTCTAATTCCTTGAGGATATAGTTCAAATACAAATTGGGCACCAGCATAATAAACAAATCTCTTTATATACCACTTTAAAAACTTTTATCATGTTAGATCTACCTTGGCTGCAACAATTCCCAATAATTGGTTGGTAGAAAAATATGTGCGCAAATGAGAATTAGAAAAAAAAGGAACTAAAACAATAATTACAAATAAAAAAAAGTGTGATATAAAGGGTAAAAATAGGACAGTACAGTATGTAGTGCAAGGGTGATGGATTAATTATATAACAGTATAAGAAATGAGATACTGAAGGTGCATTTCATAAATTACGATGGTACTGTATAATAAATTATAATTGTTTAGCGTTGAGTTAATGAATACACATTTATTACAGTCAACAAACTGGTAGGTGTGTATAAGGAAATAAATAGAAATTAAGTAAAACATTGTGAACAAAAAAACTTGTGTTTAACATGATAGTTTTCCAACAATGTAGATAATGGATAAAGGAATGTGTTGGTGTAGCAATAGGACTGATACATAATTAATGTAATAAGGAAAGAGGACAGTTATAATAAAAAAGTGATACAATATGTTTTTTTTATATTGTGTTAGGGTATTTTACACAAAGCTACGTAATGAATGAGAGGATGATTGTACTGCAGGGACCAGACATAAGAAAATAAATGGAGGTCAGACAACAAAAGGGTAAATCAATCTAGTATAGAAATGATACGGTAAATAACGGAAGTGAGCAAACTGTTGCGGTAGTTGATTGATATACATTCACCACTAGCCAATGGCTTCCTCAAAGATGCTTTCAATGGGTGTGGATCATTAGGACAACAAATATTAGGTTGGCAATCGCTAGGTTGACCCCATATGGTTGACAGGGTCAAAAGGTTGATAGTGAAAAGGCAGACAGCTGAAAAGGTTGACACGTACAAAAGGTCAACACAGTGAAAAGGTCGACAAGGAAATAGTCGACACAAAAAAGGTTGACACTGTTTTTTGCATTTGTGGGTGTTATTTTGTATGTTTAACCACATGCGAGTTAGTGTACACCAGTTAGTGCACGTGTCCCATGGATTGGCTCGATTTGCTCGCCATGCTTCGGGCAAGGTGCATCACTCCGCTACTGCTGCGCTTGGCACAGGTTACTCTTCCCAATCGTAGTCCATGTGGATGGTTGTATGTAAAAGTAGAAAAAAATTGAAAAATCCTAAAAATGTGCGTCGATCATACATGTGTTGACCATTGTCACGTTGACCTTTTGTACCTGTCTACCTTAAGCACTGTTGACCTTTAACATGTCAACCTAGTGACCATGTCAATCTTTTGTACCTGTTGACCTAATGCATGTCGACCATATGGGGTCAACCTATTGACTGTTGACCTTATCACTGCCGACCTATCATCCGGATATCGCTTTCAATAATGATGAATGAAAATGTGAAAAAGCCCAGTATTTAGATCTTAGCTTGTTAGAACTCTCATAACGATGGTGATTATTCTCTGTGGTAGTGTGGATCATATCATTAATGGTAAGCTTGATGTTTTTGTATTTATTTCTTTGGTGAGATTTATTTTGTAAGTATCACCTTGTAACCACTAACCAGATGTGTCACGTGTGTGCATCTGTATAGGATGGTAAGATGTGCATGCGTATGTCTTGTGTGTAGATTTTAGAGCCTAACTCAGACCTGCACGCAATTCCGATGTTCATGTAGTTGAATAATTTCTTGCTACAGAAAGTGCACGAAAATCCCTAAATACTCGTACATGCTGCATGCGGCAGTATTTTCTGCTGTCCTAATGTCTATTGTATGAAATTTTAGTTACTGCCTGCTAATGCCAGCAGGTGCTGGGCTCAAAAGGAGCACCAAGACTTTCATTGACACAGCATTGCTTGTCTACTCTACCTGTGTTAATAAGGCTTCCTTAGAACTGTCCCTAAATTTCTGTGACCCTGCCCATTTCATTGCCTTTGAGGCTACTGTATTGCTCCCATTTAACCTTTGGCATGTCATAATTTTGCTCTTATTTTGGTGTTAGCAGATGTCTTGTGGGCACACCCTGTGTCAGTGACCTTTGGGTGTCTTTCTGTAAAGTCCGTCACCTATTAGCTGGGGACCTCATTGAAGAGTGGGTATCTATTAGACCAGTGTATCCCAACCTCGGTCATCAAGGCAAACTAATGGTGGCCATACGTTAGGGTGACCAGCATCTGATGCGAGTTGTCTCATGATTTCCCTTGGAACTCCCCGGCAGCTCTCTGGCAGTCCCAGCCTCACGAGTGACACACGATGTGCTAATGATCTGTCGTTAAACAATCGATTGTGTGCCCCACAAAAAAAAAAGTCCAGGAAAATGCCACTCAAACATGTTACGATGTGCATACGATTACGACGAATAATATGGGCTGCATGTATGATCAGAGGATGCGACATTCAACCCAAGGGATTGTGCATCGTAATCGTACCCAAGACACGCACAATGTGCACACAATGCAGCGTATGAGGTGTCGAAAACGTGTATTCGTACATGATATCAATCTAGTGTATGGCAGCATAACAGTCCAGTTTTTAAGGATATTCATGCTTGAGTATAGATTGCTAAATCCCAATAACTGAGGTGCTAATTAAGTCACTTGTGCCTAAGTATGGCTATCCTTTAAAACTTGCACTGTTCGGCTTGTTCGATCCCTGGCTGACCGGATAAACGCTCCCAATCAGCTGGGCTGCGTGTTTATCCAGCGGTGACTTCTTGTGTGGTGAGGGCAGCAGCAGGGGGTAGCGTCTTCTCTATGGGGATTGGGCGGTTGCATGTGCAGCACATGAGGTGCGACCTCCTGGTCCCGACTGTTCCAGGAGCGTTATAAGCCATTTATTGACTAACGCTACTGCATCGGCGCTGCATACACAATCATCGTCCGTTCATCTGATATGAGGAGACTGTACAGGTGTGTGCCCAGCTTTAGACTCATTCTAAAGGCAATAATTAGTTACTAGTTATTGTATAAGGAAACGCAGTACCGACCCTTGCCTGGGCAAAATCGATGTGAGGAAAGTATTTGTTTTGCATTAAGCTTTCTGCTTCTCTTACTATATAATCCCCAGTTCCCATGATGACAGGCCCTATTGAATAATTAAAAGATGAATATGGGAGAATATCTACTAACTAGAGTGTATACTAAATGAGCGGCAGCATCCACCACCAAGTGCACTATACTTGCAGGAGTGGGTGGCAATGGGGGAGGGGGGAGTCAGGTAATGGTTCTTGCAATCAATACCCATGAACTGACTCCTGTGATTGTTCTGTCAGCTCCAAGGCTCTTTGTGATCTGCGTTCAATAAACACATTAACCGTGAATAATGTTTCTGCTCAAATTGTAAAAAAAGAAAACCTCCCAAAATAGGACTGAGATTAATATATATTTATACAGCAATGAGCACCTCTTCTAAACTCAGTACCCCGCGGCGTCTGGGGGGGCAGGCTGAGGCGATACTGCATACAGTTTATAAGTATCTGATTCTTGTTAAAGCATCTGGTCTGCAAGGAAAGCGTTAATAAATGGGCTTTCTTAAAGATCTCAGTTGACAAAACTGTAGAGAATCTGCTGCATCAGGGAAATGAAGTCTGCAAAATATCGGCAAACTACAGTAATCTCCCACAGGTAAGGAGATATAACGCAGGTTTACAGTAGGGTTATTCAGCTTCTGTTCAGATTGATTATGTGTTTTTTAGGAGGATATATAAGATTTCCCAAGATAAGTGATTGTTTGACTGGCAGAGAAATATTGCAGTGTTATGATACACAGACCTGCAGGTGTGTGTGCGTGTTTATACAGGTGTAAACTTCTGTACAATTAATTATAGCAATTCTGCAAAGTGCACCTGCACTAATTAATTAGCATATAAAACAATTCTCTAACATGTTAGTGACTATAAAGCTCATTTACAGCAGGTACCCCTAGAAAATATTGACATGCATTGCTTCTAAGTGCAACTATCCGTACAGCACGTCAAAGGGGAATGCCCGTTTCTCAATGCTTTGAATTGCACCTGATACATGGATCTTACTTGGCAATGCTGACATCTTGGTGTTTCCCTTTTTTTTTCTCTTAATAGCAGCTAACTTTGATTAGGCTGCTAGTTACAAGCTCGACAAAATGACGGACAACATAACAGTAATGTCAGCGCCAGATGTGTACGGCTGAACGGAGCAACACTTGAATTGCTCCTATGGGCACCATCTAGTATTCACCAGCGCGCAAAACACTTGAATTCCCCCCACTGAGATAAGGAGCAGCTTTAGCTTTTTATTATCTAAGATATTGGGTCTAATTCAGTGACGTACGCAAATGTTTATCTGAGATGTTTATCAACCTGAGCAGGATTTGTACTGCGCTTGTGCACATCTGTGACATGTGGTCGCAGCGCCCCATTTTGGGACGTGGAATGGATGGCTACTGACATCGTTTAAAAAAACTGGGGTATTGGCCCTATTTTATGGGCATGCTGAGGCCAGTGGCTGCATACTTGGACACAACTTCATTGGCCCAGGCAGCATGAAAACACCGGACATTCAGTGTAACCTGAAGGATACTTAGATGAACCGATGTTCACGCAGATCACCCAATACTGTATCTTCCGATGCAGTAGCGGATCAGAGAAGCCAGCAGAAGGCATCTACTTACACAAGTTATGCCTCTAGCAGCATTAGCATATATTAGCGCCAGTGCCGTTTCTTGCGGCGGGCTCGTAGTGTATCCCATATACATGTCACTGTGCTCAGGGCTGGATTAAGCCTTGGCAGTGACAGGACAGGCACTAAAGACAGGGGGGCATTGGTGGAAGGAGGGGGGGGGGGGCGTATATTAGATTGTGCATACCTCTCAACGTGACTCTTTCCAGTTAGAGGGCATTTTGTCACTCCTGAAATGGGTCATGTTGGGATGTATGGCTTGTTTAAATTAAATTTAAAACAATGGTGTATAGTAGATGTAAACATTAGTTTACTAATGCCTGGGTGCTGTTTATATTGCCACCTAATTGAAAGACTACTAGTTTATAAAATGTTCTTGTAGTGGAACAAAGACAACTTTAACAACCTAAAAAATGCACAGAGAAAAATAACTCTACAGTATAATTTATCTTGTCACACACAAGAATAGCAGCAGCCTCTGTACTAATTACACACTGGGACAAGACTCAGGGGGTCTCTCTCTAGACCCTCATTAGAGAACAGGTTACACAGGACCATAACACCCAGGTGGGGAGGAGAAGAAGCTGGGAATCCTGTGTCACTTACAGCTCTCTCCACCCTCCTATCTCTCCTCTGGTCGTAAAGCTCAGTTGGTAGCTCATGAAACCTGATACACCTGTATCTGCCTGCACTGCATACTGCTCTGCTAGCATTCTGGCTGCCTGGTTCTGCTGCTGCATAAGAGGGAAAACTAATGATTTCAGTGTGCTCTGGCTGGGAGCCCCCTGACAAAGAGGGGCCCGTGGTACAGTATGCCCTGCGCCCCCTTTTAATCTGGCTATGCCTGTGCTGTCTGTGTAGTCAGAGCAGGTTGGGCACATGTAGTGAAGGTGCTGTGTCTGTACCCAGCTGATTGTGCTGTTTTATTTTTTTGTCTTTTTGTGCTTGTCAGAGATCTATCTGACCCTCTACTGTTTAGGCAAAATATGCCAATGTACAGCATTCATGATGCCTTTATACTGGCCATTTAACGGACTAGAAGCCCAGTTTGTAAATAGTAACTTCCTTTCATAGCTTAGTGTTCACTCTAGAATCCGGGCAGGGCAGGGCAGAGTGCCGGACTGAGAGGGCCGTGTGCGCGCGCGGCAAAGAAAAGGGGGCACGGCAAAGCAAAAAAGGGGGCGGGTCACTATGCATAATAAAAGTGGGCGGTTCAGCCCACAGACGTGAAAAAAGGGGGTGTGGGCGGCCGTCGGCGTCACTGTTGGGGGCGTGCCCAGCACCCACGGAGGTGCTGGGCTTCCCCCAAGCTCTCTCTCAGCGTGAATGGATGCCGCGCGGCTGCACACGGCATCTTTACACGCTGGGAGGGCAGGAAGCGGGCAGCTGTTTTAGCAGGGCGCCGCAGAAAGGGCAGGGCGGGTAAAGCCCTTAAAAAATCGGGCAGGGTGCGGCGCCCTGCTAAAACACCCTAGTGTGATCACTATAGCTTCAGTAATAGCCCTTTCACACATGCAGCATGGGAAATTTCCAGGTCTATCAAGCTTGCAAATTCCCAGGTCTCAGCCCGACCCTGGTAAAGAGCAGGCCGATGTACTTCATGTGCAGGAACCTGGGGTTTTGCTGCATGTGTGAAAGGGTTATAAGTGAGCTTACTAATGTACAGTATGGGTGCATGACCACTATTGTATTCTGTTATTACCCTTAGTACGTCCTTTGGTTTAGATGCGTCAGTCTAGTTGAGCTGTTGGCTGAACATGCCAGTTACCATGGTAAAATACCACCGGGAAGTTTTACGATATGCAGAGCACTGTTTCTATACTTACTGCATGTTCCCTGCCAGGGTCGAAAACTAGAATTTTTGTCACCAGGAACAAGGCAGTAATTTGACACATCCCCTGTGTGCTCCAAACGCACTGAGCGTCTCTGTCACATGGCCCCCCATCAGTATGTTCCACTACATAACCTCCCTGTGTGTCCCTATACACGTCACTACATCACTGCACTACATCATTACACTACATGCCCCTATACACAGCACTACATCACTAAACTACATACCCCCCATACGCTGCACTATATTACTACACTACATGCCCCTATACACTGCACTACATCACTAAACTACATCCCCCCCATACGCTGCACTATACTACACTACATGCCCCTATACACTGCACTACATCACTAAACAACATCTCTCTATACGATACACTATATTACTACACTACATCCCCATACCCTCCAACATGACCCATTCCATTAGGTACAAAATGCTCTGTTTCTGGACTTTCTTCCAGTGGCGGCTTCGGAGGTGGTGCTGCAGCATAGTACAATATTCAAATACTGTAGGGAAGCCACATCAACTGCCAGTGAGTCCCGGTCGGCGATGTTTGGCAGTGTTTGGGGTGACAGTTGGGGCAGCTCCCCCAGTTTAATTTTGGACCGCAGCCCCACCTCTGTAACTGCCAGTGGAAGAAAGTCCAGGAACAGAGCATTTTGTACCTAATGGAATAGGTCATGTAGGAGGGCATGCACCCCCCCTATACGCTGCACAACATAACTACATTGATTACATCCCCCTACACACACTGCACTGCATCACTATACTACATCCCCCTACCCTATACTTCCCTACGTTTGAAAACTAATTTCAGGGAGATTACAGTTGGGAGATTACAGTTGGGAGTACCTCCCCCCATAGCTGTCAAAGGGTTTTTCTGTAATAACGGCATAACTACTGTAATATGAGGGTAGTACTGACTTCTGTGATGATGTCAGGTGGAGTTATTAATGTAATTTGGCTGCAAATAAAATGTATTTATATTTTGATATTTGAATTTTTAAACACCTGGGCCTGGTGCACCTAGTTTTCTATTTTCACTTCCCTTCATGTCAAAGCTGGTTACTCCACTGCAATGGCGCATATAAGATGGAAAAAATATGTAGATAAATCCCAAGATCAGTGAAGAGCTTAAGTGCAACAAAAAGAGAAAACATTATTTAAAATCAATTGTCCTGGATTTAAAAGCTATACATTATATTATAGTAATAATAATAATAATAATAATAATAACCAGTTATTTATATAGCGCACACATATTCTGCAGCACTGTACAGAGAATATTTGGCCATTCACATCAGTCCCTGCCCCAATGGAGCTTACAATCTATATTCCCTACCACATGTACACACACATTCACGCTAGGGTTAATTTTTTTTTTGTCTGGAGCCAATTAACCTACCAGTATATTTTTGGATTGTGGGAGGATACCGGAGTACCCGAAGTAAACCTACGCAAACACTGGGAAAATATACAAACTCCACACAGTTAGGGCCATGGTGGGAATCAAACCCATGACCTCAGTGCTATGAGGCAGTAATGCTAACCAGTACACCGTATAATAATAATAATAATAATAATAATGTTTAAACTGCACATTATCTAACAAAATAAACAACCATTATTATTTCCTGGTATGTTTACTTGCTGATTCTCACTACAGTGTCCACAGAGCCTACTTGTGGCTATTGGAATTAAGTAATAGCTATTATATACTGCAGGTCAATTGGATGCAACATCTACAGTATGTAATATGTTAGCTATGGGTTGGGTACTTTCCCCAGACAGGCAAAAAAATAATAAAGTACTATGGAAAACTGAAAATAAATTGTCTGGACAAAAATAAAAAACACTTCCTCTATTTATCTGTCGGCAAGCTGCAACAAGCAGGACATATACATATTGTTAGCTGCAAGAGACGTTGTAATTTGATTTCAGAACTTGCGGTGTTTTGATGTGAATTGTTTCAGTTTGCCTATTCAGGCATCAATAGCTCACTTGTACATTTGGCAAAGGGTTTTTTAGATTGACTTAATAGCTTGGCAAACCAAACCGCTGGAAATGTTATTTAACTTTGTTGTCTCTTACTTTTGTGTCTTGGGAGCAGTGCCATAACTGGTAATGTGCATGCAGTGCCGCTGGCCAGGGCACAAGGCCAAACGGGTGGCACCGTCACTGTATTTAGCTTGTGGTCCTGAACATGCTCTTTGTGACATTATGACATCACATGCATGGGGGGAGCGATGGGATCAGCCCAGGGCTCTGCTCAGGAGTAGTGAATTTTCCATTCCTGATCATATGTACAGCAACTGGTATTTCTTTCCATACATATATACATGTTTTCTCGCAACCATCCTGATTTTGGCACAGCAGTCCCAATCACTGGTGTTTTGGAGCTATTTCTATAAAAATACAAAATTGTTGCCCTTATTTATCAATGAGTGATAAATTTAACTGTGAGTGATAAATTGCACCAGCCAATCAGCTCCTAACTTTCATTTTCCAAACACATTCTGTATCATGGCAGTTAGAAGCTGATTGGTTGGTGTAATTTATCACTCACAGTGAAATTTATCACTCATTGATAAATAAGGGCATTCGTTTTAATGTGAAAAACGCCAGCACTAGTGTGGCACTCACAATGACATGGTCACACTCCCAGCATGCTATTGTCGTGCCCCATACATAATTATTATCAACCAATGTCGAGAAATCTGCACACAGTACATGATCATCAACAGGGCCATCTTAATGTATAGGCACAGTATTGGCAGCTGCCCAGGACCAAACACTTCTAGGGTCCTTCCAGCAGGAGCGGGCGGTGGTCACACAATCAGAGTGGTGAGGCATTGTTCTCTACCTGCCTCACTGTCTACAGTAAATAGCTGTCAGAATGCTGATTGGTGGATGTCTGGAGCTATCCACCATTCAGAGTGCTGACAGCCATTCTCTGTATGGGAAGTATGTGGAGAGACAGCGCAGAACTGCAGTGGAGGCAGAGGCATCGGAATGGGGGGGGGGAGGAGGGCAAGGGGGCAGCATGCAAGCGCTGGGGTGGGGGAGTGCTTATCTCCGGATCCCCGCTAAGACTCCTACTTTAAAAAGTCACCACCTGCGCCGCAGCATGCTGCCCCCCTCTGCTGTCCTAGCCGGTTCTTCACTGATGCATTACTGGGAGGAGGCGGGGATGTCCTAGCAGGCCCAACATGGCCACGCCTCCTACCAGTTATGCATCTCTGAAGAGTGAAGTGCTGGCCAGGACACAGGACATGGGGCAGCACACTGCAGCACAGGCGGCAGCCTTTATAAAGCAGGAGTTTCAGCGGGGATCCGGAGGTAAGCTCTCCACGTACAGGGGGGGGGGGGGGGGAGCGCCAAAATGTATTTATTACTATGCCCCCCCAGCCACATACCATTCCGGTTGTGATTGGTTAATTGGTTCCCACGAATGGGTGTGTTGGGGCCCCGGTGCTTTGCTTTGCCCAGGGCCTACAATGCTATTAAGCCAGCCTTGATAACCAAGTGTTAATTCTGCAGTTGTGATTAGCTGCGGCTGAACAATATAATAAAAGAGAGAAATGTCAAGGTGAAGACTGGGGTAACTGTTACATGGATTTTAGTAGATGTTACATATGCTGCTTCAAATTACAGAAAACACATCATGAACCTTTAATTACAATTTTTAATCTACAGTCTTTCAATATCGTATAGTGAAATATGGAATGGAAGAAACAGGAAGCCTGCCATCTTCCTGCAGAGCATGCAACTTTCTTGCCACTTGACCTCCCTACATCCCTTGCTTTGACACGTACAGTTAAACCAGGTACGTGTTCTATTTATCTGTTTTTTTCTCCAGGGTGCTAATGAGATCCGTGACCCTCTGACTTGGCATTAATACTCTTTGTTCTTTCTGTCTGGCTGCTGCAGGCTGTCTTGCTTTCTATTTTGTTTTTGTTGTTTTTATTTTTTTAACGGGCATTTGTTAAACCCATTAGAAAAGCAGATATACCTGATCAATGCTAAAAGAACTCTCAGCGTTGAGAGGAAAGCAATACTCAGTGTCCTCTGGATCAATTAGATTCACCATCTTCGCCTGTCAAGCCCTCGGCTGCCAGGTCTGGCTACAACCCAGCCATCAGGATGGTTTCTCCCTGGCTGGTAGTGGAATCATCTAAAGGAGTTGTTTAGGAAATGCATGTTGTGTAGATTACCAGACAATCATATAGTAATCCGAATACCTACTGTATGGAAAAGCATTTGCTTTATTCAGCTACAAATCCTCTATGCGGTCTGTTAGAATGAGCCAGACTCCGATATTTTGTCAGATACAAGGCAATGCTGACAGTGTGAGCGTCAGTGATCTAAAGGGAAGCTGTGGTATTTTGTCAGCAGCAGTGATTTAATAAAAACTTCTATTTTTCTTTTCGTGGAGTCGTTAAGGCTGTATGAGAAACCTTTGCAGAATCCAGGTATTCTCTAAGTGGCTACATTTGCCTAGGACCAGACAATTAATAACGAGGAGACCGTTTTAGAACGATAAGATGTTGCATGACAGCAGTGAGATCGGAATATTTCTTACAGTGAACAGCCTGTTTAATATTTCCACCTTCAGGTTTCGTCATTATAGTTCAAACATCTGCAGCTGCACAATACAGTATGCACCTGCTTCACTACCAGTCATCCTGCCCTATGCTATGTTCAAAAGACACGTCCCTTTTTCGAGATGTGCGGCACTTTTCGTGTTTTGGTTTTGGATCCCCGCTCGTGTTTTGGATCTGGATTGGTTTTGCCAAAACCACCCCTGCACATTTTGGTTTTGGATCTGGATGATTTTAGAAGAAAACATACAGTAACAGTTAAAATCACAGAATTTGAAGGTAATTTTGATCCTACGGTATTATTAACCTCAATAACATTAATTTCCACTCATTTCCAGTCTATTCTGAACACCTCACACCTCACAATATTGTTTTTAGACCAAAAGGTTGCACCAAGGTCGCTGGATGACTAAACTAAGCGACACGAGTGTGCGGCACCAACTCCTGGCCCATATAGGAGTGGCACTGCAGTGGAAGACAGGATGGCAGTTTAAAAAACTAGGTCCCAAAGAGCACATCATGCAAAGAAGAAAAATAGGTGCAATGAGGTTCTTGATCTTTCCTTATTTTGTCCTCCAAATTTTTGTTCCCCATGATTTTTCTGGAGTTATATAACTATATGCAGCAAAGGAGTGCGTACCACTACACCACACACATGGCAAAGCCTGTAAAAATTATTTGGATAATAATAACCCTTTTATTTGGAGTTATTATAATAATATACAGCACAGGAGAGCGTACCTCTACACCACACAGGGCAAACCCTGTAAAAATTATTTGGATAATAACCCTTTTATTTGGAGTTATTATAATAATATGCAGCACAGGAGAGCGTACCCCTACACCACACAGGGCAAACCCTGTAAAAATTATTTGGATTAAATTAGAGATGAGCGGGTTCGGTTCTCTGAGAACCGAACCTCCCTGAACTTTACTACCCGAGCCCAGATACGAACCCGCCTCGGGTTTTCCCGCCTGACTCGGAAACCAGAACGAGGCAAAACATCATCATCCCTCTGTCGGATTCTCGCGGGTTTTGGAATCCATATAAGGAACCGCGTGTCGTCTGCATTTTCACTGCAGAATTGGAGAGTGTATCGAGAGGACGTGTCTCCATCCTCAGTGTCTGTGTGGGAGGGAAAGTGGGGTGGCGATTCCAGTGCTGTCTTGTGCTGCTCAGTCCAGTGTAGTGTCTTATGCTGCATCAGTACAGTCTCAGTGGTGGTGTCCTCTGCTGCCATATGTCCAGTGTAGCTGTATAAGTCCAGTGCAGTGGTGCTGTGTTGTCCTGCATCGGTACAGTGGTAGTGTCTTGTGATGCATCAGTCCAGTCACAGTGGTGGTGTCCTCTGCTGCCATATGTCCAGTGCTGCTGTATAAGTCCAGACCAGTAGTGCTGTGTTGTGCTGCATCAGTCCAGTGGTGGTGTCCAGTGGTGCTGTGTTGTGCTGCATCAGTCCAGTGGTGGTGTCTCGAGCTGCATCAATCTAGTCACAGTGGTGGTGTACTCTGCTGCCATATGTCCATTGCTGCTGTATAAGTCCAGTCCATTGCAGTGGTGCTGTGTTGTCTTGCATCAGTCCAGTGGTGGTGTCCCTGTGCTGCTGTATAATTCCAGTGGTACTGCCATATATGTCCAGTGATACTGCCGTAAAAATCCAGTGATACTGCCGTATAAATCCAGTCCAGTGATACTTCCGTATAAGTCCAGTGATACTGCCGTATATATGTCCAGTGGTACTGCCGTATAAATCCAGTGATACTGGCGTATAATTCCAGTCCAGTGATACTGCCGTGTATGTCCAGTGGTACTGCCATATAAATCCAGTGGTACTGCCATATATGTCCAGTCCAGTGATACTGCCGTATAATTCCAGTGGTACTGCCGTATAATTCCAGTGGTACTGCCATATAATTCCAGTGATACTGCCATATATGTCCAATGGTACTGTCATATAAATCCAGTCCAGTGATACTGCCATATATATGTCCAGTGGTACTGGCGCATAAACCCAGTCCAGTGATACTTCCATATAAGTCCAGTGATACTGCTGTATATGTCCAGTGGTACTGTCGAATAAATCCAGTGGTACTGGTGTATAAATCCAGTCCAGTGATACTGCCGTATAATTCCAGTGATACTGCCGTATAATTTCAGTGGTACTGACGTATAAGTCCAGTGATACTGCCGTTTATATACAGTCCAGTGGTACTGCCGTATACGTCCAGTGGTACTGCCCTAAAAGTCCAGTGATATTGCCGTATATGTCCAGGGGTACTACCGTATATGTCCAGTGGGACTGCCGTATAAGTCCAGTCCAGTGGTACTGCCATATAATTCCAGTGATACTGCCGTACATGTCCAGTGGTGCTGCCATATAAATCTAGTCCAGTGATACTGCCATATATGTCCAGTGGTACTGTCGTATATGTCCAGTAGTACTGCCGTATAAATCCAGTCCAGTGATACTGCCGTATATGTCCAGTGGTACTGCCATAAAATTCCAGTCCAGTGGTACTGTCGTGTGCTGTATATTTTTTACTTCAAATAAAGGGGTTATTAATATTTAATCCAAATAATTTTTACAGGGTTTGCCCTGTGTGGTGTAGGGGTTTGGTCTCCTGTGCTGCATATTGTGTTATATAACTCCATAAAAATAATGGAGAACAAAAATTTGGAGGATAATATAGGGAAAGATCAAGAACCACTGACTCCTAGTGCTGCTTATGTGCCACCTGTGGCCCCTTGGGATCTGTTGGTGGTTTTGGAGGCCTTTCAAAAGTCTCCGTTTGACCCTCTTGCCTCTGCTGACCTTAAGTGGCTTTCCCTTAAGGTGCAATTTTTGCTGGCTATTGCTTCAGTTAGAAGGGTCTCGGACTTGGGTGCCTTATCCTGTAAGTCTCCCCATTTGATTATTCACCGTGACCGGGCGGTTCTTAGAACGCAGCCAGGTTATTTACCCAAGGTGGTGTCTTCCTTCCACCTTAACCATGAGATTGTGGTTCCGGCCTTTAATTCTCCTGAGTTGTCCTCCAAAGAGAGGTCTTTGGATGTGGTACAGGCTCTCCGTATCTATGTGAAGAGAACATCCTCTGTTGGGAAATCTGATTCTCTTTTTGTACTGTTTGGTTTTCACAAACGTGGCTGGCCTGCTTCCAAGCAGACACTGGCTAGATGGGTTAGAATGGTGATTGCATGCTTATGTACAGGCTGGTCGTCCGGTTCCTGCTACCGTCAAAGCCCATTCTACTCGGTCGGTTGGACCTTCTTGGGCGGCCCACCGTGGTGCAACCCTTGAACAGTTGTGCAAGGCGGCTACGTGGTCCTCAGGGAACACGTTCATTAGGTTCTATGCCTTCAATACTTCCACCTCCCAGGATGCTTCCTTTGGATGCCAGGTTCTTGTGCCCGCTACAGTGCATCGCCTCCCATAAGGAACTGCTTTAGGACATCCCCGATGTTAATCCTTGTGGAGCCCAGTGTACCCCACAGCAGAAAACGAGATTTATGGTAAGAACTTACCGTTGTTAAATCTCTTTCTGCGAGGTACACTGGGCTCCACAAGGCGCCTACCCTGACGCACTTAGCTTCTTTGGGTTGGTGTGGAATTAGCCGCTGACACCCTCTCCTGTGGTGAGTGCGTGGTGTAATTGGCTACGAGCGATTGTCGTCTCTAGTACCTGCTACTGCATTGGGCTGGTTAACGAAACTGAGCTCCTGTGCACAGAGGCAGGGTTATAGAGGAGGCGGTGCTGTGCATCTTGGGAACAGTCAAAGCTTTGAGCCTGTTGGTGCCTCGGATCAAGATCCTACTCTACACCCCCGATGTTAATCCTTGTGGAGCCCAGTGTACTCCGCAGCAGAAATATATATATATGCACCTGATCTATTGTAATAGTGTATATAGATATAAATGCATAAGATGCCCTGTATGTTATGCCCTTTATACATTGGTGACAGTGGGGTATGTCGTCAGCCATCCTGTGGCCACAACATGCATTGGTGGCAGTGTATAATCAGGGACTAAGCACCCAGTGAAGCCAGCACGTGTGGGGAATGTGGCACCCCATCATAGCTGCCACGAGCTGTAGTGTGACTATTGTGCCCTTTTCCCTGCTGAGTGCATCCCAGACTGGATACTATTAAACTTACAGCAGGGATAGGGCTACCTGTGCCTTGAGTGATGTGTCTGGCATGGGGACACTGACCAATAAGCAACAGGCGTATTGATCCCAGAGAGAGAGAGAGAGAGAGACAGCTTTGGCAGTGGCAGTTGCAGCCGTCTTCAGAAACAGTTGGCAGTTGGGCAGCAGCAGAGCCGGATTATCCTAGGCGCGACAAGGGCGGCTGTCCCAGGGCTCCCTCACATTACGGGCCCCCACACACTGCTTTATAAATCGGAGCAGTCTCTTTGGCGGCTGCTGACAGAGACTGTTCCAATTAAAACGCAGTCTGTGGGGGCCCCTAACGTGTGACTCAGTAACGCACGCTGGCGGCTCAGTCAGTGTCTTGCGGAAATTCACTTCACTACCCCGCGATATACTGACTGAGCCACCGGCGTGCGCTGCTGTAAAGCTGCTGCTCCGTATGTGGGTGAGTGTGTGTGTGTGAGTGATTGTGTGGGGTTCTTTGGACGCAATTTTTAGTGGTGGGGGCCCCCACACGTTCGCTGCCCGGGGCCCCCACCAGCCTTAATCCGGCCCTGGGCAGCAGCCATCTTAGATGGACTCAGAGCAGCAACTTGGAGCAGAGGCAGCTGCTGGTGTGTGACAGGAGTGCTGTACAGCTTATGTAAAGCCAGTTTTGATTCCCGTGACCGGATCATCATTGTAGCAGCCAATCAGTAATACCAGCCTCCTGTGGGGATCTCACTGCTTCCGATGGTGCTGGCTGACAGGCATCTAACAGAGCAGAACAGTGATGGGCTCTATTGACTGTGTAGCTGGAAACTAGGCAACGCAGCCTACCCTCCCTTTTGAAGGACAGCCCTGGAGGTAGCCCTGCTTTGGAGTAACAGACGGTGGGAGGAGCAGAGACAGTGTCTTGCTGCACTGCAGACAGGGATCAGCTTATGATGGTTAATTGAGGCCAACCTAACCCTTGTAACACAGGTCGGTAACACCATACCTCCCAACATGACCCTCTCCAGGAGGGACACAATGCTCTGCTTCTGGACTTTTCTCTTCATTTAAGATTGCTGACACCTGTTTTGAACAGGTTAATGGATAAGAAAGGTGTTTCACTACAGGTGATGGCAATTATAAATTGAGAGGGAAGTCCAGGAGCAGAGCATTGTGTCCCTCCTGGAGAGGGTCATGTTGGGAGGTATGTAACACTGCTGCACTAGCCACACATCACAAGCTTCCTCAGGGACAAAAGACAGTTCAGCTGCTTACATTGGCCCTCATTCCGAGTTGATCGCTCGCTAGCTGCTTTTAGCAGCAGTGCACACGCTAGGTCGCCGCCCTCTGGGAGTGTATCTTAGCTTAGCAAGTGCGAACGAAAGGTTAGCAGAACTGCACGTAAAAATTTTCATGCAGTTTCTGAGCAGTTCGAAACTTACTCCTGCCTTGCGATCACTGCAGACAGTTTAGTTCCTGGTTTGACGTCACAAACATGCCCTGCGTTCGGCCAGCCACTCCCCCGTTTCTTCAGCCACTCCTGCGTTTTTGAAAAAAAGGGGGTTTGACCTGCACCGGCCTATTAGATATATGAAAGATGATGATACTTATACCAGAAATCGGACAATAATATTAGGTATTAACCATTCCCATCTGTCCATGTGGCGGTGCGCCCTGAGTCAAAATGGAGGCAAATGCAGCAAAGGAAGAAAAAGTATGACTCTTGTTGGGGCGCACTCTTGTTGTATCTTTAGTGTCTAATGAGTGGTGATGTGTCTATCGATCAATTCTTTATTTCTACTCTTAAAATAAATGGGAACTCAGCACAAAACAAAACTTAGTAATAAGGTTTACCATGAGTGAATATTAACATTTCAACAAAGGAAAAAAGCATTCCCTAAAAGAATTTGGAATGTTCAGATCTTAATTATTCTTTGATAAATGCATATAGGAAGATAGCTACATACCATGCTGCTTCCGTCTGCCAAAGATCTGTACAAACTGTGTTTGTATTAATAAAGCCCTAAATAGGGTTGATTTTGAGAAAGGGAACACCCCCAGACTGAGATCTAACCCTAATGATTTGAGTCTGTCTTAGAGAAATTGCAATCGATGGACAAGGGTGGGATCTTATCACTGAAAAATAGTGAGAATAAGTGGAAGTGGTGATCCTGCTGTTAGTGTTATCCCACAGGGAATGCGGTCTTCCTACTGCACTGGGTATTCCCTAGCGGTCGCCCGTCTAGGTACTAACCTAGCCCACCTCCGTTTAGCTTCCAAGATCGGACGAGATTGGGCGTGAGCGTAGGGGTATGGTCGTATGAGGACTTGCCCTGTGCCACTAATGAGAGTGCACCGAAAAGGAGAGATGGTTTTCTTCTGAGAAAGGGATGAGGGAAAAAAAGGGGAGAAAGAATGGGGTAGATCTAGTAAGCGTGAATCTGCTGTCCTCGTTAGACAGGTTAGACGTGTCTCCTGGGGGACACGTTCACCAGAATCGTGGATGAGAGTTCACGGAAGAAAGAAAAGAATGGGAAAAGCAAAAGAGAAAGAGAAGAATACCATTTGGTGTTGGAACCACTGCAATGTGGGGTCCCTTAGGAATGAGTGTTACGATGTTGAGCAAGGACCAATATTGCCGTACTATAAAAATATGAATAATCTGACAGGAGGAATGAGGTATTACAAGACCCCCTGAGGACGTGTAACTGCAGTACCTGCGGTGGACCTGATGCAAGACCACACTCAACCACTTGTCCTAGCCGTAAGCTTGTAGGTTATACATTGGAGCGCCAGTGATATTAATACGTATAGTAATCAATTTCCAACACAATAGGTCATAAACGGAAACATCCAGAAACCTATTAAGTTGTGCCGATTTCATTCTACAGAACCACATGCAATTATCAGTAAAGCGTGATATACACAGGACTCAACAGGATTAAGACAAAGTGAAAAAATGAAAAAACACAAAGTTTGAGATGCTTGAAACAGACTTAACTGCGGGACCACATTCCACCTGTCCCTGTCAGTTCAATGAGGGATTGGACAGATATGGAGTGTAAAGTATACCTGAGGATGCCTGCAATCACAGAGTAAAAAGTTTTTTCTGCATCTAACAGTATAAAAGCTAAAGCATCAGAACTGGTATTTATAGAGCAAATGATGGTTAAGTATCACCCTAAGCTTAGTTATAATACCCCTGGAAAAATCCACATTGGCAATGTGCAAAAGGAATCTCACTAAGCTAGTGATAATTTAGGCAAAAAAGCCAGTTCAATAATACAGGTAAGTATCAGATATCACCCAAGCAGTCTTCAGGTAGGAAAGGGGCCCGCAGGAAAGAGGGGAAAACGCGTTTCACCCGGTTACGGGCTTGTTCACTTCCATGGAGAGCAGCTGCTTACGGCTAGGACAAGTGGTTGAGTGTGGTCTTGCATCAGGTCCACCGCAGGTACTGCAGTTACACGTCCTCAGGGGGTCTTGTAATACCTCATTCCTCCTGTCAGATTATTCATATTTTTATAGTACGGCAATATTGGTCCTTGCTCAACATCGTAACACTCATTCCTAAGGGACCCCACATTGCAGTGGTTCCAACACCAAATGGTATTCTTCTCTTTCTCTTTTGCTTTTCCCATTCTTTTCTTTCTTCCGTGAACTCTCATCCACGATTCTGGTGAACGTGTCCCCCAGGAGACACGTCTCTCCCGTCTAACGAGGACAGCAGATTCACGCTTACTAGATCTACCCCATTCTTTCTCCCCTTTTTTTCCCTCATCCCTTTCTCAGAAGAAAACCATCTCTCCTTTTCGGTGCACTCTCATTAGGGGCATAGGGCAAGTCCTCCTACGACCATACCCCTACGCTCCCGCCCAATCTCGTCCGATTTTGGAAGCTAAACGGAGGTGGGCTAGGTTAGTAACTAGACGGGCGACCGCTAGGGAATACCCAGTGCAGTAGGAAGACCGCATTCCCTGTGGGATAACACTAACAGCAGGATCACCACTTCCACTTATTCTCACTATTTTTCAGTGATAAGATCCCACCCTTGTCCATCGATTGCAATTTCTCTAAGACAGACTCAAATCATTAGGGTTAGATCTCAGTCTGGGGGTGTTCCCTTTCTCGAAATCAACCCTATTTGGGGCTTTATTAATACAAACACAGTTTGTACAGATCATTGGCAGACGGAAGCAGCATGGTATGTAGCTATCTTCCTATATGCATTTATCAAAGAATAATTAAGATCTGAACATTCCAAATTCTTTTAGGGAATGCTTTTTTCCTTTGTTGAAATGTTAATATTCACTCCTGCGTTTTTATCAGGCACGCCTGCATTTTTCAGCACACTCCCTGAAAACGGCCAGTTACCACCCAGAAACACCCACTTCCTGTCAATCACTCACCAATCAACACAGCGACTGAAAAGCGTCGCTCGCCCTTGTGTAAAACTGCATAGTTTTGTGTGAAAGTACTACGCGCATGCGTACTGCGGCCCGTACGCATGCGCAGAAGTGCCGCTTTTTCAACTAATCGGCCCGCTGCGAACGAAAGCAGCTAGCTAACTCGGAATGAGGGCCACTGTATCTTAGCTCAAATGCTACAGGCAAGCATAGTTTTGGAACATAAAGCTGCATACAGTAAGTACTTTATAAATGCAATTCCAATCAGCAGCTAGTTTTATCCAAGGACACAATTAATTGACTACAGTTGTTAATCTGCAGTTAAAGGAGCATCAGCATTGCAGGGAGCATAGTGATACAGTACTTCCTCTCTCTCGACTTGCAATTTGTAGACGTCACTGTCACACAGCTATACAGGGAAAGTGTCAGCTAAGGACAGATATTTTTGTCATAGAAGTTATACGGAGGTAGTTACAGGGTAGCAAGACTGTCTGACTGTGGCCTTGCTCTTTGTATTTCAGTCAGTTTACTCCTGCAAGAGCTACATATTTTATATAAGACTGTGAACTTTCAAAACTGTGATCACTGAATAAGGAGCTACTGTATAGCTATTATGACTGAGCTCTGCAACATGAACTATTTAATGGACATAAACTAGTACATGGGCCCCACTAGTAATGCAATATCTATGTTATTACTTTTGTTGCTTTTATTAGCTCGTTAAGATTGTTGGTGGCGGATAATACATTCTGTAATGTTTTGTGGTAATGTGCATTGCATGCACAAAGCATACCTCCCAACATTTGCTGTCTTGAAGGAGGGACATCTCGTGCGGCGCAGCCGTGCGCCACCGAAAAGGGGGCATGGCCTCACGTGGATGACGCGACCGCAAGCCATGCCTCAAATTTTCGTCATAGTGGGGGCATGGCCAGCGCTCTGTGAGCTGCTGGCCCTGCCCCCTCTCCCTCTGCCTCACTGGAATAGACGCGTCTATTCACTGCTGCTCCGCTCTGAACTGTGCAGAGCAGGGAGTGATAGGTAACCTCCCAACTGCCCCCCCCTCCCACCGCGGGACACTGCGGCCCGTGGGATAGATAGCGGGACAGACCCAAAAAACGGGACTGTCCCGCGAAAATCGGGACAGTTGGGAGGTATGCACAAAGTGTTATTATAAATTGTGATAACTACTTCTAAGCTTTACAGTAGAGAAAAAGTTACCCAGAAGCGTTCCAGCTAAATAAAAACTACTGAGGAGCAACTGTGTAATTAATGTCTGTGCTAATTGTAATTTGAACTATATTGTGAATTGCCAGGGAAACTTACTCCCTGATACTTACCTGTAAATTGTAACTTTTCACGTGATACTTACCCTGAGTGTCACACAAGAAAAGGAATACTTTACAATTTGGATGAAAACCAGCTTATCCCTGCAAGGCTTACACATGTAACATAAGGCTCTGATTTAACAAAAATTGAGTACTCCAACGTGAACTGCTTAACAGACTTAAGTTAGCAATTCGGGGCCCCATTAGTAATAATTTATAAGAGACTATTACTAGCAGAGTATAGTACATTGGGCTTAATTCAGACCTGATCGCTGCTGTGCGTTTTCGCACAGCAGCCGATCAGGTCTGAACTGCGCATGTGCCGACGCCACAGTGCACCGGCGCATGCCAGGCAGCCGACGGCTGTCTCAGCCCTGTGATCGCCTGTGCCTGATTGACAGGCAGAGACGGTCGGTGGGCGGGCCATCCGCGTTTGGCCACTGTTTAGGGGGCGCGGTCCGGGCAATGCAGGCGTGCCCGGACTGTTGGGGGGGGGGGCCGCGGCAGCTGGGTGATGTCACACGCAGCCGCTGCGACCCTCACAGTGACAAGTAGCTCCTGCCAGTGCGCAGGAGCTGCGCTGGCAGGGAGCTACTCCTAAAGTACAAAAGCACCGCCACTGTGCATTGCCCCCTCATGTCTGTGTGACTGATCGTAGATGTGCTAAAATGTAGCACATCTATGATCAGGTCTGAATTAGGCCCATTGTTAAGATTGTTAGTTATTCTTGTTATATATTGAAATTTGTATTCTATTTATGAACAAGGTGTGCACATACAATCTACTTTGAGTGTACTATAAATAATATTGCTTATGTTCAGAGGCAGAACTCTGGGAGGCAACGGAGTCATCTGCCGCCGGGCTCCTGCTCTGAAGGGGGGCACCTCTCCTCCCATTCTGTGACACCATTGAATTAAGTTAATTGATAGCTGTCGCTGTCTTTTCAGTGGCTGACTTCCTCACTGGTCCCTGCACCTTACAAATCACACCCTCTTTATTATACTGAATATACACATTTTACAAGTATCACACCCAGGATTAGAAACCACAACCTATTACACTGGAAGCAGACACCTTACTGATGAAGCTGTTTGCTCCTGTATAGGAAATATGAGAATTTTAACTATATGAAGATACTTCTCTGACAATTACACATAACTTCATATAGTTAGAATTCTCATGCTTCCTCTACAGGAGCAAATAGCTCCATCAGTAAAGTGTCTGCTGTCAGTGTAACAGGTCATGGGTTCTAATCCTGGGTATGACTGCTAAGAAATGTGTGATTTAAAATAAAAGACAATTAAATGTATAAATACAGTATATAAATTTTTTTCAGAACAACACACACACACACACACACACACACACACAAACACACACACACACACACACACACACACACACACACACGTGGCCTACTTTAGGCCCACCTGGAAGCTGGTAAATTCTGATACTTACCTGAGTATTACACCTGCTGTCATATACTGTAGCTGTTGTCAGTAAAATGTTGGATTGTATATAGGTGAGACCACGTCCCAAGTCATCAAAGGAGAGGGATGTTGGACCATTGGGTAATGGGCTCTAATGCAGTGTACAGACAGCAATGCAGCCTCCCTTTGCCTACACCTCAGTTTAGCCTCCTACCCTCTTTACAGGCTTTCAGGGGGATATTTAAAAAAAACAACATAATTATCTCAAAAGCTAGAAAATGTGATGTTTATGTTCTCTGGAGATTGAGATAAATATCTCCTCACCAGTGGCAGTTGCAGAGCAGTCCACAATTCAAATAGGGGAGCCATATCAACTGCCACACCAAACACTGCCAGACATTGCTGTTCGGGACTCACTGGCAGTTGGTGTGGCTCCCCTGTTTGAATGATTAAGGGTCTATTTACTAAGACTTGGATGGAGATAAAGTGGATGGAGATAAAGTCCCAACCAACCATCTCCTGTCATTTTTCAAACACAGCATGTGACATGACAGTTAGGAGCTGATTGGCTGGTACTTTATCTTCATCCACTTTATCTCCATGCAAGGATTAGTAAATAGACCCCTAAGTCATCAATAGTTTAGCTCAGGACATGTGTAGATGGTGCCCAGTCCTGGCACTAACCACAGCCTGCACTAACCAATAGGTTTTCCCAACCAAATGTTTACCATCGATGGGGACCCATCGATGGTGAAAGCACTCTCCATTATCATCAGAGCATCGATGGTTGCTAATCATTATTGGCATATCTTACTAGACACCAGTAAAACAACATTTCCATTGTTAAAACCGTAGAAGCAAATGGCTAAAGCATTTATAAAGACCTCATCAATTAGTGAAAACAGAGTACAGAAAAACCTTAATATAGTTCATGTCGAGTTGGTTTATGGCCCTGTTCTGCTTACCCAGGGAAACACAATTGAAACATAAAAAATGTTATTCAAACAGATCTCTTAGGTTACACAAATAATAAAGCTTCTTGGCTGTACTAGGTTTAGATCATTCTTTGTGTACCTGAGAATTTACTGTCTGGTTTTGTGTCTAGCTCTCCCTTCTCACCTCTCCTCCTGTTCCCCATCTTCCATGTATAAGCTGGCACCAATCCGACCACTGAGATTATCACTTGTTTGTTTCTGGGTCCTTTGAAATCTTAAGAAGTCTTTTTTTCCATCTGGATCCCCTGCTTTGCACATTGCATTGAGCCTCTTCTGTGCTTCGATTACAACATTTCACTGAACCGCCTAAGTCTTACTGAGAACAATACTTTTGCTAGAGAATTAACAGTGGCAATAGTCATTTTGATCTTTTTGTCACAGCTCTATGAACAGTTAGAAAAAGTTCAACAACAAATAGTGCAATTGCGTACATGGGGAGAGTAAAACAAACTTTAAAAGTATACAATATACTGTACAAGTAAAACTATTTTGAGCTACAACCCAACCACACACAATTGTTAGGGTAAGATCTTTAATTTAAGACCTTATTAGCCAGGAGCACACTTATAGACCCTACACACTGGGCGATTTGACTGCAAAATATGAACGATCTCGTTCATTAATGAACGAGATAACGTTCATATCGTGCAGTGTGGAGGCACCAGTGATGAACGATGCGCGGCCCCGCGCTTGTTCATCGCTGGTACCCCCGTCGGCTGTGCATGCAGGCCAATATGGACGATCTCGTCCATATTTGCCTGCACTTCTATGGAGCCGTGTGACGGGGGGGAGTGAAGTAACTTTACCCCCCCCATCACTGCCCCCCCCCCCCCCGCCTCCGGGTCGCCTGTCAGCCATATCCGCCATCGGGCAGCTCAGCGGCGGATCTTTAAATGTGTAGGGCCCATTAGGGTGTTTCCTGTTGCAATGAAACTGCCCTGCCCATGCATATATGATGCATTCTCCAAGTACTTCATAAAATTATTTTATGTTGATGTACTCCCTGTGTTTTTTGCCACAGTGTCACATGGCCTCTGTCCACTGCTAATTAGACACCAAACTCCACTTCCTACAATGCAGCAGGAAGCTTGGCACGGACATTCAGACATGCATGACATATGTTAACTGAAACCCAAATCCAGATAACCACTTATCACTAAACAACTAGAATAATGCCATGAACAACAATGTGACATTTAAAAATCAGTCAACCTTTTATTTTAAAATTGTATAATAATTATGGTGACAAAATCATCTTACGCCAACAAGTTGACATATAGAAGACTTGCAGGACCAGTTGCCCTGCTCAATAGCAAATGTCAATTTTCCAACTCCCATACCTTCACAACAAAAGGCCTAGCAAGGCAGCCAGTGATGCTAACCCTAGTAGGTGAGGGCACCTTGATGTATTGCAGTTAAATAACCACTGGACCATAGTTTATTCCTGCCACACACAGCAGCCTTCTAAAGTAGGCCAAGCATGCCACAATAACCCTAAACCAATCCATCAAAAACTCTTAAGAAAATGTCCAACAAAACAAGAAAATGTCCTCACCTATAGAGGTGAACACCATCTTGGTAAAATAGATTAATGAAAGAATACTCAATAAACTGCTCCCCCCAGTTCTAAAACTATCTTGGAAATCAGAGCATTCACTTTCCTCCATGATTTGTTCATGATCACACCTGGTAGATTACCACTCCAAATTGTCTAGGAGTTATAGACAACCAAACAATGTAACACAAGTAACACCAACCTACCACCTTCTGTGGGGTCTGGGACTCCAGGTTGACAACAAAAAGGTCGACACACCTTAGGTCGACATGTACAAAAGGTCAACATGGACAAAAGGTCGACAGGAACAAAGTCGACATGGAAAAAGGTTGACATTAGTTTTTTATGTTTTTTGGTGCCGTTTTCTTCGTAGAGTGCCCGGGAACCCCAATTAGTGCACCGCATCCCCTCGCATGGTGCCTTCACTTCGCTCGGCACAGATTACCGTTACAGTCGTAGTCCACGTGTATAGTTAAGTATGAAAAGGTTCCAAAAAAGAAAAAAATTGTGAAAAACTCATGTCGACCTTTTTCCATGTCGACCTTGTTCCTGTCGACCTTTTGTCCATGTCGACCTAAGGTGTGTCGACCATTTGGAGTCGACCTAAGGTGTGTTGACCTTTTTGTTGTCGACCTGGAGTCCGGATACCCCTTCTGTGTAATGCACAATTGCAAACCTTAAGTCAACGAACGTCCCACTGTACTTTCCTAATCATGGGAGAAGGAGGGCTTTAGGGTTGTTAGGGTCCACAGCAGCCAAGAAACACATGTAAAAATCCTGAGGAACATTGCAGATTCATGTCATGAACCACCCCAAATTATAATACCAGAGGATGACATGGTGATTACACAAATGTTCACCCAACAATTCCTGTGCAACTACAATAGGGAAAAGCTTTAGCCAAAAACAGATTCCTAGTGAGTCCCCTTGAGATCAAATTAGCTGGCCATGGAGACGAGACATTGACCAAAACCCTCATATAAGCGCCTAGCCCAGTAGATCTGGCACATCCATAAAAAGTTGGAGCTGTAAGATAGCAAGGGGGCTCTATCCATAAATTCACATCATTAAATTTAGACAGGAAGGCATCTCCGATTCGGATGTCACTCTGAATTTTATCTTACTCCTAATAAAACATAATCCTAATAAAATGTCCATGCTCAAGCTTGCAACAAAATGCTCTGCCCATGGGTATAACCCAGGGCTGGCCAAACCGGTCCTCGAGATCTACCAACAGTTCATGTTTTCCAGGCCTCCTTGAGATCTGTAGAATTGTCAGTTAGGAATGAATGCAGCACATCTTAATTAGTAATGACTACACCTGTGCACCAGCTAGGTGGTCTGGAAAATGTGTACTGTTGGTAGATCTCGAGGACTGGTTTGGCCAGCCAGAGCCGGCCCTAACCAATATGATGCCCTAGGCAAGATTTTGGCTGGTGCCCCATAGCACCGCTGCTAGTTCTGCAGGTGATGCCTGGCATGAGTCAGCTGGCAGCTATGCTAACGTTAGGCGCCTTTTCTTTATGAAAATGCATCTTATTTGTGGCTAGGACGCACAAACAGCTTCTGCTGATTAAAATGATATGCAGCATGCCTATATTCTGTGTGCGACTGCAGCTGTATCTGCATATGAAATGCTACATTACAGTGATTTCCAGGAATACACTGCAACGTAGCATTTCGTATGCAGATACAGCCGCAGTCACACACAGAATATAGGCATGCCGCATATCATTTTAATCAGCAGAAGCTGCTGGTGCCCCTAAGCATACCAAATGCCCTAGGCATTTGCCTAGTTTGCCTATGCCTAAGGCCGGCTCTGTGGCCAGCCCTGGTATAACCTGATAATGCAGAACAATTGCATCGTGTACTTGCAGGCAACTACAACAGCAGAAGTTTGTAGCAACCTCAATGCTGAGATATGACAAGCAAGTACAGAGACCCTTTAGTACTGTATCTTCGGCATTAGTGTGGCGGGTCGAGCCAAATGGGGACAGACCTGTACCATTTTTGGATCGGCTGCGTGATGTCACATGCAACTGCTCCGATAAAAAAAATGGCAGCCGACACCAGGGGTCAACCTTACTTCCAATGCGTCCGCAATCTAATGGCTATGAGCTATGTTACTACTGGGGGCCCCCACAAATTTGTTGTCCCTGTCGGGGCCGGATTATAGAATGGGCGACAGGGGTGGTCGTCCTGGGGCCCCCACACATTAGGGGCCCCCACACACTGCCCCCAGACTCCCTACTGCTCACATAAAACTGAATCATTTAGCTCTCTACGGCAGCAGTAAAGGAACCGCTCAGCCGCTGAGTAGTTTCAGTGAAGACAGTCTCACGACTCGTGAGATAATGCAGAGCCGGTGTGTACTCGCATGCTAGGTGGTGTCAGCGGGAGTCGAGTGAGCACTGTCAGTGTCTTCCTCACTGATGGCCCTCCCGTGGGATCCGGTCAGCATACAATGCCGGATTATGCTGTTATCTGCCTACCCCCTCACGGCCGTTTAAAGCCCTCCTGAAATGTGGGGAACCCGCCACAGTCACTGCATGTCCCAGTCTGTCTAGCTGGAAAGACAATGTAGTAGCCTCCCATAGACCTTCATGGCTCCTGGGCAGGTGAGTTAATGCTCTTCTGCCCAGTGTCTCATTCTACTTCAGCCCTCTCTCCCCATGCCTGTCTCTTTCCCCCATGCTTCTCTCTCTCCCATTCCCCTCTCTGTCTCTCCCTATGCCTCCCCCTCTAACTCTGAATGCCTGTCTTTCCCCCATGCGTCTCTCTACCTATGCCCCCTCTCTCCATGTCACCTCTCTCCCATACCCCTCTCTCTGTCTCTCCCCATCTCACTCCACATGCCTGTCTTTCCCCCATGCCTCTCTCTACCTATGCCCTCTTTCTCCATGTCCCTTCTCTCCCGTGCCCCTCTCTGTCTCTCCCCATGCCTCTTTTGCCCTATCCCCACCTCTCTCTCCATGCCCCCTCTCTCCCCCCATGCCCCTTTCTCTCACCATGCCTCACCTCTCTCTCTCGCTCTGTGAAATGTGATGTGTGTGTGTGTAAAAAAATAATAAAATTATAATAATAATAATAATAATAGATAGATAGATAGATAGATAGATATGGAAAACCCCTTGTTCAGAGTGCCGCCTTTGGTGCATTTATCTATATACATAAAAGGCAAAAAAGGAGATTGACTCACTGATTTGCTCATCATGAAATCTCTTAAACCACAAGGCCTACAATCTTGAAACTTGGCATGTAGCATCTCCTTGGGTCCCAGGTGCTTGCTAAGAACCAGTTTTACAAATGTCTCTGCCCATTCATAGAAAATAGATGTATGTATGTATGTATGTATGTATGTATGTATGTATGTATGTTCCAGCATAACTCTGGAATTCCTGCAGCAATTTACACTAAACTTAGTACACATATGACTTACAATCTGGGAATGAAAACTGTGGGGTTTACACACCCCTAGCAACCCTAGGGGTGAGGCAGCAGCACAGAGTATTTCTGCAGACAGCATAACTCTTGAATGTCTGGAGCAATTTACACCAAACTTGGTTCACATGACTTACATTCTGGGAACAAACACTGTGGGGTTAAGATACTCCTAGCACCCCTAGAGGTGGAGAAGCAGCACAGAGTATATCAGGAAACAGCATAACTCCGGAATGCCTGGACCAATTTACACCAAATGTGCTACACATATGACTTACAATCAGGGAACAAACACTGTGCAGATAAGACACCCCTAGGGGTGGGCCAGCAGCACAGACTACTGTATATCAGGACATGCATGATATGTCAGCGATGACAGGGCTTCATGTGGCAGTGATATGATGTGAGGAGGGGAATGGAGGTAGCAGGAAGCAACACACTGAGAGTTACATAGTGGGAGGATCAGGGTCCTCAGCAGCACAGAGTATATTCGGAGATGCATGTCAGGCAGGACAGGACTGCATGTGACATGGGCAGTGACTTGATGTCAGGAGGGGAATGGAGGTAGCACGAACCCACACACTGAGAGTTAAATAGTGGCAGTAGCAGGGTTCCGCAACAGCACAAACTATATCAGAAGATGCAAAACTATAAATAAATCAAACATTTCACAGGGTCACTGACATGATGTGTGGAGGGGAATGGAGACATCAAGAAGCCACAGGCTGAGAGTTGTATAGTGGGAAGAGCAGGGTCTCTTGGGGGACCAAAAAGGTGTCCGGCCACTACACAAAGTGGGTCAGGGAAGCAAGATATGTAATTCTAATTTACCATCCACATCCCGTAGCGAACCACAGGTATTCAGCTAACATATATAGGTAGTCCGGCACCCCTTAGAATTTTAGTTATGGCACCCAGGTGCCTTCCGTCAAATAGTATGGATATAGAAGGAGAAGAAAACAGTGGCACTCCAGGGCTTGTGTTTTCAAAAAAACTCTTGTATTAAAGCATTACAAAAAATGCAGGTGCCAACGTTTCGTGGCCCGTAGCTCCTTTGTCAAGGTGACTATAAAACAAAGTGAATAGTGTCTTACCTTAAATAGCTGTAGAAGCCCGCCAGTGTGAGAATGAAGGACGCCTCCGGTAACTCCGTCTCCGCAGCGTCTCCATGACTTCCTGGTACCGCTGCGTGTGTCGTCATACCCCCTCGTGTTGGGTTGTTATGGAAGCAGACGGCGCTATGGAGCGCGCTAGCCACGGTTGTCAGAAAAAAGTGTAAATGTCACTAGCACTACAGAGCCGAGTAACGAAAGTGAGGTTACACTATAGTGAATAATTTAGCATAAGTAAGTGTTAAGTGTACAAAGAACATGGGAAAGAGACTTTTAGGGTGCCATATTAACGGGTATATTAAAGGGTGCCAAATTACATCATGCACATAAAATATTGTCTTGTTGTGCAGTTTTAAGCCTGCATTATGAACAGCTAGGACACAAGGGATGTGGATGGTAACTCGTGATATAGTGCTCCGTGGAGGTCCCTTATGTAGAAAGGTGCAGTATAAGGTATACAGGAAGAATGAAGGGAAAAAGAACAAGAAATAGAGGCCCTTTTTCAAGGTGAGTATAAAACAAAGAAACAAGTAAAATAAGAACCATGGGGGGTAATTCAGAGTTAAAGGGATAAAGGGGGTGTGGCTTTGGAAAAGGGTACATGACTTTGCAAGATGCTGCTATCACAAGCCACGCCTCCCCATTCTCACCACTGAGGGGGTATGCCCAGCACTCGGGGAGCTGCTGGCATGCCCCCAACCCCCCTGTCTACCGTGGTTTGGTGGTTTGCTAAGCAGAGCAGTGAGTGACAGGGTTCTCCCAAGGAGAGGGATTGCTGCAGCGGAGCCTCCACCAATTACATTGCGCTGCTGCGGCTCCCTCCTCCTTCTCCCCTGCCCGGGATCTGTGGCTGCCTGACAGTGACTGCCTGCATCGAGGAGCCTGACTGCCAGCGGAGACAGTAAGTATAATCTATCTATCTATATATTCTGTCTGTCTGCCGTAATGTGTAAAAAGGGGACGCTGTCTGCCGTAATGTGTAAAAAGGGGGCGCTGTCTGCCGTAATGTGCAAAAAGAGGACGCTGTCTGCCGTAATGTGATAAAAGGGCACTCTGTCTGCCATAATGTGTAAAAAGGGGACGCTGTCTGCCGTAATGTGTAAAAAGGGGCGCTGTCTGCCGTAATGTGTAAAAAAGGGGACGCTGTCTGCTGTTATGTGTAAAAAGAGGACACAGTCTGCCGTAATGTGTAAAAAGGAGACTCTGTCTGCCATAATGTGTAAAAAGGGGACGCTGTCTGCCATTATGTGTAAAAAGGGGATGCTGTCTGCCGTAATGTGTAAAAAAGGAGATGGTGTCTGCCGTAATGTGTAAAAACGGGACTCTGTCTGCCGTAATGTGTAAAAGGTGGACTCTGCCGTAATGTGTCTGCCGTAATGTGTAAAAAGGGGAATTTGTCCGCCGTAATGTGTAATAGGGGCTCTACCTGGTGTAGTGGTGCTACTGTGCGGCGTAATTTGAATAATGGAGACTACTGTGCACCATTATATGAATTGGTATTATTTTGTGGCCACACCCCTTCCCCATGAACCACGCTCCTATATTTTTTGTGCGTGCCTGCGGCGCGCGCTGCCCCTGTCTTGCATTTGGGGCGCTGAAATGTCTAGTTACGGCACTGTTGCTAGGTATCCTTTTCCCTGGCCCTGAGCAGGTTCCCCCTCACCAGATCCTCTCCAGGGCTGAAGGGGTGGATTTGGACTGGATAAGGGGGGGGCAAAGCATTTTGTTGCACCTGGGCCCACCGCTCGCTAGTTCCGCCACTGAACGGTATGCATGTGGAGAGAACATAAGAGGAACATACAGAACGGCATTAAAACACATCCTTTGTCTAATCATATTGCACTTTGCCAGAATCGTGACATGAAGAGCGTCTCAGTCTTGGCAATTGAACATATAAAGGCCACACATAGAGGAGGTGATAGGTTTGGACGTCTATGTAGACGTGAGGCGTTCTGGATATTCAAGTTGGACTCAATGGTACCGAACGGACTTAATGATACCATTGAGTTAAACAATATCTGACCATGTAGTGGGTACGAGTTGTTCATCTTTTTGGTTGTGCTCTTCTAGGACTTTCTTTTGTTGGTTACACTTTGCCTTACTAGAATTTTCTCTAGGTGGCAGGTTTTATTCCCCTTAAAATAATATTAATATATCATAGATACTTTCGGCTGTATCTTATATGAGCTGACTCTTTTTTATTTTATTCTTCTCTCTGCTTTCTGTTCGCCAGACGGCGACGAGGGCGGCTGATGTGTAGACGGCATGTATACATGACGCCTATACGCTAGCCGCCTATTGCTGCTCCGTCTGTGTACGGGTGGTCTTTGTTAGTGGTTACAGACTGTTTTAATAAAGCGCTCTGTAGGGCCCGATAGGGCTAACAACATGTTTTCTATCCTTCCCTTTTAGATATAGGTGATAGAGTCTCTATGTTGATATAATATAATCTCTGTAAGAAATAAATTTGATTGAATTATTTAAAATGATAAGATTCCTATTTTTTGGAATGATAGAACTGCTATAAGTTTATTGTATCTGAGAGTATGTCTATGCTCATTACTATAATAATCTTGCTTTTAATGAATGAAATATATGTAGGATCTTTCCTGTATCCTCCCTGTTTTTCCTTTTTTTCGCTGTGATGACATGTCTCCTAAGGGAGAGAAAAGGGGACTATTTTGTTTGTTTATTTATTACCATTGTAGTATTATTTTAAATGTATATTTTTTATAATAGCGCTCCTATATGCTCTTATCAAATAGGTTGGTAGTAACCTTGACGGGATTATACTAAATGATTATTTCACATGAGATTTATATCTAGCTAATGATGTGTGGATACCAGCTTGATCTATACAGGTGTGACAATTAAAGCTGCGGCCACACGCCCTTAAGCCGTATGCAGTCCAAAGCCAGAGAGAGGCGTGATACGCCAAAGAAACAACGGCGGGGTAACGTCACCGTGGTAATTAGCCGCGAGGTTTGAATAGAGCAAAAGGGAGCAGTGAGTTTATTTCTGATGAAGCCGCTGAACACGGAGGGAGGCGGGGAAACGCGTTAAAGGACTCACATATCTTTGCTCCATACCACTGCCATTTGCACTGTCTACCGCAGCAATATCTTCAGATCTACACGGATGATTCCCTCCAGAGATGACTGCCCTTAAAGGTTAAAAGCACCAGCAGCCGGGAGGAGTTCACTGTGATCTTAATGCTGGAATATAGCAGTGAGCATACATATTCTGTCTGGCCAGACGCTCTAAAGAATTAATTCTTTCAGCTTCAACGGATCCTAATTGCTGAATGGACTTTCTGTCACGTTGTTGTCATTGAAACCCAGTATTGCAGCTACCAGTGACTATTGTTGGCTGGATTAATCAGCGTGCAGTGTGTCACGCTGCCACATTATCTCTACAGTGATACAGTGTCTTTAAACATCTGAATGGACTGCTGCATTGTTAAATGGACTGATTTAGTATAGCAGTCAAAACTAGAGATGAGCGCCTGAAATTTTTCGGGTTTTGTGTTTTGGTTTTGGGTTCGGTTCCGCGGCCGTGTTTTGGGTTCGAACGCGTTTTGGCAAAACCTCACCGAATTTTTTTTGTCGGATTCGGGTGTGTTTTGGATTCGGGTGTTTTTTTCAAAAAACACTAAAAAACAGCTTAAGTCATAGAATTTGGGGGTCATTTTGATCCCAAAGTATTATTAACCTCAAAAACCATAATTTACACTCATTTTCAGTCTATTCTGAATACCTCACACCTCACAATATTATTTTTAGTCCTAAAATTTGCACCGAGGTCGCTGTGTGAGTAAGATAAGCGACCCTAGTGGCCGACACAAACACCGGGCCCATCTAGGAGTGGCACTGCAGTGTCACGCAGGATGTCCCTTCCAAAAAACCCTCCCCAAACAGCACATGACGCAAAGAAAAAAAGAGGCGCAATGAGGTAGCTGTGTGAGTAAGATTAGCGACCCTAGTGGCCGACACAAACACCGGGCCCATCTAGGAGTGGCACTGCAGTGTCACGCAGGATGTCCCTTCCAAAAAACCCTCCCCAATCAGCACATGATGCAAAGAAAAAGAAAAGAAAAAAGAGGTGCAAGATGGAATTGTCCTTGGGCCCTCCCTCCCACCCTTATGTTGTATAAACAAAACAGGACATGCACACTTTAACCAACCCATCATTTCAGTGACAGGGTCTGCCACACGACTGTGACTGATATGACGGGTTGGTTTGGACCCCCCCCAAAAAAGAAGCAATTAATCTCTCCTTGCACAAACTGGCTCTACAGAGGCAAGATGTCCACCTCTTCTTCACCCTCCGATATATCACCGTGTACATCCCCCTCCTCACAGATTATCAATTCGTCCCCACTGGAATCCACCATCTCAGCTCCCTGTGTACTTTGTGGAGGCAATTGCTGCTGGTCAATGTCTCCGCGGAGGAATTGATTATAATTCATTTTAATGAACATCATCTTCTCCACATTTTCTGGATGTAACCTCGTACGCCGATTGCTGACAAGGTGAGCGGCGGCACTAAACACTCTTTCGGAGTACACACTTGTGGGAGGGCAACTTAGGTAGAATAAAGCCAGTTTGTGCAAGGGCCTCCAAATTGCCTCTTTTTCCTGCCAGTATAAGTACGGACTGTGTGACGTGCCTACTTGGATGCGGTCACTCATATAATCCTCCACCATTCTATCAATGTTGAGAGAATCATATGCAGTGACAGTAGACGACATGTCCGTAATCGTTGTCAGGTCCTTCAGTCCGGACCAGATGTCAGCATCAGCAGTCGCTCCAGACTGCCCTGCATCACCGCCAGCGGGTGGGCTCGGAATTCTGAGCCTTTTCCTCGCACCCCCAGTTGCGGGAGAATGTGAAGGAGGAGATGTTGACAGGTCGCGTTCCGCTTGACTTGACAATTTTGTCACCAGCAGGTCTTTCAACCCCAGCAGACCTGTGTCTGCCGGAAAGAGAGATCCAAGGTAGGCTTTAAATCTAGGATCGAGCACGGTGGCCAAAATGTAGTGCTCTGATTTCAACAGATTGACCACCCGTGAATCCTTGTTAAGCGAATTAAGGGCTGCATCCACAAGTCCCACATGCCTAGCGGAATCGCTCCCTTTTAGCTCCTTCTTCAATGCCTCCAGCTTCTTCTGCAAAAGCCTGATGAGGGGAATGACCTGACTCAGGCTGGCAGTGTCTGAACTGACTTCACGTGTGGCAAGTTCAAAGGGCATCAGAACCTTGCACAACGTTGAAATCATTCTCCACTGCACTTGAGACAGGTGCATTCCACCTCCTATATCGTGCTCAATTGTATAGGCTTGAATGGCCTTTTGCTGCTCCTCCAACCTCTGAAGCATATAGAGGGTTGAATTCCACCTCGTTACCACTTCTTGCTTCAGATGATGGCAGGGCAGGTTCAGTAGTTTTTGGTGGTGCTCCAGTCTTCTGTACGTGGTGCCTGTACGCCGAAAGTGTCCCGCAATTTTTCTGGCCACCGACAGCATCTCTTGCACGCCCCTGTCGTTTTTTAAAAAATTCTGCACCACCAAATTCAAGGTATGTGCAAAACATGGGACGTGCTGGAATTTGCCCATATTTAATGCACACACAATATTGCTGGCGTTGTCCGATGCCACAAATCCACAGGAGAGTCCAATTGGGGTAAGCCATTCCGCGATGATCTTCCTCAGTTGCCGTAAGAGGTTTTCAGCTGTGTGCGTATTCTGGAAAGCGGTGATACAAAGCGTAGCCTGCCTAGGAAAGAGTTGGCGTTTGCGAGATGCTGCTACTGGTGCCGCCGCTGCTGTTCTTGCGGCGGGAGTCCATACATCTACCCAGTGGGCTGTCACAGTCATATAGTCCTTAGTCTGCCCTGCTCCACTTGTCCACATGTCCGTGGTTAAGTGGACATTGGGTACAACTGCATTTTTTAGGACACTGGTGAGTCTTTTTCTGACGTCCGTGTACATTCTCGGTATCGCCTGCCTAGAGAAGTGGAACCTAGATGGTATTTGGTAACGGGGGCACACTGCCTCAATGAATTGTCTAGTTCCCTGTGAACTAACGGCGGATACCGGACGCACGTCTAACACCAACATAGTTGTCAAGGACTCAGTTATCCGCTTTGCAGTAGGATGACTGCTGTGATATTTCATCTTCCTCGCAAAGGACTGTTGAACAGTCAATTGCTTACTGGAAGTAGTACAAGTGGGCTTACGACTTCCCCTCTGGGATGACCATCGACTCCCAGCGGCAACAACAGCAGCGCCAGCAGCAGTAGGCGTTACACGCAAGGATGCATCGGAGGAATCCCAGGCAGGAGAGGACTCGTCAGAATTGCCAGTGACATGGCCTGCAGGACTATTGGCATTCCTGGGGAAGGAGGAAATTGACACTGAGGGAGTTGGTGGGGTGGTTTGCGTGAGCTTGGTTACAAGAGGAAGGGATTTACTGGTCAGTGGACTGCTTCCGCTGTCACCCAAAGTTTTTGAACTTGTCACTGACTTATTATGAATGCGCTGCAGGTGACGTATAAGGGAGGATGTTCCGAGGTGGTTAACGTCCTTACCCCTACTTATTACAGCTTGACAAAGGGAACACACGGCTTGACACCTGTTGTCCGCATTTCTGGTGAAATACCTCCACACCGAACAGCTGATTTTTTTGGTATTTTCACCTGGCATGTCAACGGCCATATTCCTCCCACGGACAACAGGTGTCTCCCCGGGTGCCTGACTTAAACAAACCACCTCACCATCAGAATCCTCCTGGTCAATTTCCTCCCCAGCGCCAGCAACACCCATATCCTCCTCATCCTGGTGTACTTCAACACTGACATCTTCAATCTGACTATCAGGAACTGGACTGCGGGTGCTCCTTCCAGCACTTGCAGGGGGCGTGCAAATGGTGGAAGGCGCATGCTCTTCACGTCCAGTGTTGGGAAGGTCAGGCATCGCAACCGACACAATTGGACTCTCCTTGTGGATTTGGGATTTCGAAGAATGCACAGTTCTTTGCTGTGCTGCTTTTGCCAGCTTGAGTCTTTTCATTTTTCTAGCGAGAGGCTGAGTGCTTCCATCCTCATGTGAAGCTGAACCACTAGCCATGAACATAGGCCAGGGCCTCAGCCGTTCCTTGCCACTCCGTGTGGTAAATGGCATATTGGCAAGTTTACGCTTCTCCTCCGACAATTTTATTTTAGGTTTTGGAGTCCTTTTTTTACTGATATTTGGTGTTTTGGATTTGACATGCTCTGTACTATGACATTGGGCATCGGCCTTGGCAGACGACGTTGCTGGCATTTCATCGTCTCGGCCATGACTAGTGGCAGCAGCTTCAGCACGAGGTGGAAGTGGATCTTGATCTTTCCCTAATTTTGGAACCTCAACATTTTTGTTCTCCATATTTTAATAGGCACAACTAAAAGGCACCTCAGGTAAACAATGGAGATGGATGGATTGGATACTAGTATACAATTATGGACGGGCTGCCGAGTGCCGACACAGAGGTAGCCACAGCCGTGAAGTACCGCACTGTACTGTGTCTGCTGCTAATATATAGACTGGTTGATAAAGAGATAGTATACTCGTAACTAGTATGTATGTATAAAGAAAGAAAAAAAAACCACGGTTAGGTGGTATATACAATTATGGACGGGCTGCCGAGTGCCGACACAGAGGTAGCCACAGCCGTGAACTACCGCACTGTACTGTGTCTGCTGCTAATATATAGACTGGTTGATAAAGAGATAGTATACTCGTAACTAGTATGTATGTATAAAGAAAGAAAAAAAAACCACGGTTAGGTGGTATATACAATTATGGACGGGCTGCCGAGTGCCGACACAGAGGTAGCCACAGCCGTGAACTACCGCACTGTACTGTGTCTGCTGCTAATATATAGACTGGTTGATAAAGAGATAGTATACTCGTAACTAGTATGTATGTATAAAGAAAGAAAAAAAAAACACGGTTAGGTGGTATATACAATTATGGACGGGCTGCCGAGTGCCGACACAGAGGTAGCCACAGCCGTGAACTACCGCACTGTACTGTGTCTGCTGCTAATATATAGACTGGTTGATAAAGAGATAGTATACTCGTAACTAGTATGTATGTATAAAGAAAGAAAAAAAAACCACGGTTAGGTGGTATATACAATTATGGACGGGCTGCCGAGTGCCGACACAGAGGTAGCCACAGCCGTGAACTACCGCACTGTACTGTGTCTGCTGCTAATATATAGACTGGTTGATAAAGAGATAGTATACTCGTAACTAGTATGTATGTATAAAGAAAGAAAAAAAAACCACGGTTAGGTGGTATATACAATTATGGACGGGCTGCCGAGTGCCGACACAGAGGTAGCCACAGCCGTGAACTACCGCACTGTACTGTGTCTGCTGCTAATATATAGACTGGTTGATAAAGAGATAGTATACTCGTAACTAGTATGTATGTATAAAGAAAGAAAAAAAAAACACGGTTAGGTGGTATATACAATTATGGACGGGCTGCCGAGTGCCGACACAGAGGTAGCCACAGCCGTGAACTACCGCACTGTACTGTGTCTGCTGCTAATATAGACTGGTTGATAAAGAGATAGTATACTCGTAACTAGTATGTATGTATAAAGAAAGAAAAAAAAACCACGGTTAGGTGGTATATACAATTATGGACGGGCTGCCGAGTGCCGACACAGAGGTAGCCACAGCCGTGAACTACCGCACTGTACTGTGTCTGCTGCTAATATAGACTGGTTGATAAAGAGATAGTATACTCGTAACTAGTATGTATGTATAAAGAAAGAAAAAAAAACCACGGTTAGGTGGTATATACAATTATGGACGGGCTGCCGAGTGCCGACACAGAGGTAGCCACAGCCGTGAACTACCGCACTGTACTGTGTCTGCTGCTAATATAGACTGGTTGATAAAGAGATAGTATACTACTAATATTATATATACTGGTGGTCAGGTCACTGGTCACTAATCACACTGGCAGTGGCACTCCTGCAGCAAAAGTGTGCACTGTTTAATTTTAATATAATATTATGTACTCCTGGCTCCTGCTATAACCTATAACTGGCACTGCAGTAGTGCTCCCCAGTCTCCCCCACAATTATAAGCTGTGTGAGCTGAGCAGTCAGACAGATATATAATATATATAGATGATGCAGCACACTGGCCTGAGCCTGAGCAGTGCACACAGATATGGTATGTGACTGACTGAGTCACTGTGTGTATCGCTTTTTTCAGGCAGAGAACGGATATATTAAATAAACTGCACTGTGTGTCTGGTGGTCACTCACTATATAATATATTATGTACTCCTGGCTCCTGCTATAACCTATAACTGGCACTGCAGTAGTGCTCCCCAGTCTCCCCCACAATTATAAGCTGTGTGAGCTGAGCAGTCAGACAGATATATATAATATTATATATAGATAATAGATGATGCAGCACACTGGCCTGAGCCTGAGCAGTGCACACAGATATGGTATGTGACTGAGTCACTGTGTGCTGTGTATCGCTTTTTTCAGGCAGAGAACGGATTATAAAGTAAACTGCACTGTCCTCACTAGTAAACTCTCTCCACTCAGTCTCTACACTTCTACAGTAACAGTACTCCTCCTAGTCAGCTCCAGTAAATCTCTCTCAGTCTCTTATAATCTAAATGGAGAGGACGCCAGCCACGTCCTCTCCCTATCAATCTCAATGCACGTGTGAAAATGGCGGCGACGCGCGGCTCCTTATATAGAATCCGAGTCTCGCGATAGAATCCGAGCCTCGCGAGAATCCGACAGCGTCATGATGACGTTCGGGCGCGCTCGGGTTAACCGAGCAAGGCGGGAAGATCCGAGTCGCTCGGACCCGTGAAAAAAAACATGAAGTTCTGGCGGGTTCGGATTCAGAGAAACCGAACCCGCTCATCTCTAGTCAAAACATACACTATAGAGGATATTGTTGAATGAGCTTCTGCCTATTTTATCTGTACCATATTAGATGGGAGTGTTTTTCCTGAATAGTTTATAATAGTATTCAGACAGAAAAGAGCATATTTTATGTTTTTAAAATACAGGTTGAGTATCCCATATCCAAATATTCCGAAATACGGAATATTCCGAAATACGGACTTTTTTGCGTGAGAGTGAGATAGTGAAACCTTTGTTTTTTGATGGCTCAATGTACACAAACTGTGTTTAATACACAAATTTATTAAAAATATTGTATTTTATTACCTTTAGGCTGTGTGTATAAGGTGTATATGAAACATAAATGAATTGAGTGAATGTAGATACACTTTGTTTAATGCACAAAGTTATAAAAAATATTGGCTAAAATGACCTTCAGGCTGTTTGTGTATAAGGTGTATATAAAACATAAATGCATTCTGTGCTTAGACTTAGGTCCCATCACTATGATATCTCATTATGGTATGCAATTATTCCAAAATACGGAAAAATCCGATATCCAAAATACCTCTGGTCCCAAGCATTTTGGATAAGGGATACTCAACCTGTAATATATTGATGTGTTTAAATTACCGGCCGGTGGTTATGGTTGTTTGATTTATTACATTTTATTGTTATTTTTTGGAATGAAGCAATAAATCTTTGCCCAATCTATATGCGCTACAATATCTTTGTTTTATGCATGTGGAGAAGCTGCCTCAGATGCGCTTGACTCAGAATCAGCCCCTATATTTGCAGGAAACTGTAAGTGTAAATTGAGTTTAATTTCTAAGCTTATCCATGTAGTAGAATAAGGCTGATTTAAGTGATACATTTAGACCTAATTACGCAATTACCTCATTATGAGGCTCGGCTAATAAAAGAAACATTTTTAGCACAAACTCGCTGCCCTCTCTCTTTTTAGAACCAAAAATCCAAATGACTCAGCTCCCCTCCGCCTCCCTAAATTGGGCTGAATTCTCCCCTAGACAGGATTTGTGGAGATCCGATGTATTTTGTGCTGACACTTCATTAGAAAGTAATTGTTTAATTAGTATGAAATCTGTCTTTCTGGGAAGTGGTGTTATCAGCAGCATATGGTACACTATGCATTAATGAAGCATGAATTTAGGACATCAGAGGTTCCAGAGCAGTTCTGTCACCTCTGCGGACCTCTCCGAAATGCCCGATTGTGCATGCATCTGGTTTGGCAGACACTTTTACATCTCCTAATAATCTTTCAAATACAGGTTGTTTTATAGGATCATATTCAGAGATAAACTTCAAAATATCTTGACTGCACATCATGTATCTGAGTTGTGTTCTAGTTGGTATTACTTGTTTATAAAACATTGCAACCTAAGAATTGTTGCTGCAAAGGGAACTATGCTTCCTGGAGCTTGCTGCATTTCATATTTCAGCAGCTTCCATAGAAATTACTGGGGGACAAGGGCCTACCTACCTATTGTCCAGGATGGCACTCGCCAAGGGTGCGAGCAAAAGAGGGGCGCAGTCTGGCGGTGCCAACCGCGGCCAGGGGGTTGATTTTTAGAGGCAGTACCTGTGTGTGCCTCTCCCCATAGTGATGCCCGGCAGCATGCACAGCTGGCAGCAGCAGCTACAGTTCCTGGCGCAGGTGTCCGGCATGGCACCGCACTAAAATCAAGAAACGCTACATAAACTACAGCCCTTGAGAGCCCGGGAGCTCCCGGCAGCAAGGGCTGCTGGGAGCTGTAGTTTATATAGATTTTGTGCGGTGCCAGAAACTGTGGCTGCCACTGCTGCGAGCTCTTCATGATGCTGGTGACCCTGCGAGTGAGGCACTGCCCAGGGGGCCATCTGGTTGGCCCCCCTCTGTCCGCACCGCACTGTACGCCTCCCACCTCCCGATGGCACTGTCCGCCTCCCAGAGGCGGATTTAGACCTTATGGGGTCCTAAGCAAGACAACAACTTGGGGCCCTCATTCCTCAAACTGATTGAATTATACACTGTATATACTGTGTGTGTATATATATAAATATACTAGGTGATTCATCGCGCCCTACGGGCGCTCTTCACACCGTCGTAAGGGGCTACGCCCCCTTAACCCTTGCACACCCTTGTGGCATGCAATATTTTTATTATATGGAGTATTACAGCCAATCATAATTGTGTGGACAAAGGGCGTGCAATGGTTAAGGGATGGAAGCCCCTTGCAATGGTGTGAACAGCGCATCCAGGGCCTGGTGAATCACCTAGTAGGTGCTTTGGTTGGGGGAGTAGGGGGTGCGGGGAAGAGGCGGATGGGATCCTGGGGTGCCGCGGGAGGGGCGGTTGTGGTGGTGCCGCAGGTGGGGGAGGGGCTGGTGCGGTGGTGCCGCAGGTGGTGGTCCGGAGCCACTGCGGTTGGGGGAGAAGCAGTTGCAGGGGTGCTCCGGGTGGGGGAGGGGTGGATGTGGTGGTGAGACGGGAGTGGCGGGTTAGCTGCAGGTAGGGGAGGGGGTCCGGAGCTACCGCAGGTGCTGGAGGGGGTGTGTGGGAGTGCCGCGGATGGTGCCCAGAGGTACTGTGAGTCGGGGAGGGGCGGGTAATGCTTATCCTGCTTCTCCTCCTGTCAGCAGCTAAGCTGCTTTCCTCCCTTTGGCAGTGGCTCTCCCAGAGACTCACACAGCATGCAGTCACTATTGTTTGGGCCGGTGTCCCAACGCGCCGCATTACAGGGAAGAAGATGCACGCAATAAACTACAGCTCCCAGCAGCCCTAAGGGCCGGAATGCTTTGGCGCTAAGGTTTGCTGGGAGTTGTAGTTTTTTTAGTGCGTCTACTTCCCTGTAATGCCGCGCATTGGGAAACTGGTGCTAACAATAGTGACTGGCTGGCAGAACTGTGTGACTGGCTGAATCAGTGTAAAAGGTGAGAGTGCTGTGCAGTGTCAGTGACACTGCACACAGGGCCGGCGCTAGCCGTTCAGCAAAAGGATGCAGTGCAGGGAGGCAACAGGAAGGAGAGGCGTTCTTCCTGCTCTGCATCCCTGTGCTGAGCTGCTGCTGCTGTCCCTGCTGCTGCTGCCAGCTGCTGTCACACATGCAGCGGCGCCGGCAGCACAAAACCTCCTCTCCCCCTCGGCGCCGGCAGCACAAAGCCTCCTCTCCCCCTCCCCTCCCCTGTGTGACATTCAGTGGCCGGATGGGATCCAAAGGGGGTGGAGCTGGATGGGAATAAGGGGCGGAGCTAGACGGGACCATGCTGCAACAGGAGGATGAGCTCCTACAGTTTCGGCCAGCCAGACTTCATTAGATAAGTGTCTGGAAAGAGAGTGAGTGTGTGTGTGTGTGTGTGTGTGTGTATATACAGTGTCTGTGTATACTGTATATATGTGTGACTGTGTATGTGTGTAATGTATGTACAGTATGTATATGTGTGTGTTTATATATATATATATATGTGTGTGTATGTTGTGTGTGTATTTGTGTGTTTGTGTGACTGCTGCATAATGTGTGTAAGCGTCACTGGTACAGGAGGCGTTACGTCTGTAAGCGTCACTGGTACAGGGGGCGTTACGTGTGTAAGCGGCACTGCTACAGGGGGTGTTACATGTGTAAGCGTCACTGATACAGGGGGTGTTATGTGTGTAAGCGGCACTGCTACAGGGGGTGTTACGTGTGTAAGCGGCACTGGTACAGGCGGCGTTACGTGTGTAAGCGGCAATGCTACAGGGGGCGTTACGTGTGTAAGCGTCACTGGTACAGGGGGGCATTACATGTCTAAGCGGCACTGCTACAGGGGGCATTACGTGTGTAAGCGTCACTGGTACAGGGGGGCTTTACGTGTGTAAGCGTCACTGCTACAGGGGGCATTACGTGTGTAAGCGGCACTGGTACAGGGGGCGTTACGTGTGTAAGCAGCACTGCTACAGGGGGCGTTACGTGTCAAAGCGGCACTTGTACAGAGGGCGTTACGTGTGTAAGCGTCACTGCTACAGGGGGCATTACATATGTAAGCGTCCTCTGGTACAGGGGGCGTTATGTGTGTAAGCGTCACTGCTACAGGGGGCATTACGTGTGTAAGCGGCACTGGTACAGGGGTCGTTACATGTGTAAGCGTCACTGGTACAGGGGGGGGCGTTACGTGTGTAAGCGGCACTGGTACAGAGGGCGTTACGTGTCTAAGCGGCACTGCTACAGGGGCGTTACGTGTGTAAGCATCACTGCTACAGGGGGCGTTAAGTGTGTAAGCGTCACTGGTACAGGGGGGCATTACGTGTGTAAGCATCAATGGTACAGGGGGTTGTTACGTGTGTAAGCGTCACTGGTACATGGAGCGTTACGTGTGTAAGCGTCACCTGTACAGGAGACGTTACGTGTGTAAGCGTCACTGCTACATGGGGTGTTACTTGTGTAAGCGTCACTAGTTCAGGGGGCGTTATATGTGTAAGCGTCTCTGGTACAGGGGACGTTACATGTGTAAGTGTCTCTACTACATGGGGTATTATGTGCGCTGTTCGTTTGTAAAGTATGCAAGGGTGCAAATTTATAGTTTGTAGGGGGGCGCCAAACACCGTAGCACCGGCCCTGATTGCACAGCCACTGCACTACGCAGCATTGTCACCTTTTACATTGATTCAGCGTCCAGACATTACCCTCCGTGATATCACCCACTCTATCCGTTACATTAGCCATCTCGGGGCTTCCAGGCCGGCAGCACAGGTGCTGTGTTGCGGAGTCAGGGCCTGTGGGGATCTGGGCGCGCCTGTGGCGGGGAGGCACTTCTGTGACATCACACGCAGAGGAGGCTCCGGGCGCAGAGAGTATGCTGCGCAGGGAGGGCTTTGAAAACCTTCCGCTGCGACGCTTTCATACACATCTATGCCGGTGGCCGCAGCAGCTTTTGTTCCACCTGCGGTGCGGCTAGGGAGTGGGGATTGTTGATGGCGAAGGGGGCAGGCGGACTGACAGCAGGTCATAGGACGCTGCAGTTTAAGTGTTTTGTTTTCCCTATCTACAGTGCAGAGACTTGCTGCAGATGCAGCGGCATACCCTCCAGCTGCACCTTTTTGGCAGGTACAGTCCCTTTTTTTTATGGTCTGTACCGATTTCTGGCTCTCCAAGCTTCCATTGAATGTATATGAAAAGGGGCGTGGCCACGGCGCTATACCCGTGACCACGCCCCCTTTTCGAATGTGTAACAATGTTTATGTGTACAGTGTTGGAAGGTGTGTTGCTGCAAATGTAAGGATGTGCCCTGTGGGCACATCCATGTTGTGGTCCCTAGCTGGGGACAGCGCTGGGGCAGCTTGTCTGTCCCCAGCGCGGAGTGTGCGGCGGCGGGTGCCTGGTGCAGGGATCGGATGTTTCCCTGCACCAGGCTGTCGGCGGCGGAGAGCGGCGCGGCGGCGCTTTAAACTTGGCGCCGCTAGGGCCGCCAATGAGAAGCGCCGCCCGCGGCTTTTTGAATCCGGCGCCGTCCGCGAGCCAATCACGGCTCGCGGGGCGCCGGCCAATCAGGAACAGGCGCGGCGAGCCAATCGGCGCTCGCCGCGTCATAGGCCCCGCCCCCGGCGTCTGACGTCAGACGCCGGGCGGGAGCCTGAAGAAAAGGCCGCGCCGAAGAGCGGCAGAAGAGTCGTCGGGCGGGAGAAGAACAGAAGAGACGGCCGGAAGAAGAGGGAAGAAGACGCCGCGCGGAGGAGAGGAGAAGAGCTCCGGCGGCCGCTGAAGAGGCCTGAAGAATCCAGCCCTCGGAAAGAAGATGTCCAGCGGCGGCTGGACGCGGCGCGACGACGGTGGCGCCGCTGGACAGGACGGGCCAGCGGCCGAAGATTAAAGAGGAGCGCCGGAGGGGTCACCAGGGGTGGGAAGCAAAGGGCTGCCGAAGCTCCCCCCTGGTGCCTCTCCCAGCGGGTCAGGTAGGCCCTTCTCAGGTGCCCCTGTACCCGCCCCTCCCTAGACCACCGGGTGTTCGGGCATTAGGCCCGTGGGCAGAGTCAGGCCCTCTCGGCCTGTGGGCACATAGTCGGGCCCTCCCGGCCCGTGGCACATCTTTGATGAGGTGGTTTGGGCATTAGGCCCGAGCCACCCTATACCCGTGGCCAGATAGGCAGGCACTAGGCCTGGGGCACAGGTTGGGCACTAGGCCCATAAGGATAGTCAGGCCACCGGCCTGTGGGCGCAGTTAGGCGGGCATTAGGCCCGAGGGGCAGTTCAGGCAATAGGCCTGTTGGGACATTAGAGGGCGCTAGGCCCTAGTGTATCTTGGCCAAGTAGGTACAGATAAGGTGACCCTGGGCACAAGGCCCAGGTCACCCAACGGCAGCAAGTTAGGCGGGCGCTAGGCCCGTGGGCGAAGTCAGGCCTCCGGCCTGTGTGCAGTTAGGGGGCGCTAGGCCCAGCGAAGCAGTGTTTTCCCCGAGGTGAGTACAGGTGGCCCTGGGCGTTAGGCCCAGGCCACCCTGAGGTAATTAGGTGGGTGAGCTGTGCGGCCCCCACTACGGGGTGTTCTGAGTCGGGTAGATAAAGGGACAACACCGTGTTAAGTTGTATTCCGATGTGTGTGGTTACCGTGCAGGGCAAATTGCTGTTATGAGGTTTGTGCTAGTTATGTTGCACCACACCCACAGAGCTAGTTTGAGGGCTCTGCCGTTGTAGATAGTATAGGGTGTGACACTAGGGTAGAGTTAGGCCCTGCACGACTGTTTCTCTTTGCCTCCTTACAGGGACCTGTAAGTGGAGAAGATCGGAGTGCAAGACTTGTGACGGTGAGTAGCATTCGTGTGCGTTTGTCCCTTGTTTGTCCCCGAGCGCCGGAGTCGGGATTGCTCACGGACGTGAGAATCCTTTTCATCACACTACGTGCGAAAGCGCGAGTGTGTGAAATCTGGGTGGCTGAGGCTTTGTGCCGGTGATGACCATTCGCCCAACCGGTGAAGGTCGCGGCCACCCCTGGGGTATCCCCTGTTCCAGCGGAAGAAGGGTCGATACCCCCTTTGATGTAAACCATTCTCTCCTCAGCTCGGTCGACGGTCAGCTCCAAGAGGGAATCGCCGTGTCCGGATCCGACTGAAGAATTCCAGGTCCGTTGAAGGTTCCGGTACCTGAAGGTGAGAGAGAGCGGCGCCTGGTGAGTACCGCGTCTACACCTGCACGGCAGCAGGCACCACCACACGCACCCGCAGGCCCCCGCACCTCTCACACAGATGCAGGGGGTCTATTTTGGGGTGTGGGGCAGGAGCTGCAGCTCCATCAGCCCCATTACTAATCCTGGTCAGTGAAAACACAGCAGCCAAAGGGCAGAGCCTCCCATTGGATGTAACCTGTGTGGGAGGGCGTTTCTCGGCCAATCAGCTGTGGACTGGGTGGGATAGACCTGCTGCTAACCCAATGAGAGCTCCTAGCCATGCCCAGCGTTAGATGTCCAGACAAAGAGTCACAGGGCTATTATATAGGAGATATATATATCTATTATAGCAGGAGGGCACAGTGTATAGATATATATGGTTGGGAGGCTTCCCCAGCACCACACATAGCAGCAGCCCAGCACAAAGAAACCTTTCCCCACAGCGTCTCCCCTCCTCCCACCCCCCATCACACTGCTGGCTGCCGCTGCCTCTCCCTCTTCTGATGATAGTGCAGGCTGTTTCTCCTCTTCCCCCCTCTTGGATCTCTCTACCTGCTGTCTCTCACCCCCTCCTCCGGATCACAGTGCTGGCTGACTTTCGTCTCCCCCCACCCCCCTGGATCACACTGCTGGCTGTCTTCTCTCCCTCTCCCGATCACAGCGCTGGGATCACACTGCCGGCTGTCTTCTGTCCCTCTCCCGCCCCAGATCACAGTGCTGTGATCACACTGCCGGCTGTCTCCCGCCCCCTCCCCCGGATCACAGCTTTCGTCTCTCTCACCCCCCGAATCACACTGCCGGCTATCTCTCCCCCTCTCGCCCGCATCACAGCACTGACTGTCTCTCCTCTTCCCCCCACCCCCCGGATGACACTGCCGTCTGTCTCTCCCCCCTTGCCTGCATCACAGTGTCAGCTGTCTTCCCCTGGGATCACATTGGCAGCTCTCTCCCAGATCATCCCCACCCCCATGGGATCACGCAATGCTCTCACCTTCTCTTCGGGCTGCCCAGTGTCCACAGCCACATTACTGTGGAGATGTGTGTAAGCGCTGGGGCGGTGTGTCCGCTCCGCTCTCAGCGCCAGGCTCCAGGCAAAGTGCAGGGGATTTGTGTCCCCTGCAGGTACGGGCTGTGGACAGCGCTGGGGCAGCTCGTCTGTCCCCAGTGCTGGTTGTGCAGCAGCGGCGGGTGTTCGGTTCAGGGACAGTGTATTGGTTCCCTGCACCGGACGAGAAGCGGTGACGGGCAGCGGCAGCAGCGTTTTAAACTTGGCACCAATTTGGCTGCCAATGAGAAGCGCCGTCTGTGGCATTTGAAATCCGGCGCCATCCGCGGGCCAATCACAGGCGGGCGCGGCGAGCCAATCAACGCTCACCACGTCATAGGCCCCGCCCCCTTGAAGTGACGTCAGACGCTGCCAGGAGCTGAGGAAGACGGGAGGACGCGCCAAAGATCGGTGAACAGCCGGGCGGCACCGAGCAGAAGAGGACACCGCGGGAAGAGCTCCAGTGGCCGCGGAAGTGGCCAGAAGATGCCTGTATCCAGGAAGATGTCTAGCGGCGGCTGGACGCGAAGAAGAGGCGGTGGTGCCGCTGGCCAAGACGGGCAAGTGGCAGAAGAGCCCACCCAGGACTGGTAGGCGCTGCAGTGGTGGTAAGCAACAGGGCTGTGAAGCTCCCCACTGAGGCCTTCTCCACCGTAAGGTAGGCTTATTCAGGCCCTACATATTCCACCCTAGACCATCAGGGATCAGGCATTAGGCCGTGGCGATAGTCAGGCCACAGGTCTGTGGCGCAGCAGGCGGGCACTAGGCCCGTGAGGCAAGATCAGGCAATAGGCCTGTGGATACATTAGTGGGCAGTAGGCCATAGTGCAAAGTGTGGCCGATTAGGGAATAAGGTGACCCTGGGCATTAGGCCCAGGTCACCCATCTGGTCTCTGTTAGGCGGGTGCTAGGCCCGTGGGTGGTGTCAGGCCTCTGGCCTAGGCGCAGTTAGGGGGCGCTAGGCCCAGTCAATAAGTGCACCCTCCAGGTGAATAAAGGTGGTACTAGGTGCTAGGCCCAGGCCACTCCAACGTAACTAACGTAGGCAGGCCCAAAGGCCTGAGCCCCTGGTAAGTTACTGTATGGGGTATGGGAGGTGGGTAGGCTGTGTGGCACCCACTCCCCAGAGTGTAGGTAGGTATTTAAAGGGAGAGCATCATTGTAGATACTTGTACTGTACTGTGTAATTGTGATGAATGTTGTTTCCGTGCAGGGTCAAGTTTGCTGATAGTTTGTGTTTAGTTTCGTTGCACCACACACACAGAGCTAGTTTGAGGGCTCTGCCATTGTAGTTAGTGTAGTGGTGTTACACTAGTATAGAGTTGGGGCCTGCATTGGCTGTTGTTTGTTTGTCTCCTTACAGGGACCTGTAAGTGAAGAGGAAGATCGCAATGCAAGATTGGCAATGGTGAGCATCATCTGTGTCCATCTGTCCCTTTATCTGTCTGTCCCCTGAGCGCTGGTCTAGGGGTTTGCTCACGGACATGAGAACCCCCTTTATCACACTACGCGCAAGAGTGTGAGTGTGTGAAAATTGGGTGGCTGAGGCTCTGTGCCGATGATGATTTTCACCTGACCAGTGAAGGTTGCTGCCACCCTGGGATTATCCTCTTTCCCTTTGGAAAAGAGTTGATACTCCTTCATTTATCTCCTTTCCTTCCCAGCTCGTCCGTAATCAACATCTGGAAGGGGATCACTGTGTCCGGGTCCAAGTGCAATTTCCAGGTCCATTGAAGATTCCGTGACGTGAAGGTGAGAGCCTATGGCGCCTGGTAAGTAGTGAGTCTACACCTGCACGGCAGCAGGAACAACGCCGCACTGCCACTCTCACATTTGGCGTAGTCAGCAGGATAATGGACCACAGACATGATGTGGATCGTCCCCAAGAAGACCTCCCTGCGGACGGCTCCGGAGCAGACCCACCCCCGGGTGTGTGCGGACAAGAGCGACTGGGTGACTGTGTCTGGGACAGACATCATGAAGATGGTGCAGCGGTCGATCCAGCATGGAAAAGAAGAGCGCCGGGAAAAGGGGCACAAGAAGGCCGCTGTGATGCACTGCAAGAAATGTCGGCAACTGGGACACTTTGCAGACGAATGTACTTGGCGAGAAACTCAAAGAGAAGGCCTAGAGACATCCTCGAAGAAGGATGCCCAAATGGTCCAGCAAGTTCACTGAAGACGCTGTCAGAAGGGCCCGGTGAAGAAAGAGTCCTGGTGTTTGCTCTGCGGAAACTACGGGCATGAGCATAATAGTTGTCCTTGGGACAAAGAGTGGAGTCAAGACGAGGTCGATTTCTGGTGTGTAAGCTGTGGAGATCCCCGGCATCGGCTCCCGGAGTGTCCATGGACTGAGGACAGGACAGAGTATGAGGCCGCTGTAAAGCAGCTGACGGAGTCTCGTCAGGAACTCTAGGACCGGGTGGCTGCAGAACACGTGTGTGCCCTCTGTAAGGAGAAGGGACATGAGCTTTCCGATTGTCCGTGGGATGAAGACCGGATGATTGCGGATGGTCCTGCCCAGAGATAGGAGGAAGAGACCTGAGAGATGGAGCGGAAGAGCCTGCTTGAAGTTAGTTTGCAGGTACCCATTTCCCCGGAACCAGTGCCAAAGGGTGGAGGCCCCTCGGTGATGGAGGTGACCAAGGAACCCGTGTTAGAGAAGGTGGCAGTAACACTCCCTTGTTGGAAGTGCCGGCGACCGGGACATTTGGCTAATCAGTATCCCCGTAAAGATTCCGCGGACCTACTCTGCCCCAAGAAAGCGACCCCAGTGAAGAAGTGTCCTTTCCCACATAAGGTGGAGTGGATGACTGGGAGGAGAAGAAATGACGCTGTGAGGAAAAGCGTGAAGACCCAGTGACAGGGATGTCCGGAATTTCACCGTGATGGAACTGTCCAAGACCAGGACGTGTGGAACTGGTGTGTCCTGGGTACCATGAGATACCAGCGGAAGAAAAGCAGTATGCTGAGGAAGTAGAGATACCAGCGGAAGAGACGAAGTACACTGAGGAAGAGAATAGTCCCCTAGTCGAGGTATCAGTGGAGAAGGACTCGGACTACTGTGAGATGTCCGCCGTGTCTGACGACGAATCTCTCCAAGAACAGATGGAGAAAGACTCGGGCATCGGGAGTGCCGACAAGTGTGACTGGCAGGACCGGGGGGAGCCATGCTCACAGTTGATTGCCCTCCATGAAGAGGAGACAGTCCTGGAGCAAGAGTACCTGCCGGAAGTGACGAGTTGGACTGACATACGGGGAGATGATTGTGATGCATTTTGGAGTACCCGTTCCATAGGAATACATGAGACTGTTGGGGATACCCCACGAGGAAACACAACAGATGGTGGTTGTTGCCCGGGAGGATAAGGATACCCCGGAGGATTCCACTGTTGGGTGGTGGTCGGTCCCACACCCTGAAGACAGTGACGATGCCCCAGACGATATGGGAGGCTAAGTGTGGGTGACTGTTGCACCCATGGAAGAGGATTCCCCCTTGTGGCCTACAGTAAGTGGTAAGGATGAGTCGCCACTCCTCCAGAGGATCCACAGATTGAGGTCAGGAGGTACAAAGAAGAGGGACCTGGAGCCAGTAGAAGAAGGATGTGCAGCCTTCTCCACTGAAAGGTAGGCCTTCTCAGGCCCTACATATTCCACCCTAGACCATCAGGGATTGAGCATTAGGCCCGTGGGGACAGTCAGGCCACAGGCCTGTGGTGCAGCAGGCAGGCACTAGGCCCGTGGGGCAAGATCAGGCAATAGGCCTGTGGATACATTAGTGGGCAGTAGGCCATAGTGCAAAGTGTGGCCGAATAGGAAATAAGGTGACCCTGGGCATTAGGCCCAGGTCACCCATATGGTCTCTGTTAGGCGGGCGCTAGGCCCGTGGGTGATGTCAGGCCTCTGGCCTAGGTGCAGTTAGGGGCCACTAGGCCCAGTCAATAAGTGCCTCCCCAGGTGAATAAGGGTGGTACTGGGCGCTAGGCCCAGGCCACTCCAACGTGACCAACGTAGGCAGGCCCAAAGACCTGAGCCCCTGGTAAGTTACTGTATGGGGTACGGGAGGTGGGTAGGCTGTGTGGCACCCACTCCCCAGAGGGTTGGTAGAGATTTAAAGGGACAACACCATTGTAGATACTTGTACTGTACTGTGTTATTGTGATTAATGTTGTTTCCGTGCAGGGCCAAGTTTTAGTTTCGTTGCACCACACACACAGAGCTAGTTTGAGGGCTCTGCCGTTGTAGTTAGTGTAGTGGTGTTACACTAGTATAGAGTTGGGCCCTGCATGGCTGTTGTTTGTTTGCCTCCTTACAGGGACCTGTAAGTGAAGAGGAATATCGCAATGCAAGATTGGCAATGGTGAGCATCATCTGTGTCTGTCTGTCCCTTTGTCTGTCTGTCCCCTGTGCGCTGGTCTAGGGGTTTGCTCACGGACGTGAGCACCCCCTTTAACACACTACGCGCGAGAGTGCGAGTGTGTGAAAATTGGGTGGCTGAGGCTCTGTGCCGATGATGATTTTCACCTAACCAATGAATGTCGCCGCCACCCTGGGAGTATCCTCTTTCCCTTTGGAAAAGAGTTGATACTCCTTCATTTATCTCCTTTCCTTCCCAGCTCGTCCGTCATCAACATCTGGAAGGGGATCGCCGTGTCCGGGTCCAAGTGCAGTTTTCAGGTCCGTTGAAGATTCCGTGACCTGAAGGTGAGAGAGTGCGGAGACTGGTAAGTAATGAGTCTAAACCTGCACGGCAGCAGGCACTACACCGCACCGCCAGTCTTACATTACTGCATGCCCGATCACTGCAGTCCCACCACATGCTCCTTTCCCTGCACTGTCCTCTCCACGTGGCACAGTGGCACATCGCCCAACATTCGCAGCCACACACCCTCCAATACTGACACCCTGCTGGTATATGAGAGTAGGTGCAGGAGGGTAGGCGAGCCTAGGAGTCAGTCCATGCCGGAAGCATTCATCCAGCCTGACCAGCGCAATTTTATCATACATGCAGCTACAGTCTAAAATACAGCCCTGTTGGGTTGGTTATTTTGTTTCTGTGCAGGGTAAATACTGCCTGCTTTATTTTTACACTGCAATTTCGATTTCCCTTTGAACATACCCCACCCAAATCTAACTCTCTCTGAACATGTTATATCAGCCCCTCCTGCAGTGCACATTGGGGGTCATTCCGAGATGATCGTAGCTGTGCTAAATTTAGCACAGCTATGATCATTCACACTGACATGCGGGGGGACGCCCGGCACAGACTAGTCTGCCCCGCATGTCAGTGCTGGCCCATCCCCCCCCGCAGAAGGGCAAAGGCATCGCACAGTGGCGATGCCTTTGCACTTCAAGAGTAGCTCCCGACCAGCGCAGTTTTAGCGTGCTAGCTGGGAGCTATTCGTCGCTCCCCGGCCCGCGCCCACGAAACGGCGGCCAAATGCTGCTGTACCGCCCCGCCCAGCGACCGCCTCTGCCTGCCTCTGTGGTGCCGGCGCATACGCAGTTCTGACACGATCGCCCCGCTGCGATAAACTACAGCGTGCGATCGGGTCAGAATGACCCCCATGGTTTTGACCAACTGCTAACACATTTGCTGCTGCGATCAACTCTGAATTACCCCCACAATCTACTGATTTTTACATTAGCAAAGCCTTAATAATAGGCTTCACTGCAAATTTTACAATGCTTCAAAGAAAGATTATATATATATATATAGCAACAAGTGACCTTCCACCAGTCAAGATGCTGACACAGTTGTAGGGAAAAGCAGTCCATTTACTTTCACAGCACAGTAAGCAGGTCTTTATCACAGCAAGATTACCGGATACCTTAACCAGGCACCGCTCCACAAACAGCATATACTGTACACAAATCTCAGGCTCCTTGTATCTAACCCACTGGCCCGCCCTCTATCGCCTGGCCACTTGTTGGCATCAGGAGCCCTGAGCCCTTGCCCTAAAAAGCATTATAAAAGAGTGGCACAGGTGCTACAAAACCTGGACCGGACCTACATGGATGGGAGCCCGCACCCTCTCTCTCTCCCATCCAAACCCCAGGGACCCAAAACCGGCCATGCTAAGGCCAAATGACAACGTGCTGTGTCCCAACACCTCCCTGGGCTTCCTCTTGGTCCTGTCTTAAACCCAGTTCGATTTGGCCCGGGGCACCCAAACTGTTGTGCCCTGTCCTGCAAACACCCAGGGTGACATCCGGACTGGACTGCCACAATATATATATATATATATATATATATATATATATATATATATATATATATAGAGAGAGAGAGAGAGAGATTTATATATATATATATATATATATATATATATATATAGATATATATATATATATATATATATACATATACACACGGGTAGTAGGTGCGGCACTCGTAGAAAAAGATGACAAACTCAGTGATCTCTTTATGAACGTTTCGGTTTTTACCGTCTTCAGGATATAAACAGTAGATTAAAAACGCTTACCTTTTATTGCTACTTCACCCAGTGACAAGGACGCTAATACTGGAGGGAGCCCGCGCTCGTCGCCGGGCAGGAAGCGGGACGTGGAGCGCTACAGCTGAGCGGCGCGTGTATGTGACAACACCCATCACCATGACAACCACATCAACAAGCATCTGAACAGCTAGAAGAAAGCACAAACCATATGAAAATAGCTGGCAATGCAACAACGTACAAACAGTACATAATCAAGATACATAATATCACAGACAATGAATCCATATTATAAAGCATTATATATATACTGTATGAATCAGCAAAATTAATTCAACAGATTTATACTTGTTGCATTTATAGTTATTAAATAAAGCAGCATGATAATCACCAAACTGATAAATCTTCATCAAAACATCATGTAAACACAGACCAAGAGATTGTTTCATTAAGTCCACGAGGACTCAATGTACCCAATCTATAGATCCACTCGGTTTCACGTTTAAGTAATAAACGATTACGATCACCACCCCTACGCAAAGGGGGGATGTGATCGATCATTCTGTACTTGAGACTTAACAGGCTATGACCATTTTCTGCAAAGTGCCGGGCTACCGGCTGTTCGCTTTTTCTGCTATTGATTGCAGCTCTAATCGCGGACCTTTGAGCAGACATCCTTTCTTTAAACTTGCATTGGGTCTTTCCAATGTAGGAAAGCCTGCATGGGCATAAGATCTGACATACCACAAACATACTGTTACAACTAAGATTATGTCTGATCTGGTACATTTTGCCCGAATGTGGATGGGGAAATTTATCTCCCGGTATCAGAAAGCTACATGTCGCACACGTACATCTAAAGCACCCCCATTTTTTATTAGCAAGAAAATGGGTAGCTTTATTGGGATCGGTTATATCAGTACGCATGAGTAAGTCCCTAAGATTTCTGTCTCGGGTATAACAGGGCATGACGGCATGTTGGCCAAGATGCAAAGATGCATCCGTCTGTACAATAGGCCATCTATCTTTAGTGATTTTCTTAATCTCAGGAGATAAGGCATTATATCTATTGACAATGGGAAACTTATCTGATATCATCACTTTCTCCTTTTTACGCAACAAGGAGCTCCTATCCAGTTTTAAAACTTTCTCTTTGATGTTAAGGAGATTTTCATAATCATAACCTCTATCCATAAATTTTAGTACTGTTTCATCAAGTTGTTTACGTACTATTTCTGGATCAGAGTTGATTCTGCGTACTCTTACCATCTGTGAGTAAGGCAGACCCAACTTAAGCTCACGTGGATGGTTGCTACTAATATGTAAAATTGTGTTATGGTCGGTAGGTTTATTAAAAACTAACATAACAAGACCATCATTAGTCCGGGTAATCTGGACATCAAGGAAATGAATCTGAGATTGACTCATCTCTAAGGTTAGTTTAACTGGGCTCATTGAGTCATTATGCTGTTTAATTAATGACCTGAGGTTTTCATCAGGGCCTTGCCAAATCAAGAACAGGTCATCAATGTAGCGCATATAACAAAGGATCTGTGCCTTCACTTTATGATTAGAAAAAAAGAGGTCCTGCTCAATCTCAAACATGTAACAATTCGAGTATGCCGGGGCCACGGAGGACCCCATAGCACACCCCAACCTCTGTATACAATAATAACCATCAAATAAAAAATAATTTTTAGTCAAAACAAATTCCAAAAGCTGTAAGAGAAATTCAACAAATGCAGGTGTCAATAAATCATTAGTTAGCAGGATCTTCCTAACCGCTGAAATTCCCACATCATGGGGAATAATAGTATAAAGGCTAGTGAAATCGGCTGTCACTAGCCATACATCACCTGATAATGGGCCAACTGTAGATAATTTATTCAAGAACATAGTGGTATCAAGTAGAAAGAATTCATTCATCTGAATAAGGGGTTGCCAGATTGAATCAATAAGGATAGCAGCTGGCTGTGATAAGGACCCCCTAGCGGAGATTATAGGCCTGCCCGGGGGAGGGGAGAGACCCTTATGTATTTTGGGCAGAGTATATAAAATAGGGGTAATAGGGAATTCCGGTATGAGCATGTCCCCAAGTTCATCAGTGATAATAGCTGATGTTCTTGCTCCCTTGACAATCTTTTCAAGTTCCTTTTTGAAGACATTACTAGGATCCCTAGAAAGCTTTCCATATGTGTCTTGGTCGCTCAAGTACAATTGCTCCGCCCTTATCAGCAGGGCAGATAATCAATTCTTTATTAGAAGATAAAGATCCCCCTTCCGGCCCGGCTGCTCCCGCGGGCTCCCACCAGTAGGAGCGTCCTTGTCACTGGGTGAAGTAGCAATAAAAGGTAAGCGTTTTTAATCTACTGTTTATATCCTGAAGACGGTAAAAACCGAAACGTTGATAAAGAGATCACTGAGTTTGTCATCTTTTTCTACGAGTGCCGCACCTACTACCCGTGTATGTATTGCTGGTGATCCAGCATGTGAGGGCACCGGGACAGTTACAGTATGGATTCAGCGAGTGCCAGTTACTTTGTTTAATGTAGATATATATATATATATAGATAGATAGATAGATAGATAGATAGATAGATAGATAGATATAATATATTCCCAATACGAGGAGTTTAATAGTGATTTGTATAGATGATATCTTCTCCACGGAGTGTTGTCAATTGTAACACAGCATCCGTATCAGAGAATGGGGTAAATAGATGAGTTTGTATCAGTGCTTGTTGCAAATACACTGTGTTAGTGTTTCCCACTCCACAATGATATAGGTAATGCTGATAGACTCATCGTCTCATATGGATTCTTTCCTATATGAGAACCATAAAGAGCCAGCCCTAGCCTATTTGATGCCCTAGGCAAAATTTTGGCTGGTGCCCCCTAGCACCGCTGCTAGTTCTGCATCTGACCCAGCAACACTCAGGCAGTGGGGCCCACCCTGTGGGCCAGTTCAACCCTGCATAATGCCACACAGTAATGCCCATAATACACAATTCCACACAGTAATGCACCTGATACATATGCCCCACATTAGTAATGCCCATAATACACATAATTCCACACAGTAATGCACCTTACACATATGCCCCACATTAGTAATGCCCATAATACACATAATGTCACACAGTAATGCACCTTACATATATGTCCCACATTATTAATGCCCATAATACACAATTCCACACAGTAATGCATCTGATACATATGCCCCACCTTAGTAATGACCATAGTACACATAATTCCACACAGTAATGCACCTTACACATATGCCCCACATTAGTAATGCCCATAATACACATAATTCCATACAGTAATGCACTTTACACATATGGCCCACAATAGTAATGCCAATCATACACATAATTCCACACAGTAATGCCCATAATACACATAATTCCACACAGTAATGCACCTGACACATATTGCCCACATTAGTAATGCCCATAATACACAATTTCACACAGTAATGCACCTTACACATATGCCCCACATTAGTAATGCCCATAATACACAATTTCACACAGTAATGCACCTTACACATATGCCCCACATTAGTAATGCCCATAATACACATAATTCCACACAGTAATGCACCTGACACATATTGCCCACATTAGTAATGCCCATAATACACAATTTCACAAAGTAATGCACCTTACACATATGCCCCACTTTAGTAATGCTAGTAACTTTTTTCATAAAACTTACTTTTGCTTGCTGGCGTGCTTGCAGTCAGTGTGTGCGCCCATGCAGCTCCCTGGATCCGTGATTGCATTTTGTGAGATGGGGGTTTCAGGATGGGTGGGTGCGTGCTTGCGCTCGCATCCGTTAAAGGGACACCCATACAAGGGATGTGACCTCACAAGGTATGCCGTCCTTTGTAAGCCTCACCCTTTATTTTTGCTTGCTAGTTGGACACAGATAGCAGCAATGTCCAGATACTGCCACGCTTGCTGGTTATACAAAAAGACCAGAATCAAACATGTAGCAACTGTCCATTCTCTTCACTGTTCAGTGTGTTTGCTGGTGTCTATTACTCCCGGCAACTGCATGCCCATTATTTTATACTTGGAAGTGATATTCTCTGCCCTTCAGTCTGACACATCTGAAAGTCACGCTGCATTGACGTGTCATATAGAAATAGCGCAACGCAACTTACTGACCATGTTACAGTGGGGAGAACACTGCCCATGTTATGTCCCTGTAGACACCTGGGGTATGCACAGGGATAAGAGGCACACACAGGATGGCAGGGTCCCCCTGCCCCATGTACACTAGCAGTATAGGTAATGTCAGATTGATATGGAGCAGTCTGATAAAATACACATGTGATATCATAAGGAGCAATCCAGTACTAACCTTATATAGTAAGTGAAAAAAATCACAGGTCCAGGAATTGCAGTTACCAAGCTTCTGTTGTCTGAGATCTCACAAGTCAAGGGCATTCAAGCATGTCGGAGGGAGTTTAAGGTACTGTCTGCATATTTTTGACAAATGTAAACAGCAGTGTATACAAGTACTGATTGAATACATTTGGAAAGTAACAGATAGTTTGCAGACTGTCCCTCCCAGCATGAGATACTGCAGGGACATGCTTGGATGCCCTAGGCAAATGCTTAGAATGCCTATAGCTAAGGCCGGCTCTGGAACCATACATCCAAACTTTCTGATGGTTAAATATAATATATTAATTAGAGTAATGCCCCACAATGTATATCAACCACTGGAAGGGCAGGAGGTGTAAGGTGGATTATTAATGTGATGCCTTATATATCAACATTCATACCCAAGGTCGGACTGGCCCACAGGGGTACAAGGGAAACCACCGCTAGGCCCCACTGCCTGGGGGGCCCTCCTCCTCTAGGAATCAGGTTCTAGACTGTGCACTTGATTTATATATTATACATATGTTACCTTATACTGCACAGGATTATGATGTATTCTCTACAGTACATTGCTGTCATCAATCTGGCATATTATCATGCATGCACTAGCATTAATTTCTGTATAAATTATCAAGGAGTCCAGACCAGGTACTCTCTAATGGTTAGCCAATCCTCTGTGGTGGCAGGCCACACACCCTTTGGAGGCTGGCCACACCTCTAAGCACGGGCCCCTACCACTGCATACCCCCGGTGGGCCCTTCATGCTCCAGTCCGACACTGTTCATACCAATGAGTGAATGGCCGGCAGCTGTAGAGGTAGCCTTGGATATCAGTGGTGCACCTCATCTGCAGCAGGATCTGAATGTTTCTTGAGACAGCTTCTGAGAAAATTGATGGTTCAGGGTGGAAACTGGGTGGTGACCTAAAGTCTTCGCAAAAAGAGAAGGTGTTATGGAAGTGTCATGGGCACGTGTTTTTTTGTTCGCAGCACATCAGCCACAGTAGCCGAATCTTAAGAAAGATCAGATCTACCAGCGGACTTGAGCGATGCTCAGATAACAAAAGTGGTCTTTGCAGGGTTTGCTCAGTCCATTGCACAGAAATACACTAGAGGAATGCTTGCACTGGCATTTGCATATTTTCGCACTTGAGAACCCATGAGTGATTGCAGCCATGCATGATCTACCTGCACCTCTGAATCAGACCCTAAGACACTGAATGGTTGTGCTAAGCACGTGGATCACTGAAAGTTCATTGGTACAGTTGGTTGATAACCACGCTTTCTGGATTGCAGTCATTCACCTACTGACTATTCCTTTAGTCTTGATCACAGCTGGGTGGATACTTCTTAGATGTTAAATGTGATTGCTGATAATCTTGGGCCTATACATACCAACATGGCTAAAGTGGTTGAATAATAAGGGGTCTATTTACTAAGTCTTGGAGAGAGATAAAGTGTCAGACAATCAGCTCCTAACTGCCATGTTACAGGCTGTATTTGAAAAATGACAGGAGCTGGTTGGTTGGTTGATACTTTTTCTCTCTCCACTTTATCTCTCTCCAAGGCTTAGTAAATAGACCCCTAGATCCTTACGAGGATGGACCAATATAAACCTTACTAAGTACTGATGGACAAGGTGATAAGGGCGAATGTGGCAACAAAAAGTATGCACAATGGATAGTAAGTTTGTCTGCAAGCTAAAATATCCTGCAGCCAGTTGATTATTCCCCTATACATGATTAACATGTTTGGTTTAGAAATGGAAAATGAACGTTAATTACTAAGCCTCATTATTGCTTCTTTTCCTATCAGTTGGGCAGATCACAGGTGCCGAGGCAGACAGTGGGCATCTACATAATTAAGAAGCACTTTTTACACATTAAATTTCTCCCTGATAGTAATGTTTTATTAGGCACTATAAATAATCTCACCAGTTTATCAGGTTTTATTAACTGAACCTCTTGCAACTACCGTAAAAAGCGCTCTACTGTATCTCAGCTACCAAATCTACAATAATTATGGCAGCATGTGAAATTTCCTTGGTGTGCAGCAGAATGTGCTCTAATATAAGTAAAATGTTTCTCAAGCAGATGGGAAGTGGTTTATTTTATGTTCTACATGGCGGAGTGGGGGGAGGCAGTCAGGTGTGATGGGCAATTTCACACACTCTGACTTTATTAAACAGAAACTATATTGGAATCGGCTCATAACAAAAGATCAACATGTCACATTTCTACCTAATCCAGAGTCCACATTGCTCATCAGTGTATCAGCTAATATTGCATCCACTGTTTCCCTTAACTAATCCAGGGTCCAGGCTGTGCTTTGCAGTTCCATTAAATCCAGTGGTCATGCTACTTATCATCACCCCAACCAATACATTTTGTATCACAGAATTCATATCACATGGCTTTAGAACCTGATATCTATAGTGTGCACCAATCTCATACATACTGCACATCACTGGCCCATCAAGTCCAGTGTGCTTTCTGTTTGTTTTCTGCACCTGACTGCAGTGTTAAGGCTGTGCGGAGCAGAGTCTTTATAGTATTTTCCATATCTACATACTACTTTTAATATTAAAGTAATGTGGCATTTATACTATAATTCATAGTCCCAAGGAAACTAGTTGCCAGTCTGCTTTTGACTCCTATATTTACAATCTGAAAAGGTGAACCTGCACTATAGGCTCCAACAGAGCCGTACCTAGGCATAGGCATATTGGGCATCTGGAATGCCTAGAGCAGGGGTGGGGAACCTCTGGCCTGTGGGCCTTATATGACCCGGAGAAGCATTTTGTCCAGCCCGGGGCCCTGCCAAGTCAGCTGCAGAGTGTAGAGCCGTCCTCAGCGCACAGCATCATGGGAGATGTAGTTTTCTCATACTGTGCACTGTGTACAGGGGGTGATTCAGACCTGATCGCTGCTGTGCGTTTTTGCACAGCGGGTCGATCAGCAATAGACTCAGTGATTGTTCAAATACTTGCTGTTGTGCACACCCCTGGAATACTTGGGCAGTCCAAAAAACAGGAAGAGCAATGTTCATTATACTGATAAAAGCAATCCGCTTTAGCTTCCCCGACCCTTGGTTGATGAACTCGTCCTTTTTCCTCTGGTAGGTAGAACTTGTTGCTGAAAAAGTTTGCATACTACCACAATGGAAAGGAAAAAAGGGAATATATATATATATAGTGAAGTACAGTTTTATTTACAGTACAATGTTCAACAAATTTAAAAGTTAAAATTCCATATTTTAAAAATATACCATTAACTCGTGGTCCAGCGGACCAGAGATCGTGGGGTGTCAGAAGTGTCCAACCAGAATAGCATGTGGTGTTACCTCCCAGGATTTTCAGCAACAATCCACTCTCTGGGTCACCACCTCCTAATTTTTCTCTTCGGTACTGATAGGTCCATCCAATCTATCACCGACACGTTTCAGCTCATAGAGAGCCTTTATCAAAGTGTATGGTGGATCAGGGTCCAGACATGTTTATAGACCCCCTACTGTAATCTGATTGGATGGACCCTCAATAAGCCTCCTGGAGTTTTTTAACCAAGCTTAATGGACACTATGTTTCATCCTTTGATAATATTCTTTATGATACTCTTGTCTGCCAAACAATATTAACAGCCCAAAAACTTATAGACATTAAATTGGATCTAATTGATCATGTGCATTCCACGGCTGTGGAATGCACGCTACATCCTGTGCCTCCTGTTATGTTGTTAACCAGCCTTGCTAATGTAATAGGGATAAAGACTATACATAATCATTGGCGGAGGAATAACATAGAAGAATCATTAGCCCAGGCAGAAATGAAATGGATATATGAATGGGGCACATTGAATCCAAAAGGGTTAAATATGGATTTTTAATTAAAATGGTTTTTGTAAGATATTTTATTATACTGTGTTTAGACCATTTCATATTGAGTCAGTATATGAAGCTGCTTGTCTGGTAATATTTAATAATTTTTGACATAATTTTTACTATTACTATTGTATTAATATATGTGCTTAATGGTTGCTTTATATCTGTATTTATTCATGTTTTTTAAGTCCACCCAGTTACGCTAAAAGAAAGGCGACTGTGTTTATATTGAGCGCTTCCAAAACTGGAAGCATGTCCCTGCAATGGAACGCATTGCACTCCAGGAACAACCGGAAGTGCAGCGTTGGAATACAAACGCAGCTTGTGTTTCACGATCTGGAAGCACGGCACACTTCCGGTTAACAATATAACAGGAGGAAAAGAATGTAGCGTGCATTCCACCCCCACAGTGTACAGAGTAAGAAAACTACATCTCCCATGATGTAGTGCATAGGAGGTGGCTCCAGGTGGTGTGATGTGAAGCAGCTTTGAAGAGAGATCTCATCGGTGGTCTGCTTTGCTGGCTGCGGACAGAAGGAATGGCTGTGGCTTGTGTTGTGGTGCAGAGTGGACCCAGGATCTGGACCAGTGGTGTGCAGGAGTCTGGATGGAACCTGTCCTGCAGTGGTGGTGAGTTCCCTGCTGGCACTATACTGGGGCATTATGTTTGTCTGTCATTACAGGGGGCAGTATGTGTATGGAGCACTAATGTGGCCATTATGTGTAAGGCCATTCCCATTTCCCTAGAAGAGCACACGGATTGGGGTGGGGTGAGGGGGTGTCTAGAGCTTGAAATATGGCCCGCAAATGATTTTGAACAAATCCAAATGGCCCTTGGCAGAAAAAAGTTTCCCCATTCCTGGCCTAGAGGCAACCCAAGCGCCCAAGCCTAGAACCAGCAGTGGATTTGGACATGGGATATTGCCGGCTGCCGCTACCGGCCTACCGCGAATGGAGGTCCAATTATTATACAGATAAATAAACGCAGAAGTACTGTATATCAAATTTATCAGCAGATCATATATATATAGAATATTCGGTGAAACCTTAATAGGCCAAAATAAAATTAATTAAATTGATATCAGCATATATCTGACAATACAAAGTCTCCAAGTGTAATAGCAGCCAATCATGGAGAGACATTCTCCTACTGAGAAATATGCAAATGAACAGTAATAAACCTCTGTGCGAATAAATCCGCAGCAAAGTTTTTAGAAATGCTGGGGTATGCTAAATCCACATAGGTAGACATGGTAACCAAGCGAATGGCCAAGTGTACAGAACTCCTAGGCGCTCTGATGAGCCTCCTGCAGGTGTAGATGAGTCCCTCCAGTCCTCACTTATGGAGTGAGTGACACACAAAGCCCGGCGGATCCCCAAATGATGTTAGAAAAGCTGTTCTGCCACAGGTGTTTCAGTAGCAAGGTCACAAGTTGTGCGGTAACAAATGACACAGTGATCCAGAGACAAAAACAGTATCCTCCTGTTGCATCTTATGCTGGGTACACACCTGACTGCCAATGGCCCGATTCATACGCGCAAGCAGGGGGGGTTTCCGAGTACCTAGAAACCCCCCCCCTGGCCTCCGATCCCTCGGCGCTGCCGTCCGATTTATTTATTTATTTTTACTGAGGAGAAGCTTATAAAGCAGCTCCCTCCTCCTTACACTGTCCGAGTGACAGTGAGAAACATGGCTGCTGCCTGCCTGTAGGTGGAGCTGCAGCGGAAGCGCGCAGCTCCTCTCAGGCAGTTCATGGGGCCATGAGAGAGCTACAGAGCTACGTGAGGCAGTGGCTGCTGTTTTCGGCTCCCACTGTAGTTTGTGAGTACTATGTAAATGTATAGTGTGTGTGTAACAATGTATGTATGTATGTATGTATGTATGTATGCTAAGTACATGTAGTGTGTGTGTGTGTGTGTGTGTGTGTGTGTGTGTGTGTAACAATGTATGTTTGCTGTGTGGATGTATAGTGTGTGTGTATGTATATATGCTGTATGCATGTATAGTGTGTGTGTGTGTGTGTGTGTGTGTGTGTGTGTGTACAGTATGCTGTGTGTATGTATAGTGTGCATGTTGTGTGCATGTATACTGTGTGTGTATGCATGTATACTGTGTGTATGTATGCTGTGTGCATGTATATGGTGTGTGTATGTATATATGCTGTATGCATGTGTACTGTGTGTGTATGCTGTTTGCATGTATAGTGTGTGTGTGTGTGTGTGTGTGTGTGTGTGTGTGTGTGTATGTATGCTGTGTGCATGTATGTATGTATGTACAGTGTGTGCGTGTGTGTCTATGCTGAGTGCATGCATACTATGTATGTTTGCATGTATACTGTGTGCACGTATAGTGTGTGTGTGTGTGTGTGTGTGTGTGTGTGTGTGTATGATGTGTGCATGCAAACTGTGTGTGTACGCATATATGCTGTGTACAGTATGTGTGTGTATGTCTATGTACAGATGTGTATGTATGTATATATATATATATATATATATATATATACACAGCTTGTGCAGTGTGCTGGCTACTCAATTACAAACACACACACACACACACACGTATGGAACCCCACCCCACCCCCATGAAAATCATGCGTTTGCCACTGCGATTGACCGATCCACCATCTGAGTGACCAATTTGGTGAGCTATACACACTTACCAATGGGCCGCTTGATATGTTTAGCCAGACACCACAACTGTTTGGGCATTTAAAATTGCCTGTCCAGTTGTCATGTCATTGGGGGTAATTCAGACCTGATCGTAGCAGCAAATTTGTTAGCAGTTGGGCAAAACCATGTGCACTGCAGGGGGGGCAGATATAACATGTGCAGAGAGAGTTAGATTTGGGTGGGTTATTTTGTTTATGTGCAGGGTAAATACTGGCTGCTTTATTTTTACACTGCAATTTAGATTGCAGATTGAACTCACCACACCCAAATCTAACTCTCTCTGCACATGTTATATCTGCCTCCCCTGCAGTGCACATGGTTTTGCCCAACTGCTAAAAAATTTCCTGCTGCGATCAACTTGGAATTAGACCTTATGGGGCCCTAAGCAAGATACTGATTTAAGGGCCCCCCTTACTCAAACAATCCTTTGCACTATGGGGGTAATTCCAAGTTGATCGCAGCAGGAAATTTTTTAGCAGTTGGGCAAAACCATGTGCACTGCAGGGGGGGGGGCAGATATAACATGTGCAGAGAGAGTTAGATTTGGGTGGGTTATATTGTTTCTGTGCAGGGTAAATACTGGCTGCTTTATTTTTACACTGCAATTTAGATTTCAGTTTGAACACACCCCACCCAAATCTAACTCTCTCTGCACATGTTATATCTGCCCACCCTGCAATGCACAAAGGGGGTCATTCCAACCTGATCGCACGCTGCCATTTTTTGCAGCGTAGCGATCAGGTCACTACTGCGCATGTGTATGCACCGCAATGCACAGGTGCATTGTACGGGGACAAAGCGGATCATTGCTGTGCGATGGATTTAACGAAGAATCCATTCGCACAGCTGATCGCAAGGAGATTGACAGGAAGAGGGCGTTTATGGGTGTCAACTGTCTGTTTTCTGGGAGTGTTTGGAAAAACGCAGGCGTGTCTAAGCGTTTGCAGGACGGGTGTCTGACGTCAATTCCGGGACCGGACAGGCTGAAGTGATCACAAGGGCTGAGTAAGTTCTGAGCTACTCAGAAACTGCACAAACTATTTTTGTACCGCTTGGCTGCATGTGCATTCACACCCTTGCACATCAAATATACACTCCCCAGTGGGCGGTGACTATGCGTTCGCACAACTGCAAAAAGTAGCTAGCCAGCTATCAACTCGGAATGACCCCCATGGTTTTGCCCAACTGCTAACAAATTTGGTGCTGCGATCATCTCTGAATTAGGTCCATTGTTGGCAGTTCCTGCGACCAGCAAAAGGTTGCTTGGGCAGCTGTCTGTAAACACAGGCAGATGCCATGCTGCAGGGCTGACCTGGTATGTTTGTGAACGATGTTGACCACAGACATATTGGCTGTACACACAAGCCTATGCATGAAAGATATATCAATAGACGACTGTGTGCATGATGTATAGTATATAACAAGCCTTACTGCTAATTATATGTTAGATGTTACCAAACACCATTCAGACTGCGCCTTAAGGTGTAATATTTTGCCTATACTTACAGTCTGACTCAAAAAGGCACCTACAACACTATACTAAACTGTACTAAGGGCCTAATTCAAGGTTGATTGCAAAAGCAAAATCTTCCTCTAATGGGCAAAACCATGTGCACTGCAGGGGGGCGGGGTGCAGATATAACATGTGCAGAGAGAGTTAGATTTGGGTGGGGTATATTGTTGTGTGCAGGGTAAATAAATACTGGCTACTTTATTTTTACACTATAATTTAGATTTCAGTTTGAACACACCCCACCCAAATCTAACTCTCTCTGCACATGTTATATCTGCCTCCCCTGCAGTGCACATGGCTTTGCCCATTAGAGGGAGATTTTGCTTTTGCAATCAACCTTGAATTAGGTCAGAGGTTCCCAAACGCGGTCCTCATGGCACCCCAACAGTCCAGGATGTAGGTATATCCATGGCTCAACACAGATTTATTTTATTTATTTATTAACAGTTTCTTATATAGTGCAGCAAATTCTGTTGCGCTTTACAATTGGTAATAACAATAATATAACAAACTGGGTGATAACAAACAGTCATAGAGGTAGGAAGGCCCTGCTCACAAGCTTACAATCTATAGGGAAATAGGCATGTATACACAAGGAAATGTGCTATTGCATAGTTGTCTGCCAGATTGCAAAGGTTCTTGGTGGGCTGTATGATAGGGCCACACAGCAATGGTGAACTGGCTTCGAGAGGAAGGGAAAGTGAAGAATGAGTAGATATATGTGTGGACTGTACAGAGTGGATGCAATTTGATAGGAAGGTTTATAAAAGTTATGTGGGTGGTTCTGGAATTTGATATGCTTGCCTAAAGAGGTGAGTTTTCAGGGAACGCTTGAAGGTTTGGAGACTAGAGGAGAGTCTTATTGTGTGTGGTAGGGCATTCCACAGAGTGGGTGCAGCCCGATGAAAGTCCTGCAGTCGTAAGTGGGAGCGAGTAATGAGTGTTATGATTCCCGTACTCCAGACCAGAGGAGATCTTTATGGCAGAGGTCTGAGTACTGGAAGGATATGCTGGTACGGGAGCAGGAAAGCCTAGTAACCCCTGGCGCCCTAACTCCGTTGTCTCGCCCGTGTTATCAGAAATCCCCTGCGAGACTATGGTTGCTTGAGCCCATGGCAGCCGCGTTCGAAGGGCGGATTATGTCTGCCCAACCCCGATGCCCCCTCAGGTCTTAATGGGAGACAAAGGGAAATCCGAGACAGGGTGATAACAAGGGGCCCTCTGACTAAGCAACCAGGCCAGGGGTTACAAGCTATCTAACTTGAACCAAAAGTATGTGCGGACAAACCGCCAGGGAAAAGGACAACCAAAGATCCACTGATCCGTTACTCCTATCCAGCACCGCTGGATACCAGAGTGGATTTGTGGGAGCGGAATCCTCCGCAAAAGCTCCAGAACACAATAAACTAAATAATAAATAGTAGCGGTCAAGCCACAACACACGGCTACGCCGCGACTCACGAACACCACAGGATGTTAAAGGTGCTCGGTCGGACTCCAGGAATAGATGACAAATTCCGAGTACTGGATCACTGAGGACAGGAACAACCGGGTTGAGCTGGACTGGAAACTCTCTGTAACTGACACAGCAAACAGGAAGCTATCACCGGCGTCTGTGAGAAGTCCTGAGAGTGCTTAAATTTGGGAGCCCTCCAATCATGATCCAGACAGGGTAATCACATAATGATGCCGTGCAGCTGCATGCTGCATGGCCAGAATACACAAGCACTGATTAATTAAGACCCAGCAACGGGGAACGCGGTCTGACCGTGGCGTCCCCGTTGCTAGGGTCTGAGCGGCTCCGTGCGCCCGGCGTCTAGCGTTGCTAGGGAGCCGGCGGCTGTCTGCCTGCGGCGTCCCTAGTTGCTAGGCGCCGGGCCGCACTGATGGGCGGACCCTCGGCGCCTAACAGTACCCCCCCCTTGAGGAGGGGTCAAGGAACCCCTAAGGCCAGGTTTCTGAGGAAATTCTCGAAAAAATGCCCTTTTGAGCCTCGGGGCATGGAGATCCTCATCCAGGACCCAAGACCTTTCTTCTGGACCATAACCTCTCCAATGTACCAAAAAATAAAGCCGACCCCGGGACAACTTGGAATCGAGAACCTTCTCCACTAAGAACTCCTGCTGACCCTGTACATCTATTGGTGATTTCCCCTGAGAGATCTTGCGAGGAAATCTACTGGACGAAACATATGGTTTTAACAAGGAGCAATGGAAGGTATTTCCGATCCGTAAAGTTTTTGGTAAACGTAACCGGAAAGCCACTGGATTGACTTTTTTGATAATATGAAATGGTCCAATAAATTTAGGACCCAATCTGGCTGAGGTTTGTCGAAGTTTAATGTTGCGAGTCGACAACCATACCCTATCTCCAACTTTAAAAGTGCACGGCCGCCGGAGCCTGTCAGAAAAATTTTTCTCCCGAAATGCCGCTTTTCTGAGAGCCAGGTGCACTTTTCTCCAAATGAGTTTGAGATGAGAGGTCAAGGTCAGTGAGGAGACAGAGGAATGTTGAAAAAAGGAATTAGCTCTGGGGTGAAAACCAAAAACTGTAAAAAATGGAGATACATTGGTGGAGGAATGACAGGCATTGTTGTAAGCAAACTCTGCAAACGGAAGAAACTCAGACCAGTCATTTTGGAGTTTGGCCGAGTACAAACGCAAATATTGTTTTAATGATTGATTAACTCGCTCAGTCTGCCCGTTGGATTGGGGATGGTAGCCAGACGTTAAAGATAATTTCATCTTTAATGAGGCACAAAAAGACTTCCAAAATTGTGCAATGAATTGTGGACCCCGATCAGAAACAATATCAGTGGGTAACCCATGGAGTCTGAAAACATGGCGGAGGAACAAGACTGCCAATCCCTGGGCAGATGGCAATCGGGGAAGAGCAATGAAATGGGCCATTTTGCTAAAACGGTCCACTACCACCCATATGACTCGGCATCCGGCTGACAGAGGGAGGTCCACCACAAAATCCATGGAAATATGAGACCATGGCCTAAGAGGAACATTCAAGGGCATAAGTTGACCGATAGGCAAGGAACGGGGAACCTTATGCTGTGCACAGACCTGACAAGAAAAAACAAACTCCTTAATGTCTTTGGAAAGACCAGGCCACCATACCGAGCGGGAAACTAATTCAAAAGTTTTAGCGATCCCCGGATGCCCGGCAACCTTGCTATCATGAAACTCCGTCAAAACCGTTGCTCTCAAAAACTCGGGGACAAAAAGACGACCAGCAGGAGTATTTCCAGGAGCTTGATGTTGAAGCTGCTTTAACTGGGTAAATAAATCTTGTGTGAGACCTGCCCGAATGACTGAAGACGGAAGTATAGGAGTAACAGGACTGTTGTCTTGAACTGGAAGAAAACTGCGTGACAGGGCATCTGCCTTGATATTCTTGGAACCTGGCCTGAAGGTGATAATGAACTTGAAACGAGTAAAAAATAAAGCCCAACGAGCTTGCCGGGCATTCAGCCGTTTAGCTGATTCAATGTATTGAAGATTTTTGTGATCAGTCAAAACTGAAATGGTATGAGTGGCTCCTTCAAGCCAATGCCTCCACTCCTCAAAAGCCCATTTAATAGCCAGTAATTCCCGGTTACCAACATCGTAGTTGGATTCAGCAGATGAGAATTTCCTGGACATAAAGGCACAAGGATGTAATTCCAGGGAATCTGGATCCTTCTGAGATAGGATAGCCCCTACTCCAACCTCCGAGGCATCAACCTCAACAATGAAAGGCAATTCTGGGTTGGGATGTCTGAGGACCGGGGCTGAGACAAAGGCTTGTTTTAAGGCCTGAAAAGATAACTCCGCTTCACGTGACCAGTTGGTAGGATCTGCTCCCTTTTTAGTCAGTGCCACAATGGGAGCAACTAGGTCAGAGAAAGAGTGAATAAATCTTCTATAGTAATTCGCAAACCCTAAAAAGCGCTGAATTGCTTTTAAATTGGTGGGTTGCGCCCAACTAAGGATGGCTTGGAGCTTCTTTGGTTCCATACAGAATCCCCGAGGGGAAATAATGTACCCTAAAAAGGATACCTCCGTGACATGAAATTCACACTTCTCCAGCTTGGCATATAGGTGATTTTCACGTAATTTTTTTAGAACCTGACGCACCTGGTTAACATGTTGTTCAATAGAGTCAGAATAAATCAAAATATCGTCTAGGTAGACTACAACGAATCTTCCAAGAAATTCACGGAGCACATCGTTAATGAGATCCTGGAAAACTGCAGACCAAAGTGAACCCCCTCACAACTCACTTGGTCGAGGCGTTTCCCGACTTGTTCGGACAACTACGGGCAAAATGTCCCTTACCCCCACAGTATAAACAAAGACCAGAATTTTGCCTTCTGGTTCTTTCTTCAGGAGACAGTCTGGAGAGGCCCATCTGCATGGGTTCCTCTATGTCCACAGGAATGGAAAAAACACAAGGAGAAGACCCGACAGATGCTCCTTTTTCAGCCCTCCGCTCTCTGAGACGACGATCAATCTTAATAGAGAGCTCCATGAGTTTATCGAGAGTCTCAGGAGCGGGATACTGAAGGAGACTGTCTTTTATAGACTCGGATAAGCCGAGGCGAAACTGACTGCGCAGGGCTGGGTCATTCCATCCACAGTCGTTTGACCAACGGCGAAACTCCGTACAATAAATCTCTGCGGGATTCCTACCCTGTCTGAGAGCACGCAACTGACTCTCGGCGGATGCCTCTCTATCAGGGTCGTCATACAATAGTCCTAAAGACCCCAGAAAGGCGTCTACAGACAATAAAGCCGGATCGTCTGTCTTTAAGCCAAAAGCCCAGGTCTGAGGATCCCCCTGTAGCAAAGAAATAATAATTCCTACCCGCTGAGATTCCGTACCTGAGGAGACTGGTCTTAAACGAAAATACAGTTTACAAGACTCTTTAAAATTAAAAAAACTGCTTTCTATCCCCAGAAAAACGGTCAGGCAGATGCATTTTTGGTTCAGGAATGACCCTCGGGGAAGTCCGTAACAGATCTTCCTGTGACCTCACCCGAAGGGACAGATCTTGAACCATCTGAGTAAGCTCTTGAATCTGGCTAACTAAAAGCTGGCCAGGATTTGGCCCAACACCGGAGGGATTCATGAGGCTGACAAATCTCCCAACAGAATAAGGGAAAAAATTAACTCCTGTTTAATTTTAAATTTTAGTTGGGCCGGTGATAATGTTATGATTCCCGTACTCCAGACCAGAGGAGATCTTTATGGCAGAGGTCTGAGTACTGGAAGGATATGCTGGTACGGGAGCAGGAAAGCCTAGTAACCCCTGGCGCCCTAACTCCGTTGTCTCGCCCGTGTTATCAGAAATCCCCTGCGAGACTATGGTTGCTTGAGCCCATGGCAGCCGCGTTCGAAGGGCGGATTATGTCTGCCCAACCCCGATGCCCCCTCAGGTCTTAATGGGAGACAAAGGGAAATCCGAGACAGGGTGATAACAAGGGGCCCTCTGACTAAGCAACCAGGCCAGGGGTTACAAGCTATCTAACTTGAACCAAAAGTATGTGCGGACAAACCGCCAGGGAAAAGGACAACCAAAGATCCACTGATCCGTTACTCCTATCCAGCACCGCTGGATACCAGAGTGGATTTGTGGGAGCGGAATCCTCCGCAAAAGCTCCAGAACACAATAAACTAAATAATAAATAGTAGCGGTCAAGCCGCAACACACGGCTACGCCGCGACTCACGAACACCACAGGATGTTAAAGGTGCTCGGTCGGACTCCAGGAATAGATGACAAATTCCGAGTACTGGATCACTGAGGACAGGAACAACCGGGTTGAGCTGGACTGGAAACTCTCTGTAACTGACACAGCAAACAGGAAGCTATCACCGGCGTCTGTGAGAAGTCCTGAGAGTGCTTAAATTTGGGAGCCCTCCAATCATGATCCAGACAGGGTAATCACATAATGATGCCGTGCAGCTGCATGCTGCACGGCCAGAATACACAAGCACTGATTAATTAAGACCCAGCAACGGGGAACGCGGTCTGACCGTGGCGTCCCCGTTGCTAGGGTCTGAGCGGCTCCGTGCGCCCGGCGTCTAGCGTTGCTAGGGAGCCGGCGGCTGTCTGCCTGCGGCGTCCCTAGTTGCTAGGCGCCGGGCCGCACTGACGGGCGGACCCTCGGCGCCTAACAATGAGTGTGGATGAGAGACGCAGGTCTTGTGAAGAGCGAAGAGGTCGGGTTGGGAGATATTTTGAGATAAGCGAAGTGATGTACGTTGGTGTGGTTTGGTTAATGGCCTTGTGTGTGAGTAAAAGTATTTTATACAGATGGTTAAATCAAATTGACTAAGGTGTTAATTTAGTCATCTGTGGCCAAGCATGGATATATTTAAAACCAGGACCATTGGGGTGCCTTGAGGACCGCGTTTGGGAACCTCTGAATTTGGCCCTAAAGGTGCATACACACTGGATGTGCTCTGAGCTTGCGCCCACATGGATATTTCAAAAGTTCCGGTTGGATCAGATTTGCGATCCAACCTGAATTAGCCCCTATGTACCCATATAAAGAAGCCCTTCCCACCAAAAATGGCCAGTTTAGATGAGTTTGGTATTTGACTATATGGGACAGTATTTCTCAGTACTACCAATTTTGTCAGTAGTGACACACTGGCAGATAATTTCAGCAATGCTGTTGGTAGTGCCAGTTTACTGAATGTCACAGTGGGAAGATTCCTTTAAAGTGTCTAGTAAGAGAGTAAAAGCAAAGTTCTATCAAGGTTTTGTTGTGTTACAACATGGAATGACGATGGATATAATTTAGACATATTCCCAAAATAAAAAAAGTGCTCGATAATATGAAAAATAAATAAATCCAACCATTTCTTAAAATAAGTAATTACCTCATGTATATAGAGTACCTGGCTCAGAATAGTCGCATGTCCTGGGTCGATGCTTGTTACAGTGGGAGCTTTTGCAGGAGATTATTTTAGATTATTTAAATACATACATATATACATATCCATATTATGTATCTACTCTATATATCAGGTTATTACTAAAGAAATAGACAGTTTTAACAATTTATAAAATAACTAATATTTATAATAACAGGGGAACTGCAGAAGTTTATTACAGCAATTTACAGTTGGTCATCAAATACATGCGGACACCCAAGCGCCTAGTTGTTTCAAATTTCTTGTGCCAGTAAAAAATGTATTGACTAGTCGGCGATGATGTCCTGAATCACATTCCAATATTATGTCATTGCACAACTATGACGGAATGTTTTACTTACTTTAAGCACATAAAACGCCATGTTCTCTTGTCACGTAATGCACTTCCAGTTGCTTGCATCATCATGGCCTTCCACAGTTAAAACTTATACAGGTTTTGCTATGAGCGCCACATCTCTGCTTTATATATATATGTATATCTATATATACATACATACACACTGCTCAAAAAAATAAAGGGAACACTTAAACAACACAATGTAACTCCAAGTCAATCACACTTCTGTGAAATCAAACTGTCCACTTAGGAAGCAACACTGATTGACAATCAGTTTCACATGCTGTTGTGCAAATGGAATAGACAACAGGTGGGAATTATAAGCAATTAGCAAGACACCCCCAGTAAAGGAGTTGTTCTGCAGGTGGTGACCACAGACTACTTCTCAGCTCCTATGCTTTCTGGCTGATGTTTTGGTCACTTTTGAAAGCTGGCGGTGCCTTCACTCTAATGATAGCATGAGACGGAGTCTACAACCCACACAAGTGGCTCAGGTAGTGCAGCTCATCCAGGATGGCACATCAATGTGAGCTGTGGCAAGAAGGTTTGCTGTGTCTATCAGCGTAGTGTCCAGAACATGGTTGCGCTACCAGGAGATAGGCCAGTACATCAGGAGATGTGGAGGAGGCCGTAGAAGGGCAACAACCCAGCAGCAGGACCGCTGCCTCCGCCTTTGTGCAAGGAGGAACAGGAGGAGCACTGCCAGAGCCCTACAAAATGACCTCCAGCAAGCCACAAATGTGCATGTGTCTACTCAGATGATCAGAAACAGACTCCATGAGGGTGGTATGAGGGCCCGACGTCCACAGGTGGGGGTTGTGCTTACAGCCCAACACCGTGCAGGACGTTTGGCATTTGCCAGAGAACACCAAGATTGGCAAATTCGCCACTGGCGCCCTGTGCTCTTCACAGATGAAAGCAGGTTCTCACTGAGCACATGTGACAGATGTGACAGAGTCTGGAGACGCCAAGGAGAACGTTCTGCTTCCTGCAACATCCTCCAGCATGACCGCTTTGGCAGTGGGTCAGTCATTGTGTGGGGTGGCATTTCTTTGGGGGCCGCACAGCCCTCCATGTGCTCACCAGAGGTAGCCTGACTGCCATTAGGTACCGAGATGAGATCCTCAGACCCCTTGTGAGACCATATGCTGGTGCGGTTGGCCCTGGGTTCCTCCTAATGCAAGACAATGCTAGACCTCATGTGGCTGGAGTGTGTCAGCAGTTCCTGCAAGACGAAGGCATTGATGCTATGGACTGGCCCGCCCATTCCCCAGACCTGAATCCAATTGAGCACATCTGGGACATCATGTCTCGCTCCATCCACCAACGCCACGTTGCACCATAGACTGTCCAGGAGTTGGCGGATGCTTTAGTCCAGACCTCCATGGGTTAATAAATTTGATTTCCATTGATAATTTTTGTGTGATTTTGTTGTCAGCACATTCAGCTATGTAAAGAACAAAGTATTTAATAAGAATATTTCATTCATTCAGATCTAGGATGTGTTATTTTAGTGTTCCCTTTATTTTTTTTGAGCAGTGTGTGTATATATATATATATATATATATATATATAATATTTAGAGAGGCAGCACTCACTGATCAAAATGTCATTGTGCACGACAAATAGAAGTCAATTTCCATGTACAACAAAGAGCCTGCACATGCAATTGTAATTTTAATTATGCAGTATTTATGAAAGATGTAATATTTATAAAAAGTTTAAAAGGCATTGTATAATTAAAAAAATCCCAAAACAATGGTGAATGGTAATTGCAGGAATGCTGAAAAGTCTTTATCAATCACAGATGTCAGAGGGGTCGCAGAAGGAGGCACTAAAGCTTGTCAAATTGATAAACTACAAAAGGCCCGACGGAAGTTTCAGAGCAAACAGCACTCCTTTGTCACTCAGTTTACTGATAGAAGTGCAGTAAGTAATAACTAGTTAATTAACTAAAATCTGAACAGTGGGTCAGGAAATTTGAGCCTCAGCTGAAAGGTGATAATACCAGATCTACACTGTATTTCATTTTTCCGTTGAATCTCTCCCTTTCTGAATCCGTGCCCTTTCCTGATGCTAACTGACTACCTCCAGGCAATGTACAAGGTTCTCAAGCAGATCAGTATTTCATATTTTAAACAACCGTCTGTCAAACCCAGCAGCAAATTAGCCTAAATGGGTGTACAAAACATTGAAATGTTGCAGTTCATAAACTCCCTCAATAGACTATTTTCCCAGTGCTCCATATACTGAGAACCTGATCTCTTGGGTATCGCTCCAAATATTTGTATCATTAGACACTAATTATTTGCAATGAGTTCATGAGTTTAATATGAAATATGTTGACTTGTCTGGTTCATTCTGCAGTGGATCCTGGCTCAGTCTACCCTGCAATCAGAGCCAGAAATCCCATACTGTGAATGATAAAACCACTAAAGGATAAGAGGATGGAACTCTACACTATAATTCAATTGCCAATTTTGTGCACCTGTCCAGAAATATTATCAGAATCCAGCCCATTGCAGATAAACTCTACCCTTCCTAGTCAATGCCAGGCTCTCCAGGGCCCAACCAGGCATGTCTTCAGTTAAGCTGTCAATCTTCACACTTGGCCTCAGATTCCTAAAACATGTTCTGACAATATTGAACGTCTCACCGTACAGACAATTTATTTCCCGGTTGCGATTAATCATTCTATCAGCCTAGTAGATGAAGGTAAAATAACTGCAGCCTGTGAAACTACAGGATAAGCAATACGAGCCTTAAAAGATACCATATATTCACAGTCTAATAAGTTAAAAGCACATTACTTTAAAGTTAGAGGGATTTCAGATTGTATTACCGTATATACAAAGCCACAAAGATAACGGAGATGCTATCTTTACAAATACGGTATGACAGGTATTGATATCAACTATTTCAATGGTCTATCTTACTTCTGTTTGTAAAGCTACTATAAAATGAATTATATGTTGATGGGAATAAATATGACATATTTATAATCTGTATCTGGAAAGGTAATGTTATTAGAAATGAATTGCCATTGAAAAGCCACTGTCGTATACAAATCTTAGTACGTACAGTATGATCTTCAGTCTTCACTCCAGAAGTAATTTTGTGGACTTACAGTATGTCTGTATTAAACAAACTGGTTCCTTACAATTAAGTCATCTCAATTTGAAAACACTTTATTTTATTTTAAAACAATATTTATTGCTTAAAAGATTTATGAAAAAGTGACCTATCTCCAGTAAATAATGTAAATCAGGGTCTGCCGATCAATAATCTTAACATCACTTTTTAAGGAAAAGACATAGGATATCTATAAACTGTATGATGTATATTGAATACTTTTATTCTTCCTTCTCTAATTCACTTTATGTACTGTAAACACTGTTGTCAATACCTTGTCTTATTGATAGAATATGTGCTTTTCTATGAAACAGAACTCCTTTGGATCTGTCTCCAAGTTATAACTGATATTCTCCCTCATAGATCAGAGGTATACCCAAAGTGGGACCCACATTATGTCTGCGGGGCCTTTTAAAAAAACAAAAACAAAAAAACCCTAATTAATAATTTATAAATAAAAAAAAGTTCTTTACATTTTTTGAATTTCGAAGTGTAAACAATATTGTGTTTGAAGTTAGTGTTAGTTACATTTTTTGTTTAATTTTGAGGTTTGCCGAACTAGACATAAAACCCTTGGCAGTCATGATATGTTTTGCGAGTCCCTCTTTGAGCAGTATAACAAGGGGAGCTATACTGTATCAAGGGGTTGAGTATGATATCCTGGCTGACGGGAAGCCAGCTGTCAGGATCCCGCCAGCCATAATACCAGCAGCAAGTCCCCTCGCGGACTCCCTGCACTCGCCACACTTCGGGAGCGGGACCTTTTCTCCCTTGGGTGGTGGCGTGGACACACCACCCGAGTGAGAATACCCAGGCGGCTGTCGGGATTCCGGCGTTGGGATCCTGATTGCCAGGATCCCGACAGCTGGTATATTAACTGCATCACATATCAAGCCATAGATAGCGATACAATGAAGCAGTTGCCCAAAGCAACTTATCCACTTTATCTCTTTACAAGGCTTGATACATCTCCCCTAAATATTTGGAGACAGATGGTGATAGAATCTGATGCAATGAATGCAATCTAAGAGCTCTGAGTAGTAGACTTTTCCAGAATATTTACAGATTTTGTTAATATTCTAGCACTCAGTGGACGAAATGATTTTGCTAAATGCCAAAATAACAACTGTGCAAGACTTTGACTGCCAGATTTAGTCAATATTACAGAGTAAAAATAAAACACAATATTACCTACTGTATTTACATAAGCAAATAAGAGCATTAACCTCTCATGCGCATGGCACTTCTTCCTCATGTCTCACCCTACAATGGCGCCACTTGGGTGGGTGACACCCAATGCCACACTGTGAGGGCTACCCATGGCATGTCAGACACCCTTATGTGACATTTTGGGGAAGTGCCATGTGTCACGACCCCTTTCTTGTCATACTGGAGGCAGCCCACAGCCTCCTCAGCAGAGTGTGTGTGTGTGTGTGTGTGTGTGTGTGTGTGTGAGGCATGCTTTTGCACGTCATCCACCATCACTATCACCTCTGCTCGGAGATACAGTACCATCCAAGGGGCGACACCAAAATAATAGATCAGCTCTGCAATTGTGGTGTCACCTCTCCCAATAGTATCACCCAGTGTGACCGCATCCCCCGTGTGACACTACTGCTGAAATGCCATCCTTTCCCATTTACTCACCTCTGTTCTATTTGCTTATCACTATTAAATGAGTTACCTAAGGCTCACCCTCTTCTGTGTCCTACCTTGTTAGTAACTTTATTTTATTGTATTTTAACACTGTATTGTTCCAAGGAAATGTCAACATACAGTTATGGCACCATTGATATGTTAATTATTCACTTGTCTACTGTACAGTACTAACTGTTCTACTCGTTCTTCACATGGGAGTTTCTGATTTTCATGGTTGTAAATATAAATGATTGTTAAAATTTGGTAAATCTATAGAGCTTGTAAATTCGAGACATCTTAATGTAAGTAAATATTAATCCATGGTTCTTGGCGTTACCAGAGGAGCACTCATAGCAGATATAGTAAAATGTGACAGGAACATTTTTGTACTTCATTAAATTACATTGAAATATAGTACTGTACACACTACAGCACAAGAACTACTTTACTGGAGTGTCTCATTACACTACAGTATTTAAAATACACTGCAGCAATGAGGTCCTGTAGACAAACCAATAAATAAAAGTAGTACAGTATATACAGACGCAAATGAACGTAATAAAGCTATAGTCCATTGATGTTAGGGTTATGTGAGTGTCCAAGTCCCACAGACAGTCCAACAAATAAAATTAGTAGTGTATACAGACTCAAACAAATGTGTTACAGCTATGGTCCATTGATGTTAGGGATATTGATGTTAGGGATATGTGAGCGTCCAAGTCCCGTAGTCATTACGGCATAATCAAAACCAATGGGAATGGTTCACTGCTTAAATTTACACATGAGCTTGTGTATCTGTCATAAGGCATCTTGTCCGAGTGGTGAAGTATGTTGCTCACCATGCTCAGAGTCTCAGGTTCGATTAACTGGTTTATACTGTACAGTATTGTGTGCAATGGCAGACAGTTACAGTAGTTATGGAACTGTTTTTACCTGTGCGCATAATCATATTCAAAGTAAGGTTATTAAATGTATGAATGATATTAAAAAAATAAATAAAAACAAAGTGATAAAACTTGGACAGAACTTGGATTCTCACATAACCTTAACGTCAATTAATCTATCTTTTAACACATTGCATGCATCTGTATACACTATTTTTATTAATTGCTCAGTCTAAGGGAATTAGACGCTCACATAACCTTAACGTCAAAAAGAACCTTTGTTTTACCATGTTCGCTTGCATCTGTATACACTATTATAATTGATTTATATATTGGTTTATTTTTTGGGTGACAACAGAGAATTAATATTTTCTGAAGTGTCTTTGAACACGGTATTTAGCCACCCCCTTCCCCCTCCCTGGGAGCCTGCTCATTTCACAGACAGGGAGGTCAGGTTACAATAAATTGACAACACAGTACTGTATGTAAATGGAGGGCTCATAAAGAACTGCAGTCACAAGCTCATATGTAAATGTTAGCAGTGATCCCTTCTCATTGGTTTTGCTTATGCTGTATTACAGTACTGTAGCTATGGGACTTGAATGCTCACATACAGTACAGTATCTCTAACATCAATGAACTACAGTATTGCGTGAACATGTTAGTTGCATCTGTATACACTATTTATATTTATTGGTTTGTCTAGAGGACCTCATTATTAAAAAATATTTTTCACGTGTTCAAATCTGCGCTACTCTGTTCTGGCCATGTGCAAAATAACTGGGTAATGAGTCACAATACAAAACAACAATAGTGCAGTGAAAGTCAATGCATGCAAAGCACCACATCCAAATTAAACAGAAAATACTGATCTTTTATAATTGAGTAGTTCTCCAATTCCTGTATGTATTTTGAAGGTACTATAGTCCATATGATCCTGTAATCAGAAAAAAGCGCTTTCCTCTCAAGGGCATAGGGACACAGTATAATATCACCAAAGTCCTGTTGATGTAATTCGGGATGAGGGTCAGCAACCACAGGTCCGGATTCTGTAGGAGCCTCTCCTAGGTGATGATACCGAGTCCGTGAGTGTCCGATCAAATTGAGAGATAAGGTGCCACACTTAACGCGTTTCGGACCTCACTGGGTCCTTCATCAGACTTTGGTGATATTATACTGTGTCCCTGTGCTGTTTTCCGTGAAAGGAGATTTTTACATGTGATTTTAAATTCTTAAATGTTGTAAGTGCGTCTTGTATTAAAATACGTCTGATTTTATACAAAGTACTGCACTATGATTCTTTTTTTGTGCTGACCTCTTCCACAATGGGTGAATGCCCTTAAGAGGAAAGCGCTGTTATCTTACTTACAGAAACCTGCGGATTCCCTATCTATTTTAAATTGTGGTCGCTGGGACTCATCCTGATTACATGACTTGCAGTCTGGTGTCAGTTCCAGTTTGTTCGAGAGTTGTTTCTGTGAGAGGAGACGTTACATGCGATCATAACCTTTTGATGTTGTAAGTGCAAACTTGTATTTGAACACGCCTGGTTTATGAAAAATACTGCACTATGTTTTTCTCTTTGTGCTGACCTCCCTTGCTATGGGTATATGCCCTTGAGAGGAAAGCGCTTTTTTCTGATTACAGGATCATATGGACTATAGTACCTTCAAAATACATACAGGAATTGGAGAACTACTCAATTATAAAAGATCAGTATTTTCTGTTTAATTTGGATGTGGTGCTTTGCATGCATTGACTTTCACTGCACTATTGTTGTTTTGTATTGTGACTCATTACCCAGTTATTTTGCACATGGCCAGAACAGAGTAGCGCAGATTTGAACACGTGAAAAATATTTTTTAATATCCAGTTTCTTTGAGCATTGGATGAATGCTCTCTTTACGTGTTCTCTGCTGCACAGCTCTGTTTTTTTGCGCATATTAGTAACCTCTTCTACCTTTCACTTAGAGGACCTCATTGCCACTGTGTATTTGAAATAGTGTAATATGATGCTCCTACAGCATTGCCCTGATTCATGTAAAATCTGTGTGCACACTTCTATTGAATGTGAAGGTATGTTAATATGAATAAAAACCTTAAAATACATTGTAAAAAAAAAAGGCATTTGCACTTTGGAAATCGAACCCAGGACTCTAAGCATGGGAAGCGGCAAACCTCACCACTTGGCCACAATGCCTGGTGATGGATACACAACCTCATGTGTAAGCAGTGACCCATTCCCATTGGTTTTGATTATGCTGTAACAGCTATGGGGCTTGGACGCTCATACTGTATAGTAAAGTATATCCCTAATGTTAATGGATCATTATTTTAACACATTCTATAGCTGTAGCTCTAACACGTTTATTTGCGTATATATACACTATTTTTATTAATTGCTCATTCTACTGGAATTAGACACTCACATAACCCTAACATCAAACAAACCAGTTTTACCACGTTCGCTTGCATCTGTATACACTATTTTAATTGATTGATTTATTGGTTTATTTTTTTTGGTGCCAACAGAGAATTAATATTTTCTGCAATGTCTTTAAACACGGTATTTATTGATGGATTTAATGGTTTATTTATTTTTATTGACTCTCTCCATCTGAGCATTGGTCTGTGTGTACAGTATACAGTAACATTACAGTCGTCACTGACCATTTGCCAGAGCTTGTAGCTCAATCTGCCACTATTCGCTCTACAGTACTGGATTAGTGGAGCATTAGCCACCCAGTGGTGGAGATGTGTATTGCATGCTGAGTATGTAGTCGTGCCTCAACGCGCTTGTCCGTGCATAAACTCAACAACCTAAGCTATCGGCTAGGTGCGACTAATCCTACGTTTAGGCGGAGAAACTGCAACGATGAGAGAGGCTCCATCTGCAACAGAATATAATGCACTATATAAGAAACTAAATAAATAAATAAAATATATTAATATGCAAATTTTTATAACATTGCACTTACTTGTAAGAATATAAAATGTGCGCTAGTGGAGATGGTTGCACTATCTTATTGCAGTCTATCTCATGAACACAGTCTTTTCTCTTCTCAAAACTGAACTTTTAAGACTGAAGAGCAGACTTCTGGCACCAGCTTTTCGTATAAACAGCAAGATTTGTTATTACTAACCATCAATTCAAGACTGTGTCTTATACTTCTGCTATCTGAGTGTTTCATTGGATAGTGTCATTATATTTGACTCATACCATAATCCTCTTGTGTCTATGACCAGTTGTCATGTAATTGTAGTGAAAAGACCTTAACTGATATCACAATTAGTGAGCAGTCATTGATGGTTTTCTAGCAATGTTTCTGTAAACCATTGATGTCCAACCATCAATGGTTTCCTGATGATGATTAGAATCCATTGAACAATGATGGTAGAATCTTCAATGGACAATCCTAATCAGAAAACAAAAGACAAAAGGGAGAAAGTTGCAAACCCCACCACTCATGGTCCACATAGAGAGTTAGCGATAAATCTCTGTGTAACATGGAATTCCCTGCAGCTTCTTATCTGCCATCCTGTCATTGCCCTGCTTTACATAAATTGTAAGGATATTAGACATGAACCAAGCACTCCATTACCAACTGATTCTTTTAATATAGGCATGTAGTAATAATAATAATAATAATATTCAGTATGAGGTATATTATTTCTTAAAATACACAAGGATTTTTGTACAGTGCGCTGACTGGATGACTTCACAACTGACTGTCTATACAGCTATTACCAGCAGGCATTTTCACATATCCGCATGAATACCATTGATCAATAGCCCTATCTTTATTGGTCAATTGCTGTAAATGTTTGTCATTCAACTACATGCTCGAAAGTAAGATTCCTGAAATATGAGATTGTTTGAGACTCTTTCTATTAAGATGATTGGGAAAGCGGGAGAACTGAAATTATGCGTTGACTGTCATCAAGAATCTCAGCCTGTGCCTGGTCTTACTGCAAATTTTCATCTGACTCGTAACAATTTAATTTAAATTAACATAATGTAGAATAATTTTGATCCATTGGGAAATCTTATTACTATTCCTGTAACAATTTTTTCCTCATTGAGGCAAAACTGGTGATAGCTTAATTAGGTTTTTCTTTTACAATTTTTTTATGCTTAGAATTCAGCAGTAAGCATAATAGGGGCTTATAGTTTAGATATTTATAAGCCTACATAAAGTAAGTGTTAAGTGACAAATAATCCTCTAAGCTAACACATTATTAGATGTCCTTTTGTAAGGTTTAGAAAACAGTGATATACTGTAGGGGATCCAGGTGGTAGTACAGTTGTATACAGCATTTACTCAGAAGATAGAAACATTGTTGTCTAAATACAGCTTAGCATATTTTGTGATATTTCTGTCAGTGACGTCAATGTGGGTGGTATCACCCAGCGCAGCACTGTGTGGTTCCTCTCTTGCGCGCAAAATAGGGTGTGACTTCACATCACACCCCCATTCTCACCGCTCTAGGGTCTTGTCCAATGCTTCAGGAACTGTTGAGCAGCCCCTAGCCTCCTATGGATGGATGACACACAGCTGCCCAATGACACTATCTGAGGGGGTGACACCAAAATAGCAGAGCGGCTCTGCTATTTTGGTTTCACCACCTTGGATGGTGTTACACGGTGGAATCCACACCCCCTTAGTGATGCCACTGATTTCTCTTCATAGCTAATTGTTTAACTGAGTTGTGGTAACTCTCCTTTTTGATGTCTAGGAAAGCTTGATCAATGACAGCATTGCCCTGGTTGAATGCACGGTCTCTTAACTCCGGTTTTCTGTGGTCTCTTAACAGTAGCCACAGAGCACTAAGACAGAATGTAATAACCTGCAGATTTGCCGTGACTTCCAGGTCACCACAAATCAGATCACCAGCTGTAATAGCTGGGATTTAAGATGCTGAATTGCAGTGGTGTAAGTAGAATTTTTTTCTTAGTGGTACTGATAGTAAAAATGGGCGTGGTCACGTGTCATGAGTGGGCATGGCCACACTGAACTAGGGGAGTGGTTGCATGACAATAGGGACATGGTCACATTATGCCACAAACCTTAATGCCCCTTTGTTTTGTTGGCAAACTGCAGGTCCGAGCAAGTTTTGTTATGCCAAAATTGAATGGCTACCAGGACATACCGGCAATTGAGAAATATGATGATCCTGGCATTTAGGACCCACTGTAACCTGCAGGACACCTGTAGAATAACACAGATTTTTTTTTTTTAAAAAGTGAATTTTTTTTTTAGCTAGAGATAAATATGCCCATTCTCCACTTTGCTGCTCAGCTATACTCCAAGGAAGAGTTTCTGCTTCTAAACAAAGTGAAGCCATCACCGTATACAACTTTTCCACATCAGACGCTACAGTGTTAGGGTTAAGGGTCATTTAAAAAGATGCAAAATAACGAGCTAGCAGCACATGTGGAATTTATTCCATTTGTGTGATGTAATCCATGTATGTTGTGAATGTGATTCACACAGGAAAATAAAGACAATGAAAAATGATAAAGATCTAATTATTTAAGAATTTGGCTCAGATGTGATAGTAAAGGGTGTCGCAGCAAGAAGTAAAAATATGGGCAGTGATAGGTTCTTCCTTTGCATCTGGTAGGTGTGTTAGTTGTCTATCCTCACCTACAGTAGATGTTCTTTGCTTTCTTACAGCAAACCCATATTTAAGAGAAATCATATTAGCATCTGAATGTCATGATCCACAAGAGACATCAAAGCCAACTCTACCTAACTAGCCATTTCAAAGATAGTTTAGCATATGTGTGTTAATTGGCCGTACAGCCAATGGCCTGTACATTTCAAGTGCATTTCCCGTAATAGATAATGATATTGTTAGCAAATGTCTGTAACTCAGTTTGAATACACAAACTGAGTATATATATATATATATATATATATATATATATATATTGATGCTTCCAAACTAATTCCTTAATTTTTCAGGATTTGTAGAAGTATGGGCGGCCAGTTACTTTCCAAAGGAGACATGCATAAAGGGTGTAAAGTGTAATTATCTGGCATGTAACGGACATAGGGGGTAATTCAGATCTGATCGCTACTGTGCATTTTCACACAGTGGGCGAACAGATCCTAACTGCGCATGCGTATGCACCGCAATGCACACGCGTGTCGGACAACAACAACAGGAGTCACCGGACAGCAACGGGATGGTGCGAAAAAGCCCATCGCAGGGGTGTTCGCAAGGTGATTGACAGGAAGAGGGCGTTTGTGGGTGGCAACTGACCGTTTACAGGAGGTGTCCAGAAAAATGCAGGCGTGCCCAAGCGATTTCAGGGACGGTGTCTGACGTCAGCTCCAGCCCCGATCAGCCTGTTCTTATTGCACTGGAGGAGTAAGCTCTGGGCTGCGCAGAGACTGCACACAGTGGGTTTTAACAGCTCAGCTACACATACGATTGTACGGCGAAAGTATACTCCCACTGTATGCGGCGACTATCTGATCGTAGGACAGCAAAAGCGCGGCCCAGCGATCAGATCTGAATTAGGCCCATACAGTAATCACATACTGTTTCTTTCAGAATTAAGTCCCTCATTCCGAGTTGTTCGCTCGCAAGCTGCTTTTAGCAGCTTTGCACACGCTAAGCCGCCGCCTACTGGGAGTGAATCTTAGCTTATCAAAATTGTGAACGAAAGATTAGCAAAATTGCGAATAGACACTTCTTAGCAGTTTCTGAGTAGCTCCAGACTTACTCGGCATCTGCGATCAGTTCAGTGCTTGTCGTTCCTGGTTTGACGTCTCAAACACTCCCAGCGTTCGGCCAGACACTCCTCCGTTTCTCCAGCCACTCCCACGTTTTTCCCAGAAACGGTAGCGTTTTTTCGCACACACCCATAAAACGGACAGTTTCCGCCCAGAAACACCCACTTCCTGTCAATCACATTACGATCACAAGAACGAAGAAAAAACCTCGTAATGCCGTGAGTAAAATTCCTAACTGCATAGCAAATTTACTTGGCGCAGTCGCACTGCGGACATTGCGCATGCGCATTAGCGACTAATCGCTCCGTTGCGAGAAAAAAATAATGAGCTAACAACTCGGAATGACCCCCTAAGTTTATTAATGCCCTAAAGGTGTCAGTTTTATATGAAAATGTGCAGGAGGTTATTATGCCACAAATAATGAGGGGATTTATGTTTCTGTGCGGTATCAGAAGAAAATTATAAAATGATTAAGATTTTGACTATTTTATGACCCACTAGAGTCCACAGCTAGCAAACATTTACTCCCACACATTAGCATCTACAATGCCCCTGTGACTGGCCCAGTGGATACTGTTTATATACCTTGTGGTTAATTGCCAATTTTTAAGCTGTAGGATCTCAATAAAATTGAGAAACTGTCCGTTTCATTTATACAGCTAACCTTGGGGGTGATTCATGTGTGGATGGAAAGATCAATACTGGTGCTTACATGTAAGCAGCAGCGACACACAGATACGGTAATGCAGCAGGAGGCGTCTGGTATAGTAAATGCTTCCTGCATGCATGTGTGAATCTCTGCTGTGTCCAAGGACACAGTTGTGGGTCGCCTGTGATGCAAGGAAATCTCTGTTGGGAAACAGAGCCGCTGGCCTCAGCACTTTCTACAAAATGATGGCGATACAGATGTGTCCTTATACATGGCTGCAATGCGTACACAAGTTGCTGCATAGTGGGACGAATGCTATGCATGCGCTCCCGCTATGCATTCCTTTAATGGGAGCCAGGGTGCGCATGTGCCCACTGCCCATTGTAGTCTATAGGAGCCGGCTAGTGATGCCACACTGCGTATGCATCGCGGTTCCGCTACGGAACGCTGCTATATGCGGGACACATCTGTACACCTACATTTTGTAAAAAAACAAAAGCCATTGCTGCCCCCACCCCACCTCAAAATGGCTGCAAACTGTTAATCAACTGATGTCTGTAGCCGTACTACATCCGATGACGCATGAGCTGTACTGCACATGTGCATCCCCATGGTTAGAAGGTTGGCTATATCAGCGATGATGCCATTATGCACATGTGACTGCAGATCTTTGCACTCAACTCGCTCTATCTAAATCTCCATCCTGCATCTACATTAAGGTACTTCCAGCGTGCTTCCCTGGACAATCTGCAGTTATCCCTACTGTATCTAATATTTATGCGTCTGCAACATCACCATTCAAAAACTCTGCTATCTTTATATTAAGATGACTGCAGTCCACTTTATGTATGTATGTATGTATATATATATGTTTAGAAAATGATGTGCATGTAGAACTATTTTACCACTTCAGGGGCCGCTTTATAGGATAGCTATACCACTCTTGGCTGTGAGGTGATATATGTACACCTTGTATGGTAAAATGCGCACAGAAGCGTGTTAATTCTATATTTATTTACTAAGTAAATATTCAATTCATATTTACATACTATATAATGCTCAAATCTGTCTAACTCAGGGATCTCTATGTACAGTATTGACTTCAATCTCTGGGCCAGATGTACTAAGCCTTGAAAACTGATAAATTGCACGGTGATAAAATACCAATCAACCAGCTCCTGTCATTTCTCAAACCCAGTCTGTAACATGGCAGTTAGGAGCTGATTGGCTGGTACTTAATCACCATGAAATGTATCACTTTTCACGGCTTAGTACATCCCTTTACTCTCAACCTAGCTTTGCAATCTTTATTGTTCTCTCTAAATGACATTTATATTGGTCCTTCTTCATTACCTGTACAGTATCTCTGTTTTTCTCTTGAAGCCCCCCACCCCACCCCACCCCACGGTGTTGAAGATCTGTGTGTGTGTGTGTGTGTGTGTGTGTGTGTAGTGCCTCCAGGGCCACATTAACAATGGGCAGATGAAGCTGCAGCTCCAGGCTTCCATATAAAAATAGGCCCATCACAATGGCAGTATGATGATGACCAGCCTCTAAGCTGGCCACAGTCAGCCATAAATCATAAGTATTAAAATAGTTTTTCTAGGTTTCTCAGAAATTTATGCAATTTTTGTATTTTTACATAAAATTATAGTTTAGGGATGTACACACCCATGTGACTCTGGCCCCTCCCACTCCCACACTGATCACAGCTCCTCTACATCTCACAGTAGGCCCTTGAACATTTTCAGCTCCAGGCCCATGTTGCCCTTAATCCGGCCCTGGGTGCCTCGCTTTGATGCGGTTCTTCCACGTTAATCTTTTTATGAAAAAGGATCGACCTACAAGAGAGCAGGGCAAAAAAAGACTAAAAAGCCTGACCCGGGGCACACTTTTATTATCTATAATTTAAAATTTAACTTTTATTATCACTTGATAAAACTGTGAATTACACAACAAACACTAGGTAAAGTAGACAATTTAGTACATGCAAAGATATAAGGTCAACAGACCATAATTCAGGATAACGTCATGGGACCAATTTAGTACATGCAAAGATATAAGGTCAACAGACCAATATTCAGGATAAGGTCATGGGACCATTCATGAAGGTATAGTCAAAGATAAATATATTTTAGTGGGGCAGACCTTTAACTGCCACGAGCAAAAATATTGTTCAGTAATAGTACTCTAAATAATCATGCGGAAAAAATATTTATTAGGCCAGATATCAATGATATCATATGTAAGTGGGCTGGTTTACCGCATTAACTTATCGAGCACCAAAATCAGATTATAAACTCTCCCCTGGTATATAACCAATTATCATAGTAGCAAGGAGAGTGGACTTCCCTGTGTGCGACTTCTAACCATCAGATATCCCAAACCCCAAAAGCTTCCATATATAATTCATATGTATGCCATATCATAAATTCAGGTAAATAAACAGGGATCTGTATATTTCCAAACCCAATTGCATATGCATAGGACTGTAGGTCTCCATTTTGGGGGACACAGCTCCAACAGGATGATGCGCACTTTGTTGTTTGTGTAGAATTAATAAGTGCCTCAAAACATCATTCAAAAATTCCTATGCAGAGGAATTTTTGAATGATGTTTTGAGGCACGTATTAATTCTACACAAACAACAAAGTGCGCATCATCCTGGTTAGGCCCAGCTCAGGACAAGAAGTGTATCCACAGGTATGCAAAATGTCATACTGTATGCAGGATATAAAACAATGGTTACAGGCTACAATACCAGCATAAATAGATACACTCTACAGTAGTTTAATTCAGCAACTGTCACAACGGTAGCAAACAGCTCTAATACTCTAATCCATGTTTGGTTACATTTAAGGTAGATATGTGCATCAACCCCGTGTTTTTTTGTTTGTTTTTGTGTTGAATCTGTATTAAGTTTGTGCTTTTGGTTTTGGCAAAACCGCCCTCATGAGTTTTAGTTTTGGATCTGTATTTTTTTTCCAAACATTGATAAAAATACACAGCTCACAATATTGTTTTCATTCAATTTCGGCCTAAAGGTTGCACTGAGCTAGCTGGCTGAATAAGCTAAATGACAGCAGTGGGTGGCACAAACACGTGCAGTTCAACTTCGAACATGGCACATTTAGGAAACAGAGTGTCACAGCAATGAGAGAAAGGATAGCAGTTTAATAAGCTGTACAACCCCATATAAAGTATCCAAGAATGTTTTCATTAAACAAGAACTAGCTCACAGACATGAGGGAACTACAGGGGAAATGGAGGTGCAGTATTGTGCAGAAGGCAGATAAAAGATTGATTATAAAAAAAAATTGTTGCCAATAGGTAATGTAAAGACTGCCCCTAATGCCCCCCAAACATACAGCCCATCATGAAAAGAAAAATGGTGCAAGATGGAATTGTCCTTGTGGCACTACCACTCACTTTTATGAAGGCCATGTACAGTTTAACAAACCAAGCACTTCAGCGACTGGGCATACTTTTTCATGAATTCTTTAATTCTCTGATAGTGCACTAAGTAGCTAATAGTTTACTAAGTACTGTACTTGGGTTTAGGATTATTTGTCACAAAGGAAGTGGTATAATTAGCAGAGTCATATAGGACCTGACTCTTTTTACTTTTTTAAAATTCAGATGAATTTTGTGCACTAATAGTTTACTAAAGGGGTTCTTCAGCGTTGTCAGCAAACCAAAAAAGTTAGCAATTGGGCAAAACCATGTTGCACTGCAGGTGGGGCAGATTTAACATGTGCAGACAGATTTAGATTTGGGTAGGTTACATTGTTTCTGTGCATGGTAAATAATGGCTGCTTTATTTTATGCTGCAATTTAGATTTCAGTTTGAACACATCCCACCCAAATCTAACTCTCTCTGCACATGTTACATCTGTCCCACCTGCAGTGCAACATGGTTTTGCCCAATTGCTAACTTTTTTGGTTTGCTAACAACTCTGAATAAACCCCTAAGTCACTAGTATTGTAGTAAATTTTTAGGAATAGTATTTCTTTTAATAAGAAAAGTAAAGTCACAGATTAAGGTACATATTTAAAGAAAATGTCTGTGGTACGCCAAATGAGGCTGCTCGGCACAATTTCAGGATGCAGTAGGTGTCTGGCTATACAAGGTGAACCTTTAGGAAGAATTTACATAAACATTTGCAATGAATACTTACACTATGCATGCCCCGTATTAAACATGACTTACTGTAGAATGGTGGAAAATGTGCAACTTATATTACACCCCGATCATTTATGTTTCTAATAGTTAATAATGGTCATGATGAAATTGTGTTACTAGTTTTCTTACTCTAGTCACTTCCCAAGCAGGAATGAGGTTTATGCCTGGGTATGCTTTTTGATATGTAGTTGAAGCATTTTGCATATAAAATTATGCACTGCAGGCTCTTCATTTTTGCATCTTGGAAATTGACCATTTATGTTTAGTAAATATACTCAAAAACCTTCAAGGATAAAAATGTTTCCCTTTTGTTGCTGTCCGTGGTACTGGAGAGACAAATATTTGTAATTCTACAGTACACTTTGCAACATTACTATCCAAGGTTCTGTAGCATGTAATCTTATTCTACAGCAGATAGCAAACAAGCAAAAGTATACATGGATGCAGAGGTGGAATTAGACCTTATGGGGCCCTAAGCAAGATACTGATTTAAGGGCCCCCCTTACTCAAACAATCCTTTGCACTATGGGGGTAATTCCAAGTTGATCGCAGCAGGAAATTTTTTAGCAGTTGGGCAAAACCATGTGCACTGCAGGGGAGGCCGATATAACATGTGCAGAGAGAGTTAGATTTGGGTGGGTTATTTTATTTCTGTGCAGGGTAAATACTGGCTGCTTTATTTTTACACTGCAATTTAGATTGCAGATTGAAGACACCACACCCAAATTTAACTCTTTCTGCAAATGTTATATCTGCCTCCCCTGCAGTGCACATGG